>NC_071329.1:12934378-14254378 GCF_010183535.1 Caenorhabditis remanei
CCCATTTGACTTTTCCAGGTCCAAGTTAGCAAAGTTGTATTGTTTTTTTTGAGATCTTTAACTAACGCATAACTCATTGTTTCGGGTTCTTTCAAACCGAACACTGAGTAAGTTGGAGTGTGACGCATTCGCGAAACTAGATTCCGACATCTCAATGAACAAAAAGATAGGAAAAGTAACTCTGTGGGTTCCATAAACTTCTGAATACAATCTTGCACTAGCCATGGAAAACTGAGAAGTTTCATTCTTCTGGAAAATGAAATAGTCGGGAGGCGTTCGAAATCAATCAACGAAATAAAAACAAAAATATCCACAGAAATCAATAAAACAAATGAGTGTTCTTGAGAGGACACACAGTTGTCCAACACGGGAAGAAGATGTTCCATGGGAAAGTACAAATTTTTAGGAAATATGAATTTCAAAAAGTACAACATGCTCCCTCAATAATAAACTAATTTGATAAAAGTTGTTTAAATCAAAAATTAAACAAAAAATAAGAAAAAGGAATATACAGAAATCGATAGAACAACTGAGTACTCATAAGAAGACCCACAACTGCGTACTGTGAGAAGAAGACAATGGGAAAAGATCTTGAGATAGGTTTGAATAGTGGCTAGTACTTACATACTGTGTGCAAACGTAATTTGCAACGCAGGTGGTTCGCGATGGATGCTATATGGGCATATTCAAAATGGAAGCATATAACCTCCCATGTGCTCGCATAAAACGATGTGCTTCGCGCGCGGAAGTGATATGCTTCGAGGCGTGGTGCTTGTGGCACGAATCCTGCGTGCTTCCATATAGCTCGCATATAACTAGCACATAAGTTTCCTATGACTCCCATATTCGACACCGCGCGAACGCACAATGCTTCCATCGCGAACCACCTGTGAATATAATCGATAAGTCCACCAAATTTTCCTCTTAAATTTGATTGTTTATGCAGAAACATTATATTCTGGATAGGAATTATGATAGCAGAAAGTTTCAGAAAGATACAATTTTGTTGAAATCTCACTTAACAGAAAAGGAACTAGTTATGCAATTCATTAAAATGAAATTACCCAACTTTATCTGGAAGTACTGCATTCAAACCTGTCATAATTAACTTGCTCACAACCAAATCTCCCTTACTTCAAACTAAAACGTGTACATTGTAAATAGTGAATGTCCGAAACTGTATTTCACGTTGAATAAATAGTTGGAGAAGGCACTGGTCACCGAAGTATGTTTTTATGAAGTGTATCTCTACTCTCTGAGAATTAAGTGTCAGGAAAAGAATGGATGTTATATTTAAATATGATAATTTTACAAAACGTTGGAGTATTACTAAAATGGGATGCCCGATATGAAGTTGAATATCAATGCCCCTTTTTAGAAGAAATCAAGTGAAGAATGCAAAATGTGAAAATGAAACTGTCCAATTCCAGCTCGAAGTACAGCACGCACTCTAGCGCTTCTTCGAACGAACGAGAACTAAAGTTCTTCCCATTTTTCAATCAGTGGTTTTGCACCGAGTTAGAAAAAGATTTTAGCATCGAAATGAACTCATGGAAACACATACATTTTAAGTTATAATTTATAATATGAAAAATCTGAATTGACCTTTCGCCTTAAAATGAATTGGGTAGAAACAGTATGAACTGAAAGAGAATAATGAACTCAGAAAAATAAAGCAATGTCGATTATATCAATTTGATGAAACATACAGAAAAAGAGCATACAGAAGAGATTTACAGAAAATGCTAATCATGCAATACGTGAAAATGAAAATGTTTAGTTGAAGCTCGAAGTACAGCACGCAATCCATCGCTCTGCCGCACCAGAACTCCAGTTCTTCCCATTTCTGTTCTGTTAATTTCAGCGAGTAAAAGTCTACAATAATCTCGTACTCTGCAAAAACAATATATTATGAACAGAATCCACGATTGCATTTGAAATTTTCAAAAGAAAAATTACACAAACTCCGACTTACGGCAATTTATACTCAAGTTGATATACTTCTGGGTTCCATGGTTCCAATTCAAAGTGATCCACAACTGCGACATGATCGACACGACCAGCCATATGGATGAATGCTTGTAGTCTTGTATTGTTCCCATTCAACCAAACGTTCACGAAATTTATTAAATCAAGTTCCGTGAGTCCGGTATCGATAACCACCAAATTTTCACAATTCCATTGAAGCAGTTTTGAACCATTGAGCCAGGGGGCTGAGTGAATATATACGTTATTCAGGTTATAAAGTCTCTTTGAATCTTTCAACGGGTTGTTTGGTTTCCTGGTTTTGGAGAAAAGTACTCGAGTTACTTGAAACTTTTGCAAAAATTTATCGAGAACTTTGGAATTTACCGATGTGTCAAACAGAGCAACATCTCTAACCGTATTCGTATACGGAAGTTCATCCATATAATCCAAAGACAATTTGAATTGCATTTCTGGTTCAACCCGGAATACTTCACACATATGAAAATGAAGCGCAGTTGCAAATCTTTTCCGTGATGATTGCTTGTCTGTAGGACGACACCATAATGACGCAGTCGAGTCAGCCTCGAAAATTATTCTGAAAACACAGTTATGTCTTGCAACTTACAGGAACGGTACTATAGTAAAACACTGTAAAATTTAATATCATCTGAAATAACTCACTTGCAATGAAAATCAATATCTTTCGATTTCAACCAACTCCATCCTTCTACCACTCTGCCCCCAATTTGATTTTTCCAAGTCCAAGTTAGCAGAGTTGTATTGTTTCTTGCTAGATCTTTAACTAACGCATAACTCATTTTTCCGGGTTCTTCTAAACCGAACACTGAATACGTTGAAGTGTGACGCATTTGCGAAACTAGATTCCGACATTTCAATGAACAAAAAGATAGAAAAAGTAATTCTGTAGGTTCCATAAACTTCTGAATACAGTCTTGCACTAGCCATGGAAAACTGAGAAATTTCATATTTCTGAAAAATAATATAGTCGGGAGGGGTTCGAAATCAATCAAAGATATAAAAACGAAAATGTACAAAGAAATCAATATAGCAAATGAGTGTTCATGAGAGGACACACAGTTGTCCAACACGAAAGAAGAGGTTCCATGGGAAAGTACAAATTGTTAGGAAATATGAAATTCAAAAAGTACAACATGATCCCTCAATAATAAACTAATATGAAAAAAAAGATGTTTGAATCAAACACTCCAACAGAAAATAAGAAGAAGGAATATACAGAAATCTATAGAACAACTGAGTACTAGGAAGACAAAGAAATGCGTGCAGTAGGAAAAAGGCAATGGGAAAAAGGATGAGATAGGTTTGAATAGTGGCTATGTACTTGCTTACTGTGTGCAAACGTAATTTGCAATATGATCGATAAGTCAATTACATGTTGCTTTTGAATTTCATTGTTTATGCAGAAACATTATATTCTGGATAGGAATTATGATAGCAGAAAGTTTCAGAAAGATACAATTTTGTTGAAATCTCACTTAACAGAAAAGGAACTAGTTATGTAAAAATGAAACTGTCTTTTTCTGGAAGTACTGCACGGTAACCTGTCGTAATTAATTCGCTCACAACCAATTCTCCCTTTTAGGAAGTGTATTTCTACCCTCCGAGAATGAAGTTCCAGATAAAGAGTGAATTTTTATTTAAACATGATGATTGTTCAGTACGTTATAGTAATAATAAAATGGAAAACCCGAGTTTCGGACCTTTTTAACAGAAATCAAGTTAAGAATGCAAAATGTGAAAATGAAACTGTCCAATTCCAGCTCGAAGTACTGCACGCAATCCATCGCTTCGTCGAACGAGAACTTCGCTTCTTCCCATTTCTGTTCTGTTGATTTGTGCGAGTAAATTTTTACCATATTCGTTTACTCTGCAAAGATACATTGTCGATCACACTTTCTGATTGAAAAATTGAAGATAATCAGAGAATCGCTTCAATATATTCAACTCACAGCGTGCTGAACTGAAGTTTATCTGTCGATGAATTCCATGTTTCCATCTGAAAGTTTTCCATAACTGTATTGAAAGTGTTGAAACGTTTATCAGAAAAATTGGCGAATATTTTCAGTTTTGTGTTGTTTCCATCCAACCATTTTTGTACAAAACTTATCAATTCGTGTTCAGAGAGTCCGGAGTCCATCACCATCAAATTTTTCACAATTCAATCCAAGTAGTTTTGAGCCATTGAGCCAGAGGGCTGAGTGAATAAACATGTTGCTCAGGTGATAAAGTCTCTTTGAATCTTTCAACGGGTTGTTTGGTTTCATAGTTTTAGAGAAAAGTACTCGAGTTACTTGAAATGTTTCCAAAAATTCATCGAGAACTTTGGAATTCACAGATGTGTCAAACAGAGTAACATCTCTAACCGTATTCGTACACGGAAGTTCATCCATGTAATCCAAAGACAAATCGAATTGCATTTCTGGTTCAACCCGGAATACTTCACACATATGGGAATGGAGTGCAGTTGCAAATCTTTTCCGAGATGCTTGATTTTCTGATGGACACCATAATAATGCGGTCGAGTCAGCCTCGAAAATTATTCTGAAAACACAGTAGATATTATAATATACAATAGCTGCACTATAGTAAAACACCATCAAATTATCAACTCACTTGCAATGAAAATCAATATCCTTCGATTTCAACCAACTCCATTCCTCTGACACTGGACCCCAAAACTTGCTCTTCCATGTCCAGGTTAACATAGTTGTATTGTTTCTTTTGATATCTTTAACTAATGCATAACTCATTTTTCCGGGCTCTTCCAAACCGAACTCTGAATACGTTGGAGTGTGACGCATTTGTGAAACTAGATTCCGACATCTCAGTGAACAAAATGATAGAAAAAGGAGTTCAGTGGGCTCCATAAACTTCTGAATATTTTCTTGCACTAGCCATGGAAAACTGAGAAGTTTCATTCTTCTGGAAAAAATTAGCTGGAAGGGTGTAGTTCGAAATCAAGCAATGCAATAAAAAACAGAAAAAAACGAAAAAAGTTCAAGAAAAAAAAGGAAAAAGTTCAATAAAACAATCTGAGTAAAACTTCTTGCTCTTGACTCTAAATTTAGAGGAAATAAGAAATTCAAAAGAATAGTTTCTAGGCTTTTTCAATTCAATTATTATAAATTGAATTTATTAAATTCACGGTCGAGGGTTTTAAAGGCGCATCTAATTTATTGGAATCTTCGCGGAATGGTCTCGTAATTGAAAAAGATCAAATGACTTATTTTTGAGGTTGGCAGGTCTGAAATCATGTGTTCCGCTTCGAGATCATTTCGAACAAGTTAGATGCGTTTTTAAAACCCTCCGAACGCAGACCGTGAATTTTTAATATCGAACTTATTCAGTTTTCTTCAAAAAGAGTTCAGTTATCCTAAGAGACAACATCATCAGTATTCCTCAACGTCATTTCTGACAACACTGGATTTAGTAAGTCAAGAAAGAAACATTTCAAACTTGTCACTCAAATACGACGTGTGTACTTTCGAATAGATCATATTCTGGAGAACTTTGGTTCCTTTTTCATTAAAAAATATTATGAATGAAAAAGTTTATTGATATTATTCATATTCCAAGGAAAAGAAAACACGGTTAACATAATCCGCAGGTTTTCTCGCAGTCACTGAAAAATAAACTTCTGTTTCATGATTCGGTGTCGTTGAGACTTACTACTTGAAGTCAGAGAAAAAAGCATTAGTACACAAGTACTTCTTCTCGGCACAACCAGTACTCTTGTCCTGACAAGAAGGAATTGTGGTTGGAAGATCGGCTGGATCGATGCAAAGACCACACGTTTTGAGGCAGGATCTGAAAATATGCCGTTTCAAAGAAAGAATTTGAAAATCCGCGACCACTTACTCTTTGTATTCCGGGAAAACTGGATTGGTGCACAAATGCTTCTTCTTCTCACAATTTTCAGTGCCACTGTCATCCTTACAAACTATTTTGGTTGTTCTTTTGATAGGCACTGGTAGTGGTTCCTTAGTGGTATACGCGACATTTGGATCCTTGCAGAGACCACAGGTTTTCCGGCAGTAACTGAAACCAACATTTTCGAATTTTTATAGTTTCAAATGTAAAAACAACTCACAATCGAGTGTCCGAACCGAATGGGTCATCACAACTTTCCTTGTTCGCGTCACAGTATGCAGGAGTTCCTCTGTCGCTACAGTCATCTGAAAGTATAAAATACGCGTCCCACCGTTTTACAGCATTTCGAGAACTTTTTCATAAAAAGTTTAAATCGTGAACTTTTGTCTTATCTTTCTAGAGATCTAGAGCAAAGATCAAAACAACTGATAAGCGTCCATATATAAGCTCCTCTGAATCCATCAGAATCCATATCGATCCATCAATCGACTCAAACCCAGCCATGGCCCAATCCGTTCCACCAGGAGACATCCAAACCCAACCCAACGCCAAGATCGTTTTCAATGCGCCGTACGATGACAAGCACACCTACCACATCAAGGTGATCAACTCATCGGCTCGTCGTATTGGATACGGTATCAAGACAACCAACATGAAACGTCTCGGAGTCGATCCACCATGTGGAGTTCTCGACCCAAAGGAGGCTGTCCTTCTTGCCGTTTCATGCGATGCTTTCGCTTTTGGACAAGAGGTAACTAGAAGATTCTATGAGAATTCGGAATTCTAATTCTCCGTTATTTCAGGATACCAACAACGACCGTATCACCATTGAATGGACCAACACTCCAGATGGAGCTGCCAAGCAATTCCGTCGTGAATGGTTCCAGGGAGATGGTATGGTTCGTCGTAAGAACCTCCCAATCGAGTACAATCCATAAGATTTCTGTTAATAAAATCTTCAACGGTCTCATTATTTCTTTATTAATATTCTGGCGCAACAAAAGGTCGACAAAAACTTTAAATTAGCAAGAACTTACTTCCTGGGGCAGTTGTTGAACCAGAACAGAGTCCACATGTTTTCTTGCAGTAACTGAAAAAAATAACAAAATATTTTTTTTTTGAAACTATCCAAAACGATTACTATCTAGTATCAGATCCAAATGGATCATCACAGAATTCCTTGTTGTCCTGACAGTATTGCGGAGTTCCGCGATCATCGCAAGTTGCTCCGGAAGCCACAGTCACCCCGATGAGAAGGGAGAAGACTAGAAATTGATAAGAAATCATCTCGGAATGAGAATGACATTGAAACAATAGCTCTGCTTATATACTCATCTCGTGTTGCTTATCAATTCCGTTTTAATTTATTTGAAATCTTTCAAAATGACGTTTCTTTATCAGTTCCTCTTTCTTTTACTCTTGCTCCTTTGATCTTTTCACTCGACTGTATTTCTGAAGAATGTTTCAATTTCTGTTCATTGCAACATTTGCTATTCTGATTTAGCGGAAGAGTGTCTGCCTCCTGGTAAGAATCTATCCAACAGTCTGCTAGTTCTTTCTTAAATTTTATTTGAGAAACAAAATAAATGATTGAAGTCATGCAGTTACCATGAAAAAGGATATGGGCCAAAAGATGGTTCTGAATTGGACAAAACTTATATAAAACAATGGAATATCTTTTTTCGAAATTTGAAACTAAGCGGAGAGTTCTCCCGGATATTTACAAAATATCACATTGAAGACTGGGCGGAAACTAATTGTAGTAGAAAAAGAGGAACCAAGCAAGATTCGAGATAGATAACAGAAAAGTATCATGAAAACGCTGAAATCAAGATAGAAAACTTGAAAAGCCTGACAGAAAAGAAGAGAGATAGAATTAATTATGTATATGGAAGAGTGTGGTTGTAGTCCATTCGAAGTTGTTGGAGTTTTGCATGAAGTTCCTCTTCGTCCTCCACTTTACCCATTTCGATTTGATCAGTTGATGAGCTTTTTCTGAATTTTTGAGCGTTGATGATGTTATTTGTGGCAAGTTGAAATCAGTGGAAGGGAAAATCAGAATTTATTAGTATCCGAATTAGAACTGTTTGTATCAAAACTGAGATTAAAGTCTTAAGAGACGAAAATATTTCGAATTTACGTAATATAAAACTCAGCAAACCAAAAAGCTACTTGTGTTAGTAAGTGATACGTATATTTCAATCAAAATCATGTGTTGATGATTCATTACTCTTCTCCCAAAATAAAGCAAGATCTGCCGAATGGGATTGTCTTCCTCTCTTCCAAAACCACGAGTTCAAAAAGGTCATCATCTATATCCGACTTGGATATCATATTTCAAAAGTTTGCATGTTTCATGTGATGCATTTAGAGAGTAATCGAAATCAGAGTGCAAATGAAAACACAACTAAAACAAATAATGAAACTAGAAAAACCTCCTGCTAAACATCATTCGTTTCTGGCTTTGACTTCTAAATTTCAATTCTATTCCAATCGAATTCAATTGAAATCATACCTGTGTTGTCTGAGTTCCCCCTCGAATCCTCCACGGAGCTCATCGATGAGAATTGCGATGAGAGTACGCCAGGCGCGAGAGGCTTCGCGAGTCTTCTGAAGGAAATTTCAAATTTTGGAAGTTCTTTAAATCTATGTTATAACTCACTGTGACGACTTCATGAGAGCAAACGCGCTCCATTGCAATCTCCCCAAGACGTTCCCAGATGTCAGAAGAGAAGTTGCTTCCCTTTGCAAGAATTGCATGAGCTGATCCGATTCCACGGATCTTCGCGACGAACTCATTTTCGTCGTCGAGAGTTGAGAGGAGCTCATCGAAGAACCTGAATCCAAATGGGATATTCAACTGTTAGAGATAAAAAGTAACTCACTTGGTTGTCAATTTGATATGAACTTCCATCGTTGCACTGTTATCCTCATCCTTGTTGAAGGCATCGACCAACGCAGCCTTGTAGAAAATCTGTTTCACTTTCGGAGAAGCGATTTCCAGTTCGAGAAATATTTTACGGAAGCACGCGGACGCTTGAGGCTTCAGAAGACGCCACGAGAGATTGAGAGCTTGTTTTTGACTGAAAGTCAATGAAGCGATAGTTCCCAAGTTACCTGGAAAAATGAGTGGGTTGACAAGTGACTCATAGGAAGTGTTTTGCATTTTG
The DNA here is from genome assembly GCF_010183535.1 of Caenorhabditis remanei. Taxonomy (NCBI): domain Eukaryota; kingdom Metazoa; phylum Nematoda; class Chromadorea; order Rhabditida; family Rhabditidae; genus Caenorhabditis; species Caenorhabditis remanei. The sequence goes on from NC_071329.1 coordinate 12,943,426, forward strand.
TTTATTAGTTCCTAATTATGACTGGACTCTAGGTTTTAGATTTTAACATGAATCATTCTTGTTTCTATTACATCATCCCGTAATTAGCTGCCAATTACCATATGAGTTATTGAATCGAATATTTCCAGCACTGGATTTTCGTGAATACATTCTGAAAAAATTGAAATCGGCAAGCGAACGGAGCATGTTTTGAGATCATATTAAGATGGATTGCTATTCTTTGAAAAACAAGGAAACTTGAGATTTCTCAGCAGTATCTGTTACAGATCTTTTCTTGTTTTCTAGAGAAGATGCTCAGAATCAATAAGGGGAACTTTCTAAAAACATAAAAACACAGAGAAATGCAAAAAGTTGGAGTAACAAGACATGGTGATGTCTCCAATTGCTGCTGGCTTCTGGAGTGAAGTAAAGAGAGAAAAAAGAACGGGAAATTCGATTCATAGGAGGAATATGATCGAATTCAAAAAGAGAGGTCCTTTACGAGTAAATTAAATTTACATTTCAATGAGGACCACAACTCAAATACATCATTTTATGCAGGTAGGCGGCGACCCAGGAACAAAAAAAGGGACGAATGCTTCAAAGATGATAAAGAAGAAGAAGTTGGTTGTGGGGAAAATCTACGAAGAGAAAGAAGGAAATATATTTTGGATGGCATCATATATAGAAATGACAGGAGCATTTATCATCACTCTATTTAGCATCTATTTCGGGGGAAAAAGGATGTCTGACTGTAATGAAACCTTCCTCAGACTTCTTGAATTACACACATCACGGACAAATGGAAGAAGAACTTGGGGACGGAAAGAAGAAGAAGAGTTGTGTCATGAAATGAGGATGACTTAATAAATGCGCATAATACAAATTTATTTCCTTTCATCCGGTCGTCTTCTTCTTCGTTTTTTCTTACTTCTCAAGACAAATGAAGAAGAAAAATAGAAGACATGAAGTCGTGAAAAGCAATAGAAGAGAATGGGCTGTAGAAGGGGGAAGAGGAGAAGCTTCGAGAATAAATTAGCCTCGTTTATTTCATTTTTAACCATCAATTGATGACGAAAAATGCATTCGGGCAGAAGTGGAACACCTCGTATTATGACTCATTGAGTTTTATTAAATGTCAGATTCAACGGGTTTCTTGAATTTCGAAGCGCCTGGAAGAGTCTTCTACTCAATTTCTATGCAGCAGATCGTCTAGTTCGTTAAAAATAATACAGTTTTTCAGAATTGTTTATGAATCCTTTTTGTGAATTTGTGGAGTTTCTTAAATTTTCAAAAATGACGCATCTTCAAAAAATTTTTCTGAAAATTTTCTAAATTTCCAACACAAACAATACAAACAACATGATTGGAAATACACATACAGCACAAAAGAATTTGAAAAAAATGAGAAAAAAGTTATTTTTGGGAATCTTGAAAATGCTCACTTTTGCACTGAGAAGCTACGAAAACGCAAATAACTTTTTTCATAGAACCGTTTTGCAAAATTGTAATACAGAATTTGAAAAAGCAAAATTTCCGTTCTAGTGATATATATCTCGACCTGTAACTCCATCTCGACTCGGGACCTTCCCTTTTACTTTGTCTTTCGTCAAACGCTTTTGATATAGAAAATCATGTGAATCAAGAAGATAGTTCATGATTATTTGTCGGTGAAAAATCATAGTGGTTCTTTTTTTGATACAAGTAAATTATCTGAAATTAAAAACTGCAAAACATTTTTCGCTCAACTAGTTAACTCGCACTTGCTTGCTGATTCATATGGAATTCCAAAACTTATAAGAATGCAATGATTTTTTCGAAATGAGCGATTGTTGAAAAAATTAAAGAAATTTTCAATTCAATTTTAACTACCTGAAACTCTACTAAACTACCAACCAAAAGAGTCTAAAAATGGCAGAAGGTCATAAAACTAGAGGTCCTAACAAACTTTTGCTCTCTTGCCCATGTTTCAGCATTCTAATTAATCAGAAAAGACGTTTTTCTTTTTCCGTGAGCAAAGAAGATTCAATCTTTGTCCTTTCCAAGTTTATCATGACGTCTTCCTCTTACCTCTTCTTGTAGATTTGGACCGACTGCATCCGCGTTGAGTACCTCGACGCGCCAATCCGTTTGCTCCTGAAAGTTGGGAAGTTCTTTGATTGGAGAGGATAAGGGTTTTTTGTTGCTTTTTTAAAATTCCTGATACCTACCAGGTGAATCTTGCATCGAGTACGACCGATCATATTTAGCCATTCGTCTCATTTTGGTAAGATCCAAGTTTTTAAGATTTTTGATCTACTAATTTCTCTAATTTTCCATCGACAATACAACTTCCATTTTTGAATGTTTCAACTGAAATTATTACAAGAAATAGATGAAGATGAACTGGAAACAACAAATGATAGACTCCTAAGAACAAGAAAAAGAAGAAAAAAGCACAAAGGAAAACCTAAAAAAGCAAACTAATTACTCATCCGGCTCCAAAGGAGAAAGGTGATGAAGAGTTAGGAAAAAGGAAAAGAAAAAAGGAAATGAGAAGAGAACGGCATAAAGAAACATAACAATGGACGAGTCTTTTTTTCAAAAATTAAAGAATCGCTAATGGATTTGAAATGGTAAAAAAAGGATACTAAAATAGTAAACGAGAGATGTCTAGACTTTTCGAAAAAAAGACATTTTGAGATTTCATTCGCAATTTGTCTGATTCGAAATGTCATGAGAAGAGACTCTCTCTCTCTCTGAAAGTATATATTCAAATGATCATCAGAATCAATCCAAATCATATTTCCGGTGCGAACGAAAGGATTTCCTCTTTCCGTTTTTTCTGGAATGACGTTTCTATTCAATTTCCGATTGATAATTCCTAAACCTTTTCTGCAATAATCTTCCTTTTTTGAGATATTGCAACTTGATGCGGGAAACTCGGTGCGAAAATGTTTTCCTCCTTCTCTGAAATTCGAGGAGCAATCCGTTTCAGGGGAGTCCTGCGCTCCAATGAGTAATTGAGCGTCGGGCCGAGTTCGAATTTCAACTCAAAAAAGTGTTCAAACATTAGGAATTCTAATAAAAGGGAGAAACCAGTCAGCTGTCTGAATATGGCTGGAGAGAAAAGGGAAGAAATTTTAAATTTTTTAAAGGAACTGCTCTCCTTTTCCTGACAAATGAACTCGGGCATAGATGGGGGACTCCATGCAAATCTAATGCGATGAAATGAAAAATGACGGAAAAAAGTAGAAGAAAGAAACGAAGAAAATGAAAGAATAAAACTAGGAATGTAGTGATAAAAACGGAAACAAACGATGGATTATCCTGAGTTGTAAATCCGGATTGGGTGATTTCATAGGAGAGGATAAATGACACGAAAATATTCAATCGGCCACAAACTCATCTCCATTTTTGAGCTGTTTGACGGGATTTTGTTTCAGATTTTCCATAGTAAACAGGTATCAAATTCAGGTTTCAGGTCTTCTTTGGTTGTTTTCAAATACATTTTTTCTAGGAAGTCTAGAATTACAATAGCTCATAGAGAAGTATTACATGACTCGAAACTGGGAATGACTAAAGATTATGTTTGAGCTACAGTAGTTGGGGGATTGAGCTGGACTATTATTTATAACCATTGGGCGTTCAGATATACAGAAAAAGTGGCCGGCGGTCAGCTAAAGTGAGCAAGAAGAATACCGTAAAATCCCTAAAAGAGGGCACATTTTATTTAACGCGGTATATTTTTTTTCTCAAAGGAGATATCAAAAAGTTGGCAACAGACAAATTGGTGCTGAATACTTATACAATATTTTTTCAGTTGAAAAAAAAAGATAAATCTGAAGACAGTTGAGATATTGTGTTCCAAACTCTTGCTACTGTGGGTATCTCTATTAGAGGATTTACTTTAATTCTATAGCTATCGAAATCGGGTTATGTTATTTACTAGAAAGGACTTGAATTCAGAGGGACAAAGGAAATGAGTTGCATGACTCAAACTAGGAATGACTAGAGATTATGTCTGACCGTACAGTAATTTAAAAATTGAGTTGGACTTCAGTCTAACAAACAATAGACTACTGAAAATCAGTGGAAATTCAGTCATCACTTGTGGCTGAATTCTTTTCACTAGTTCTAATGAAAATCATCAAACTTCGCGATTGCCTTATGGTGTATACTGGTACGGTTTCCCTTCCCTTTTGTAAGTTGTCAACATTCAATGTATCTCATTTGCAGTTTTAGTTCTCGAAAACTGTGCGCCTGATTTCCAAAACGTCCAAAACATTCCAAAGATTTTCCGCTATTTCTGAATTAGCAAAGGTACAGAGACAGTAACTCTCAGACTCTTGATACTCAGATCAATTCAAATTTTCTATTTTATCACAACTCCGAAAAATATTTTTAGGACTATCCATAATTTTCTACACTTATCTCAAAAAATCTACTGCTAGTTCTCAACCCCTTACCGGTATCTCTACCTATAATTTCTATGAAACCAAATATCATGATTTATTGAACTCATTGCACTTCCTGTTTCAAAATTTAAAAGTTTGATGTCTTGATCTGAGAACAAAACACGTATTTTCTGAGATCCTATTATGTATTTTGTCTGTGAAAATGCTCGTTTTCGTGTTCTCAGATATCTTAATTACAAGCTCTTTCCACATCAACAGACACGCGATTCTATACCAAAAAGACGTCAAAAAAATAATAACAATCTAGTGAAAAACCATAAAACCCCGATTGGTTTGTCTCTCAAAAAGACAGCTTTCGATTAATAAGGAAGAGAGAAAAAAGGTGAAGAAAGGGTTTCTCTCGGATATTATTAATAGAAAACAGAAAAGAAGTAATCGAACATTTTCCGCTATTTTAACTTATTCGACTCAATAAAAAGTGAAGTGTTTCCTGTTTTTAAAAGAAGCAAACTTCAGAAAGTTACAAAAAGGAAATGTAGATCGGAAGAGAAAAAAGGAAGAAGTTCTTTTGGAAATGAACTTGGAAATGAAATCATAATTTCAGGTGAAAATGGAGAAGTCGTCATCTCGGGTGGAATCCGAATACATTCTGGAGAATACAAATAAAAAAACGAGAAGACATTCTTTTCGTTACTCATCCAAACGGATATTCAACTATCCACAACTCGATTTCTTCTGTTTTTGCTCCATGAACTTTTTCTTTTGTTTTCTCTTTTCGTTTTAAAGATCACTCACCTTTATTAGTGACACGGCACGATTGAGTCCGACGGAATTGATACGGAGAAGTCGAGAGCTCGTCCATTCTGAAAATGGTTTAGAAATAAACACGAATTTGAGATCAAGTGATGAAGAATTTCTTTTCCGAAATTGGGAGTTTGGGTAGGTATTTCTCGAGAATTTTGAATTATTCAAAAAGTGACGAGAGGGTTGATCAGCTGTTTCACTAAATGATAGGGTTTGATAACCATAAGATTTGGCTCTGAACAACAAAATGAATCAGGGGAGTAAATTGGAGAAGGGAAAGAGGAAGAGGAAGAAACAACACAAGAGACAAAACTGAATATGAAACGAGAAAATGATCTTTTCACTGAAAGAAGAGTACATACTTGGTAGAAAACGAAGGAAACAAAAAGAGAATACTCTCGAATGCATTGCCAAAAAGTTTCGGTTACCAACTACTTTCCAAGTCAACAAATTGGCTGGCAGGTAGGTTCGAAAGAAGAAAAAGAAGAAGAGAGAAAGTACAAGATATTACTCATTCTAGGATGTCTGAGAGAGGGAATTCTCGGATTTTTCAATTTTTCACACCGAAAGAAAGTTTCAAAGTCCGATGACGTGACTGGCGACGGAGTAAGGCGAAATTGTACATCTTTTCTATTCGTTGTCTCCTTTTTCTTCAGCCTTTTTCTCAAATTTCTTCTTCCGACTGATGCCGGCACGGATTTGAAGTGGTAAATAATTGAAACGATAGCGTGTTTTGCATCTCATACCAGTGTTCAGAGAAAAAGGTGACGAAAAGTTGGGAATCAAAATTTGGAATATGGAATATGGAATCAAAACTCATGAATGAAAATATCAGTTTCAGATGACCTATTTATACTAATCAGATGCGATAAAAATAGGATGGGCTCTGCAAGAAAAACACATCCGTTTTCACCACCTCCACAGGAAGTGGGGGATGCGATTTGGAAGTAATGATGAATTTGATAAGATGCTCGATTTGATTCATTCAGAAAAAGAAGAAGAAGAAGAAGAAGAGAGAAGAGAGATATTAATAATTTAGAAAATATGTGGAATCAGGTTACTTCTAGAAGAAAGAAGACAAGAGATTGACACGGTTGATGACGCAAATAGAAAGAAACAATGGAAAGAAACCAATTAGAAATTTGGGATTAACAGGGAGTTGGATTATATTGAAAAGTGGAGAAAAGGGTAATTGGATACATGGAACAGACATTGATTGAATGGACTTTTCCAAGGGAATTCTACCTTTGAGAAATAAGAAAACTGAACTATTAAAGAATTTTCTAGCAAAATCATTTTCCAAGAAAAAGCTCCAGCTCTCGAGAGTTTCACATGTTGAGCTCCTAATTCTTCTCTTTAGTTTCTCTCAAAAATTCCAGAAGAATTGGGTCTATTTTTGAAACTGAAAACTCCCTGATGGATATAAGCAATGAATCAAGAAACAATTGGTGTTCGAAAATCTTAAGAACTCACTTTTTATATACCCACGAAGACTTTGAAGATTCCATTTTGAGTTGGCTCAAATTTCGGAGCTGAGTATACGATAGATGGGATTCGGAGCCTATGCCTAACCAGAAGATTCAATAGGAAATGAAAACGAGACTCCGCCCCCAAAAAGGTCATTAAAAATAAGGGTCTTGTCACCTGGGATACACGAATTATGTCGTTACAAAAGTCGTTACAAAAGTCGTTACAAAAATTATCTTCTTTTTCGGTTTGTGTTCTACCCCTTACGTCATAAAAAAAAGGGGATGAGTGCTTTTTCGATTCAGTGTCGAAAAGGAGAAACTGATGAGAATCTATAAGATTCGTAGGTCACGAGAGACTCGAGCTGTTTGAAACGATTAAAAAACGAAAAAGAGAAGAAGAAGAAGAGAAAGGAATTTGTTGAAATCTCAAGATCACTAATATTTGACTCCTCTTAAAGAGAATAAGATGAACAAGAAAAGAGACTCATTTGGTGTCTTCTGAATGAGGAAGACATGATGAAGAGATGTCTACGACCCAGTAAAAAACTGAGAAAGATTGCAGGAAGCGGTCCCCTTTTTTTCTCGCCGATGAGGGCAACAAATACATAAATAAAGCTAATTTGAAAATCACGAGACATGGAAATAAGGGCGGCGAAGGAAATAAGTTATCAATTTGAACAGATATTTTCGAATTCAAAAAACAGAAAAATTATGTTTTCGGTGGCATGTCAAATGGAAACAGGCTGAGAGAAAAAGTTGGTAGACAACCCAGAAGACGTCGAGTGCCGTCTCAAGAAGCACTACTTTTGGCGGGAAAGAAAAAGGGAGAGAAACAAAAAACAAAGGAGTCGATGAAGCGAGTTACACGGTTGATTCGATTTGAATATGTTCTGAAAATCGTCGTGCGGAGCAGATGGTTGAGAGATGAGTGGAAGTAGATGAAGATGAAGAAGAAAGAAGAATGAAAAAGAAGAAAGAGAATATTAAGAAGAAGAGAGAAAATGTAGAAATAATTGGAAGGAAACACAGACTGAAAATATGAAGAATGCTTGGCAACAACATATAGGTAACCAAGAGATTCATGTTTTTGAAGGAAACCGTCTATTATCTGAAGAAGGAGAAGAAGGTTTCTGATCGGATTCCGAGACATTTCACAAGTTTTCTAGAAAAGCCAAAAATGTCATTAACCCTATATTTACGAAACAGACAATTCGAAGAGCACTCTGTTTTTGCACTCTTTCAAGTGGAAACTTGTGACATTCCACATAAACAAAAAATAACGAAAAAAGCTGATTTATACCTGCCAAGTTTTTCGAAGGGGAAAAACTAACTTTTAGTGCATAATTCATGTCATCGTAAAGTGTGTCAAAACATGGTTACTACTGACAGCTGCTCATAGAAAACAACACCAAGTACAGAGAACAAGACCATAAACTCACTTGAAACTTCGAAATTGCACGTGAATCCTTTTCCGTAGATCCTTTGGATCGTCGAGTTCCGAATTCTTCTGAAAATAAGAATGAAATTGAAAACGGTTGGAGAATATGAAATGACATTGAAAAAAGTGCAATAAATATATCTATTGGGATCCATCCGGATATCCAAGGACCTCCCCTTTTATTCATGAAACTAATCAAATTGGGTGACGCTTTTTCTAGACAGAAAACGTTCACATTTATGCCTTTTAAATGTTTCTGAAGCATTCTTTTATTACTTATTGCCGCCCTGGTAGCGTTATGGACAAGATTAAAATTTTTATAGTTTTTGGGATAAAATGTTATAGATGAAACTATTTTTGCTCAAAGATGAGCATTCAAAGCCTTTTAGGTCGGGGTCCTTTCTTTTATTACAATTCGACTATAAAATATTTCGACCCTCGGGGATAACGGAAACCGAGCTCCGACCAAAGTGGGCACCTTTTAGGGCTCCGTGACACTTTGCAACTCGTCATTTCGCAACTAAAAAACTCGAAAAAGTTGTTACAAAGTCGACTTTCATAATTATAAAAATACAAAAAATAATAATAGAAAAGTTCCAACAACAAAAAGAACAACTAGATCTCGAACAACCAGATAATTAGTTGGTGACGAGATATAAAAACAGAATAGTCGAACACGACGAGTAACATAACTCAACTCACCAAAGATTGCTTTGGACTCCACATTTTTGCAGCACGGGAGGCCTCTTCTCTTCTTGATTCCATTCGAGAAAAGGATAACCAAGTGAGGAAAAGAAGACGTCAACGAGCCGTGAAGACTTTCCAACTTTTGTTGTTTGGGGATGGGACAAAACAATGAAATGAGGGCGGAGGCACGGAATTAATTTTGACCTATCTATTTGCAGTTCTTCTTGATTTCTTTTTTCACCGAAATTGGTATTCAAGACACGAGATGAAAAAGAGAGAAGCGATCACAAGTTTATTCGTTGATGAGCGATCTCATCACATGAGAAAATGAGTTGGAGAAGATGACAAAGAGAACGAAAACGTTGGAAATGGGCTCACGGAAAGAGCAAGAAATGACTCATGAACCCATTACAATGATTTTTCGTTGCATAGAATAACAGGTTGGGAGTGAACTTCGAGGATGTCGTAGAGAGTGAGTTTATGACTTCAGATGACATCATAAATGATCTTCAAGGATCGTGGTTCCTCTGGAGATGATCATGACGATCTGGTACAGTATGGGCCAAAAATCTATCTTCTTTTTTTTCCTTTTTCAGTTGAAAATGCCCAACCATGGTAAAACTAATAGTCCCACAGGATAACTTTTCATGGGATCAAATAGACCAAGAGCAGAACTTCATTTTGCAATTGGCATCTTTTTTGTACGGACATTTTCTATAGAGTTATAGTAATTTCAAGTCAACAGCTCAAAAATCGCACTAAATGGGTCGATTTGAGGGAGAAATTACTTTGTCGATACGTAACATTCTAAGGAATGCGCGTACTAGAAAGTTGTCAACTACAAACATAGAGTTCTACTCTTAGTCTATTTGATCCGATAAAAATTTATTTTGTGGGACAGTTAGTCTTACTAAGACACACTCTCAAAGTTGGGCATTTTCAGCTAAAAAAAAAGGAAAAATATGATAGATTTTGGCAGGTACTGTAGTTACCTTCCGACGTCTTAAGATTTCTGCTTCAATCGCACAACCCCATGTGATCAACTGAGTTCAAACAGCACTCCGATCAATTGATTTTCTCTGTTGAATTATAGTTTGTTCCTTGCTCTCATTCAAAATGATCAACAACTAATATTATCTTATCATTCCTGACTATTACAGTAATCAAGCATGGTCTACTTCCTTGATCAGTGCTGAATGATCAGTGATGTTCGTTTTGATGTCGACTTTTTTCCCTTTTTTTAATGGTTTTACAATTTTTGCAACAACTTTTTCGATCTTCCTTTTTTTCCCTTTTCTTAATGGTTTAATGAATTTTTACTTCTCCGCAAAAATTGAAAAAGATTTTTCAACTTTTGAAAAAAATCTCTGAAAAAAATATTTTGATGATTGTGCAGTTTCTCACAGTTGTTTTATTCAAAATGTGCTTTTGAAATTGATATTATCTGAATATTAAACTGTGTTTTATAAATTTAAAATTATAAACAACTACCCCTCAATACTACAAGTAATCAGTCCCATTACCTTATCTACTAACTCGCTTGACTCCGCCCATTTGATCATTAGTGATAAAGTGTTTGCACTCCATTCATACTCTTTCTTCTGTCTGTACAATGCGTCTCTTTCTACTTCTAATAACATTATTTAATCTATCAAGCAGTCTGAACATTCTATTCTATTTTGCAGTTATTGGTCCATCTCATATTGCTTATTTGAGAACAGCAATTGGGAAACTATTAGCAAGAGGACACACGATTGTAAGTTTTTGTTTAATAGATTGAATTTTCGTTTTCCCATTTCAGGATGTTGTGTTCGCTGTCTATAATGAATTGGCAAATTTAGACTTGAGTCCAGAAGTCAGACGAGTCTATTATAACAGACATGCTGACCCTGATTATTGGAAGAAAAATGCGAATCACTTTTCGAATATGTTTGAAAAAACAAAAACGCCTCTTGGAGAGTTTGAAATATTTCATGAATCTGGGTATCAATTGTGTAGAAGTATGGGTATTCTGTACTCTTCTTCTATATAATTTCTCAACTTTCAGTTGCGATCAACGACATGGAACTTCTTGAATTTTTGAAATCAGGAAACTATGATATCGGATTCAGCAGTGATTACGATCCATGTGGCAATATTCTGATGACTGCTGCTGAAATTCCTTCGATTGGAAGTACGTCGAAAAATATTTTATTAAAAGCCAACAGTGTTTTCAGGTATAATTGCTACTCCCATCTTCTTGCCACATCTCGTTAGTGCAGGTCTTCCAACAATTGCCAGTGTTTTTGGATCTCCACTTTATCCAGAAAATGATGGTTCCCTCTACCACAAAGCATTTAATCTTCTTCGACTGACCTATTACCATTATGTGATTGCACCTGATATGGAGAGCAAATATGTAAGTAATTTGTCTAAATATCTTTATGAAATCATTATTTACGAATTCTTTTTCAGAACAAACTAATTCAACAAAGATTTGGAAATCGGTTCCCAGATGTTGCAAAAATCGAAAGAGATCTCGATATTGTGTTTGTCAATAGTCACGAATTCCTCGAAAAGCAAAGACCAATGAGTTCGAAAATCAAATATATTGGTGGGATGGCCATCAGAGAAGCAAAGAAACTTCCGGAACAATTTGAGAATCTCCTATCAGCATCTTCATCAGCATTTGTTCTATTTTCATTTGGAACACAAGTTCCAACTGTCAAAATGCCTCTTCAAATTAGGAAAAACTTTGTAGAAGCGTTCAAGAAATTTCCAAACGTGACTTTCCTCTGGAAGTATGATAACTTGGATTTGGATGCAGAGATTTTTGAAGGTTTAAAGAATATTCATCGTCTGGAATGGCTTCCACAAACCGAACTATTACGTATGTTGTTCTCTTGAGAGATTGAAATTAAAAACAAAATGTTCAGATGACGACCGTGTAAAACTATTTATAAGCCACATGGGCCTGAATTCTTATCTGGAAACTGCCACAGCCGGAAAACCTGTATTCTCTATTCCATTGTTTGCTGATCAACTCAATAATGCACAGAACGGTGACTTTTTCTGAAACCATCATTCAATGAAAATTTTTAACTTTCAGCGAAGGACAGGGAAATCGGACTTGTCGTTGATAGAGATCAACTGACAGTCAAGAACATTGAAACAACACTACGAGAACTTCTCGAGAACCCAAAATACCTTTCAAATGCTAAATCTATTTCGAAAATGATGGCTGAGAGACCTGAAAAACCAACAGATGTGTTCATCAACTGGCTGGAATTCACTGCTCACAATCCAGGACTTCATAAAGTTTTAAGAATGCCAGGATCTGATTTGAGTCCATTTTATTATTACTGCGGAGATATTTTGTTGATTTTGTTTTTGATCGTGCTTCTTGTGATGCATTTTATACTGAAACGGGTTTCAGTTATGACTACAAAAATCAAATCGGAATAAACATTTTATTCACAAAAACAAAAAAAGACTCCAAGATCACCGATCGATACCCAACTCGTTTTTGCATCTGATATTGTCGAAATTAATGAGAAATATATTGATAAATGTGTCAAATTGATCGACAATTACTGCGTATCTTCTCTCATTTATCACATTTAAAAGTAGTTTCTTAGCAGTCGTTTTCTCGTTTTCATTGATCTGAAAACTTATACAATAATATATGGAAAGAATGTAACCCTTACCTTCAAATTCATCTGGCATACTGTAATTCCATTTCTGTCTACCCTCCCGTTTCGATAAATCATATTAGGAAGTTCTTCGAATATTGAATTGAACCAAATACTGATGTAGAACTGGAAATAGTTTAATTACTCAAGGTTTGAAGACTACGAGAGAACTTCATGTTTCAAAACTTCTTTCAGAAAATATATGAGATCAAGTTGCATCACTGACTCGGAATCTGTGATTGTTTGGTCTGAAATTAGGCTTTATATAATAGTTCTAAATTTTGCAAGAGTAAACAATACTTCTAGTCTCATTTCTATTATTTGTTGGAGTATCAATCACTTCTGAATTCATCCCAATAGTCACTGGGAATACTTTTCCAACTTTCCGGAAGAAAACTTGTTTTGAGTTCGGAAATGTACCAAAAAACAAAGTTTGAGGTGATTTCTGAAAAACAAACAATTAAAAACTGTAATTATTGGGAATAAAAAGTACCTTTTTTAGTTTCGATTCAGCTTCAATGTCTTCTGAAGCACGAATAGTCAGATGTACAGCATCAGAATTATTTGAAATTGGGAAGACGTGGATTTTGGATTCACTCAGCTTCTCAATACTCAGATCCAAAAGGATTTTGCAGCTCAAACTTATTTTAGCAGTATGATTCCAGAACTAAATTTAAAAATCTTTTTTGAAACAAATAAGTATATCAGTTTTTTGAACTCACACCGTCGTTTTCAGATGAATTCTTCCATAAGCCAATACCTTCTTGAAAACAACTACTCCATTTCGCAAATTTTGTGATCTTCTTCGGACTCGTTAACTCTTTGATAGAAAAAATTACAAATATGATCAGAATTGTAGTATAGAAAACAGGTGTATTGACAGAGAGCATCTCTTTGTAAGAAGTGACCAAATGCCACGTAAAAGAAACATTCAAAGCGTTTCCAAGGGCTACGAATATACGTATTTCGCGTGGCCTCTAATAAAAATTTCGCACCAATAAAAATCAAAAGTTCACGTTTTCAAAGAAAAAAAAGCGGTTGAATTGAAAAATAATATCCGAGAACTGGAGAAGTAAGTTATTTCAACTTTCTACTAGAGAAATAGTCATGATCCGTTGGTTTCGAAACTTTGGAACTCTTTTCAGAAAACCAAGAGGCCCTGGTGTAGTGAAAAACGGTGGGGATGGCAATAATTTAAATTAATTGAAAAGTATTTCAGAGCAAACAAATCCAAACTCACAACGTGTTGAATCGGTATGCTTTCATTTGATGGGGAGGATTGGAAAAAAGTTATTTGCAGAGAGCTATAGATAGATCAGAAGAACAACGGAGTGAAGGTGGAAGTGAGAAATGGATAGTGAAGGGTGATGATATTCAACAAATTCAGTTTCAGAAGGTGGTGGCGGCGGTGGCGGAGGTCATGGTGGAGGTGGAGGTCATGGAGGGGGCCATGGAGGGGGCCATGGAGGCGGTGGTCATGGAAGCAGTGGCCATGGTGGCCATGGTGGCCATAGCAGTAGCCATGGAGGCCACGGGGGACATTCCAGCTATGGCAGCCACATAAGCCGATCGACTAGCAGCGCATCCAGTGGATACACGAGTCGTGGAAGTTCAGGTATTAGCTCCGCACAGTTCTTACAACTGCGCTCCGCCGAAACGTTCTTGAAAAATGTATTTCTTCTTTGAGTCTCTCAATTTCGCACACAATTTTCTTGGGTTTCGGTAGAGCACGGTTGTAAGAAGCGTGCAGTAGCAGTAGCCGATAACTATCGAATTCTAGTTCATCATCTTTTATTCAGCTTCTACTAATACAAATAGCTCGATGAGCAGATCCAAAGCAAGTAGAAGTGCCTCTTCTGGCCAAAGTGAGTGGAATTGCTATCAGATATTTCTATGTCAATCATTTTCAGCAACTTCTACTGCATCCAGTTCTGGAAGCATCCTTCCCACCGCCTCGACTAGATCCAGCAGATCAATTCAACCCAAATATACAACTAACTCAACGAAATCAACGAAATCGACAAAGTCAACCAACTCATCTAGCACAATCCAATCGAATACTACTAGCAGTTTATACTCACAAAAAAGTGGAAAATCCACTAAAAGTATCTATTCATTTAGAAAAAAAGTTCGAAATCAGACATGTTCCAGGTTCGAAATCCTCGACATCATCCCTTGGAAGTAAACCAATCGAGAAATCTCGTCGAGACAGTCGGAAGTCTTCTTCTCGAAATGATTCTGGTTTGTTCACACCTGAAAAAAGTGAATAGCGAGTATTTTCAGTCGCATCACGAAGACAACTGAGAAGTGTTTCGAATAAATCAAAGAGGCAATCAAACGTGTCAACTGATTCTTTGAGTACTGTATCAACAGGGAGATCTAGAGGAAGAAGTACTGCACGCAGAGATAATATCAATTCTGGTAGGAAACTTTCGATTGAAAACTGCAGTTCAACCCTTTCTGTATTTTAGTTGCCTCCCAGCGACAATCAAGAAGTCGTTCTGTATCAAGAAACAGAAGCAAAAGCAGAAGCAGAAATCGTATGTCCCATTCCCACCTTTTGTTTTTTTACATTTTTTTAGGTGTCAATCGGGTAAAATCCGAATCTCCTGGAAAATCTAGTAAGTTTTAGAATTCCGAACAAGTTTTTAATCTATTTTTTAGCGGGAGGACAACATGTGAGCAGAAAAGATGCTGCAATGAATAATGTTCTCAGTCCGACAAATGTCAGTTTTATTTAAATTTAAGATGAATCACAAGTAGAGATTTTTTCAGAGAACTAACCGATTGGATCGTAGTCATTCTGCGCATCATGAGAGAACTTATCACGAGAGACAAACGAAATCCAACGGAGTTTGGAATGAGACGTTCCCGAAAGGAACACTGATTGTAATCATTACTTTCATCATTATTCCTAATCCAAATTTGATATTCAGATGTACACCGATGCTTCATACTTGAAACGTGAGCATCGTTCTGGAATTGGAATATTTGTTGCTCCTGGTCATGAGTTGAACAGATCTCAAAGAATTCGTGGACCAATTCAAGATAATAACTTCGCAGAGTTTATTGCAGTGAAAACGGCACTGGAAAATGCTTTGAAAAACGACACGTACAGGTTTGATATCAGCTCAGAAAGCTGGAAATATATTATTTATCGTTTAGAAACCAGAAAGTTGTTATCCGAACGGATTGTTTGGGTGTGATCGAAGCAATGAAAGGAACACAAAGCACGGCGTATCCATCAGTGAAATCCGAAGTAATAAAATTGGCGAATCAATTCCCAAGAGGAGTCGAATTCCAACATGTTTATGCTCATGAAGGAGATCCAGGAAATGAATTGGTTTGTTGACTTTTTGTCTTATTTAGGACATTTCAATCTTCTTTTCAGGCGGATATGTTTGCTGGAATTGCGAGTGAGAAAAGAGATGTGTACGGTAGTGGATACAGAAGAAATCGCAGTGCTTCCAGAGGTATCGCAATACAAAATTTGTGATTTTGTTCCCAAAAAATATATATTTCAGAGAGAAATCGTCAAAGGTCAAAGTCGAATGATCCATCGATAATTCGTAGCAGAAGTCACTCAATCCAAGGAAGACTTTGAGAAAAATCGGGCAAAGTCCATTCTTCGATGTCTAGAGTGCATTATATTTTTGTCAAAAAATGAAATTGCAAAAAGAAAAGAAAACAAAAGCAAACAAAGTTTGCAAGAATTCACATGAAATTCATCTCTGTCTATTTTGAAAGTCGTGATGCAAATAGAAGATGACAAGAGATAGGAATGGAAATAAAACCAACCACGTGTCTCTGTGTCTTTTTCGGGGTTATCAAACTGTAGTCGTTTGATTTCCGGAAGGTGAAAGTGTGCACCCGTGAAAATATCGTGTGTCTCTCTTTCAGAGGAAGGTGTCAAAAATGGACACATGATTCAACTGATAACAACAAAAAGGTGAATTGATAGGAGAAAACAGGGTGATTTTTGACTTCAACTACAACATGTTCTATTTAATATACGATGGTGTGTATTGGTCTGAAAAAAACATTTTGGAGCTGGATTAATATCAAAACTACCGTAAATATTATGTTATAACGGCACCTGTGTTATAACGGGACCTCATCTATACTCAGAATTCATGAATATGATTATCCCGGTGGTTATTATTGGTTTTGATTAGAAGCAGCGTGATTAGTAACTTCTTGATCAGCAAATAGAATGTTCAAAAAAGCTTTTTTGTTTAATTTTTATGAGTTTCCGAAACCAAAAAATTTCTCTCGAAGGCAGTTGGAAAATATAACTGCATGCCGTTATAATAAAGTATTTACGGTAATTTTGGTGCGTGGTTATTCTCCGGTGTCTTAGATACTCTTCTCCTGGCAAACCAATGACACCGACTCAACGAAACAAATATTGACCATTAGTCTTCTTCCCATCTCGAAGGTCCTTTTGCTCTTCACGTGCATTGGGTCATCTATCCCATTTCTTCTTCTTCCTTGTCCACTCTTTTTCTTTTTCAGAAACTCCGCCCATTTCTGCTATACTAAAGCTGGTCCAATGAGCTTGGTCGAGACAAGACATCTCTGTTTTTACTTTGTTTTTACTTTGTTTTTCTATCGAGTCCACCCAGTTTATGTTTTTCTCATTCATTCCACTGTTCTCCCTTGTCTCTGAGTAGTCTAAATAACTTCCTATATGATCTCCGTCCCAACCACCACCCACCTATTGTATCTTTAATCAGTTCATTTTTCACCTCATGTGATTTGTATACTAGAGCTTAAAAGTTCATCATACGCAGACACGAAAAGAGGGCGCCGAAAACCAACCTCGATTTTCGAAAGTCACTTTTCTCTGTGTCTCTTCTTTCTCTCCGCTATCGAATCTTCTCGAACGTATTTCTTTTTTCTTTTCGTCCGAGCAGTCATCGTCTATTTCTCTTCCACCTGCACACTGTCTACTCACCGCCCCGTGGTATCCACGTGAACACTTCACATTTTTTCTTTGCATTGGAGGCGCCATCCCTTGCAGGTCTGACAGAAAAAAATAGATAACGGTTCGGACATTACCCCTGCAAGCCATCCATTCGTCATTCATTGTCACAAATTGCGTACATACTTTTCTCATACTACTACTTTTTGATTCTTTTCTTTTCACCTCTTTTTCTAATTTTAAGGCATATTACAGAACAATGATTCCTTCTACAATCCTGTCAAACAACATCGAAATGCCGTTAATTGGCCTTGGAACAACGCATTCCGGTGGTTATTATCATGATGCAGTCCTTCATTCAATTAACAAATGTGGATATCGTCTCATTGATACAGCTAAACGATATGGAGTTGAAAAACAATTAGGAATTGCTGTGAATAACTGTTCGATTCCAAGAGAAGACCTCTTTTTATGCACAAAACTGTGGCCTGTTGATTGTGGAGATGCCGTTTTTGACGCATTCCGGACATCTTGTGAGAAATTACAAACAGATTATTTGGATATGTATATGATACACATGCCACAACTTCCGGATTGGATTGTGGATCAGAAGGAAACAAAAGAGAAGACGTGGAGACAAATGGAACTTCTTTATGAAGATGGTGAGTGGCGACTGAGAATCTGAAATAATTAGAATTCTTTAACTTTCAGAACATGTCCGCTCAATCGGTGTCAGTAACTATTCGATCGATGATCTAGAAGAGTTGACGGAGTTTGCGAGTATACTCCCACACGCCAATCAAATTGAGTTCCACCCGTGGTTTCATCAGTCTGACCTCAAAAAGTACTCGGATGAAAATGGAATTCTCACGATGGGATACTGTCCACTAGCCAAGGGAAAGTATTTGGAAGATGAAACATTATGCCGAATTGCTCAGAAATATAACAAGTCTCCAGCTCAAATTTGTTTACGTTGGAGTGTTCAGCAAAATGTTCCAACTGTTCCCAAGAGTACAGATTCGAAGAGACTGAAAGAGAACACGGATGTTTTTGATTTTGAACTTTCTGAAGAGGATATGGATACACTTTCCTCATTTTCATCTCAGAATAGAAAGGTATGTAAATATCAATTCCTGTTTTTTCTGAAAAATTAAGATTATTTTCAGATCGTCGACCTCTCCAACATCTGCCAGAAGATGTCCCTTCCAGACGGCTACAAATTGAATGGACGTGTCTTTGGTGTTCCAGAAGATAACGAAAGAATGCAGAAGAGTTGCTCAAAATGTGCTCGAGATCACAATATTCCTCAACCTGTTTGTATATAATTTGTACATAATAACCTACTCAGAGCTTTCATTTACTTGCTTAATTTGTTGTGTTGTACCACAGGTATCATCTATGTTTCTTTCAATAAATTTGCCGAGATAATCAAGAAAAACGCGTCGTCAATTGAATTCCATCTCTATTGTCTTCTTATCCTTCTTCTTTTTCCCGAATCCTATCCGTTCTCCAGTCTCTTTTGTCTTCATTGTTTCAAGAAGGCAAAAGCTTCTGTCTCCTCGATCCAGGTCACCAACTCGTTTTCCTATCACTTTCACCTGTGGCTTCTTCTTCTCCTTTCTCTCCTCCCGACGGCTTATCCGCCGCCCATTCAGTCTCGAAACTAATCACAATCACTAATGGTGATGAACCCATTAACAGCAACTCTTCTTGCCGCTATTATTGGCACTGTAGCCTCTGCTTCATGCGGTTCTTCTGGAATTCCATTCAGATTTGAAGTTCTTCCTTCGGGACAACCAGTACTCGGATGTGGTTCACCGACTTGTTTTGGTTCTGAAAATGGAGGAAAAGATTTGAGACATGACTCGAATTTTATGGTGAGTAATGTATCTGCATACTGAAAGTGACAATTATTTCATACTCAGATTTTGGCAAAACATTCTTTCTCAAAGAGAAGATTCTAATAAAACACAATTTATTTTTGAAATCAAGACTGGAAAACTGTTTTGCCTTTTTCAATTGAAAATGTCCAACTTTGAGAGTGTGTCATAGTAAAACTATTGTTCCCACAAAGTAAATTTTTTATGTATCGTACAGAATAAAAGCAGTGCTCCATTTTTGTAGTAGACAACTTTTTTGTACGGACACTGCCTAGAGAGTTATAGTAATTTTAAGAGGACAGCTCAAAAATCGCACTTTTTGCACTGGCCGATTTGAGGGAGAAATTACTTTGTCGATATGTAACTTGCTAGGGAGTGTTTGTATAAAAAAGTTGTAAACTGCAAAAATAATGTTCTACTTTTGATCTGTACAATCCCATAAACAGCTATTTTCTGGGACACACTTTCAAAGTTGGGAATTTTCAACTGAAAAAGGCAAAATATGTTATCTTTTTGGGCGGTACTGTATCATTTCTTTTCTCATCTACTCCATCTTTGATTTTTTGCTCTAATCATAGCAAATACCTATCATAAATTGATCATCAAAATAACCCGTATAAATCTTCTTCTCAAACCTGTCTGCTAACAACGTTTCCGATATAAAGCGCGACACATCTATTTGAACTGATAAGCCGTCCTAGACTAAACCTGTTCTTTCTTTTGCAGGCCGGTCCAGACGGTGACGATGGATTCTTCCGTGAGGGAGATCTAGCTCGTGTTCGTGTCCGTAACTCCGATGCTCCAGCTCAAATGGCCAATTGTCCACGTGAATTCTCCTCCTCATCTTGCTCGAATCCAATGACGTGGGTTGGAGGATTCAAGGCCAGTGAGAGTGGAGAGTGAGTGCTTGAAAATTAAATAAAACCAAAAGTTGTGAAATATTTTCAGTCTTTCCCTCCAATGCTGTCACTACGAAGGACTTCGTTTCGCCCAAGAAGTCGGGCGTCCAGTTGTTCATGCAGGAGAAGTGTATTCTGGAGGAGAGGTACTTCGTGATGGTCGTCAAACTGGATTCGATGCGATTTCCAATGTGAAGAAGATCACTTCTGGAAACGGAGAGTATGTTATTCTGATTTCTACTTAATTCTGATTATCCCTTGTTTCAGTGTTGCCTATGAACTCACTGTCACTCGTATGAACTGTCTCCCAAATCCAGCTGAAGATAGCAATGAAGTCTCATTTGATATCCAGAGAGATATCGGAAGAATCCTCGAGAAAGTCGGAGAAACTGCTGCAAGTGGAGTCCAAACCAACCAAATCGAAGCTGATCAACGTCTTTCTCCATCAACTGATGTTCAATCTGATTCTTATGTTACTCCAACTGAATCTGATCCACAAGAAACGGTTGAACAATTCGTTCAAGTCGGAGAACAAGTCGTTCCAGTCACATCTGCCGGATATTATTACCCAGTTGCTTCTGGAGTTCCAGCGTGTTTCACTGGAGACGCAAAGGTCATGACCCCATCTGGAGAGAAGGAAATGCGTGATGTTCGTGTTGGAGATCTCGTTTTGACTTCTGAATATGGAAAGATGGTGTACACAAGAGTTTCCTCATGGCTTCACAGACTTCCAGAAACCAAGGCTGCATTCATTAAATTGACAACTGATCATGGACCAGAAGTCTCCATGACTCCACAACATTTCATCTATAAGGCTGATTGCGTTACCGAGGAGTTGGATCTTGTCTATGCAGAAGATATAAATAAGGGAGATTGTGTTATGGTAAAGGAAACAGAAAAGAGTACGTTAATCGAGGAAGGAATCTTAGCCTATTCTCCAAAAATTTCAGATCTTATCATGACAGTTGTCACTGCCAAATCTACATTCTACGAGACGGGAGTGTACGCTCCAATGACTGAAACTGGAGATTTGATCGTCGACGACGTCTACGCCTCCTGCCACAACGTCATCAAGACCAACACTTTGTCTCATACTTTCCTCAACTTGGCCACTGCAATGCAACAAAAAGTCCGTTCGATTCTTGGATTCTTCGAGGAAACTGGTCATCTCCCAGCCTCTTCTGAATTCTTCCTTAATATTATTGATGTTCTTTTGCCACATAAGTACTAGTCATCTCTTCCCAGAGACCTCCCTAATAACTAATAATTACATCTAATAAACCACTCCACTTGACATCTCGATCTTTCTGTTTTCTCCCAATAAAAATGTTCACTAGCTTCTGACTTTTATTTTTGAAAACAAACAAGAGAAGACATATTGTTTCAGATTTATTATTATTAATTGAAATAATTATTAAATGTACAAACTCGTTTTGATAATTGGCTCACTTTGGCTAGTGAATGGAGGGGAATGAATGGGAAGAAAGATCATCGAACTTGATAGGAAAGAGAACAAAAAGTAAATGAAATAAAGAATTAAAGATGAGTTTAAGCTCTGCGAATTCCAGTCGATTGTCTTGGGAAAGTTGGTGGACGGTAGCGGAGTGGGTTGAAGACCTTTGGCTCTGGAGTGGTCTGAAAAAGATAATTCATATTTGGAATGAAAGTTGTATGATTGCTTACCGTAACCTCCTCTTCCTCCTCTTCCTCTTCAACTTCCTCTTCTCCGTCATTGCTCTCAACAACTTCAGCTTCATTATCATTTGTCTGCTCTCCTTCTGTCTCAAGTTGCTCAGTCTCCTCATCTTCCTCCTCAGCAACTGGAGTTGTTGGCTCTTGAGTGGTAGTCTTGACAACCTTTGGTGCAGAGGTAGTGGTGATTGGCTCGAAGTCAACTGGCTTCTCACCCTTGGCACAGATCATACGGTATACCCAGACACGGACTCCTCCTCTGAAATTTAGTCAGTTTACTTGACTAAACAATCAAACTTTTCAACATACTGTTCAGTTCTGGCGTTAGCAACAAAGTCATATTCAGCTCCTCCCTTATCTCCATAAAGATCCTTAGCAGCAACCTCTCCTCCCTCATAGAAACTTCCAGCAGAGACAACATCAGTTCCAACGTAAATCTTGTTCTTGGATTGCATGGTACAGCAACGGAGCAAGATGCTCTCACCGTTTGGAGCCCATCTCATTCCGGAGAAGACATCGGTCTCGGCACGGCAAGAAGTTTGGTCCTAGAATTATAACATATTTGAATACGCGTTGGGAATAATAATAGAACTTACATCAATGCAACGTCTTCCAACTTCTCCACATGGAACTGGTCCACATTCTGCTTCAAGTGCTCCGTCCTCATAGACTGTCAGCTTACGAACAACTTGATTTTTAGAGCATTGAGAGCCCATGCGTACATTAGCATCCTTGGCTAATGCAGTGATAACTAGACAAGAAATAAGAGAAATAAGGAGCATAGCTATTTGGAAAAGTAAATGAGGAAGAAGGTGGTCGATTTGAAACGAGACGACGACGACAGAAGGAGACAGATAAGATGAATGCGGGAGGACGGTACCCTCTGCGATGAGTAGTAGTTTACTGGGTTTATGGGTCACAGAGATGCGTCTTCAACGGAAAGATCGAGATGGGTCAAGGCCTTGAATTGGAGAAAGTATTGAAGATGAAGAGACGATTGAGTGATACGGATGTCGGACACGGTGCGGACGGACCGAGTGTTGCGGAAAAAGTCCACGGAAAAAAGGGCGACAAGTAGAAGAAAATGTGTGGATGGATGGGGTATGTGTGTAGTGAAGGAGAAAACGGAATGAATCAAAGCAAAAGTTGATTGCAATTCAATGAAATTCAGAAGGTTTTGCAGTAAAGATTTTAGGATCATCAAGGGATTGAATGGAGATTGAAATGAAACTCGCATCAATCAAAAACTGAAATTTTCAATCAATAATGTTTCCAGAAGACACGAAAAAAAGAACAAATTTTGTCACTAGAGTTGCACGGTCCAAGATTATATCTATAATGACCTCAAAAGTGAGCATGGCAATTGGGAAACTCATTCTTAAAACTCTTTCATGTCATGGTCACTGAAAGTCATAAGTTATTTAGGTGGACAAAGAGCAACCATTAAGTAAAGTTCAAACAGTTTTATTTTGAAAAACAATTAATGATGTCATCATAAAACAAATTTTAAAAATATATATTTAAAGCGAAAGAAGTTTATTTTCTAACTTCAATTCATACATTTCTTGGACCAGACCTATCTGAAAGAAGAATTCCACATCCGATTCCAACAAATCAATCCGATTAGTTCATTCACTTTCAATTGTCCACCCTCTTCTTCTGTTCGTTTTTAGTTTTTATGTTTGCCCAAGAGAGCTCCACGCACTATAAAAGTTGTTATCAAACTGATTCCCTATCAGTCGTTTCCTCTCTCTCTTTCTATTCCTATTTTGCTCTTTTTCCGACTGAATCATGACTCAAACTATACCTCGACATGTGAGTCCTTATGCTCATGCTCCCAAGATTTTCGGATTAAAGTTCAAGGTAATTTGGTTGAATTCTTCAATTTCAGATAGATACAT
This sequence comes from Caenorhabditis remanei, assembly GCF_010183535.1. NCBI lineage: Eukaryota > Metazoa > Nematoda > Chromadorea > Rhabditida > Rhabditidae > Caenorhabditis > Caenorhabditis remanei. The sequence goes on from NC_071329.1 coordinate 12,967,167, forward strand.
GTTCAATCCGATGAATTTCAGATTGCTTCCAGAGTAATGTTGGTTTTCGAATCAATTCTAGGCAAATTGATGTTGGTTTTATCGATTTGCTCTATAATCTATTCTCCTTCATGGTGTAAGTGTCTTATTAACTATTGGATTATTGGAATGGATAGAATGAAACAAAAAAAGAAATTTCAGATCCCGTATTCGTGAATTTCGCATTTCTATTTTTTGTCATATTCTCCATCGTGACTTATAACTTATGCCTCTCGAAGCAGTCGCCAATTTATTCGTATCCAATGCTCTCTTACCAAGTAATATCCCCAAATTTCCATTTTATATTCACTCCAATTTCTTTTCGTTTTCATTTCAGTTAGTCACCATTTTCTGGTTACTCATTTGGTTATATGCTGCTCTTAGTGCAGTTGCCAGTGGAGTTATGTGGTCGCTGGAATCATTGGGAGGACCATCGTAAGAAATAGAAAAATTAGATTAGAGAAAAGAAAACAGTTGATTTCAGAACAAGCAGAATTCGTACATCTCACAACATAAAAGATCCAAATTATGCGAATCCAAATGAGACTCATCCAGAAACTGCTAGAGGTAAGAAAACAAAATAAACAATGAATTATACAGAATCTTACTTTTACAGCAATAAAATACGGATCTATCATCGCAGCAGTTTGTGTTATCTTGATTTGTCTGAAAATGCTTGCCTTCATAGTCGCCAGAAGGACATACTTCCAAACTCTCAAAATGCAACATGAATCAATTGAGCAATCTGTGAAGGTGGTTTCTATAAAACAGAGGTTTTGAGGCGAGGAGACCTGACATTATTCTGTAAATTTGTAAAAGAAAATTGAATACAAACTGAAAAGAAAAACAAATCAAAGCAGCCACAATCGACATAATATTATGATGAACCTCTCATTAATTGTTTGTAAATAAATTGTTGTATTTTTTTATTTCCCACACACATTTGCAACACATTCGCAAGCAATCGCTCGGGTCTCCTCGTCTATGAAAATAAATAATGAATTTTCAAAAGTCTAGTTATAGTGATAGTTAATTGCAGGATGATTCATTCGATGGAAGAATGGCAATTCTTGAGGAAGTGCAAGTAGAAGAGTACACACCTGAACCATCTCCAGCGCCGAGAAGAATGGTGAAAGCCGTCATGAATCAGTCAGAAGCGAGACTTTGGGCGAAGCACAACTCGTTGCCAAAATATGAAGAATCCGCTTTCTAATATATATATATATATAACCTCTTCTCTGTAAGACTCGAGCAACGTGGGTACTAGGGATTTGTTTTTGTATTAAAATGCATACCAGGCCCTCAGTGATCCATACCATATTTTATGGGCCCGGGCTCCGGGTTACGGTAGTACGGTACTCAAATGTCAAAAATTTATTCTTTTGTTATTTATTTTTAAAGCTGATTATGCTCTAAAGTATTTTTCTTATTAAGAATCTACGAAGAAACAGCAAGCGGGGCTTCTATCTTCAGAAGTGGCTGCACAATGTGCTCAATTTCCTCAATCGTTTCTCATGTCGCGACGGTTTGTGGGGTGGTGAGCAACCTAGTTGCCGAAATGTCGTTCGTTGACGATTTCAACGATTTGTAGATGCCACTCGGTGGTTTATTGATCGGAGGTTCCATCCTCCCTGTCACGAAAAAACTTGCCATTCTTGGATTTGTTCTCGTTTTGACAAATACCAGTGTGATGACGTTCGCGACAATGGAAACAACAGAATTTCGAGTTGCATCTTTCAGAGCTGTGGTTGGATCGGAGGCAGTTTGAGCAGAGTTTCTTTTCTTCTATCGCTTTCAACTTCATCGCGATGCTAAGTTTACAGTTAAGAGCCGTATGCTCCTTCGAATCACAAAAGAAACACTGATACTTTGCTGTTCTCTTTGGCTTTTCTCCATGCTTCTTCTTTGTTTTGTCGTCGGATGTCTGGATTGAGTAGACTTCGGTACTTCTTGTTTTCAGCTTCTTCTCTGTCTCCGCTGTTTCCAGAGCTCTCTTCTCGGCGATAGCGTTAAAGGTAATTCCAACCAGTTCTTGAAAAGTTCGATCCTTTTCGTGATTCTTCTTGAAGACTATTCCCATGATTTGTTGAGGCAGCTTGCTGATGAACGAATTGATGAAGAAGGAGTCATTCAATGTGCATCCTTTACTTCTCAGCGAGTATGCTATGGTGCAATATGTGTTTAGATCCTGCTCCATATCCTCGTAGCTGTCTTCAGAAAAGGAGAATTTGTTGAGCTGGTGGATGAGGCCTTGTTTAGTGTCCTTCTCTCTGTTGTATTGTCTTTCCAAGTTATCTCTCAACGCATGGTAGTCTTCTTCTGACAGACTCACTGATCTTAACATCGACTTCACTTTCCCACTCAGGAGTTTCATGAGTAAGGCATGTTTAAGCGTCACCGGGATGTCATCTTTGTCATGAACCATAGAATTAAACAGCTGCATAAACATACTATAGTCAGCTGGTTCTCCGTCGAAAACCGGAACTGTGTTCATGACTGTGTAGACCGTGCTGTTAGTGATTTGAGGATTCGAGCTGTCCTGGGAACCCGGATGGTTCTGGCGACGGATTGGAGATTCCACCGTATCGTTCATTGGCGTCGATGCGGGTGGAAGTGGAGACGAGTTCTCCGGTGGTATTGGGGAGCTTTGACCAATGTCGGAAGCGTCCGGTTGACCGCTCGATGGCTTCGTGGCCTCACTCATAGTTGCCGACTCTGTTTCTTCTTGTTTCATCTCAGGCTTGTTCTGCCACGATGGCTGCCGACTGAAGACCTCATACATCATATCTTGCAATTTCTGCATGTTTTCCTGCAGATTTTTGATAGCACGATCTGTCGTATCAGATGATGTTTGCATATGGTCTTGCAAATTTTTGATGGCACGATTTGCCGTGGCCGATGAATCCACAAGCAATGTCTGAGTATGTTCGATTGCTCCGATACGTACAGCCAAATCATCCGCAAACTCGGCAATGTCCTGGGAGGCTTCTGATGATCCACGGTTGAGTATGTTGGACGTCGGGTGAGCCGAGACATCCGAGCTATGGTTGCTCTCGCATGGCTTCGTCGAGTTCGGGGGGTGTCGACCTGAATTCGACACGACTCCTTGCTGCAATTGATCCGATTGATCGCTTGCCGTCTGAACCGATTGTTCAGGGTTACGCCGTTCGGGGTGTTCCTGATTCAGAGCGATTCCATCGAGAACTTGCGCATTTCCTGAAGCCGGTCCATCGGATGGCGGTGGTGGTGGTGTTCCTGGGGTCGAGACGTCTCCGGGGCGGGCGTTGTTCACCGCAGAAGTCAATTCCCCGATAAGATTCGTTATCTGATTGACTAGCCCGTCATATCCCCGACCTGCCAGATGGTTCGATATTTCAGCCCGATTGGCTTCAAATACATTCTGCGTACAGAGCTTCTTGTTGCTCTTGAGCATCTCCATCGCATTCTCCTGGAGACCCTCGATCAGGGCCAGTTGATCTAGCAGTTGCGCCAGATATCCGTCGAGTACGGTGATGTTTTGGGTGTTTCTCTCGAGCGCGAGAGCACGATCAGCAAGAGAGACGAGCGTTCTGGTTCGAGTTAACTCACGGGTGAGACTCCACTTGATTGTTTTCATGGTCACCGGGTTCCGTTGATCGCTCTTCTTCTTGTTCTTGACGGCCATGGTTGGTTGGTTGGTTGGTTGATTGATTGCGGTCGATGTTATCGACAAGTCAATTTAGACTGATAATGTTTTGTTGATTCTTCATCCTTATATACTCAATGTCCATGCCCTCCTTTTTCTTGACCTTGCTCTGGTTTGCTAACCTTGATAAAAAAAAAGAGAAGGCTTGCGTGTTTTCTTTATTACGTGCTTCCGTGACATTGTTGATTTCACGAGATTTTTATCTTTCATTTGTACTACATCCTAATGACTCGACGTGTCACTACTATTGGCTGTCGTATTAGGATTCTTTTTAACTCAGTGACGCTTTATAGCCATCAAAAGTGTAGCTGAGATTCCTATTCTTGTTATTTACACTGTTAGTTCCTGTGACGTATCACGGATTCATATGTTTTGAGGTCCTCGTTGGAGAACATTTGCGGAAGTTGTACATTCGTCTTCCTGTCAGTTGCAAAGTTCCTGATCTGTAACCTCGTCTTCTCGCTGACCCTACTACTTTGGGCCCTTTCACAGGATCAACGATACGACGGGAAATAGACCATCCTCAAGATGTGGTATGTCGGTGGTGGCGATTCTGTGGCTATCTATGTGAGAGTTCTCGTGAGTCTTCAGAATCCGGACCACGCTATCTATTTCCGAGCTGACAGTTTTCATCACCACATCTTTTTCTTTTTGTGACCGATATGTTAGACACCGATTGTGCTCTTAGCACCGATTGCGCTTTTTCGGACAGATTTACACTGCCTCTGACTCGATGTGTCATGTAACCTACGAGAAGGAGTACTATCTGGTTGGAATGACTATGAACAAGACCGAGCGGACAAAGGACCTCTTATTGCGAGATTCTGTGAAGTAATGTGAGACCAGTTCGAGTTTATTTGACATACATCCCGCACGAGTTGCGGTTTCTTTAAAGAAAAAAAACGAGTTTTCTGTACGATTTACAGTTTCTGGTCTTCTTCGGGTGTGGTGTACTATTGATCATCGTCTTCTGAGCCGTCGAGATCAATATGAACGTCGTAAATGCCATACGTACGTGGTTTACGGGCATCCGATTCTTCCGAATCCATATCGCTCACATCGTTCTCCTCCGTCTTCGGATTTCCAGTCTTCGGATGATTCTCTTCATCGACTCCTTCCTCCATAGGATCATCAGGTTTCTCATCGTTGGCCTCCTCCCTTGGTTTCTTGGGCGCAATGACGTTGTCTTGTGGACCCCACTTGTCTCTGCACAGTGCAGGATGATGCATGCCGCTGCAGAAACGGCATGCGTTCTTTCTTGTCTTCGCACGGCAATTGTCGAACAGGTGGCCACTCATCAGGCAGATCGAACACCATTTGCGCCTTTCTACAGCCGCCCATCGCGATTCAACATCGAACTTCTCACAGTAGGCCGCTGCATGACCTCTCTGAGAACAAAAAAGGCACCCACTCCAGAAACGATGTCTTTTCTGTTTCTTGGGTTTTTCTGGCCAACTAACTCGACCGTGCAACGGAAGGCGTCCTGGTGAGACAAGTGATGAAGCATCTTGGATAGATGACGCTGGCGTATCCGAATTGATACCTGAACAATGCGATCATTGTTGTGAATACGATAATTCGATTTTCAGATGGTAGGTACGAGATTTGACGCTATTGTGAGAGAGTGATCATGTTGCGTGTGTGGTGGTTCAATGGGTTGATCAGTTTTTTCGACTAAAAAAACATCTCTCGTCTCGCTGGGACCTACATCAACGATATGATGTCCTACCGGGTGTACTGTATGTTGCCACTCGTTCGGATCCCACCCGAACCCATACAGTCACCTCGTAAATAACGACTTTGTTTTACCTCTCGATTAGAAGTTTCACCTCTCGACTGAGGGATGGTATCTCTACGATAAGAGGTGTCCTACGATTAGGACGTCTACAGCGGTCGCCTATCCTAGTCGCGACGGTTTGTGGGGTGGTGAGCCCGAACCGACCGCGAGGACTGAGAGGACTTGGACTTAGAAAGAAGAGCCAACACAGATTTAAATAACAACGATTTATTCGATAAGAGACGCAAATTAAATAAGATACCTCTACTAGCTCCTTTTGGCTCGGCATCGATGGACGTCAGTTGAGGAACCTTGGAAGAAGGTGATGGCGAAGGTGGCTTTTGCATCGGAAGTAGGCAACGGCTTCGGCTGGTTGAGAAGTTCCTCTCTCGTGGGTAGATACTGATTCTTCTATTTTCTTGTTCCTACATCGACATTGACACGTAGTAAGGTCATCAAGATAAGGAGTTTGTGGAGCACGTTGTTCAAAGTGATAATAAGGATACCGTATTCTCTTCACGTCCATATGAATTCATCGTTGTATAATTGATAATAAGAGCATAATCTACGATCTAGATTGTACCAGTTGCGACAATATAGCTGAGGCTATTAATGTCGCGACACTGGGGGGGAGCGAAAAAGAACTTCCCTAGTGGTAGCGTTAGGGAAGTTCGTGGTTTGCCTCTGCCTAAGCAGAAGCCCGAGGTTGGTTACTCGGCGATCCGGGTTGTTGATCATGACCGATTGTCACTTTATTTTCTTTAGCCCGTCTTGGGAGGTACGGGCGGGTTCGTTGAGGTGGAGCCTTCGCTGGAGTTATCTGTTTGTGTAGATCCGAAGGAGTTCCGGCCGCTGGCGCGTCTTGGTCTTGACGTTCTTCCGCGGGAATCTCTAGCGGTATTAGGTGGTTCACTGACTTTTGAAAGACCTTCTGTCCGATTTTGACTTCAACGGCTCTCACCTTCCCATCTTTGGATGAGATTAACTTCTGAATGACCCCGATAGGCCACATGTATCGAGCTACTTTCTCAGTGACGATTAACACTGTTGTACCTGGTGTAGGTGGGCTCTTGTTGTGCGCTGTTGACCGAGGCATGGATTCTCGGAGTAACACGTAATATTCATCGCTGAATACGTTCCAGAGGTTATCCCTGACAGCTGCTGTAGATTCGATTAATCTTCTTGTTAGTTTTTCTGTTTTTCCTGACTCTAGTACTTCCGATATTGTTTTTGCCGATTCTGGTAGTACCATCGACGATTGTGGGATCAAATAGTCGATGGGTCGGACTGGTTCGGCATCGGCTGTGTGGACTTTGTTGGCGGTTATAGGCCTGCAGTTGATGATACACTCAGTCTCAATTAAGAGACTTTCGAGCTCTAACAGCGAAACTGTTATTTTCTTCAGGCATTTATATATCATGTTCTTTACCAAAGCCACCAGTCGTTCGTAAATTCCTCCTTTCCATGGTGAGAAGGGTGTAATAAACCGAATGTCTATTTCTTTATCCGCCAAGAATGAAGTCAACGTTAGACTTTTGTTGATGATTGTCTTGATATCAGTGTTCATCATTGAATATCCGAGTTTGAATGTCGGAGAGTTGTCCGATAGGATAGACTGAGGAACTCCCCTACGACCGAAATATCGTTTTAAAGCCATGATAAAACTGTGAGTGGTGTTGTCTTGGACGATTTCCAAGTGTATTGCCCGAGTGACAATACATGTGACTAGTAGTACCCAAATCTTTCCGTATTCATCCTTCGATTTGTATCTTAGAGGGCCGAGATAGTCGAGGCCCACGAAGGCGAACGGAGCCACGAGTTGGCTTCTTATAGACGGCAAGGTTTCTGCATACGGGTATTCGAAAGGAAGAGCGTGCATCCTTTGACATGTGACACATTGCCTCCGCACCGCTCTGACGAGTATTCCAATTTTCCGTATCCAGTATTTTCGTTGGATGTCCGATATGACATCTTTCACTCCCTGATGTAGCAAGCTGGTATGTGATTCGATAACCAGAAGGCGGGCGAGCTGGTGTGTGTGGATGATAATAATTGGTCTCTTCATCTCATCGGAGTGTCTGGGATGTCTCGAATTGACATATGGCCTGTTGTGTCGATATAAGCCGTCTGGAGAGAGCACTGGCTTAAGATGAGCAGGCGGTTCCTGCCCCATTCGCAACTTTGAATCCCGATAATGTTCCGCAATGATAAAGGTTCTTGTGATCCTCCGTTTGGTCACTTCGTCCTTTTCTTTATCGGCGTCATCATATCTTTGCAGTGTCATTGATTGGTATGAGTACTGACAAGACGGGAACCGATTGTTCCGACTTTTTATACAGCTGTGGACAAACCGAAGCACATAATTGCACGTAGTTGTCAACTTCCGCATGTCATTAGTTCTGGAATATGGCACGATTGACTCATATTTACATAATTCTTTCTCCTCCATGCTGTTGACAACTGCAGTTTCTGGTGAATCTTGGTTTGGAAGCTTGTTTAGTTCTCGAGATAGAACTTTTTCTCCGTCATTCACCACGAATAGGTGAAACATTCGGGCATCTGGAGGCGTTGTTTCCAGAGTCTGAGGCCAATCTTCTTCAGGTCGCTCGAGGAAGGATGGTCCATGGTGCCATAGTTTGTTGACTTTCAATTCGGCTAAAGTGCATCCTCGAGAAGCAATGTCTGCTGGATTCGCGTTTGTTGGCACGTATCTCATTTCTGGATTCAGTTGAAGTTCGGTTAACTTCGCTAAGTTCTTATGGATATTTGTGACTCGATTAGCCACCCATTTCAGTCCCACGTGGTTTCCTACTTTGTGTAGAACCCAGTGTAGGACACATGTACTATCACTGAAGAATATCACCTGATTGACTGGCATGTGAAGTTCGTTCATCAGATTCAACGCAAGGTTTGTGGCTGACTCCAGTGCCAGAAGTTCCATTTGTGGGATGGTGATTCCAACACGTCCTGGCTTGACTCTCGACTTTGAGCATATTAATTGGGACTCGTACTTCTGTCCAGGAAATTCATGTCGTATGTATGCAGCAGCCGCGTAGTTGTCCTTGGAAGCATCTGAGAATATTACCAGTTGAACTCCAGTATAGTGATATGACGACACGATTTGTCGCGGTATTACGAATTCCGTTTCGTTGAAATGACTGGTGATACTCTTCCACATGGGAAGAAGTACGTCTGGTAACAGATCACCCCATTTCAGGTCGAATTGCCACAACAGGGTGATAAGTTTCTTGATTGGCACCACGAGAGGTGTAATGATCCCGGTTGGATCATAGTTCTGAGCAAGGAAGGCGATAACTTCCTTCTTTGTAGGGATTCCATTTGGAGGCCTCGCGATCTTAATTCTTATGACGTCTGTCAGACTATCCCATGTATGACCAAGAAGCTTGTTTGAGGTGTCGGGCGCCCGGTCATCTTCTTTGATTTTCTCCATAACTTCTGGAGAATTGCATAAAAACTCCCTAAGATTCATCGCCATCCGATTGAACGTATCCTTTAGTTGACCGTAGTAGGTGACTAACTCGTTGACATCGTTTGTAGTCATCACAATATTATCAACATACAGATTTTCCAGGATCTGTGCATTGATTGGATTCGGATCGTTTTCGAGATTCTGGATGATGGTGACGGCCAGGAGAAATGGAGAACAGTTTACTCCAAACGGCAACCGAGCAAATCTGAGCACTAGTATATTATCCGGCGTCGCCTCTTTCGTTGGATCCTTGAGCCATAAGAAACGTGTGGAATCGCGGCATTGTGGTTGTAGACGAATTTGATGAAAAGCCTTCTCAATGTCCGATATCATTAAGAATTTCTTCAAGCGGCTTCTGACGAGAATCCCGAAAATGCTCTGGAGTATTGATGGTCCCGGGTGGATACAATCATTTAGGGATAGTTTTCCTCTTCCATGAGACGAAGCGTCCAACACGATCCGCAACTTGGTGTTCACTGAGCTTTCTTTTCGTACTCCCCGATGTGGGAAGTGGTAGACAGGTCCAGAGGGTTTCATGTCGGGTGTGACTATTTCCACGATGCCGGAGTCGATTTGCTTCCGTATGATCGTATCGTATTCCATCCGGGTCTCTATAGTTTGACCTGCCGTGAGAGATACGAGTCGTTGCGCGGCAACCGGAAAGTTGTCGTCGAGGTATTGCTCTCTGCCATTGTACGGGAATTGAACGCTGATCAGGTTGTTCTCATCTCGAACAGATGATCTCTTCTGGTGTTCGACGATCTGCTCATTAAGTCGAGCCTTGCTGCTAACCACTTCTGGCGGTTCTATTCCCAGGAGCTCTAAATTCCAATGCTGTTCCACTTGTTTGGCCAATTTCTGGTTGGAAACGTTTGATTTTGGTTCCAAACGACCATCTTCTGGAAGATCGTAATCTGGAGTATCCAGCGTGTGAACAACGATATGTTCCATGTCGTCAGTAACCACGATAGGTTTATTTCCACCAACTGGGAATAAAGCATTTTTAACCATTGGTGGGTAGATAATGGATCCAATGATGGTACGAGTTACCATCCTTCCACTGTCGAGAGTTATCAGCTGCTGATGGATGTTCCCAAGCAAGTTGTTACCAAGGATAATGTCGACCGGCCTTCCATTGAATTGCTGCAGATCTTTTATCTTGGTAATGTTGAACCGCAAGGAGTCTAGTTGGTTGTATTCGGACGATGACAGTGTCGGAGCCGAGAATGGTATCTTGATTCCACTGTAGCTGGCTACGGTAGCTGCCCAGACGTTATTTGATTGATCGATGACTTCCAACCTGTAGAATTTGCAATCCTCGTCTCGAGTCTCCGATATGAGACCTTTGAATCTTAGATTTCGTTGTCCGACAATTCGGAGCTGAAGTTTTGTGGCCGTTTGAGTTGAGATGAGAGACGTGGACGCGCCGCAGTCTGCCAACGCCAAGAGGTTGTGTCCTTCTGGTGTCACCAACGTCATGAATGGTAGCTTGCTGTCCTCTTCAATCCCACGACTGATGTAGATTTGAAATGACTCGTTGTCATCTCCTGGGCCGATGCCCATTGATTCAGAAGTCGGTTCTTCTGACTTGTTGACCAAACGTAATTGGTCGTGTGGAGTGTTAATCTTCTCGAGCGAAGATGTATGTTTGCTTACCTCTAGCGATTTAGAGGTAGCAGCTGCTGGCGATTCCAGTGTAGATGACGAGATAGATGTGGTTGACGATTTCAACCTAGTTGCCGAAATGTCGTTCGTTGACGATTTCAACGATTTGTAGATGCCACTCGGTGATTTATTGATCGGAGGTTCCATCCTCCCTGTCACGAAAAAACTTGCCATTCTTGGATTTGTTCTCGTTTTGACAAATACCAGTGTGATGACGTTCGCGACAATGGAAACAACAGAATTTCGAGTTGCATCTTTCAGAGCTGTGGTTGGATCGGAGGCAGTTTGAGCAGAGTTTCTTTTCTTCTATCGCTTTCAACTTCATCGCGATGCTAAGTTTACAGTTAAGAGCCGTATGCTCCTTCGAATCACAAAAGAAACACTGATACTTTGCTGTTCTCTTTGGCTTTTCTCCATGCTTCTTCTTTGTTTTGTCGTCGGATGTCTGGATTGAGTAGACTTCGGTACTTCTTGTTTTCAGCTTCTTCTCTGTCTCCGCTGTTTCCAGAGCTCTCTTCTCGGCGATAGCGTTAAAGGTAATTCCAACCAGTTCTTGAAAAGTTCGATCCTTTTCGTGATTCTTCTTGAAGACTATTCCCATGATTTGTTGAGGCAGCTTGCTGATGAACGAATTGATGAAGAAGGAGTCATTCAATGTGCATCCTTTACTTCTCAGCGAGTATGCTATGGTGCAATATGTGTTTAGATCCTGCTCCATATCCTCGTAGCTGTCTTCAGAAAAGGAGAATTTGTTGAGCTGGTGGATGAGGCCTTGTTTAGTGTCCTTCTCTCTGTTGTATTGTCTTTCCAAGTTATCTCTCAACGCATGGTAGTCTTCTTCTGACAGACTCACTGATCTTAACATCGACTTCACTTTCCCACTCAGGAGTTTCATGAGTAAGGCATGTTTAAGCGTCACCGGGATGTCATCTTTGTCATGAACCATAGAATTAAACAGCTGCATAAACATACTATAGTCAGCTGGTTCTCCGTCGAAAACCGGAACTGTGTTCATGACTGTGTAGACCGTGCTGTTAGTGATTTGAGGATTCGAGCTGTCCTGGGAACCCGGATGGTTCTGGCGACGGATTGGAGATTCCACCGTATCGTTCATTGGCGTCGATGCGGGTGGAAGTGGAGACGAGTTCTCCGGTGGTATTGGGGAGCTTTGACCAATGTCGGAAGCGTCCGGTTGACCGCTCGATGGCTTCGTGGCCTCACTCATAGTTGCCGACTCTGTTTCTTCTTGTTTCATCTCAGGCTTGTTCTGCCACGATGGCTGCCGACTGAAGACCTCATACATCATATCTTGCAATTTCTGCATGTTTTCCTGCAGATTTTTGATAGCACGATCTGTCGTATCAGATGATGTTTGCATATGGTCTTGCAAATTTTTGATGGCACGATTTGCCGTGGCCGATGAATCCAAAAGCAATGTCTGAGTATGTTCGATTGCTCCGATACGTACAGCCAAATCATCCGCAAACTCGGCAATGTCCTGGGAGGCTTCTGATGATCCACGGTTGAGTATGTTGGACGTCGGGTGAGCCGAGACATCCGAGCTATGGTTGCTCTCGCATGGCTTCGTCGAGTTCGGGGGGTGTCGACCTGAATTCGACACGACTCCTTGCTGCAATTGATCCGATTGATCGCTTGCCGTCTGAACCGATTGTTCAGGGTTACGCCGTTCGGGGTGTTCCTGATTCAGAGCGATTCCATCGAGAACTTGCGCATTTCCTGAAGCCGGTCCATCGGATGGCGGTGGTGGTGGTGTTCCTGGGGTCGAGACGTCTCCGGGGCGGGCGTTGTTCACCGCAGAAGTCAATTCCCCGATAAGATTCGTTATCTGATTGACTAGCCCGTCATATCCCCGACCTGCCAGATGGTTCGATATTTCAGCCCGATTGGCTTCAAATACATTCTGCGTACAGAGCTTCTTGTTGCTCTTGAGCATCTCCATCGCATTCTCCTGGAGACCCTCGATCAGGGCCAGTTGATCTAGCAGTTGCGCCAGATATCCGTCGAGTACGGTGATGTTTTGGGTGTTTCTCTCGAGCGCGAGAGCACGATCAGCAAGAGAGACGAGCGTTCTGGTTCGAGTTAACTCACGGGTGAGACTCCACTTGATTGTTTTCATGGTCACCGGGTTCCGTTGATCGCTCTTCTTCTTGTTCTTGACGGCCATGGTTGGTTGGTTGGTTGGCTGGTTGATTGATTGCGGTCGATGTTATCGACAAGTCAATTTAGACTGATAATGTTTTGTTGATTCTTCATCCTTATATACTCAATGTCCATGCCCTCCTTTTTCTTGACCTTGCTCTGGTTTGCTAACCTTGATAAAAAAAAGAAGGCTTGCGTGTTTTCTTTATTACGTGCTTCCGTGACATTGTTGATTTCACGAGATTTTTATCTTTCATTTGTACTACATCCTAATGACTCGACGTGTCACTACTATTGGCTGTCGTATTAGGATTCTTTTTAACTCAGTGACGCTTTATAGCCATCAAAAGTGTAGCTGAGATTCCTATTCTTGTTATTTACACTGTTAGTTCCTGTGACGTATCACGGATTCATATGTTTTGAGGTCCTCGTTGGAGAACATTTGCGGAAGTTGTACATTCGTCTTCCTGTCAGTTGCAAAGTTCCTGATCTGTAACCTCGTCTTCTCGCTGACCCTACTACTTTGGGCCCTTTCACAGGATCAACGATACGACGGGAAATAGGCCATCCTCAAGATGTGGTATGTCGGTGGTGGCGATTCTGTGGCTATCTATGTGAGAGTTCTCGTGAGTCTTCAGAATCCGGACCACGCTATCTATTTCCGAGCTGACAGTTTTCATCACCACATCTTTTTCTTTTTGTGACCGATATGTTAGACACCGATTGTGCTCTTAGCACCGATTGCGCTTTTTCGGACAGATTTACACTGCCTCTGATTCGATGTGTCATGTAACCTACGAGAAGGAGTACTATCTGGTTGGAATGACTATGAACAAGACCGAGCGGACAAAGGACCTCTTATTGCGAGATTCTGTGAAGTAATGTGAGACCAGTTCGAGTTTATTTGACATACATCCCGCACGAGTTGCGGTTCTTTAAAGAAAAAAAACGAGTTTTCTGTACGATTTACAGTTTCTGGTCTTCTTCGGGTGTGGTGTACTATTGATCATCGTCTTCTGAGCCGTCGAGATCAATATGAACGTCGTAAATGCCATACGTACGTGGTTTACGGGCATCCGATTCTTCCGAATCCATATCGCTCACATCGTTCTCCTCCGTCTTCGGATTTCCAGTCTTCGGATGATTCTCTTCATCGACTCCTTCCTCCATAGGATCATCAGGTTTCTCATCGTTGGCCTCCTCCCTTGGTTTCTTGGGCGCAATGACGTTGTCTTGTGGACCCCACTTGTCTCTGCACAGTGCAGGATGATGCATGCCGCTGCAGAAACGGCATGCGTTCTTTCTTGTCTTCGCACGGCAATTGTCGAACAGGTGGCCACTCATCAGGCAGATCGAACACCATTTGCGCCTTTCTACAGCCGCCCATCGCGATTCAACATCGAACTTCTCACAGTAGGCCGCTGCATGACCTCTCTGAGAACAAAAAAGGCACCCACTCCAGAAACGATGTCTTTTCTGTTTCTTGGGTTTTTCTGGCCAACTAACTCGACCGTGCAACGGAAGGCGTCCTGGTGAGACAAGTGATGAAGCATCTTGGATAGATGACGCTGGCGTATCCGAATTGATACCTGAACAATGCGATCATTGTTGTGAATACGATAATTCGATTTTCAGATGGTAGGTACGAGATTTGACGCTATTGTGAGAGAGTGATCATGTTGCGTGTGTGGTGGTTCAATGGGTTGATCAGTTTTTTCGACTAAAAAAACATCTCTCGTCTCGCTGGGACCTACATCAACGATATGATGTCCTACCGGGTGTACTGTATGTTGCCACTCGTTCGGATCCCACCCGAACCCATACAGTCACCTCGTAAATAACGACTTTGTTTTACCTCTCGATTAGAAGTTTCACCTCTCGAATAGAAGTTTCACCTCTCGAATAGAAGTTTCACCTCTCGACTAAGGGATGGTATCTCTACGATAAGAGGTGTCCTACGATTAGGACGTCTACAGCGGTCGCCTATCCTAGCCTACTGCGGTCGCGCTCGAATTTTGCGTTCTGTGATGACTAATCTTTCGAGCCCTGAGACCTCTCATCCCACCAAAGTTCGAGTAACTCCGGTCGATGCACCATGTCGCGACGGTTTGTGGGGTGGTGAGCCCGAACCGACCGCGAGGACTGAGAGGACTTGGACTTAGAAAGAAGAGCCAACACAGATTTAAATAACAACGATTTATTCGATAAGAGACGCAAATTAAATAAGATACCTCTACTAGCTCCTTTTGGCTCGGCATCGATGGACGTCAGTTGAGGAACCTTGGAAGAAGGTGATGGCGAAGGTGGCTTTTGCATCGGAAGTAGGCAACGGCTTCGGCTGGTTGAGAAGTTCCTCTCTCGTGGGTAGATACTGATTCTTCTATTTTCTTGTTCCTACATCGACATTGACACGTAGTAAGGTCATCAAGATAAGGAGTTTGTGGAGCACGTTGTTCAAAGTGATAATAAGGATACCGTATTCTCTTCACGTCCATATGAATTCATCGTTGTATAATTGATAATAAGAGCATAATCTACGATCTAGATTGTACCAGTTGCGACAATATAGCTGAGGCTATTAATGTCGCGACAGTCTTCACTGGTGATTCTTCGTCTGGTTTCTTTTCTGGAGACTCCTCTGGCTGCCATCCACGTTCCTTAGCACGCACATAGTCTGGGAAGCATTCGTGGAGTCGGAGGTTCCATTCGGCACGCATCTCGTCGGTTCTGAAAATATACGATATGAAAGAAAGCAGTGAGAACAGGAAGGAAGGATGAAAATGTAGGGAAGTAGAAAGGGAGGGATAATATCACACTCCATGCATATAAAAAGGAATAAAATTTCACACTTCACACTATTAAACTGCACTACATCATACTCATTTGTCTTCAATTCTGATTCATTTTCAAACTTACGTAATATCGTGGGCATCGTCGGCACGGTGTCGGCATTGTCTGGCATGGGAAATTACGTTCGATTTGATTCCAGTGAAGTCACAATCCCAGCACTGAAAAAGAACACAGCTACAAAAGACTGCACCACACACACATACAAAGATATCATGAAACCGAGAACAAGGGGTTAAAAGAGGAACATGTTAGGACACAACACTTCAACAACACCACAAAATCATGCGAATTCCAGACATTTTGACTCACCTTGTATGATTTGGCATCTGAATGGCTCATAATAACATGTCTCAGAAGATTCCATCTCGATCCTGTTCAGTTAAGTGTTGTTGGTTTCCCACAGAGTGCAAATTTATATGTGTATATAATACGTCTCTTTGTTCCAGAGGTTGGTGTTGATGGTGTTCCAAACATTGCTTCAGTATCAAGAAGTCCGAAAGCGGACCCAAAAGCTGGATTGAGAAGGTGAATCATTGAAGCACGGACTTGCTCATCACTGGTTCCCAATCCGAAATCTGATGAATCTGTTTCAGCTTTCAAGTCTTCTGAACTGGCTTCTGATATCGTCTCGCTATGTTGATTATCATCATATTCTGGTGTCATTCGTTCGATTCCGAATGTATTGAGATGAGCAGCCTGTTGCAGAAGAATTCGATGAATTTCAGCTTGCTGTCGGTCTTGTTCCTTCTTCTGAATTGTCATCTTCTGTTGTTCTTCAAGAAGTTTTTGTGATATCGTGGGCATCGTGGCATTTGTTTTTCAGCAGGAGCTGGTGACACCTTCTTCGTTGACAATGCTTTCGCTATCGACTCAATTGATGCTCTCGGTGTGTTGTTATGTGGAGGAACGGGGGCACTTATTGAGGTTGGGGTTGAAACTGCAGTTCTTGGAGGTGTATGTTGAGCTGCTGTTGATACTGTCGTTGAAGGTGATTCAGGACTTGATGATCCATCTTTATATTTGAAAGAGGGATGATCCATTAAATCAGTCACAACTGCAAACTTATCGAATCCATGTGTTACCTGAAAGTAGAGAAATTAGAATGTAATTGAAATATAATTCTGATTTCAAACTTACCAAGTATTCCACAAGTGCCATTGTATTGTTCGTATTACTCACTTCAACTACTACAAATTTGGAGAGCATCTGGAAACAAAATTATTATTAGCACGGCAAACTTCTTACAACCGCGATCTACCGAAACCGAAGAAAATTGTGTGCGAAATTAAGAGACCCAGAGAAAAGGAGGCATTTATCAAGGGCATTTCGGTGGAGCGCAGTTGGAAGAACTATGCTGTGCTAATAGAATTGAAGAAAATAGGGAAAAAAATCAAGAAAATCACAGAAGTTACAAATATTCAAGAGTTGCAGAAACTCATTGTAAGAAAACAAGCAGAAAGAAAACGACAAAGAACATTAATCCGAGTTTATTAGTAATAAAGTGTATCAAAAAATAAAAGTTATGCTAAAATATAAATAAAGTTCCAAACTTGTGTTAATTGCACAAGGCAGTGTGGTGAGTGAAATATGAAGAGAGAGAGATGACAGAGGAAAAGAATGATAGAACGTTAAAAAGACAGTAGAACACTGGAAATGACAAGAAGATCATAGTGGTTGCATGACATCGTCTTCAGGTGAAAAGTGATGTTCGTGACCGTAGTCTTCTTCACCAGCTGCAAAAACTACACAGGAGGTCAGAGGAAAGGAGTTGTGTGGCTCATTGGGTTTCTCTAAACTGATCAACATAAAAAATAAGCTTGCCTTGCTGTTGAATATCTTCTTTCTGGTGCTTCCATTTCCGATATGTTACTCCGAAACACTGATCTAAAAGTTGACTCCATTCAGCTTCTAACTCGGGTGATCTGAAAGAGAAAAGATGAGAAAATTAAAGATCTCTAGAAGGACAACTCACTTTAAATCTAGAATACTTGCATTCGCATCGTGTTTATGCTGTGAATCAATGTGTTTCCTAACGTAGGATTTGATATGGGAATAGCCACAAATCGAACATTGATTGGGTTTTGATGATTGGTGCATAATCCAAACATGACGCATCAGGTTCCAAGTTCTTTGAGGAGAATACATTACATCGTGTCCGCACACTTTACAAGTGGCTTTAATAGAATCCTCTTGTTTCCTGACAGGCGTCTTCCGACGAAGATTGTCTCCATTAGGTGATCCATTACAGTTGAACATTTCGAGAGTTGACAGACTGGCTTGTCCGTGAGCAACAGAATTGACAGTGGCATCGAATTGGTTGGATTGTTGTTGGGCTTCATCTTTGTAGGCATCATCTCTCTTGATGTATATAAAGGTATTCTGAAATACATGAATATAGATATAGTCTGGAAATATATGAAAATGGAACTTACATTAGAATATCCAGAAGTAGATGGATGTTCAGAGATCTGATGTTGCTGCAGTATATGTTGTGTCTCTCCTCCTATTTGAATCTGCTCCATCCGTAATGTTTGTGGCCCAAGTGTACTGATTATCTTCATGAGCCGTTGACGTTCTTCATCATTGAGCTGAAGGAGCATCCCTTCTGTCTCCTGAGATTGAGTGTCATCTTGGACAACATCTTGATCATCTCGAAGCCAACTGTGACTGAGAAGAAGTCGTCTGTATGAAGTCTTTTTGACCAAGTGACGTGGAGACTTGAATGTTTTGAAACGACTCATTAGATCGTGCACTAGCTTGAGATCAGTAATAGATAAATGAGTCTGAAAAGAATCATTTGTTGAAGAAGATTGTGAAAAATTAATTTAATTTCACCTCTAGTTTTATCTCATTGGATACACTGAGCAAATGTTTTCTCCACTTTCTTGCTAAGAACGATAACGTATGCGTATCTAACAGCATCCAATGAACTCGATGATTATCACCATCCACATCCCTCATCACAAATCGCCACATTGCTCTTCTAATGAACTCGTATTCTTGAATAGTTATTATTTGATAAAAGTTGCGACATTTTTTTCTCACGACAAAGTGCAGACTCTGTGCTTATGGACCTACCCACGAAGAAATCTTTCCTACCCACGAACGCAAAATAATGCATTTTTATGGCAGAAAAATGCAAAAAATGCATTAAATTGCATTTGTGAATAGAATTAAATTGCATTAAATGGTACAAGTTTTCTTCGTGGGTAGATCCATTAATTACTACTGAGTCTGCATTTTGACGTGCAAAACGTTGGAACTTTTTATTTCGAGAATAGATTTTACTTACCTCTAGTAATTAGGAAACGCCCATTTGGTAGGGCAACCGTCACCGAAATACGTTTGATACCATCAGGCTGGAAGAGTTCGGCTAGTGGAACGACAAGTGGAAGCGGCCTTTCTCTTCTTTCCCGAGAGTACTCGGAAAAGTACACATTATCAGATAATATTGGAGTGTGTAAGTGATTTGATAATTCTGTAGCCACCTAAGAATGCAATGTAGACAGTTAACAGTTTGTTTAAACTTACGGGTCTTCGAGTGGGCATCAAAGTAGAGTGCGGGATTAAAAACAAGTGAAAAAACGGGTTCGGGTTCCATGGGCTAGGCTCGAAGAAGAAATCCAACTGCCAAAAAAGATGATCCATCTGTTAATGAAAATTGAATATTTCAGTGAGTGTTGACGGAAAATATATAAGGTGTGACCAACGACAGGTTTCCGGCTTGTACTTCGAAAAACTAAGTTGCGCATATACCGTAAAAACTGTATTACAGCGACACCTTTAATAGAACGACACCTCTAATAGAACGACACCCATCTATACTCAGGATTTATGAATATGACTATCTTAATGTATTTTCTTGGTTCTAATTAGAAGCATCGTGAATAGTATCCTCTAGACCAACAAATAAAACTTTCAAAAAGTTTTTTTCCGTTTAATTTTAATGAGTTCCTGAAAGCACAAAATTTTCCTAAGAGGCGGTTGAAAAATAGAGCGACATTTCGCTCTAATACAGTTTTTATGGTATATCAGCTCGGCAATGTACAACTGCGCTCTACCGAAATCTCCTTGAAAAATGTCTCTTTTTTCTAAATCTCTCAATTTCGCATTCAAATTTCTTCGGTTTCGGTAGAGCGCGGTTGTAAGAACAGTGTCTGGCACGGGAGACCCCACACATTCCGAGGAAAAAAACTCCTGGGTAACGAAATCCTCGAAAAAAGGCGGGGCCAAGCGCGCTGATTGGCTGTGGGAACGCTTTTTTGACACATGAAGCACGTTTTGAGCTTTTTTGGCCTAAAAAAGCTTTTTCCGAAAATCCAAAACGGCCATCTGATAGGAAATGCTGTTTGCTTCATTTTAAGCTATCATTTGTTAATTTTGGTTGTCTGAAAATGCCGGTAGGTATCAGAATGTAGTTTTTAGGAAAACCGGTGTTTTTGGAGCAAAAATCTAACTATTCCTGGCCTATCAGTGCTGAGCAATCAAATTTCATCAAGGTGCACAATAAGAAACAGGCATCGGTCCGCAGATTCGCGATTATATGAAAACACTGATTTTCGTTCAAACCATAAAAAGAGCCCTATAAAATCATTGAGACGACAGAAAATTTTCAAATAGTGCTCAAATGATACCGTAAAAACTGTAATAGAAGCACCCCTTTATTTGAGGCGCACCTTAAAAAGCGGTTTGAAAAATAGAGGCGCATGCGCTTCTATTACAGTTTTTACGGTATGTATTGAGCCAATCTATCAGACTGTCGTTGCAGAAATTGAGAAATATTTGAAACAAAAGCACAAGAGCCGAAAAACAGCATTTTCAGTGAAAAAAATAATTTTTCATTTTTGTAATTTGTAAATGCGCTCTAATGAGAAAAATCCTGAAAAATTCCATTTCGCTGTTTGTAAACGCCGCGTTTTCGAGCTTTGCATGTCTAGAAAGAACTGCAAATAATGTTCGTGCCAATCTCGTGCAAAAAAAAATAATAAGTTGATGGTTCACGACACATCGCGACGGTGTTTGCAGACTTTGTCGCTGCTTACCGTACCACAAGCAAACAGAAAAGTGAAGATTGTACCATATGAATGATAAATGCTCTGCATTTTGGACGGCTGTGTGCTTCCCGTCACGTCTGTTTTGTAAATTCAGCGTACAGCTTCAGTTTATCTTTTGTTATTAAAACTTTTATTAGGTTTTAACTGTTCCATTAACTGTTCCATTTTTCATCAAATTCCCAACTAATGAATGTGCTGAAGTAGCCGAAAATATATGGCTTAGCTGTAATCTTCTATAGTGAAACATCATGTTTCTCTTTTCCATTGGTTTATAAAAGACCGATAAAAGGGTGTTTTCATCTGTAGCATTTGTTAAAATTCGTACTTTTAGTGTCATCAATGCTAATGAACTATTTTTCGAATAAGTTTATTCCACTTTATTTATATACAATTTTTTCCCAAAACGTTTTTGCGAAACCCAAATTTTATCAGCACAACCAGGCTTGGTCGAGAAAAACTTTTCGGGAAAATCGAGAACGAAAAAATTTCTCGAAATTTTTTTTCGGGAAATCGAGTACTCGAAATTTTTCGAGAAAATCGAGAATTTTGTCAAACTGACTTCAAATGACTTAAAAATACCTATTTTTCGATAGATTTTATCGTTATTTCAAATGTATACTTGGTTTCACAGTTCGAGATTGGTACCCCATCAATTTAACATTTTGCTGGAGAAACATTAGTTTCGAAAAACTTTCAGCACTCAACAGTTTTCAATTTTGGCGCACCGTAGGTGAAAATTGAGAAGCATTTTGTGTAAAAACAACAAAAAATCTGTTGATCCCTGTATAAAGAAATGGAAAATTTCGAACTTTTGAATATTACTGTTACAAAAAAATTTCCCGAATTTCTCGAAATTTTTCGGGAAATTTCCCGTCGGAAAAACCGAGAAATCGAGTATCCCGATTTCCCGACCTCGACCAAGCCTGAACACAACGTTATATCCGATCGAGAAAATGTATCTTCCATCGGCAAGTAAAAGTCGATGTATGTTTTTTCTTCTCGAAACATTCCAACAGTTGTTATCCATCGTCTTGAAACGATAAATCTTGAGTCCCTTCTTCTGGAAAGTTTCCGTTGTTTGAATTTTCATATGTCCCCGGATATTTTCTGGCCGAAGTTAAATTAGATGGCTGTGACATACGCAATAATTCGGTCATCTGCGTAGTTCTCACTCAGCGTCTCTTCTCTCTCGCATGTGCAGACAGAGCGCGTCCGAATATTTTCACTATTAGAAAGTTAGGCTATTTGATCGTAATTCATCGAATTCGCTGCAATATAACTATTCCCGCCCGTCGCACAATGTTATTGATTTTAAAATTGTTGCAGAATGCATTTCAACTGACCTGAATACCGAAGTTGCGATTTCAAAACGAAAAGATTTATGAGGAAACACATGGATCTCAAGGTATTTATTACTGGAAGATTCGAAACGAGAACTAATTCAAGCAGGGAATTGTTATATTTTCTTTCATTCCACCGGAATTCCGGTCATCGTATTGAACGGCTGTATCAAATAAGCTTTTCCAATTCTCCCAGCATCAAACCAAGTTCTGTCTTATCTGCGCCTCTCAATATCAATACTATTATTGAATGGTTGCTATGAGATGCCAAGACGAAAGTGCTGCTAAAATATCTTAATACAGCATTCTATTATCATAAAAACATGCTTGCCATGCTTTCAGTTCGAAAAATGCTTGTTCCTCAGGTATGCAAAGTTTCTAGATGAGTATTAAAGCCTGGATCGATAAATTTTCATAACCTAATTTGATGGTAACACACATTTTCACCATTTCTAAAAAATAAAAATAAGAAATTTGCTTTTCGCAGCTCTAAGACAACCTGAAATAGTTTCAGGTCGATGTGAACTCGGCCGGCGGTTCATCGACATCCAACAATCCATCAACATCAGAAATACAAGAACCGCCACAACCTCCACAACCAACAATGCCACCGCCCAACTCCGATTGGAACAATCACTTCAATTCACCGGAAGCAGTGAGTCCTAAAGCGAATGGCATCAAATGCTTCAGTCCCTACTCACAGGAAGATATGGGTCCTTTCGTCGAACAACTACTACCGTTTGTGAGGGCAAGTGCATACAACTGGTTCCATCTACAGGTGAACAGAAAACGACTAAAAGAAGCAAACATACATTTTCCAGGCAGCGAAACGACGGCATCTGAAAGAGAACGAGAAAAAGATGAGTGCTGCCGAAGAAAACAGAAAATTAGCAGAATTACAGGTAATATTATCGATTTTCATGAATATAAACTTACCGAAAAAAGGTTTCGTTGCAGAACGATCGAGACGACGCTAAAGTGAAATGGGCATCGAGGCTACTTGGAAAAATCAAGAAAGACATTCATAACGATCACAAAGATGCATTTGTTTCAGCTGTAATTTTCGCATAAATTCCTAATCAATAATATTTCTTTATGTTTCAGATTACTGGAGTCGAACCAGATAAATGTATTGTATCCGTTGCCGATCAGAAAGGAAAAATGCGGCGAATCGATTGTTTGCGACAAGCCGATAAAGTGTGGAGGCTTGATTTAGTCACTATTATTTTATTCAAAGTGAGTTTGAGAAAGCCATTTAAATTTCGTGCGAAATTCATGCGAATTTTTCAGGGAATTCCTCTCGAAAGTACCGACGGCGAACGATTAGAGCGAACTGATTCATGTGTGGAACCCCTCTGTATTAATCCATTTCACATGGCAATCAGTATCCGTGGTTTGGACATATTTATGGCCAACTATCTGAAAGGAATTGATACGAAAATAATAGTAAACTATGGACCGAAACTTGAGGATGGGAATGATATGAATCATTACATTAAGCAAGAGCCGGGAGCGTCTCCAATTATGGCGCCACATGCAGTTCTCGGAACAAGTTCCACCCACAACCGAGTTTGGGAATCGACTCAGGATTCCTCTTCGGAGCCTATGATACTTTCGTACGACCCTCAGAAAGCGTGTCATACGTATTTCGGTGAGAATTTATAGAAAATCAATATCATAATTTTCTTTCCATTCATTTCCAGGCGGTCGTGCTACTCTTCAACAATCGCTGCCGAATCCATATGCGTATTTAGCGAACAAAAATGCGATTGACAATAATTATTACGATTCGAAACGGTCCGTATTGTGCCTCCCACCACCCCCACCTCAAAATTGTTTCGCTTATCCCGGGGCGGGTACTTCTGATTCTATACCAATGGAGTTATCAGAAGATTCGAATGATGGTCCTTCTGATAAACGAAGTAGAGATATGTCATCACACGATTCACCCAATTCAAGGTATGATTAATCATTAAAATGAACACAAGCTCAATAACTACCAGCATTTACAGCACAAATGAAGAAGTTCGACGTATCGTTGAAAACAGCGATAATAAGCTAGTTCTTGGTCAAAGTAGTACAATTTGGACACCAACTGGTCAGTATTCACGATTGGCAAACCTTGGAGGACCCGGGCCTAGTCGACAAGTACACGTTAGGCATATTACGGATTTCCGAAATCAAGATCCGAATCGGGCCACTGCGTTCCGTGCGACAGGAAAGGCTATCAGGCGGATGACGGTGAATGCAGGAGATCATGGAGACGTTGGAGTGGTAGTTGTGGACGAAAGGCATCACCAGGAACACCATATTCCTCATGGTAAGCCATAGCTTGCTGTATTCTTTCAAAAAATAAAAGTTTCAGCGCAAACGTTGGTGAGTGCATTGAGTTCACTTTGTACAACTCCTACGATGAGAGAAAGCCCGTTGGGTAGAAAGAGGATGCATCCGGGATCTGAAAGTCCATACGATTATCTGAATAATTGCAGTCAAGATACAATGAAAAGTAAGTAGAGCATTTGAACTTTCAAATAAATTCAATACTCAACGATACTTTCAGTTCTGGATTCGTTAGTGTCTGGAAGTGAAGTCTCCCCTCCACACGCTGCTGTCAGCAATCTGATAAGCAGAGAAAGTAGTGGGTATATGGCCAGCCCAACGAAGTTCACAACAGCCAGAGGAGATACAACGAGTTTCAGGTTAGCAGCGTCATCTTAATAGCTTTAAGTAACCTTTTTAGCAAAATCTTTCAAAAAATCGAAGCGAAGCATGGTCCGGTTGCTGTCGGGCAACAACAGCAACATCAACTCCAACAACAACAACAGCAAATGCAACAGCAACAACTCCAACAGCAACTCCAACAACAACTCCAACAACAAGAACAGCAACAACAACTCCAACAACAAGAACAACAACTGCCACTCCCACAACAGCAACAACTACCCCAACAACAGGAAGAGCAGCAACAAGACGAACCGAGTACCAGCTATTCCGATTCCCAAGTTCAACTTCCGATTTTATCATCGAAACCAGTTGATTCCTCTGTCAAACTGATTGCTCCAGTAGCTCTGAAACCAACAATGTTGTCCGTTTCTGCTGGCAACTCGATTGTAGGTTCGCCCATAAATACTCCTGGCAACGTCGTGATAAGCGAACAAGATATTCATTTAATTAGTGCACTTGGTTTAGCATTGTCTCGCAGTAGTGGAAGTAATACTCAAGTTACAGTTTGTAAGTCATCATTCCCAGAAAAATTCTTAATATTACTTCTCATTCAGCTCCAATCCTACTGGGTAGCCTAATGGATTCGAACTCTCGCTCTCCATTGCTGTCCGGTGCTACAACATTTTCGGCTCTTGTAGATGCAGTTAACGGACTAGCGCAAGCCCAAGCAGCTTCATCCAACGAGCCGGATGGTTCTGAGAACAAGTGAGTTTTCTGAATACGATGACGGGATTTTTTCAATGAAATTGATGATTCAGTGGATCCATCCCTGTGGGAGGATCAACGGGATTGAGTGTCCCTCCAGCTCCAACACTTGCTGTCTCCCAGGCGCCAACTACAATGACACCTCTTTATCAAGTAAGTGTTTTCTTTTTCATGTTCGGAAAACATAGGAGAGAACAACTTTTTTAACAAGTCACTGGAAACTAGTGCAAATTTGTTTCACAAAAAGGTTGAAGATCTTTTCAAATTAGAGAATACGTTATTCCGATTCTTCAATTACCTTCCGATGATCAGTCTCATTAACACATTGCAGATGCCAATCGGAATTGGAATAGCTGGTTCTCCAGAGGATTCGAACTCGTCACTCGAAGCTGCAAATCAAGCACCAGTTACGAACGCACCAAAGGATCCGAACGCACCCAAACTTCCCACTGATTTCTCTCAAGCTCTGGCTGATGAAAAGAAGTAGTTGTTCGATGTGTGATGTTTCATTAGTCTCAATTTAGTTATTTCTCCTTTATCCAGTTAATTAGCTACTCTCAACTTAGTTGTTATTTTGTACTTAACTCATCTTTATTCGCCCGTTTTCTCCTCCGTCTGTGACGTCATAATCTACTTTTATTCAATTTTTGAAAACCAAAATCCACAAAAAAATCAATTTATTACGGGGCTCTTTTTCCCTTCTCTTTTTTCTCTTTTTCAATTTTTCCATTTGTTTCATTTTATTCTGTAAATTGGAAATCCCTCAAAAAAGCGTTGTAGTTATGCACATTTTGCAATCACCCAAAAGTTTCCCCTTTTCCCAGTGCTTTTCCGTTTTCGCATTCTTTTAGAAACTCATTTTTGAGAATCGCATTTTGGTCTGTGTTGAGGGTAGTGCTATAGTATCTTTTCTTTGTCATAAATCGTCAGTTTTCTTTATTTTAATCTCTCAAATTCTATCATTGCACCAAAAGAAATATTCAGGAGGAAACTGTGATGATTATATCATATCACCGATCCAATATGATATAGTTAGATGGTATACTGGACGAAAGAAATAGGTTTATCGGGTGAAACTTGTTTATCATTGCATTCTTCTGGAAGAAGTGAATGGAGAACGCGACGAAGAATGATAACAACAGCTTACCAGTTAATCAAGTGACATACTTATCCAATTAGAATTGATAATAGAGAGAGGATGGATGAGAGACGAATACATTTGAGAGACGCAGAGAAATGGATACGAAGATTTCAGATTTTTCAGATGTTTACAGTAAGAAGGAGTTGGGTTTCGATGTGACTAAACGGAAAACTTCAGGATTAACAGAAAATATGAACACTTCTGAAAATTTCGAAACTGAAAATTGCTTATTTTTTTTGTAAAATTGCTTATTTTTTTGCATAGCTATTTATGATTGTATGATTATACTTGGAGTAATGGCAATTTTTCATCGAAAATGTGAACAATTTTGATTGTTTTTTTCAGAATTTCTTCTAATTCTGTATGATAATCGAAAATTTGACATTTTTGCGAAAAAAGTTTAAAAAATTGAACTTTGGCGCCAAACATTCGGTCCATCGGGCCGGGATTAGGCTCAGGGCTTGACAAGTATGAAACTGAGACTTTCTGCTCAGAGTTTTGACTCGAAGAACTTCAGAATCTCAGCATGAACCGCATCCACAGTTTCAGAATACAAAATACGATAGCAACTGTCCCTTCTGGCTCCACCGACCTATCTGAAACGACATGAACTTTCACCTGACAATTTGAAACCTCGTCCCTCATTTCTTCATTTCATGGCAACAAGGTGTCCATCCACACGGATCTCGGATACTCCTCTCTCCCCCCTCTTCTTTATTCTTTATCTCTATTCCCCATTGAATCGGTTAGGGGGGCGCCCAACGCTTTGCCTTCAGAAGAGACACACTAGATAGGCGGGACTTGGCGACGCAGTTATCCAGTTCTCGGTGGGCGCCTACAAAAGGCGCAAAAGGAGAACGAGCAGAAGATCCGATCGGCCACTCAATACACGCAGATATGGACGTCAAAGAGACAGAAGAGCAACGGCAAATGCGACGCATCGCTTTCGTTGCCGTCGTCGTCTCCACTGCCGCTGTTATTGCTTCAGTTGTGACACTTCCAATGCTCTACAATTATGTACAGTCGTTCCAATCTCATCTTATGGTTGAAACTGACTACTGCAAGGTAATTCATTCTTTTCTCTTGGTTTTCTTTTTCTTCTTTTTAGTATCAATTTCCAACTCCTCCTTTCTATTCTTTATCATTTACTCATCTTCCCTCATTTCTGTAGGCTCGTTCTCGTGACATGTGGCTCGAGATGACTGCTCTTCAAGCTGGAAAGGGAATGGGACACCGTATGAAGAGAGCCTGGCTCTTCGGACAATGGATCCCAGAAACCTCTGCTGGAGGAGGTGGTTCCGGAAATGCAGGAGGAAACTACGGATCTGGAGCTGCTGGAAGTTCCGCCAACACCGCCGGATACGGAGGTTACGGAGCCGCTGTGAACGCTGAACCAGCTGCTGTTTGCTGTACTTGCAACCAGGGAGCCGCTGGACCACCAGGACCAGAAGGACCACCAGGAAATGACGGAAAGGACGGAAGAAACGGAAATGATGGAAAGAACGGAAGAGACGCCGAGGTTCTTCCTGCACCAGCCTCCGAGCCATGCATCATTTGCCCAGTTGGAGCACCAGGACCAATGGGAGCCATGGGACCAAAGGGACCACCAGGACCAAAGGGATCTCCAGGAGAGCCACCACAAGACGGAAAGTCTGGAGACGACGGAATGGCTGGACAACCAGGACCAATTGGAAGACCAGGACGCGACGGAATGAAGGGAGCGCCAGGAGCCGCTGGACGCCTCATTCCGGTGCCAGGACCACAAGGACCACCAGGAAAGGCCGGACCAATCGGACCACCAGGACCGAAAGGAAATCCAGGACCAGACGGACAATCATACCAAGGACCACCAGGACCACCAGGAGATTCAGGAACTCCAGGACACGAGGGTCGTCCAGGACCAAATGGACCAGCTGGACCAGCAGGAGACAACGGAGAGAAGGGAGATTGCGGACATTGTCCACGTAAGTTTCTCATTACATTTCTCTTTTTTCGAGTCCATAATTTCTGTAATTTTCAGCACCACGTACCCCACCAGGCTACTAATCGCCATCCACGTCATGATCAATTTCGCCCGTTTCG
Source organism: Caenorhabditis remanei (assembly GCF_010183535.1). Classification (NCBI taxonomy): domain Eukaryota; kingdom Metazoa; phylum Nematoda; class Chromadorea; order Rhabditida; family Rhabditidae; genus Caenorhabditis; species Caenorhabditis remanei. The sequence continues at coordinate 12,995,858 of NC_071329.1, forward strand.
GGTGTCTTTTTTTCGTATCAAAAATAAATTTTTTCGCAATAATCTTCTCTTTTCTGTTCTTCTCTTTTTATATAACACGAATGTCTGGACACTATTAAAGGAATGTGAGCGCGACGTATCCGGGGTGCGCGTAGGAAAGAAAGAAGCAGCAAAAATCGAAATCCAGCTGTTGCTACCAAGTTTTCTCTCCTCTTATCTCCTCGAACACGGATAATCAGTTTTGGGAATAGGGCGCCGCGGCGTAGTCGTTAAAGGAGAAAGTATTGGAGACGTCGCGGAGAAGAGAGGAAAAAACTCGACAAGCGATGGAAAAGAAGAGACAATGGAACGTAGATGAGTATCTTGATGTAGTCCGGGAACCACCGCAAATGAGGTGCGGATGATGATAAAGGAATGAAGATGAAGGAGAAGGAGAAGAATGAAAAGAAGAAGAAGCTGGAGACTCAGTAGGGAGATATACTATCGACGAAAGGGTCTGTAGTATTCGTGGAAGGATGGAAGATAACTGATGGATGGGGATGCTTGGAATAGTAGCTGAAGGTTCTCTTCGAATTTCAAGTCCAAACTAGTAGTTTAGTCTTCGGTAAATGTAAATTGAATGTCTGACATTTCAGTTCAGTGTACAGTAGTGGCCAAAAATGTATCATATTTTTTCTTTTCCAGTTGAAAATGCCGAACTTTGAGAGTGTCTCATAGTAAAACTAACTGTCCTGCAGATAACTTTTTATAGGATCAAAAAGACCAGGAGTAGAGCTTCGTTTTTGTAGTGGACAACTTTTTTGTACGAATGCTCCCTAGCAAGTTACATATCGAAAAAATAATTTATCCCTCAAATCGACCCATTTCAGTCCAAAATATTTAGAGCGATTTTTGAGCTGTCTCCTTAAAATGACCATAACTCTCTACGGAGTGTCCCTGCGAAAAAGTTGTCAACTACAAAAATGAAGCTCTATTCTTGGTCTGTACGGTACTATAAAAAGTTATTTTGTGGGACAGTCAGTTTTATTATGACACACTCTCAAAGTTGGGCATTTTTAACCGGAAAAGGCAAAACATGATTTACTTTTGGTGTGTATTGTATACTGTCTCTCCCGATCTAATTGACATGCGAAGAGGACAAAAGCAAAAAAACACTGGTTAAATTTCAGATTCAAATCACTTGGACATGAAGTTCAGACGACAAGCACAGTCTGAAACCTGAATGTAAATTCATAGACGAAGTTTTCATTCAGTCAAAATCGCTCTTGCTCCCAATTCCAGTTGCTTTCTAAACTACCGTAATCTCCATGGACCCCTGCTTTCCTAATCCAACAAAGAAGAAGCTGTCCGATGCCTCTTCGCATTTTCATTCATTTTTCTTCTTCAATCTCGACTCGCTCCTCTTCCAAACCTTGACATCATCTTCATCTTTTCCCATCATCACAAGCGGCTCATTTATTTTTCCCACGGAAACCATGACAGCCGAAATAAATCGAGTGGCGCCTTTCTCCTTTTTTCCTATTTCATTTTCTTCTTTCATCTCTCCGGATATTGGATTGTGTGGTGGCATAGTATATTACGTGCCGATTTTCAGAAGGCCATTGGATATCTGACGAGAAGGAAAGGGAGGAGGTGTCTGTTTGCGCTCGTGTGCATAATAGAACAATCAATCAGCTAACCAGAGGCCTTCCTTTATTTTCGGGCCGTCTCATTTCCACCATTTTCTTTTCGTTTTAGGTTGCCATTGCTCTCTTCATCATATGGACACGTTGTTTCAGATGGCATCTGCAATGAAGTTTCAGTACTACTCGAAGAAAGCCGCGGGAAAGACAATGTCCAACAGTGTGTGAGTTAACAGTTCCGGGGTTTTTTTTGGGGGAATTACTGTAAGAAAATCAGTGAATTTGATTGATTTTTAGAATCCTAAAGTCGTTAGAAAGGGTTTCATTGCCTTCCGTATGATACACCACCATTCATTACCGTTGCAATTAGACATCAGTGTCATTTTCTAAACTACTTATCTGCAGAAATCATTCTTCTCCCTATCTATATTTCAGTTCTCTTTTAGTTATTGTCTAATCAGAAACCTAGAAATCGGATTCCAATTTTTATATTGATTCAGATTTTAATAAGCCACTAGGAGAATCTCGGGAGAGTCTATAATGTGAAACTATGACAACTAGATGGGCATTTCTTTCGCAATAGATACAAAATAAAGTCTGAAACAACCTTTGGATCCTTTGATATTTCATGTAACCTGACACTCGTTTTGTTTCCAATCTCGTCACTTTCTATTTATGTTTGCATAAAATATTTTTTAGTAAACGACACGTTTCATTTTAGACACTTCTGAGCGAGATCTTAGTTTAACGTTTGGAAGTATCTCGTAATGATCTTGTCAATCAATAATTTTCCAGCTCCATGTCTAGCGACACCCGTATGGAGGACTTCAAAAGAAGATTCCGTCGCAGTGGATCTCTTGGAATCCCATTTGTCCCAGAAGAAGACGTCAAGCAGGTCAGTTCCATCTCACTCTAATACAGGTTATTCAGTATTCCATTAGCTCTTCACCCCGACTCGCACCATCCGCAAGGAGCCATCAATCCGCGAGGGAGATGAGGATGAAGGCGTTCAAATCTTGACGATTATCGTCAAATCGAGCCGCGTCTCTGATGATATCTCCAAGATGATTGCGAATCTTCCGGATCATACCCGTGTCAAGCATCTGGAAACTCGCGATAGTCAGGATGGAAGTACTAAAACTATGGATGTACTTCTGGAGATTGAACTCTTCCATTACTCGAAACAAGAGGCGATGGATTTGATGAGATTGAATGGATTGGATGTTCATGAAGTCTCTTTCACTATTCGTCCAATTGACATCAAGGAACAATATACTGAACCAGGATCCGATGGTTTTTTGAAATCTGATAGATTCAGACGAGTAATTCTTGGTGTTTTCAGATGCAACTACTGGATCCGAATGGTTCCCAAAGAGTATCTATGACTTGGATATCTGCGCCAAGAGAGTTATCATGTATGGTGCTGGATTGGATGCAGATCATCCTGTGAGATACTAAATCCCTTTCGAAGTTTCTCTTCAACTGTAAAGTTACAGGGTTTCAAAGATACCGAGTATCGTCAACGTCGTATGATGTTTGCCGAGTTGGCTCTCCATTACAAGCAGTAATATTTCTTATCAAAAAGTTCTCACAAGCCACATTTTTTGTTTTCAGTGGAGAGCCGATTCCGAGAATCGAATACACGGATTCGGAGAGAAAAACATGGGGTGTTATTTACAGAAAGTTGCGCGAGTTGCACAAAAAGTGAGATCTCGTGAGAAAGTTGATTCTATTTTGATGTTTGATTTCAGACATGCATGTAAACAGTTTCTCGATAACTTTGAACTTTTGGAGAGACATTGTGGATACTCGGAGAACAATATTCCACAGTTGGAAGATATTTGCAAGTTCTTGAAAGGTATTAATAACGAAGTTGTATAAGGGAATAGTATAGTCCTTAGATCTAGTGAGAGAACACTATTTTCATATCAATAATTTATTTATGTTTGAAAATAAACGATAGTATGCTCCTAATTTCCAGCCAAGACCGGTTTCCGTGTCCGTCCTGTCGCTGGATATCTCTCCGCTCGTGACTTCTTGGCCGGATTGGCTTATCGTGTATTCTTCTGCACCCAATACGTTCGCCATCATGCCGACCCATTCTACACTCCGGAACCGTAATATCTTATCGCGGAGCATTTAAACAAAAAAATTTTCCAGAGACACTGTTCACGAGCTAATGGGTCACATGGCGCTATTCGCTGACCCAGACTTTGCTCAATTCTCGCAAGAGATTGGGTTGGCTTCTTTGGGAGCATCAGAGGAGGACTTGAAGAAACTTGCAACGGTATCGACTCCCAGAGATAATACACAGCAGTTCTTAATTTCAGCTTTATTTCTTCTCGATCGAATTCGGATTGTCTTCTGATGATGCTGCCGACTCTCCAGTGAAGGAAACCGGATCAAACAATGAGAGATTCAAAGTTTATGGAGCTGGTCTTCTCAGTAGTGCTGGAGAGTTGCAACATGCCGTCGAGGGAAGTGCAACTATCATCCGTTTCGATCCAGATCGTGTCGTTGAACAAGAATGTCTTATCACCACCTTCCAGTCTGCCTACTTCTACACTAGAAACTTTGAAGAAGCACAACAGAAATTGAGGTTGTTCTTCCCTTTATAAGAACCATAAAACAAAAAAGTTTTCCAGAATGTTCACCAACAACATGAAACGTCCATTTATTGTCCGTTACAACCCATACACTGAGAGCGTCGAAGTCCTCAACAACTCTCGTTCCATCATGTTGGCAGTTAACTCTCTCCGTTCAGACATCAACTTGCTCGCCGGAGCTCTTCACTACATTCTATAAATATGTTTCCCCTTTGATTTTTGCTTCTTCTTCTCCTTTTTACCCTTTCTTTTCTCTAGATGCTTCCGCTTCTATTTTCAGAACATTCTCATTCATTACTAATTCTCCTCGCTTTCCGCTTCTTCGTCAGCTTTTTTCTCTTCCGCAATCACCAGAAATCAATCAAATGTTTCGCTTTTCTTTATTCTTTTTAAGTAGAAAATAAACGATAAATACACAAGCGATGGGAACAACTGCCAACAACGTCACAACCGTGGGAACAAAATTTCTCATTTCTTCTCAATTCGGTCCAACACAAAGACAAGTTCGACGGCAGAACAGGAACATTGTTGGTTTATGAGTTCCGCAGAGACCACCGGCTGCCCAAAGCTGAAAAATTAAATGACTGGATTTCAGAAATAATAACTTTACATTTAATTAAATCGAGAGAAATGATCTCAGAATATCTATATACAGAAAATTCCAATTTATACAGTACAATCTAATTCTCAAAATAAAATAAAAACATTGCCTACCTTACATATCTTCCCTTTATCATCTTCCTCCTCATCACAGTTCATCTCGAACTTTTTCCCTGAAATTGATAGATGATATTCGAGAGATAAGAGGTCAAAAAGTTCTCACAAACTACAGGTTTCTTGTTTTCTCTGACATGTCTGACGGGTGTTTTCTCCTCTTCTTCTGAAGAATCATCGTTGTTTTCCTCATCATCTTCTTCTTCCCCTAATTCGACAGACACTTCTATCGTCCCTTTTTTGACTCCAGCTATAAAAAAGAAGATATACCAGAGAACAGAAAAGCTTCTTCATTGACTCAAAACTCACCTTGAACTACAACTGAGTCATCATCAACTCTATGAAGTTCCTTCACATGAATACACGTCTTCTTTTGAGATTCTGTTGTCGTCGTTGTCTTGAGTTGAGTTGTCGTAGAAGGAGAACTTGTAGTCGTGGGAGCGGAAGTTGTGGTTGTTGTGATGCCTATAAAATATGTCTACATGAAAACGAAGAAGAAAACGAACTTCTTGATGAAATTTCATTTGTTGTTCCCATATCTTTGATGAATATTTTCTTGTCGAACAACTTGTCGAAATCGAAAACATCTTCTTCTCCAACAGTGTCCTCTTGAAGTTCTGACATCACAGTTGCTGAAAAGTCAGAAGAATCAGAAGAATCAGAAAAATCATAGATTGAACACCAAAAAGTAAATAAAGAAGAAACGAACTGGCTGGAGACGTGATATAGTAGTCGTTTGTACTGTTTATAGTTGTCTTTTTCACGAGATCTTTCACATCAACATTCTCTTCTTTTTCAAGTATATCAGCCTTCTGGAATTCCTCCAAATCATCACTTGGTTCTGGCAGAATGTCATCAATATCAATCTAGAAGTGATCAGTTATTGTTTTTTTAATAAATAAAAACAACTAACTGTAACTGTAACTTCGTCATCATAAGGTATTGAAGTAGTCAAGTTTTGAAAACTAGTACTAACTGGAGGTGTCAATGTTGAAGGTTCTGAATTTTCGGGTGGTCTTATTGATGGTGGAGCCACTTGTGCAGATGGTGGTGCAACTGGAAGACTCGCAGGAGGTTGTGGTTCTTCTGTTGTCTTCGGAACGAATTGCAAACCAATTGGTAATGGAGGAGGCTCCGGAATAGTGTCCTCTAATCTGACAGATGAGTCAATGGTTGGTATGAAATCATCTGTAATTCAAAAAGGTTGAATTAGTCATTATCAAAGCGGAACAATACCAAACTCGTCAACAGGTTCTTGAGCTTTTTCTGGTGCTGCATCACCACTGACTTTCCTGAGATGATCTAGAAATAGACATTAAAGTTTCACTAAACTCATAAAAGACTGAAAATGTGTACCTTGTGCTATAACAGAATATAAAACAAACAACGCTGTTAGCAAGAGTCGAATCATCGGAATGACCATTCGACGCTTTTGGTATTGTGTCTTTGTAGTTGGTTTGCATTCAAAAAGCTAATAGATTCAAGATGGTTTCGATGGTTTTTTTGTTATAAGTGGCAATTGAGTGGATGTATGTTGTTGCGCATAATTGGTATCCAACTAGTTAACGAAGAGAGACTATTGAAGACGAAGAGACGCAGAAGACTCAAGTTCTAGGAGAGGAAATGGAACTGATACAGTGGTTTTCTTTTGTTTTTTCGTTGTCTGGAATGTGAAAGAGAGAATATATCCAAAAATACACATTTATTTGTTCCAAATCATATATATATATATTTATATGTCAAGCAATTGATACATGTCAGCTATTCCATTAAACCGGAACTTGTCAAGTCAACAGGTGGGAGAATACATAGAACTTCCGAGAGAACCGTAATAAGGGTGTATGCACACAAAAATAAGTTATTGTGACGTGGAATATTGATGGAAAATGAGGAGAAAATGTTTAACTGAAAGTGACTGTCCGGTTGGATGCAACAGTTGCCGGTCTGCGAACTTCGTCTGATTTCTTCCGAAGTTGCTCAAGTGAAGTCATCGAACGAAGCGATGATCCGTGATAGACAAGATGTGACACATTATCTTCGTATGAGCGGAGGATTTCCTGAAAGAATATTTCGGTTTAAAATTGAGATTAAATTTCCAACACCGTACCCTGTATGGATCCTCGTCTAAAGAAGTCTGTTGTGGAGTTGTTGCCGTCGATGAAGTGGTCGATGAAGCAGATGAAAAACTCTCTGTCGACGACGAGTCGTTTGATCTAAAATGCATGAATCAAGAACATTCGAAAATAATGAAAATGACTCACCGTTTGCCGAGTAGTTTGTGCGAAATTGAGCGAGACAGTTTCTTAAGTGGGTTATGCATCTGGAAATTTACTTTTATTAATTTAAGAAGTTTCAAAACCGGGTCATATGTTCAAGAAAAAGAGAAAAATTCAAAGAAAAAAGTTGTCGGGTGATAAAAATGAAAGAAGTGAAAGTGGTGGCATGAGACTATTTCAGCTGAAACTATTGATAAGTGAATGAAGACTTTTGTCAGAATTTTAGATAAGCGGACACGAAATTATAATGTAAAAAGGTGTTTGGAAATAGTCTAGGAGAGAATAAAGTGACGTTGTCACGAGGAGACAAACCGTGATGATAGTGAGAGAAAAATGAGGTAAACTGGCGTCCGATCGCCGAAAAAAGGAGGTTCAGGGTCACAAAGTGACGGTATTTTTGGGTGTGTATTTGGAGGGAGAGGAATGAAAGAACACTTGCTGATAGAGTGAAAATGATAATAAGAGAAGAAAGAAGAAGAAAGAAGACGTTAATGGGTGGTTCTTTTCATTTGCTTCCATTTCCACAACGTCACGAAGTAGAAATACGAGAAGCAATGTGAACATAGTAGTCGTCCCTGACCTTTCATCTCACTTCGCTTCGTTTTTTTTTGAAAATAAATACATAGCACGAAATTCTGAAAAGTGACCGGAAGCATTTAGTCACGTGGCACAGAAGCTTTCTGAAGTGTTCTTATGACTCAGTCACACTTCTGGAACATTGTGTGAAACGTCTTCTTCTTTCGACTTGATAATTGAATCAAGACGGCGAGAGCGACGCCCAAAAATGACCGTTGAAAACATCGAAAATCATTAAATTAGTTGTTTTGTGTGTTGTGTTGGAAGGGGCCACAAAGAAGAATAGAACAACTGAAGAACACCGTATTCCTCCCTTCTCTTCTTTTTCTTTTTTTCTTTTTTAACGACTATCCCTCTCCCTTTTTTGAGAAGGAGCCATAGAGACATCACGGGATGATGGCTTTTGCTCTTTTTGCTCTTTTCTCCCTTGAAAGAAAGATGTCGTCGGTTTTCGCATTTTCAGAAGATTTACGGGGCCGTCAACGGTGAGAAAATTCACGAATGCGAAGTGACTCGAAGGCGTGTGAAAAAACACTTTGCCGCGTGAATAATCGGTGTTTTCTGTTTCTCAACGATGAAAATGGGCACCGATCTCTTTTTCTTCAACAAAAGAAAAAAACGATTTGTTTTTCTGTTCTTTTTCTTGCAAAAAAAAGAAGAAGAAAGGTCTTGAACTTTGAACATTTGGACACTTAAAGAGTGTTGGATACCTACATTTTTAATGAAGAAGAAACAAAAGAAAAGTGGATGGAGAAGTGTTTGCAAACTGAATAAGTTCTTCTCTTTCTTTTGTTTTGCTTACGTCATCCAGAGCAAACTAAAACAAAAAGAAGAGAAATTGTTAAGAAAAGGGTCTTCATCTTATTCAATATTAGTACTTTTTTCAAAATGAACTTACTATAGACAAAAAGAAATGAAACCCTTTTGTCGGTCACGCCATCAAGCAGCCTCAAGAAGCCTCCTGACTCAGTGTCAATTAGTATTTTCCCCTTTTGTCGCTAATCAGGAGGAGCCTCCGTGCTCGTCGTAAAAAAATGAGTACCCTTTCTCCTCATTTGGAAACAACACATCATGAAGAAAAAAGGAGATTACAATAGAACAATTGAAGGGATTCCCGGTGGTAAGAATTGAAAGAAATGAAGTGAAAAGAGCCAACTAGTAGAGAATTAAATGAAGAAATAATCTGTAGTTGAAATCCGATAATCGAGAAGGGCTAAGTAGAGGATTCAGAAGGATTCGAGGATTCGACAAGGCGGTTCCATCGTGGCGACTCGACGTCACCAAGAGATTTATGGAGTGAAAGGAAACCGATTGGAAATAAAATGGCTCATAAACTCTTTTTAAAGCAGCAAAAGTTTTTTGATTGGTTAGTTATCTATTTCTATCACTTAGGACAGAAACAGACTTCGAGAACTAAGAACACCACTAAAACTTACAAGTCAAAGAGCGTTTATTCGTTGCCAAAAGCAAACTTAGAACTGATTAATTAAAGAAAGTTCACTTTCACATCAGCCTTTGACGTGGCTTGGGTCGTCCAGATTCCACGTGCCTTTTCTCCTTTTGTTTCTTCTCTTCCAATGGGTTTCGAGAATGTAGAACTTCGGCGAAGCCACTTCCCCCTCCTCTCGGCGATCGGGCATCCTTTTCCGAGGTCTTTCTTCAATCCAGATTGTGGTCTTCTGTCTGTGTTCTTCTCCCACTGACATCTGACTGAATGGCTCGGCAACGCATTGTGCAAGTACTTCTGTAGACCATCCAGCGACTTCCGATGCCATTTCTCCAAGATCAATGGTGTCTTGTGATTTCCGACGGGCATCAACGGATCCACAACTTCCACGTTCGCTGATGTCTTCAGCCATTCCTTCCACTGTTTGGCCACCTTGTCGACGTCCCCGAGTTCACATTGTAGACTTCTCGGCATCATCCAGACTTTCTCCACTTCCTTCGCAACTGATTTTACGAACTCAACTCTCTTGCTGTTCTCATCCTCCTTATCAGTGTACTCAACAAGCACCACTGCCTCCTTCACTTCTCCCCAATCGAACTTCTGAGTCCACCCCGTTATCGTCTTATTACGATACTCGAGAACACCTGGCCCCCTCGCCTCCAATCTAGGTCCGATGACCGCCACACTCGCCCGAACCTTCACCTTCTTTCTTTCCTTCTCCTCCCCTTCCGACTTGAACACCTCTCCCACGTCACCCGTGCTTGCCCTTCTCCCCCTCTCTCCACGCACGGCAACGCTCTTGCACTGTATCCCTGATACCTCCGTCGGAACCTTCCGAAGTTTCTCTCCTGGTCTCTCCAGTTTCTTCTCACCTCCAATGAACTGTACTTCTGCCGAGTTCTCTTCGGCATTCACCAAACCATATGGATCTTTCCATTTCAGCTCAACGCCAATGCTCTCAAAAGCATTAGTTCCTATCAGTATCTTTTCCACCCAATTCTCAACCAACTGGAAAACCACTCTCACTTTCCGCCCTCTGACCACCATGGGAATTTTGATCTGCCCCCTGACTCTCATCTTAGAGTTTGACGCATTCAAAACTGTGAATGTCGGCTTCCCGAACACTTCAACTTCCTTTTCCCAGTCACGACACCCCGCCTTCAACCTCTCATAAGCAGTAGTCGATATCACCGATACGACTGCCCCACTATCAATGACAACCCGTCTCCGTTGTCCCAACATCTCCACCATTTCCACGGTTTCCACCCCAGCATTCTCGACAGTCCCCTCCTGGATCTGCACTTTATCGACTCTTTTCGATACACATTGCCAGGAACCATGTCCAATTCCTCCACAAGTGAAGCATTTCATTTTCGCTCCACTATCTCTTCTCTCCCCTACAGTTTTCCGGTCACCATCGTTACTACCTTCAGGCGACCGACGACCATCACTGTTTCCCTGATCTCTCAATCTCCCCATTCTCTCTTTCTGCTTCCGCAGTTTCTCATTCTCCCTCTGGAGTACAATATCCTTCAACTGGTCATACTGCGCCGCCAGTGGCAACTCCAACCGTTTAGCTACCAGCACCGACTGCAGCATGTCATCATCCTCCGTAGCTCTCATCAACTTTGTCGTTCTCATCTGCGACAACGTCGCTTTCTCGACCTCGGGATACGCTTTTTTCGACCACTTCTCTACCTCCACCAGGTACTCCCACAACTTCTGTTCCGGAGCCCTCTGAAGGCGATCGAATTCATGCAAGGCCTCAGCCTTCGCATCCCCCTGTCTCTTCCGGAGTTTTCTCTCAAACTCCACAAACACCTCAGCAATCGGCCTCTCCTGCCTATCTCCCAGTGACTTGAACAACGACTTCGCTGCCCCCTTCAAGTATCTCTCCTCCAATATGGCTACTAGCTCATCATCCTCATCCGTAACCTGCTGGTACTTCAGCAAGAACGCTCTCTTGAACTCCTTGAAGTCCCCAGTACCGTCAAACGTTTTTGGCTCTGGCAACGCTGACGCCTTCATCATTCTCCCCATAGATGCCACCATTTCCATCATAACCTCGTTCCCCGCGCTATACCTGGAACTTCTGCCACTCTTCCAATCTTCACCCCAACTTCTTTCACTATCCGAGAATTTTCCACGCCTGCCATGCATCGAGAATTCGTCATCCGAATCCCTTGAGGACCACTTTCTGACCACCTCCAACCTCGAGGGCACCGGAACTTCCTTAGTATCCTGTCCAACCTTCTTAGGCTCACTTTCCTGCTTTCTGAGCAGTCCTCTCAACTCGCTACTTGCCTCACGCTCCTCCTTTAGCGTCTTTTTGTACTTCGAGACAGCCTCCTCAGCCAATCTCTTCTCCTCTTTCAGCTTGTTCAATTCTCTAAACAACGTCTCTCTCTCCTCATTCCAAGCATCTTGTAACAATGTCAACTCATCCTGGGCCTTGTTGGCATTCTCCACGATGCCACCTGGCACCATTTCTACACCTTTCTCACAGAGTTCACGCAACTCTTCTACCGTTTCCACTCCATTTTCCCTCATTACTCCAATAATCTCTAGCGGCCATCTCTCTCCGCCAAGCTCTTCAAATCGTTCTCGCAACTCACGACAGTACTTTTTCACCGGCTCTACAAGCACTTCTGACTGTCTCTCATTGCCTTTGCACGCCGCCTTGAGTGCCTCATACATATCACTCTCCATACGACCCGAAGACTCCAAAAAGTCAGTGAATCCCTTAACCAACTTGCGTCTCTCCTTCAGTCTCACCTCGTTCATTTGGACAGCCCATGACTTATCGGAAGAAGTAACACTCGAGCTTCTCTTTTTAGTTCTCTCCGTACTGAACGACATCACCGTCTCTCACCACCGTCTCACCAATATCACACCAAAGTATCTCACCACGGTCTCACCGTTTTTTATTTGTCCGACTCTTCGATCTTCGATCTCCGAGACAGGAACAGTACGTTCGCTGATATTTAGTCAACGAGAGGAAATAGTTCTAATAGCGAAGGAGCTCGGATCAGGTCTTATCACCTTCACCAGCGTCTGACTTCTACTACTACAACTAATTTGGTTCGGCCCCCAAGTTATCTATTTCTATCACTTAGGACAGAAACAGACTTCGAGAACTAAGAACACCACTAAAACTTACAAGTCAAAGAGCGTTTATTCGTTGCCAAAAGCAAACTTAGAACTGATTAATTAAAGAAAGTTCACTTTCACATCAGCCTTTGACGTGGCTTGGGTCGTCCAGATTCCACGTGCCTTTTCTCCTTTTGTTTCTTCTCTTCCAATGGGTTTCGAGAATGTAGAACTTCGGCGAAGCCACTGGTTTGCCGATTCGATGGTTGACGTAAGAGAACCAGTTAAAAATAGTTGAAACACAGACCAGTGACCTGCTCAACTTTCCAGGCATAATGTATTCTAGAAGGTTGGATTATTCTCTTTTTTCTCTTGCATCATTTTTTTTGGAAGATTGAAAACAAATAAAAATGAACATTTGGTCATGGTAGATTGATATTCTGCAACCATTCAATCCATCCACGTGCCACCTTTTTGCAGAGTCAAGAGACTAAAACAAACTAATCCAAAAATTGGAAGATCAATAGAAACAAGTTCTCCCGGAGGAGGTAATAATGTCAATCAAAAAGAGAACATCCGGAAGAAGAAAAAAATTAGAAAAAGGGAACCAAGTACGAAAAGTGTGCGAGGTGAATGTGGGGGGAGATGTGGGAAATGTGAATGTGTGGGCGCTGCTATGCATACAAAAAAGTAGAGAAGGAAGAAGGACAAGCCTGACGTGGCAAAACGATGTATACATTTCGGTTTGCAACAGGAGAAGACGAATAAGGAAAAGGGAATAAATTTCAGGGAATAGGTGATGAAGTTTACGCAAATTGTATGTTTTCTTATTAGAAGGAAACAAGGAAATATGAGAATTTGAGAAGAGAAATCCGAAAATATGAGACGATTGTGGCTGTAGAAATCTGAAGAAAGTAGTAATAAATAAGAAAGGAAGGAAGCTAAAAATTCCTTGTATGTACACGTAGTCTTGTTGTGTTATTGTATAGATAACGTATCAACAAATGTAGACTGAAAATGCATGATGTTTTGGGGTGTGCCTTTCGTCTTGTCAAACAAAAGAAAAACCAAGGAAAATAAAACAAAAAGAGGATGGTGCCACTGGTATATTGTCAACTGATAAACAGTTAGTAGTCTGATCTGTGAGCCCTCGGTTGGCCTCTTCTCGAGAGGGCAAACACAAAGAAAACGACCCATCGAGTCGAACGATCTGGTCGAAAAAGTTCTGTTGATGACAGCTTTACGATTTATAGCTGACAGCGAGAAAAGAGAGAAGTAGGGGGCAAATATAAGAAGGAAGTTTGTGGTTATTGAACTGATTGAAGGGGAAATTGAGAAGTTGAAGCAGAGAGGAATGACCGGTTCAGATGAATTCACTTTTCAGTTACATTTCCAACAAACAAATGAGTCAGATATTAGAAGTGATGGGACATCCGGATGGATTAAGTACAGGAAGTGAATGGAACAGAATCTTGTTTTCTGTCTAGAAATTTAAAATTCATTGAGTCATGAAAAGTTACAATGCGTAGAGTTTCGTTTCTCTCGGTCAGAAAGTTGGGATTTTCAGAACCTCCCGAAAACTCAATTAGTTTCACCAAAAAAACTTTGAAATACGCAATAAATAACTGCCAAATAATTGTCTGAGCAATGACCTAAACCTATCATTTGTCAACTTCCAGTTCACCCGAACTTATATCAATTTGGAAAACACATACATATTTCAGCATGTTTTCGTTGCTGGCATGATAACTTCAGAAGATAACTTAGAAAGCCCCAGTAAATACTGTAACTTCCTCCTTCAGTTGAGAAATTCGGATTAATGTGAAATGAAATAAGTAATGAAACGATTCAAAACACAAACCTATCGCTCATTTATTACCAATTGACACCTAACCTTTCTCTCTTTTTTCGTAACTGGGTCAGTTGTGTTCTCGAGTCCAAATGGTCGAATGTCGACTGGCGGATATTTGATTAGGTTTTTCAAAAAGAACGAAAAAGGAGAAGAGAGGTGTTGCAAGATTGAGAGCCGTCTTGTTTCGTCACAATAGAATTTGAAATGTAAAACGAGGACGAAAGAGGAAAAAAAGACTAGAAAAGCCAAAGGTTGTTCAACGACAAAAGAATCTTCTGAAATCAAAACTCAAAACCTGGGAAAAAAGAGAAAATGAAAAAGAATAATGTGAGAGGGGAAACACGAACGGAATGAAGCAATGGCAGCTGATCAGATGGGAAGATATCGGAATGAAAAACGAAGTGAGGAAGCAGGTTTTGGCAAAAGTTTTCGTTGATGGTAGACTAGACAGAAAGAAGTGAAAGAAGATAAAAGTGAAGATGGAAAAAGAAGACGACGACGATGAAGCCAGAAGGAGGAAGTATTCAGAAGAAGCAATGGTTCATACCATTCAGTTTTTCGAACTTCAGGTTTTATCTAACAGACCATAATGATATGCAAAGAAGGGAAAACAAGATATTACTTTTTTCAGATTTGTCACTGCAAATTTTCATCAGAACGCACAATTACGCCTTCTGAAAAGAGTACAATGTCTATAAGTAATGGCTCTGATTTCGGTTTTTTGATTTTTCAGCTTCTCTTTTCAAACTAAAAGTCAAAAATTCTAGAACGTAACTGTTATGAAAATTGCAGAATGGTCTGCAGCAGTGCTTCATGAATCCTTAAGTTTGTGTGCATCAGAAGAAGCAGCAAAACAGAAAATCAGAAATCCGTACGTCATGATTTTCCAGAGATCATGCAATCTAGTCTTCTGGTTTTTCTGAGAAAATAAGAAAATAACAAAATTTTTAAAATAAATCTCTCTCCTCACTTTTGACATTAGTTCGTTTAGTTCCGGAAGACCAAGGTCTCCGATCAAATGTGTTGACTTTAGTGAACAAACTTAATCCGAAAAGTGGGAGAAGGCTAGAAAAGAGAAGGGACAGAAAATTCCAGTCGAGAGAAAAAGTTGGACGGAAAAGGTATTCATGGCAGCAGAAGGAATGATTTGTAGTTCGAGTTGTTGTTGATTGATGACTGCATTTACGAATTGGCTCTACTAATTGTTTACTCTTTTTCCGTTTTTCTGACAGCAAAGAATACTTGGAATGGCTACTTACACCCAACCTTTACTAGGATTTACATTTGCATAACTGGATTTTTGAACCGCCGAGAATTGAAGAGGAGAGAAGAAGGGAGAGAATCATTGAGAAATCGTTTTCGGGAGAATTGAAAACGAACACAAACACAACTGACACCAAATTACACACTGAATTGGGAAGTTCGCTGAATTATAATTATGCAGGTAGACGAAGAAACATTTTTAAATGGGCGTGACTTGGCAGGAAGACGTGGCAAAACCGTCGGAGGAGGAAGAGAGAAAGATTTGAATCTGATAACGGTTTGGAGATTTACGACAGTTTGTGGAGGCCATATGACACGCAACACGTTCAAGTTTCCTTCATGAAACGACACAAAAGCAAAAACCAAACACTTTATTTATTTATTAGGCTGATCAGAAAACGGAGGAAGAAACCACGCGGTCATTCATCAAGACAATTGCTGAAAACAAGAGAATAAGATGAACGTTCGATGAACCTTGTGAACTCACAAACGAATCTTTGTTGTCTTGATTTGTCCGTCGAAGAATACCGATTGAGCTCTGTCTTTCTTTGCGTATTGATACTGCTGCTTATCAGAGAAATTTTCCGCGTTTCCAAATGAAAATCCGTACCCATCAATACTCCTGAAATATAAATTAATCTCTGTATTAATCCTGAGATCAACACAAACTTGATTTTGAAAGTGAATGGCTCATCACATGTGACATTAGGCTTGAGCTTTGACATCACTCCAAACAAGTTTTTTGTTTTTCCAGTTATCGATCCAGATACATTCATCCTAGCTTCACTTGCTACGAGTGTGGTTGTCAATAGGTATTGCTCCAAATCCTCTCCAAGTTGATGCATGATAAGACCTTTTGAGAGTCCAACGGTGAAGCTGAAACTTCTGAAATTCCGTATCAACTTAGATCGTTTAAAACTCACGAAGCATCATCCATAACCTCTGATCCATTGTTATAGTATTCTCCCGAGATGATCAATTCATCCATTTTCTGGAACGGACGTCCCAAAAGAAGAACTTTCAATCCCTTTTCAGCATCGCTGAAGTCTCCGTACTGAAATAAATTTCATAAACTTTTCCAAAAAGAAGGGAAGATACTCCTTACAATAGTCTGGTTGCAGGCGATGAATGGAGTACACCACAGGTATACAACAGGCACGAAAGCTGCGAGAAGAAGTAAACGAAGAAACATCTTGTGACCCGTTTCTCCTCTCTCAACTCTCTTTTTAAGCACAATTCCCGGATGTGAATTTCGACATTCATAAACTTTGAGAAACAAAAACGTGTTTAATGGTTAGGACTGGGAACATGAACAGTTCCATAAAAGAGGTGTCATCGAAGAGATGGACGAGAAATAATCCGAGATGCGATTTTGGCTCTTTGTGCTCATTCAGACACTTCTCGTCACTGTTGTGCTGACCCGTGAGTTGTATTCTTTCCAGAAAATAGTCGCAGTCTGAAATAATTTAAGAATCCGGAGGTGGTGCCACTCCGCCGCCTGATGCCCAAACTACCGCGGTAGCTGCCGATGGTAACAGTACTACGCCGGAAGGACCACACGCTGATTGTTACTTGTGTACCCCAACTGTTCAGTGTGGAGAGACAATTGATGGAGATTATTCGAGTGGAGAAGTCAACGTTCTTCTCATGAAACCAATGGAGGATGGAGATTCATTAGTAGTGAAAGGAGAGGTGTTCCCGAATGCTCAAAAGTAAGTTATTGCGTATTCGGAGAAGTTTCGGTGGAAAACAACTTTCAGAATCTTCATCGACATCTTCAAGGATCTTAGTGTGGGAAAAGCTCAAGAAGGAGGAAACAGTCAACCGGCTCTACTTCAATTTGAACATTACTATGACAGCAATTTGACATTCTCCAGATCTAAACTACGTGGAGAAGCGGATACATTCCGTGAGGCGACACTTCCACTTCCAATCCGAGAGAAGAAACCATGGACCCTGATGTTCAGAATGCATGAAGATCTTACTGGATTCGAGACTGGAGACGAGACTGGATGGTTCAACAATCATATTCCATGGAACGCCACTGCTACAACACAATCATTCAATGTTCGTGGAGACTGGAAAACAACTTCGATTCAATAGTAAGTGTGACTTATTTCAGAATCTCCCCCCTCATCAATTCCTTTTTCCAGCAATTGCGTCAACAGCTCCATTCCGATTCTGTAGAATGTGTTTTCCCATTGAATAAATTCTAATTTCTTGTTCATTTTCTTTCATTTTTCTCCGTTCATCAGGCGACCTTCTGTCTGTTATGTCATATTCGCGCATTTGATTGCTCATCAAACTAATTCGATTACTCTTCTCATAACGAAGGTCTTAAGGAGGAGCAAAAAGAAGAAGAATGGGAACAAGTGAGAGTTGCTTGTCTTCTTCTTCTTCTCCACTTTCTGATAAAAAGTTGAACAAATAGAATATGATTTTACGATGTAGGTCATTCCAATAGAAAGTAGGTAAACTTGAGAGATGGCAGACAATGCATTAAATCAAATTAGTTGATTGCTTCGTGCTTGTTTTGATAATGAGTGCTGAAAAGACAGGATTAGAATGGCACTGTTATGAATTTGATAACAATTTCGAAAACTGATCAGTTCCACACTGTTCATTAACTAATTTCATTTTCGAACTTTCGAGTGTGTTATTTCAAATAATATCTGAAGTTCTAGCAGTTTTCTGTAGTCTCAGGTACGGTAGGATTACTGTAGATAGAGTGACCATAGTATCGAAAAACTGTTCAGATCAGAGCTAGTCAGACTTGTCACGAGCCGGACTGGGCCGATATCAAAAATATTCTCGGCCAGAATCATGAAAATTTTTGAATTTTTGAAATTTTTTTTTGTAAAAAAGTATAGTTTTTGACAAAAAATTTAAAATTCAATCAAAAGGAATATGTTTGATAATTTAAGCACTTTTACTATAAATGTTCTAAATTTTTGGGGCCGGCCCGATTTTTGACAAGTCTGTAAATTTGTACATCTTCCCCTAGATTCTGAGAATTCGATTTCTACAAAAACTCTCCCCTATAACTTTTTCCGCACACCTCCACAGTTCCATTAGTCGAAGTTTTTAACCGAATCACCCCATTTTCTCACTAAAAGTTGTTCAATTGGGTCATGATCATCAACTTCTTTTTTGAATGCATCCCCTCCCAGCGTGAAGAATCATGGGAACCCCCCTTTCTCAGTTTTTCCAAATCTAAAACCTTTTTCAATCAGGCTAATTTCAGTACTTATACATAAACTAAAACCATATGCACGCATGCCAAAGACAATTAGTGCTTGGTCTGAGTAACACAATAATGAGAATTACGATGCGATAATGTCAGGTTGACAATGCGGGGGGTCCATCTGGTACCTCATCGGAAAGAAGGCTGTCAGCAAGCATCTCTTGTTTGTTTTGCCACCATGACACCAATTGAATTAGTTTCTGGTGCTACGAATCCCTTTTCTAAAAAGTACTCTAACGGGATTCTCGTATCCGTCGTGGTCATTATTATCCGAGGTCTCCCCTTCTCCTCGTTATGGTCATTTCATCATCAGAGACCCAAGTGTTGCGCAATTGTCCAAAAAGTGTTCCCTCCGGAGAAGATCGTAAACGAGAGCTGATCCCTCAATATCTTCTTTTTCGGGAATAACCTCATCTCTTCTCGAGACTAAATTTGTTTCTAGTCGGTCTATCCTAATACATATCCTTTTCTATCTACCGGGTGTCACTTCTGTGTTGAAGATGAAGAAGATGAAGACGTCTGAAGATGGATATTATTACTATTGCGGAGAGTGCACGCATTATTATTAGCTGTGTGTGTGGCCCCAAAAAGAATTAATAATCGAAGATGGGGGTGGTCCCTTCGTTGCCCTTTTCGGGAGAAGTGCATTGAGAAGCCGGCTTTATGACCATGTAGTATCCGCTTATTACTTTGTGCAAATTGAGAAATGTCGCAACGGATGAGGCAATGAATAAAGAAGGTTCCATCTAATAACAACAACAACACGAATGTTGCATAAATGAATATATGGGAAAGAAAGTGTAACCCAAGACTACTTCTCCCATATAAATCTCTTCATAAAGCACCTGTCGCTCGTACCGAACGGACATCAATCGGAACCTTCTCATTTCTCAACTTGGTCACTCTCTCACATAAATCATAAGAATATGTACCATTATGCGATAATAGCGCGCTCCACACATTGAAGTCTCTCAACAATAGTCCAAATGAGTAATGATCAAAAGAGTACCGACTGAATCATCTGATTGAGAGAGCGAGAGAGGGGCTCATCCACCTCAAAAGGTAACCAATCCCCCCAAAAGACAAAAGATTCGTTGTTCCGCGTGGTTGCCACGTCATGACCTCCTCATTTTGCCGTCGAAATGCGACTGGAGTCGATGGAAAAAAGCTCCTTGAGTGGATGTCCTTCGAAACGATATTCGCATCGTTTGACTGTCAGTCTAATTGTATTCACGCATTTCACTCGATTGGCAGAAAAAAGAAAAAAAGACATTTCCTTTGGTTTTATTGTTCACTGTTGCACGTTTCTTCAGATGATGTTGTTTATCAGAATTCCACGTTTTGTTTCACTAAATCTCATAAATTCTCTCATCGAGTTACAATAGTAGGGAATGTTGAAACTTTTGGTTAGAAGTGAAAACTAAACAGGAAATCGGGATAAGTCTTCTAAAATTATACCATCAAAGTATTTCATCTCTTCTGAATTTAAGAAAAATTGAAATTCCAGAGCCTGAAATTTCCAGGAAACTTGAAAACTCCCACCTAAATTATTCATATGAGCGTATTTCCAGCTCTATCAAAATTTCAGAATCTCTCTTCAACAATTTATTTCTAAACCATCAGAATCTATCTTCTCTTTCTTCCTCTCCTTTCATCCATTGTATTCAGAGAAACAAGAAGAAGCAACGAAGCGAATCGTTCTCATTTTTGTACGAACTCTTATGCCAACTTGTCCATCACCGCCTGACACTTTAATTGCATCTCTCTACCGGAAAAAGAATCTCCTAGCCAACGAAACTCACCACCCATCAACACAAAGACAGTTTCATTCGTCCCCTTCTCTCTCCCCTTTAATACGCAACATTTGGTTTACACCCTCTCTTTCGAAAAGCAACACTTTCCGCCAGTTGACCCACCTATCATAACACTAAATTATTCAACACTGGGCCGGTCTGCCGGATGCATCTGCTCTTCCGTGTGCCGCCCGTGTGTACCTTTTACCGGCATCATTACCTCGTTTACGATCCGACAGGTACCGTTCGCTCGTGTTGTTTTTTTCGTGCCGTTTTCTCAGATGCCGACACCGTAATTGAGCAGTCATTCGATTCTTTATTCTATTCTCTTTTATTCCCATAGGCGGCATCTCGTCTCTCTATATTTATCCAGTTATGATTACAGACCACAACGTGTTGTTTTTTGTATTAATAACACTAACACCCGAAGGTTTTCCCGCATTCCACACGAGATGGTTTCCGATTTCAACAAGAAGAAATCTTTTTCTCTCGCAATTACCCTTGACCATTAGTGACAAAAAGTGTGACCTCTCCACCTCTGTGTAGGGACAAAAAGAGAAGGCGCAGGCGATCCGAAAAGTACAAAAAAGTGTCGCGAGTTGACAACAGGGCAGCAGAGACACCTGGCGCTAGGCGAGAACGTCGTCACAAAAACAACATTTCGATATTAATTAAAACATTTGAATGTCAGGAACCTTTCTAATCTACAGTAGCCATCGTTGCACTTTTAAACTGAATACAATAATTAGATTGAGTCATATCGAGAAGCAATTGGTCTTTTATAGTTTCCTACGAGACGACGTCATACCCGGATTAGCCTTCTGGCGAATGATTGTGTAACGGAAGTCATTCCCAAGGTATCGTAAACCTAGCATGAATCTGCCACGTCGTAACTCTTATCCCAGAATTTAGGGTGTTGGGAGAAGGCGGCAAACGGCACTTTTCAAGTTTTCTTCTTTTCTCCATCATTCTTCTCAATGTCATCTGAAACATACCCTATAATTAATTAGGAGATGTCACGCAATCCTCCATTTTTTCTTATTTTTCAAAAGGTCTTCTTCCTCTTATTCTCTCATCTGTCCTCCTAATTGGGATTGATTCAAACAGTGTCAAGATTGCTCAAGATGTTCAAAGAGGATCCACCTCCCGCTGTGAGATTCCCATTATTATTTTTTGAAGAATCTCGTTGCTCATCTGAATTAGTGTCGTCTGTGTTCGTCGCCGATCAGCTGTGTCCATTGAGAACACATCATTATCCAGAGAGACCCATATGGTGTCCTTTTCATATGGCTTTTCGTTATTCTTTCTTTTTTTCATCAACCCGACGACGCTTCCTATTTCTTCTCACAGAAGTGTTGCATAATCTCCAGAAGAAGGCAAAAAAACACATAATTATCTCTGCAGGTGTCGTTGTTTAGATATCTGTGAGAAGGAGAAGGAAATTTGAAAGCCGACATTTTGATGGATTCTGTTACACTTTTACACGGAGTAGAGTACACGTAAACAAGTTGTACAAGACGGATGCACATATCGCCTTTCGATTGATTACATTTTAATCGGAACACACATTCGATGACAGCTCGAGTATGTTCTCTCGACTCTTTCTCTCGACTCGGGGAGAGTTTTAAAGTTTATCTTTAGTTCTTTTCAGAAAGTTTCATTTCTGAGAGTTCATTCCTGAAAATCCTAACATAATTCTAAGTGCGGAAAGATGGTAACAGTCAAGAAATTTCAGACTGAATCGTAATATGATTTCTATTTTGCAAAAAACTGAGTTGAAACATTGTTTGAAGTTTTGAATACTCTAATAGTATTGAGATTCACAGATATGACAATTTTTCCCAGTATCAAAATTTCGTAGAAATAGATCTCGGTTTGGTGAGTTCTATCCAATCGAAATACAGATTCGGAAGCAGCATAACAATTACTACTAGTTGAAATATATCTCCATTCCACACCCTAGTTCGAACCAATACCTATTCAACGCCACAAACTCCTCACAGTTGGAAACTTTGTCTCCTTCTCAAGTATCATATTTTGGTAGTTTTCTCCTATCAAAACAATACAAATCTCTCTCCCGCAATGAGGTGATGATGAGGTGACAAATTGATTTATGTACTTCCCGATCCGGACACTATTATTGTTTCCACCTTTCCCTCATTTCTCTCCAAATTCTCAGATTGATCTCATTACGTAACCTGGCACCAGATGCAGTCCCTTTTCGATGTTATCGTTCCCACCCGGACACCGGAAAAATGGAAAAAAAAGAGGGAAAGGAGGGTTTTTAGTTGTGAATGTTGCAGCTGCTTGTACGTTTTTTTGTTGCGCAACCCTCCCCCCAATTTGTCCAATTCTTCCTCTTTTTTCGAATTTCTTTCTCTTTTTTGTACGAGGGAGAAAAGAAGAATACCTGTAGGTACTTGATGAGGACAATATGCACACTCAGGTATGTCAAATTTGCAATTCGATATGGGAATATGATTGGGGACGAGAAAAGGGAGAAGGACTCCCTAAATGTCAGTGCTCTTTTCAAAACAGAAACTATTTACTTTGATAGACGGTGAAACGCTTTGATCTAGAAGACTCTAAAAAGGGGAGCTGTATGACTAATGAAAACAGAAGGTTTCGAAAGAGATGAGTTGTACTACGAGAGCGAGAGAATCTTGTGAAGCGGAAGAGAGCAGATGAGAACTAAATAGAAAACAGATTCAGAAACAAAGGGGATCATGTACACAATGAGTTGTTGTTGTTTCTCTCTTCTCACTTTAAGAATACCTGAAACTTGTGGACTAATTACTTGAACTTTTCTTAGTCCTGAGGTAAGAACTGGGGGTTTCTAGGAGGGATGAGGCTATTGCGATGGAGCTTGGCAAAAAAAAGATGACTTTGAAAACAGTTTGATTTTTTGAAAACACTTTGCCACAATTTCCGTAAATTTTCCAGATTGTTCATACTTTCAAAAAAGACTAAAAGTTACGTCTCTATTCCAGTTTAGATATCCTTTGAAAACTCGAATGTCCCAAAAACACTAGACGTCCCTCAAAACATTAAAACGTCCTTTGGGGTCCCAAATATGCTCAAAAATGTTTAGACGTTTCAAAGTACATTTAGCGCTGGAATCGAGCCAAAGTTACTCACTATCAGTCCCCAGTTAAAACAAATCGGTATCTTGAAATTCCACATCTATCCAAGAAGTTCACTTGTTTCCCGTTGACACCAATTTGTCCAATTACCCTCCCCTCCACTCCACCAGTTAGTCCTTTCTCCTGACACTATCACACCAATTGCTACACCTATCCATATTTCAAAAATCCCATTCCCAATACCTTTTTGTGCCACCCGCGCAGGCTCTCCCTCCCCGACACGATCCCATTATCACAACCCCTCTCACTTTTCCATTATCTTCTCTACACCGCTCTCCACTAATTTACAGAATTTACGAGCTTTTTTGATTATCATCACAACACACCGTGTACTGGTCAGTCAACTCCCTCTATCTCTCCCGGGGGGTCACTCTCGTCTGGCGAAAAGAAGAGAGAGAGAGAGAAGAGAGGGTGAACTATTCACAAAGTGGGCGGAGTAAAATGGACGTGTCTCGTCGGGTACCAAGAGGGGGTTGTTTCATTTCTCTTTTCATTTCGAGCTGATTGTGGTTTCCCCCACTTCCCCCAATACCTCACATCTTCTCCAGCCATTTTGACTTCTATTGTATCTTAAATTTGATCACCGGCCGGTCTTAATTGGAGCCCTCTTCCCCCTCTTCCAAGTGACCACCGGGTGTGAGACAATGAATACAAATTGTGTAAGATTGATGCCTCTCTCCCCCTCTATCTATTCATACTCCTCTCTAATTTCAGTAGTTTTTGTATGGTCTCATTGTTTTTCTAAGCATCTCTTCCATACATCTCCATATGGCTGTAAGTTGGATATATTGCATATACTGCAGATGTTAGTATTTACATGGATTACTGTAATTGTAGGTTATCGGATGGAGGAGGGAGGCTAGTAGGTGCGCGAAACTAGTCTTAAGATGCTATCTTGTATCGCTAATTAGGATTGTGCAACCGCAATCACGCTCCGCTCCACTCACGCATTCTTCGTCCTAAGAAGATCAACCATCACCATGAATCCCGAATATGTAAATGAATTCCCGAACTTTCATTTTCCGTTTCAAAGAATTAGCAAGACTAGTTGAATATCGTTTTGATCTTCTTCTTCACCTCGACCTAAATCATTCTCTCTCTTCTATTGAGAGCCTTGAGACCGTTGGTTTGAAACCTCTCCGCTTCCTGGGACATGCCAATTAACAAGCGGGAGACCCTGTCATTCACAATCAACCACATACGGGTCACTGGCTTCTGAGTGGCCTGCTCGGATTCAGGAGACAGGTAAACCGTGTTTCCGCTCCATCACCTGTTTGCTACATCTCTCTTTCCGAAACGTTTTCCGATCGAATTCACCCAGAAAACATGGAAATCTCCTCTTCGAAAGCTAATTTGTATTCATATTATTCCCACTTTCTTAGAGTGTAACCCATCATTTTAATAATCCCTCCTTCCCCTTATCCTCCCGAATGCACCGTATGTCACATGGCTTGTAAACACTCTTAACGTCTTCATCATCTTCGCTGTAAATCTATCACTTCATTCTTTACGACCACTTCCCGAATAGGAGAAGAGCTCATGGAGAAGTCGTAAAAAGGGGCGGAGCCAGAAGAGCGAAGCGACTACCACCCGTAGAGAAATGTCAGTAGGGAGTCAATGTCTTCTTTGATGAGTTGTCTAAATATTTACTCCCCATACCCCACCAGAAGACGTAAAAAATCAGTTTCTATATTTTAGCACTCTCTTCCTTTCGGCAGTGTTCACACCCTTGTCTCTTTCATTAGAGACCGCCTTATTTCCAACGAACCTAATCATGTTCAGTGTCTTCTTCTTCTTCTTCATTGAAATTTCCTGTACCACTTCCCATTGGGACCACCGAAATTTGTTTGCACCCACTCGACCACGCTTCCCCCTTGATGTCCTTTTAGCTCTACCAGAAGCTTCGTCTTCTTCTTATTTTTGACCTCCCGACTTCTGACTTTTTCAAGAAAAGAGACTACGACTAGTACTACTTTCATATAAAAACAGATTGAATTTCTCGTCTCACGTCTCCATTCTTGAGGAGCCACCAGACTAATTTGTACACTCCCCGCCCCCATCTCAGTTTTCTTGTCCCTCCGTTCATTCTAATTGAAAGTGACCTATCAGCTTTCAAAGCAGCTTTTCCGCGTCTTCGTCCGGTCTCTTCTACCCTCAATTATGCAATACTTTCTTGTTGTAAAACTGCCCCTTCCGAAAAGCTTCTACTTTTCCATCGCCTCCTCATCTTCTACTTCTTAAGCACTTGTGTGTGAAACATCAACATAAACACATTCGAAGAGAACTCTTTATTCATTTCAATTGTTTATAAACAACACATGTCGGCTCTACTTCTTACAGAATGCTCTTCCGTTCCATCGTCTCATCCCTTCTGCTTCTCGGCGCCATCTCTGCTAATTCACTCATCAATCCCTCAAATCTAACGGATGACTTCTGCAAAAACGGTGGATCTCTGGTTAATGTGAGTAGACGTAACAAACTTTCTTCAACTGGGTCATTCATTTGATTGGGGGCCGCAGCCTTAATTTGAAAAAAAAAACTCATGCTTCGCTTCCCCATTTACTCATCCTTTTCCTACCACTTTTTAATGCACATATGGTGGCATTTGAGGTCGGTCAGAGGGTTAATTCCGTGTGACGGCGGACCGCCCGGATTACATGAAGACGTAGAAAGAAACATGCTACAATTGGGTGACCAAAAGGGCCCTCTTCTCGGTCATGTCGGTGCATAAGGAGCCACTCAAAAAAACGGATTAGTGGGTCGAGTTGCGCGGCATGGGGTAGTAGTACCGTTCTATGGGAAAACCTCAATGTGATTTTTTCAAATAAAAAAGAAAAAAAGAAGAGGAAAAGATGAAAATCTTTGTTTCAGGGAAAATGTGAATGCACTCTCCGATATGAGGGAACTCAATGCGAAAGAGAAAGATGTTTGAATGGAGGACGAAGACATTCCGCCAAAGGAGTGGTAAGTGTGTGTCTATAATTGAGGTGACAATCATCTAAACTCTCCCTCTGATTTCCAGGTTCGTTGCCACTGTCCATACGGTCTCTCTGGTGACAGATGCGAGAAAGTAACCTACTGCGAGCCAGGAAAAGGAAAACTGATCGAAGGAAAGTGTGAATGTTTCGAGAGATGGACTGGCCTTTTCTGTAATATGCGTACATGTTTCAATGGAATTCCAACCGGGGGACTCGACGGATTCTGTCTTTGTGATGTTGGATATACTGGACCATTCTGTGATGCACCACTCATTTGTGAAAATGGAGGAACTGTCACCCAGGTAAGAGAATTCAGAAGAGAATGCTTAATTTAGGATGATTTTATAGGAGAATGAATGTTCATGTACCGCCGGATACACTGGAGATCATTGTGAACAATGCGCCATCGGATACATCAAGGAGGCACAATACTGTGTGCCAGAGGTCAGTCGAAAGGTGGTGTGCTTGTTTTCCTTTTGTTGCATGTTTCGCTTCCCCTCTTCTTTTTCCAAAACAGAAATTTCACAATTTTCTGATTGTAGGTTTCTGAATCTTCCCTGCTCGCTCACACTGGATCTCTTGGCAACCAACCATTCGGATGGCCAATCATTCTCATGGCATGTGCCGCTGCAATCGCTTTTATAGTTCTCACTCTCACTGTCATCTTCGCTGTCCGTAAATGGAGCAACAAACCGTCGAGAGTCAATTCAGTACAAGGAGATCCAGAGAATGGAACTGACGTTTAACTCTATTTTTTTTTACTTCAAATTTTAGTTATCTCCGGTCTCACCACAGCCCTCGAATGTTCATTCTGGTCTTATCTTTACCAATCTTTCGTCTCCTAGTTACCATTAGTTAGTCTCTTTTTTATTAATCCTCAATGTACATACATATCCCCCTAATAATTGCATTTACAAGCCATTAACCTCACTTCTCTTCTCCTTTTTTCTTCTCTT
The DNA here is from genome assembly GCF_010183535.1 of Caenorhabditis remanei. Lineage (NCBI taxonomy): Eukaryota > Metazoa > Nematoda > Chromadorea > Rhabditida > Rhabditidae > Caenorhabditis > Caenorhabditis remanei. The sequence goes on from NC_071329.1 coordinate 13,023,397, forward strand.
TCTTTCCTCATTTTTCCTCTTTTCTACTGGTAACTTTCTTCGCTCTTAAAGAGTGTTTTTCCAACGCCAATTCTTCTTTTTCTTTCACATATTTAGGCACTTATTGTAGTAACTTATAATGTTTTTTCTTCTGATTCATTCATCGTATAGCCCCAATAAACATTTAAATATGTCTCAAATCTGAAGTACTCTTCAGAATGTTTTCAAGTTTTTATTCAAGGAATGTTGCAAAGGGGATTCAGAGTAAAAGAGCAATGTACTAATACAAAATATGAGAAACCGTGCCAATTGTGAATAGAAGATTTGGAAATGGAAACTGACAAAGAAAATCTTTGGAGTCGCCACTTTCAAACGACCTATAAATTTGGTTATAGGTATTTTCGACAACACCGAGTCCATTTCTGCTATCAAAACCCGCTAAATCTGTCTGCGAGCCGAGTTATGAGATCTCAAACTGTTCAAATGGTTAAGCTTTTTCACATGGAATTCCAAACCGGCCGTATATACGGTTCAATTTGTGTTACCCAGCGGTTCACCTGTGCTGATACGTTGGAAAAATGAAAACATCTTTGCGTATACTATTTGCCGATTTGGAATTCCATCTGAAAAAGCTTGACGATATGAAAAGTTTGAGAGGTCATAACTCGGCTCGCAGAGACATTTAGCTGATTTTGACTGCAGAAATGGACTCACCGTAGTCGAAAGTACCTATGACCAATTTTATAGATCGTTTGAAAGTCGCGTCTCCAAAGACATCAGATGGGAAAGACATCAAAAAAACTTTCAGAGTATTCAATGTTCTACAATAATATCAAACGAGAGATACATAGTTTAAAATAAAAGAACCCCTCAAACTGGAACAAATTGTGTTCATCGAATTCCCAAAAAAGTTATTGTTTCACGTTGAAAGATCAAAGCTAATTGACAACGCAATCCGGCTTTATCTCTTATCTTTCTCCTCGTTAGCTTCTTCCTTCAATACCTTGTCTCCTTTCCTCTTTTTCTCGGTTCATTCTCGTTTTCTTTCTCATGATCCTTAGATTTTCTGTTTTTCTCCTTTTCTTCTCAATATGCGTCACTTTTGCTGCCCGAATCGATTTACAAAATACTGGAGGAGATGATTCAGAAGAAGAAGAACTCGATGAGCAGTTCACTGATAAGAAATCAAAGTCAATGTATGAATTTTTATATAAGAGATTGAATCAAGAAGTTGTACCAAAGAAGAGATTGGCGCCAGCTGTCTACACAATTCCTGGTGAGAAAAAGAAAATTAGGCAAGAATTAAAATATTCATAAGTTCATAATTTAGGACCGCAAGAACCTCTGCCTGGACGTTCCCATCCTGGAGACTACTGGCCAGTATTCCCGTTCCAGAATCAATATTCCGGAGGTCTTGATCTCGATCCTTCGATTTCTCGCCACATCGGAGGAGATTTAAATATTGCCGTTCCATCATGGGGTATTCTTGATATTTATGGACGTTTCTTCAACAGAATTCACGATACAACATCCAAGTTTGGTTATGTTAATCATCCAGTTAATATGATGGATTTGGAGAAGGAGGACTTTGTGAAATTGATGAGTGATCCAGCGATGCATGCTAATAGAAGTGAGTTTGTAATAGCAAGTACACATAATCTTTATCTATTTCCAGATGCACATCCAACACTTCCACTTGGAAAGTTCGGAAAGACATACGTTCCAATGTCTTGTAAACCACCATTGTGTAATCCTTATCAGATGAACTTTGGACTTGGAGTAAGTCATTCAAATGATAATTCTTTAATTCTTGTTGATTCTTTCAGGTTGAACACGATTGGGGAGGTTCTGATGGAGTTGAAGGAGATATTGATGTTCCGATTCCAATCTCAAAGGGAATGGCTTACAGAATGCCTTTTGGAGGAAAAGTGTATTACAGTAAGTAATTTATTTTTAAATCGGTAATAAAAAACCTCAAAATATTCTCTTCCAGACCGCGAAAATGTCACAGTCACCTATGGTCAAAACTTGGGTCCAATCGAGCCTTTCTCCAGTTTGTTCGACTATCAAAAACACAGAGATCCTGCTTTGAGAATACCGAGAAGGTGGACGAGAAGCATTCGAGAACCAGAACCGGTTATGATGCAGAGACCGATGAGGAATATTGTGATGCCTGGAATGGAGTACATGCTACAGCAACCAATGGAACACTTTGCACAGTATCCATATGTACAGAAAGTTCCGCAACACTGGATTCAACCGTATCCATATTTCCCTCAGAGACAGATGTATCCATCGATGATGATGCCATCCCAGATGATGCATGGACCGGTTAGAAGGCGAAGAAAATATAGAATAATTCCAAATTATCATTTTGTGTACATGTAATAAGAATAAGTAAGGCAATAATAATATGAAAATGTGAAATCCTTAATAAAAGTCACCTAATAAACGAAGTGAACTCTCTGATCCTTTTGTGATATAATCCTGTTTATCACTCCTCCTTGTTTTTGAAACAATCTTTTCTTCGAGATATTCTTCCTTCAGTTCTCTTCATTCCTCTCATGCGTTTCATCCATCAGGTGCTTTTTCTTTTGATTTTTCTTGCCTATGTCGACTCGAAAGCCAAGTTAGATCTTCAAAATCAAGGAGAAGTTGAAGAAGAAGATGATGGTGATAATGATGATGGACCGAATGGAAAAGATGTTTATTCCTTCCTTGCAAGCAGAATGAAACAAGATCTCGGATTGAAGAAAGTGAAGAAAGCGAGTATTTATAAAATACCAGGTGAACTGTTTTTTCTCGATTTTTCAATAATTATTTTTCAAGTTCAGGGCCCCAAGAACCGCTACCCGGACGTTCTCATGACGGAGACTATTGGCCAGTATTTCCATTCCAGAATCAATTCTCTGGAGGAGTGGATCTCGATCCTGCTATTTCAAGAGTAAGTTTTTGTGATTCAAAAAGCAGAAATTATTCTGTCATTCAGCACATCGGAGGGGACATGAACTTTGCAGTTCCATCGTGGGGTATGCTTGACATTTACGGACGTTTCTACAGCAGGTAAAGATTAGAGATTTATAAATCATGCATCAATCAAATGAAAACTTTCAGAACCCAAGACACAATGACAAAATTCGGATATTTGAATCACCCAGTCAATATGCTGGATTTGGAGAAGGAGGACTTTGTGAAATTGATGAGTGATCCAGCGATGCAAGCTAATAGAAGTGAGTATACTTTATGAATATCTCACTCTTTTATTCTTTTTCAGGAGCTCACCCAACACTTCCGTTGGGTAAATTTGGAAAACAATACATGCCAATGTCTTGCAAGCCGCCTCTTTGTAATCCATATCACATGAACTTTGCGCTTGGTGTAAGTCATTTGTTAATTTTTGAAGAAAACCTGCTCATTTTTCTAAAAATTCAGGTTGAACACGAAATTGGAGGTTCTGATGGAATGGAAGGAGATCTTGATGTGGCTGTGCCAATGTCAAAAGGTGTCGCGTATCGATTCCCATTCTCTGGAAACTTGTATTACAGTGAGTTCCAACTCTGGGAAGTCAATAAAAATTAACGTTTTCTCAGATCGCGACAACGTGACAGTTCACTATGGTCAGAATCTGTCGCCGGTCGATCCATTTGCAAGTTTATTCGGTTATCAAAAGAACAGAGATCCGGCTCTTGCGAATGCAGTTCCTCGAAGATGGCCAAGAAGTATTCAAGAAGCTCCTCCTGCTCAAAGACACATGGGTCAAGTGGATTCACGAACTCAACAAATGTATGAGCTCCCGTTCCAAATGGGAATGATGCCCATTATGAATATAGTAAGTATCAAAATATATAAATCTGTTCATTTTAAATTGTTTTTCTAGCCTCCATTTTACAACTCATTCCAAGAAGAGTATCGACCAATGGTTGCGATGAGAAGAGCTCCTCCGAGAAGAGTTCGAAGACGAATAGTTTATGATCCGAGCTTTAACAACCCCAACTTATATCCCACTCCTTATTTCTAATATTTCATAATAATTGACTTCTAATAATAAATGTAATAAGTGAATGACCACCACTGACTCCTGAATAAACTCTTCAAATGAACACGTCAGAGCAGGAAGTGGATTCAAGTGGAACATGTACTTGTGATCGAAATACAAATAATGGTCATCGAAAGAGTTTGACACCCCGAAAATGACCATTCATTCCCGAGCACAATGTGGATCATCGTGGTAATTCTGTTTTCTTTTGAAAATTGTGAGTTCACTTTTTTAGTTTTAGAAGAAAGATATCGATTTCCAATTTCAGTCTGCTTATCATGTCGAATCGAAAGTTCACTTCATGGGATTTACAGAAAACAGTCAAATAATCTGATGCCAGTTGAAGGAGGCGTTGGAAGACAGAGTATTATTTATGAAGATGTGAGTTTGAATGAAAAAAACTGGAAACATAGAGAAAAATGTTATAGATAACTTTAACGGCGACATCAATTAGTAATTATGGAGATTGCTACACAAAGTATGGTCCGTCTTACATAATGGGATTGAAGTAAGAACAGAGAAAAACTATTTTTAATGTCGAACAACTTTCAATTTCAGAAGAATGGGTCGTCCGATCTGTTTTCGATGTCTCACTCCGATTTTATTGTCTCAAAACGTTCTTCAATTAGCACATCAATACGGTAACTGTTTTATAAAAACTTATTGTCGAAATAAAAAAAGTGATACCCGGTGTTTGCGGACTTAGTGCTAATTTTAATATTTTTTCCACTAAGTCCGCAAACACCGGGTATCACTTTATTTATTTCGACAATAACTAACTCAAAAATTCAGAAGAAAACTGCTATGAGACAGAAAAGGAAGCAAAAATGACTTGCTTTGACTCTGCTCTGGTCACGATTTCAGATGGAGCACTTTTGTTTCGTAGGTTTCTTCTAGAATTCTACAAGTTTGTATTGCGTTTTTTCTAGGAACTTCTGATGAGCAAGCTGCTAGTTGTAGTCCGATTGATGGACGTTTTGAGGTCTCTTATCGAATGAACGACGCTGCTTTGAGTTGTGAATCTGGAGACGGGACTACTGTAATGACACACGGGATTGCGATGTTAGAAACCAAATTATTTCAGGCAAACAACTGTGAATCCTCTTCTAGAATACAGATTCAATTCAAGAATTGCTCGTTTCCAGACTTCGGTAATCTTACATAACACAACCAGATTCTCTTTATGAACAATTTCAGACATGACTCTCCGATGTGTTGGATCATGGAGAGATAGAAAGAACCAGCAATATTTTATTGTTCAAAACGAGGAAAATGAGGAGTACCGATGCGGAGTATGAATTTCCGAACATATATTTTCTGCAATTCAAAATGTTTTTAGATTGTGATCGAAGAGACGAACGTTCGAAAACTTTACTTTGCAAATGACTCGTCTTGCTCTTCTCTTTCAATGAAAACTGCATTCGACAGCTATTATTTCCACTCCGGAGCCATTGCTAAACCATTTGCTCCGTGTGTATTTCCAGTGTGGATGCAAGGAGAATTCGATTCGATGCGAGTTTCTTCCAATGAGTTACAGTATCTACAACATCATGTTGGAGCAGTTCCTCTTATTTCTCATTGTGTTAAAACCTTTGAGGATAGAGTTATGGTTTTCTCGGAGACCAAATGGTATGAATAATCTGAAATTTAAATGTGAACCCTTTTATTTTCAGTGGTGAACCGCTTGGTTATCACTGTCTACTATTCAATGCTCGAAGTCAGAATCTTATTGAATTCAAAACAAGTGTACCTACCGACAAGTCAAATACAAGTATTTGCACGTAAGAATTCACCATTTCCTGAATTTTCTATGTGGAATACTTTCAGAAATAACACTCAATGGGACAATGTTCCCTGGTTCTCTTCAGTTGTCCTCAACACTTCTCCCTATCCATGTGGAGTTTTTGGAACTTTTTCAACTCCAAAAACCCTCGATCAAGATTATTGTTATGATGTAGTCTTTGATTGTAACGATTCTTCTAAAATGGATATTCTCGCCTATCATTGTAATGATGGAGTCATCTTTGATTGTGAGTTATTTTCTTGTTTTTTTTTTCTGAATCTATGGTGAAATTCCAGCAAAGTCCTATACCTGCCTAGCTTCGTGGAAGCATGATGATAGGCTTTTGATCTACGCCAACCGGGGTACCGACGAGAAAGAATGTTTCGTGACTCACTTTCAAGATGAAAAGCTATATGTTGCTGCCACAGGAGATCAATGTGAGAGGAACATTGACTTTGCGAAAAATCAAGAACTGATCATGGTTTTGGAGGAGAAACGTGAGTTTCATTCGTTTAATTTGAAATGAAATTCTCAAATCTTCAGAAACATGTCGAAAACATACAATGAAGTCACGAAAACCAACGAAACTTCATGCTTCACCACTTTTTGAAGTCAACGCAACATCATCACCTCCTTCGGAAACAACGGAAACAACAGAACTGTCAGTCTTATCTGATGAGTTCTGGTTTTCAAATTCCGGATCAAAAGTTGGATTCGAATTATTGCTACTGTTGTGTTTATACATTATTTATTAAACGTGTATCATAAATCATTACATCTTTACAGCTTAAACTAAAAATCGCTGATCAACTAGACTAGTTTTGATCAGATGGTTCGTTGATAAGTACCCAAAAACTAAACGAATCAGATGAGAAATTATGTAGACAACTGCACCAGCCAAGTAGATAGAACCAGTCCACAGATAGAAGACAGTAAGTGTCAAACACTCGAATGAACTCCACGCCCATTCATTTCCATAGACAAAACATTTCGAGTACGCGATTTCGACGGGGTCCCTGAAAATCTCGATTATTTTGAAACATGTGAGTCTATACAAACCTTGTGAATGTTCCGGTAACTGACGAATCACTCATTTCCATATCAAGAACGGATTCGAGAACTGGACGATCTCGTACAACATAATCAATGTCTGTAATTGAATGATCCACAAACTTCTTCAAGAATGAGTTCATCTGAGAATGAGCCTCTACTGTTGAATTCATCTGAAGTTTATCTTTTTCAGCATTCTCGGATTTTCATTAGCATACCCTCGCTGTAACAGCTTCATGTCCAACAACTCCAGACGTTGTTTGTTTAGAAATTGCAGAAATCTCATCATACTTCGAACGGAAAAGTTGTGGTAGGTTCACTGTAAATGTCTGCAATTCTGAGTTTGTCTCCAGTCCTCTGAATCCACAAAGATTGTTCTGAAATTACAAAAACTCTGGAATCTTGTCTATCAATCTAGTCAAAACCCACTCGTTCTCTTTGTAAAAACTCGTTCATCTCACTCATCCCAGCATCTCCTTTTCCGTGAACAGAACGACCATGAATGTAGTATCCATATAATGAATGAGTCAATGAAAGTACACTGAAATTTAATTTGTGATTTCTCTCAAAAGTACAAACCACTCACCTGATGTTTGAGACTGAGCACAAATCCACAAAATTATGAAATGGGTCAGTCACGATACGTTCAACGACCAAAACTCTTATAATAACTTGTGCAAGCGCCAATGAAAGATATAGGAATACAGTGACGGCGAGTGAGCTGACAAGAGTTGACAGAGTTGTTGATGCATCGACGTCATCTGAAATTATTTAAGGTTTATCAAAAAATGCATTTGATAAAAACATACTCCTTTCAAACCCAGGTTCTACCAATGCGTAGTTCTTCACTTGAAAATATTCCATCAAAAGTATCATCATGATAATCTGAAGAGCCAACGACGTCTTCCTATACTGCTGTAGCTCGTTCCACTCATTAGCAATCAAATAAGTTCTCCAAACAACAACTGGCTCGGCTTCCGATGATTTGCTAAGATCTCGAGAGAGTGGCATTCCATGTTCATCAGTCTGAAAATTATAGTTTTGTTTCAAATGGATCATTTTGTTACTAACCTGTTTCAGTTTCTGTCTTTCCCAATCAATGAAAAAGGTTTCTTGGAACACCAACGCTCCCATTGTGAATAACAAACCGAAGAATTTCAGAACAAGTGCAGCAATAATATAATGGAAGAGTGCTCTCTCCTGATCTTCACTTAACATATTGTACAAAACATATGTCTGATTTTTGTACGCGAAGGTGATCCAGACAGCGATGAGTCCGAATAATGCAAAGAAGACATCTCCAAGGACTGAAACTTCACAAACGAAGAAGTAAAGAATAGACGAAGCATCAACAGCTGATGGCTTTCCGTGTCTTCTTCCCCAACTGTACGAGCATAATGCAGACCAGAATAGAGAAAGAGGCACCAATATGGATAGAGCAATAATCAGTTTCTGATCATATCCAGATGGATCTTTGTGATAAATTACGTCGAGACTATATTCCAATATTTCATCAGTTGTATCGTCATACTCAATTGTCAGATATGGTGGATTTATGTACCCATCTCGTTCTTTCTGAAATTGGAGTTCTCAATATATAATTCTTAAAAAATTAATTACCTGAAGGACAACATTTATTCCAACTTTTGCAGCAAATCTCATTAGTTTTGAGGAGTTATCAAATCGCATTGAATAGTCATCTACTAGATAAAACCGACGAGTGAGAACCCAACGATTCCTGTCTTTATTTGCAAAGTTCAAAAGCTGACCGTTCGTTCGAACTGCACTATTCAGAACATGCATTGGGTACAGTTTTGGTCTTCCTTGTTCATCTGTGAACTTGAGATATGCTTCGAAAAACTTCCTCTCGAGAGATGGGTCATTGAACGATGACTTTCTTATTTTACATTCTTTATGGAATCTTCTTCCGAATAGAAATGGGGCAAACGGATCTAGAGAATCACCACAAAGCAACAAGTCGATATGCTCAGATGTGAAGAAACCATCAAATGTTCCATTTACATCATATCTGAAATGTTATTTCTTGTTGTTTTATTTTCAATGAACTGAAGAGTTACCTTGCGAAGAAAAGTTCGAAATAGGAATCATCTTTAAACAGATACTGATGATCAATCACATTCTCTTTTTCCAGTTCAGAATCATCTGTCGTCGCCAGAGAATCCCATGCATTTTGCCACGGATTGAAGCTTCTTTTTATGTTTTCCAATAATCCGCATGCATTCAGTGGTGATCCGTATTCAAAGTTTTGGAGTGCACACATGTTTACTAATGCCTGAAATTTTTAAACTACGTAAAATCTTAATTTTCAACAATAATATTACCTCACAACTCTGAATATTTCTCTCTGAGCACAACTTCGTTTCTGACGATAAATGGTTCTCTATGTAATTCGATTTCATTTCGACTCCGTTTTGCAGTTTTATTCTTGTGTATACTTGATCTGAGTTCGTGAAATTCTGAAAATTACAGTTTTTGTTTCAGGAAAGAACAAGTGAGCTCACAATTCCTGGACAAGAATTACCACATCTTGTACATTCTCTATCGTCATTTCTGAAGAAACCACGGGCACAACTGTCACAAAATGCTCCACTCGTTAAGAGATGTCCAGCAGTATCTCGATATACTAGTATACTAGATGGAGAGCATTCACATGTTCCATTTTGACAACTCAAGCATTCGGATTGATCCGGCGATGGGAATGTGCCTACGAGTTTGTCAGGTTATCTCAAAATCTGTAAACGAAAAATGGAACCTGGTGTGCAGTCTAGACAAATCGGGATAAATCCATTTCTGGAAAGTTCTCTCTGCTCTTCAGAACATCGACAAGAAAGCCTGTCGTCAGATGGAATTGTGGAGTTTGGACATGTCTCACATCTGTAATTTTCAGTTATTGATTTAGAAATGAAATGCATAAAACGGATACCTCAACTCAATTCGATTGAAATACTGGATTCTTGTACAATTCTCTGCTGTGGTAAACGCAATATTTTGTGAACGAAATTGAGAATTTATCAGAGGAATACATAGAAAAGAAAATATAACATAGTTCAGCATAATTTTATTTTAGGAATCGGTCAATATTTTGGGTGAAGAAGACAGAAATGAGTCAGGTTGTCATGGAGATTTAATGGGAGAGGAAACACGAAACGGAGACGAAAAGAGGAAAAGAAGAAGGGAGGGAACATTTGAATGTTGGTCCTGAATGGGAAGAGAAGGCGGATAATAGAAATTTAATAAAAACATACAATGCCAAAAAATAGTTGTTGTTCAAAAACAGAAACGCTCAAGCTGGGAAATCTCATGTTTGCAGAATAACAAGGTGGAATGAAATTCTGGAATTTTGTCTGTCAAACAATAAATTTCAAGAGTTATGGATGTTTTTCTTGTCCACATGTAAAAATGGGTCGGGCCAAAATTAACATTTTTCAAGATCAGGCTTCTTTCAAACCAAAATTTAAAATTTTTTTGAAATTTTTTGGATTTGTTTTTTGAAAAATGAGTAGCAAAAGTTTAGAATTCAATAAAAAGCTGAATATATATGGAAATTTAAGCACTTTTGCTCTGAAATTTCCAAAATTTGTGAAAAATTTTTGTCAACTTTTAAAATCCGAAATCCGCCACTTTTGAATCCGGACCGACCGGGCCGAAACGGGGCGGGCCGATTTTTGACCAATCTGATTTTTATAATGCTTTCGTTCATCTTTGCGATCTCCAACTGATAAAGCTTGTAAGCTGTACTCGTACGTTCTTGTGTACTGTAATAATTACTGTATTTCAATTCTCGATAAACAATCTGTGTGCTGCTGACTTTCACTTTCCTCTGATGAAATTCATTCTTCATTCGAACATCACATCAACTCGATTTCGAAATTTGAATCTTATTTCTTAAAGAACATTAATAACATAAACAATCCAATTATCCAGTTGTCAGAAAAGTGTTGCCTCTTCCGAATTTATTTTAAAAATGAGAAACATTTATTTCAGTTTCTATGTTTTTTTTTTTAAAGCTATAACATCCATTTAAAACCCGTTACATTCCGCGGACATGCATTAACGCACACCCAACCACACATGGTAAAATGGATGAGCCCGTGAGCTCTGCCAGTGTTTAAAACAAACAAAATTAAGGGCTTCGACGGGGGTGAGTAGTCGTCTTGACATGCGTGTAATGTGAAACGCTTTTCACCGATTCGGGGGCACCCCGTTTCCTAAAAATGGCCTGTTTTATTCGTCTTCTTCTTCTCTATTTTGGCGACTCCGCCTATTTTCGTTTCATTCGAAGAAGGACCTGACTTTGAAGTGGTTTAGTTTTCGAACACTCAAAAGGCGTTTGTCTGAAGAAAGTCCAATCTTTTCGATCTGCTCAAAACTTGACAAGTGACAGGAGTGAACGAGTAAATCGGAAAAAGAAGGAGCCGTTGACCTATTTCATAAGTACTCTGACCTTTCTCGTACTTTTCCTGTTCTTATTTGTATTCATTTGAATAATGTTTTATATGAACTGCAATTCGAGTAGCTCAAACACGTTGAACAACACCAGGTCATCTCGAGTTACGAATGAACAATTTTTAGGGGAAATTGTTTTTGTAAACCCCTTTATTCAAGTTATTACTGTCTCCAGATCATCCAACTCTGTAAGAAATTATTTCAATTTTCGAGCTTCTTGATAGATTCTTTTCAGAAAATAATAATGAGCAAATGCAATGATTGCTTTTTAAAATAAAAAATCTAGATAAAGAACTAATTTTCCCATAATAACGTTTTTTAGCTTTTTTCAGTAAACCTGTTATAGTAAGCTCTGAAATGTTAATTATTAATTCGATGATTAATAACCACCGTCTAAATTTCCAATTATAATAAAAGGATTTCCAGACTCATCGAGTTAATACTATATTCTTTCATCACATTTTGCTTTGAACACTTTTATTTTGATATTCTTCATTATGGCCTGAACTTGGAACCCCAAAAAGTTATGTGCCAATAAATGAACAATTTCTCAAAAGTATCCAGTCACTTGGCTCATTCATCTGAAGAATAAAATGGAGTTCATCTCAGAAAAAAAGCTCATTTCTTCTGGATACGATGCGAAAATAGAAGAAGAGAAATGGACGATCATTCATTTAACACCCGCTTCTAGATTCCACACATTTCTCTTTTTGTGATCCTTCTCATTTCTCAAATCCTCCGTTTTCCACATTCGACCCTTTTGAATGCAGTATAATTTGGAACGGAAATAAAAACACCTGTCCTGTCATCTTCAACTCCGTTTTGTCTTCTTCTTCTCCTCATTCCATTTCCTTTTATTTCTCTATTTTTCTCTTTTTCTCAACCAATATCTAGTCAGTCTCGCCAATTTCCATCGCTCCAAATTTCCTGCTATTATTCATAGTATATGCCATTTTCGATTCGGGCTCACACACAACCACAAGAGGGGTCCCGTCCCTATTATTGACTTTCATAGATGAAGGATAAACGCTCTGAAACATGTGTCATCGAGTGAAATGTCTGTTTTTATGAGACGTCATCCGTCTCTTTTTCCTAGTTTCTATAACGACCTACTCTCTTCATTGTTTCTTTTTTGTTTTTGAATTGAATCGGTTATATGAGAAATTATGAAATTCATTTGAACTGTCACAGCCGATATGTCAATTGGAAATCTCAAAAAGAAAGCGTGAATGGTAGAATTCCAGCATAATCATTAACTGGTTATCGAACTGTTCAAATACTAAAGTTATTAAAAATTGTTCGAATATTGTAACTCAAATCAAAACTTTCCTATTAAAACCGAGTCCTTTACCGGTTTTTTTCCACTGAAAGCCTATAGAATTTCAGACAATCTAGTATTCAAAAACCTATAGGAGTGTACTTGGATGGACTTACTATACCTACAGTACCCCCTTAACTCAGAAATTAATTTTGCAATTCAACTTAAAACTTTAGAAGGATCTAAACTTAAAGTTTACAAGTTAGAATTATTTTATACCAGACGGTGTTCTTTCTCTTCGAATTTGGTATGAAATTCAGTTGTTTTGATCCAGAAGACGTCATTTTGAGAATTTTAAAAAAAGAAAAAGATGAGGGGAAAATTTCTGATCTTCTGGTCCAAGTTCAAAGAAAATCGGTTCAGTAGGAAGTGCGGTAGGATCGGCGACATACAGACAAACATACAACCGTTTGCGTTTGTTAATAGTAAAGATGCTCAGTTTTTCTGATTTCAGTTTCTGAAATCTGAAACATCTTTCGTCGTGGTTATTTTTCCAGACGCCTCAAATCTAGTTTTTATTCCAGATGAGAATTCCAACGTCGTGACGATGCTTCCTCTGCACGGATACGGTGAGACCGATCCTCGAAAAGGTACGTTTCAAAGGTCCAGCCTCCAATTCTTTTGATATACATGTCGTCCCTTATTAATAAATAATATTGTGCTCATTATTGTTGACTGACCTCTTTTTAATATGTCGTGTGAATGCATACACTCCCGGAAGAAGAATCATAAGATACTCTTTTCCAGCAGGAATGCCGTATCCACCAACCTACCTGTATCAAGAAGAACCAGTCAACAATTCGGAGTGTTGCTGTTGTTGGCTCTGCAGAATACTATGTTGCTGCTCTCCAGTTGAACAGGTACATTTCTCTGTTTCTCTTCTCCTTTTTTGTCCGTGCAGTCGCAAAAATTGGGAAACTCGATTGCCGTAGTTCTTGAGAAATTCAATTTCGATTGACTCTAATCTTCTTGCATCAATGCACTCTTTCTCAAAATAAGAAAAACGAGAAAAGAAGAACCCATTTTCGTCTCGAACATCCCGACAAACCTTTTCCTCTCTTTTTTCTCTCTACACATACTCGTGTCGTCTCCATAGTATCAGTTGCCACGTTATAAATCTTTATGTTTTTTGTTACTACTTTCACTTTTTCTGTTTCTTCTTCTCTTTCACTTCTACTTCTATTCGACATGTAGTAAGCATGATATGTTGGAAAAATCAGAATCCGGAGGATGAGAATCAGGTAAATTTGTGTGGTGATGTTTCAAGTTTCGTGAGAATCAGTATTGAAATTTCAATCCCTAATTTGAAAATTTCGTTTTAATATAATTTTATGGTATCACTCTAGTAAGAATTAACTGAAAAGTATCACCTACCGTCCCTATTTCATTCAAAAGTTTCGCTATGATTCTTTATCTTTTTAACAACATGTGGGAAACATTCCAAAAAACTCAGATTCAATTCCAATTTATGATAAAACTAATAGAATTCTATGAGTATTTCCCATTCCAAACTAATACATCAAGACTAATTGGTATTAGTTTTCACATAAATTACCACGAAACGACACAAATCTAAATGAAATGCCAACATATTCTTCTTTCCAACACTCATTCGTATGTCTTTTCGGTTTAATCCTTTATATGCGTTCATCATTTCAAATATAATAATGAGACCGCTTCGTCTTCTTCTTCTTCTCACCAAATAGAAGAAGAAAAGAAGAAGAGACGAGTCCATGTCGTTTTGGTGTGAGCTGAACTTGATTCGAAATCTACGTGGTTTGGTGGGAAGGGGGAGAAGAGACGGGTCGTTTTGGTCCAAAAGAAGAAAGAGCATGTATCCCAGAGAGAGGGAGTGAACGACGGCTACTACTATGGGAAGCGAGAAGGGAAAAAAAAAGGAGAAGTATGAAGAAGACGAAGAAGAAGAAGAAGAAGAAGCTAGTAGCCGTTGGCTCAACTTGCTTCTACTCTGCTTCTTCTGCGTATCTCTATGTCGTCTGAACTGCGAGAGCAACGGCGACTTGTATGTGTGTGTGTGTGTGTGCCCACTCGAAACTAAAAGGAAACGAGATCGATAGACGGATGGCGACGAGGCCACCGACGAAGCTCCGACGAAGAAGAAGAAGCCGTCGTCGCCATCACCAGCCTCTTCCTTCTCTTTTTCTTCTTCTTTTTCTTCAACTCTTCGGGGTTTTTTGTCAAGTTTTAAAGACGTCTCATCGTCGTTTCCATTTTACTTGGTTCCTGTCTTCTTTTTCTTCTTTTGCATACTTCTATAAGAAGACTTCAAGTCCCCCGTGAGAATATGAGAAGGCTTCTGAACTTTTTGTCCATCTGGAAGTGGGTCAAGTGGTTGTAAGCATAAGGTTGTGTGAAAATTTCTTGTAGAGCATAAATCATGTATTCTACAGGGCTTTTTGCAAATTTAAAATCCAGAACATTTTGAGAGTTTTATAGAAACGAGATATTCGAAGCAAGTCCAAAGTTATTCGAGTTATTTTCAGACGATCTAGTTGAATTTTTGTTAGAAAAGATGTGAAGATCAGTGAAATCCTAGTCACTAGAATCCGACCATCTATTGTTTTATTATAATTCTCATCTATTTACTCATCTGAAAGTGAAAACCAAACCTTCCCCTCGAATATTTGTTTTTGAAATTCACCCCCCGCCACGAACCCAAAACAACCGAGTTGTTCATTTCCATTCCCTTCCAAAAAATAATTTTATATAAAGCTATAAATTTAGGATAGATGCTCCTAAAATGTTCTGATCAAAACCTGGGTGATTGCGGGACAAGTCACGCGAGAAAAGACCCATTAATTTTTGTGTCCTTTTTGCATCTCTTCCTCTCTCTCTCCCTTCTACTACTCCATTCAATGTCCTTCTAACTCCAAGCATTCATCGTGGTCCATAGGACCGCCCGTTGTGTCTTCATGTGCATGTAAGAGTACACTCACTCCAACTCGTGTCTACTGTGTTCAACAAAACATTTACAAATTAAACATCCGGTCATCATATACGGTTTTATTTTTTCAGACGGCATTACGCGATCGCATGAATGCCAGTCAACCGCCTCCAGGTGAGTTTTTTCCTCTTCGTTTTTCAATATCTTATCATTATTTTTCAGGAGGCGGAGGGCGATTGCCAGATGAAGTTTATAGGAAGATTAAAGCAGTCGATCAGGGACAGAGTACACTTACACAGGCTGGAATTCAAGGACTTAGTGCTAGAACTCTTAGCGAGTGAGTTTTTTTTTTCAAAGAATTTTCCATCAAGAGAGAATTTGCAGAGAACAACGAGGTGACTTGGTATTTCAACTAGTGGAAATTATCAAGAAACCTGGACAATCATTAGGTTTATATTTAAGAGAAGGAAATGGAAAAGATCGATCCGATGGCGTTTTCGTTTCAAGATTCGGAGATAATTCTGAATTAGCAAAGTAACTTTTTTCACCAATTCATCCAATTCATACTGAATCTCTTATCTCGAAAAAACTTTCAGATATGGAGAAGTAATGCGACCTGGAGACGAGATTCTGACGATAAATAATGTGGAAGTGTCGATGATGAGTATTGACGACGTAGTTCTGATTCTGAGTATACCCAGACGATTACTTCTTAGGATACGGTATGCTTTTATTTGGAAAAAAAACCTCTTTCTGAACGTAATAACTTCAGATTTTCAAAGTCAATGAGACATGAAGTGATATCAAGTCGATCGAGTGAACGACCCGTTGTAGTATTCCATAAAGTGAGTTTTTTGGAATAAAAAAGAAAGAACTGAATCAACGAAAATTGTAGTATGACGACAGAAGGGATAGCGAAACGAATGCTCCAATTCTATCACAGCCAACGTCTACAGCGAACACGTGGTTAGGAAAGAAAAGTCGACAACAGATGGAAGTGAGTTTTTTATTTTTATTTGAATCAAAAAATTGATCGAATCAGAAAAAAACACAAGAAGATTTTTCCTTGAACTGGAATCCCAACAGTTTCAAAACTTCCACGAATTTTACACCATAAAATCCAAAAAGCGAGTATTTTGGCGTCGTCTTTCGAAAAAATGATAAATCTACGTCAAAACGAACCACTCTTCCCAGCTTCTCTTCCTCTTCTTTTTGCCTTTTGGTCCCTCTGTGGTCGTTGTTGTTCGTCTCTTCTTCTCTTCTTCTCCTTCTCCATATTCTTCAACGGAGGTCACTTGGGGATGCCTCGAGATGACAAGAGAAAAGCTGACCGACAAAACAAAAAATCTGCAATTGACTCCAGAATGCTCTCGTTTACTCCTAACCCCCTCTGACTTCTTCCTTCCTTCCAAAAATTTCGCTCATTCAAAACTCGTAATTTGAACTGGTGCCCTCTCAAAGGACAGGACATCTATGGCCATCTGCGTCTGAAGAGAGCAAAAAAGGAAGAAGAAGAAGAAGAAGAGACAAATTTGAAATCGATGCCCTCAGAAACTAATTCTAATAAACTTGTCTCCCTTTTTCCTTTTTTTTTCTTCTTCCGATGAGAATCTTCTTTCTCTTTTTTCCAATCGTGAATAATCTGCGGCGCCTCAAAGTGCATCGGCACACATTAGAAATTCAACCAACTTCTCGCCTGGTTTCCTTTTCTTTTTTCTTTTTTCTATTTTCTTCTTCTAGTTTTTTCCTGCCTGTGCATCCAGTGCTCTATCAAAGTGCCGAAAAACGCCTTCTTCTTCTTCTCATCGGAAATTCAGGCGACGGCGTTTCGTCACGTCGGGGAGGCTTCTGCTTCGGCTTCGGCCACGACGACGACGACGTCTTCTGCTACTTCTTCTCATTCTTCTCCGCCCATTTTATCCCTGTTTCTCGCACCCACCACATATCCCATTCAGCACCCCCACCCCCCGATTTTATGACACACACACACAACCACACCGAGGTGCCGAATAAATTGGATTCGCTTCTTCTCTCGCTTACAAATGTTCTGCTTGTTTCGTTCTGATTGTTTTAAGTCTTTTTTTCGATAGTTAGCCACGTGCTGTTGTTTTTCTTTCGTTTGGAAAAAAAAGTATTGAGACGCCAAATTGTGGTCAAAAAGTAACAAAAACAGAGGGTCCTTTGCTGGTCGTTGTGTCTCTCACTCTCGTTTTCCGCCCTTCTTTTCTTCTGTTCCTTTTCTTCTTCCCAAAAAAGTCGTCGTCTTTTCGTCAATTGATCGTTTACTTATCTACCCGTGACGGCTTTACCTTTTTCGTATACAAATGTTCGCGGTTTACTTTTTATATCTTCTTGCCAAAGTACCATAGATTTGTGTCAAAACTATTTAAAGTTTGAAAGTTCAAATTTCATTCTAATCTTTCTAAATCTTACAGGAGATGCGAAACGCGACGACTTCATCGACAATGCGTCCACATGCCAGTACTTCATCTCCACGTAATCACTTTGCTCCTCGACTTGTCAATGGACATTCTCATCCAATAGGTGTTCCGTCTGCTTCGTCAGCCGACCATCATTACCAGAGGTTTGTTCATTTCTTCATCTTTTCATTCTTCTTTTCCTCCTTTTCCTTCGAAAAAAGGAAGGAAGAATTTGAGAAGCTTCTGACGTTCGAGAGTATCAAATGGCTACTTTCAGATTCGCTTCTGAGCCATCCGACTCAGTTTCGAGGACAGCTAGAGTGCCTCCACCAAGACTTGCATCAGCAACTGTGAGGAGAACTGAGAGTTTTAATTCGGCACCTGGAGTTTCTACGGTAAGTATTTGATTCATAACTGAACTCATTCTTAATTTCAGAGTGTCCCTATGTACACACTCCCTCGATCCTCCACAGCCGTCCCTCCACCTGATATTCTCGGTTCCATTCCTCATTCAGCACGAGACCCTCTCATGCGTTCCGACCTTCCCTACGATCCGATGACTGGCCGTTTATCTTCGTCAGTACCCACAGACCCTCTATTATCTCGTTCGTTGTGCTCACCAATTCTGCCAAGAACTCTTCGTCAACCCAACGATAGTAACAAGAGCAATTCGTTGCCTCGTCGAAGAATCATGACTGGTTTGTTCTTATTTTTAATTGTTTTTGAAATTAGAAAGTGATTTTAGGTGGAAGAAATGTGAAATGGCGTAATGATGTTGTGTCTACTTCCGACCTTTGTGGAGAAGAGAGTGATGGAGCAATATCTGCTCCTGAATACTCTTCGCCTCCATTTTCCAGACTAACCCAACGTAAGTAATCGTCCATTGCTTAGAGCTAATTAGTGCTGACAAGTTGTCACACCTCAACAACGAAAACGTTTCGAGCGAGAGAGACATTCCCATGCTTTCCCCTCTTGTCAAATTATCGCATCGAGAATAGAGTAGATGAATATAGTGAGAGACTTAGGCAAAGTGCATTAGAGGCACTGAAACAAGTACGGAAGGAAAAGCACGCAAGCATCTGACCACAATGGAACAAATGGAGCAGAAAATGTTCCGAGATTCTTTCTAGAAGAAAAACGACAAGACAAAACGATTTCTTTTTTCAGAGCAGCAATTCCGATTGTCTAATGGAAGTCCGGGAAGGACGGTGAACGACATTTTCTCTGCTGCAGAATATCGAAATTGGGCAGGACCATACGATCCACGTGGAATGTATGGACCATATCCACCTGGACAACGAACAACAAGATGGTCACATACATATGGAGAACAAAGAGCACCGAGAACTGCATCACTTCCAGGAAGAACTGTTTTAGCTCAAAGTCTTGTTGGAAGTCCAGTTTTGCCACGTCATCCACCTCCAATTGTTCAAGATAGACCTTCAGCAGTATTCGATAGATATCATGTTTCACCATTGATGAATAGAAGAGCTCCGTTGCGAGCAGCTGGACCGGGAATCAACGTGGATCGGTTGAGTGTGAGCAGTCTGACTGGAATCCTTTATGTCCATATTGTGGAAGGAAGAGGGCTCAAGATTCCAGAGAAACAGAAGGGATTGACAGAGGAAATGTATTGTGTTCTTGAGGTTCGAATAGTTCTTTGTATTCAATTTCTTATTATATATTTCTTCCAGGTGGATGAACAACATCGTGCACGTACTGGTGTGTCGACCATCGAGCAAAAGTTCAAATGGAGAGAAACATTCCATATTGATGTCGTCAATGCTACCGTTTCGAACTTTTTCGTTTACTCATGGCATCCACAATTCCGACACAAACTCTGTCATAAAGGATCTCTGAAACTTCTGGAAGCATTCGTGGTAGATCAATTAAACGACGATCGAGTGTTTGCTTTGAATCTGGAGCCACGTGGACAATTGATAGTACGAATTGGGTTTCATGATCTGCAAGCAGTGTTCAGAAGAACAGTTAATCCTCGACTGAATGGAGTATTCGGGATTCCATTGGGAAGATTAGTCCAAAGAGAACGAAGAGATACTCCCATTGTTCTGACGAGATTGATTCAAGAAATTGAAAAACGAGGAGTGGATTATAGTGGACTTTATGTTTGTAAGTAGTTTATCTTATTTTATTCAAAGATTACAATGCATAAAATAATTATTTTCAGTGTGCGGATCAGTGGAAAAGAAGAAAATGCTACGCGCTGAGCTGGAGTCGAATCCTCTCGGAACAGAGCTCTCCGCTGAGTCCATTCCTGACACAAATGTGATTGCTTGTCTAGTCAAAGACTTTCTTCGAGAACTCCCCGAACCATTAATATCCCCACAAATCCATGGAATGCTTCTGGAAGCTGCATCCGTCGCACTACCCAATGATATTCAAGCTAATCGAACATTAGTTCTGAAAATTATTGATTGTCTACAGTTATCTGCCAAGAATTGTCTTCTATTAGTTCTAGATCATTTGAGTACAGTTCTTTGCTCTTCTCCACATAATGGACTTACTCCAACTCGATTATCTGCGGTAAGAGGAACGGTTCCCTACTTCAAAATCTCATTATTCCTAATTTTCAGATATTCGCACCCCTTCTATTCTTCTGCCTTGATGCAATTTCTCCGTATACAACATCACCAACATCTAAAATGGCAGCAGTTCGAACACTCGATATAAATCAGGCGTCGTCAAGTCTCCAGATGATATTGTCGATATGGCCCTCAAGAGTTAGTGAGTTGGTCGAGTTCTTTCCTTTTCTACTAATCTATCCTACAGTAGTCACCAACGTGTTTCTTTTTTCACTTCTTGCGCACTTTTTGTAATGTAAAATAATAGTTAGACGTTTGCATGACACCACTATAATATTTCTATGATCAGCTCACGCTATTTATAGAAAAATTCCACAAGGTGCACTTCTAGAAGCATGAAAATTTTTGATTGAGCGTATCATTAGATATATTCCAGTCCCTAATCCCTCAACACCAATTCAAAATATTTTCAGACAGCGAAAGTGGATCAGATAGTCCGGCCACGACATGTCAGAAAGGAGGCATCATCGCCTATGTCTCTGAATCGCAATGCTGATTTTCTAAATAAAAAAGATTATTGATCTCTAGGTGCCTCGACCCGTTTCTTTCGATTCATTACCGGTTATATGTTAAGGAAATTTTTCGTTGACTTCATACCCTACTCCCATGCTTTTTAAAACATTCGATAACCCTTTTCTATAATTTATATATTGTCAATTCTACAGATTTGTCTTTCTTCTTTTGAGCAATATAGACAGTGTTCTTATTGTCAGCGCTCTTTTCTGAGCCCTCATGGGTTTTGTTCTTTTCAATGATACAAATGTGCTCAGATCGTTCTTATTCAATTTTAAAATATACAATTTTATTATCTATGAACAAATGAAATTGTTTCTATTTTCACATTTGATAGTTGTTTAATGAAAAAGGAAGATAATTTCAGACTATGGATATTCGCAAAGACCACATTTCCTTTATGATTTACAGTTCCCATCTGAAATTTTCAATTCTATGAGAAATGTCACAAGAGAGAGTCTTCTAAATAAATTCTTCCTTTTCTACAGTATCCCAACCAAAATGACAATCGTTCAAATGATCGATTTCGAACGAATATACAAAGAAACCGAGGATTATCAAAAGTACAAGTGCTGTTTTCAGATGTTTTTTTTTCAAATAATTTCCAGCTCGGAAAATTCAGAATTCCAGTTATACAAATGCGGGAACTGGTGATGAGGGTACTTGTCGTGAAGTATGGCGCCACAGCGTACGCAAACACAACCACGCAACTATGCAGCCACTGTTCAAAATTAATTTTTTCGCGCTCGCAATCATCGTGTTCCGTTTTTCTCTTGCTTAAAAACAAGGAGCTCTCGAAAATATCACAATACTTCTGCATTTTGGAATGCTTGTTTCGTTCAGTTTCGAAAATAACTAGTTATCTATTTCTCAAGGAAAGCGCAAACTGAACTGAACAGTCTCAATGTTTTCGTCGGCTTGTTTGATAGCGTAATAATGCCCGCTGCAGCGATTAACGTGTTCGCAACGAGAAATTTGATAGTTTTCTTAAAGAACACGGTTTTTTCGGTATGATATTCGAGTTTGAGCGACAAACCATTGCAATTCCAGTTTGAACGAGTATGCTATTCCTAAAATTTTGCTCTTGGTTCTCTACGTTATCTTTTACAGTTGTTCTCATGTCTTGTATTTCGCCACAAAACTCTTCCTTCTAATTCACTTATTGTAAGCGCTATTTTCAGCTATGGATGTCGACGCGCCTGTCGAGGCGGCAGAACAGCCACTCGTCGATCCCGAAGACGATCTGTCAAACTGGGAGATCGAAAGGGCAGAGTTGAAGCGGAATGAATTCAATTTGAACCAAGAGCTGGTAGATATGCGGGAACGAGTCGAAGATCTATCTCGGACAAACGGTCGGATTCTCGAAGAACTGTCGCGACACGGAGCTGAAATCAAAGAGCATAGTAATCGACAACGTGTTCTTGAAGGAGTTCGGAATGACCTGACCAATAAAAATGTAAGCTCGGAAGAACTATTTCTAGTTCTAGTATTCATTTTCAGCTCGAGTTGGAATCAGCTGTTGCTCGTCTGAAAATAGAAAAAGAAGAGCGTGATGCTGCTGCCGTCGCTGCAACTAAATTGGCGCAAACGGCTCAAATTGAAACGTATGCGTTGAAAGACCAAGTTCAGAAACTCACTTACGAACAAGCCAATTTCAAACATTCAAAGGAAGCTCTTGAAAAAGAAATTCAGAGTATACAGGTACATCGGCAAGAAAAAATCATGAAACACTAATCATGATTTCAGTTCGAACGGCAGAAGTACACAGCTGAACGAGAGCTTCACGCTGAGTCGAAACGCTGGTTGATGCAAGAGGTGGCGGAGCGGGACAACAAAGTTTCGTCACTGAGGCTCGAACTTAGCAACAAGGACATTCAAGGAGCCAATGAACGTCTTCAATATGTGCAACAGATCAACCTTCTCAATTCTCAAGTTGAGAGTCTCAATGAGAAAATTGATATGCTTCAATTTTCAAACTCGGATTTGCTCAAGAGAATTGAAAACGTAAGATTAACTTCGAAAATGCCAATGTGATGAGACTAAATTTTCCAGACTGAACTGTCCAACAACACAGCAGTCGCCAATTTGAAAGAAGAGCTCCGGTGTCAAGTTGAAATCCAACAAGAGATGAAAACTTCTAGAGATGAAGCGAAAAATGCTGCGGATCACTTTAAGGACAAATTGGAGGCGCAGGAAAATGTGCTCGTTGAGGTTCGTAAGGTGCTCCAAGAACATCAAGATGATTCGGAAAGAGTAAACCTCTCGCATGCCGAAGAAATCCGAGAACGTGACGAGGTGATTGCTCAGACTCGCGCTGAATTGGCAAAAGTCAGTGAAATGATGAAGAGCATGAGCGATGTGAAGTTGAATGTATCGGAAGAAGAACTTTCTGAACTTGCTCCGGCTGCCGCTGAAACCGTTCGTTACTTGAGAGGTAGTGGTCAATCTCTCAGCAGTCTAGTCCTTGAACATGCTCGTGTGCATGGAAAGTTGGCCGAATTGGAAAGCGAGAATGATAAACTCCGTACTACACTAGAGCAACTTCTTGACACTATCGAACAGAACAAGCCTCAAATTATTTCTCAGCGCGTGGTTGCTGATGAATTTTTCGATAAAAGTAACAAATATGAGAGGCAGCTGGATCTTGCTGAAAGCGAAAGAAAGGAATTGGTCTCTCAACGCGATACTGCTCAACGGGATGTTGCATACTTACGAGCAGAGTTAGAGAAATACCAGAGAGATTTCGAGTTTATCTCTAAAAGAGTAAGAAAACTTAACTCGATAAATTACTTTTAATGTAATTTTTCAGAATGCTGAGTTGATGTACGCCGTAGAGCGACAAAGCAGAGTTCAAGACCCGAACTGGAACGAACAGGCAGATGAGCAGCTCTACCAAAACATAGTTCAATTACAAAGACGCAACGTCGAACTTGAATCGGACATAGAAAATGCAAAGACTAGTGCTGCACAAGATGCGATCAACGCTCAAAGTGAAGAGATGGCTCAGTTGCGAGCCGATCTGGCTGTAACCAAAAAATCGGAAGCGGAACTTAAAACAAAGGTCGAGCAAACGAAGGCGGCATTTGATAGCGTAAGATAAGCATAATTTGGTTTTACTGAAATTTTTAAACTTTTGCAGTTGAAAGAGCGAACTGAACACTTTAAGGAACTTGTTCGAGACAGTGTCACTGCAGCTGAAGCACGAACCGCTCGTCTAAGAGCTGATGAGGCGGTCGCTGCTAAAGTTGTCGCTGATGCAACCATCGAACGACTGAGAGTTCAGGCTGAAGAGTACAAAGCAGATCATGCCCGTCGTGAACAAGAGCTGGAGCAGAGAGTTCAAGCTACCGAAGCACACATCACTACTGTCACGGAGACTAACATAAAGCTGAATGCAATGCTAGACGCTCAAAAAACGAACACAGCTGCGATGGAACGAGAATACGAATCAGCGAAGAAAGAGAAAGAGACTGCTATGGAAGAGTTGAGAAAGGCCACTTTTGCTGATGCTGAAAAAGAAAGAAGAATGGTAGATCTCGGACGACAAGCTTTGGAAGCCACTGATCAAGCAGGCAGTCTGAGGTAGTTTCCATCTGTTCGCCAACATTATTATAAAATCTGGTTTTTAGAGTTCGTGTTCGATCATTGGAAGATGAGCTTCAGAGTGCAAGAACCGAGGTTAACTGTTTGAGAATGACAACTGATGGCCAAAGAAACAATCTTGAGAACGAGGAGAGAGTGGTAGGCTAGAAAATCGCTAATACATCTAATCAATTATTGAATTGTAGAGAATGTCAGTTGTTGAAATGGCCAACTTCTTATCACGTGTCGAAGCTGAAAAGTTGACTCATGCAAACACTCAGCTAGATGTACTTCGTCTCGAACGAGACAGTTTGAAGGCGTCGACCACCAGACTCAGCGATCAACTAACTCACGCTAAGAACGATTCAAAACTCGTTCAGCAAAGATTGGAAAGAGAGCTGGAGGTGGCAAGAAAACGTTTGGCAGAGAAGGAAGAGCAAGTGGCTCGTGATGAGATGGAACTTGTCGATCTTCGCTCAAAACTTGCTTTGGTGCACAACCAGTACACCAGTGCAGATACTGCTGGTATGACACCTGATCGTTTGAAGAGTGAGTACAACAAGCTGAAAACTCGAACACAGTTACTAGAAAATGAACTTGACGAAGCTAAGCGCAAGTTGATCCAAGCTGAGACTACTCAAAAACGGATGGATGCTGAAAACGCTATTTCTGCAACACATAACAATGTTCTCGAGGAGAATTTGAAGCAGTCCGAGCAAATGAGTGCGATGGAGAAAGAAAGATTGATAAGTGATTCCAAATTGTTCGAAGATCGTGCGAAACAACTCACTGAATCTTTGGCTCAATGTCAAACAGAACTCGATGAGCTTCGGAAGAAAAACGATGAGGAGACATTCCGTTTCCAAACCGAAACCGCAGAGCTTCGTCGTCAGTTGGATGTGTCTTCTCTCAATCTAGACGGAGTCAAACGAGATCTTGAAGTTGCCAATAATAGTTTGTTGAGCTCGAAAAATGAAGCTACCAGAAACGCAGCGGCTCTAGAGCAACACACAACTATTGTTCGTCAATTCGAAGATCGTATCTCTGAGATCGAGAACGCCCGAGCTCGTATCCAAGCTGAACTGAACAACAAGAGTGCCGCTCTCGTCGCCGAAACCACTGCAAAGAATGAAGCTGATCAGTTGAGAGAACACGTTGAACGACTATTGCAAAAGAAATCCGAGGAGCTCGATTTGTTGGAAGCAGAAAATCGTAGAAAACAAGCAGAATACGACGCGAAACTTTCACAGTTGTCGATGCAATATGAATCGGTAATTTAGTTTAGCTCATTTTCGATGATATATTAGTTTTTTTCAGCTATCTGCCTCTCTCACGAATCAAAGTTCCGCCATGGAACTGAACGACAGTAGCGCTGAGCCGTCAGGATTAGTTGATAACCTTCAATCTCTTATTCAATTCAATCGTCAAGCAAAGGAGGAAGCATTGAGTCGTGCTATGAATGCCGAGGTGGAAATGAGACGTCTTCGCGCAGAGACAGCTGAGTTCGAACGTGGAAAGAACGAACTTCTTCAGAAGATTCGTGATTTGGAAACTGAGAAAATTGCCACTGCTGCTTCATTAGTGGATCGAGCGAATTTGATTGAAAAAGTGCAGTCATTGACAACGGTGTACAATGTCAACACTCAACTTACTGAGGAGAAAGCCAAACTCCAAGCTCAGTTGGTTCAAGTTCAAACCCAAAAAGCTGAGCTTGAAAAGCAACAATCGATGCTCTCCGCTAAAAATGAGGCACAGAAGCTGAAGATTCAATCTTCGGATTCAGAAGCTTCGCAACTGAAGAGAGAAATCGAACAGCTGAAGCAACGTGCTCAACAAAATGTTATGCCTCCTAACACGAAAGCTCATTTGGAACAGCTAAGAAATCAGTTGAATGCTGCTCGGCAAGAAGCAATTGCAGCTACAGAACGAGCTAAAGCTTCAGAACTGGCGAAGAACACTGCTGAGTAAGTTTCATCATCTAGGGCCTTGTAAAGTTGAAATACTACAGAGAAAAGTTCAAGGAGATACAGAGCAAGTTCAATCAAACACGCCAGCTTGCCATCAGATATCGTGATGAGGTTCGTTTACAGAACATAAATACAAGCAAATCAATTATTAAGTTATTATTATTATTATTAAGATTATAAGACACAATTAAAGCAGTTTATAAGTATCTATCCGAGTAGTCGACCTGCTTCACCGCCCGCTAGTAGATCGAATATTTTGCTTTTCCTGCTCGGGAACAAAGGATTGTAGAAGGGGTCTTGAAGTTTGAATTGTGGTTCCGGAAGTCCTTTAGTCATTTCATATGGGTTTGGATCGGGAATCTTTGGTAGAGGGGCCAGCGTTTGTGGTGGAGATGGTGTCGTAAACATCTTCATCAATGGATTCAGAGTGAATGGGTTTGCTACTCCGAGAATAGGTTTCTCCCATTCTTGAAAAAGTGGGGGTGGTGGTGGCACTGTGAACAAATCGAACTTTGGCACTGGTGCAACGGTTGCTTGTCTTTTATCACGTTTGAAAAACAGACGATCAAACATATCCGGGTCAAAAAGGCGAGGTGTCGGAGTTGTAGTTGGTGGGAGTGTTGGAACAGATTGTGGTTTTCTACGTAATGACGGGAAGAACATGGAGAGTGACTTCTCCAATATGTTTTGAGTTGTTGTAGTCGTAGGAGCGGGTGTTGTTGTTGTGGTTGGAATAAGAGTGATTCCCGCCATATCTTTAGAGAAATCGTCCAGTTGTTTCTGCCATGGTTCAATATATGGCTTGAAAAGTCGTTCTATGAGTGGAGGTGCTTCTGTCGTTGTAGTTGTCGGCTGTTGTAAACGTTGAAACATTTCCCATAAACTTCTCGATGTACTCAATGGATGATCATCTCTGTCTTTTCTTATTTTTTCAGCTTGATCTCGAGCCCGTTGGTTCTCTTTCATTTGATCGAAAACTTCCATTATAGGACTCATGATAGGACCAATTATGCGATGAGCATCAACATCTGGGTATTTGTCGCCCTGGAAAACTTGAATGTTTTAAACAAAAAGAAATAGAAACCTCACCTTCATATTTGGCATTTCCGCAAACTGAATCTGAGATAGTTTAGACATCATAGGGTCCGCACTTGCATATAATGGCATTTGACCGGGCGCTCCTTGAGCTAACGCTTTTCCAAGAAGACAGAAACATAGTATCCACTTCAGCATATTAGCCAGCTTTTGTGAAATGGAAAATGCTAAGAATACGCTTATGATAGCTTCTCGTTGTTATCGCGGCGATAGCTTTCTCTCTTTAGTTCATGGGCAATTGGGTCATGCGACGGACAGGTTGCTTGCGCGGGCATTGTCGGGATTACGAGATTCTAAAAAGAACTATACCGGTTTCATCCACGCTTTTTTGTAGTCCTCATAATTTCATATTGTAGTCCTTCAACGACAAAGAAAGTGAATAAGATTGAATAACATAATACAATACTTTTTCAGAATTCGGAGTTGAAAAAACTCACAGAAAGCACTGGAGAAGGTGATCCATGTTCCGCACGCCTCGCAGCTCAATCGAAAATTCACTCTGATGAAGTTGGAAAGCTTAACACTCAAATTGATGCTCTCAAAAAAGAAGCTGAAAATTTGAATATGAAGGTTTTGCGTGTGAATATTATGGAGAAAACTCTTCAGAAATCAAATGACCAAATTTCTGAATTGAAACAGCAGAATGAAAGATTGACAGAAACTAACAGGGTAAGAAGAATGAAATCAATGAATCTTCAAAACTTTTTTTTTCATTTTAGCAACTTACAACCCAACAGTCTTCGTCAGCTACTGATGTGGAGTCGAAAACTGCAACGTCTTCAGTCCCGAGGAACATTCCTCCATTCCGGCAGGCTCCATTGAAGCCGAATGACCCTACAACTTCCGTACCAAAGCAACCGATCGAACCTGATCAAACTGGTGGGCAGAAACCTCTGCAACATCCACCATCAGTACCTGCTAAGAGATACTCTTTCGGAAGACAGATTCAACCAACTTCTAATGTGGTACCTCCGGCACCGGCTCCAACAAACACTCTTCAACAGAGGGTTTCACCAATGAAGAGACAGCTGCCACCATCGATTCCAAACGAGCCGATAGATATCATTCCTCCTGTACCATCTGATAACATTCCTGGTAACTCTTTGATTTTAGTTCACACTATAAAAGTCTTATCAGTTGTTCCAGATCCAACGCCACCAACATCAAACACGTTTGGCTCCATGCTACCGGTTCCACACACATTCCAAACATCTGCTCGTGTTCCAACACAGTCTCTTTTCTCATCCTCTTCCACAACTACTGTCCAACCCCAAGGGGAGAAAAAGAATATACTTCCTAGCATTGACTCTGCTCCAAGCACTCCAGGTGGCAACCCTACTAGCTCGCTCGTTACAACAACATCATCACTTGTTCCAGGACAACCGTTATTTGGAAACAGCTCAACTACTGTAAGATTTTTGTTTAATATGATCATTCTGAGTTGTATCATTTAGATCACTGCTTCATCATCTGCAGACAACATGGTTCTCCCCGAAGAAAGCGTTGTGGAAGGTTCCGCTGGTCAGAGTAGTCTTGTTAGCGGCAGCATTGATCAGCAGAAACCTACTGATGTAGATGTAGCTGCGAACGGTATCATACATTTTTTGAGTTGCTTTAATTTGTTATTCAAGTTCTAGATGGCGAGTCACGAGATAGTACAAACGTGGGAGGAGTATCCAGTTCAGATGGTCGGCGCAAGCGAGCTGCTAACGATTCTCAGTTGAGCGAAGCCAAGCGTCAAAGAGAAAGCCCGAATGAGGCTGTAACCAGTAGTGAAACTCGCCAACAAAGCAATAGTACGTTTCTGAATTAAAGTTCTATCTAAATTGTTTATTTTCCAGTGGCGGAGATTCCCGAATTGGATGATGAAGTCCTTGGTGTCGAGCAAGAAGTCAGCGACGAAGATCCGAATGACGTCACTAACGACGAGAGTCGTCAAGAAGTTATTGATCTAGAAAACGACGAAGAAGCGATGGATGATGAGATGGAAGGAGAAGAAGAGGATGATGACAGTTTTGGCAACGATGAAGACTTCGATGACGATAATAGAGTTCCAGAGGAGGACAGCGACGATGATGATGTTGTCGTACTCTCTGATGGAGATGATGCTCCGGAGGACGATAATGATGCAGAAAGCTTGAATGATATCGACGATGGAAATGACATTGAAGAGATCGAAATCGAAGGCTCAAACAATGACGACATTGGAGAAGTTGTAGGGGGAGAGGATTCCCAACCGTCACTTGATGATCAAGATCGTGAGGCTGCTTCTGCTGTGGAGGAGGCTGAAGATGAGGGACGTGACCCACTCGGACCAATCGATGAGCCAAGTGCTCCTGCTGATCCAACTGGAGCTGCAGGTGTTGGAAGTTCAGGAAGAATGGGTCAAGAACAGAGAATTCGCCTCCCAACTGGTCTTCGTGAGGCTGAGAGAGAAGATCAATGCTCTAGCAGGTAAGAGATTCATTATACAAATAATTGCATTATGATTATAAACTACTTATTTTCAGTAATGAAACCAACGAGGAGCGCCCGGGAGATCGTATGCAAGGACGTAACCTCGCTCGTCTTCAACAACGTCCTCTCCGAGGAGCGAAACCAACGCGTGGAGTCTACACCCCCAGCCGTGGTAACCGTGGAGGACGCGGAGGTGGCACTGCCTAAGGATTCAAACAATGGCAAAAGTGTTTTTTCATTTAAATATTTATTGTTTCAACATTTCTGGTGATTTTTTGCCACCACTTTCTTTTATCCCCGTTGAGAAACCCAGTTTTTATTGTATTTTAAAGTTCATTCTGATGATTAAAATTATTTAGTGGGTGGAATAAACAGCTGTGAATGAAACAAAGGTGTGTATAGTTTGGTTGACATTTTCAAGAACAGATCGAACCCGAAAGCATCCATTCTGTTTGGCAATTTGTTGTGAAAGTGAAATCAAAAACCACTTACAGTTACCGCAAAAGAGATTGTAATACAAGAACGGAGGGGACAATCGAGAGAAGTTTGTAATAGATGGCAGAAAATAAAAAGAAGAAGACCGAGACCTTCCACCTCATTTCAATTGTCAGAAGACATGTATTCAAGGCAATTTCTATTTCTCTCTATTCTCGTTGGCACTGTTTCCGCAGATTTCTCGGCGAGTTTCAACAAATTCCAAATTGATAATTATGGAAAAGGAATCAATGATTTATTGGCAAGAAGAGACATCGGACCGCATGGAAGTTATGGAGGAGGCACTCATGATGGAAGTGTTAGAACAAGGTTGGATCCATTCATTCTGAAATAGTCTTCTTCTTTTTGCTAATTTTGCGTAACTTCGAAATCTTGAAACGGCTTTTTTTATAGTTTCTGACTATTTTGAGCAATATCTTCCTCAAAAAAAGAGGTGAAAACGTAAAAAATTGTGATTGAGAGGCACCCGCATTTATCACAGCCCCGAATGGAAAGCTGCGTTTTCTGTCATGTAGCTCAGTTGGTTGCGTTTTTGTACCCATGCGCGTTTGGTCATGAGTTCGAGACCCACAGAGCAATTACTCACCGAATTTCGAGCCAATTTGTTTGAGTTCTCACCTCCTTTAACGGCCCCCAATATTGACAAGGTTCAGTCCAATATGATAACATTTTTGGGACAAAAATTTCCTTTCTGAGGGCTCGGCTCATACAAAAAAGTCATCAAAAATCTCGCTTGTATTGAATTGATCTGAAAATTGTTTCAGTTTGTCCCATGTTTCTGAGATTCTAGAGATCGACATAGTTTTATAAATCAAGGTTTTGATTCATTATAGTAGCGGTTGACCACTTTTTATTATAGATTACTGTAGTTTGAGTAGTAAATTTCTAAATCCCGCTTCTCAAAACTTTCATTGAAACTGAAATCACGTCATCAAAAGACATTGATCAATGTTCAATTCCCTCCCACCCCCCTTTTTCTCAATCATCAACACTTTTAATTTCAGTAAACAAGCGGTAGTTCTTGTACACGGAATCACAAATACAGCTGGTACATTTCAAGGACACAGAAACCATTTATTGAATGCTGGATGGAGTGATGAACTGGTCAGAAACCCCTTCTATTCATAAAAAGTGTAACCGTAATAATCAGAAAAAAAGGAAAGAAAAGAAAGATTCTTTGTTCGAGAAAACAAGTTTTTGTTCGATCTATTCGTTCATTATATGATATCATTCGAACTTTTACCATCTTTTTATCTTTTCATGTCTTCGCAACGACATACGGTGATGGTGGAAAGACGATTGCGCCAATGGTGGATATGAAGTGTCAGTATATAAAACAGGTTCTTTCCCCGTTTATTATTACTTTTCTGAAAGAGGGTTTAAGGTGAGGTATATGATTCAAGTGGTTGCTGCATTCACACATAGAAAAGTTGATGTTATTGGGTACTCATTGGGGTCGCCGATTGCTAGAAAGGTATGAATGAATCGAGGGAGAGGATAAGTAACCTTTCAAAGATTTCAGGCAATTCTGGGAGGAGCTTGTGTTGATACAGGAGAGAATCTAGGACCTCCATTGACGGCTCTTATTGATACTTATGTTTCAGTTGCTGGTGAGTTGTGGTCCCCGACCATCTCATTTAGAAATACATTTTTCGGTTGAAGTATCTTTGAAAAGATACGTAAAACTTATTTCTAAACGAGTCTGATTAAGGAAGGCCTCCAGATGACCGTGGAGTAATGGAACGTGACATATATTGTTGGAAAGCCTCGTGACTTTGAACTCGTCTTTCTATATTGGGGATTTAGAATATATTTTCAGTTTTCGCCCTTGAGTCTTGGTGTTCGAGAAAGACAAGTTCAAAGTCACGAGGTCAGAGTGTCGGTGGTTCAAACTTTGACCTCGTTTTTCTCGAATACCAGGCTTCGAGGGCAAAAACTGAATATATATTTGGAATCAGCGTTTTCTCAGCTTTCCAATGATATAGGTCACGACCCATAACTCCACGGTCACCTGGAGGCCTTCCCTAGTAAGATCTGAATTCCTGTGTGATCCTTCCAATTCCAGGAGCCAACCGTGGATCCTTCCTGTGTGCTCTGCCGTTCCCTGGTGCTTGTAACATGAAAAACGGATTATCTTGTATGTCAGAATACATCAAAGATATCAACTCAAGACCCCGATACGAAGGAAAATATATTTTCTCCATCTATGGACCAAGTGATGATAAAGTGGGATACCGTAACACGTGTGGACAGTTATGTTCGCAAATTGCTGGAGCAAATGCTGAATTCGAGGTAAAATAGACCTTCAGGGGATATTTGGAAATTATGAATTTTCTTTTCAGCGTCCTGGAAACCACGATGACGTTTTGATCAAAACTGCTGCATTACAATTCAAACTCATTGATGAGCACGCTGGATGATTCCATGTTTTAGATGCTTTGATTTCTGTACATTATGTATTTTAAATGTAGACGTAAATATGAGTGAATTTATATGAAGATTTTGAGTTATTTGTAGATATTAAATGTTTTTTGTAACCAGGATTCAGGAACAGGATATAATGCAATAAAAAATAAACATTGGGACAGAAATATAAATCATCTCGTTTTCAGAATCCGAGATTCAGTTTGAATTTTGGGTAGAAGTCTGATAACCTATCAAAAAATGATCGAGGAACTATTTCAAAGAACAACATTACATTTTTATATATGCCTTCAACAATCATCTCTTTTTTAATCGTATTCCCCAGTTCACCGAGTCAAAAAATTATGGAAATCTGCCACATAAAACACAGGAATGTTAATTTTTGTCTGAAACACGAACATTTTTGTGTCCAAATTCTTTTGTTCCTCTTCTTCGTTTATGATATTTCATCGATGAAACAAAAGAGGAATTGTCTACAGTACCAGTCAAAAGTTGAGTATAAAAGAGCACTCTGAATTCGATAGAATTCGTCAGAGAGTCCTCTCTTCCAATATGAGCCCTCGTCATTTCATCCTTGTCAGCCTTCTACTTGGCCTAGTGTCTGCCGATTTCTCGACCAGCTTCAAAAACTTCATAATTGCTAATTATGGACAAGAAATGTATGATAATCTGGCAAGAAATGATTTGGGATCAGTTGGAAGTTATGGAGGAGGAAGTCACGATGGAAACAGTCCAACCAGGTGATTCAGTGATTTCAGGAATACTGTAGTTAGGAAGGATAGCACTGACAGATAGCTGGTGGTACGAGGTCTGAAAAATTAATGAGTTTTCAGCAAGAGAGCAGTCATCCTTGTTCATGGAACAACCAACAACGCTGGAACATTTTCTTTCCAACGGAATACACTTTTGAATAATGGATGGAGTGATGAAACTGTCTACGGAACAACGTATGGAAGTGGTAGTGCCGAAATAACACCTGCTCCAGATGTGGCCATGGAATGTGAATTTGTTCAGCAGGTTCTGATCTGATCTTATCTTATCATTCACCTTAATCCAATAAATTACAGGTCAGGAACATGATTACTGTAGTGGCGAATTTCACAAAACAAAAAGTTGACGTGATTGGATATTCGTTGGGTTCTCCGATTGCAAGAAAGGCGATTCTCGGTGGAGAATGTGCAGATAATTCTACAGTAAACCTCGGAAGCCCATTGACTAGTTCAGTTGAAACTTATGTTTCAGTAGCCGGTAAGCCTAAACTCAATAATTGAAGGAGGTGAGAACTCAAAAAAATTTTGGCTCAAATCTCGGTTAGTAGTTGCTCTCTGGGTCCCAAACTCATGACCGAACGCGCAGGAACGCCGATGACCAATTCGGGTTGTGATAAATGTGGGGTGCCTCTCAATCACAATTTCGATCTCATTTTTTTCTGCGTTCTCACTTCATTAAAAAAAGAGAAATTTCAGGAGCAAACCGTGCATCTTATCTCTGTGTTCTCCCTGTCACCAATGCCTGTTCTACCACAAATGGACTATTCTGTTTGTCTTCTTTCCTCACAAATATCAATGCACAGTAGGTTGTAGACTTACAGAAATATATCAATTGATGTATTTTCAGACAAGGTTACGAAGGAAGTCATATTTATTCCATCTATGGCCCTTCTGATGACAAAGTTGGATTCTACAACCTTCCATGTTTGACCAGAAACTCTCGGATTGTCGGAGCCACTGAATATGCTAATGCAACAGGAAATCATGATGCTATTCTTTCTGGAACAATCAATCTGCAAATGACATATCTCAATGCTAATTGACGGACCCGATAAATACTGTAATTTGATGAGAATGAAAAAGTGTATTAAAAAAACTAAATCAAATAAAAGTAAAAAAGGAAGGACAATTTGATTGAGATCACTACCGTTACATTGAAAGGAGCGACTCTATTCAGGACAAACTAGGCAGGAGAAAAGGCATTTGTGGGGGTGGAAAGAATCCGGGAAGTCAGAAGTTTCGGGAGAATTGATCACAATGATTCGAAGTATTGGGGGGAGAAATGGTAAGAGCGATTGTGAAAAAGTATACTGAGAAAGAGTGTATGGCTGTTTGATCGCGCCTGGCGAGGTATCC
Organism: Caenorhabditis remanei; assembly: GCF_010183535.1. Classification (NCBI taxonomy): domain Eukaryota; kingdom Metazoa; phylum Nematoda; class Chromadorea; order Rhabditida; family Rhabditidae; genus Caenorhabditis; species Caenorhabditis remanei. The sequence goes on from NC_071329.1 coordinate 13,058,617, forward strand.
TCAAAAAGGGAAAAATGGATATCAAATGGAAGAAGAATTGGTCAAAAAAAAGTAGTTAGAAGTCTGATTAAGCATGAAATTATAATACAAAAGTATATGTATATAGTAGGAAACTATGAACTGTATATCTCAACATTCCGTCTCGATTGATTCGTCTGAATCACTCCGCCGCCGTGGAATTCCTTTTGCGGGATCAGGGAACACGTATTGACAAGCGTTGAATGATGGTGGCATTCCGTAACCGAAAGCTGTTTGACAATCCATTGGCGATTCTCTGAAAATAATTTATAAGAACTGACGGAGTTAAAGTTTCAGCTCTCACTCACTTGTCATCATGGTTTGTGGATGACGCGCATTTCACCATATGACTGTAGAGATCTCCAGACGTAGCAAAATTCACAGCTTTGCATAATGTACACTGAATATGTCTGACGTCTCGTTTAACTGGCATAATATGCATCACACTGTGCTTATATCTCTTGTCAAACATTCCGGTACGGTCCTCATTCTGAAAAGAAAGCAGCATATTTCAACTGAAACTTTGAAAAAAGTACGGTACCTGAATATAGTAATAATCCGGTAATGCTTTACTACACTTTCCTTCATTGAAATCTTCAGAAAGATGCAAATCATATTGACTATAACTTCCAAATGTTCCTTTGCAATTGAAACAAAACACGCCTGGTTCTTTATGCTCTATACATTTTGAAGTTCTGAGTTTTGATTCAGGTCGAGTGGGTTGAGTAGATTCAATGAGTACTTCATGAATTTTGAAATGTTGAACATCATCCTCATACTCCTTTTCTTTTGCTTCGTAGAATCTGCAAAATCGAAGAACTAGAGGGGAGTACGTTTTGAAAAAAAGAGAAAGACAACAGCTTCAGAAGGTGCTAATCGAATTGAGAGTCACTCTTCTCTTCTTCGTCTTCTTCTTGCCCACTTCAGTTCCATTTCAACTCACTCTGGTTCCGGCTCTGATTCCACATGCTCAGTTTCTGTTGGCACCTCTGCCATTTCCACTTTTTTTGGCATGATCATATCAGGTCGAAGAGATTGCTCCATTACTGCCAGCGCATTGAATCTCCATTGTTTTTCAGCATTCAATGCAAGCCTCATCTCTGAAATTCGGAAATTACTTTCAAATCAATCTCATCATCAACAGTTAGTTACCGTTAGAACAATCATAATCGGAGAACTTCCTCATTTCCTCTTTTCTAACAGCCTTTCTGACAGCTTCTTTATCACAAACATGTTCTTTTGCGACTGTAAAACTACGAAAACCCATTCGACAAGGTTCACAGAAAAAAGGAAGAACTCGTGGCTTCATTTGTTTTTTGTATTTCCGTACAAGGTTCACGGCAATTCGATGCGAAGGACTTCCACTGTTCCATCGCTTAGGCCGGCTGGAAAAATGGAGAACATTTTTGAGAATCCCCGAAAAACTGAGATTCGAAGATTTGTCATGCATCGAATAAAACACATTACTCCCCCTCTCTTTTCTTCTTTTCTCTTGGCTCTTCTCAATAATATTACACAAAAAGAAGAGTGAGAACACATGTTGAGACGTTGAAATATTGGATCAATATCCAATTTATCAGCTATCTTTTTGAACTTAACTTTTTTGTCTAATCCATTTTTTTTAAGAGACTTCACTTCTCTCAACTCACCTTTGTAAAACTCCACGAAGTGACGGGTGAAGGAGATAGGCGACACCAAGTGGTAAATCCCTAATCATGAATTTCCGATTCTGGGGTCGCTTCATTTTCTTCTTCTGCTTTTTACTCGGAGCCATTGATTCGAGAGGTGGACGTCGAGGAGGAAAAGGAAAAGGAAAGAGTAACCTGCAATTTGCGCAAGTTGCCGAATTTTCATTGGTTCAAACGGTTCTTTCGGATAATAGAGTAAGAGAATATTAAGAGAAATTGTATTTAAAAAATATAACAAATTATTACAGAGCGCTCAAATCATAACTGGCTCCCATTTCAGTCAGACATATCGATTGGGTTATAAACTTCTGATTATTTGTAAAGCACGTGGAGACCCGAGGCCAACTATAAAATGGTACAAAGAGGGAGCAGAGATTCAACCAAAAGCAAGTATTCATGTAAGTCTAGATCTTTACAATTATTGATTTAAAATAAAAGTCGAATTTCAGTATTATGAGAAACCAATCGAAAATGACACAATTTGGAGTAAATTAGAAGTTGGTAAGTTAACATTTTAGCGGACGAATTAGTTAGCCGACGGTTTGTTGCGAAAAAGAGAAAAGTTATGGAGAAAAGAAATCGAAATGATCTGATAAGGGGAAGTGTTCTTTTTTAGACTGTGTCAGCGTTTTGCATTCTTTCTTTTCCCTAACTTTCTTTCCTTACTCTTCGAAATTCTTCTCACTGATCACTTTTGAACACAAGCACACACATAAAACGTTTTTCAAGCACTTGAAACTCTTGAATGATTATTTACACATTCTTTCTATAGATGCAACTTTTGCACAAACGAGTACAAACTATCAAACAGTTAGAAGTTCTACAATTCTACAATAAGTGTAATTATTTCAGACCCGGCTACAATGGGAGATCAAGGAGTATATGCGTGCGTTGCTAATAATCCACATGGAGTTATGGCTAAAAATTTCAAAGCAGAATACACTTATTGAATAAAGAATTTCACTCATTTCTATTCGTTTTCTCTCACCTAATCTATATGATATAGATTTGCGATGGAATGCGTTTGAAACTACTCCATCTCTTCGGCCTTCCTGCAGTCGCACGAGCGACAAAAACAAACAGTGTGGGAGAATAGGAGGGGAGAAAGGAAACGGCACGAACAGGTGTGCGATCCGCGGTATTTTTTAGGTGGGATGTGAAAGTGGGTTCTAGGATGAATAAAAAAAGAGAATGGATGACGTCGAGAGAAGAATCCCAGAAGGAGAAGAAGCACATGGACGCGCTAAGAATGAATGAGACGCGAGAGGGGAACCGGATTGACGGACTATTGATCGGCAACAGGGAAGAAGAGAAGGGCGCATTGCCGGTGTAGAAAATTGAAACTTTCTAGAAATTACCGATAGGATACAAAAGTGCTCTAACCGATAAGAATACTATACGAATCGAGATATGCGTTCTATGGAGAAGAGAATTAGAAAGTATGGAATTTTCAAAATTTAGGCCAGCAGATAAAATCTAGAATCTAGAGAAGAAAGGGAGTGCGCTATCGGAATTGAAGTGAAGTTCGATACGGAAGACGTTTTCTAGACAATGATTTATTGCCAATTATGCGGAATTTCTAGAAATCTAATCGAATAACTTTGCAAGTATCTAACTCAAAAAGTAACACATGACACGTGACCTAGAATTCCAAATATGAAAACTCTAGAAAAGTCTACAATTCTATCTAGACCTAGAAACCTAGACTACACTTCTAGAACAAGGAGAAACACTGACAGTAATATAAACTTTCGGTTCACCATGCTTAACACGAAGAGATGGAGTACGCGCTGCCAAATGTACGAAACACAAAAAAGTTGTAGGCCGCCCGTGCGAAGGGCAAGAAATCACTTTCAGTGTACGGGTTACTGTAGATGTGGTGGATATACTCCAAAACTATTCGTTGCATGAAACGCCCAGAACATATACGATATCGCGAAACGTTTAGGGTCTAAATGATGACTTCAGATGTCGTATTCGAAAGTTTTACGAGGTTTTGAGTGGGATTACGGAATGGAAACCTATTAATCTAGGTTCGAACCATTCCCAACTCTACTCCCTTCTCTGATTTTACAACATATAGCTGGTTGTCACGTGGAATGGGACCTAAATTTGAATCCAATAATTTGGGGTGGTCTGGCGACCCTATGCTAGATGCGGTCGTGTCTCCAGTCTCTCCGCACTCTCTCGTCCTCTTCTCTCAGTCTCCAAACACTAGCGTTGTCTATGGGTGCGAGCGGCCGCGTCGCGGTTTTCTTAGGCTCGCCGACAAACTGTCCACCATCTTCTCCTTCGCTTTTTTTCGCCGTGTTCAACAAAGCTCTTTTACGCTTTTCGTTGTTTTAGCGTTTCCCTGTAATTGGACGATTGACATTTACTTGATTTTTTGTCAATCAATCGATAAAATCAAGTCAAAATTGCTTTTGGAAAAGATTGTTAAGTTAGCCATCTTCTGAAATAATACGGTTTCGCCAAAATTTGAATATCGCCACATTGGCAGAGATCTCTCTGCAGAGAGCACTGTTTAGGTACTTTAACAATGTTTTTAGTCTAAAACTATAATCTTTCGATTCGGAAACTAACAAAAAGCAAACTATGATAGCATATTTTCAAAGAAAAAAACACAGAAAACGAATTTGGCTGAAAATATTTCATCTCCTTATTTATTACCGTAACCCAATTTCTTGGCGAAACATTTTTATAATATCTGTCTCTGCACCTTTAATACAGTATGCCTTGCTTGAAAACGCATTTTTCTGCCGCGTCGTCAATTCCTTCGGCAGCGATGAGTCAGAGAAATTCCTCATGGGGAAACTGATGCAAGAAACTGTTTTCCTTATTTTAGACATATTGTCTCCCTCATCGTTCTCCGCCCCTTTCTTGCTCCCTCTTAATTTATTCGCCTGCCTCATGGTCAACCGTCACACTGCTGTTTCGACAGAAGTGAATATCGATTTTCCCATTTGATGTTTCGCAACTTGTTCGTTTCTTTTTCTCTCGGCTTATCTCCCAATTTGAAATGCTCTTCTTCGCGTGACTCATTCGTTGAACTTCTTTCCGTTTTAACGAAAATTCATACATTTATTTTCAGACGAAATGCAGACGATCAAATGCGTTGTCGTCGGTGATGGAGCTGTCGGTAAGACGTGTCTCCTCATCAGTTACACAACGAATAAGTTCCCATCCGAGTATGTGCCGACTGTCTTTGACAACTACGCCGTAAGTTTATCTGGTTAAAAATGTTTCTTATGTGAGTAGATTTTCAGGTCACTGTGATGATTGGCGGTGAACCATACACTCTAGGATTGTTTGATACCGCTGGACAAGAAGATTATGATCGGTTAAGGCCGCTCTCTTACCCACAGACAGATGTCTTCCTCGTTTGCTTCTCGGTCGTAGCCCCAGCTTCGTTCGAAAACGTTAGGGAAAAAGTGAGTTTATAAAGTTTTTGATGCATCGTAATCTGTTCTTTGAACATTAGAAGTCTGTCAACTTATATCAGTTGAACTAGCCTTCCATCGCTATACATGTGAAAAAATATCATGGAGAATACTTGATAGCCACTTTTGTATAAACCTACAGTTATCTTCAATAATTATTATTTTCAGTGGGTACCAGAAATCTCGCATCACTGCTCAAAGACGCCTTTCCTCCTTGTTGGAACCCAAGTTGATTTGAGAGACGATCCAGGAATGCTTGAGAAGCTTGCAAAGAACAAGCAAAAGCCAGTGTCCACAGATGTCGGAGAGAAGTTGGCCAAGGAATTGAAGGCTGTGAAATACGTCGAGTGCTCAGCATTGACGCAGGTGAGTCATAATTGGAAACGTCTTTGTTTTTGATAAAAAAAATAACTATTCAGAATTATTATCTAACAAACATGACCTTTCCGAAATATAAATAATCTGAAATTCGATTTTATTAATTGCAGAAGGGTCTGAAAAACGTGTTCGACGAGGCCATTCTTGCCGCTCTTGACCCACCACAACAGGAGAAAAAGAAGAAGTGCACCATCCTCTAGATATTGTTGTTTCCGTTTTGTATTATCATTGTGACTGTGTGTTTTTCTTTTCTATGTCCAAATCTTCTTAGCCTCTGATGTCCCCTTCCTTTTCTCATATACCTAAACTTCCCTGAAAATGCCAAAAAGAGAAGCGATAGCTATCGTGATGGCTCCATCATCGACGATGTTATCCTTCATCGTTTCATATAATCTATCTAGTAGCATCTCGAAGAGCATGATTCCAGAACATTTCAACTAATTTGAATGGGATTTCGAAGCTCCGGTGTTGTTTTTTCAAGACAAATGATACATTATTTTCGAAATTTCATTCAATTCATTAAAGATTTTCTAAAATTCATCCAAATTAACTATATAGATCACCCTTTTCAATGACACATTCTCTCTTAACATTTTCTTTGTCGTTTTTGTCTTTTTTTATCCCAAAACGTGTTTATAGTCCGGATACCCCGATAAGTAAAAGCGCCTTCTTCCCCTTTTCCATGTTTTTTATAATTAAAAATGGTGTTAAATAGCACAATATGGCTCAATCAACTACATCCCGAGTCGCTTGTTTCTTCATTTGCTGCTCAAAAATACCGACCAGTTTTGTTTTCTTTTTCGTGCTTCTGCCTCCACATACTCTCAATTTTTAACTGTTTTCGTCTCATCCACTCCGTTTTGTGTCTTTTCTTCCAAGAACAACTGTATTTTAATTTTCTACATATTGTTGTTATATATTTGCGATCCAAAACAATAAAGGTGTGATATAAAAATTAAGAATTTGTAAGTTTCATTTAGATCTGAAAAGTATACAAAGTGTCGAGAAACCGGAACCGGAAGGCAATGAGAAAAGAATAGTGATGAGTGAGTTGAAACATTGGGGGGAACAAAAATTCATCATTATCACTGAAAATAGTACTGTTTGACGAGGGGAAAAGGAGGAAATCACCGTTTTTGGAGAACTAGAAGCGATAAGAGAACGAGTGGGAGAAGGGCAAGGATGACTAGAAAACGATGGGGAAATGATGGAAATTGTGATTATTTTACTTCAATCAGATGACGAAGAGACTTCGGAGTACTCGAATCGTTGTAGTGTTTCGTTGTGAATCGAAGTCCGGCAAGTAGGCAATCAGACTGAAAATTAATAAATTGAATCTGTTTTTGTTTTGGTTTTTTCGGTTCTCATATTAGCACGGCAAGTTTCTTACAACATCGCTCTACCAAAATCGAAGAAAATTGTGTGCATTTTTCAAGGGCATTCCGGTGGACCGCAGTTGGAACTACTGTGCCGAGCTAATAGTCTCCTAATTTCTTAAGTTCATCATAAAATATTCACCTGTTCTTGTGTTGTATTGGATTTGATCAACCTAACTACATCTCTCATATCAATCGATGAATTCGACACAAATGCTCCATTCTGATCCACGTGATCAAATAAAATCACAAGTCCAGTCATGACTCGACAGCATAAATGTTTCGATGAATCTGTCAACCGTGCCAGACACTCTTCATTAGCCAACATAAAACGGCAGACGCTGAAAATTGAAGTCAATTAGGAAGGGATACGGTATTGGAGGAAAGGGCTCACTTGATAATTGTTACGAAGACATCGGTTGTATTGTTTATTGGAAGGGATTGATGTGTATGCATGTAGGAGTCAACTCCATTACATAATGCTTTCAACATTGGATTTCCTTCGCATAGAAACATTTGAACTTGAGGAAGTTCTGGTACTCCTTGGTCTCTGTAATCATAATTATTCAAGTTTTTCTTGTTTTTTCTCTTCATTTTTAAATTAAAATCTTACTCGAAATCCTGGTAAACAATGTGTTTCGCTCGGCGGTAATAACTGTAGTCGTTTGTAATTTGGGCGGTTTTCATCTGGAATTCGGAATATTCGGAATCTCTTTTTCTCTCAAAGAATTACCTTGACAACATCAAAATCCAGTACAAATCCAATTAGTCGGGCGAATTGTTTGGCGATGGACTGTTTATTGGCAAGTTGTTCCTCAAGAGGTAACGGTCCAGATGACAATTCCCATAGCAGTATCGGCACGATCTTTCCGATTTTTGTCACGTGTTCATAGTAGGAACAAGTTCTCGCGACGAAGGGTTCTAGTTTTGTCATCAGGATTTTCAATGCTTGGGTATCACTGTCGTTTTTCAGTTGTGACCGTTCAATGTAGCAGCCTAAAAGCAAAGATAAAATGTATTGGAAGTCACCGAAGAATCAAAGAATCATACCATTTCCATAACTTGAGACATCTGCTAAAACCACATCACAATCATGTAACACCTCCTCTGCCATATTGTAAATTTCTCTCTCTTCATTCGTCGGTTGTGCATTCTCAAAATCCACGAATATCTCAACCCATTTCGAATTGTCATCAGCCGTTGATCGTATGATTGATCGTATCATCTCTAGACATGATGCATCCGATTCTCGAATGTTTGACGGCATTCTGCGAATCATTAAGCTGAGTTTCGATGAGGCAAACTGTATATTTTGGAAAGTGAAAGTAAAAACGAAAAGAGAAATAAGCGTATAATTACAAAAGGATCATCGAAAAGAGGAAGAAGGCGGCAAAGTGGTGAGGATCATGTGATGAAAAGGAAAGAAAAAGAAGGAATAGTAGTTGAGTGAAAACTAGAAAATGAGTGAATCAAAACAAGCAAAAAAGGAGATGGAATAGCATCTGGAGGTTTTAAAAAAGGGGTCGGGAAGGGGAGAAAGTGTAGAAATATGACAAATGGGGATGAAATGAAAAAAAAAGAGTTTGGAAGTGGGGAAAGTTGCACCTGGTACAATAGTTGGCAGCTGGGATACGTACCAGTTCGAATAGTACGAATGATCTACTTTTGGGAGTTTTCGGATAAGATTGAAACGGAATGGAAAATTGAAAAGTGGGATTGAGAGATCATGATCGTATGGGACAATTCATAAAATTGAAGGGTCGTCTTACGGTATCCAAGGAGAATCTTTTAAACATGAAAAACCCATTTTCAAGTTAAAAAAGATTTTATGTCAGAAAGTGTACAGTAGAATTAAAAAGATGCGCATAGATCCAAAAGTAGAACGGAATTTCGGTGGAGCGCAGTTGTAAGAACTGTGCCGAGACAATAGAGCAGGATTCTTAAAATTTTATATCTGGAACATTATAAATTCAGATTCACAAAATCTTATATCCAATAACAGAAATTCGTGCTCCGAAACTCTAATTTTAAGAAAATTACTGTATCGCTTTGAACAGAAAACTATCATGTGGGTTAGTTTGTCCGGATGTCCACCAAAACAAACGTTTTCCGAATCCGCACTCCGTCCTAACAGGATAAACGATCAAAGAACATGTATACAGTTTTCAGAAGCCCTCAATTTACAAAAAAAGAAAAAGCGTAGGTGTGAAAACAGAAAAATGGTAGGAAAAAGGTAACCGAACATATTGGACTTGTAAAATGCAAACATATTGGGTGGCCGTGTGTTTGAATTGTGTACATATACATATATATCGGTGAAGGCAGTGCGCGGGAATGCATTTCCTAGTGGATGTTGTCCGAAAAATGAGAACAGAGGATGGATGGAAGAGGAAAGAAGAAGCCAAAATAAGAGCTATAAAAAGTGCAGTAGCTCTCCGGTTGTGTGGACCGAAACATAATGGCTCATGGATACGAAATGCGCGAAAAAGAGGAAATTGGCGGGTGCTTCTTCGTCTTGAAGGAAAGAGCAAAAATGGGTTGAGACAATGGACTCATTTAGGGGAGGAAATGAAGGGGCAAAGGACAAGAAAATTCGGTCATAAACGGGGTGGAAGACGTGAGGAAAAGTGAAAAGTTGTTTATGGATGAAGACGTCTTGTCCTTACGGAAAAGAGAAAGATTTGTCACGGGAATGGAAGAAGAAAAGAATACAAAAGAAAAAGAAGACATGATTAGAGAGAAGGTGGGAGGAAGGAGTGGATACTTACGAACAAGTAGTCAATGACCTTGGAGAAGAGGTGACATCTACATATTTATCAATTTGATGCCTCTCAAATGAGTCGTACGATAGGAAAGAGGAGGAGGAATCAGATGAAGAATAAGAAGGTGTGGCTGGAAAATTGACAAAAGATGGGAAGTAAGAAGAGAGACTTGTCACATTAAATGTGTTCAACAAAGTGGTTTCTTTTATTGCCACGTCATAAAAAATGGGGGATGAAGTTGGAAAAGAAGTTAGAGGCGGATGGATGAGATGGATGAGGATCGTCGCCATCAAGTAGATTTTAATGAATCACACAGATTAAAGGTAGAGCTTCATTTTTGTAGTTGACAACTTTTTTCCATGACCACTCCCTAGAGAGTTACGTATCGACAAAGCAATTTCTCCCTCAAATCGTCCTATTTCAGTGTAAAATAGTGCGATTTTTGAGCTTTCGTCTTAAAATGACCATAACTCTCTAGGGAGTGTCCGTACAAAAAATTGTCAACTACAAAAATGAAGCTCTACCTTTGATCAGGATAATTCATTATAAATCTACTTGATGGGACTATCGGTATTACCATGATACACTCTCAAAGTTGGTCAATTTCAACTGAAAACTGCCAAAGTTCACAAACTTTTGGCCAGTACTGTATTAAAATTAAAATCTGATATATTTATCCATTGCAACCTTTCAAAAGTTCTAATTGATTCGTTCTCAATTTTTTCAATTTCAGTAAAGCGAAAATGTCATTAATGGAATATAGTAATTCATAAATCATTTGAAATTTGAAATGTTTCTTAGAAGTTCTAAACGAAACAAAAAACTCAGAAATTGATCAGAAGTGATCAGAATTGTTTGCTAAACAAAAATAGGGCCTCGTGATTTTTTTCGTCTTTGAAACTGAGAAAAATGTATAAACGAGAAATGAAATTCGATCTGGAGTCGTGAGGAAATTCAAAAAAGGCTTTTTTCTTTTTCAGGCGTTTTTTTCATTTTCCAGCTGACATTCTTGATTGTTGAGAAAACAGAGGCTGTGAAATCTTGACAGAATCAAATGGAAATGAGAAAAAGAAGTGAGAAAAAGAGAAAAAGAGAACATCAAGAAAGAGAAATAGGTGGTATGTTTACCAAAGTGTCAAAACGTTCCAAAATGAAAAAAGAAAAACGAACAAAGAAAAAGGTAGGAAGTAGAAAAAAACAAGGGGAAATTGGCTCGCGCGGTTTCGAAATGACGGTGACACGAAGCAAATAAAAGAAAATGAAGAAAAACGAAAAGAGACAGAAAGAGAAAGATGACTTTCAATTGTTATTCTGAATACTCACAAAATTGGATGATCCATTATTCATTGAACTCTATTTTCTATTATTTTCTTGTTTTTGTATTCAGAAATAGAAAGAAAACAGGAAGAGAAGTCTAGACCCCAAATAGTGGAAACAAAAGCAAATAAAAATCGAATTATGTCCGGTGCCAGATGGTGTCGATTTACAAGCTGTGGATGAAGAGAAGAAGAAGGAGAGGTACTTTGGAAAAGGAAAAGAAGAAGCTTCAAGTGAATTGGCAACACTTATCTGGAGGAGGAGGAAAAGAGGATGAACGACTCGAAAATTTGATATCAATGGGAAACATATGTCGAATGGATTGAAATGTAAAGGATTAGAGAGATATTCAGAGGAGAGAGAAAGAGACACAGAGAGATTGAACAAATTGTTTGGGGGAGTGAAATGAAACAAGGCGATGAGTACAAGTTCATTGAGAGGTGAGAGAAATAGAGAAAGTGAGTGATGACTAATCATGTAGAGAGTTCATTCTCACAACTTTTTTAATTCGACCTTGTTTTGGGAGAACTGGAAAAAGAAAAAGAAGGGAAATGAAATGAAAAGGTGAATCTAGATTTCACTTGTGCCCAGAAACGATGACTCAAAATAGTGGAATATTGGAAACAGTTATATTATTTGCTGAATCTATCGGCATTATTAAAAACAACTGAGATGAAAACAATTGTATTTTTTCAATTTGCTCAGCTGAAACTGATGGCACCTGGTTTTAATATAAACGTAAGCTGACCAAGATCTAGGATTCAGAGTGAAAGTTCTGATTGGATTGGATATTTATCAGTTTCAGAAGATTCAAATGATTCGAATGATTCTGGTAAAAGGATATGATCTGGATTATGGAATAGAGCATCAAGAGAAATTGGAAAGAGGAAAAGAGGAAAAGTGAAAAAGCGCAAAACTTCCGAGACATTCTGCGTCTCTTCGACTCATCTAATCTCTTCATTTCCCTTCATTCTATCAGTTGACATGTTGTGCCAGTCACTCTGCGTCGCAATAGACTGTATTGTGTTTCACACGCAGCGATCCTCTTGGTCTGGGAGTCGGGACGTGTGCGTTGACAAGAGATAAAAAGATAAACGAAGAGAGATGAAGAGAGAAGGTAATTGAATCTGTTTGGAGGAGGAATGGGATATTGGTCAAATGACCACACCGATCCTGTAGAGAGAGAACTCAAAGAGCATGACTCCAGGAGGAGGACAACACATGTTCCTGCCTCCTTCTTTTCAAATATTTGACCACACGTTCCTTTCCCAACACGGGCGGTCTTTTATGCTTCTGCTTCCGCCTCTCTCCTCTCGACAATTAGCATTGATTTTATGGTTGATCGAATGAATGAATTCCCCCTCTCTCTTATTCTTTCATCTAAATGTCACATAAGCTCAGTGCGCAATGGAAGGCCTGGAAAACATATGGCATATTACGGGTGCGCGAAAATAAATGAGAGGAAATAGGGGAATGAAGCTGATGCCTCCTCTCACCTGATTTATGACTCTTTTAATCGTTGTCGAGTCGGTTTCCAAATAGAAAAAGTGTCACAAGCGAGAGTGAAAAGAGAGATGGGAGGAGCCGTATGTCATATTAGCATAATCGGGTTGGAAATGGGAGAGGAAATAACAGAATCGGCTCAAAAAACACAGTGTGTTTGTAGAGTTACGAGAAATGAAAAGAGGAGGAGGGATGAAACAGTTTTCCATGTTTTATGAATCAATCGTAAAACTGGTAAGAAAAGAGAGAGGTTATCAGTTTTTTTTTGGGAAAAAACGTTATGTGTGTTTACGAATTTTATCAGTACTGTAGGTTTGATAAAAGAGCATTTATAGACAGAATGACAGTTTTTTGAGCCATTGTACTCTTGCACTAGTTTGTCATTTTTCAAATTTCAAACGTTTGAAAATAGGACAGAGGTAATCGCATTAAAAGTAGGATACCCTTGTAATAGAAATAAGCCCATTTATTATTTTTGTCGTTTCGAAAAGAAGAAAAAGACAGGCTTGCAAAATTTCGGGTAGGCCTGGATTTGAATTTTTGAACTTTTTTCGAACTAAAATTTTTTCTGAAAATATTCCATAATTTTCCTGAAGTATAATTCCTCAAAAACCTATGAAACATACAAAAAACCGTTCTAAAAAACTTTTTTCAAAAAAAAATACGGACAAAAAATAATTTTTCAGTAAACTTTCAGGCCAGAGAAATTCTGAAATTCTGATGGCCCGGCCCGTTACAAGTCTGAAAAAGAGAGGGACTTTCACTAAACAATGAAGTAAAAATTAATTCTTCGTCTCTGAAAAACTGTAACTTACAATTAAACCAAGTTATTTTACAAGCCTAAAATGAACTCAGAATCGAAGAATTTCTCAAAAACATAAAAACTAATGTGAAATGAAAGTGATAACTCATTTTAATAGTACATCTTAATATTAAAAAAAATTTTAAACTCCGTTGCATAGAAATGATCACTATCATCAGACTATTGTCAACCTTCAACTTCTCTCCAGACTGATCTTATCTTGATTTCGTCTAGACAGAATTGAAGAAACTTCTACTTACAAGACTACCATGTTCATCTCTCACATTCTTCGATCGGAATAACTTCAAAAGTCATAGCAGCTAACTTAAGGAAATGAAAATCCAGCTACATATTTATCCAAGTGAACCTATGTTTTGTCAAGTTCTGAGGAAGAAACCAATTTGAAGGTCCGAATGTTGTTGGAGTGAGGGGGCCAATAAGAGAGTTGACGAAATAAATGTTAGCGGAGTTGGAAGAAGAGGGCTCTGCGGCCATTAGAGACGTCTGAAGAAAAGAGGAAATGCTCTCCGAAAGCTAAAGCAGAGAGAGCTCTCCTCACGCGTTCCACTCATTTAACTGGCTATGAATAATTCATGTTTCTACCGGATAGAGAGACACCTTACTCTATTCATGAATTGTCTAAACATGCAGAAGAAATCAAAAGAAAAAGGAAAAGAAGAAGAGGAAAGAGCCACCGACTGATTCTGAATTTTGTGGGAATGTTTTGGAGATGTTGTCGTTTCTTTCAAGTTTTGAATTCTTTTGGGAATTGACACGCAAAGAAGTGACAAATTGTGTGCATACGCTTAAAAATGCGACAGAAGAAAAAGAGGAGGACGACGGGGCGGAAAAGTTGGGAAAAGGAGACACGAGAAGTTTATCTGATTAGAAGACGTTTTCTCAAAAGTTTCCAATAATTGGAAATCCGATTTTCTTCCCGAGGGAGCCAATGTTTTGTTTTTTGGACTTTCGGAAAAGAACTTTGAACATCGGACATAAATCATGATAATTCTTTGGTTCAGAACAGAGCTGTGCGGAATTCCTTCTTCCTTCTTCCTTCTTCCTTCTTCCGGGCATTTTTTCACTTCCTTCTTCCTTCTTCCTTCTTCCTTTTTTGAAATTTTATTCCTTCTTCCTTCTTCCTTCTTCCGTTGAAATTGTTCGACTTCCGTGTTAAAAGTTCACAAAAATTTTGTAATTTTCGACTGAATATCAGCGGAGTTTTGGTGATTTTTAATGGAATTTTGTATGCAAAACAACGCCAAAATTCGTTTTCAGAGATGACTAGAAAAAAGTTTCCTCAAATTTGTCATTTTCAAAATTAACTTCCGATTTCCCGGTTCGGAACCCAACTTCCTTCTTCCTTCTTTCTTCCTTCCTTCTTCCTTCTTCCGGGCTTTTTTCACTTCCTTCTTCCTTCTTCCTTCTTCCTTTTTGAAAATGTTATTCCTTCTTCCTTCTTCCTTCTTCCTTTTTTGAAAATTTTACTTCCGCACAGCTCTGGTTCAGAACTAATTTGGTGAATAAACAAACAGCTGGAAATTAGAATTTTCTTTTTTTTTTGCAAAACATATTTACATTTTTTGAATGTGAAAAAAACAAAGAACTACTGGAAATTGCTGGAAATTGCTGAGAGTTGAATTAAGAAGATATTCCAAAACTCAGAAATCATCAACTTTCAGTGAAGATTGGTCTAATTTGAATTATTTTTGATTCCTATTTGAAGGATTCCAGAGTTTTTTTCAACTTTTTGAATCTCCATGATGATTTAAAAAAATCAAAATTATATAAGAATTCAACATTACACAGTCTCCCAGACTCCGAGTAAGAACTGCAAGGAAATTTTTGATCTACCCTCATGAAACGAAAAATTTGAGAAATTAGCAGGTCTAAAACGTTCAATGTCAGGAGTAAGACAATTTCAGTTTCAGAATTATTCTGAGAGCATTATCCACCCATTCATTCCAAAAATCCTGGTTTCAGATATTATTTCAGGTCGAAAAGGCAATTTTTCATTCTGATTTCGGAAAAATCCACGGGATTTGTTCATTTCTCAACATTATCCAACGAATGATAGCTCAAATCGTGCTCCGTAGATTTTTACACATTTCTGTAGGACGGTTTTTCAATTTGCTCATTAGTTTTCTAATAAATAACAAAAAATTGAAAGAAATTCGGAATTTGATCGATTTCTCAAAAACTAACGAGCAAATTGGAAAACCGTCCTACAGAAATGTGTACAAATCTCCGGCGAACGTTTTGAGCTATCATTCGTTGGATAATGATGAGAAATGAACAAATCCCGTAGATTTTTCCGAAATCAGAATGAAAAATTGCCTTTTCGACCTGAAATAATATCTGAAACCAGGATTTTTTGGATTGAATGGGTGGATAATGCTCTCAGAATAATTCTGAAACTGAAATTGTCTTACTCCTGACATTGAGCTTTACGATAAAAATTAAAGTAATAACGTTTTAGACCTGCTAGTTTCTCAAATTTTTCGTTTCATGAGGGTAGATCAAAAATTTCCTTGCAGTTCTTACTCGGAGTCTGGGAGACTGTGCATTACTAAACATATTTTCTCCAGAATTGATTCCTCTTCGAACTGCAAAAGTTGGAAACCGCTGCTCGATATAATCTTGAAACCAGGCCAATCTGATATGTAGATCAAAAGAATTCTCAAGTAAAAAAGAATTTAGAATATCTTTTCTATAATTTTAAGACCTAATCTTTCGAAAATCGAAATGAAAATCTAGAACTAAACCCAAATAAAAATTCTGTCAGTTGAGAGCCCCGACATTGGCTTTTCCCAGTTGTTCTATTTCAAATTTATGACTTTCTGATAGTTTACATATAAAAAGAAACAAATAAAATTCAAATTGTTTTATTATTATTTTCTTGAAATTACCACATTCAACGGAATCCATAGAGCTGTATAGAAATCTGAATTAAAGCGAGAAAGATGCAATGTGTACATACATATAGAAGCTGGAAGTTTGAACATTTTGAGGGGGAAAAAACTAGAAAAGGGATAACAAAATAGATGAGGAAACGGAGGGATCTAGGGGAGGTCTAAAAAATAGGGAAAAACGGTAAAAGACTGGGAAGAGGAAGCACCGGAGAGTGCGAATACAATTCTAAAAGAGAGAGGTTGAAACCCGATAGAAAGACAAAAGCAAAAAAGAGAAAAAAGGAAAAAGAAAATTTGATTGAGGAGGGGAGGAAAAGGGCAGGAAATAATGGTTGAATCTAACAGAAGTCCTTCGACAGAAGTTGTTCATTTTGGCAAGTTTCAGTCTCAGTTCATAAAGCATTTTTGATGGTTTTTTTTGGTTTGAGATGATTCTGTAGTTGGAACGGGATGAGGGATAAATAGAGGATGGAAATACAAGAGATTTGGGGAGGGGGAGTGACTAGAAGAGTTTCTTTGGGATGGGGATGGGGAAAGAGAGAATTGACGAATAAAAACGAATCGACTATAAGCGGCACCCGCTCTCATTTATGTTTTGTATGAGTGTTCTGTGTGTGTTTGTGTGTATACAATTAATCTCCTAGCACATCATCATCTCATCATCATCATTTGAAAAAGACACGTATTGAGTTCATTTTGGTCCTGTTTTTTCATTTCTCGTGGTGCTATTTGTGCTCGTCTTCTTCTGTTGCGGTACGTGCTGTTTCCGGTTCTTCAGGTATTCGGGATTGATACCATTCTCGATTTTCTTCCAGTTGATCCAGGATGTTCTGAGCGTCAGGATAGACAAGATCAGCCCATGTTTCGTAGAGAGGGTGGACGATGTAGTCGATAAATCCGACCTAGAAAATATTGAAATATGATGATATATTGTTCCAATTTTCGTTTTAAAACAATCCCAGCAGCAGTCAGAAAAGGCTACTTCCCAATTTTTCAAACAGGATAACTAACAATGTAGGGCTTTATTTTATTCCAATTTCTGCTTAAAAGCAATTCCAGTACTTTTCTTCCCAATTTTTCCAACTGGATAACCACCAACTCACTTGTGATTTCTCAATCGTCACATTTCCACGATCACACATTGGTGAAATCTCGAGTCCAAGTTCTTTTTCCTTATCTCCCTGCCTCCAATACTCTTCCATTATCCTCTGATTCCATTGCTGATACAATTCGATTGGCTTAGTTGGATTTGAGAGATCAGCCAGATGAATCATCGATTGTAACACCTACAAATGATGACACATGAATGAATAAATAAATTCAAAACACGGTGGAGCGCGTGGGAAGGGATAAAAAGTAATTTGTTGCAAACCTGAATTTTGTCGTTGTACTTGTCCAGCACGATTACATTGTTTCCGGCAACCTTCTTCGCCTCGACCATTGTTTTCAAGTCAGCAAGAAGTGACATGTGTTTCGACATATCAGTGGCCAGCACCTAAAAAAATAAATAAATAAATTGAAAAGTTCCAAAAAAGTTTCAATAAAATGGACCCGTCATTTCCGTTGCCTTCTACAGTTCTACACGTGATCCGTTACTCATGACTAATCGAAATTAGAGAAAAAAGTGGAAAGAAGAGACCGTATGGTGTTGTCACTTTTCAAATAAACACACGAAGAAGGAGACTTCTAATTTTCCCCTAATTTAATGTGACACTTCCGGTCCAACATCATCATCTTTCTCATATCAATTGGCTTACCATATCAATCACTATTTTTCGGAATTGCAAACGTTGTTTTCTGGATAAATTTGCAAGGAAATCGCAGTTGGAATCTTGCAAAAGTTTGAACGCAACCGCCAGATGGTGCTGCTCCAAAACACTTTCATCGTTGTACATGATGGCTAATTCGTTGTCTGAAAAAACAATTAATTAATAAGAGAAACGTGTGATTTATATACTTACTGGAGTTAATCAAGTACTGATTCGTGAATCCCGGATGATCGACGTCATGGATTGCACCAGCAAAGATTGCTGCCAACACTTCCAAATCCGAGAATACTTCCTATAATTATATAAAATGAGTTTCAATGTCAAAACCAAGAATAAAAACTTACAGTAAGAACAGGAGACATGAGCAACACGTGCATCGATTGAGCCACATCGGCTGCGTGAATGAAATTGTGATAATGGTTATTTCGATAGTGATGTTCCAGATTGAGCAAGTAGGTGACCAGAGTAGACGGATGAATTTCAAAAGTTTTGAAGAGATTACGTTGACGGAGCAGTGTGAAAGTGATGACTGTCAGCGAGTGATTCTTGGAGAGCTCGTCAATTTTGAAGACGTCGGGTCCCCAGTCGTCGAGTCGTTGCATGTGAACAGCAATCTCTCGTGCACAATTCACTCCGTATTCAGGTAATTGACCATCGTGAGACGGAGCACGAAGTTTTCGAACTCCTGAGATCTTATTCATGGCGGCTGTTTGGGCTTTCTTCAGAATTGAGAGCGTCATTGGACCAGATGTTGAAGGGCCTTGTACCTAGAAGATTAATGAACATTAGTGAGAGAAAACATGACGATGTTCTATATTCGTTTGTCTATTTCTCTCTGTAACATCTTAAACATGTGGGTGATCTTTAAAATAAATGGATCGTTTACTACTCATGTACAAATAAAATTTATTTGTTTACTACTATTACCATGTATCGTAAAATCAGATTTTGTAGAAAATCCGAACAGTTAAAGACGTTGTGAATAGAAATCATTGAGGAAGTGCCAGACAGTTTTCTTTTCTCTTTTTTTAATTCTTCAAAAATCGGGGACCGAATAAAAAGTGTAAAGTAAGTAGCCAGTCGAGAAGCAAAATAGATAACTAAAGTGACCAGAAGAAGAAAAAGAAGAAAACGCTCTGTTCTGATCGGGACGTGACATTTCGAGAAGCCGGGGGATGGCGACCATGATATTTGATAAAAGGTATCTACTTTTTTTCAAGAAATGATCAAAGCCCAAAAATATGAAAATACAGTACCTTGTGCATTGAAATAATCGAATTATTATTTCCATCTTCTTCGTCTTCCGAATACATTCTCTTTTTTGCTGTTTCAGTTTTGGGACAAAAAGTGTCAAAAGTAGTACGAAATATGAGCGTGTGGGGATGTACTCATTGTGTGTGTCGCTTCCATTTTTTGAAGAATACAATCTTCTTTCAAGCCCGCCCCCGACAGGTTCTTACCACACACACACTAGAGAGAGAGTGAGACATCATAGACATCACAGTCAGTTTTTTGTTTTGTTTTTATTTCATTTCACACAAATCGCCAAAACACACCTCTGTGGGCACTTCGATCTCGATCGACGGTTCATCCTCTTCCTTGTCCATGTAGGTGGTGATCAGAAATTTGGAGACTTGTGTTCCGGACTTTGACGATTCGGCGAAATGCGACAACTCCTTGTTGAGCATCTTGCGGAACTGCAAAAACCGACATTGTATTTAATATATCATGTGTTATCATTGCGTGGCGCGAGAGAGAGAGAGAGAGATGCTAATTAGTTGAAAAGTTCCCTCCTCTCTTTTTGCCCCAGTGTCATTATTTAACCCCGCCTCCAGAGTTAGTGGAGGCCATGTTTAAAAATCGAGAGAGAAAAAGAGACTTCATCTCTCTGCGTCTCAATTCAGAAGACGTCCAATCAACCTGTTCTCTCATTTCTCTTTTCCTATCTCTCTCTCTTCCCCTATCACCACCATAAAGTATATAACAAATAATGACACCATCAATCTCTACAGCATCAATCACCGGAAGTCGCGCTTGCAAACCGCTACTAGAAGCCGAAGCACTCTCTGTCTTCAGAATCTCTCTTCCTCTCTTATCATACAAGATGTGCGCAGGTCCTCCTCGGGGGCGACAATTAGACGGTATCAATGGAAAAGGGAGAGAGAGAGAGACGCAGAATCGAAGAGATATTGGGATCCCACAGAATCAGAATACATCGAGTGCAACAAATCTTTTTGTAATTGATGAGATTGGCGCCTTGTCGCTAAAACCGAACACTTGTTTGCTTCTGACCTTATTTAATTGGACCCGCGCACACAGCCGGAAATGAGTTCTGATTCTTGTCCCATGACGTGATGATTTTCTCGTTTTGAAACCCTCTTGGCGCCGTGCCAAGTGTACTTTTGTGTTGATCACACATCGGTTACGGTAGACAGACTGGATCCATTCCTTATTCCCTCCCATCAACACATTTTATGAGGGTGGTCAAACATGGGGGAGGGTAAGAAATGATATCAGTTACCGTAACCCATGTGTGTGTTAGTCTTTTCTTTTTTAGCTCTTTTTTTCATTTCCTTTTTCTTTTTTCTCAGAAAGAAGAAAAGACAAGTGCCATCTCGTGGATTGAGTTAGGCGTATCTCCTCTTTTCTCTTCATGAACCTCCCTTCCGATGACATTGCTCGGATTGAATTTGAATTCAGCTTGTCGACAACGACGACAACTCAAAAGGGGCACAGATGGGACCGAAAAAGAACCGAAAAGAAGAGAAAAGCGCCGCCTTCAGAATCGCCAAAAGCTTCAAACTCTCACCTTACTGCTCGCCATTTCAGACACAGATCGATGCGTTTGAATCGTCTCCAGCTGGTCGAGACACCAATCGAGTTCTTCTGAAAATTGAAGATTGAAAAAGTCTTGTGATTCAATTCGGTTTGAATAGATTTTCTGTATTTCTAGATCACAAAAACGAAGAGGAAGAACCGTCATGCGTGAAAACTTAATGGCGCCAGAAGAAATAGTTTCCGGTAATAGCTTCGGGAACAGAATCAGACAAGAAAACAGTCATAAGGCTTATCAAATCTCTGAACTATCTCTAGTTTGATCTTCTCTCCATTTTTTTGTATTTGATTCAGAAGACGTTCTTCTTTTCTTCTTCTTCTTTCTTACCGAGTGTGTCATGCGCACATTGCACAACATCGTCTGGAAGTGGAGTATTGTGCAACGGCGGTCTTTTCGTACTTCGATTCGCGTGTCGACTGTCGTCGCTATTCTGAAATTTGAGAATTCACTTTTCCCCCGTCTTCTTCTCATCCATGTTCAAATCCACGTGATACTTTTCTTCTTCTCCTTTCCTCAGAAAAAAAAGAAGAAAAAACGTTTCCCATTGTTCTAGAGTGTCCGTAAAGGGTCCCCCCACTGCTATTTACATATGTACATACACAGGGGGGCTTTGCTGGTATTTCTTCTTATACGAGGAAAACCTTTTTCCGAAAAAAAGAAACTCTTTTTTGTCATGACTTTCTTCTTTTTTCCCTAACTCTAAATTGCTCATCTGATGCTCCAGAAGAAAATTCTCAAATTTCTCCAACTCAAAACCTCATTTTTCTCTCTCAATCTTTTCTTTGATTTCTGCACTAACAAGGTTAAGTGGGCGGTCATCAGACAAATTGTTCAATTTTAAAAGACTACTTGTCGAATCAAAAATCACGTCTAACAATGGAGAGAATTCTTTAAACATTCTCTGGTGGAGCCCGCCGCCCTGCAGAGCCAACAACTTGTTGTCTTTTCAGTTTTCCCCTCAAATTTTGCAAAGTAGTCAAAATAACATGAAATATAGTGTCCTTTGGGAATTGGGTTATATTGCTCATGAAAAAAGAAAAGGCGGATTTTGTTATTGAAGGAAGGGAAACAGGGAGAAGAAAAAATGAGATGGAGTGAGAAATAACCAAGAGAAAGGAAGTATTCCATCTATAGAAATTGTCTTCCTGTTTCTCATTTTTCTCATTTTTCTTTCTTTTTTCGGATTCCAGATATGGATTGGATGTTTGATGCCTACCTGGATGTTGGATATCGAAATCAGATTGGATCGAACGTTTCGAAGACTTGCCAATAGCTGAGCAAACGGGGTCACAATCAGGTCGTCGCCGTGTCTGAAATTATATTTTTACAATATTCTGAATTCTGAATCTGGAAATTTTCGATGTCTTTGTATATATATTTTTTTCAGCTTTTTTCAACAAAACCACGGTTGTTTTTTAATTTGACTTTTTCGTTTTTCTGCTTATTTTTCTTTTTTCTAATTACGCGTAATACCATGAACCATGCTTCAAAGCAAAAAAAACATAAACGAATCGGATGACTAGTCGAGTCAAAGAGAAAAAGAAGAAGAGCCTTCTGAGCTATCGTAAATACATATAGATGACTACTAATCTACCCTCATCTATTTTGTTGATGACTTTTCGTCTCGTTTTTCGATTTCGAAAACACAAAAACTCATATACTTCACAGAGAGAAACATGCAACAAGTCAACTGAAGAAGAAGTTATTGGATGCTCACCGAAACGTGAATCCGGACTCTCCGAATTTTCGACGGACGCTCCGGTTGTTATTGTTATTCAGAGAAATTGACATATTTTAAAGTCTACAGATTTATAGGTCAGAGAATTTGGGGTGGATGGGGAAAAGTAGAAGAAAAAGGACTGAATGAAGAGCAAGACAACGTCTAGGCTCAGCTGCTGCAGCCGGGGCACCGCCCCTCTCATAGGCTCCGCCCCTTTTCGGTTTGTCATTTTCTTCTTCCATGGAGAAAAAGTGTTGGAATGAGAAGAAAAGAGGCAGGAGAAGACGAAGGGACCACCACTTGTTAGTCTCTTACTCAAAAAAAAAAGTAACTTTCTTTGCGTTTTCAGAAGTAAAAAAAATATGACAGAGAAGAGAAAATGATTGATGTGAAAGGTCGGTAAGTAGACAAAATAAGCTCTCCCAGTGTGTCAGCCAATTTTCTTTTTCTTTTCAGCAAAAATAATTCTTTTTTCGAGCTCTTTGACTTCCCGAACTCTTCCGGGAACAGGTATTATGGGTGAATGAGTTCGGAAAAGTTCAGAATAAAAAATGCATTTTCCGTGGAAAAACGACATGTGATTTTTCAATTTTTCACTTTTTCAATTTGGCGCATTTTTCTTTTTTCTTCTTCTCAGAATCAACGACGACTACAGCAGCGTCTCATATGACTTTTCTGAAACCCATTACCAGGTGATCAAGAAAGTGAAAGAGACTGATTTCTTATTTGAAATGAGCCAGAAAAAAGAAATGGAAGAGATAGAGACGAGAGGTTTAGACACCCTGAGAGACAAGAATGAAGAAGAGCACAAACCTTCTGGACGGTCTTCTAGAAGTAGAAGAAGGCGTCAGATATTCTGAGTTAGGAGCCAGATTTTGAATGATGAACGAGAGAGTAGTGAGTATTTTTGAAAATAATGAATATTTAGAGTCGGAAGAAGGAGGTGTGAAACCCTGAGAGGTGTGAAATCAGCAATCCGAATACACACGACAACGACCCCCCGCGCCTCCCCCCTCCCCTTGAAAAGACTCTGAGGAACAGAGATGAAGAGAAGAGAGAGAGAGAAACGGCGACGACTGTATTTGTTTGTTGGTTTGCCCTCAATCGAAATGCAAGAAACGGTTGGAGCGAGATTTCTTTTATGTGCGAAAGTGTATGTCACCGATTCGGGAAGAGGGGGGAGAGCTCGTCGATGATGATGATGATGATGACGACCTCTGACCCCGCCCTCTTTCTCTTTCACTTTCCTATTCTCCTCGAATCATCCTTTATTTGGCGCTCGGCCACAAAAGTACGGAGCGAAGCGACGAGGAGCGCAATTGGTTTGAGGCGAAGGAAAACGGGGGGAGCGAGCGCCTGTGCGCGGCGCGGTACGTGAAATTGTCTGTATACACACGCACGCCACACATGAGGCACACGCACCAGCAAACATACGACGCTACGTCACACGGGGCATACACATACAGAAGGGATCCAACAATCAACTGCTCGACCAGCAACACCTGAGGTCGCGAACCGGCGGGAGGAGCAGAGCATCCGAACTATCTGTTCGAATGGTTGATGCTCCTGGAGATGGGAGCACACAAAGTGGGAATATTTAGATAAGAAAAGATGAGGGGGTCAACCAGATCAGAGTTTGAAGTTGAATGGGTTATCAGGGTCACTAGCAATCGAACATTTCAAAACTACGAAAATTTGAGCGTTTTTGGCCGATTTTTATCCGTGTTTTCAGTTATTTTCCGTCAATTTGGCTGATTTTTCGAATACAAATTGCGGAAAATTGACAAAAATTGTAAAAATGTGTGATTTTTAGCGATTTTTCCGTAAAAAACCTCTAAAAACGATCAAAAACTACTACACGACGATCTGCTCACTGGATCGCACTTTAAAATAATTTTCTCTCTTCCAGGTGCTTCTAACACTCCAAGAATGTCTCAAAAAGCTAATTTAGAATTCTAGAATTCCATACAGATTTAGAATCTTGGAAATCTCTTCAGAGCTAAAAACATGACACAAATTCTGAAGAGTCTAGAACTGTCAAACATCCAAATTTCTTTTCAGAAGAACGTACTCATTCAGGTATCAGACCGGAAGTCAGAAGTTGAAAAATACAGTTTTTGAAATTCCAGTTTCCAAATTCAAGACGACGTATCTCGTGTCTCAACTTTGGCGAACTGAATTTTCAGTCACATTTCACATAAAATTTTCAGGTGGCAGTTTTTCTAATTGCACCTGCTTTGAATCTCCTACGTTTCAAGTTTTAGGAATTCTCATTTCTTTGAGCCTCTAGCTGACACCGAAATTGTAGTCATATTGAAATACCGTACTCTAGTCTATCTACGTCAAAACTTCTGAATCTTATGACAAAAACCTGTACCAGTTTTTAGACCGGAAGTCATCGTACTCTTGAAAGTTGTTTCTTTTCCATCAAAATCATGTGAATAGTAGTTTCAGACAATCTCAAAAGAAAACGAGGAGGTCAAATCAATTGATCACTTATAAGGATTCAATGAAATATCAGAAAATATTTATGAGCTCAAAGAAACTTCGTGGAAAACTGGGAATATTTATAGTCTCATCTGAAATGGCACATCCCAAATGTGTTTTTGTCGCAATTAGCTGTGAATGAATGCTTTCAAACAAGAAGAAGACTGGGCACTAATGCGTGTGAACTCACTGACGATTTGTGCGTGCTCGTAGAAAAAGACTTTTGAAAGATCCAAAGCAAGAAGGTGTATCTGAAGGATGCCTCTGACTACGACGATGTTGCATTTCACATGATGGCGATGGATGGATGACAGAAGAAGATCCAATTGAAGAAGACATTGGATAAGGAATATGGAGAAGAAGAGGATTGAAAAGTAGACGAAGAATGTGGAAAATGAACACTCTTTTTTGAAGACTCTTGCAAAGAAAAAAGAGAGAGAGAAATACGAGAAAGAGAAAGAGAGGGAGGGAGTGAGCTACGCTGATTTGGTTGTCGACCAGACGCCGAAAACAACGGATAACGTCGAGAGTGTGGGCAGAGCTTGGAAGAAAGAAGAAGAAGAGAAAAGAAGAAGAAGAAGATGGCACTGATGAAGAAAAAAGGAATAAGAAGACAACTAATACGGGGCGAGAGGACCGGCTTTAGACACCGGATTTCTGGACAAACGGACGTCAGAGAGAAGAGCTAATCATCTCTCACTTCATAAGCATTATCAGAAGAGAGAAAGATCAGAGATTCGACAGGAAAAAATCAAGATCATATGAAAATCATGTGAAGACGTGATCGTCTCTGTTAGAAGTTTTAGAAGTACTCGACCTCCCAGAGAGGTACTTCTGAAGAAGGACACACCAAGTTGAATGAATTTTGAAAGATCAGAAATTAGAAAGATACTTGAAAGTTGAGATACAGTAGTAGTAGTAATACAAAAAACAAGAAAACGAACTCAAAATCGAAATCAGTCTCGTAGTGTTCGTCGTCATCGTAATCCGTTTCGTGGTCATTCATACGGTCAAAAATAAGGATTCCGTGGAAGAAGAGTAGATTTAGGAGGAGGTGAGGACAATTCGAAGAAAACCGACGTCTTCTTCTCTTTTGTGTATTCAGTCGATTATCATCGAAAACGAAGAAGCAGCAGCCCCCTCCTTTGCTGCAGAAGAAATCAGCAAAAAAGATACAAGGGGGGAGAAAAAAGTGGGCGGAAATGACTTGATACGAGGCGATATACTGTTTCTTTTTGACACGGTGGATGATGACCATCACTATCCGACTATCTCTCTATCTCTCGTCTTCAGTGTGGATTTTTCTCTATTCTTCTACATCTTCTTCCTCTTTTTGTGCTTCAAAAGTCTCGTCTGAAAGTAATCGAACTGTCATTAGAAGTGTGATGAATTGATGATCGACGGAAGCAGTTGCAGCTATGAAAAAGAAAAGAAAAAGCGGCCGCCCTCCGCCAATTGATCACAGCGTCATTCATCATGATATCAGACCGGAAATAAGAGGACGGACGGGGCCTCGAAACGAAGAGAAGACGACGACACGCAGATCATCTTTGAAGGTGTGTGTTCTTCTATCGGATTTGCAAAATTTCGCGCGGTGATTAGGAAGAGAAAAAGGATTGAAGAGAGAAAGAGAGATTCAAGAGATTCTAGTACAAACTGTTTTGATCTTTAGACAAAAGTACTGTATCAGACTACGAGAAACAAAAAAGAAGATAGTTCATTCAATTGGTAGACATATATCAGGAACTGTCTCTCATTAAGAAACATCGAATCAGGTAGTTTGAAACTTGGTCTTACTCTCCTTGATGATTAATTGGTTTTGGTTTTTTCTTTTCGAATCAGAAAAGTCCTTATCAAGAAATCAACTTTAAGTGTCAAGTCAGAAAAGGCAAGACCTGTTGTCTAGGTCAAAGTGCAAATCAACAAAACATTCCTAAAAGTGTTACTTACGTCAGAATTTGAAATTACCTAGTAAAAAATGTTATAAAAGCTGGTAGAGTAAGATAAATGAAACATTTTGAACCAAGCGGAAATAATAAATCTTGGTAGAGAGAGAGAGAGAAAGAGAGAGTAAGAACAACTTTCAGATTTAGTCAGTTACTGTAGTTTTTAGCATTCGAATCCCTGCTTGATCAAAGAAAACATAGTGTGTCTAGGTGAATAAATAATTTCAATTTAATCAGAGTTCAATGACCAATTAACGGGGGTTTGATAAACAATTTGATCTGATAGTAAGGAATTATAAATTATAATTTGAGAATTTTAAGAATTTTGAAATTCTGGAAACGGAATAAACAATCTAGATTTGTGTTAATTGGCATAAATGTGTTGTTTTCGTAGAAATTACAGTTCTTTTTAGATATCGGAAAAGGAAGAATGAGAACCAATTCTCAGAAACGGGCACTACTAACTTACACCATAAACTGTCTGGATTCATCGTCCAAATTAATCAAAAACACAGATTTGGGTGGCGAGGTGGCATTATGAGGTGGAGAGCAACATGGCATTACCACGACCATCGTGAGCAACAACACAACTAAATAGTCGATCACACACAGGCAATTCTCGGGTTGGTTTTGGGTGTTGCAGCTTGATAAACTCTATGTGTGACGAGGAGGTGTCCTCTCTGATAAGAGATGACAAAATGCATCAGTGCATAGACATAGAAAAGAAGGAGAAGGAGAAAAAGAAAGTTTCAGGCGGTCGAATATTGTTTGGGTGCATACTTGATTTCACGTGAACTCTCCTGATTCTTTCTATTTCTTCATCCTGATCTAGATCATTCAGTCAATTCTCTATTCTTCCTTATTCCTTTTTTCCAATCACTTCCTTTTTTTTAAAGATCACAATTTGAAATATTCTAGAAACAGGAAGGTGGCGATTTTTGTACTTATCAGAACGTGTAATATGCGGAATCATTGATTAGAAAAAGAGAGCGGCGACCCCGTTACGTCACAAAATACAAAGTAGAGTGATAATTACGAAATGGAAAAGAGCATCACTCAGATATCATCATTAATTGTGGTTTAATTAGTTCTATAAATTACATTATTTACTCTGACAGTACAACATTTCTCAGAGAATAGAACTAAGCACTTTCAGCAACTATTCTTGAATTTTTAGCTTTTTTATCGTTTTTCGAACTAATTTTCCTTCCTTGATTCTCCCCCTAGTTATGTATTTT
The DNA here is from genome assembly GCF_010183535.1 of Caenorhabditis remanei. NCBI lineage: Eukaryota > Metazoa > Nematoda > Chromadorea > Rhabditida > Rhabditidae > Caenorhabditis > Caenorhabditis remanei. The sequence continues at coordinate 13,086,809 of NC_071329.1, forward strand.
CCAGTTCTCGAGTTGGGTTCTGAAGCCAATCTCCAAGAAGAAAAAAAGAAGAAGAAAGATAGAAAGATCAGAGAATCTGTGAGAGACGCAGATATCACCAGATAAATGTTTTGGACCAATGGTTCCGGGAGCCTTCCACCAACTGCCACCCATTTTTTCTTCTTTTTTCTTCTTCCAACACTAGAAGCCTCCCAGGCTCGTCCTAATTGTGTTCAAACGAGGAGAAAACTAGAAAAAAGAAAAAGATGACGATCCCTTTTTCTAGTTTTGCCTTCATCTCCTCCCCGTCTTCTCCTTCTTCTTCAGAAACGAGGACGACAGCTCCGATGAGGCGGTTGATGACAGGAAAATGACAAAACCGACGCGGAGATGATGATGCTTCAGAAGACGTTTGAGCGTTTTGACATACCACTCAAGTGCTTCTCCTTCTTCTTCTTTCGACTCATCTCCAATTGCTCTCCCATCGACATTTGATGAAAATTCGAGGTGGCAACCGATGGGCCAACCCAACCGGAGAAAGATGAAGAAGCCAACAGGCGTGTCTTCTATCTTTTAGTTCTTCTTCTTCTTTCATTCAAGCTCCACCATTTTTCCTTCCAAAACTCTTTTTCTCTTTCTCTCTCTCGTGACATCGGTCATCTTCGGTCGCAACATTTATGGGCCCCGTGGCGTTGTTGCCGGCGCCTGTGAGAAAATAAGAGCATCCGCGTCGGGAGAGCACAACCGGAATTATTACACACTTTTTGGTCCCAGAGAGTGACGTAGACAATTGGCAATTGCAACCTTGTGGATCCAACACTGCTCGACGGCTTGATTGCATTTTTTGATAACCGGAAAGTTGGTGTCAATGTTCTCTTTCTCTAGTCTCTTTCCCTTCTTCTTGACACACTTTTTGACATTGATGTTGTTGTCTTTAGGAGGAGAAAGTCCCAAATGCGATTTTGCAAGTAACCACACAGTTGTTTTGTGTGGTGCCTCCGCGCAGCTTGTGCTGCTTCTGGAGTCTTACTCGCGCCACCCTCAGGGGGCTCATATCGGTCACACCTCAAACATGCGCTGGCTCTAGTCGCTTCACACACACTCTCCATACACACAACATCGTCACAACTAACACTTCTTTTTTTCTTCTTCTACTTCTTCTTCGGCACTTTTTTGTAATTCATTCTTTGATTTAGTTCTTGAAATGAAAACAACCCTATCCGATAATTTGAAGAAGAGTGTTTTTGAAAAAGAAGCACAAGATTGTCTCTGATTGAGGTGTGGCAGCAGTAGGACACAAGCAATCTAGAAGACAAAAGACACAGAAATTCCAGAGAAAAAAGATGTCGGTGGCAGCACTCGCGACTCCAACTCCAGATCCAGTCGAGACACCCCTCCGGAGCTCAATACTTCTCACCGTCAACACCGAAATTTTTGTGTTGGCATTCCAGAGCATTCAGTCAAATTCCATAGAATTGGTGGAAAGAAAAGAAGAATGTAAATTTGAATAGAACTTTTTTGGGTGTTGTATGGAATACAAATGGAATACAAATGTATCAAAAGAAATGGAAATGGATGACGATTCTGATGATTTGAGATGGTTGAAAAAAGAAAGAACTGGAAAAAAGGACAAAAAAGAAAAAAAAGAGAGATATCATTTGAATTAGAGAGGATAAAAAGAAGATGAAAGTTCATTGATGCACAGAAAAAAAACGAGAGTTGAAGGACTTCATTCGGAGGATTAAAGGGTGGAAGGAACACGAATTAAGGATTAAATGTTTAGAGAAACAGAGCAAAATGAAACTGAGTGAAAGTGAACAATCAGATGATCATAATCATCATGCGTGTGAGATTTTTTGAGAAGAAGAAGAGGAAAGGTTAGTTGGAAATCAAATCAATAGGGATAGTTTTAGGCCGATCTGGGATACGGTAGCATTGAACATTTTTTAAAGGTTTTTGAAAGGATTTGTCAAGAAAAGCGTCAAGAAATTCAAAAAAAGTCGAAAAAACGTACCCGTGCTCATTAGACGCGATTGATGATGCTCGACTGACAGGTCGTAACGATGATGCTTCTCGAAGATCATCATTGGCACGGTAGAGAAAAGATTCCCGTCTCGCGTGTACCGAAGATGAAAGTGATGGTGTCAGATGGGCACCTCCAAGTCCGTCAGCTGCAGTTGCCGAGCCGGCGCTGAACGTCGACACGGTAAGCTCGCGTGGCGGATGATAGGATGAAGCGGAAGAGGTCAATTTGTGATTAGTGCCCGGAATAGTAACAGCTGATGTACGCGGCGGTAGGACTGCTTGCGGCGTTCTCGACGTCGACGACGCCGACGGTGATGAGGTGCGGAAGAAGTTGTGCAGGTGGAGTTCGCGTCGGAGACTAGATAGTCCGAAGCCACCTCCACCACCACCACCTCCGCCACTACCACCTGCCGCCGACGACGACGACGAGGAGCCGCGTCTTCGTGGCATTTGATATGACGAACGACAACAAGAGCAGAGCAGAGTGGCCCCTGGGCAGGACACGACAACCCGCTACTCTGTGCTCTGCTCCGCTGCTTCTACTGCTGGCTCTGAGGCCCCCCTCACAACTCTTCGTCTTCTTCTTCGTCGTCGTGCTCGCGCTCGCGCCGAGGCCATCATTCTCTCTTCTCTCACAGTCTGAGTATCACTACTTCTCGGCCAGCTTTTCCGAATAGTCTCTTGTCCGTTGCGGCACACGCGCGCCACGCCCTCCGCAGACTAACCGGGTCCCTACTTCTCCTCTCCTCTATTCTCCTCCATTTTTGTTGCATATCACTGCGTCTCTCATCAGTGGTCCCCTCATCTTTTCGGACAACCTTCTGACACACTCTCACAGAAGAAGAAGCCAGAAGCAGAATCCCCTCTTCTTCTTCTCTCCTCATCTTTTTTCTTTCTTTTTTCTCTTCCCTTACTACATTTTTTCGACTGCCCGTTTTTACACAATCACTCAAACACACGCACACATTGAAGAAATACGCACGAAAATCTCTTCGCAGCAGCTCTGGAATCTTATTTTGTTTATATTTACTCGTTTATTTGCCTCTCTCTCCCCTCCTCTCACACTATCGCCAAAGCTCTGTCAAAGCCATCGTCATTAACAAGTCATTGTTTCTCGCCGTTTTGCAAATGCGCTCAATTGCACTCTAGGGGATTACTGTAGAATGTTTGAGAAAAGTATAGAAGACTCTAATAAAGCAACTGTAACAGAAAATAAAAGAGAGAAAATGTAAGAGAAGATGTGAGTAGTAGAAGGAGCAAAAGGAAATACGAATGAGAAAACGAAGACTGACTGACTGAGAAGAGAGAAGGATGGCTAGTTTCATTCCCATAGAAACATCTACAAACATACTCATAAATCTCCCTCCTATATTCATGTTTTTTTCCAAAAAACAACATTTTTCATCCACGTCTACATCTAAGTCTCCATCCTAATATTCAGTGATTTCATTACTCATGCAAGCCAAATAACTCGTGTTTACCTCCTGGATCCTGGCACGAACCACACCGTATGTCTTCTAGACGTCATATCTTCGTCGTGAATCTGGAACGAGACGCCGCGACTCGAATCGTAGGCAGTGGTCGGCAGTTTGAGTTATTGGAGGAGGCCGGCACAGGCTGTTGGTTGTATTGTAGATGGTTGGTGGTGGTGGATGGAGGATCTACTGTGTTTGATATTAAAGATAAAAACTATTGGAAGAAAAGAGAAAATGTAAGAAAGAGAGAGAGAATGGTAGAGAGCGTCGAACACATAGAAAAAAAAACAAGGAACATGGGAAAATAAGCTGGGAAACTGAGATTTGATTAGGAAAATTCTAGTTTTTAACGTTCGTTTCCTCGTGGTAGAGCACAATTATTGAAATTCTGGCTCACTAATAAGATTTTTAATTTAAAATTGTAGAAATCTCGGTCAATTCTTTTCTTGAACCGTTAGCTCCTAAGTAGGTACCGTATCATAGGAAACGATTAACTGATTAGAAATTTTTTTGAAAAAGGCAACTTCAGATTCCAGAAATTCCGAGCTGACATCCTTTGTGGTTTCGAAATGAATGAACCTTTCCCCTTTCAACAAGAAATCATAAAATCAACGAGATTTTTCTTTCTTTTGAGCAGAGTATCATCAATCATTTCTACCCTTCATCAAGCTCCACCTGCTGTCTCCTGTTCCCTCAATCAAACAAACAAAAGCGAGAGAAAGGGAGAACTAATTTGTAGTTGCCTACGCCTACCGTACCTCAGAACCCATCATTTGGGAATTCGAGGGAACCACAATAATATGTATTAATACAAAGAATTGGGGGCGAGAGAGCTGATACAAAAACAAAGAAATCGTATCTGTTTTCAAATAATGAAAATCTCATAACTAGTGGGAATTGGGGAGTATATCAACGGAAAATATTATGGAGACAGTCTCAGAAAAAAGAGAGAAATGTTTGGAAAATTGAAGAAACGAACACTACAGAGTGCATTGTATAAAACTAGTTTTCTTCTATAATATTATTTATTATTTATCACGAGGTGTCTTATATAACACATTGAATACATGACTATCTAGGGCGGGTGGTGTCATGGGCGATGAATTCTAGACAAGAATGAGAATTGTGTCTCCGGGTAGAATGAATGGGCCGGAATAGGCGTTGAAAAGCAGAAAAGAAGGCATTAATTACAGCCTCTTGGGCATACGGACGAAAACGGAAAAGAGCTCAGAGAAGAGGGGGTAAAAGGACGGTAACAAGAGGTACTCGAAAAACAATAATGGAAACGGAAAACCGGGGTGAATGACTATTACATTTGGAAATGATTCATTTCGGATGATGTAGATCTTTCTTCTTCTAGAGAAAAGCCAAAGAGCTCTGTGCTGCAGTGCTCTTCTCCAAAAAACGGATAAAAGGAGAGCACATATGGGCAGTTGGAAATGAGTTGGAAGTTAGGATAAGTTGAAAAGAAAACGGAGAGAAGCCATAAGGTACTTGCCTCCTTTTTTCATTCATTCACTCACCCAAATACTCTGGGTCCGTTGTTTCATAAAAGGTCCAGAGTGAGTACGAGGAGGGGACAGAAGGCAAGAAAATGGAGAGCCCGACCTTGGAATTTATAATTTATTTCTTCTTTTTGAATGGCAACATTTCTGATTTTTGACGAGCAAATAAATATGTACGCCTACACTTTTGGAGGGGGATGAGAGGCCACTTGTAACTGAATATTGCGGGGATAAACTTTACAATTTTTGGTCATTTTGTTTTTAGATTAAAGTTCATTGAGGAACTGATAGATTTTAAGGTTCACTGGAGGTGGATGACCTATTTTCAAGTGGAAAGGTTTTCGGAGAGTTTAGAGTTTCTGAAACTCTAAAAAATGAGATTAAGTGGCATTCCTAGTCTGACTGAAAATCTGAAAGCTTTATTTCAAAATCAGAAATATTGTACCGTAAAAGATATCAGATTTCCAAAACAAATTTCTAGCAAAAACCAATAAAAACAAGAAAACTAGAGAAACATCCGATGCTCTACAAATGAAAACGTAGTCAATGCAGCCCGTCCAATTAATTCTGCTTCCTTGATTCTCTTTTTGGTCTACTCCAGAATTCCTTTGGAAACTATGAGAGAGAGAGTGAGAGTTCAAAGTGAAAAGAACGATAAGACTGATAAGAGAAAACGAGTGTAAAGAATCCAGAGGGTAAAAACTACCTGTCACTGATAAATGAGTGTTTTTCCCTTCTATCAGGAGATATAAAAATAGAAAAGTACAAAAACAATTCCTTGTGACTTTTGGAATTCCGAAACGCATTTTTATATTCATAGAGAGGACAGAGAAATCAGTGCCTTTTTGGTACATTTGAGGGATGGAAGAGAAAAAAAAACAACAATTTTTATGCTTGTTGATTTCCATAACTGAATGACTTTGGAAAATAGGTGTTCGAATGAAAAACAAGGAAAACAACACAATTTGCACAGCTGTAAACTTCGAAAAAAACGCCGAAAAGCGTGTCAGAGAATCAGGAAGGAAAAGAGACGGAAAACGGAGCGTATAAATAAATAATAAAAGAAGGAAAGAAGGGTGTCCAGTGGTCCCAAGATTCTTTTGTAACGTTAGGGAGAAGAAGAATGGAAATGAAAATAAAAGGGGCCTATCGAATTTCAGAAATGAAAAAGACCTCGTTGAGCTGATCCAAGTGGATCACAATGATTGGAAAGAGGGGATCTGTGAAGAGTTTAGGAAAGAAGAAGAAGAATGGATGAAGAAGAAGGAGGAGAAGCAAGAGTTTACGATTTTATGACCCAGCTGTTTTGTGTTTGAGAAGGAATCAATTAGTTCCGGAACTTATCCCCTCCATTTTCTGCTAACAGGAAACTCAATAAGAGCTGGATTGATGGAGAACAAGGAGATGAAAAAAGAAGAAGACATCGGAAAGAAACGGAGAAGAAAAAGAGGAAGATGCTCTGTAGAAACTAAGCCAAGAAGGCAAATCAGCAAACTGAAGACTCGGAATGTGAAGAGGCAAAAAGGAATAGGAAAAAAAAGGAAAAAAGGGGAATGAATGATTAGTGGACAGATAGAAGAATCAAGAGTAGTACATACAAATTGCCTCCCTCTCCCGATACTACGTTTCGTATTTCAACTTTTTCTCCTTGTTTTCTTTTTTTGATGACTACACGAAGACGACGACGACACCTCCAGGAAACCGAAGACATGCATTTCGAAAATGGATTCCGAAATGGAGAAATGGACGAAGTTGCCCTCGAATCAATTCACAAAAAAGGATCCGAGAGAACTGGGGAGAAAAGAAGCGACACTTTCTCTTTTCTTGTTCGTGTCAGTTGGGAACTGAGAGCTGATTTTGGTTGGATGAGGAAGAAAAGGGCACACAAAAAACATGGAAGGACCTTCTTCTTTCTAACCGATTGGGTTCTTTTTTTTTTGGTTGAGAGCCAAGAGAGATAGGGAGAAAAGGAGAGAAGAGATGACGATTAAACCGGATGTGCAGTTTTCTTCACTCTCCTTCTCTCTATATATCTATCTCACCCTTTTTTTGGAAAAGAACAAGAAAAAAGAAGAAGATGGTGACAAAAGGGTCATTTTAAGCACTGTTTGGATAGGATCACGTCATTTTTGAGAAGAGAAAGACTATGAGATTATAGGGGAAGCCTAGAGAACCCAGCTGTGGATCAGGAATCAGAAATATCTTATGATTTACTGTATTAGCTCTACGTACCGTGATAATAGATTATTTTATGAATTTAAAATGATTAAATTCAAGAAACCAATAGTGGGCTTGAAAGGCAACCTGACACAAATTATTAGAGTGGATACTCAGGATACAGGATTTCAGACCTGATCAGGTTAGGTGTTCCAAAATCCTGGATGTGTTATTAAACTATGAACTACAGTAATCTTGTGTCGACTAATATAACTAAACCCTGAAGTTTCAGACAGTCAAAAGATGAGAGACATGAAATATTTATGATCACTAACTTCTCGAAAATTATTTTTTTTAACCTGATTAAGAATAATTGTTTTTGGGAAAACATGTTCGTTAAAATTGAGTTTACCGCAACCTATACGAAAAGTGAAAATACGAGCAACTCGCCGAACACAATAAATATTCAAAATTCAACACATCTCAGTTTCCAAAAAACGAATATTCTCTTTCCCATTTTCTCGCGAAATTCGGATGATTTATGCACTAGACTCAACGCTTTCGACGGCGTTAAAAAGTGTTCCTCGCCTCGTTTCGTCATAGTTTACGACCACACAGACAAGGAGGATTAGACGAAAGATTTGTACTAAATACAAGTTTTGTGACAAACGATCAGAGAGAAATTTCAGAGATTTCAGAATGAAATTCATAAGAGAGGAAGCTACAGAGTGTTTGATCTGAATGGGGAAGTACGGAAGGCGTCACATAAGGTCTGTCATCACGCGGAATGCATATCACGTTACCATAATATGACGGACAAAAACTGAATAGGAAGAATCGAAATATTGAAAAAAAGAATGACAGGGCGACAATAACCGGGGAAAAAGGAGGTGACATCAGCACATTCCACATGCAAATTTTTGGCGATCGACAGAAGAGAAAAAGAAGAAAAAATGTTGTAGATGAAAGGGGAATAAAGTGGGATTCTTCAGAAAAAGAACTTTCAGATTGTTGTTCGACTCTTTTTTGGTATTGAAAGGGGAACGAGAATACGAAGAAATAGAAGACGTCATCAGTCAACAAAACAAGCTGTGCTAACCAATTTGGGTGTGGAGCGGAAAGAAGTTTTTGTTCTGTATACTCAGTGTTTGTGATACAGACAAGAATATTTATTTATTTGGGATGTGGAAAGGAAAAGGGGAATAACAGAAATATACTTTTACGAAATTGTATATTTCAATTTCTAAAATACATTATTGGTACAGTACCAGGACATTAAACCAAGAAGAGGTAAAGGGATCAATTTTTGTGATTTTAGTTAGCAAGATCATTCGAAAACGAGACCTACCGTAACTTCACAAAACTGCACCTCTCCTTTATCTGTGTTACTACCGTAAAACCTCTATTAGAGGTGCCCCCTGAAGCAAGACTTTGATACACAATATCTCAGCTACCTTGAGAGATATTAAATTTTTTCCAACTAAAGAAATGTTTTATAAGTATTCGGCTATATTTTGCCTGTTGGCAACTTTTCGATATCTCCTTTGAGAAAGAATATAAATAGGCTTTGCTGGGGCACATCTTTTAAAGGTGTCACGATAACTTTTTTTCAGAAAATTTTGAAGTACTTGGAGCGAATTCTAATTCTAGTTCTTGAGTAACGTCTAGTTTCAAACAATGTGTCAGAAAGAATTTGAGTGACCTTGGCTTTTATTATTTTGAAAACGCGCTACTGTAAGATTACTGAAGATTCAGAACCAACATGTTTAGAAATCGAATGCTTGTTTATCAGAAGTCGAAGGAAAATTCGATTTTGGACAATTATAAGTCGTGAGATAATATAACAAGTTGGAAAGTAGAAAACAAAATTTTAACTTTGCCTTTCCTGATTTTCACTTTAAGAGAACTTCTAAAAAAGGGAAAATTCTGAAAAGGCGTGTGCCTAGATTGTACATAGGAAAACTCCTAAGTTTTTCATCTTTGTTTTTATCAGAGTTTAGTTTTTGGAAGTTTCATTTTTGGAGGGCGCCGGTTTTGCGCTAGACTCTCACTTTTTGATTTTTTGCGCTCACATCAGCATGTGTTTTTCGTCTATCAATCACAAATTGACCTCTTCCTGAAAATCAAAAAACGAAATACTCACCAACTATAATGATCGTGTCTAGATGGAAGTGCTGTCGATTGCCATGGTCTTAATTTGAACTGTTTTCGACGTGCCACCCCGTTCATCCCGTCTTCGTTCCTGAAATCAGATATTCGATTATTATTCAGAAACTACAGTAAGAATTGTAGACACCGTCGTAACTGCCTTCGAGATCCACACATTTTGAGTATATTTAGTAAGTTTTTATAGGAGGGATTTTCGAGAAAATGATGTTAGAAAATAGAAAGTTTGTGTGGTGTCAAAACGAAAGAAAATGGCAGATTTCGTTTGGACATGTGCAATTGAAACGAGGGCAGTTCGACACGGGGCACAAAACGAAATCTCTTTCTTTGGTTGACAGGTGTAACATTGAAGTTTCATGAGACTATTGACCCCCACTTTTTCATTTTTTTGGAAGCATTGTCTCGTTTCGTTTTTTGAACATTTTCAATTTCCCACCTGCTCGTAGACATTGTAAATTTTAATAAAAGTTTGAGTAGCTATTGGTTCAATGAAATTAAATGAGATTGGCAGGTCGTTTGGTGGCAGAAGAATTGATATCTTCTCGAGTCTACGTACGTGATCCCGGTGGGAGCACAGATAAGAGATGGATAACTCCTGACCTCATTATAGCAGCTGACATCATTTTCAAGTTTTTGGGTTTTTCGAAATAACAAACCGTTTAATGGTGAAGATGGGCATTAGAACGATGAGTAGAACGGTGAAAGGGACGTCAGATTGATCTGGTGGCAGTAGGAATGTATAGATGGTGAATGCTTGAGCAGAAAGTAAAAAGAGTAAGATTGAGATAGGGTGAATATTAAAATACAGACAGAATAGTGACAGCATGATTGAAGAAGACGGCGAAAACAGGGAATGTCTCGTCTCGATTGTGGAGAAGGGGGCCGGTGAAAAGACGAAAAGGAAGGCAGAAACATGCAAACCTTTTCAAATTTTCAATTTCTCCTTCTGAATTTTGCTTGATGACCTAAGGTCACCTGACAACACAAAAGACTATAATAAGTGGAGACAGTGTGTCGTAGGATTATCTGGATGAAGACGTCGACGACATCGATGTGCGTCGTCTTCCCATTATCGTTCGAAACACGGGCAAAAGGACGGGATGGGGGGCGGGAATGGAAGCCTTCCTTCTTCTTATATTCGGTGTTTTTCTCTCCTGCAGAAGGCTCCTTCCTTCTTCTTTTTGTCGCCGAGAGTGGGAAGGAAACGACAAGTGGAGGAGGACCCCGTCGAAAAAAAGATGTGAAAAGAGCAGGTCGAATCGGACAAGGATTAGAGATGGAGAGTGGGGGTTGTTGGAGAGGCGAAAAAATAGACCCGCGACAGAGAGTTTCGATAAAATAACACTGATTTCTCACATTTTCATGTCTTTTCTCTTTTCTAGCCCCCTTCTCATTCGAAAAATGCTGCCGGAGACCCGGGGGCACCCAAGGCGACGACGGACGCCATTTTATGATGTTTATCTTTTTTCTCTAGTTTTTTGGCGGCAGACGACGGAAAGACAATCAACGACCGGAGCGTTGATTGGCCTGTTATGCTCACGCAGAATTTTGGAGCATTCATTTTTGAGAGATTTGAGATAAACATTTCGAATTTCTGTTCCTTTTCTTCCGCTTCCTTTTTCTCTTTTCGGATTTTTTTTTCTCTCGGAAGTTTTTCGGAAGTTTTTAGTAGTTCACAAGTGATTCATCAGTTGTTGGCTTCATTCAAATCAATGAATTGTGAAATATATGTTTTGGGATTTTCTAGTTTTTTTCAAAAAGTTTAACGCCTTCGAGTTCTGGGGAATCGTCTAAGGTTAAATTATCTGGAAGGAATAACCAGTAGTAGGAGCCTAAGGGATTCTGGAGCAGCTCAAGTTCACTCAACTAGAGAAATATTAATTGTGAGTCAGGTTTGGTAATTTGTAACTGGTCAGTTAATTGCTATTAGAATTATGAATTAAAGTCAATTAATGAAGTAATCAATACAGCTGAGATGAAAAATACTGTAGGTTCTCTCTTTTGAAAGTTGAAAGCACTAGGTTACCCACCGAATTCGTTTTGTTTTCATTAATCACTTCAAAAATTTGGAAGACCTGTATTAGAAACTCGGTCCTTTTTGATTTTTCGCTTGGCCTACTTCTGAAGCGTTTTATTGGAGAAGTTTCTTTTCTGAATACCAGCTTCATCGTGTTGGAAGGAACAGAGAAACAAAGAAAACTGTTTTCTAGATCAAACCAATTAGAATACCTTTTTCAAGATTTTCTTAATGTTTTATTGAATAAATTAAATTTTCTCAGGTAACTAAATGATTTCTTTTCTACTATTCGAGAATAGATTCCGGTCACAGTTATCTGTTTTCTCCCTCGGCCATTCTTTTAGTAAACAATGATTAAAACTTGAACCAAAAAACATACAAAGAATTCCAAGAAAGCAGTCTTTCAGTTTCTACAGTAACCCATATTGGAAGAAATCCAACCAAAAAAGTGAAAGTATCTCATTTTCAAAAAAATTCTATTCCCATTTTCCTTCGTTTCCCAATTGTTTTGACAAACATTGTCATTAGTGGTCAAAACTTGTAAAACTAATGATTTGATGTGATTTACAATCCGATGACACAGCTTAAGAATTGTCTCTATCGGAGGCCTAAAAACCGGAAAAATAAGTCCGGTCAACGGGGGAAAAGGACCTCTAACAAATCCAATTAGTCGCCTGGTTTCTGTTGGATTCTGGACAGAAGGGGACACAACAAAAGGGTCAGATGGATTCGATGGATGAATGATACTTCTTCTTCTTCTTGAGAGAAAAGGTAAAGGAAAAAAAGAAAACAGGAACAGAAGAGTACATTGGAGCAGTCGCACCGGTAGTCTGCTCTTCGCCATGTGAGAAAATTCTGTGAGGCAGAAAATATCATTGGCAACGAGACAAATTCGAGCAGTAGCAGCACAACAGAAAGAAGAAAAAAAGAAGAAAAAAGAGGGTGGAGTAGAAGAAAAAAAAGAAGAAGTATCTGTGCGGGAAGGCTCCACAGAAAACAAAATAGGAGAAAGAAGGGAAAAGGAATCGAGTTGCGAATTTGAGAAGACAAGTGTTCTGATATTATGTGTGAATGAAGAATTCTAGAAAAAAAAGAAGAGAAGAATTGCTTTACGATGTGTTAGTCAAAAAACATGACCGAAATTTTATGGGAGATATGCAAATCAGTGGAGAGAGAGAATGGTCGCTCGGTGCTTCCATTCTCAATAATCTTGTTGTGAACGTTGGAAAAAAGAAGAGAAAAGAAGAGAAAGAGTACGGAGAACCAGGAAAAAGAATTTGGAGAGAGGATGGGTGAGTCCATTGAAACAGTAATCCAATGAATTCGTACTATCCAGTTAGCAATTTTAAAATGTTCACTTTTTAAAGAAAAGTAGAAAAACACAATGGAAATTCTTGGCGAGATCATGAAAACCTGTAAAAGACAAAGCTGGAGAGCAATGGAATTCTAATCATCTCATTTTACTACTTCTGTAAGTATCGTGGTGGTATTTCAGATTCTGTGATCTTTAAAGATAGAATGGAAATCAAATCTTGAGAGATATCATTCTTACGAGTGAAATTTTTGGAGATGCGGCTTTCAAACGATCCATAAATTCAGTCACAGGTACTTTCGACTACGGGGAGTCCATTTCTGCCATCAAAACCGGCTGTCTCTGCGAGCCGAGTTTTGAGCTCTCAAACTTTTAAAATGGTTAAGCTTTTTCATATGGAATTCCGAATCGGCAAATAGTATACGCAAATATGTTCTCATTTTTCAACGTACGAGCATAGGTAAACCGCTGGGAAAAACAAATGGAACCACGCGGTGGCGTATATGCGGCCGATTTGGAATTCCATCTGAAAAAGCTTTACCATATGAAAAGTTTGAGAGCTCATAACTCGGATCGCAGAGACATTTAGACGGTTTTGATGGCAGAAATGGACTCCACGTAGTCGAAAGTACCTAGAACCAAATTTATTGATCGTTTGAAAGTCGCGTCTCCAAAGACTTCCCTTGTTAGAAATCTTAGACAAAGAGTCTCCAGAATTTCTAGCTTCGATGAATTTTCTTCGAATACCCATAGTTCTTGAGAACTCCCAGGAAATCCATATGGAACAAAAGAGAAACGAAAAATAAATTAAAAGAAGAAGGAGGAAACGATGGAGAAATTATTTGATTACCCACAATGGACTCTGTCGGAAAGACCAAGAAATGGAATTCATGCTAACATGGACTTTCGAAAGTTTTTCTCCGTGTTGAAAACCGTAAAAAGATCTATGAATACTCAATTAGTAATCTCAGAACTTTCGAATTCCTTTCCACTTGGTCACTTCTTTTTTTTTGCAAACTGGTCACGGTTGGATTGCGGAAGTCAGGGGAAGGAATACGTGCATCAGATCCCTCAGGAGACTTTAAGTTTCTTTTTTTCCCCAATTTTGCACATGTGTTGTTGGTGTTGATTTTTGAAAATAATGGGTTTGTGGAGAAGGTTAAAAGTTGTCATACGTTCAGAGAAACCCTTTGATAATTGTTTTTTGCTTTTGATGATTTCAGATTTTGCAGTTGAAGAAAGTAGTAATTAAAAGAGATGTGTGATGTGGGGAGATTAACTGGATCGTGGTGACGCATACTCATAAAAAAATAACGAAGTTGTTTTCAGAATGATCTTTTGTTTTTTTTTGGATAAGATTGATGTGAGAAAAAACGAAGAGCTACGAAATTAATTGGTGTTTTTCAAACTGGAGAAAACGAGAAACAGTTCAATTCTTGAATTCGACACAGTTCGACCCATCAAAAATTGCTGAAAACTGCTCATAGGTAGTTTCGCTCATTCGTAGTACTATCACTTAGCCGCCGAAGCTACAAAAAAAATACTGTTCGGAAGGGAGTGACAAGAGTGCAAAAGCAAGTTTCGAATGGGCAAAAGAATTTGTTACCATCGTATTCAGAATGATCGAAACTACCTATGAGCCAATTTCCAGCAAATTCTCAGACATTTTCTAAAAGGAGTTGCCTTGTAAGACAACCGATTAGAAATCAGTATTTACTCTGATCTGACTGATTGAAATTTTTACAAAAATCGACATCCTTTTTTGAGTTTTGAGTTTATTACATCTTTAAGACTCAGAGAAAGAATATGAAATAGAAAAACTCACTTTCCGTGTAGAAAATCTACAGTGGCCTCCGTTTTCTTTTTGGTTCCGTTTTCCCGTTTATTGTGACATCAACCAGAATTTGAAATAGATGTTGAGGTCTAAAAAAAAACAAACAAATGACGAGATTTTGGAATGAGAAACGAATGGGAACTAGGAAGAAATGGTAGAGGATGGGAAGGTTTCAACGGGCTCCTCACCGAAATTGGATTTTCAACGACTGGTGACACGAAATTAACGAGCCATTAGAAGGGAAGAAAAGAGGAAAAAAGGGCGGAATTAGAGATGATGGAGATAAAGAGAAAATGAGAGATGAAACCTTTCATTAAAAAATGCTCGAATATGAAAAGAGAGTTCTATTGAAACATTTTGAAACGATTCAGAAGAAGAAGAAGAACTGAAAAAGAGAGTTTGGGAATACATTCGAAAAACCGATTAGTTGGTTGGGAGTCATGTGAACATTAAGAGAAACAATTGTGTCCGGTCTGACAAGTTACTTATTGGATGGGCACTTGGAGAGGAACTCAACGAGCACAAATTAAAAAATGTTCTGGAAACGAAGGAATGAGATATTTGGAGGATGATTGGTACTTGACTATTGGAATATTTTATGAGATCTAGAAGCTCAGTATATTGGAAATGTTCTCCATAAAGTTTTACAGTTAACGGATGGTTTCGAACGGATTTCGGAAATATCAAACTCGTCATATTTTGGCACGGCTTTAAGAAAAGGTGTATATTTTTTGACCGCATTTTTTGAATTTTTAAAAGATTTTACGTCAAAAAAATCCAATTTCTTTAGGCATAACTAGCTTTTGATTGAATCCTGAAGTATAGTCAAAAATTCAAAAAAATCGTTCAAAATTTTTAGAATTTCGAACCTCGGACCGATGGGGAGGGCGCCAGGCCTGGCCGGGCCGAGAAAATTTCCAATTTTGGCCCGGCCCGTTACAAGTTCGGGAAATATAAGATTCTCTGATATCATAAATTATTCTTCTTTGTTCGAACAGATATTCCAAAAAATCTGAATGAAAAGACGTTTTACTGCAATTTTTTGGAGGAAAAACAAGAAGACAGGATTAAAAATCGACTGGGGAGGTCGTGGGATTAGTTTGAATACAAATACACACCGAGCCGTTCCTCATCCTGTTTTGTTTGTTGGGAGCTCTCTCTCTCTTCAAAACGAGAAATTCAGTGGTTTGGATATTTTACCAGTATTCTATTTCCTTCTACAGGATGTGACAATCCATCAAAAGAAAACGTTGTGAAGAGAGCTAAAAGACTGAAAAAAAAAACGAAGGAGCATGTGTCCTTCAATGCATTCGAAATGAGCAAGTTGAGAAAATCAATGGTCTTTTTCTCCTAATTTCTTGGAACTTTTTTGGAATTGTAACTTTGAAGAAACTAAAAAACAACAAAAAGAGAAAGAAAAACGGAAAAAATCTGAATGGAGAGGATTAAATTTGGAAGCAGGAAGAGAGGAGTAATTCCGAATTCAGTTGAGGTTTTTGGGTTGAGAAGCACCCGGAAATTTGAAAAAAAAATGAAAAGAAGAAGAAAAAATGGAACAGATGAAGGTGGTCTAGAGGTGTGACGTTGGGAAAGAAAACAGCTGTAGCCTAACAAAATAATATATCACATTTTGATGGGAGTGGGGATTATCAAAACGAAAAAAGAGTTATGGTTGTGTTATTGAGAAAGAGAAAAAGAGTTAGGAAGGGCAAGAAAGCAAAATTATTTGTTTGGATTTGAAAAAGCTTTTTTTCCGTTTTTCAAACGAAACAAGCGGCGATTTTGAATTCCCAAAGGTCCATGTCCTTCAAGAACAAAACGGAGAAAAAGAAAGAATTTAAGAGAGAAAAAGACAGTAACCGACTTATTTTTAGAAGCTTGAAAAACCCGATAGATAAAGAAAAAGACGGTTTCTCGATTTCAATCTTTGAGCGTACATCATTTGCACCTACATCAAACCAGTCAACAAAATATGATTTCAGAGAAAAAGAAAGAGAAAAAAGGAACGGAAGGAGAGTCTGAACTGGTATATTTATTGATGCAAAGAGAGAGAGAGAAAGAGTGACTGAAAAAGGTGGGGAAAAAAAAAGATTGAATTTTATGTTGGAATTCTTGTTTTCTGAATACTCTGAATACTCAAAAATTGAAAATGTTCCAGTTTCTTCAGGTTGGAAAACAAGCTAGATTTCTAATCAACTGGAGAATTCAGAGATGAATTGGAAGATATCTTGTTCAAGTTTTTCTGGATCTTCAGGTAAACGGATCCAAGAACCTCTAGTTTTCAAAATTTTGGAATATTCTCAGAATCCTTTTTTGGATTTTTGAGAAAGGGTTTCAAGTTTTCAAGGTTTCTTCTCAAACAAGGTTATTTTTTCTCTTCTGATTTGATAATTACCGTTGTCGATTACAGTAACCACAGTGTTATTTGAAAAGGGTTTCTTGTTTTTTCAATTGTGAAAAAATTAAAAGATTGAATAAAAGAATAGAATTTCGTCAGATTCTATTTTTCTGTCCTGAAAATTGGTCAAACTTGTTCTGATTCAACCGAACTTGAATTTCCCAGAAAAGGAATAGTACAAGATAGGAATTCTGAAATTAAGAAATGAGAAAACAAGAATTATTTATATTATTGTATTCATAGTTGAGACAATGAACGTCATCAGTCTGAAAACTTCAGTGATAACATTTCTAATCAACTACAAAGAATGAAGTTTCGAAAAAAAGAGAAAACGGAAAATTCTATTCTTGGAGACAAAGAGGAAAGACACGTCAACGAACGCGAGGATTCTGATTAGCAGAAAAAGGGAAAAATACACTGAGGGGGGTGGTGAAGAGTCGTCTCGACACGTACTATTCTATTCTGACAACAAATGGACGACGTCAACATGGGCGGCACACAAATGTAGGAGTTTTTCTCAAATTACCACAATTAAATGAGAAAAAAAAAGAAACAGAAGGAGGAGGTGAGAATAGAGGACGAGTCAAGGATTCTCTATTTCATAGTTTGTTTTTGCAAAGTCCATTTATCTTTTTTTGAAAAGAAAATGTTGTTGAAAAAAGAAGAGAACTAATTATAGAAGATGATACATCTACAACATCATTTATGGAATTTCTGAGTTTTCATTTATTTAGAAAATGACTTCTGATGCTTCTTCACAGATGAAATTTCGATGAAAACAAGAAAATGTTGAAGTAATTATTATGTATATAAATAACAGGTTACACAGCTTTTTTTGACGACGTCAGACGACAGATCACTCGGAGTAGAAAGTGAGGAAATGGAGAGAATGAGCTTCTTTTGGATTGTTTTTATTTAGAGCTGAAAAAAATAATTGGAAATGGTGCTTCTCATTCTTTATTATTTTTACACAGTAGTACTCTCTGAGAGTACTACAAACACATATTTGAAGAGTGCATTGTTAATATTAAGCAAGTGTTTGAAGATTCGAAATATATAATTATTCTTCATGCACGGTTTCCAGGTAGAATTCAGATTTGACGTTTCGAGCGAGATTTTCTACAATTTATTGTTTGTGTTGGTTGCATGTCCAATGTTAAACACTGGTGTTATGATTTTCTATACTTCCTAAATATAAAGCAATTAGAATTTTATTGAAACTGGAACAAAAACTTGTGACCGTAAAAAGAACTTACGAAAAAGGCAACTCGAAAAGTGAATTCAGGGGATAAGACGGTAGCAGGAATGCAACTAAAATCATCAGAAACTGAAGGCAAAAATGAGAGTATCTCGTGAATTAATGACTAAAATCGGGATTTGGTGGACATATTAACGATATGATACAATGATACAATTTCTACATGTAAATGAATTCAGAAATATCGGGTTGAAGTAATTCAGCTCGTGCCAATACAGCATTGAAGAGTGCATCATTAGTGAGGTCAAGTGATTTTCGACATTCCGATAAACTGAAAGACTTTGATCGTGTTCCGCATTCCTTTTCATCTACTCCGGGACGACTGGCATCTCGAACGAAAGCGATAAATGCGGCTGATAGATTATCGAAATAGAGCATCAGTTGAGAACAGAATCCAGCTCGCACAGATTCCTCCATTGGTAACATATCGATTTGTTTGAGGAACGAGTTAACACATTCCAGTGTTCGGCATGGAGAAAGTTCTCTGAAATATGTATATGAGTGGATTATCGTCTCGTCTTATAAATTACATTTGTGGAACTTTTGTATTTTTCGACGTCATGACTCCAGCATGTTCAAGAATCAAACGAACTCCTCGAGAATCATTTCGTGCCCTCAATACTCGATGTTTTTGATATGAGGCTGACATACAAACTGCCGATCGATCCAGGTCAATGATACAAATGGGCCATGGGCTAGATGTTCCACTCATTATTACTGATGGAAGTTCGGCCTGAAAATAGAAAATAGTGAATTCGATTACATAAATTATTTTAATGTGAACATACTCTTCTGACACCCTGCAACCTCAAATACGGATTGTACTTGTGACGATACGGACGTAGACAACACCATTGATGAGCTTCGGGAACAAAAAATGCAAGAGTGTACAGAAGTCTCGCTACGAGAACATGATCGGATCCGATGATAACAGTATGCCCTTGACTTTGCAAACAACCGGAAATCGCTTTGGCGAGAATTCGGTTTTCAGATAAAGATGTTCCTTTATCGGCGAACAACGTGTTTTTGATCTGAAAGTCAATACTTGGTAGGCTTCGAATTTGAAATATTTCTTACCATTAAAGGCCTGTCTTGAGATACGAGAGGAAATCGTTCCAATGCAGAAAGAAGTGAAAGAAGGCGAGATAATTCAGAGGTGACTCTAACAAGTACATCATCAGAATCTTCCTGGAAAATAATTCAAAACTAGAATAAGTATTTGTGCACATAAAAACTCACAGAAAATAACGAAGCTTTCATTTTTGGAACTGAATCTCCAACCATCCTCTCGAACCAAGAATGCCTATCCAGATACCATTCTTGTTTTAAATGAGACATGAGAAACGAGATGGCATAAGTGATTGTTGATCCTGTTCGAGTCTGAGCAGAAAAAATGAAAGCGGCAACAAGAAGATGACGAGATGGCGAGACGATCAATTTATGCTGTAGAGGGCATCGGGAATGAGGAGCGCTAGAAACATTTAGTTATTCTAAATCTTATACAAAAAAGCTCACTTGCAAATCAACTCTGCCAGAACACACTTTGCCACAAAAGCTTCATCTGTTACATAAGTTTCTCCGAAATCAATTTGATCATCAAAAAAGTCGAAAATATCTCTCGGTGGTGGAGTATTCGTCTGTTCTCTCTCGTCTCTAAACTTAAAAACGTTCGGGTTCGGAGTGGATGTCATCATTCCAAATGCATCTTCGAATCTTCTCGTTGAGTTTCCACTCTGCGGACTTTGACACATTGCTGAGAGATCACTGTGTGTTGAAACCCCGACACCAGAATCAACGCAAGATCGACGAAGTTCTGAAGACAGTTATTTTCAAATCTTCCATCCGAAAATCAACTAACCGTCATCATTAGTGATTGGTGATAATCGATCCAATTCGTAGTGTTCTGTCAAATGTGCAACACATTCATTTGTTGGGATCGCTGTAGAAGTTGATGCAATCTTGTCTCTCAAATACTCTGCGAGTTCTCTATCTTCTTCATTCGGATATTTACTCGCTAAT
Organism: Caenorhabditis remanei; assembly: GCF_010183535.1. Taxonomy (NCBI): domain Eukaryota; kingdom Metazoa; phylum Nematoda; class Chromadorea; order Rhabditida; family Rhabditidae; genus Caenorhabditis; species Caenorhabditis remanei. The sequence continues at coordinate 13,106,954 of NC_071329.1, forward strand.
AACTTCCCGAGGTGACCAGTATCGTTAGGAGAGGGTGAGGCGAGAGTAAAACTGGTTCCAAGTTTATCATCTTCCAAAAACTTTCCCTCACAACAATGATCAAGTCCTTCGTCTCTCAATGATTTCCCGCTACTTTCAGGACTGTCAGTTATTCGAGAATCATCCATCGTCAACGTTTTTGTACTCGTTGTTGCACTATCCGTCATATATTCATCTAGATATTTCATAGTTTTGTATTTATAATCACCAGCATTCATCATATCGAGTGCATTGAATGAATCCACTAGATTGGCGTCTAATCCATCGAGAATTGTTAATTCGATCTGTAATAGACATGAAACACTTGAAAGTCGTTTGAATTAAAGTACTCACTTTTAATGGATCGTCGATTTCCTCAAAGGAAACTGATTGGTTCGATCCAGATGAATCCATTAAACTTTCTCCGTCTGCAATTGATCCATCTTCTCCAGAAAGGTTGACAGGTGATATAGAAGTGGAAGGTGTTACATCCCAAACAAATTTCAATTCAGGTCCAGTCATAAAATCGAATTGCGACCAAACAATCTTCATAATTCCGCAATTTTCACTTGTTTTAAGGGGCAGCTGCCTTCGCACAGCGTGCTCTTTCTTTTGCTGCTGAAATAAATTATATATTCGAACCTTTCAATTAAATTATTAAATTTCAGCAGGCTAACCTTGAATTTTAGTCTTTTCACTGCGGCAGAATACATTTCTCGCAATTTATAGTTTTAACTTTATATGAAATGTTCATAATGTCCATGGCAGGTTCAAAAATGATAAGCGGTGTGGCCGATAGGAGTGTTGATAAGCATTGATAAGAGACAAAATATACTCACATCTTTAAGCGCATCGTACGTAGTAAAATATTCATCCGCTTCCATATAGATAATTTTTATTGAACTCTTTGAAATACAGCGTTCGCGGTAGAATTCAGAGAATCAATACTGCTAGATTTCACTGGTGGCTTGTCAAAAAACTAGAAAAGTGAATGAAAGAAAAGGCAGAACAGGACGAATTGCTGTATTTACACAGGCAACAAACGATGGAATTCGCCTGTAGGTTAACAACTGTCTGACCGTCTCCGTCTCAACGATCCGTGCACTTTCTCATTTACTTGATGCGTCCCCGATGTAAGAGCGGGCAAGAGAATCGATTAATGAATCATCAACTGATGCTTATTGATCGCTGAGTTGCACTTGTCAGCTGTTTTTTTCAGATAAAGGTCGCCGTGACCGATTTTTCTCTTTTGTCGGCCATTCAAGCAACAGCTTTCACAATATTCTTTTTGGGGTTTATCCACACAAAGAAAAATGTATTTCGGTGAGCAGAGATTTCTCTGACTATTCATTCAACATAAAAATACAATTTCGGGAATTCACTATTTACAATGTACACGTTTTAGTTTGAAGTAAGGGAGATTTGGTTGTGAGCGAAGTAATTATGACAGGTTAGCGAGATTGAATGCTCCGAAGTCACCGTTTCGAATACGGTTGAGTCTGTGGGGGTCGATCGCGAAGCGGCATCTCTTGTCGATTTTCTTTGAGATCAAATCCCTATAAAAGAACAATTAAGTTCCTGAGAAATAATTCAACAATCTTACTTCAATGGCGGAGAAAGCTGATCGACCATAACTGATACAGCATCAAATGGTTGCATAAGCATGTCCAGACTGAGCCAACCGCTAAGAGCACACTTGTTGTTGAGCCTTTTAGTGACGCATGGAAGAGTACATTGCAAAGAAGTACAGAGATCTCCGAGATGATCGGCAACAATGAAAGCGTTTCCTCCAACGGTCGCAGCGAATTTGATGTTAGAATCTTGTGAGAATGCAGTGAGATTCGAACGAGCATAGCATTCTTTATCACAGGCTAAAATTGCCTCAAATTAGATACGATTTGGAGAAGTTGATTTACCTGACATGACGTCATCGACAATCGGGTCGAGACATTTTTCCATGCGCTCGAAAAGGACGTGCTTCGTGGCACACATGTATTCTACACTGCTACTAGCTTTCAGGAAGATCTTGTTGTGATCACAGAACTGCTCTTTATTCAAACAACTGATAGCCTGGGCGTGGAGACTGCACACTTTTCTCGCTTGGTTGACGACATTTTTCATGTACCACAGCGAAGTTGTCGAATTGATGAACGGATCGATGCATTTCCTCATACAGTACGGAACACCAAGAGCACGGAAGATGGTGTCAACATCAAGCACTGAAATCGTGTTTCATTTCGAACTTTTCACATGTAAAAATTTTCTTACTCTGTTCTTCGTGAGGGACCACATCTTTGTCTCCGTGAGCTGGCTTGATGGTACCATTCACAACATGGGATAACAAGAAGACGAGAACGCAGGCCAGCAAAATGTCGCGCATCTGGAAATGAAAACATGAAATACTGCAATACTCGAAAAAAAATGAGGTAAAAGACTTCAATAAAATTGAAATTACATAGTGATTTGATGAGAAACTATTTTTTTTGGATCTATTTTCGCCGAATTTTCTAGAAATCAATCCTTCGCGGGCGAAAGGAATGGTCCGCGCCATGCTTTAAAGGAACATTTACAGTAGCGTTGAATTGGTCTCGCCACGAGGACCATAGAAAGCGAAAATTATTACAAAAAATTATTGTTTCAAATACGTCGAATCATTTTAGGAGTAAGAGGTTGTTTCATCGTCTCTTTTTTCGAAACTCTTTCGTTTTGATAAAGAATTTGTATTATAAATTCACAACACTGCGCCGCATGGCTTTAAAGGCGCATCCCATTTATTAGAAATTTCGCGGAATGGTCTCGTAGTTGAAAAAGATCAAATACCCTATTTTCGAGCTTTGCAGGTCTAAAAATAAATGCAAATAATGTTTTTCGCTTCGAGACCATTTTGAACAAATTAGAGGCGCCAAAAGCCATGCGGCGCAGTGTCGGGAATTTATAATACACAATTTCAAACGAAATAGTATTTCAGAACCGTAAAATAAGGTTTCCTTTTTCGATCTAATCCGCTTTAACGACCCGCGCAAAATCTAGCATTCTACCTAAATTGACTTTTCTCTGTTTTTCTCTTGGCCCACTCGATCTTCCATTTTTCAAATGCAAAACTATCTGTATGCAGATAATTTACATTAGTAATAGGACTGATATACTTTGATTTCGGATGATAAATGTTACCTTTGTTTATGCGCAAAGTTTCGGAGTTTGTTTTCAGACATTTGATCTCTCGTGTTCACTCTTCCTTATTAAATATATTATTCCTCAGGATAGATTATGTCTAGACCTCGCCTAGACCAATTAACACTTCAGTTATCTAGTTACTAGATAACTGAAGTGTTAATTGGACTAGGCGAGGTCTAGGCATAGTCTATCCTGAGAAATAGATTCTAGTCAGTCCCGTTTAGACATTTCCTGTGCCATCGCAATCGATAAAATTTCATCCACGAGTTCTTATTTCTTTTCGCAAAGTTTTCGTCTTACTTCGAAGTTCCGTGCTGGCCTAGAAATCAAATTCTCTTTTCCGCCAAAAATTACCGCAAACACCATATCGTACGACACTTTTTTGGCGCGTAAACGACTCGTTAGAATTTTGAATAGTTATTCTTGCCGCATGTTCTTGATTATGTGTTACTTCATAACTTCGAATATTTTCGTATTACTGTTCAATGATTTAAACCGTCGTTTTTTTTCAGAAGTCAACGATGGCGGAAATTCAAATCAGCCATGACGTCTTTAACAAGTACCATACTAATGGAAAACTCCGATTATCCACTGGCTTTGTCCAAGAAGTTCTGGAGAAGCAAGGATACCCTGGACACGACGGTATCGTCCAAATTCTGGTAAAAAAAGATTATATCCATTATTTCGTAATATCTCTTTTTCTAGAAAGGGAAAGAGGACATTGGAGAGCAGATGGGACATCCTTTCACATATAGAATTCGTATTTGTGATGGAATCTTCCAGTACAGTAAGTTTATCAATTCAATACTGAAAAATCGTATTATTATTTTCAGATACACTCGTCAGTGCCGATATCGACGATCAAGTTAGAAGCGAATCTGAGCATCTCGTTGAAGGAGCTATCATTGCCATTACTAATCTCACCATTTTCAGCCAAGGGTTAGTATAGGCTATAATATTTAATTAAGCTAGTTGAATCATTGCAGGGCTGGAGTGAAGACTTCCTTCCTGATAACCGGATACAAACTTCTTTCTCGTTACCATCAAGTACTGAGCTCTCCTGAAGTTAAGCCAAGATCTCACTCTGGTAACCCAGAAGAGCATCGTGGCTACAGACCGAATATCGTCGTTGAAGATTTATGGCCAGAAGCAGATTCTTGGGGCACTGAGTTCCAGGAGAACATGTCGAATCCGCCAGCAGCAAAAATGCCGAAAAGAGAGAGCGGAGGAGGTATATTTTGAATTGAATCGAGCTCGTAGGTCGAACGTTATATTTACAGATACATCAGTCAATCGCATGGCTGCTCCAGAACCACAGCGCGTTCGCCCTGCTCCTCCACCAGCTCGTCGTGGAGCATCCAATAACGGAATCATTCCTATTGCAATGGTCACTCCTTATGTCAACAACTTCAAAATCCATGGTATGGTCTCTCGAAAAGAGGATATTCGTACATTCCCGGCGAAGAACACGAGAGTGTTCAACTTTGAAGTCACTGACACAAATGGAGATACTATTCGATGCTGTGCATTCAATGAGGCTGCTGAGTCATTCTTCGGAATGATCACAGAGAATCTCTCGTATTATATCACCGGTGGATCCGTTCGCCAGGCTAACAAGAGATACAACAATACTGGGCACGATTACGAAATCACCCTTCGCAGCGATTCTGTTGTAAGAGTCAATTTATTATTAGGCTTATAATGAAGTTTATAATTTCAGATCGACGCCGGAGGCGAGCTACTCGCTGCTCCAAAGCTTAACTTGAGGAGAGTCAGATTGTCGGAGGTTGCAGGACATTGTGGAGGCTTGATCGATGTTCTAGCTGTTGTCGACAAAATGGATGACGAACCAACAGAGTTCACATCTAGAGCTGGAAAGACTCTTGTCAAACGAGAAATGGAACTAATCGATGAATCGTCAGCAATGGTGCGATTGACTCTGTGGGGAGAAGAGGCAACAAAGGCGGATGCTCAAGAGTATCAACAAAAAGTTGTTGCTTTCAAAGGAGTTATTCCAAAAGAATTCAATGGAGGATACACATTGGGCACTGGGTCTGGAACACGCATCATTCTGGCTCCCGATATTGGCGGAGTTGCTGACCTTTATGACTGGTATCATAACACTAAACCGTCCGCGGAGGTCAAGATGATCAGTCAAACTTCCGGAGGTTCGAATGACGTTCCACGGACTATTGCCGGTCTTCAAGAAATGCAATTCGGAAAGGATTCAGAGAAGGGAGATTACGCTTCAGTGAAGGCTATGATCACGAGAATCAATCCAAACAATGCTCTTTACAAAGGATGTGCTTCAGAAGGTTGTCAGAAGAAAGTGGTCGAAACAGACGGAGAGTACCGTTGTGAGAAGTGCAATAAGAGTATGAACAAGTTCAAGTGGCTCTACATGATGCAGTTTGAACTTTCTGATGAAACTGGACAAGTTTATGTGACGGCGTTTGGAGACACTGCTGCGAAAGTGGTTGGCAAAACTGCTGCTGAAATCGGAGATCTGAAAGAGGAAAATCCAGAGGAGTACAATGGAGTATTCGAACGTATTCAGTTCGCTCCGAAGATGTGGAAACTCCGCTGCAAGATGGAAACATATAACGTAAGTCTAATACTTCCCATTCAATAATTGTTTGGTTTTGTTCAGGAAGAAACTCGTCAGAAGATGACCGTCTTTGGTGTCGATGAAGTCAATCAAGACAAGTACATCGAGAATCTGAAACAACTCATCGAGCAGATGAAAGAGATCAAGGATGAAGGAGGTTACTAGTGGCTTGCAACATTCATCTGTCGATACGATCTCTGATTATCTTATTTTAACCAGAATATTACTGTTACTCTATTATCGGAATAAAAAAGTTCCGACATTTTTTTCCGACGAGCAAGACTCCCGCCACTGATCTACGGAAACGCCCACTCATCATAAACATTTCTTCTGCAAGATCAGGGCACGGTTTCATTGAATTCGCGGGTGAAGTTTTGTTTAAAAATACCACTTTTTAAATAAAATTTGACCTATTTCCCTTAAAATTTGATCTTTTTTCCTCAAACTTCATGGTGGAAATGAAATTTTAAGGGAAATAGGTCAAATTTTATTTAAAAAGTGGTATTTTTAAACAAAACTTCACCCGCGAAATCAATGAAACCGTGCCCTGATCTTGCAGAAGAAATGTTTATGATGAGTGGGCGTTTCCGTAGATCAGTGGCGGGAGTCTTGCTCGTCGGAAAAAAATGTCGGAACTTTTTTATTCCGATAATATTTCCCGCCCATTATTCTCACATGTTCACCACAAGATTTTGTTTTTTGTACGATGGTTTCTTTCTTATTTACTTGCGAATAAACTATTGATGTGAGCCTATCCCGCATATTGTCAGTCTAGGTGTGTTGACCTCGAGATGTATTCTGAAGTGACAGCAAGTCGTTGTTAGTGTCCTTGAGAACGATGAGACTGACCAAAAACAAATGGCCTTGGCCAGCCACATTTTATCCTATGTCTGCCTTCTCTGCCGGCCACCACGTTGTTCACTCTTAACCCGCAGGTTCGTAGGCAGCCAACGAGCTCTCTTCGCCTCTTTCTCTATCTCGCGGTCTTTTTTGCATTATTTCCCTAGAAAGACATCGACGGATTAGTCGAGAAAACATGCAGTTTTCAATACAACGTTATCTCATGCTCTCGTGTTATCACCTGTTTACGTTGAATAATAATTATTAAATCTCGTATTGCATCAATGCATAGTTTTTCGAAATCCGAATATATTCTGTTATTCTTCAAAAATTTGGCACTTTCCAAATCCATCAATTACTTTTCTTCGAAAATTGGCTGAGCCACCAAGTGTTTCTTCCTCGAACAGCCGCCAGTTTACATTGAACTTTGCTGTGTAAGTCGTCTCTCTGACTCTTTCGACCCCAAGAGTTCACGTCTGCCCCATTATTTTTGTTGCATTCATTGAGAGTTGCAAACCAAATGAGAGGGAGGGCACCTGTATGCATGGTGACCTGAGAGTGTCGTGTACACAAAGGTAAACCCCCAAGACCTTGCAAGGGGTATGCTCTGCATTATTTTCTAACCTCAGAACGACGTTTTGACAATCAACTCTCTTTTTATCTTTACCCCATACAATAAATCACGAATTGAGGGAATCGTATCAGTAGTCACTTAACTTTTTCTGTTCTCTCCGAAATTCTTTTACCCATTCCACTTTTTTTTGATTTATTATCTCTCACACCGAAAAGATAATGTTGCTTTAACAAACTCACATGTTGTTCACAGTTTTTCAAAGAAAGCTCCGTTTTTCACTTTGTACAAAGCTTTGTTCTGTAATTAATTGCCTCTATAGTTACATTTTTGCAATGTTTTGCGAGCAAAATATATTTTCCAGGTTGATCTGCAATAATGTTGACAAATGCCGGTCCCCGTACAGCCAAAATCAGTAGAGACGTAAGTTTTTAACATTCAAATTTCATGAAAAGCAACCAACAACTAAAAATTTAACCAGTATTCTTAAAGGAAATTCTAAATATTTTGCATTTTTTGATATTCGTCGTTAAAGATTGGAATTTGAAGTTTAAAAAAAAATTGTTTATATTTTCCTTGAATTTCAGGTTAGCAATTTCATTATCACTCAAGTTCTGGAAAGAAGTGATGATCTGATCAAAAACTCGTATAGACGCCTAACCACTGAAAACGTTGCAAGAAACGAGCATTGGTCTCGAATTGCTGAAAAAGTAACAGAAAAGTTCGATATTCCAGCAGAGATGGAGCGAGTCAAGTCACATTTTCATAATAGGAAAAAAGTTCTTCTAGCCAGAATCAAAGACGAATTGAAGTAAAGAAAAAACTGTGTGAAAAGTCATAAATGCCAGTTTTTCAGGTTAATTCAGAACTCTTGTATGATGACGACTGACGAAAAAATTGAGGAACTAGTGAAACGAAGAATTTGTATTGGAGAATATGATGAACAACTTGCTAGAGTTTGTCTAGATATCGAAGATGAAGAAAAAGGAAGAACTGATCAATTTGGTAATGATCAGTTCATGCAGCAGCCGACAATGAATTTATTCACAGAAACTACTCATCAGTCATTATTGTAAGTTTTTAAATGAATTTCCTAGTCAAACTTTGTTTAACTTACAGATGCCAACTTTTGAGTTCTTCCGGTCCCCAACCTACTGCAGATAAACCTGCTTTGAACCTTTCTCCTATGGAGTCTGCATCAGCATCAAGCAGAGACTCAGACGTACCGGTTTCCATTCCCATTCCCACAACGATGGCCACAACGAGGGCACCGCTCCTAAGCAAACTATTATGTGATCCATCAACATCAAAAGAAAACAGTTTTTCGAAGAATTCAGAAGATTCGAAAGTGAACAGACCGCCGTCTGGAGTACGGAATATGCCGGTTTTATTCCCGGAAAGGAAGCGTCGTGCCGCAAGTCCGATAGAGAAAAACAATTTATCTTCAGTATTACCAAGCCCCAATGGACAATATCTTTCACATCTAATTGTTGACATCACATCACCACAAGAGCTTAAAAAGCTGTTATCTGTTTTGGTAAGTTATTATAATTTTCTCCAAGTTGGGAATTTTAAACGAGATCGCTAGTACAATAGGATTTCAACGTCTTCAACTTTTTCTATAGTCTCATCCTTTGAATAGAATGAAATATGTTCAGTAGTGTTCCCATTCTCACTCACAAACATTGAAATACTTCGCATTTCGAGAGATTTTGACTGTGAGTGAAGGCAGAGAAATAGTGAGCGATGAGACACTGGAGGAGCGGCGGGGCGAAGAGCGATGCGCGAGCGTGTGCGCGTTGCGTGTGTTTTGTTTTGCCTTCTGTGAGTTTTCAGCTATAATTATTCACTAAAAATCTGAAATTACTCAAAAAGGTACTGGAAGACGTCTGGAAGGGCCTAGGGTCATATATACTCAGATTTGAAGTATAACATGCTTTCAGATTGACAATGGATTCTCCAGATTCCAGCATGTGGCAACTTCAGATATGGTGGCTTCTTCGATTGAAGCAGGTGAGAAAACAAATTTAATGCTTGAAAGTTATGATTAAATCCTGAAAAACAGGCACATCTCTTCCTCATACACACTCACAGGTGCAGGTGCCTCAAAAATGAGAACGAGTTGTGATACTTGTTGTTCAATAGAGCGTATGTGCAGTATTTGTTTAACTGAGTAGCCATAGAGTTTTGATAGAAGATATAGACATCAACTGGGAAAAAAAAGAAATATCAAAAGAAAATTAAACTTATAGGAATACAACGAGCATCCAGAATAAGAAACTTCGAGAACCACGAAACACGGCATGAAGATCAGTTCGATAGAGATGAAACACTATTCTGGCCAACTCGAAATCCTGAAAATGGATCATTGACAGTTTCTCCTGATATGAGATCTGATGTGATGGATTCTATCAAAAATAGGTAAACAGAATATTTTAGGTCTACAATGGTATACCTTGGAATTACAGAGTTGAACGTGTCGATGTGGAAGTTAAACTCGAACCATGCACTGATGAAGATGATGAGTATGAAGAAGAGGTGGATGAACAGACGGCACAATTAGAAGCACAATTAGCGTCGGAAGCACTGCAGACTGGTTTGGCATTGTTCGGAAAATCTCCATCTCCGAAGAAAATGAGAAGTGATCATTCTGCGAGTAGTTCCTGGAGTGATATTGTAACGGCTACTTGTGAAATGTGTGGAACAGTGATTCGTTTAAATTCTGGTGGCTCAAAATGGAACTTCTATGAGCATGTAATGATGAAACACTCTAAACACAAACCCTATAAGTGCCCTCTGTGTCCATATCAAACTGGAAGGAAAGTTCGTGTGAAGCAACATGCATTATCACAACATAACACAGAAATTGAACCAGTTGATATGATGTAAGTTTTTGTCAGCAGTACTGAAAGATCCAATTCATATTTTCAGAACGCCAGAAATCCGAAGTGAATGGCTGAACACAATGTCCAAGTGCTTTCCGGACCATCAATACGGAAAAAGTACAAGAATCTGAGAATTGCAGAGAAGATTATAAATTTATTATATTTTTACCTCGAAAAAGCTCAATAATTGCTCGTTTGATATTAATATTGCTCAAATATATGTAAATACTCAAAAAAAGTTTAAACTGGGTTAGGAAGAATTAATAAAATATCTATCCTAAACTGTCAATCGTTTTCCGTCTCTGATGAATAGTTCAGCCTATTTATCTAATATCTGTACATTCTCACCCTTTTCTATACTAACCTTTTCTCCGTGAAGGTGTCGTCTCCTTACGATTCGACCCCGGTCGGGATGCCGAAATTCGTCGTCATCGAGCTGAATGATGACGCCGAGACCATCGATCTGCTCAGTTATTGCGTGAGTTTTTAATGTTTTTGATTAAAGGTGAAACTTCTATTTTACCTTTTCATTTTCTTACACATCTTCTTATTGAGCCAATAGCTTCTCTGTCTTAAATAGAACTTGCAATCCAGTCAGTTTTTTTCTAAGATTTTTGTTTTTCTAACTTGAACTCTAGTTTTATTCTTCTTTATCTTTCCTCGTCTTCACCTTCTTTCTTGTTTAGTCAAGTGAACTAACTCATCATTGAATATTTCAAACCGTATTACCTCCTCCTCATCTCAATTCCTGTGTTATGACTGTAATTAATTTTCAAATCATACGGTAGTCTCAGCAATACTTCTTAAATATGATATCGACTTTTTCAATCATTCATATAATCTGATGTTGTTTCTCTTGCTCAGAATCGAAGGCTCTTTTCTCGTCTTCTTCCTATTTTTAGAAAGTTTTTCTTACATTTCGAGAACTCTGCTCCCCAGCTTTCATCCCAAAAAACTCCGTTTTTATCATAACGTCTTGATTCTCTTCTTCTCAACTCAAAAGCTCAAATACAAAAACTGTCGTATAAAATCTCACAGTTTCTCTTCGATATCTATCGTCTCTCCATCAACACCAGCTCCGTTATTTCACACGATGCTCATTTCGAATTCGACACATACATATATACAGTGCCACTTTTCCCTTTCTCTCCTTCATACAGATCGATGAAATCGTGGCGGTCGCATAAATGTGCGAAGCGAGCTGCAACCCGCACCGTGCTGCTTCTCCTCTCTCCGTCGTTTTTTTAACTGCAGTGTTCCCTTTTTTCATTTATGCGAGCAACACCGTGCTAGTTTGAGAGATAGTGTATATTGGGCGGAGAGTTCGAAAGTGTTTCTGTATACACGGAGCCACCGTTCTCTCTATCACTCGGTGTCGTCTTTCTCACTTTTCGTTGTCAGTGTATATGTATGCAGTTCGGGTATCATTCAGACTATTGTTCTTGCGCGGTGAGCGGTGAGCGGTGAGCTGTACGACCTGGCTGAGAACGGATACTGTAAGTTGCTAATAAGGTCACAAGGGGGCTCAAGAATCTTAAAAGTTCTAAAGTTGTTTGGTGTCTTGTATGAATCTTGAGAATATTCTGTAGATCCAGGAGCGTATCGCTTAGACTGTCAATCCTTAGAAAGAACTGAAAGTAGTCTTATGCATCATTCCCGATTCAGCTACTGGAGCAGGATGCTTCCTTGGTAAAATTTGAAAACTCATCAATTCATTACTTTTCTTCTTTCTTTTGTCCTCCGTCGCTATATGCACCAATGTATACGAGCTCTCACAATAGAAGACGGTGCTGTCCTATTCCAGCACCACCGTACAGAGGAGTGTACATACTTCGTTTTCATCATCGTTGTCATCATAATGCCTTCTCCCATCCTTTTCTCTTTCTCCTATACCGGGTAGAAAAAGAGAAAAAGAGTGGTGCTGTATGCACAATGCACACAACTGACAAAACTGTACTCGTTGTCGTTGTGGCGAGAGCGAAACGAACAACAAGCGCTGTTTCCATCAATTTTCCCTTTTCCGCCATCACTTCTAAGCATCCCAAAAGAAGAGATGGACGATATCATAAAACCGCGGCGGCACAATGCTTGAATGTGTGTGAGACCGAAAAGCAAATATTGCCGGTGGAGCAAGAAGGGAGAAGGCGAGCAGCACCACACCATCATTCCCTATAACAATATCATATCATTCCTTTCTTCGCTTTTGTGCATTTTTCATTCAAATATTTTCTTCCCAACACTCTCCGAAATCGATGTCTTTCTTAATTGAACTAATACAGTCTCTTCACATCCCACTCAATACAATAATCCTCATTCTGAGTCCTCTTGGATTCCACTACTCTTAAGTCTAGCGCATCCGCACTTAGACGCTAAAACTCTTTTCTCTACGAAACACTCTTGACTTCAATTCAATCTTCAACCATTCGAAATAAGGTCAAATTGAGCAGAAGAGTGAAAGCTTGGCTATAATAAATAAGGATTTGGAAGATTTTGTGTTTATAAAGTAAGATACACTATATCATTCTTTCATTCCTGACTCAGAGATCCCTACAGTAAGGTTTGGATTGTTGTTCCCCAACACTTTCACAAACTCCAGGTTTCATTTTACGAATCGTCCACTTCTTCTTCTTCTTCTTCTCTCTCAGATCCAGTTGGAGTATCCGTGTCTACTGTGCGATGAGTTTACGGCATTATGGGAGCGTTCGCGCACAGTGCGCATTAGTCGCCGTCTTCTTCTGTCTCCGAGATATTTCTCACTCCCCCGTAGCGCATATTATTCCAATCCATGGACTTTCTCTTTTTGTCCATGTTGAAGGAGCGAATGCATATCTCCGTAAAGTCACCCGTCGAGGCCGCAAAGACGGACACCCGCACTTTCGGCTCGCGATGACCTAAATTCTGGAGGAGATGGACGGTAGAGGAGAAGTAGAAAAAGAAGAGGAAGAAGAAGTTGACGGAGACGACCTCTCCGGTCTATAAATCGGTTGTCCCCGATTGGAGCCAATTCAGTCGTTTCATGTGTGTCTCTCTTCCCCGTCTGCGCGAAGTCTAAATCGGATTCGTTCTACCAGCGTGATTCACCCACGGCGGCGTCTAACCATTATTGCACACAATAGAATCGACAAATCGACAGGGCGCTGCTGTGTCGTCGTCGACGAAATAGAAGTGATGAGCGCATGCGGGCACCACTAAAACTGGTTTTCTGAGTTACAACCTCACAGAGGCGCAGTCGGGCATCACAGAGCGAGGCCATCACACGTATTTTCATTGTTAGAGAGCCACAATGTCAGAGGCGTCGTTTAAACATCGTGCATCAAAATAAAAAATTCATTGGGATGGAACCAACAACGGCAATTCGTAATACGTTGGACGTGATTATTGATGAGCATCGTAAAGCACTGATTATGAAATACAGTAATCTCGGAATTCGTAATACTGTAGGATTACTGTAGATGCTCTCGCTTCGAGTGTTCTTCTAGTTTTCGAAAGGTCTGATCGGAGTATATTGGAAAACAGTTTCAAAGTTGTTGTTTAAAACTAGAAATGAAACAAAAAAATTCTTCTCTTCCTCCCGTAACATCACCTAATCACTCTTCTCGATGACTCACAGTGAACATACTTCGCCAAACACTCGCTTTGTCTTAACGACCCCTTCCAATTTCCTCTCCATCTCAACTTTTACTTTTCAAATGCACACCGATCGGAGAGAGAAATGACCTTTTTTGTTGCACAACATCTCAGAACTCAATGTCACAACATACAAGAATCGAGTGCCCTTCTTCTCTCTGTCCCGTGAATGTTGCTAATGCATGCTTCAAGTTGCAAGGACATTCTCCTTATCTTCAATAATTTGAATGTCTTGCTACAAGACTTGCAAATTTTTCGTAAGCAAGGTCACATGCCGTAGATGTTTTCGTCAGAAATTTTCAATCAGCTAGCTCTCGCCAAGGCCAACTGACGACATCTACACCTGTGCTTGTGATAGATCAACAATTTGTTTTTTAAGAAAACAACTTCCTTCTGATCCCCTCTTCTCATCAGATCACATCGAATATTTCTATCCGTAATCCGGTCGGTGCGCAAGTTCGTTCATGTCTCCCACGTTGGAAATGGGAGCAACGTCGTCGTCGAAATGCGCGATTCGGGTGCGACGGGGCGATAAAACTCATGACCGGCAGTGGCGTTTTTCGCAGAAGAGACCAAAACTGTGTATCTCCTGTGCCCCCCTATTCGTTCTTGTTCCCGTCTCTCTTGATCTCTCTTCATCTATGACTCGAATTCCGAAACTCGTCGTGCTGCTGCTTGGTGGTGTTGGCGGTTCCGACATAACATCTTCTCCTTCTTCTTCTTCTCAGCCGGCTGCACCGTATCTTTTCAATTACGTCAATTTCTCTCGCGCTCCGACGCACTATTTCGCTCCCGTAAGCGCGCAGCGCCCCGCTGAAGACAGTGGACGGTAGTCGTCGAAAAATAAAAGAAGATGAGCCAGTTTTGTCTTCCACACACTTCTCCTTCAAATCGGTTGGTATTCTTCGTTGCGCAGGGCGCACAAACACATCCTCGCCTTCTTCTTCTTATTTCTCTCACATCTTCTTCTTCTTCTTCCTCTTCGCCGATTCTCAAAACGATTCCCCGGGACGCATGAGACAGGGTCTGGCTCCTGTCTGCGTCTCACTGATTGGTACAGTGGCCTGAAGAAGGGGCGAATAAGACGGGTCTTTCTCTTTTTCACTTCTTTCTACCATGTCTCCTGGCATGTCGCGCTCGTAATAACAACCCGGCTGCACACAAATGATGCGCACGCATTCCGATAGAATTACTGTGAAGAGTGAAGAGATGATGTGCAAGGCCGGTTCTCTTCTAGTGTGGGAAGGACCAATTATTTACCGGATTCTATCCAATATACATTATAGGTTCAGAGCAGTCACAGAACACAAGACAGAATGTTATTTTCATGATTTCATAAAAAAAAGTCAGATAAAGAATTAAACCTAGGTGTAAAATTTGGACATAGTAGTCAAATTTGGAGCAAATTTCGATTGGATTTCTTCGAATTAGAAAGTTAGAGTTACTGTAGCTCCGAATCAAGTCTTACGCCATTTTCTTTTCTCTTTCTCTGTCAATTTTCAGCTGATCCATGTAGTAATCACACTAAAGTAGTTCAACCTCGTTGAGCACTTTGCGACCTTGTGTGAATCATTATTTTTCGTGAAAAGAGCCGTATATCCGGTTTAGATGAAAGAGAATAGACGAGCCTTCTTCATCTTCATTTTCGGAATCCCCACCATCGTCTGTCATTGTGCGCGTCGATCGACTCCAATTTGTCATCATAATACAGCCGACTGTCGCGTTTCTCTGTCTCCATATATGAATGTCGGTCTCACAATTGTAGTCGTCGGTCCCCTTACCGCTCGCGCACTGACGCCGTCGTGCCGACACACACCTCTTCTAACCATCAATTTTAGTTCGGGTGCGGGTTGTTTTGATACTACATGTTCATTGTCAGTGCTCGAGTGACCTTCTCTACCTACCTCTCCTCTTCAATTACCATGCGGCATCCGAAGTGCTCATTTTACAATGTGACCAATCAAGGTGAAGTTAGCACCGACGTCGGGATTCATAAGAGAGGCGGGAGGACTGTCTGAGCAAAGAGTGCCTACCCGATTCTACGATCGACAATTACTCAATAGCGTCCTTGAGCCGGTTTATGGTGACGGATCTTTTCACACCCACCACACCTTCCACCTCATCTCTCCCCATCTCTAGCTCATTGAAAATTACGATCAAGAACAGGAAAAAAAAACGAAAATTGTCTAGATGTGGCACCAGGTGCGCACAGATTCCCTCCCTTTCCTTCGGAGCATAAACAACCAATCTTCTGTCCTTCAGAATTCACGAGTACAATGAATAATCATGGAAAGTGTGAAGGTCGGCTGAGCCTAAAATGGGGTGTACTACGCAGTTTTGTTTCGCGAGTTGTTGTCGGTTGCGCATGAGCGGCCGTCTCTTCTCCGATTCAAGGACGATGTTCGGAGATGAACGAAAAGGTACTAGAATGTGAAAGATGAGCAAAGAGTTTGAATCTCAATGAAGATGAAGGAGGGAAGAGAGATGTCGAAGTGACCTAGTTACGGTAATGGGGCAATGAGAACGATGGACATGAGAGCTAGATCTACAGTAGGAACACAAAGGTTTACGGTTTATGGAGATGAGCATAACCGTAAAGAGGGGTCTGAGAAGGTAGGATTAATGTGTCAGTTCTGATGCTCATTATCCCTATAGTCTGTCCTGGTAAATATGCGATGTGTTGGATCGATACATCTTTGTGTGCTCTGTGAGTGCTCCATACGGTCATGTGACATAATGGAGCTATTACCACCTGTAGAGGGGAGGTCTGTGAGTCTAGAGCAATGCATCAAATGAGATTAGTTCCTTCCAATATATGACAGACTCGTTTTCTTGTTTTTCTTCTATTCACACATTCATCCATCGTTGCAACTTTGTATATCTATGTGCGCGTTGGCGCATCAGATGATCGGTCTTCTTCGGCTTCTTCTCCCTTTTCTGCTGCTTTTTCCATTCAATTCAGCGCACACAAAACAGAAGCACTCTCATCCTCAAACCGGCTTGACAGTCAACCCCTTCTCTCCGCGAGCGCGCCCTTCTCTCAGGGGCCATCGCTCCTTTTTCGTGTCCTTATTACACTCCGACGACGACGCTCACAGTTCTTTCTCTTTTCTCATTTTTCCTTCCTCTTTTCTTTTTACCACCACTCCTTCTTAGGTGTAGAAGACGTTGCCAATTTGAATGCGCGACTTCTTTTGCTGTGAGCGCGCTCTGTGACGACGGTGAGGGAGAAGTTGAAGTCTCTGGCGTGGCCCAAATTGCTTGCCATAACAATTTCGGGCCGTTGTCATCGTCGACGACGTCGCCGACAGCGGCAGCAACGACGCCATTTGCTTTTTGCTTATCACGAAGTGAAGCAAGAACCGGTTGGCACTTGTCTGAGACACCACAACCATCAAGTGCTTGCTCGTCTTCTATTCACGACTGTCAACGCCGTCTTCTTTTCTTTCTTCCTGCCACTTATGTAGTACAGTATATCGGTTCTACTTTTCTGCTTTTTCTGAAAACTTTGTGTTCCCTACATTCCTCCAACATTAATGAGCAGGTAGGTAAGTGACCATTCTTATCTTCTAGGAACTCATATATCTTCCTCTCCTCTTATTGCGTTATTCTCGGAGCAGTCGAATGTTTTATCTTGCGTAGTGATCTCGATGGCCACCTTATGGCCTTGACTCGTCGTACCTTCATTCAAATTCTCATACCTTCGACTGACCTAATCTATTTACTTTATGCTCTCTGAATCTACTCGAAAACTTCTAATTTCTGTGATTGTGAAGTGTGTACTTATCTCAATCGTAACAACTCCTTCTTCTTCTTCTTCTTCTTTTCCCGTCGTTGAGCGAAGAATCGTCATTTCCCCCCATTCTAACTAAAACTCGTTGTGTTTTGGCTGGTGACACAGGCTCCTGAAGGGCTGAAGGAACCGCCCCAACTTCTTCTGTTTCTCGCATGGGCGCCACATCATCTCGCACACTATTTCTGTGTGCCCCCGGGGTCTGACGATGCGGACGTACAGAAGAAGAAGAAGAGCCGAAAACGAGTTTTCATTCTCTTTAGATGGACGCGTTGGGAGGAGGAGAAAGAGTAGGAAACGAGGCAACACAGTCTGTGTCGGAAGACGAAGAAGACGTTTCTCATTCCTTGACGTGAAATAGTCTCTCTCGATTCACCACAATCTCTACTGTCCTTCAGTGGCGTGCGCCAACGGCGTAAACAGCAGTAGCGCCCTCAGGAGAGACAGCGGGATACTGTAAAAAGAGAGTGCTCGGCGAGTAGTGCGCAGAGAACTTTGATTGGGTAATTTATCGAATGATAACAGCCCCCGAATAGTTTGTCAGTTTTCGAGAAAAGGGAGGAAACGAGTCGAATTCCTTGATTCTTTGTATGGTTTGAACGTTTTGAAAATATCATCAAGTCATCGAAGTTCCAACCAAGAGTTCACGAAGTTTGTTTCATTTCTAACTTTTCATTTGTTTCCTATGAAATGCAAATTGCAACCCTCTTCTTGTCTTCTTCTTCCATCAATCGTCGCCGTTTTGTCGTCCGTTTTCTGGGTCACCGGAGCGGCGGCAGTCCCTGATAATTGATATGTGCGCAGTTTACGACGCAGTCTTCCGAAGACCTTGACGAGCTCATATCCATCGTCTCAATTCAAAAGTATTAGTATTCTTCTTCTTTATAAAAGATCATTTTCACAACGCAAGCATTTCAAATGCGATACAGTTTTAGTTGAGCCGGCTCCGCCTCTAACCTACAGTAGAATAGAGTTTTCTTCTCTTTAGAGTCCACGCCCCTTTTCTCTCTCTCCCCTCAATGTTCCCATCGTTTTCTGTTCACTTCAGTACCCGTCGTTGCGATAGTTAATGGCCTGACCCTCACCGGAGATTGGAATCTCGGAGCTCGCTGAGTTGGCAATATGTGTCGTCTCTCCTTCCTTTTCGGGGCGACGTTTCTTATGATTACTACCTTTTTATCCATCTTCTACTCAGTTACTGACCTTGAGTCGTACCGTTCTTCTCTCGTTCTACCCACATGACGTTTGATGACTCATTGAGATACACCTCATTCAAATCTTGTTGCTCTTCCTGTTATTCTCCGTTTGAATTCGTTTGCGATTCATAGTTTTCGCTTAGAAACAATTGATTTTTTTGACCGGAACTTGGAAAATTTGTTCATTGAAAGCGTTACGATACGATTTCGAAACTTTGATGAGCAAGCTTCTGCCTCGAAATTCTAGATCTCACTTTCCCTTTCTATCTTCTTCAGAAGAAGTTCTTCTTTTCTTGAATTGAAACATTTCTGACGGTAGAGCAATTTCAATACCTGATTCTTCTCTCCTTCTATCTCATCCCCTCCTTTTCTCCTGTTCACTCACCTTGATCCCCTACGGCTCTGCCTCTGACTCCGCCCACATCGCTCCACCCCTCGTGCGCGCTCACGCACAAACCCGCATTCAGTTTCCTTCCTTCTACCTTTGAGCGACAGCATCATCACTCTTTTAATTCAAATATTTTTCTATGCTCTTTTCATTCTTCTTAAATCATTATTATTATTATTTCCAGGTCAAGAAAAACTTCGATCGAGTCTCACTGCTCACTCGTCTTGAAGATCATCCATATCTTCGAGATGATCAAGATGTTGTCCAAGATGGCACTCAATCTCAGGAGACAGAAGGGATGCTCCTTCAGCTCAATGATGAAGAACGTCAACGGCTCATGAAGATAATCAGTACACCTGGGCCACAAACATTACGGATGGAGCAGATTCAAATGGGAGGAGAGACACAACATATACTGCAGCAACATCAGATCTCTGAACATCCATCTACTTCTGGATATTCTAATGTAAGTTCCATTTTCATACATTTCCAGACTATATCTATATTCATGTATTTCAGAATGCCTTTATATACATCAAGAGTGATGATGCCTACAAAGATGAAGCCCAACAACAATCCAACCAATTCGATGCCACTGTCAATTCTGTTGCTCACGGACAAGCCAGTCTATCAACTCTCGAAATGTTCAACTGTAATGGATCACCTAATGGAGACAATCTTCGTCGGAAGACGCCTGTCAGGAAACAAGAAGATTCTATTAAAGCCACTTGTAAAGTGTGCGGACACGATGTAATGTATTCTCCTCAAAGAACTTGGAACCTGATGCGTCACGTTTGGATTATGCACCAATCATCAAAACCCAATCAATGTTCGATTTGTGGCTATTCCCATATCAAACCCTACGTTAGGAAACACATTGATTCACAGCATAAACACGATGCGAATGCAAGTATTCTAGATTTAAAGTGAGTTGTCCTTCTAGAGATCTTCAATTTTCTCATCTTTTCTGTTTCAGATCACCCGAATTAGAAGCTGAATGGAGTCAACTTTTAGATCAGTGTTTCGGAGTAACATATCGGAAATGGAAGCACCATAAAGAAGATATTCAACAGCAAGGCAAGCTTATTTTTTATGTTGATCAGTTTAGAGAAACCCAATGAGCCACACAAGTCCTTTCCTCTGACCTCCTGTGTAGTTTTTGCAGCGGGTGAAGAAGACTACGGTCACGAACATCACTTTTCACCTGAAGACGATGTCATGCAACCACTATGATCTTCTTGTCATTTCCAGTGTTCTACTGTCATTTTAACGTTCTATCATTCTTTTCCTCTGTCATCTCTCTCTCTTCATATTTCACTCACCACACTGCCTTGTGCAATTAACACAAGTTTGGAACTTTATTTATATTTTAGCATAACTTTTATTTTTTGATACACTTTATTACAAATAAACTCGGATTAATGTTCTTTGTCGTTTTCTTTCTGCTTGTTTTCTTACAATGAGTTTCTGCAACTCTTGAATATTTGTAACTTTTGTAATTTTCTCCCCTTTTTCTTGACCTATTTTCTTCATTTTTTAATCATTTTCTTTCCAGATGCTCTCCAAATTTGTAGTAGTTGAAGTGAGTAATACGAACAACACAATGACGCTTGTGGAATACTTGGTAAGTTTGAAATCAGAATTATATTTCAATTACATTCTAATTTCTCTACTTTCAGGTAACACATGGATTCGATAAGTTTGCAGTTGTGACTGATTTAATGGATCATCCCTCTTTCAAATATAAAGATGGATCATCAAGTCCTGAATCACCTTCAACGACAGTATCAACCGCAGCTCAACATACACCTCCAAGAACTGCAGTTTCAACACCAACCTCAATAAGTACACCAGTTCCTCCACATAACAACAAACCGAGAGCATCAATTGAGTCAATAGCGAAAGCATTGTCAACGAAGAAGGTGTCACCAGCTCCTGCTGAAAAACAAATGCCAGCTCATATGAGTATGCTGCAACATCAGCTGTCCAATCCTCATGCGATGTCTCAACTACAAAAACTTCTTGAAGAACAACAGAAGATGACAATTCAGAAGAAGGAACAAGAGAGACAGCAAGCTGAAATTCATCGAATTCTTCTGCAACAGGCTGCTCAACTCAATACATTCGGAATTGAACGAATGACACCAGAATATGATGATAATCAACATAGCGAGACGATATCAAAAGCCAGTTCAGAAGACTTGAAAGCTGAAACAGATTCATCAGACTTCGGATTGGGAACCAGTGATGAGCAAGTTCGTGCTTCAATGATTCATCTTCTCAATCCAGCTTTCGGATCCGCTTTCGGACTTCTTGACACTGAAGCAATGTTTGGAACACCATCAACACCAACCTCTGGAACAAAGAGACGTAATGGAGATTCTGGAAGTGTTCCATCAAAGAAGCATCGCTGGCTCCCAGTCAACGAGCTCGAAGAGAGCCGGTCATCTCGTGGAAAGAATTGTGGAAGAGTTCACTGCAAAGCCACATATAAATGTGCACTCTGTGGAAAACCAACTACACTCAACTCAACAGGATCAAGATGGAACCTTCTGAGACATGTTATTATGATCCATTCAGATGCCAAACCATACAAGGTGAGTCAAAATGTCTGGAATTCGCATGATTTTGTGGTGTTGTTGAAGTGTTGTGTCCTAACATGTTCCTCTTTTAACCCCTTGTTCTCTGTTTCATGATATCTTTGTATGCGTGTGTGGTGCAGTCTTTTGTAGCTGTGTTCTTTTTCAGTGCTGGGATTGTGACTTCACTGGAATCAAATCAAACGTAATCTCCCATGCCAGACAATGCCGACACCGTGCCGACGATGCCCACGATATTACGTAAGTTTGAAAATGAATCAGAATTGAAGACAAATGAATATGATGTAGTGCAGTTTAATAGTGTGAAGTGTGAAATTTTATTCCTTTTTATATGCATGGAGTGTGATATTATCCCTCCCTTTCTACTTCCCTACATTTCCATCCTTCGACGCTTCATCCTTCCTTTTCTACCTGCTTTTTTTCTTTTTTCTTTCATACCGTGTTATTTCAGAACCGACGAGATGCGTGCCGAATGGAACCTCCGACTCCACGAATGCTTCCCAGACTATGTGCGTGCTAAGGAACGTGGATGGCAGCCAGAGGAGTCTCCAGAAAAGAAACCAGATGAAGAATCACCAGTGAAGACAGAAACGATTGAGGAAATTGAGCACATTGTGCAGCCACTTCTGAAGATAGAAGCCCCGCTTGCTGTTTCTTCGTAGATTCTTAATAAGAAAAATACTTTAGAGCCCAGTTATAATACTTTCAACATTTACTACAATTTGATGCAATTTCTTGTCCCATCCCGATCCAACTTATCCATTCCATTAAACATCCTTGCCTCACTTTGATAATCTGCATTCCTTCTTGTTATATCTGTGATTTGAGCGTTGCGCTGGTTGGTGCCTTTTGTCTTATTTCCCCGCAGGTCCGGTTACTCTTTCTTCGCCTCATCCCCTTCAAATGCCTTTACATTTTCTCTGTTATTGTGCCTTCTTTTTCACTGTACATCTCCTCTATACTTGGTCTTCCTATCCTTCTTCATTGTTCTCGACGGGTACAGTTGATGTGTTTAGCATTTTGCAATCCATCATAATTCGAGATTTCCAACAAGTACACTGATTCAGCATACTAGAAGTTTGACGCATAATCTTGAATTCTTTCATAATTTGTTACATGCATAAGTTGTCACAGTTTGATTCATATGGAGTCTCCCGATTCCCACAACACTATTTTTTAATACAATAAAACATTTTTTAAATCTGATTTTTTAAACAATTTTGAAGACCGAACACATATTATGACAACCATATTCACAGAAACAATTAAATTGATACCACCAAAATTTATATTTCTTCCCTTGAGAACGCTCCAAAATTTTCACAGTTTTTGATGTAGAAATTCACTTTATTCTCAGAACTAAACAACAAAACTATAAACTAATTTAAAATAACAAAAATAGGTAACTAATCCTTCTTCTTTCCGACATTATCTTCACTCATTTTCTTCATCATTTCCGGATCTTCCACCATCTTTCCAATATCTTTCAGAGATACTGTTTGTGATCCCCGTTTCGCTGCTTTCGGCATATTCGGACCTTTCTTCCACCCGATAAATGAGACGATTTTGAAAGTTGCTGGGTATTTTCCATCTTTTGAATACATTGACTGATAAATAGCCTCAGCAGCCATAAGAACATCTCGTCGAATTGTTCGATTCCTTCGATAAGTACAATGTGATTCAGCCATCAATTGCAAGTCATACATCAATGCAAACATATTCGGATAACCAACTTCAATCTCATCTGAATCCAATGTAATCATATCGAAACCAGCTGATGAAAGAAGACCTCCGACATCTTGAGAACGAACAAATGGAGAAATATGCGATGAAACACCTCCAAGACGTTCGAGTTCAGCCAGTTGTAATGAGCATCTGAGCTCGTAAAGTGTGTCTTCAGCAAGCATTGATCCGATGAATGGGCAATCTGGCTTCAGAATTTCATTGCATTTCTTCATCCATTGCGGAAGCTGATTAATCCAATGAGCAGACATTGAAGTTAGAAGAAGATCGAATTGGTTCTCATGGAATCCATCAAGAGTCTCCTCGTCAACATGACGACGTTCAACAATCACTTCTGAATCATCACACGCCGCACTTGATTGCACCATTCCACCGCTCATATCAATCTTAGAAATTTTGAAGGTTATTAACTTTGTCTGGAACTGATTTCTGCACTAACCTGAATAATCTTCCCAACATTTTCTTTGATTAAATGTGGAGTTATATTCCCGACTCCACAACCAATATCCAATACTAACGGATTGAATTTCGTAAGATCGAAAACTTTATCCGCAACTCTCCATCCAATTTCTTCTTTCAAATATTGAGCTGCTTGAAAATCGGGTTGCCGCACTGCCCAATCACGTTGCATTCGTTTCATTTCACGATCGAATACCTATAGATTCAGATATTTATTTTCAATTTTGAAGAACTTATAGCCAACCGCATTTTGAGCTGGAGCAGATTGAGAACTCGTACCAGCGGAATCCACGTGGCAGCTGGAGAATAGTCGACGAAACGGGAAACCACATGGTTTCAATCGGATAATCATTCTACCTTCGATAATATAGTTTTCTATTTTGAAGCTCGACATAAAAGTATGAAACGATTTCAAACAATTGATTTGATTGAAAGATCATATTAAAATGTCAGAAAATTGAAGCAAAAAGCAACGATTTATTAACGAAAGACGCTTCATTTTTAATGAAAATACCCTTACGTAGAAAGCAACATATATACATTTCACACATTTCACATTGAGAACAACCCTGAGTTTCCATTAAAACAAAAAAATGAATAAATAAACAACAACGGTTCAAAGAATTAAAGCATTTCAACCCGTTTTTAAACTAACAATTTCTCTTGACTAACAAATCTCACACGACGTCTGATTCCATTCGTATTTTCACTAATCTTCTGAATGTCACCGGTTGGAATAGATGAGTGATTTAGTTCTTGTTTGATCTGCTTCTCTGAGGTTTCTTCTTCTTCTTCTCCTTTCACTTCTTCTCTTCCTTTGGATCCTTCTTCTTCTCCTTTCCCCGAGTTTTCTTCTTTTGACTCTTCTTCTTCTTCTTGCTCGTCGTCATCTTCCGCTTCAACTGAACTTCCACTATTCCTTTTCTTCTTCTTCTTTATGTCTTCAGAAGACGATTTCATTCCAGATATTTCAGACACATTCTCGTCTTCAGATTCTTCTGATATCATTGATTCGCTCTTAGAATCATCAACTTCTGTGCATTCATCGGATTCATCTGTTTCAGTAGAAACTTCTTGATCTTCTGAATCCGATTCGCTAACGACGATGGAACCACACTCTGATCCGCTTTGAGAGTCGGATTCGACCATTTCTTGTATCTGAAATTCAATATCTCGTTTTTAGTCAGCATTTTTATATGCTACCATCAAAGCACGCGTATAAATCGCTTGAACTCTTTCTGGTAATTTAAGTTTGCTCCGGTCGATATTTGGGAGAAGATCGGCTATTTGCATTTCACCGTCATCGGAACACTGAAACAAACATCAATTATTAATCAAAACAATTTATTCTATACATCACGACGTACATAAACTTTATAATCTTCTCTCAATGTTTTCGTTTCTTCGTCGTAATATCTTTCGAATTCTTGATCCAACTGATCCCTTGTCTTCACTTCCTTTGGCTCCTTTCTTGTCTTCTGTAGCAATTCCACCGTCTTCTCTCTTTCTTTTTCTCTGATTTTTTGTTCTGCAAATGCTCTTTCTGCTTCTTCTTCAGAATCATAAATTTCGAAGTCTCGACTCGGAACAACATTCGAATACTCTTCAAGCGTTTCTTTCATCATTTCCTGGTTCCGACGAATAGTATCTTTCGTATGTTTCGACACGAAATCCATTGGTAATTGAGGTCGAGTTGAAATCAAATGCCAGAATATGATGATGTGACAAACATGAAGAAGAGCCGAAGACCACCAAGTAGATGGATACACATTCCAGCACAGTTCAATAGCTAGTAGTAATGGAACTTTCCAGAAGAACTGTTTCCATGGAATCTTCGAAATACTATCAACTTCCGGATAATCACAGAACAGAAGAAACGGAAGTTGATGGAAATACCAACTATAGAATTGATAGTGAAGAGAACGAGAGAATGCGATTCCGATGAGATTGGCTGTGCAGAATGCATAATAGGTTTCAAGTGGTCCAGTTCTTGTATGGATTCCTTGAAAAACACGAATGTGAAGAGAAGCTGGGAGACCATTTAGACGTCTGGAAATAAGATGAAAATTATATAAATAACATCTATAGATGTTAAATATCTTACCTGAACCACATATAGTATGCGAACAGACCGAGAACTGTGATATGTCCGACGAGCAGAGCAATATGGAATCGTTTGTCGAGGAACAACTGAAACCAGAAAAATTTTGATAATGTATTTTCTTTCATTTCGGAAAAAATTAGTTTCAGAATTTTAGTCTTGTTAGACAACTTCTCAAATTCATAGCGATTCCGAATATGACTAACCTCTTCAGGCAAAAATCTCCAATTTACTGTCCATTTGAACATGAAAACCCGACCCAGATCAAAAGATCTCTGGATGTATGATTTCCAGTCGTGAAACAAGAATATACCGCCAACATACAATTGGATTAGTCTGGAATGTTAGAAATTAGTAGTGTTCACACCAGAAATTAGTGATCTACTTACCCACAAACTGCCAAATATCCCAGTGTATGCTGGAAGGTATTATTGAGAATCAAAGTGAAGAATAGCGCAGGAGCAAACAGTAAAACGTTCATTTTAATTGATACTGCGACACTGAAAAATGCACTAATTTTTAGATTCCCATCATGTTTTGAAGTAAACTACCTGTAAAAAACACATCCAACAAGCCATTTTCGATAAAAAAATCTATCCATCGCCACATAAAAAAACATCATCGCAAGAGGATCATTGAATAGACGAAGCATAAAAATTGAGTGAATACGGTAGCCGGTTACTGTGACAAGAAACAAAACAATCGGAGGAATTCTCATTGTTTTCTGAAGAATTCGGAAGACCATGAAGACATTAAACAGGTAAAATGCTTGGAATAAATGCTGAGCCAATCGAATATTTCGTCCCGAACTTGTCAGAAAGTAAAGGATTCGATAGAGGAAGAGATGACCAGCGGGATAACTGAAAATTCAGAATGAAGAAAAGAGGATTCTGATTTGTAAGAGCTTACACAATAGGACCAGTGTCTCCTCCGATTTCCGTATAGTTCATAATTCCCTTATTCACGTAACATTCGACTTGTTGCATATACGTACTCCAGTCGATTTCTGTGTCTGAAACATAGCATTTTCCTACTGGAAAATGATTTAAATCTCTTACATTTAACTTTCAGAATAACAATATGTGAAAGACATGCTTCAATAATCATCAGAATCGCAGCTACTGCATTGAAACCGAGTTCATTTGCTGAAAACAGCCCAAGCAGAATGCGAGAGACAAGCTCCCGCATTGATATGAATCTGAAAATCACCCTTTCAAGAAAAGAAACTCAAATTTTGCTAAATATTCAAAAAATATTTTCAGACAGCTAATCTAACTGATTATGTTTGTATTAATTGATAAATTCACAATGTGAAAGAACACTTTATAAAAAATAAATATAACAGAGAACACAACCAAATTAACGGCGGTAACGATATTTCTTGAACATGAACCACAACTGGAAAACGCCATTCTGGAATTGACACTTGTAACCGTTCTTGTGAAGAGTTTCCCATTCACGATTGACAACTTTGAATGCAATATCTTCGTATGGAGGTCCTGATTTGAAACGGATCACTGCGAAATCCACATCATCGCACGGTGTAACTATGAATGTTGGAGTTTTCGTGGCATCAAGAAGATCCGGATAAAAAATCTGAAATCATAACATTCAGGTAAGACTCCACTTGAATAATCTTACATTAAACTTGTATCCTTGAACTATCTTCGGCGGCGGATTATCTTGATCGTAGTGAGTTTGATTGTACTTATTCCAATCGAATCCAGTTTGCACACGATTCAAATATGTTGGTTTACGCGGACGGTACTTATCTGACCACAAATGTTTTTGAGTTTCGAGCTGTTCTTCAACAGAGAACATTGATTCATCGCCCTCCATTCCTTGACGAGCAATAGCCAACATACGAGAATCTGGGGCAGTTGAAGAAGTGGCAGCTGTGGAACCAGATGGTATGTCTCCACGATTTCTGTTTCGTCGCAAAGTGAGATTTTCTATATCTACTTGAGAATCAATAACTTCGATTCCAGGCATTGTGTCATCGAAACTGTTGTACGGAGGACTGTAACATCCGATACGATAAAGCTCCAACGTGACATCTTCTAGTTGATCTTCTGTTAATGCTCTGAAAAAATAAATAGTTGAATTGGTTTGATTCATTTTCAGATGCTTCATACCTCCACTTCCTCTCTTTTTCTTGCTCATCAAGTTCTGGATCATCAAGTGATTGTACGTCGATCTTTCTTCTAACTTTCTTCGATAACTTCTCATCATCCTCGTCCTCTTCTTCATCTTCTTCGCTTTTAATTCTCTTAACAGGCGGAGCTGCTTCAACTGGACGATTCTGAGTTGCCGACTGAATCTCTTTCTTCTGCTCTTCCTTGATTCTTGCCAATTGAAGACGAAGAACTCGTCCATGATTTTCACGAACTCTTTTTCGTGCAATGAATACTTTGATTTGACCATCCATCTCTTGCCAGAAACCCATATTTCCTTCTTTATCGCGTATTTTACTTTGGATATTTCGTTCCGTTGTCAACAACTGTTCCATGGTTTGGTTCTGTAAAAAACGTTATTTTAAACATTGAACTCGAATATTTTCTCGTGAACTGCCAACATTTCCTAACGTAATTATTACATGCCTACGTGTAATTTCAGCAACATCAATTCTCAATCAGTAAGTTTACAATAAACTTGAAGGCGTGAGTTGGCAAAGTTCGGAAGAAATGGAGTCTTTGAATCATCAGGATGAGGTCTTTGAAGAGCAACAAGACGTCGGGCCTGCACTGCCGCCACCTAGAGCGAATCAAGCAGAGCTTATCGATGAGAACAATGTTGATTATGAGATTGTGAACGGAATTCCATGTTATCAACCGGATCATGTGATCGATGGACATGTCAAAGTGAGCATAACAAAATGGCGAAGTGGTTTTACAAAGTGTCGTTTAGATTTTCGAGAGAATCGGTTACGACGATAAAGTTGGAGCCACTTTCTTTGGTCTCGCTCCTGACGAAAAGGAACTTGTTGTTCGCGTTGCTCCAGTGGACGCCCTGACTCATGTCGTTCGTGCTGAAGCAGGATTCTTGTGTAAAGTGGAGGCAGAACTCCAAGATTGGCGCCTTTTCTCTCAAGTTCACAAAATTTTCATGACTGATGATGCATTCCATATGACGTTGTACTTCCGTGGAGGACCAACTTTGGAACAGTGTTTCGAAATCCGTAATAAGTTTACCTATGGAACGGTCGGACGTTTGGCGACGGACGTTCTCAATGTTAGTGTTTTCTCCTATTTTATCTGTTACTTTTATTCATAACTTTCGGAGTTTTCAGATCATTCGTTGCGCTCATAAACATGGTTACCTTCTCCGAAATGTCAATTTGGACTGTTTCCATTTCGACGCAGCTAGTCGCCATCTTTTCATGGGAGACATTTCATCTCTCGTGAAGAACATTCAATCGGAAGATGGAGCCCCAACAGCTTCTTATGTTGGAATTCTCGATTACGCTCCTCTCATTCATCACTCGGGAGGCAAAGTCGGAGCTCGTCAAGATCTAGAATCTTGGTTTTATCAAACAATGCATTTGGTTCTTGGACAACTGCCATGGAGTTCCTCGAGCTATAAGGAAGCAGGTCAAAAGAAGGGTGAATTTTTGAAGAGTGAAGAGTTCACTACTTTGCCGGATGTTTTCCATAAAATTGCCGAAATCGTGTTCTCTAAAGAGAATTCGGTTACTGATGATGAATACGGCAAGCTGTCAGAACTCGCGGAACAAATCTACAAGGATCTCGGTAGAATTACTGATCACGAAGAAAACATGGATTTTGAGCGTGAGCCGACACCAGAGGAAATTCCCCGTTTTGTGATGTGCCGTGACGATGAAATTCCAGCAATTCCAGAAGAAGAGGAACCCGAGGAAAATGAGAATCAAGAGGAAGAAGAAACCAACTAAAAAACTAAAGAATCCTGATAGACCTTTTATGAAAATAAATTATTATGACTTGCAAAGCAGTAAAACACTCACCTTGAACGAGTTCTGAACATCACTTTGCACTCCAGTATGAACCTCTCCTCTCCGTTGCGATAATTTCTTTTGTATCTCATCCTCAGCGATTCGAGTGATGTCGGTCCACCATGTCTCATTTTTCGACCAACCATCCAATTCTCGATAAGTTTTGATATCTTCGATCAAATCTTCGTAATCATCCATCGACTTGCATGTAGATTTCATGTACTCAATGGGGTTCTCTAATTCAAAATCAGGAACAGATGATGAATCAGTATTTTCATCAGAAAATCGAGCGTATCGAGAAAGAAGATCGATCGCTTTTGCTCTTCCTTGTTCAATGCGAATCCGAGTTCTTTCTTTCACTTGATCGAGTTGAAACTCTCGTTCTTTCGAATCAGTCATTTGTCCAGCACGTAAATCAGCGTCTCGCTTCATCATCTCCATGTCTTCTTTCACAGCAGCACGTGAATCACGTATACGCTTGTATTCTGCAGCTTCCGTCAGGTTTTTACGAATTCGCTGACTTGCTCTGTAATATTTTTGTTTTAGAAAGAGTTTACTTTAGGTGATAAATGAGTGCCTATAACAATTTATTGGTTTTAATAAATGATAAAGCATAAAAAACGTACTCTTTCGTAACTTGTTCTTGTGAGAGTCCACTTTTTCCTTCTTTCTCCAACTTCTTTCCCCAAACAAACGTTTGCGTAAGCTTCGTATCGTTGAACGGATTGTTGAGGTTTGTATAATTGAGTTCTGCTGGAATTAAAGAATCTTCGACATCAGCTGTTCTTCTGCTTGCATCCTTTTTCATCTTCTTTGCCATACGTCTCGCTTTCTTCTCCTCGGGTGTTTCGTTTGCTTTCATTTCTTCTTTCTGACGGCGTTTCTCCATCTTTTTCAGCAGTCGCTGCTCTGCGAGTGTTTTCTGAAACAAAATATTTTTCAATCTGATATTTTTATAGATTAAAAACTTACATTCATTCTTCTCGTTTGTTCATCTGCCGATTCTGATGAAGAAGAGGAAGACGGGGATCTCCGACGCTTTCTGCAGAGATATTGCTTATTCAATTCGAATCAATACAATTAGAACTTACCTTTCTTTTTTCATTTTCTTTTCCTTGCCCATTTTGATCGAAAAGCTTTTAAAAAATCAAGAAAGAGAAGTATTCGAAATTGAGTTGTCAAGAAAATTGTTGTCAGGTTTGGTGTTTCGTCTGCAAACACCGCGACTGCGAGCTGCACACATTTTATCAAAAAGTTACTGAATTCCTGATTTCAGGGTGAACTGAAGACCTTATAAGTTATAACAAGACCAATCAAAAAAGTCGCAAGAATAAAAGATTGTGCATTATTTTTAATAAAGATTATACGTTGGTATGGGTCTTATTGTGATGAAAGGTGTTTCTGCTTATGGAATGTTGGGAATAATTTTAATTTTAATTATAAAAAGCTCTCCTATAGTTGAAGAGTATTAATTTAAAATTCGGTACCTTTCACAGTTAAACGATCACTTTACAACTCGAAAGTTGAAACCTTCACATATCGTAAATGTAAAAACTTTCCCAGCCGGTAGTCAACCTGTGTTTGTTTGACTAATCATGAGATGGCTAATCGGAAAAGTGTACAATGTTAATCTATCAAACATTAACAAAAATCAATCAAACTTTTCCCAAGTTTCACAAATGTTTCTTCAATTATTGCACAAATAAAACTTCATTCGATACGGTTATTCGAGACGCTTCCCGTCTCAAGTGGATATCAACATTTCACACCTGGCAGACACGAAATTTCTACATTTGAACGAATAATGAACTTCTATTTCTTTCTTTTCCTAAAATTATTCACTATTTATTTATGCTTTTTGACGAAGGCAGTAGATTCCAGTGATGATGAGTATCGACTTTTGAAAGATTTACGAGAAGGGTAAGACTAGACTTAGACATAGAAACTACAGTACCCCATCCAGATATGATCCAATGGAACGTCCAGTTGCTGATCATATGAAACCAGTCAACGTGAAACTTCGATTGATTCTCCAGCAACTAGTGGATGTTGATGAGAAGAATCAAGTAATAACTCTTGTTGTATGGACACAATACACGTGGAGTGACTATAAAATGAAATGGTCTCCAGATGAATACGGTAACATTACAACACTACAAATACCATATGGAACACTGTGGAAACCTGATATATTGCTGTTTAACAGTGCAAATGAACATTTTGATTCAAGTTTTCCTGTGAATATGGTGGTTTCGAGTGATGGAAGTGTTCTATTTGCGCCACCAGGTGAGAAGATTTTGAAGACTTTTTGAAGAAAGTTTCAGAAGATCTTCTGAAGGTCGTCTGATTCAGTTAAAGGAGGAGACACGCCCACATTTATCACAACCCCGAGTGGGCCGACTTACCGTACTTTGAGCCAAAATGTTTTTTTGAGTTCTCACATCCTTTAAACTCATCACGAAATTCCAGGAATAATGCAATTCTCATGTTCACTCTCTATGACCTGGTTCCCATACGATGAACAAGTTTGCTATTTGAAAGTAAGATGTATTCGATACCAGCCAATTCACACACTTTTCGGTTTTTCAGTTTGGCTCCTGGACATACGGAAAGAAGCTAGATCTCCAAATAGACGATGCTGATCTACCCGATGGACACAAGATGGATCTTCAATATTATGTTCCAAACGGAGAGTTCGATTTGATTTCAACTCCAGCATTCCGAAAATCAACGACTTTTCTAGACGAGACTTATGTGGAATTGTACTTTCATATGCATTTGAAACGAAGAACAATGTATTATGGACTCAATTGGATTATCCCTTCGATTCTGATCTCTTTGAGTAATATTCTTGGATTCACAATGCCTGTGGAGTGCGGAGAAAAAGTTACTTTACGTAAGATCCGTGTGTTTGTTGTTTTTTCATTAAAATTGTATTTCAGAAATTACAAACTTCCTCTCAATTATGGTTTTTCTTGCAATGGTATCTGAAGTAGCTCCGCCCACTTCTGAATCTATTCCAATTATTGCTGCATTCTTCTCATTTGCTATCGTTATTCTGGGTGTTTCTATCTGTGTTTCTCTGATTACTGTCAATATTTTTTATCGACATCCGAAAATGCATCGAATGGGAGACTGGGTATAAATACCAGTTGTCTGTTTCCATGAATTCCAGTTTTTCAGACAAGATATATATTTCTTGAATGGCTTCCATGGATTCTATTGATGAGCCGGCCGGATCATGTTTTTCGAAAACCGAAAAGAGAGAAAAAGAAAGAAGAAGACGAGGAATCAAATACAGGGAAAGTGGAGATCATGGAATTGCTTTCGGAGCAACAGAATCAGAATCCACGTCCACGTCTTCTTGTGAATAGTCAAATTGTGATGGATTCAACAATTCCATTTCTTGAAGAGGTCATCGGATATCTGAAAGTTTTCAAAGTTTGTTTCTTCTCAAAATTTTCTTTTTTCAATTCTAGTTTTTCAGGCAAAACTAGACGATGACGAAGAAGAAGAAGAGGAGATTCTGAATTGGAGATTCATGGCAATGGTCATCGATCGATTCTCACTATTTCTATTCACTGGCCTCATTTTTGGAACAACTTTTGTCATTTTCGCAGCATGTCCCAACTTGTTGTCAGCAGATCAAATCATCGAAACAGCACATGTCCCTTGAAATCTCAAAATTTATATTATTAAATTGAGTTTATTTTTTGTCGTTTTTCTTTCATTCAAGAGAAGCAGTGCAACAAGAAATAAATCTAGTCATTTATCAAATATCAGTAAGAGTTCGGGAGTTTTCAATAGTCAATAGTATAATTATTCTACAGTAAAAGAGAAAGAATGAACAATTAGAGCTCAATCAATATATTTTAACATTACAGTGAGTATGAGTTTCGAAAGCTCGACGAGAACAAGTTAGTGGCGATTGATTCTCCATGCTCCAATGAAATCACACAACGTATGACCATCAACAGGAATGTCTGAAGGCTCTTTGAAGTGATGAAAGTGTCTCCGGTTTTTCGAAATTTTCTCTCGTTCGATTCGATCGATTTGAACCAAAAATGGGTTGACATCGAGAATCAGTTCCTTCCGAGAGTGCCGTCCATTCAAAGCTTCATAAATACTTTGAAGGTTTTCGGAGTATCTTGTCTCTTTTACTGCGAGTTCTCGACGTTCATCGTCCCAAATTCTTCGAATTTCCGGATGACTTATTACCGAAAATCCATCAGGAATCACGTCAAAATACTCTTCCATGAGATGTTCTAGTCTCTCATGAGTTTTTGAAGACGATCCTCCTGGTCTTTCCCAATCTTTGTCAAAACCACTGGATACGAGTTGTCTTGAAGTGAGTGGAAATGGTTTCGTGGGAGCCAAAGAATACAAATGAGCTTGTCGGAGAAGTCCTTGCAAGTCGTGATCCACAGATTCCGAGAGTTGGCGGATGGTAGAATCGTCGATGATGACGTTCCGACAGGAATACACAACTCTCTAAAATCGGATAATACTTTTTGAAAATAGCGTTTTTTAATACCTGCACATATTTCTGAATGTTACAATCATTTCGCCCCAATCGAACTTCCAAATAAGGTCTTTTTAATTCAGTTTGAGCCGTTCGGCGTGGCCAATCATTCTGACAAGTGAATATTATTGGAACTGCCGATTCATTCACAATTTCCAGTAGTCCATTGACACCAAACCGATCAGCTGTATCAAAGAAGACGTCGACATGTTCAAAAACTATCAGACTTTGTATGAAATCTTTCGGTTGTTTTCTGGGTGTTGGTTCTTTTTGACTGCTAATGGTTTTGAAAAATGTGGTTTCAAAACGAGTCGGTTGTTGATCGACACGATGAGATCGAATCGATTCTTGAAGCTTCTTCTTAATTTCGGCACCAGATCGATCTGTTTCAGGACCAATTGAGATGATTCGCATATTTGCTTCTTTTGCTAATGCTCGAATCTGAAAAAAAAACTATTGTATTGAAATAAAATCATTGAACAGCTACCAGTGCGGTTTTCCCAACTCCAGTCGGCCCAATCAACACCAATGGGTTCTCTAGATCATCGTCGTAACCTTCTTCTTCATAATCAGAATCTTCTTCTTCTCGGTCTCTTTTCTTTCTGCCTCTTTTTGAACCTCCATTCTTCTTTTCTTTCTCTTTTTGCAACTCTCGCTCCAGATCTTTTCTGACTCGTCGCTTCCATCGATTCAGCCATCTATTGATCTGATCTTCCGTTTCCGATCCTTCAACTAGAGACTTCATGTCTGGCGGATATATGGTTGTTGTACAAGCGCCATCCGGAACTGAGAGTTTTTCAATAGTTAAATTTTCTGTTGATTTTCTCGGAAACAATAGATTAGGAACTTTTGATTCGATTGGTCGAAGCTCAGAGTCTACAGAGTCCACAGCGAGTATACTTTCATCGAAAGATCTTGAATTGAAAAGTTTCTCATCAATGGTATAAGTTGTATCTTTATCAAATACACTCGGCTGGGAAGGCATTTTCAGCATGTATTCATAACTTTCCGGATGCAAATCACCCCAGTGTTCTTTTCGTTTTACACCAATTGACTTCTTTGGAATTTCTTTAATTTTCGGAACAACAGGACTATCCGAAAGAGATATAGGA
This sequence comes from Caenorhabditis remanei, assembly GCF_010183535.1. Classification (NCBI taxonomy): domain Eukaryota; kingdom Metazoa; phylum Nematoda; class Chromadorea; order Rhabditida; family Rhabditidae; genus Caenorhabditis; species Caenorhabditis remanei. The sequence goes on from NC_071329.1 coordinate 13,142,561, forward strand.
TCTTGAGAGCTATTTAAATCAAGTTTCGGTTTGGGTTTCGGTGAGAATAACGAAAAAAGTTTCGGAGCACTCGAGGAAGGTTTTGGTGCAGAAGTTGATGCCTGAAAATAAAAGTATTCAAAACTATTTCATTCAAATAAACTAGTACCTCGTTTAATTTCATGCCTGATATTTCCTTCTTCGGTGGCTTCGAAAATATTGAAGCCTCGCTCGTTGAAGAAGTTGATATTGTTGTCACAGTTTCTTTGCTTTTCAATGAAGAGGAAGAAGATGAAGAGGTTGTAGCAATGACTGTGGTTTCAGCAATCACTTCCAAATCGACTTTATTAGAGGATTTTGAAGAAGCAATTGTCTCACACTCAGAAATAACAACGATATCTGGTTCTTCAGAAACTTCTTTGACAGTGTTCTTTCTTCTGTCAGCTGTACCGAAGTAAGCTGAAGATCGACGAGCTTTCTTTCGCTCTTTTTTAGCATCTTCTTCAGCTTTTCTCGCTTTTTCTTCTGCTTTTCTAGCTTCTTCCTCTGTTTTTCTTGCATTTTCTTCTGCTTTTCTCGCTTTTTCTTCTGCCTTTCTCGCATTTTCTATTGCTTTTCTAGAATCTTCTTCTTTCTTTTTAGAAGACTTTGGAGTGAAAAAACTGAGCATCGTAACATTTTTCTTTTCGAAGTTTCCCTCAGTTTTTTCAGTAACTGTTTCCACACTTTCCTGTATCAGATACCCAGATTTTCGGCGACTTCTTTTCGGATTCGGTTCAATTTTTTCTTGTTCCGGAACAAGTACCCGCTTCTTTTTACTGTTTTTTTCTCTTTCTTGGAGTTCACCGTCATCCGAATTCTCTGGTTTTTCGATCGTATCAGAATTTGGGCGAACCGATCTACGAGATTTTCGAGTTGGTTTCTGTAAAACACTAGCAAGTTTCAAAAAAAAATCTATATAAAATTTTCTTACAGATTCAATTACTTCATCCTCGTAATCAGTGTTTCTCGGTTTCTCAACTTTCGCCGGTGATTTCAAAGGAGAGGCAGAGCCTTTGATCAGTGATTTTCTTCTTGATGATTTCTTTCTCACATCCTGTGATTCAAGGTCTTTTTCACTAGACACTGAAGACTCAGCGGTCTCAACACTGCTTTCTACGACATTTTCACAGGACGATGATGTTGTCGCAAACAGATCACCATCACCAAAAACCATTTCTGCGTTGAATTGAACAACATCGCTATCTCGAATTGAATCAATCTATAAAAAATCGTTTGCAATCAATTAAGAGATTCGTGCTACCATCGTTTGAGATGTTGGTGTTAACACTAATTTAACTGTACTAAGTCGTTCGCGATTCGCTGCCACTTGATCATCATCCGGCAAAGCCAAATTTAACGGGTCCTGAAAAAATTATTTTTTATAGTTTCGATAGATCGGCAGTATTCTTACGTATGATGGACGGGGAGTGATGACTCTTATTGAACAAATATTATGAAACTTCAGTTTTGAAGATTTATCAATTGGTGGGGTGCTGTTTTCACCAATACTTCTACTCTTTCTGTATTTGTTGATGACTTTCTGAGCGGCTTGCTGAGTCAAGGACTTTAAAGCTGTAGCAGCTATTACGTGCCGTTTCACACCAGGACGTTTCAGGCAAGGTTTAACGACAACACGTTCTCCCAAATCAAACTAAAATGAAAAATTCAGACGAATATGTTTTTAATTCTTACTGAATATCGTATCGGCTTGGCACGTTTGATCACAGGAACAACTGGCTTCTTTTGCTCATATTTTACTTGAACGGCTCTTTTCGGACGTGGTTTTAAGTCCACCGGGCTTGGAATATCTTCTGTTCCTGGAGCCATTAAGCTATTTAAAATTGATAATCCAATTGATGAACGACGGCGAGCATTCCTGAATTATAAATATATTTAATAATAATTTAATATAAAATTTTTAGTTACCTTTTTTCTATTTTTGCTTCTTCCGAATTCTGTTTTTCGGGTGTCACTTCTAATGGTTGCTGTTCTGGTGGCTTTTCCTCAGGTTTATTTTCTTCAGGTATCTTCTTTTCGGGGCTTATTGGTCGATCCGATGCCAAATTGTTCTCTGGCGAATTCTCCTTTTCTATTGGACACTCCATTCCTGAAGTACTATTGTTTATTAATAAAATTTGTAGAAAGGAGATGAGAAACATCTGATAATCGGTAATATATAATTAATTTTGAGAATAGATTAAAGTTATCTGATTTGGAAATGCATATCGACGAATATGCCGAAACCTGAACAGCAATAAATGGAGCTTTGATATTGGTTTTAAAAACAATCACTCCGCGCTTATTCGGTTCTAGTCTCCGTAGAGCGCACTTACTCTACGCTGCGTCTCCTTATTCCATTACTCTCTCGCTTTTACAATTAGCCATTGGAGGGAATTCAAATACGATTATTTCCGTGAACTTTTAACAAATTCCGTAATTCTGAATGAGGACAGCGAAAGAAACGTCGAGAATCCAAAAAGATTACCATATTAGTATCAGTTCCAATGACGGAAACCATGGAGAGTGTCGTAATCGAGAAGCTCGAGAATCTTGATTTGAATAAGGATGAGATTTTGAAAAGAGCTGAACAAATTGATAAGGATATCAAGGATGGGGTAAGACATCAGATTGGTTTGTCTATATTCAAGTCGAAACAAAGAAGTTTCCAGAAGTATTCAATAATTCCACCTCTGTCGGATGAAGAACAAAAGCTGTTGGATGAGGAGATCGCAAAACGTGCTCCACCACCAGAAGGCGTTCCAGAAGCTGTTGATTTTCCACTTCATGATTTGGTTCGTGAATTGGAATTGGATAAACCTGTTGAGGGAACTGATCCAGAATTCTACGAAGAATTGAAGAGAAAGGATGCGAAGACGGTTTACAAGAATATGAAAGAGGTTGGATTTCAGGTTTTAGCTGAGTCTGATCTTGAAAAATTGAAGATTCCTGACTCAATCGCTCGTAAATATCTTCCTGACTTGGCTCGTCGATTCGTGGAATTCGAAAGACGTGTCAAACGAATGGAACGAATGCTTTGGGCTCTTCCAAGAGAAGATCGAAGTCTTGAAGAAGATCGATTCGAGATTCTCACTGAATTACTGGATAAAAGTTGTCAAGGAATGGAGATTTGGGAGGAGCATTGCGAGCGAAAAATTCCATTGGGTCATCGTTGTGTTCTGGAAGGAGAACTCATTCATCTCATCACTTCGAAATTCGATTTGATTGAGAAAATTTGTGGAGAATTTCACAAATTGAAGGGGATGAAATCTGAAGTTGATGATGAACGTGATGTATGTGTATCCTTATGATTGGAACAATTAGAACATTTTTTCAGATGCTTCGCTACGAAATCCGCCATTGTGATATGATCTTCACGGAGATTCACGAGAAGTTTTTGAAATCTTACTTGGATATGGACTGGTGAAATTTGATCTCAACTGAGAGCTGTGCAAAAAGTTATTCTTTTTATAAATTATTGTAGATTATTGTTTTTTAATTAAGGAAAGCAATATAAATTTATTAGAAATCACGAGAAAGCAAATTCAAAATCTGCCAAACATTGAAAGTAACGCATTCAGAACATCAGATTTCGGTCTCTGTTGTGATGGACGTTTCCTCATTGATTCCTTCTTTTCCGGTGCTTCAGTTGTTGGTTCATTTGATTCAGGCGACGTGGAATTGGTCAAAAATTCTGAAATCTATCCAAATTTTCAAAATTTTTGTTAATTTCTCAACTCACCGAAATTTTCTACAGTACCATTTCGAAGAGTGAAGCTTGCATACTTTTCAGCTTTTGTCGGAGATTTCTGAAATTAAAAAAAAATAATATTTGGGAGGTCTGCATTCTCAGTTACTAACTTTTTCAGTTTCAACAGTATAACTTCCATTAGAATTGTTGCGAATTGTGATTGAACCGCCGAAGAGAGGAATGCGGATTTCAGCTGAAAAATAAATATCATGAAGGTTCATAAAATCTGTTTATGTTTCTGAGATTCCTTGAGTTGAAATTTCAAGTCAGATGCTTACAATTCGAAACTTGCAAACATTTCGATTTTGAAGTCTCATTTTTCCTGAATCAGAACTATCAGGGATCAGAAACCTTTTTTCTAGCAAAGTACCGTGCAGTTAGATAAACAATTTGGCCTTTTTCAGTTGAAAATGACCAACTTTGAGAGGGTGTTACGGTATGGCTGAATGTCCCACAAAGTAAATTATGTATAAACCATACAGAACAACGGTAGAGCTTTATTTTTGTAGTTGACAACTTTATTGCACGGACACTCTCTAGAGAGTTATGGTCATTTTAAGAGGACAGCTCAAAAATCGCATTATTTTGCATTGAAATGGGGCGATTTGAGGGAGAAATTACTTTGTCGATATGTAACTCTCTAGGGAGTGTCCGTACAATAAAGTTGTCAACTACAAAATAAAGCTCTACCGTTGTTCTGTATGGTTTATACATAATTTACTTTGTGGGACATTCAGCCATACCGTTACACCCTCTCAAAGTTGGTCATTTTCAACTGAAAAAGACGAATTTGTATATATTTTTGGCCGGTACTGTACATCTGATTTTGTATTGTTCCCGGTGTTCTACATATAAGTCAAATATGAGATATAGGTCAGTTCCGGTTTTTTATACGAAACTCTGTGATTGTGTGTTCGAGAGAAGAAAGCGAGATGTTTCATGCTTCGAATCCGATCGCTTACCTAGAATTCCCAAAACCAGCATAGAAACAAGAGCAAATCTCAGAAAAGTGGTCATTCTCGTTTGAATTAATTCAAAAGAATCAATATAATATTAGTGGAGAAAAAATGTGAGAAAATATGAGAAGCTGTGAATGTAAAAGAAAAGGAAGGGCTTCTCCGCTTCTTTTTTCTCTCCAGAGACTTCTCGAATTTGTTGTTTTTTTTTCGTCTTTCTTTCCTATCAAATACTCTTTTTCCTTTTCTTTTCTTCTGTATCCAAATCCCAATTTGTTCGAGAAGAAACACGCAAAAAATGCAAAAATATCCGTTTTTCTTCTTTTCCTTCCGCCGATCGTTGATCCAATTGTCCTCCTCTGGAGACACGATGCTTTTGATTGACACTGACGTCTCCGCTTCTTTTTTGACGTCTTCTGGAATCTTGAAGACAATTTGAATAGAATCAGATGAGGAAAAATAGAAAAGAGAATCGGAACTCTGGGAGAGGAAGTTGACAATTAGTGCGTTTCCCTTGAGATTTTTAATTACAGCATACTGGAAGACTCTTCAAAAATTTTTTCAGAATCTCACGAAGAGATCGAAGTTCTGAATCCGGGAACTGGAAATCGAGAGTTCTTTGAATATATGAGTCATCGGAGATTCAGAATTTAGAATTATGTTCACACTGAGAACGAACGGAAGAAAAAACTATTTTGAGCTCTCGGACGTGGGTGATGGGATTCTGAAATTATTATTAAATTGACATTGATCATTAATAACCTCAATCAAAGACTTCCAATTTTGACCTGACATTGACATTATAGTCCGACGTCCGTATGTTTTAATTAGGATTCTGGAAAACTATATCGAGCTTCTTCTTTTCGGGTTACGGTAGGAAAGCTATTACGTTCGAGATACAGTGCTTTATGAGTGTTCAATGTTTGGACCATCTTGATTCTCATTAACTGAGGAATTACCATCTTTAGAAATTTAGGGAGAAGTGAATTACTTGATCAACCGTAAAAACTGAATTACATATAACGGCATGCCATTATATTTTTCAACTGACTTCCAGATAAGTTTTTGGGTTCTTAAGATTTTTTAAATTTCACTAAAAAACTTTTCTGGATGTTTTGTTTGCTACTATAAATACTATTATAATCACGCCAAATTTAATAAGAATCATGCAAATATCCGGAGAATACTAGTGGTGAATTTTGAGTATGGATGAGGTGCCGTTATAATCCAGTTTTTACGGAATTTTGACTAGAAAGTCAACTCTCTTGACAATACTTTTTTTTACAAATAGCTCTGCAACAACATTTTTTCAACCATCTGACCGAAGTGAACAACGGATACCATTCCAGACACTTTGATTCTGATCGGTGCCTATCTGATCAGTACGCTTGAACTCTTTCCAGTATTTGATTACAATTGGTCTACCAAATCCAGGATGGAGACAACAAATAAATGGACGAAAACTGGAAGAAAAAGGGAAAAAGTCAATGCAATTATCAGACGGCAATCAAGCAAACAAGCACATTTTCATTCAAGTTTTCTTTTCTCTTTCTCTTTTTTTGGTTTCTTATTTCTCAGAAATGCACTGGATACTTTCTTTTGAGAAGTGACTACTCAAAAATTGGATCAAGTATCACACCGAAAACCGAAGAAAGAATCCTTTTTCAGAGAGAAAAAATAAGAGATAGAGAGAGAGAGAGAGAGAGAAGAGTGTCTGATTCGATTTCTCCAGAAGACGTGAGGGGGAGGGAGGGCACCACTTCCGTCCGTACCCATGTCTTCATCTTATTTTTCTCTCTCTCTTGTCCTTGTTCTATGTGTCTGTCCAAATAAAGATGTTCCTGATGTTCTCACCTGATTTCTGAATTCTGTAGAATCAGAGTTCGTTCTCTTTTCGTCTAAAATTATAGCTATTATTGTATCAAATAGAGACTTCTCTTAGTGAATCAGAAGACATGTGTCTTCTGAAATTGTAGGTTGTCTTCTTCTTTCTCTCTACTTGATCAACTTTTGTCTTTTTTCCGTCACGCAATATTGTGTGGCTCTTCACTTTTTCAAAAAGAATCTTTAAAAAGAAAAATGGGACAACAAAGTGAAACAAAGATTTCTGAATTCCCTTGTATCCATTTTCCAATACCATTCTTCAATTTCAGAGTTCAAATTCCCCGTTGACGTCTTCTTTTTCACTTCTAAAACCATCAATTTCAGCTCTGAACACTTTAATAACCCCCTCTCAAACTCCTACACGTTCGCTTTGATTTCTTAGACTTATTGGACTCTTGTGTCACTTCAAATGTCACTTGAATTCCAATCATTCACTAAAAAAAGTTACTGGGAATTACTGAAAATCAAAAGTTAAATTGTTTTTTCCACGAGTAAAGAAATTCCCACAAGATTATATTATATCACACCTTCTTTTTCTCTTATTCTTCTTATTTTTCTGACTCACTTTCTTCTATCCGCGCAGCTCTTTTTCTTTCTCATTTCTTTTCTCTTTTGTATATCACTGATTGACGTCAATCTATTTAGTCTTTTTTGTTCTTCTTCTACTTCTTTAACTTCTTATTTTTAACTCTTTCTTTTTGTTTTTTATTCTTTTTACAAAGAATTGTACTCTTGCTTTTTTGAAGCGAGAAAAAAGCAGTAGATTATGCAAATTTCTTCTCTGGAGTAGAAAGAAGAAGAAGAATTTTCGAAAAAGAAGTCATTTCTCACTATTCCATTCAAAGTGAAGAAAAAAGTGAAGTGTCCCTTAGAAGAGTTGTTTCTCTTTCTTTTCTCACTTTTTCAACGAAAATCCGAGTCACTTTCAAATTGAATTTACAGCTTTTCTCAGGGATTTGTTGAACTCGAGATTTTCGTTGAGAAGAAAAAGAAAAAGAAGCGGCTCACGAGTTTTGAGAAGATGGTTTTTATTATGAATAGATTTTTTGAGATATTTCATCCGATTTGAAGACTGATCCAGCTTTCTTAAATTCTGTTTGCTAGATTCTTGGTTTTGAGATGAAAACCGTTAAAACTACATATACTGGAATAAAAACTTTTTTTCAGATTTCAAATATTTACATTGTTACTCAGTTCTATGATTCAACTCTTTCTCTCAGAATATCAGAAATCGCTTCAATTCCCCCCATAAATTCATATATCACTTTGTACATTTACACGATACAAATCGAAGCTAGAGACTCCTGAATGCCACGAGACAACAACCAGAAATCAAGTGTCTCTATTGGATACATCGAATATTTTCTCTTTCTCTCCTTCTGGCTCTTTCAATTCTTTTTTCACGAACAACTTCCAAAAAAGAAGAACAAACACATGTCACTTTTGATGATACGGTCCCCAAGGATTTCGAATTTTCTGCCATTTGGTCCGTTTTGTCAATGTCTCAAGATTGCTCCACAATTTTCATGTTTTGCTCTTTTGTTTTCTACACTCGCAAAATCAATGCGTTGTTTTTTGTACTGATGTTTGGAAGTTTTCAGTACACAAGGGTACTGTAGCAATGCATCACAGAGTGGCTGAGTGTCAGAAATCTTCCATTTTCTTTGCTAGGTAGAGCGAAAATTGGAGTTTCCTTGTAGCTTTATTCAACTTACACTCTCTTTAAAGTCTAATCCAACATCGTTTCAATATTGGAATCTATATCATTTCCACCGTCTTCAGAATCTCCAAATCCCAATTCTGAATCGTTATTCCTCTCCTTATTGCCTCTCCATCCCAAAAAGAGCAATTCTTATCCGAGTTCCCATAAAACTGCCTCTTTCTCCTCTTTCACCCTTTTTAATAGTAGCTATATAATACCCCGAGACCGCCAATTTTCGACCGCAAAAAGGGAAAAAAAAGATGGAACGTCCTATGGTGTCCTCCTGAATGAAAAAATGGCTCTAACAAACTAAAGTGGTTTCTTCTTGGCTCCTGTGTTCCTTTTTTCTCGACGACTTCTCAAAAATTTAGTAGCAAAAAAGAAGGGGGAGGAGTGGAAGAAGGATCGAATTACATCCCACTTCACGGAAAAATATAAGAGGGAGGCGCTTGACAAAAATACGAAAAATTAGAGAATTTTTGAGCTTTTGATATAGATGAATTATTGGAGAATGCATTACTTCGAAAAAAGGAAAACAAGAAGAGGTTTCATCTGGATTGATCAAATAAAATCTATCCTTTTATTTTTCTTGTCTTCTAACTTGTAAATTTCTGTCTTTTGTTATTCTTCTATACTCCATACTCTAATTTCTTTCAATATTCCAGCATGTCAATACTACGTAGAATGCTCCGAACACGTCGGGTAGATGAACAGTTCCTTCGTCATTCTGAATGGGCTCGTCGCCTTGGAATTCCATTAATGGTTGCTCTAGCTGGGATCAAATCGATTTCTATGATGTTATTCATCATTCTTCCCTTCTCATTGACTCAAGTTGCCGGTCCGAGTACAGTTCTTGCTCTCATTTTTGCTTTTTTGATCATTTTCTTCACATGTAAGTTTCGGGTTTTGACTTCAGCTTAACTTACAGTACCGCTCAAAAGATTATCAATTTTGGCTGTTTTCAATGAAAAATGACCAAATTTGACAGTGTATTTCGGTGTCACCTGATTGTCCGATAAATTGTATTTTATATGGGTTGAACAGAACAAATATAGCACATGATTTTTGTAGTTGACCATTTTTTTTATAGGAACAAATACCAAGAAAGTTACAGGTAATCAAAGTAACTTATCCCTCAAACCGACTAATTTCAGTGCTTTTTAACGAAATTTTGGAGCTTTTCACTTTGATAACCTGTAACTTTGAAGATAATGTCTCGACAAAAAAATGGTCAACTACAAAAATAATGTCCTATTCTTGCTCTATCCAACCCATACAAAATAAAATTTGTCGAACAATTAGGTGACACCAAAATACACTGTCAAAATTGGTCATTTTCCACTGAAAACTGGCAAAGTTGATAAACTTTTGAGCGGTACTGTATCTTCTTTTCCAGCTGCTCATCTATCCGAATTATCATGTACGATGCCCAAAAACTGTGTCCAATATCATTTCGCGTACGCAGTTGTTGGAGAACTTCCAGCATTCGTTATCGCTTGGATCAGTTTGGTTGACTACGTGGCACAAGCGGGACTCTTTTGTAAAGCATGGGCGGATCATTTTGTGAGTTATTTCAGTTTTCAGATTCTGAAACTAGATTGTTTCTGTAATTTTTCAATCCAAATCGTTTTCCAGAATCTTCTATTCCGTGGGCTTCCAGCCAAGTCCCTAACATTCGATGTATTCTCCGAAGACTCTTCAATCCTCTCTCCACAAATTGATCTTCTCACAGTTCTCTCTGCTCTCATCACTCTCTGTCTTCTACTTTGCTCTCTCCGTGTTGTTGGAACTATATGTGTATCTCTTCTAGCCGTCACTCTCTTGATTGCTGCTTCGTGTACAATGGTTGCATTCTTCCACTCGGATCCAGAGAACTGGATCAAAGCAGAATTCTTCCATTTTGGGTATCAGGGGGTGAGAAATCAACAGAAACTGTTGGGAGACTACTAAAATAATTACAGGTTCTCTATGCGATTTGTGCTCTTTGTGCCTGTTATACTGGAATAGAAAGCACCTCGTGTCTTCTGGAAGAGACTAAGAATCCAAGAAAACGAATTTCTGGAGTTTTATCCTTTCTTGTGCTGGTACTGACCACAATTTTCTTTGTTTTATCCATCACATTCAGGTAAAATAGTGTATCAAATCAAAACAGATTTCAAAAAAGATTTCAGTTTATCCACGAACGTGACAGCTCTAAGTGAAGGAATCATGATTCCGGAAGTGTTTTCAGTTATCAATATTCCTGCTGCAAAGTGAGTTCGATTGATTTTTACCTTTTTATGGGTGCCGTATGGAATCAGATTCTGGGAGGAAAACTGAAAAAAACGTATTTTACAAAATTGAATAATGCATGTTGAACAAATTTTGCACAATCTGTCCCAAAACTAGCAATTTTCAATTGAATTAGACGAACGTATCTTGCGATAAACCACAATTTTAAAAAGTGCCTTTTCAAAAATTGAATGCATGAACATCTTTCTTCACACTAAAACCCATAACACCTTTCGACTGAATCCCGCATGTCACAAGTGTTTCTTTTCGAAATCACTCAAATTTTCTCATTCACTTTTTCTTATTCCCACACAGATCCTCCGCAAGGTACTGGGTTCGTCGGTTTCCGATGATTTCCACAGATTCTGCCACGTCATCACCCATTTCATCATCCGCATTCAGATCCTACTACGAACAGGGTTTTATTCGAATGCGGTTCGTTTTCACGCTCTTGCTTCTCAATTTTCCTTTTTTGCTTCTTTTTTTTCTTTTTTGATATTCTGGCATCTAAGTTTCTGCTTCTTTCCTTTTCTAATCTAAAAGATTGAGTTAGTTGAGTTAGAATTTCCCATTCTCCCTGATTATCTAAATATTCCAGATACATGCTTTCCGTCTGCTCAGTTTGCGCACTATCCGGTGGAGTCCTTGCATCATTTCTTCCAGCGACACGTGTCATTGCAGCTCTTTGTCATGGTAATTACTGTATAAAATGAAATCTCAAACTGGAAATGAAACCTTTTTCAGATCGTTTGATCCCATATGCTCGTGACACTTCTACCAAAAGTCCCTACTTTGCGGTGCTTCTCTGCACAGTTCTGGTTGCTTTGTGTTCAATGATTCAGAAGACACTGCTTCTGAATTTTGTCATCTTTATGGCTCCAGTTAAAATGGTTATTACGGTAATGAAATTCCCTTTCATCTATCAATTGAAACTGTTCTCATTTTCAGATTCTTCTTGTTTATATTCAACATTATTATCCGGAGCAAATAGGTATTCCTGAAGAGACATCAAGTTATAAATCAATTGGAAAAAAGAGAACTCGGGTTCATATTGATGATGGAGTTTCGATAGATGATTCAGTTTCATCGATTGCTGTGCAAAGAGTCAAAAAAGGAGATGACGATGAGTCAGAAGTCAGTCATTCCACATTTGATACTACTGCTTTCTTGTACATGAAAGCAACTAAAATGGAGACGGAAAGGCTGCAGAGGAGATTGGAAAAAGTTAGTAAGAATACAAAATATATGAGAATCAATGTTCTTCTTCCAGGAGCAATTCGAGAATGAGAATGAGGAACGTCAACCAGTTCTTGCCAAATCAGTCTCTCAATATCACTCGATGGATCAAAGTCAGAAAACGACTAAGAAATCAAAGAAGCATGCTCATAACTGTGTGGCCGAGCAATGTGGAGCTGATAACGACGATGGTGAAAAAAACTGAAAAACCAAAACAAAAAAAACCAACATTTTTCAGACTACAACTCTCAAGAAGTTCATCTTTTCGCGAATGAAGAACCAGAATTACCATTCTTTTCCACCTTCTCTTCATCAGCTCCTCGTCCTCCATCTCCAGATGTCAGCTTCACAAATTATCATAAATCTCAACGTCTTCTATTCGTATTCTGTTTCATGACAGCAGCATTTTCCACTTTTTTGAGAAATTTCGCGATGCCAACTACAACTTGTTGGCTTTTGAGTGCTGGATTTGTCGTTATTATTCTAGTATTCACAGTGAATATCAATCGGTTACAAACTAATGATTATCTATACAAGTAAGTGATTTCAGGGATTAAATGATTTTTTTATTCTCATTAATTTCAGAAAAGAATCAAAAGTGACACTGTTCCCAACTGCTTCCCTATTCTCTCTATTTCTTCTATTGGTATCATTCTTTGGAAGTGTCCCAACTAGAACTTTGATCCATTTGACAGTTATTTTCTTCACTTGTAAGTTTCAGAATTTGAAATTTGAAATCTCCAATTGATTCCAATAATTTCAGCTATGATCTCCTATTTTCTATATGGTTATCGACATAGCAAACATCGAAAAACAGCGTGTTTAGTGATTGAGAATAGATATTCCGACACCGCAGATGACCAATATTGTCCAATTGTTGGACTCGACACGAGTTCAAGTTCTGAAGATTGATTCGCAACGGAGCTAAATATTTCAGATCTGTGATAATTATTTGTATGTAAATTTGATTCATTCATGTGTAACAAAAAGTCTAATAAAAAAGTTTATTGAATGTCAGCTAAGTTTGGCGACAATATCTTTGAGCTTTTTTGTGGATCTATCCTTTACGAAGAGCTTTTGAAGTTGGTTTGTACATGACGAATGTGCAGACCATGTTCTCATTAACCTGAATAAGAAATAGTATTTTTTACAGATTCGTAATGAGGTTATCATCTCATAAATATTGGCAGCAGAGTTATCAAATTGTCCACAGTAATGACTCACTATCAGTGCGACCTTTGAAGAGAAGCTTGCAAAATAGCTCAATTTCTAATTTATTGTGCTGCTGAGTCAACGTTCGAAGAAACCCCCTCCATACTGCTGAAGAAGAAGAAAGAGGGATACGGCGCGGCCCCCATCATATTAGGAACGACTTATAGAGGGAAGGAAGACGGATGTCTACAATAAAGAAGGAAACCACAATCTATCGATGCACAATCTCGTCTACTTCGAGAATTCTATGGAACTTTCCCACTAAATCCGCTTTCTATTGGTGCGACGGTGCGGGCCTCAACAGCCAATCAAATCCCTGTCTCCACAGAGTCAGGGATGCGACATCTTGCATCTTTCAGATCAAACACGTTCATTATTTTCTCACAGAGACGGGAACATTAATTGTTCCCATTGTTGTTGATCTGAAGTGACCTCGCCTGTCCACTACTCATTTCCCTTATGTAACGTTTCATTACTTTTTATGTTATTGTTTTCTTTTTTGGGAAGATGGAATAGAAGAACAGTATTTTAGTGAACTTCCATGAAGTCTATTGGCAGAATAAAACAGGATAATAAAATAACATTTTATGATGAATTTATGTTTTCAAAATATTCATGGAAAATTAATTCATAGAAAAATTCCATTTAAAAAAACAAAGAACACAATTTTGATTACATAAACTTCGATGAAATATACAGAAAAAGAACTTACGGAAAATAGATTTACAGAAAAAAGCTAAACATGCAATACGTGAAAATGAAAATGTTTAGTTGAAGCTCGAAGTACATACATTATAAGTTATAATTTATAATATGAAAAATCTGAATTGACCTTTCGCCTTAAAATGAATTGGGTAGAAACAGTATGAACTGAAAGAGAATAATGAACTCAGAAAAATAAAGCAATTTCGATTATATCAATTTGACGAAACATACAGAAAAAAAGCATACAGAAGAGATTTACAGAAAATGCTAATCATGCAATACGTGAAAATGAAAAAATCTAATTGAAGCTCGAAGTACTGCACGCAATCCATCGCTTTGCCGCACCAGAACTCCAGTTCTTTCCATTGTTGTTTCATTCAATTCTGCGAGTAGATATTCACAATAATCGCGTACTCTGCAAAACAATATGTAAAAAACAGAATCCACGATTGGATTTTAAAGTTTCAGAACCAAATTTACACAAACTCTGACTTACGGCAATTTATACTCAAGTTGGTCTACTTCTGGGTTCCATGGTTCCAATTCAAAGTGATCCACAACTGCGACATTATTGAGACGTGCAATGCCTAATTGAATAAATGTTTGTAGTTTTGTATTGTTTCCATTCAACCAAACGTTCACAAAATTTATTAAATCGTGTTCCATGAGTCCGGTATCGTAAACTACCAAATTTTCAAAATTCCATCGAAGCAGTTTTGAACCATTGAGCCAGGGGGCTGAGCAAAAAAATAAGTTATTCAGATTATTAAGTCTGTTTGAATTTTTCAATGGGTTGTTTGCTCTCATGGTTTTAGAGAAAAGTACTCGAGTTACTTGAAATCTTTCCAAGAATTCATCAACCACGTTTGAATTTACAGATGTGTCAAACAGAGCAACATCTCTAACCGTATTCGTATACGGAAGTTCATCCATATAATCCAAAAACAATTTGAATTGCATTTCTGGTTCAACTCGGAATACTTCACACATATGGGAATGAAGTGCAGTTGCAAATCTTTTCCGAGATGCTTGATTCTCTGTATGACACCATAATAATGCAGTCGAGTCAGGCTCGAAAATGATTCTGAAAATACACTTATGAGACCTGATAATATACAAGATTAGTACAATAATAAAACACTGTAAAGTTATTATATGAAATAACTCACTTGCAAGGAAAATCAATATCTTTCGATTTCAACCAACTCCGTTCTTCTCGCACTCTGCCCCCAATTTGACTTTTCCAAGTCCAAGTTAGCATAGTTGTATCGTTTCTTTTGAGATCTTCAACTAACGCATAACTCATTTTTCCGGGTTCTTCCAAACCGAACACTGAGTAAGTTGGAGTGTGATGCATTTGTGAAACGAGATTCCGACATCTCAATGAACAAAAAGATAGGAAAAGTAACTCTGTGGGTTCCATAAACTTCTGAATACAATCTTGCACTAGCCATGGAAAACGGAGAAATTTCATTCTTCTGGAAAATGAAATAGTCGAGAAGGGTTCGAAATCAATCAACGAAATAAAAACAAAAATCAATAAAACAAATGAGTGTTCAAGTGAGGACGCAGAGTTGTCCAACACGAGAAGAAGAGGTTCCATGGGAAAGTACAAATTTTTAGGAAATATTAAATTCAAAAAGTACAACATGCTCCCTCAATGTTAAACTAATTTGATAAAAGTTGTTTAAATCAAAAATTGAACAGAAAATAAGAAAAAACTCAGGCAACTCGATGCTTGTCTAATTAGACAACCAAAGTCTAATTAGACACAATAGAAATCTAAATACAATCTAGTTAGATTTCCTTGTTTTTAAAGTCTAATTAGACAGGCAAGTCTATTTAGATTGTATGTTAGTTGGATTAGACGAAATCGAAGACTAATTAGACTGTGCGTCAATCTAACTGGGCCGCGTTAGTCTCTAAATTTACTTGAATTAGATTAATATCGAGTTGCCTGAGAAGGAATATACAGAAATCGATAGAACAACTGAGTACTCATAAGAAGACCCACAACTGTGTGCAGTGGGTCAGTTATGTGCAGTGGTTTTTCTATCAGTTCAGATTCTTTTATATCAGTTCAGAATTCTTCATTCTCATTAATTTCAGAAAAGAATCAAAAGTGACACTGTTCCCAACTGCTTCCCTATTCTCTCTATTTCTTCTATTGGTATCATTCTTTGGAAGTGTCCCAACTAGAACTTTGATCCATTTGACAGTTATTTTCTTCACTTGTAAGTTTCAGAATTTGAAATTTGAAATCTCCAATTGATTCCAATAATTTCAGCTATGATCTCCTATTTTCTATATGGTTATCGACATAGCAAACATCGAAAAACAGCGTGTTTAGTGATTGAGAATAGATATTCCGACACCGCAGATGACCAATATTGCCCAATTGTTGGACTCGACACGAGTTCAAGTTCTGAGGATTGATTCGCAACGGTGCTATTTCAGATCTGTGATAATTATTTGTATGTAAATTTGATTCATTCATGTGTAACAAAAAGTCTAATAAAAAAGTTTATTGAATGTCAGCTAAGTTTGGCGGCGATATCTTTGAGCTTTTTTGAGGATCTATCCTTTACGAAGAGCTTTTGGAGTTGGTTTGTACATGACGAATGTGCAGACCATGTTCTCATCGACCTGAATAAGAAATTCGTGTATTTTATAGCTTCGTTATCAGATTATACCTTCATAGTAGCAGCAGAGTTATCAAATTGTCCACAGTAATGAGGAGCCGAGAAGATAGTAACCATCTTCTTGGAAGCAAAGAACTCATAACCATCCTGAACAACTTGATGAGCACGTGCAACTAGATCTAAATCAAGTTTCATGCACAAATCAGTGACAACATCTTGTCCAAAGACATAGGATACTCCACGTGTATTCGCTTGCCATCCTTTAACCCATTGATCAGGATCAGCCCAAAGCAAATCAATTCCAATCGATGGATTTGGTGGATCTTGTGGACGTGGAAGTTGACGAAGTTGATCAAGAGATTGAAGATGTGGAGAAAGACCGCCGTGCATACAGAGAATACGAGAACCAATGAGACCACATAGAGGCATCCAATTGAATGTATCCTGGAATTGGGACCAGAGACGCGTCGATTTGTAGCGACGATTGCATTCTTCATAGAATCCATAAACACGATTTATTGCTGGACACTCGTGATTTCCACGGAGCATGAAGAAGTTTTCCGGGTATCTGAAATTGAAAAAAAACGGTTTTCTTGAGAATTCTCTATAAATTACTTGATTTTGAAAGAGAACATGAGACAAATTGTCTCAATATTCTGACGTCCACGGTCTACATAGTCTCCGAGAAACAAGAAATTCACATCTGGTGGGAATCCATTCTTATCGAAAATACGAAGAAGATCCGAGTATTGTCCATGAATATCTCCACATACGATGATGGGCGGTTCCACTTCGAGAAGTGACGCTTGAGAAGCGAATACCGATTTGGCAATGGCACAACATGTTTGAAGTTCTTGTTCGTTGACAGAAGTTGTCAATCGTCCACCAGACATTCCGACGTTGAGCAGACGGCTCATCAAGTTATCGACATCCATTGTCGCTGTCATTTTTGTTCCTTCTTTCTACAATTTTCAGAGATTTCAGAAACCTCCAAGTCAAAAGACTCTTACCTTTGGAAGGCCTCTTAGCTGACGATGATCCGAAGACGGTCGTAAATAGAACAATAACTCCTCCCACTGAATTTCCAATCAGATTAATTTTTAATTGACCCTATCACTCGGTTACTGTATTTCCAGATAATGTCACGTTTCGAAAAATGTCACAATTTCTGAAATGTACATAAAAATAACTGATATTTATCAAACCGAATGTTTTTGTACTTTCTCTCTAAAAATGATATTTCCTGAACTAATTAAATATATCTCCAGTTTATATTAGATACAATATGCAAGTTTCGCGTTTCGCCAAATAAATTTTGATGAAAACTGAATTTGAACTTCCGCGTAAATTATAAGCAATCGCGCTCTACGGAAGAATTTGAAAATAAAAATTCCGCGATTTCAGAGGCTTTTTCGAAACAGAATTTTTAATCCACTTTCTTACTCAAAAACCTTTATTTCATCATATTTTTATCCTAATTACTTAAAATATTGTTTTTAGAATGTCTGGTTATCGAAGAGGCGGTTTTCGAGGCCGAAAGCGCTTTTATAAAGACACTTTCGCGCCGGGAGGTTCAAAAACCGATCCTCTGAACCTTGCGATTGAATTGCTCGATAATCCGGAGGAAGAGAAAAGACGTTTGGGTCTTTTGGATCCGGAGCCTGCAACAGTTCCTCAGCCAAAACGTCGAAAAACCAAAAAGAAGGAGAAAAAACAGGAAAAAGCAGAGGAAGAGGAGACAGATTCCCCTAAAAAATCTCCTGTGAAGGTAAGTTTTGTCCCATTTAATTCAATTCATTTTATTCAGTATATCCATTTTATCTCCCCTTACTATTTCGTTTTAAGAAATTTCAGAAAAATCGACATGGTTCGCCAAAGAAAGAGCCTCGACGTGAGCATCAGCCTACCAAAGAAGAGAAGGAAGCCTCGGAATTCCGTAAGAACAAAAATGAATATTTCAACCGCAAATATCGTTATGGAAACTTCGATAGATATTATGGAATCCGCTTGAATCCTGGAGAAACTGACAAACGTCTATCTGCTTTCGATAAGGCTTGGTTCGAACATAAGTCAATTCTGGATATTGGTATGTTGATTTTTGTTATTTATTCTTCGAAACAATAGTAGTTTTTTTTAGGATGCAATGTTGGATTTCTCACATTATCCATTGCAAAGGATTTTTCGCCCCGACGAATTCTTGGTATTGATATCGACGAACATCTTATTGGCGTGGCACGGAAGAACATTCGGCATTATTGCGATCATGAGACGGCTGTTGCTGGGAAGTTTCCGGTGTCATTCGGTGTTCAATTCGGAACGATTTCTCAACGAACTGAAGAACCGCGACCATTCTCAACTAAGTTTCCTGACAATGTTTGGTTCAAAAAGGAGAACTACGTGTTGGAAAGCGACGAGATGCTTGACATGATTCAACCAGAGTTTGATGTGATTCTCGCCCTTTCTATTACAAAATGGATTCACTTGAATTGGGGAGACAATGGACTGATGAGATTCTTCAAGCGAGCTTATGCGCAGCTTCATCCCGGTAAGATATATGTTTCTTCTTTCTCTGTTTGTTTCAAATGACAGATCGTGTCAATTCAAAACAAACATTTGAGTCCAGCACTTAGGAACATTAATTATATATTCTTTTTCAGGTGGTCGCTTCATCATCGAACCACAAGCATTTGAAACGTATCGGAAGCGTGCCAAAATGAACGAGGAACTCAAAGCAAACTACTCCAAGATTGAGTTCAAACCCGAGGATTTCGAAATGTGGCTAATCGAGACTGTTGGCTACGAATCTGTCGAGAAACTTGGTGTGGCAACTGCCAAGTCGAAAGGATTTGAGAGACCAATCGACGTGTATCTGAAACCGGTGCGACCAAAAACCGGCGCGATCCCATTGGGTTATATTTGATCCACTCATCCTTACCCATTTTTATATATTTTATCAAATTTGAATGTTTTATTTTTAACGGTGACTATTAATTGCGAGATAACTTTATGATCTGATTGTGAATAAAACCACATTTTTACAATAGACACCTTTTCCATTTGTTCCTCGGAGTTATTGAGTTTAACTGTCTCAAAAGTCGTGATTGAATATCTTAGCAGGTCTCAGGTAGACGAACAGTTTGAATTATTTACCTTCCTTTCTGCTCATTCTCTTTGCTCACCACAACAACTGGAACATTCTCGAAGCGCCCACCCTCACACCTTTTTTCTCTGCGTTTACTGCCCTCATTTTCTGTTCGATTTCTCTCTGCATCTCTATCTCACAATGTCTCGTGTAATCTCTCGTTGCATTCAGCTGTCCGAAAGGCGGTCGTTTCTTTCGCACACACCAACATTTCTGCTGTTGTTTTCAGTGTTACTTTTTAGTTTTTGATGTGTTATTGTTTTTAGAAGGCTAAAAATGGATAAGGAAAGCCTTGTGATTTCTGAAAAGATATATTTTTTAATTTTATAAGATAAATTGTGCCTGTCGTGCATCTTAGGTGTTTTTAAATACTCTTCCGAGAAAAAGCATAGAGTGAAATTTTGAGGTAAAGCGGATTATCGACTTTTTCCGCCCTGAACGTCAGGAAAAAGAGAAATTCATATGAGTTTCTTTCACATTCCGAAGTTTTTATGATACTTTGAAATGAGGGAGACACACTTTCTCTTTTTCATAGGTTTACACTTCGTTCTCTTCCTGAAAGCATTTCCTGAAAAACCTTAAAATTCTGATTCAAAACAATTCGTTTCCGATTTAATCTCTTGAATAAAAACTTTACGACTCTGATATTTCAATCACTTAGTCA
The DNA here is from genome assembly GCF_010183535.1 of Caenorhabditis remanei. Classification (NCBI taxonomy): domain Eukaryota; kingdom Metazoa; phylum Nematoda; class Chromadorea; order Rhabditida; family Rhabditidae; genus Caenorhabditis; species Caenorhabditis remanei. The sequence continues at coordinate 13,162,744 of NC_071329.1, forward strand.
TATGCTTTATGTCTAGAATCGAATTCACGCGTGGTTTCATTAGTTATTGACATTAAAATATGAAAATTGATTTTCTTTCGCATTCAGCTCCTTTCATTGGTGTGCAGTGTAGCGGGTCCAAAAAATGTTTTTTTTAATAGTTGCTTTCTAAAGATAATAGAGAAGAAAAACTTTGTATTTTCTGAAACTGTCTTTAGTTTTGTATACATTATTATGCGTTCTGATGACTTTTTCTTATCATTGTTTATATTCGGACGTCTCTGCCATCTTTTTTTGAATTTTCCTTTCTTCAAAACTTTTCTTTTTTACTTTTTGCCATCTATAACTGATAACATTGACATACATCTATTCCTATAAAAAGTGAATCATTTTTCAAAAAGTTTGGTAATTTTATTTGATTTTCAGGTTTTCTTCTCGTCTACTCGACCCAAATAATTTATTTCTTCTTTACCAATAGCAAAATACAAAATGTTCAACGGCGATGATGACTTTCCAATGGGCGCGATGAACAGTTTTGGGTAAGTTGATTGTATTCTAACTGGATCAATATGAATGATTTCAGACAAATGCATCAACAAATGATGAACGATATGAATATGATGACAGGAGGTATGCTTCGAAATATGGGAATGGGTGGATTCGGAATGATGGGAGGACCATTTGGTAATCCATTCGGTGGAATTATGGGTGGAATGGGGCATCCATTTGGAGCAATTACCGATGGAAGTGGTCAACCTCCTAGCCGAAGACGTCAGGAACTAGAAGCGAATCCTTTCGCACCATTCGGAGGATTATTGGGAGGAATGGTAAGTTGCTCTCTTAATTTCAAATATGTCAGAGATAATTTTGGGAAATTGAAGGGAATGATGATGCCACCACCAGGACAAGGATCCAATGTGTACATGAGCTCGAGTGTGATGACTATTGGACCAGATGGTAAACCACGTGTCGAACAACAGACAGTCAGAAGACATGGAGATGTTACTGAAACGAAACGGTAAGGTGTCACTCTCTTCGTTCCGAATCATTATTCATTTGTTTGCAGACGCGTCGAGAAGAATGGAGAGTCATCGATGTCGATCGGGCATTCGATTGGCGATCGTTCGCACTACATCGACAAAAAACGGGATCGTGAAGGAAATGTTCGAAAACAACAGAGATTTGTGAATTTAGATGAGGGTAAGCCTTCCATCTTAGTTTTCAATTCCAATTATTCTCACTTTGAAGTTAGAAAGTTTCATCTTTTTCAAAAAATTCCGTGGGTGTGGTTCGTATTTTTCTTTGCCGTCTCCTCTTCAGATTATCTGGTCAATTGTCAGCCAGCTGTCTTCCCCTTAATATTTTTTCGAATCACCTTTTCAAAAATCAAAAATCTCGTTCTATTCTCAATCACTCCGAATTCTTGATTTCTGAATTCCGATTGCGTTTTATCGGGGACGAAAAATTATTGTTAAAAAATCCATTAAAAAATTATCCAAGTTTTATCAATATTTTATAGCCAATGCCGAAGCATTCGATCGTGAATTCTCATCTCGGGTGCGACAAGGATACGGGGGAAGCTCGCGCAGCAATTTGAGAGAAATAGATGATGGAAACACTAGCAGAAGGTCACCAGGCACACGAAGAACAGAAGACCGAACAACGAGTCGTGGCGCCCCAATTGTCACTTTGCCTGAGGAGGAAGAAACATCTCAGTATGTATCATTCAACAAAAAAAATTGATTGACCTGATTCTTCTCGAAAAGTATTCGAGGAATTCGCTTATCTTGATTGCGCTTTTCTGAAATTTGAACGCTTGACGTTTCAAGAATCATATCAATCAAACTTCTTCTCGAATTGATGTTGAGTTATGGTGACCTATTTCTAATCGGTTAACAGATAGAAAGTATAGATTAGAGAAATTGATAAAATTGGTGTTATACTGTAGCATGTGTTTGCATCAGCCAATCAGATGAATTTCGAATTATATTTGATTTTCAGTTCCCGCTCATCCACATCACACCGTATCGGAGGTCCATTGATTCGAGAGATAAGTGAAGAGGAAGCTGAACAGACTCCATCATCATCTATCCCAAAAAGACGTCGTGGACCCATCTAAATGAATGTTTCTTGATTGTAATTCCATTTCTATCTCACATTGAGATCACATTTCCATAGCCAATTTTTCTGTCACTATTCCTTCCATTTGCCTGTCCGATTTTTGCCCTCCACATACGACGCACTCTGAACATATATACACACATCAGGAAATCCGATTTCAAATGTCCCCACTATTCTTCTGTATTTTCAATACTCAATCTACCAACGATCATAATTTAGAATTTACCTTGTCCCTCTTGTGATTAGATGAAATCGTTGTGAACCGAATTGTTTTTGAGTTGGGTTTTCGTACTAGAATTTTCACAACAACCAAAGAAGTAAGGCGAGAATATTAAATTAGGCGCTCGCTATTTCTCAGTCACTCCGTTTTCTCCTTCTACTGCTCCATCAGCAGCTCCGCCGGACAGAGCAAGAGGAACATAACAAATAGCGATGAAAGTAGAGAGAAAAAAAGAAAAGCAGGGGAATGTTTATAGGAGAAAGAGTGAAGAGGACACTGTTTCTGTTGCCCTTTTTCTTCGCTCTTTTCTCCAATTCCGACCCACCATCCATCCTTCCTTTTCGATTCCTTCCAATACACAATGACCCGTCCGAAAAGTTGTCGCTGTTCTTCTCGAACTGTCTGCGTCTCTTCATTTTCTCTTATCTCTCATCGTCTTTTTCTTTTTCCTGTTCATCATCATCATTGAAAGAGAGGAAAGGGAGCGGCATCCAATACAAACCGGCTGTTTTTCTGTTTTTTGGCTTTTGTTACGTGGTGAAAAACTGATATGGATTTTTTCTCTTTTCTTCTAATGAGGTTTTCAAACAGAATCTGTTACTTTAATACTAAGAATCACCTGTTTTTTTAGTTGTTGAAGCACATCAATAAGCAATAAGCAAACACGTGTCAATGTTGTTGTGCAACATAAATATGAGGCTCAAATGTCATACAAATAAAAACAGTAGAGTGGTCTATGGAGTGGTTAAACTGTTTGTAACTGGCTACCTGTCGCACCTTTCGCGCGTTTTTTCTCACTTCCTGTTCATGCGAACACGTGAGTTTCTTGTGACTAAAGAACTGCAAGCATCAGTTGAATATTCTATGAGTATTTTGCATTTCTTTTTTCAATATGCGATAACCTTGTAATTACGGGAAATGAGTAATAAGGTGAGTCGCGATCACAACCTCAAAAATATAATGATGAGTCACATCCAATTCCATCGCGCTGTAAATAGTTTCTCATTTAAATTGTTATGTTTCCGTTATTTTTCTGACCTTCATAATATCCAAAAATACGCTTTCATAAATAAATATTTTCAGATTTATGACGGTTTCAAACAATGGGATGGCAATGCCAGCATCACCTCCAAAACTCGACTGTGCTGAGGCGATTCAGGTAATTTTTTTTGTGTTTAATTTTTTAAAGTCTAGTTCTTCATGCTGTAAAGATTACAGGACTCACCGAGATTTCGTGCAACAGTTGCACAACATGCTGCATATTTCAATCGACTAGAGAATCGTCTCAACGAGATGCTTCGTCACATCACCGCCATGATTGATTTCAGCAAAAATTATGTGAACACCTTTTAGTGAGTTTTCATCGAAATTGTTAGTATTAAATACACAAGATGCAATTTCAGTAAGCTCACCGTATCGGTGAATCAGCTATGCGATGAGAGTTTCTCTGGGAATCCACTGGCAGCAACTACATTTCAAGGGCTATCTGAAGCATATGCTCACACTGTTAATCTGTTCAGAACTTACTATGATCACTCGAATGTTGTGATATACACAAAACTCTCGAATTTCATTAAAAAGTGAGTTTTCATTCAAAAGTTATAACAATCTTCTACTATTCTTTCAGCGAGCTCGCAAAAGTTGCCGAATCTCGTGCTCATTTCGAAAATATGTCACAATCAATGGACGATGCACTGGTCAAAAACGCAGGAATGTCGAGATCAAAACCGATAGAAGCGACGGATGAGAGAAATAAATTGACAGCAGTGAGTTAGGATCAGAGTCTTTTGAGATTATCCGGATCAGGGAAATACGTCTCTTTTTCTTAGTTTCAATAGGCAGACCGAAAGAAAATCTTCAATCTCGGAACACCTCTTGACTAAAGTTTAGACAAACAAATCCGAAGAGTTTTCTCATTTTCAAAAACCAAGACAGCAGAGACAAAAAAACCCGAAAAATAGTTTACCCTTTTATTCTTCGTCTCTTCAGGTCGGCACTTGTTTCGTACATACTACCCTCGACTACGTGGCAAATATCAATATAGCTCATGCTCACAAGGATCACATGATACTCGATGCTGTAAGTTCTATTATTTAGTGTTACTATGGGGAGCAAATTGTTTCATTTATCACTATGTTGTGGCGTTCACCCGAAAAGAAAAAAAACAAAAATCAGTTGAAGTTTCAGATGAGAAAGAAAAAAGTTTTCAAGACCAACCAAGGAAAAACGAAAAAAACTGAATACGAATTGCGAAAGGCCGTCTCCTTTTTCTATTATTTACCTAGCATTTTTGATGACTCGCACTCCTTGAAATGCTCGCTCTCTTTTTTCTTTTTTTGGAAACAAAATATCGAATTTCAATAATCACAAGTTTCGAACACCTCAATTTCCCCAGTAGAATGATAGAGGAGACGTATTCAATTAAGCTTCTGAAACTCTAAAAGTAAGGTTGATCCAAAAAAACTTGAATTGATAATAGGATACGAATAGGACACAACAACAAAAAAAACTACTGTACTCTCATAATGAGGATTTTTATTTCACAAATTTCATTCGGAGCGAATACAACGACTCAGATACAGATGTTCCACAGCTGCTGGAAAATATTTACAATCTTCTAACCTTTTCTATATTTTGTCGGCTACTCGATCGTCATAACATCTTTCGAGTGCAACGCATTTTCCTATTTTTCATATAATAAATTAGTCTCAATTACGCACGGTACTACGGTAGTTCGAACAGAACCTAGTTTTGACTCTGTTCGTCTGAAATCTAAGTCTCATAGAGAAAAAGGTCTTACAATTCTAGACTTAACGATTGAAAATCCTCACTACTGTTCTTATTTGAATCCATGAAATCTACTCTCAAAAACTCTCCTATCGATTAGCTTTCTCATTTCAGCTGTGGACTCTTGTGCGCGAATCGTCAGCATTCTTCTCAAAAGGACACGCCACGTTTGACGAGTGGACAGCAGCTGACAACGGAGCAATCGCCGATACAATTCAGACATTTGCAGCGAAATCAAAATTGATTGAAAGGAAAATGCAGGATGTGCACTCGTTGGTACCAAAAGTGAGTTGATTGGAGATTCTTATTACTGTAGCGCGAAAATGGAACTATAAAGATGACAAGGTTGTTGGAAGTCGTGGAGATTGGTGCGCAAGACCAAGAAACTGTCAATATAAAATCGTTTCCGTGAACAGTTTGGTTTACTGACATCATTCGAGAAACTAGAAAAACAAATTTGTAATATCAAGCTGCAAATCACTCTGTTTACTACAACAAAACATATAAGTATCATATTGGACACAACACGAGAACGCTTCTACCTACAAGACTAACGTTCTCTCCCGGATGGATCTTCCTGGACGAATCTTACTCATAGAGTCACCGGATTACCGTATACGATTGTACTCTATGCATCCGACGTCATCTCTTTCCCAGAATTGTATTCCTGGTTTCCGACTTCTGATTTCTGTTTCCTCAGCTGATTTCATGAGTTTATGAAAGTATCACATTTCTAAACAATAAATAAAAAGGCGTTCCTTTTCCTTTCCGTTTCATGAAAAGTCATCCGACCTCCTTGTGATATGAATTCAACTTGGAGTTACTCTCTAACACTCCTAGAAACTTTCCATGAAAAGTAAAGAGAATCACAAAAAATACGAAAAAAAAAAGAACGACAAATACATAAATGCAGAGTGTCTGTTCTGTCCGTTTTCCCCATTTATGGCTTCCACCATTCATCCGAAAAAACTTTTCTCTTCATGTTTCTCTTTTTCCTCTCTTCAGTTTTCCAACCTGTGTGATTGTCAAGGAGAGAAAAAAGAAAAAAGAGAGTGAGATAGAGAGGATGATGTTGATGAATCATCCCACTTTACTTGATGTTTTCATTTGTTTTCTTTTCCTCTTTTTCTTCTTCTTATCCAAAAAAAAACATATGCCATCCCAAAAAAGGTGCATTTTGATTTTTGAATTATGGTAGCACAACAGCACATGACCATTGCTAGTTTTGCACAGTAATTTACATAATCCTTGGAGATTAATTTTCTCGTGGTTTCTCTCCTCTCTTCCAGTTTGTTCCAGATTCAGATACACTGTCTCGTTTCTCCCATTTCCCTTTTCCCTTTTCGGGTTTCCCAGTCGCTATCACTCTATGAATCACACCTCGTTAATAACTTTATTCTCGCTATCAGTTCTCCTTTTGCCCTAAATTTCATTATTTCCGTAGTGTTCAAAGTTTCGCGAAATTCTCGAAGAGTTTAGAACGATAAGCTTATTAATTGTGGTTAATTTCGTTAGTTTGAGCAGCTAATTACACATTTAATGCGGTCAATTTATTGAAGGCACTTTTTTTTGATTGACACGTATTCTTTCACTTTTTCTAGTTATTTCATATCGAAATTTTGAACCCAGCTCTCCCGAAACCAAGTATTTTTTACTTCTGCAAAATAGGCAATGTTATCTTATCAATAGCATCCAGTTAGTGACCTTTTTTGTATATACATCCTGCAGAAAAACAATTTCTCACTTCTCACTTCCGTTCTTTCCTCCCTTCGTTTATACACTCCTCATAGTGGAACTACTGCAGAATGCCAACATCGTCTATTTCCACGTCATTGACATCATCATCTTCTTCTACATTCTCTCTTCCACAGCATCATACTGTCACTGAGCTCATCACATTCTTTTCTTGTGAAGATGAACCATCATCTTATTCTTCAACAACTTTTGTGAGAACTCATGATGATAAATCTGGAATCAGAACATCAAAAGTTATCACAAGAACGGTGACGATCAGTGTTGAAGCAAAACAGAGAATGGAGTCGTTGGAAGAAGAAAGAAGAGAACGAAGAGTTCAGATGGAATTAGAAAAAGCCCAGATTCGCTCACAGAAAGTTGCATTAGAACAAGAAAATGCTTCTAAAATTGCAAAAGAATTGAAATCAGGGTCAAAACGAAGTTTAGTCAGAAGAGCAGCCAAACGGACGAAAGGCAAAATCACAAGTATATTGATACGTGATTCATCTCGAGATGATACGCTCAAAAGAGCTGGAAAAAAGCGAGGAAACTCACTAGAATGGGATAATTCAATTGGGTGTTCAAGTCGTTTCTCCGAGTCGTTTTCTGATTCGAGACTAATGGTAAATTGAGTTTTTTGCATGTAGTTTTAGCGCGTCGAGTTTCTATGCAGTGCTCACTAAAATCTAAATTTTCAGGAAATGTTCCAACACCCATCTGGAATGCCAATCGAAGCTGATGTAATGATGGAGGGATACCTCTACAAAAGATCTTCGAATGCCTTCAAAACCTGGAACCGTCGTTGGTTTCAGATCAAAGATAAACAATTGGTAGGTATATTTTGAAACTTTTCCTGATTAAAGACCCTCTTGAATTTTTAAATTTCAGCTCTATTCCCATCGTTCCACCGATCTTGAACCATCAACTGTAATGGAAGAGAATCTTCGAATCTGTCTCGTCCGACCTGCTCCCTCGAATATCGATCGTGTTGGATGCTTTGAATTGGTCACACCCACTCGAATTCATCTACTTCAAGCTGATTCTGAATCTTTGTGTCAAGATTGGATGCGTGCTTTGCAACGAACAATTCTAGCTCTTCATGAAGGAGATTCACCGGATGTTGAATCGACAAGTCCACGTAACAAAGCAGCTTCATCGTCATCAGGTGGAAATGTCACAACTGCCAACGCGATTTCTCCAACTTCTAATAATTTTGACATCACTAAAGGAAGATCTGTATCAGATCCTGCTTCGACTTCTGGAAGTGAGTTCTACCCTTGAAAGTATATAATTATCAGGTACTTATTTTCCAGATGCCTCTCTCAATGCTTCTACTATCTCTGCATCTAATGTCCCTTCTTCAACTGCCTTTGAACAAATCCGTCGTGTTCCTGGAAACGAAGTGTGTGCAGATTGTAATTCTAAAGCTCCAAAATGGGTCAGCATAAATCTTGGAGTTGTATTATGTATTGAATGCTCTGGAGCTCATCGTTCCCTGGGAGTTCAAACATCAAAAGTCCGATCGTTGTGTATGGATTCAATTGACAATGAGTTGAGAGATGTTCTCTTATCATTAGGAAATCGTCAAGTCAATGCCATTTTCCTTGCCCATCTTCCACCCACGGAAAGTATTGTTCCGCCACCAATCAACGAGAAATCTGCTCGTCCGGCTCGAGAAGCATGGATAAAAGCGAAATATGTAGAACGAAGATTTGCAGTTTCTGAAGATACACGTGCCAGAAGTACTGCAACAAATCGACAAGAACATTTGAAACATAAGACAAGTATAGGAGGAAGTACAAATGGAGTGAATAGAAGTTCCTCTTATGCTGATGTTCAGGATGCAGATCAACACAGTGGATTATTGGATGCTGATCCATGGTCTTCTGATCTATCTATTCCGGTCTCTCCTGCATCGAAACGCCTTTCTGCTTGTGGTTCCGACACGAATTTAGATGTTGTTGGAAACTCAATAGACGCAAAAACTGTAGATTGGGAATCAGTTAAAGAAGCATGCGAATCCGGAGATCTTTTGGCTCTTCTGAAGGCCCACGCACAAGGATTCGATTTGCTGGCTCTTCATAATGGAACTTCCGCACTTCATATTGCCACGAGAAGCGGACAAACTGCTGCAGTTGAATTTTTATTGCTCAATGGAGCCAAAATCAATATGCTGGATGAAAAACTGAATACACCACTGCATCTGGCAGCCAAAGAGGGGCACACATTGTGAGTCATCGCCATAGTGTATACTTAACTGATATTTCTGATTCCAGACAAGTCTGTCAATTGTTGAAACGTGGAGCTGACAATAATCTAGCAAATGTTGACAGTAAGACTCCATTGGATATAGCAATGGAATGCACTCATGCTGATATTGTTACCCTGTAAGTTGAATACAGAATAATCGAATTTAAAACTGAAATTTCAGATTCCGAGTAACAATAATGCGAAATGAATTCAATGCCGACTTCAATAATCCTATGGATGAGACTGTCGAAGTGGTCATTTCAGATATTGCTCGACGAGCAGCTACTGAAAAAGAGCAGAAAAAGACAGCATCGTTAAGAGAAACTTCAGAAACCAGTGAAATCTAGTCAGCTATATTTTTAAAACTAAAATTGCCTAATTCATGAGTCTTCCCGTTTTCGCCATAATTCTTCTTTGTTCTAATCATTGTTTTCAGATTTCTATCGCTTCTTTCTCACATCTTTGTTTGTAAATACGCCCGTCTTTTCACTTTCTTCTATTTTCCTGTCTATCACTTTTTCAACATATAAATTCTGGTCGCTAGATTTGAAAAGTTGTGAAGTAACAGATTTATTCAGGGAGACATAAATAGTACAAATTAAGGCATAATAGTTTTGGCATTACATGCAATTCCAGTAAATTTATATTCATCGAAACACAACTGTGCGTAGTGTATCTTCATCTCTAACTTCCATCACTGCTTCTGATCCATCATTGAAGCGATAAGAGATACCACCATCGATAACAAGATGAGCATCATAACCACGACTTTTTATACGGATTTTGTCGGCAAATCCACGTGGATCAGTTGGTGGGAACGTGGCATTGAAAATCGGATCACGAACCGAAAACGCGAGTTCTGAAAATAATCAAATTGAAAGTTGTGTCAGAAGACTCCTTTTCGAACTTACGTCTTCTATCCGGATCAAAGATGAGTTGTTGATTGAACTTTGTACAAATCTCGCTGACCGCATTCTTATCAGCATGTGGAATTTGTGGAAGATTGCAGTGTTCCGCAACAATTTTCATCAAATCCTGCACACATTGCTCGGTTAATTTATTAATATTGAAATGCCAAGACGTTGATCCCGTTCCAGTACAAATTGTGATTCCAGAGCTCTTCTGTTTCAGCATTTGTTCTTCATTAAGACCGATTTCATAGTAGGATACCCGAGAGGAAAGACTTTCACCAACGAAAACTTCGTTGAGAGCTAGAACCGGTAATTCGACAGTCTCCTTTTCAATTGGTACGACTACTTTGTCAGATTCAGAGATCATTCTTTTCTTTCTGAAAATTGAAAATTCATATACAAATAGTCTGAATCTGAACGACATCAACTTACACAGGTGGTGACAGTGACATACATTCTTCCACATCAATTTCTCTAGCAGGACTACGTGGATTGTCAGTCCAGCGTGCTGTTGATGGATCCCTATTTAATTGTTGATCATGTAATTCAATTGCATCACTAATTCCATCATCTCCAGTAACTGTGATACGGATTCTTTGACGATACAACCACTCAAAGTTTCCATGGAACAACTTCTTCAGTGCTCCAGCCAAATTCTCCTCTGGCAGTTTTCTCATCAAACACATATATCCTTCAGATCCTTGAGGATCAGTGTTGATTCCGATGACTGGCTTATGTTTTGTGCGAACTTTGCTAGACGCCATCAGAAAAGTTCCATCTCCACCAGCAGAAAACACGGCGTCCGCCCAGTCGACTGCTTCTTGAGTGTATCCAAAACGACGAACGAGACGAGATTCGATTCCGGCATTTCTGAAAGATTTGAGATTGAAGAAGTTCACGAATTGAGCTCTTACTCTAGTTCCCGTTGGAGTGTATTCAGATAGGAATGATGGATTTTGTGCTTGGAAAGAAGACGATTGTAGTCAGATCCACGTTTTTTGAGCTGAAAAAGTGAAACATAAAAAAGATCATCTAGACTTCTAGCAACTTACAATTGTAGCCAATTGATCATCATCACACCCTTTATGAACTTTTTTCTCGAATTCATATCTAGTCAATTTACTCAAAATGAGCACTTTCTTGGGCTGAAAACTCGGCTTCTCCATATTTCCAATTGATCTTTTTGATAGGGTATTTTGAGTTTGATATAGAGCAGCGGCCAATGATTTTGGCAGTCTCATGTGGTCTGAAACTGGGGAAATCTTATTGATTTTGTATTGAGAACAATAGCTTTTTCATTTGAAACTTTTGTTACTTTTTCCACGCTTTCCACGAAAGACGCAATTTTGAAAAACGAAAAAAAAACTAACTCGTTGGATCAACCCAATATCTGCTTGACTCTCCGTTATCGACAATTACTGGTCTAGGCTGTGGAGCTAGAACTGTTTTTGGAGCAACTGATGGTTGAGTACTACACAGATAAGCGGTGCGGAGGTGTTGGTTGACCTGTAAAACAAGGAATTGAGAAAAAGGAATCTTATCTACTTGTTGTTTTGTTTATCGTCTGTATGTTTGATTCAATGCTTTTGCAGAATTTTTTCGCCCGGTTTCTTGACAATCAATATTGATCTTTCGATTTTTGTTCTTCCCATTATCGAGAGGGACCTCTGTATTATGTAGGCCGACTACAGAGAAACGTGTTTTGTTCATCTTCATCTTTAAAGATCGTCTCACAACTGATGGTCATGATAAGAAGTATTATGACATCAGATATCGGAGACGACTTTTATAATTGTTATTGTCACGTTTTGTGATTTCTTTTTGCGGTTGATCTTCTTCAGAAAGAGGAAGACACAGAAGAGAGAATTACCTGCTCAACATTTCTAATACGAATCCTCATTATTGCTTTTTTCAATTCAATTAAGAGTTTCAAATTTCTTGTTCTCAAGAATCAGGTCAAAATCTGAATACTATCGAGGAAACTTCTTCAGTGACTTCTTCGTTGGCGGCGAAAAATAGTGTGGCAGATTTTTATACTTTTGATTCTTTTGATGCATTCGCCTGCGTGGCAAGCACGTGGCACAAAATGGGAGAGGGGAAAAGCTGGAAATGGTTTTTGATGAGGGAAAGAAGAGAAAAACAGAGAAAAAGAGAGGACACGGAAAGAAAGAAAAAACGAATAATATAGAACTAGAACTGTAGCAGAGGGAAGCTGGATGAACTGTGGCCACTAGGGTATTCACGATGTCAAGATGTGAAGAGAGCGAGTTTAAGAGACATTTAGAATCTACAGTGTTAAGGACAGAACAACTAGGATTAACTCATAAAAACAAGAACTGTATTTTAGGAATAAAATGATAATAACTCATGATAGAATATTCTAGAAACATGTCTTTTAATGTCAGACAGTCTGCACTATTGACAAACAAATACACAGAAACGAGGCCAATAAAACTAGATGGGAACGCGCTCACTGACTGACTGATGGACTGTCTTCTGATGGGAAGAAATGGGATGTTAGACTGACACGCTGCCGATTTGTCTCGTTGTCTTGAGTGTCTCTCGATCCGATATAATCTATCATTTTCACATCGAAAATGGACACCATCGTTATCATTCGCAGAAGAGAGAGAGGAGAGATTGGACTTGCAATAAATAGAATGTTGAAGTGAATTGATGATGATGAAATGATCACGGAAAATCTGCCCACTTTAGAGAAAAGAGAAAAACAAAAAGAATGATGGTTTGGTTTGGTGAACAAAAGATTTGGAGATACCGTAATCCTACTGCTCATCTAAATAATGAATATAGGTTGATTCTGTGTGAGAAGTATGAATAAGAAAGGGAGAAAACAAGAATCAAGAAGAAGGAATAGGAAGCTTGCAAGTGTTACACACACACACACACAGAATGTAATGATAAGACAGAATTCTATGAGAATATGTTTTAAAAAGTGGGAGGGGTGAGAATTCTCATTTCATCCAGGTCAGATGGTCTTATCACGAGCGGTCCGTCGAATCAGTTCGTCCGAAAGATCAGATGAAATGGAAATGAAACTGTATTATCGTTAAAATGAAACTGGTTACTTTCTCGACGACAGCCATTTTTTATTGAAACGGAACTCGAAAACAAACTGATAAACAGATGACAAAGAATCAGACCATCATACCAGATTCAGAAGGTCGATAGGAATGTTGTGATCTTGTTTCTGGATGACCCTTATGTTATCAGTAGTAGACTGACGGATGTTCAATTTTTGAAGAAAAGAAGTCACCCATAAATGTTTTCGAAAAACATTTTGTAAAGGCGTTTTTCGATATTCAAAAGAAGTATACAAGTTTCTATTCGAAACTGTCAGTTTGACGTACTGAAATAGGTACTTGGCTTATCAAACCAAGAGTGACCGTTGGCTGGTCAGTTACTGATAACACATCTGGAGCAATTGATAGGCTAGATGGAAGAGTACATTGTATTTTTATAGAAGATAAACTGAAACTGATAGACCAAGGGTTACTGTAGACCATGAAAAACATCTTATTAGCTGTAATTAGTTGTCTCTTCTTTCTCTTTCTTTCACCAAAGACCAAGGGTTGTTCTACTCCTCTCGGGTAGCTGAATTCCTAGTGAGAACATGGATTGATGACGTGGCAGGAACCGTATCAAACTTTGACTCGACAGTTTCGGAGACTCAGAGAAACGAAGATGTAGCACGTGAGAAAATACAAAAGACATGTTAAGAAGAAACTGAAAGTGTAAAAGAGAACACGAGGGGAAGAAAAAGGTAAAGTTATTTAGGGAAAGACATCACGGAACATATGATTAGTTGATCAACTGTGATAGGGAAGTCATTTTTTGAGATTCTTCTAATATCGAAGTAGCCTGAAAATGCTGCTGGATTGTACAGAAGAGTTCATATAAAGAATGGAAATGTCTTTTCCGAAATGTTAAGAGAATGTTGAAATTGAGATAGCATCGTTGGCTCCTGTTATGTTGAGCAGTAGTAGAGATCGTTTATGAATATCTATCATTGAAAACACTTGTTGTCTCTACCCTACAGCACTCTTTGGCTTCTTTTTCTGCAGCAAACCGTATCATCAACATAAGCTGACCGTGTCAATACCCATAAATCTCACTACGTGAGAAAATCTCATTTCATCATTTGTTTTCAAGTTCTTTCCTCCTTCTTCTCATATTTTGCAATCTCCATCTTCCATTTCATCACCCTGTGACTATAGATCACTACAAAACCGCACTGTCAGATCGGAACTAAATAGAAAAAGTAACACACACACATATATAATTGAAGATAGAGATAGAAATTGATGAAAAAAGAAAGGAATCCCATTTTGATATGATGACGATGATACACCAGTTTGAGGCCACGTGGGGAGAGATTCCAGTAACTGATTGTTTGAACTTTGAGTTGAGAGATTTGTTTTGAAGAAAATATTTTTCAAAACGACCGAGAAAATGATTTGTTTCGTCAGGCTACAGAATATTGCATCAGAAAATGAAAGAGACTAAATGAGAATATGAGAGGGAACATATGATGAACTGTAGCGATTTCTTCGAAATTCCACGTAGAAAATATTTTTTTTATAGAAATCTCTGTCTTTAGATATCAAAAGACGACGGAAATAAATAAGATATGGAACCCACCCGGGACGGAACATGTTGTCTTGTACTTTTTTTTGAGCAATTAAATTTCAGATTCTGAAAAATGACCCACCTATAAATACAAGTGAATTTCTGACGGAAGCTCAGGTATTATGGAATGCTGAAATTGTACATTTTTACACTTAAAGTTTCCTGAAATGCTCAAGTATCTATTCAAGATCATTACACTAATGTTACTGGGATTCAATCGAGTTCCATTTTTAAAACTTGAAGACGAAAAATAATGATTTATACTATGTAGCGATAGAAGAAACACCGGCAAGGACACGACAAGTGATTATGCAAAAGAAGCAATGGCAAAAACCATCAATCAGTGAAAAAAAGTCAGGAGAAGATCTGAAAAGTTGTGAAGTGACCAGGAAATATTGGGGAATTTTGGATATGTTTCAACGGATTACAATGGTTGCACAAAAGCGGATTATCACAAGAAAGGATGAGTGGGTTGAATAAATTGTTAGATACGAATGGAGTAGCGAGAAAGAAAACGTAACAAGAAGTACAAAAAGACAACAGAAAAACGATTAGACGCATGGTTTGAACTTTCGCTCATTCTCATTGGATTCCTGATCCAATCGAATGATTTTAACTCCTGACATGAAACGGGCATGGCTGTTTATTAAATTCTTCGCTGTTTTTGGGTCCAAGTCGACGATTTTGATTGCATATGCAAAGATACGGCCATTGGGAAGTCTGATTACATCTCGACGTGGAATTGGGCAAGAATGGAGTAACCGAAGAGATATCATTATCTAAAAATTCTTAAAATACAATCAGTCCTTCCCTCTCATTTCCTCTTACCGAACAATCCTTCATAGTAGCAGCCAAAAAGTATTTTCGAAGTTTTTGTAAATCTTCATTTTCCGATGATTTTGGTCCGAGGATAGCTTCTAACCCAGCTCGTGTCAATGAGGATTTATCGAGAAGCGTTGATTTGGTGTGAGGATCCATTCTATCGTAAATCGCATGTGCTTCAACTATTCCGATTTCATCAACTTTTTGGGCTTGAAGGATTTGACCGAGAACAGACGAGTTACGGATGTGAAATTTCTTTTTGGACTGATTTCCAGAAAGGGCGAAACACAGCTGAAACGACTTTCAATTAATTTCTCTTGATTAAACAACTGATTTTTTTCAACTTACAGCAGAGATCAGATCATCTGACGTGGCTTCGTTTCTAGGAAACAGTGTTTCTGAGAATATTTCCTTTTCCAGAGGTTTTTCATCAGAATGTACTTGGTTTCCATCTATGAAAATTCTTAAATTTCGATGGGGAACCAAGAATAGCGAATGAATCGCTTTGTGCATTCGTGAGTAGTTTCCAGAGAACAAATCCATCGGACAGAAGTCGTACATTTGTGAAAAATGTGATTGGCCGCACGACTTTTCGATCTGAAGAATTAGCAATATTTTCAGAATTTATCAATTAATATACTCACTTGAAGGATGCAATTATTGCAGTGAGGAACATTCGCATTTCTATGGTTTTGGAAGAATCCTTGTTTGGGCTTGATTTCCACCTGAAATTCATCTGGTTTCAAACGATACTTTTTTATTTATCGTGACCGATATTATTGATTATTTTCAAACTTTCAAAAGTTTCAAAACAAAATGTACTATTTACCGTAATCGTTGAACTATGTCTGCCATCAGCAACAGTCATTGGGAGTTGTGTTGCATCCAACATCTGGAGTGACGTCATTCTCTTCGGATTCGTTACAATTACTGCTCCATGTACTCGTTGGAATGTGTTCAATGGAAGGAATGAGTATTCATCAGGCAAATCGAAGAGATCCTCGAATCTTTCAATTTTCTGATTAGCAGGAAGACTGGGAATCTTGGCAAGTTGATGAACATCTATAGTGTCAAACTCCACAATATTCATATCAACCAGATACTGTTCATAAAATAATGGAGCGACTATTCTTTCCATATAACTGTTCACCATTTCGCTTCTTGCTTTTACAGTTAGAAGACCACTTTTTCGAGCTTTTGCGAATCGCCATACTATTCTGTATTTCAAAATTTACATAATTATGCATCTGTTTTGTAATTGAATGTTACCTGACTCCAGTAAGTCGATGTCTAGCACTGATAACAAAATTTGCCCTTCCTTCACCACGAAAACAGAATGATCGATAGTCGCGTGGCTCCACGAGCACCTGAAAAAACACTAATTTTGAACCAATAAGGCTAATCGACTTACTTTTCCAGATAAATTTATCTGCATTTTGGTAGGCTCCAGCACGATTGAAAAGTGACGTTGTTTTTAAAACATCTGAAAGTTGGGAGAGTTTAACGATCTGTTATATACAATAGTGGGTCAGAGATGATTCATAGACAATCAAAAAACCGGAAACCAAACAAAAATCCTCATTACGAAATACATCTGCTTTGGTTTATTTATTTTATCGCGCGAAAGTACATATAAATACCTCGAGACGCAGAAAAGGAAGACACGTTAAAACAATCAGGTGACGAGATCAAAAAGTTGGCAGTTTGCCAGCCCCTTGTGACAAAAAAGTGATGGTATTGATACTAAAACACAGAGAACCGTTGCTTTTATATAGATGTTTTTTGAAGAATGACGGCATTATGTATATATTGAACAATGCAGAAAAGAGCTTAAAATAACATGGAAAGGATTTTCCTTTTCTCAATTTTTGTTTCAGGAAGAAAATTGGTTTTTTTTTTGTTTTTGTTCTGCATTTGTGAGAGAATGCAAGCTGACTAATGCGCCAAAAAACCAAAAAAAATTGTTGACCAAAGGAAACGAAAACACGCTCTACTGGACGGCTTGGAATCTTGCCAAAAATTGTGAAAGTCTCTTTTTTTCCAGGAAATGGATCATTTTTCCATACAAGTTTCCGGTCATTTCCGCAGATTTTCTTTGGTTTTTAGTATAAATTTGCTCAATTGAGTGTTGTTCTTTGATTCCATATCAGGTATTGAATCGGTGCGTTATCGTCTCTGCAAGAAAACTAACAGCTCGGGCTTGTAAACAGAAAATATTGACAAGTCAATTTTTGGTTTTTCAGTTTATGATCAAGAAATAATTCTATATGGCAAAAATAGTTTTTAATTTTTCGGAATGATTGATCGTGAGAGACATAATTTTACAACATTTCTGAAGGTTCATGCGGAAAGAAATGGAGCGAACAAGAAGAAACAGAAGTAGATTAAATAGTCAGTTGCTTTACATATTCAGGCAAATAGCTACATTTTCTAATTAGAAATTTGCAGCTGATGCCTTGTTTCTCGAGTTATTTTTGTTCAGATGAATTCAGTCATGTGAAGATTAGGAATCACATCATATTTGTTGTTCGGCATGTAACAAACCTTTTGAGTTAATCAGTTACCGAATAACTAAGAGAAAAAGTAAAAGAAACGAATCTGAAAGAAAGCACAAATTATAAATGGAAATAGAGTTTTAAGAACATTTGAAAAAAGTTTGAAATAATCTGTGTTAAAATAATCTTCAATTTCAAAATCTTGCAGTTATTGTCCAGTTTTGGTTTCCTCTTCGAACGGAATGGAGTAAATGCATTTCGTATCAGATCATAACGTAAATACGAGCCGACATATTTTTCATACTGAATGCATACGAAATCTGTGGTGTGCTGTATCATAATAATGCATTTTCAAATCCTTCTCAAATCTCCACTTATATGAATTCAGTAGTTAAACCTCTGCTCCTGCCACTGGCCACTCAACGCCTCATACTCAGAACATCACAAAATACGTGCCAACTTTCACTCTGGTCTCTCTCTCCGTTTCTTCACGCTGGTCACTATTTTTTGTTTGTCTCTTCTTCTCGCTCTTTTCTCCCCCAAAAAATCGAATGAACCACTCCGCGCTTCGTTTTATCTTGTTGTGTTGTGTTTCGAATGGATCCGTTTCAATTTAATAACAATCTTTCTCGTTTTCTTATCAGACACCGTATTGATCTAATTTCGAGAAGTGTTTATTGGTGTTTCCCGACGACTTTTGAAAGTCATTTGCGTCATTTTATTTGTTAGAGAATTCCCTTATTCCTTAAATTCATTTATTTTCTTTCAGAACCCGCTGCAACTATGACTCGTAAGTTTTTCGTCGGAGGAAACTGGAAGATGAACGGAGATTTCGCCTCTGTGGACGGAATCGTCACCTTCCTCAACCAGTCGGCAGGTATAATAATCAATAACCTGGCCACTGACTTAATTGAAATTATTTTCAGATAATGCCTCGGTCGACGTTGTCGTAGCTCCACCGGCACCATACTTGGCGTATGCTAAATCCCACTTGAAGGCTGGAGTCCTTGTTGCTGCTCAAAACTGCTACAAAGTTCCAAAAGGTGCCTTCACTGGAGAAATCTCTCCAGCCATGATCAAGGATCTTGGCCTCGAGTGGGTCATCTTGGGACACTCCGAACGCCGTCACGTTTTCGGAGAAACTGATGCCGTAAGAAAGAAGTTATATATTTAATGAAATTATCATCATTTTTTCAGCTCATTGCCGAGAAGACTGTCCATGCCCTCGAATCTGGTATCAAGGTGATCTTCTGCATCGGAGAGAAGCTCGAGGAGCGCGAAGCTGGACAAACCAAGGATGTATGTTCAGCTCAACTAGTCATAATTCTTCAAGCTAATTCATTTAATTCCAGGTCAACTTCCGTCAGCTTCAAGCCATCGTCGACAAAGGAGTTAGCTGGGACAATATCGTCGTTGCCTACGAGCCCGTCTGGGCTATCGGAACTGGAAAGACCGCTTCTCCGGAACAGGCTCAGGAAGTTCACGAATGGATTCGTGAGTTCCTCAAGGAGAAGGTCTCTCCAGCGGTCGCCGACTCAACCCGCATAATCTACGGAGGATCTGTCACAGCTGACAATGCCGCCGAGCTCGGAAAGAAGGCAGACATCGACGGATTCTTGGTCGGAGGAGCGTCCTTGAAGCCGGATTTCGTCAAAATCATCAACGCCAGATCTTAATTTATTTTCCTTTTGTCATTGCACAATTTCTCTTCTTCGGAACCTTCCATTTTCCGTGTCTACAGTGTAGAAAATAGCAGCTTATGTATTCGTACCATGTATTCTTAAAATAAAAAGATTTCTTGCCTGAAAAAATCTCACTTTCTATTTCTGTGAAAAGGTTTGTTACTGTGTGCATATTTTCAGCAATGAGGAAATCAATTTTAAGATACGATATTTAAATTACAGATGAGTAATCAATACATTAACGAGCCAATTACAACTGGAAAAGTAACTCTCGAAACAACTGCAGGTGACATTGAAATCGAATTATGGACGAAAGAAGCGCCACTTGCGTGCCGAAACTTCATTCAGTTGTGTATGGAAAACTATTACAAAGGAACATGTTTTCATCGACTTGTGAAAAGTAAAAAAACAAATGTTTCAGTTTTTACAAAGAAATTCTCTATTTTCAGATTTTATCTTACAAGGTGGTGATCCAACAAATTCGGGTACAGGAGGAGAGAGTATCTATGGACATCCGTTTAAGGTTAGCATAGTTTACAATAATTTTGTACCAAATTATACGATTTTGATTTTTTTAAAAAATGCTTATTTAGTTTCGAATTTTCAGGATGAATTCCATCAACGTCTCAAATTCAATCGTCGTGGGATCGTCGGAATGGCTAACGCCGGTCGAGATGACAATGGTTCTCAATTCTTCTTCACAATTGGAGAACGCGGAGCACCAGAACTCGACAAAAAGCACACAGTTTTTGGAAAAATCACCGGACCAACTCTGTTCAATATGCTCAAAATCACGGAAGTAGAGACAGAAGGAGATAAGCCTGTAACTTTTTATAAGATTACTGGCGCCAGAATTGACAATAATCCATTCGATGATATCAAACCGAGAGAAAAGAGAAAGAAGGATAAGAGTGAACGGAGAAAGGAACCAAAGGTTGTGGAGACAAAGAAAACGAATTTACTCTCTTTCGGAGATGAAGCTGATGAAGATGAGGAAGCTCTGGCTGTTTTCAACAAGAAAACTGCTAACAAACCGAAATCCGCTCACGACGCTCATGACAATGATACTGTTGGATTGTCGAAACAAGCTGCTGTGACTCGAGATGAAATGAGTAATTATTGTCCGGAAGATGAAGATGCTGTTCGAGATGCTTCTTCAATTTCGTCGATTCGAGAAAAGTTGATGAAGAAAAGTCAAAAAAGAAAGGTATTGATGTTGACTGTTTTGATAGGAAAAAATATCAAAACGTTTTGTTTCAGATGGATGAGAGAGTTGCTGCTGAAGACGAGGATTACGAGCAAATGATTGAAGATGAGAAGAAAGCGAAAGAACGAGAAGAAATGTAAGTTTTCGAGGTCAAAGTCATTTATATATATATATTCAATTTTTTCAGTGAGAAGATGAATTCGGAGCTCAAAGACATGCAAAAAGAGTATATGAAGGCGTTGAGACCTGTGAAAGAGAAAAAGAAGAAGGTGAAGGACGAGACACTCTCCGAAGCGATGCAAGAATATCATGACCTGAAAATGCGCTTCAAAACGAAGACAAAGGACGTGGTGAAACAAAAAGATGCTCAAAGAGAAGGTCAAACGATGCAAATGTTGGAAAGATTCAAGAATCGATTAGGGTCATCGAATCAAGAAGCGATTCTGTTCGATCGGAAGATTAAGGTATGAAAATATTCATTTGGTATTTCAATTAAAATCCAATTTCAGTTGAAAGAAGAGGAACCGGTGAAGAATGAAGGCGAAGAAGAGAAGAAATTCGGAACGATGGATTTGGATGCTGAAGATTTGCAAGGAACCTCCTGGATGTCTCATCGTTTCAAAGCTGAAGACGTTGTACTTTCTTCGAAAGCAAAAGATGCGAATATGCGAGAGGAAAGTGAGGATTGGTATCACATCACGGATCCAAGAAACAAAATGGCCAAGAGGCGGCGTGGAGAAGAATAAGCTGTGGATGAAAAAACTTTATTTTTATTTTTCTATTTATTGTTTCTTTTGAATCTCAATCTTCTGTCAATAAAACTTTTCTGGTTTTTTGAACTTTTCAAATATAATTGTATGAAAATGGGTGTTTGTTTACACAAGTGACCGATTTTTCTGATTCATTCTCTGATTTTCCCCTCGTTTGTTTGATAAGTGAGAAAAGTTTATTCATTTTTCAATTTTCCGATCCAATCATGACGTCTTGGTCGAGTCTTCCAGCTGAAATGAAATCAGAAGTTTTGAAATATACAAACTTTTTGACATGGTAATTTAAAAAATAATTTAAGAAATGATTTAGAAATAAAAAATTGCAGCAATAATGTTCGATTATGCTCGCAAGCAGACAAAGAAGCTGTCGAATCTATGAAAGCCAAAGTTCCATTTCTGAAAATTGGAATATCTTTGGAAGCAGTCAATCTTCTGATAATTCAGAATCCAAATGAGATTCTGAGAATCGATTTGATAGCTGAGGAAAATAAAATATACAGGTTTCACTTGAGTTTTTGGATGAATAGTTTTTAATGACTGATTTCAGAAGTCAGAACTTGGATATCGGAAAAGATTCAACAATTATGAAATCTGATAGTTTTCTGGAAGAAATTTCAAATTTTCTGAATGGAATTTTTCAGCGAAAACTGGAAATTGAATCATGTCTGATTGAAAATAAGGATGTCCCGACGCATCATGAAATGTTGAAATTTATTGAAAAGAAACTTTCTGCAACTTGCCCGAAAAGACTAGTTCTCTCTGGAAAATTCTTTTCGAATACTCACAAATCCTTGCCATTTTTGAAAAAAGAAAAGAAACCAGAAGTTTTAATTCGTAATTGGAAAAAGGATATTTCTAAGCGATGGGAAGGGTACAGTCTACCAATAATCAAGATTTATGAAGTTTCAAAATGGAAATCCAAATATGGAAGTTCGTTCTTTTTCTTAGAATTCTGAGATTGTCTTATTTTTCAGATCAAGAAGACATAATAGCATGGACCGCACTCGAGTTAGTCACTTATATTGCTGTGAGTTTATAAGTGTTGATTCTTCTGAATCAACAAATCACTTTTTCCAGAGAATCGCATCAAATCCAATATATAGGACACACTGGTTGCCTGGTTACCACGTGGAAAATAATGAAAGAAGTTTGAGTTCATACGGTGGAACTTTTGAACAGTTAGTTAATCAAACACCTTAAAAAACCAATATAAAATTCAGATTCCCGAATTATGACACATATAAACTTCGGATGGATTCGAAGAAGATCAACTTCGTTAAATTCACTGAATGTGGAATTTCAATGCAAGTTGGATCTCCGCAAAATATTGATATGAAGGATAGTGTGAGTCGAATAGATTGATCGATGTAATTATAAACAGAATATATATTTTCAGACATGCAGTCTCGAATTCATGTGTCCACGTTGTGCAAATCATTCAATGGAAGACTGGTATTTCAGAGAGATTATTGGAAATTTACATTGAGACTCTGGAATTATTACAACCTGTGATAAAGTGATTTCTCTGTGATTAATAAAATATGAAGACTTTTTTTAATGCTTAAAATCCATTAACGGTAATGGTACTTTCATTAAATTTTTGATTCGAATAACAAAAACAGACAAAAATTAACAAAAACAAAAATAATGAACAAACTATTATCGATATCTCTTGATTTCAGCCTCCCATTGCTTTTTGACAGATTCGTAGAGGCGAAGAGCTACTCGAGCATCAGTAATCTACAATAAAACAATTCATTGAGAATTAAAATAATGAAATTTTACCGAATCGTGTTCTCCTTTCTGAATCTCAATTCCTAGAACTTCCTTTGCCAATTTCTTCAGTGATGGTGTCTGAAAAACGTGTTTCATCAACCAGTTCTATTAGTTACTGCCACTTACGCCTTGGCATTTCGCCATGTTCTTTAGAATTGAGCATTTTGCAGTGTCACGTGTCAGCTTCCGAATGTGGTTTAACTTGAGCACCTACAATTGAAAATTTGAGAACATGCCAGAATGCTATTGCAGAAACGAACCCTGAAGTCATTATGGACAGCATGTCCAACAACAATTCTTCCTTCGAGAAGTTTTGAAATTTCAGTTTGAGCTCTATCAAATGGAATTGCTTTCGTCATGTTTTCCGGACGAATTCCAGATACAGCCGTTCGGAAATCGGTCACTTTCTCTGTCGGCTTTACGAATTTGTCGTAAAGAATCTTGCCCAACTAAAATTAACATTTTTGAGATTTGATGAACTGCATATCTCAAACTCACTTCATTAACTACTGAAATTCTCGCCAAAATATCAGTCGTTCCACCCATTCCTGCGCCAACATACTCGCAATCAATCGCTATTATTTTTGTAGGCTCTCCTCTATAAATATATTAATCTACCTCGGTTCAAATCTGGCAATATAAACCTCTCAGAATCTTCAATAACAACTGGAATATCATGATGTACTTTCTTCACTTCCAATGCTGCTGCTAAAGCTTCTTGAGCTCTACGCTTCCGATTCAGTTTCTGTTTTTGTCTTTTTGATTGAACTTTTGTGAATCCCTCGTTGTCTTCTTCTACCTCTCCATTAGCTACTTTCTCAGCTTTGGCAGCTTCTTCAGCTCTCTCCTTTTCCTGTTTCTCTTCTTTTAACTGTAATTGAAGTACTTTCCACGCTGGTGACAAGTCTTTCGGGTCGATTGTTTTTGCTGCGTGTTTGGACGCCATTTTACCTAAAATCGATTTTTATTTTGAAAAATTAGTGAAAGATTCCAGATATTTATTCAACGTTTTTACATGGAGAAACCCGAAGAATCGTGGAATTTAGATTTAAAAAATAGCAAAAAAAAAAGAGAAATAAATTTTTATTTAGAGTATGCATTCTGACGTGATGGTGTACACTGCGTACGATGCGTCGGAGTATACGAGCTTCCCATTTCAGTTTCCAGATACGGTAGAGTTCGGAGGATTACAGCTGTTTCGACGGCCATTTATCCTTGTCATGCGATCGAATCCGACCTGGAAAATAAAATAAAACAAATAGAAATTAAAAAGAGTACATACCTTCATTTCGTCAGTAACACATGCCAACAATAGCCTCCACGCCTTTACTGTTTCATGATTGAACTTTACAACATCTTGAGATCCAATTATGAAGACTGAAATCTCTCCGAATTGCTCAATCATCGCACCAGTGAACCCGCTTTCAGCCATCTGGAAACCAGAACTCAATATCAGAAAAATCTCAAAATCTCGTGACAAACCTGAGCATGTTTTTCTCCGTAATGTCTAATCATAGTGAGCTGTTCATTGATATTATCCAAATTCTCAATGAGTCTTTCGAATATTCCAACCATACATTTACAATGATCATGCTCCGTCTTAACAAGTGGAGGCGTCTGTCGTTCACGGCTCAACGAGTTTACGAAAGCAGTTGTCAGAAAGATTGATCTGAAATTATGCAAGGATTCAAATGAACTTTAATGAATTAGGAGGAAATGGAAATATTTTGAACTTTTAAAGTTCCAGACGAAGCCATTTCTCACCTCATATCTGGACACTTGTTCTCAAGTCGTCTGAAGATTTTCTCCATGAGTTTCAGAAAAGTGCCACCAGAGTTCATTGCATTGAAACTTTGCTGAAATAGACAAAATATTAAGAATCGGAAAAGATAATTTCAGCTCACTCTGAGTAGTTTCCTCTGTTTTGGAGTTAGATTCAACTTGGCACATCTGTTGATTTGAGGTGTCACATTGGTGTCTGATAGGGATAGTTGACGGGACAGAGGCTCTCTGGAAATATGAAAAATATGGAAAAGAATGAAGAATTTCTCCCGTTTTCATATTTTTATGACTTGAATCTCCGATCCCACTGTCTCAGTTTAAAAATACATACTTCTATACATGTGCCTACAGTAACTACCATTCTCCTCCCACCCCACCTTCCAAAATTTACGAGAAATCTAAACTTACAACGGTCTGAATCTCATATTATTGAACATGAAGTCTACGAATATTTCAAGGAAGAATTTGAGCTCACAATCTGTGAGCAACCGAAAAAAAAAATGGATGACGGGTGAAAATTGAAAAAATGTATGGCTAGGCGTCTGTGAAGAAGAGGTACTTGACATTGATCATCTCACGAAAAACACGAGGAATTGTTTTCTCTTCCCCGTTTATTCCATTTCAATTTGTTTTGTTTTGTTTCTCGAATTTTTAAAAATAGACAAGAAATCTCTGGACTTTTTGGTTTTTCGAACTCATCTCCTTACCGAAAATGCGCGATTTTTCCGAGAAGAGTCAACATTTCTGAAATTACAAAAAGATAGTTTTTGAGAAAGAAAAATAGAGAAATATGAAGAATAAAAGTTGGTTTGAAACATTCAGAAAATTGAAGAAAAAGAGGGCGTAATTGCTCATCGGAGCATAATTTAATATGAGTTTACAGGAGTATGAACTTGTTCAGTCAGAAAGAAAAAAAAAGAAAAAAAGAATGATCTCATTTCTGCTGCAAGAACTCGTCTTCATCAAATTACGCTAGGTGAAGCATATGAGAATATTATTTTGATGGGGATAGTATTAATGGCTTAAAATATTCTCACATCTCTACTTGTTGAAATTAAGGATTGAGAGTGCCTTATCCGATTAGAGAATCTATAAATGTGATATGTGTTATGGGCGGTTCAAAAATCAAAATGCGATATTTTTTGGCTTCTCGAACTTTCTCGTTCGTTTTTAAAATTGAATTTTTTGATTTTTTTCAAAGGATTCCGACAAAGTTTATTGAAAGTTCTTTACTCTCAAATTTTTAAGCCTTTAGATTACTTAATTTCAACTAGAACTCCTACTAGAACATCGAAAATCATCAAAAACGAATTTTGAGACAAAAAATGAAATGACTCCAGTCATCGGAAACCTAGCTTAAATACATAAAATTGTACTTTCTTAACGAAGACTGACGACAAAAATGAATAGAAAACTCAATGATTCATATCATTTTTCAACGGTTCTGACCAACAAAAGGTATGTATTTACGAGATATAATGATAGGGATTTATATCAAAACTTGAAAGAGAACAATGAAAAAAAGAGAATACGTCAAAGAGGTTTTTGTCTCAAAACTCGAGTCTTTTCGTTCTTTTTCTTCACGGAAATTTCATCTTTGTGACGTCTTCATGTCACGTCTTCATCTGAAGTTTTGAGATGAAATAAACAAGTGATTGAGTACTACAATTATCAGTTTTCCGAAGATCTTCTCTAGAGGAATTCTGATGATTTTTTTTCTTCGAGCCTTCACAAACAGATTCACTTCCAAATTCAATTCAATCAAGCGAAACGATGAGGAAGATAGGGAAAAAGAAGATCCCTTCGGAAGAAAAATATTCGGGCGAAAAATATTTTTATGCAACTAAAGAACTTGGTTCCTTTTTCCTTTTTCCTTTTTATGAAATTCTGTTATTCTGTTATTCTGATGAGATGGTGTTCAGATGATGATGATAGAAAAAGTGGAGATATTGGGACTATTTATGCGGGATAATTCAGAAGACACAGAATTAAGACTGTGGGAAATTGAAGGGATTAGGCGAGGTGAAAGGAGATTTTAGTTTAGATTTATTGAAGATTCAGATTCTTGATTTCCATATCTCAAACTCTTCGATTCTGGCTAGAAGCTCAAAAATCAAAACTCAATTCTTTTCAGAAATCAATTCAACATCCACATGTGAATCATAAAACAACAGATGCAGTCTAACTTATCTCTTTTGACTCATTTTCCGAATGAATAGAGATTAAAGTGCCCAACTTGTGAACTCCGCCCATTTCAGTCTAGTTTGTCATTCAAAATGTTTGAAAAGTTTTCAATGAAAACTCAACAAAAAAGTTCATCGAAACGAGACTGAAATCAAAAAGTGTAGTCTAATAGAATAAATAAATCTCGAAATATTCGGCTCTCATGTAGCTCGTTTTTAATCCGGAAACACAATAACGCACTTCCGGAAAACATTTTTGACATTTCACCTCATTTTTGAATTGAACTCAGCTGCAGAAAAGTTTCTGATTCAGTTCAAAATTTTCATGATTTTTTCGGATCAATTTGGGATTCTAAGAATAGGAAAAGCACAAAATCAAGTAGCAAACAGAACAGAGTTCATTGTTCAAGTCATAGCTTGTTTCAAAATAAAGTACAATACTGGGCAAAAACATACGAACTTTGGCCGTTTTCAGTTGAAATTTTCTAACTTTGAGAGGGTGTTACGGTATCAATTATTGTCCCACAAAGTAATATATGTATAAATCATACAGAACAAAGGTAGACCTTCAATTTTGTAGTTGACGTACGGGCATTTCCTAAAGAGCTATGGTCATCTTAATTGGACAGCTCAAAGTCGCACTATTTTGCACTGAAATGGGTCGATGTGACGGAGAAATTACTTTGTTGGGATTTATCTTGCTAGGGAGCGTTCGTACAAAAAAGTTGACAACTACAAAAATAAAGCTCTACCTTTGTTCTGTATGATTCATTAAAAACCTATTTAATGGGACAATCAGAATTATCATGACACCCTCTCAAAATTAGGCAATTTGAACTGAAAAAGGCCACAGTTCGTACCTTTCTGCACAGTACTATACTGTTCCCGCCAGCAGTTCAATTAGAAAAACATTCCAAGAACATCTTGAATTTTTCCAAAACGTCAAATCAACGCATTTCCACGAAAATTCTTCTTACCTTCTCAAGAAAATAACTAGAGATACTGTATCTATTCACCTTTACTTTCAGAAACCGTGAATCGAATATCACTACTCTATTTGAGCAATCCATTAACTAACGAAAATCCCCAATTCGAAAACTGAAATCCCCCTTCTTAAACTCACGTTGGAACATCCAATGCATTCGATTTCTGGACCGATGGTCTCCTCGTGCATTCATCACTTTTCCAGATTCGATTCAACATTTGGAGAACTGATTCACGTCTTCTGAAAACACAAATAGAAAAGAAAATAATTAAAAATTCAACGAAGTTTTTAAAAAAACCACAATCCCTTTCTGTCACGAGAAACATTGATGCATTTCAAATAGTTTCAGTCCTTAAAACGGAATTCTGACGTCTAGACTACTGAGATTTCCCCACTCGAAGAAAACTATTTCCCCGATGGGCGGTCATTTCCTGTTAGTTAGAGTTCTTGTAATAGAAAAAGAAAAAGAAAATAAAAAGAGATTTATATAAAAACAAGAATTGTTTGACCCAAAGGGAATGGATTTCAATTCAAGGAATATATAGTTTTGTTCCAAAGAATTAGAACAAATCTTCCTCTCATTCAGAATGGATTAGGATTTAAATAGATTTCATTAAGAGTGATTACTACAAGAGGTTCGTGAAGACTTTGAGCTCTCTTGTCCATTTATACATTATTCAGAAAAACAAACACTCCAAAAGAAAAAAGAAAAAAGACCCGTGACTTTTAAAACTCTTTCTTCTAAAAACTATCGCCTTGGTGATCACCCACGTGTCTGGGTCACAGCTCATTCAAATTCTGACACCTTTTTTTTTGCAAATTCGTGTTTGATTCATGGTTTTTGCTATTACGTAGATATTACTGTGTCTATACTATTTTTTGTAGAGATCAGAAAGTCAACAGAAGAAGTTCCACAAGTTTTGAAAGTATGTGAATCTTCTTATGAAAAGCGGATTTTCTGAATTTCTTCTTATCCCTCTTTTGGGGTTTTTCAGTATTAAAAAACTTTGGAAACGAGCAAAAAACCATAAAAGAGGAGTTAACAGAAGTCATTAAGAGAGAAAGTTTCCGGTTTTTAAAAGGTTTGTTTTCATTTCTAACTCGTATTTTCAGAAGTTGAAATGAGAATGACATCATTAAAAGGAAGGAAATGAAAACAAATGGAATTAGAAGATATGAAATATAGGAAGAATCGATGAATCTTCTCGTTCTGAAAGTTACAGAAAGTTGTTAAAATTTGATCTAAAAACAAAAAAAGCTTCTTGAGATCAGATTGCAGGAAAATACGCTGACAAGGTCAATATTTTTTAGAGTAATATAACTTTTTGAGTAATACACAAACTTCAATCTTTAACATTAAGAGCTCCCTAGAAATAATTGAATTCTCACCTCAATTGCCCATCAGGTCCAACGATGAAAGTTCCTGCTCCAGCACCGGCTCCGCCCCTTCTTGGTGATGAAGATGCACTTCGAGAGAAGCGTTCGGCATAAGAAGAAGGAGGAGCCATTGAATTTGGACACAACTGAAACAGAAAAAGAAATAGAAATAGACAGGAAATTGGAAGAAGAGGGGACAATTCAATTGAACAGAAAGGGGGAAGACTTTTTCGGTTATTCGAGTTCGAAAGTTCCAAGTTTTTTGGAGGGGTTCGATTGGCCTGGAAATTGGAAAACCATATGAAACGTTCTACCAACATTAACTCTTGAAAGTCTGTTAAAACTTCTGAAACTAAATTCCAGAGTTTCGAAATGTTCGATTCAGGGCTCCGAAAAATTCAGCAATTAATCATAACGAAACTGTGATGTTTCTAATATCAACCCAAAATCATATTTCCATCTTAAAACTAGTGACAGCCCAGCCACTCATCTTTCAGAAAATCTATGATGGGGTGCCTTTGGCGCGTTTAGTGATTAAAAGATGAATGTCCGGGGACGCGTTTTTTACTGAAATTGTGTCTGGCGTGCTTGTGACGGGATTTTAACTAAAATGAGTGTCTGGGGTGCCTTCGACGCGTATTTGATCAAAAATTGTGTTTTTGATTCGAAAAAATTCGTTTCTGAGCAAATTTGCACCATTTTCAGAATTACCTGTTGCTGTGGAGGTATTTGCTGACGAACTGTCAAACACTCTGCATTTGTTGAAGCCATTTCGTGAACACTAACCTGAAAATCAAACAATTAAAATCAATCAATTAAAATCAACGACTACATTCAAAACGTCATGAGATGACAAAGAAATATTTCGAATACGTCAGTCAATCTTCCAAAAAAAATGAGAAGAGAAAGAGAAAAGAATGACGAATTGAGTGGCGACAGATTTGTATAATTTTCAAGAATCTAAAATTGGAAGTGTTGCATAATTTATGTACACCTACAGAGAACGGAGATGAATTTATGAGAAATGGAAATGTGCCTAGGGCTACATGTTAAGCTTCGTCTGGAATTCTGATTTTTGAATTTCAGAAGAACATAACTTCCGGACAAAAACCTACAAAATCTTACCGTGGGAATCGAGATTTTTTTGATTGGAGTCACTTGGCTGTTTCTTGGAGAATGTTTCACGTAGAGGGTTGCAGGACGTTGACGACGAATCAATGGAGAACAAGGTGGAGAATGTTCTGGACTTCGAGTGCTGAAAATTGATAGAAATAGTTCAAAAATAAATGTTTTTCAGAATGACAGGGAACCTGGAACTTGGTGGAAACGTTGGAATTCAAAAAGGGTTTGAAAGCTGTTTTCCTATCTTTCAGTAAACAGCTATTAATATGTCTATCGAGAATCAGTTTGAAAACTTCTGGAATTCACCAATTCGGTGCATTTTCTATTCGATTCTAAAACAGATACCCTGTCGAATCTCTCTGTACTGATTCATAGTCAAAAAAGGAGGCTATTTTCAGATTTCTTGCTAACAGAAATACGTTCTGAAAAACAAGAATGCCAAGACTAAATATAGAGAAACATATGAAAACATGTCTAATTGGATTTTCTCTGAAAATATGAACATCATTATATAAAAATAACTGATGAAGGAATGAGGCTCGAAACTTTCAGTTGAAACCATACTTGCAAACTGGACCGGCTTGTAACTTGCTTGAAACGCAATGTTCTCGGCTGAAAAATATACCAAAATGTAGATTTCGGCGAGTTCTATGACTGTGACCCATTACAAGCCGGATTGTGCATCGATAATGTGTCGCGGAAAAAAAGTGCCAAAAACGCGAAAATGGCCAAAAACAACATTCTAGCCCGGCCCGCGACACATTAACGATCCTATATCTGGCCCGTAGAGGGTTACAGACGTAGAACTCGCAGACATTTTGATATACTTTTCAGCTTATAGGATTGCGTTTCGACCAAGTTACGAGCCGGTCCGGTTTTGCAAGTATGGTTGAAACCCTTGAAAATCATTTGAATTGCGTATCAGATGTCAAGATTTCCATTTCAAGGAGATGTGGGATACGGTATCAAGATCTCATCTCTCTTGTTTTCAGAAGTTACCCAAAGTGTGCCCGTACGTCCCCCCCCCCCCTCACTTCGAACCCTTCTGATTGTTCTGTTGAACCCCCACACATTCCAAAAATTGAACCTTTCAGAATCCCATATTCAAAGTGTATAAAATGTGTGAGAGAGAGACATCTTTGATGTCTCTCGTCTGAAAGATGAGAACTTGTGGGAGTCCCCCCATCTACAAAAGAAAGAGAAGAAGAAGTGACAGCTAACTATGTTTTCCTCGAGAATATGTTGGGTTTTTGTGCTTTTCGTGGAGCAGCAAATGAGCACATTTTGGAGCCTTTTGGAGCATAAGAAGGAGGAGGGCAAGGACAGATTTTGGATTTTTTGAAAGGTTGGGGGGAAAATTTATGATAGCTCACGGTTGCTAGCTTCAATTTGAAATCTTCGCGATTTAAATGTCAGACTACAGTAATCTTCTTTGAAGAATTGTAAGAGAAGTTCCACTTTTTTCATAAAAAAACAAGAAAGTAGATTTTCAGAAGTCCCACTGAATTTTCTAGTGGCTAACCTCTACTCTAGGTTTCTTAAATATAAGATATTTCTGTAACTGACATATCTGCTTATGACACGACTTTTTTCTTTTTAAGGGCATTTCCATGAGTCATTTTTCAAACGAATTGTCTCATTTACCACCCACAATGGCCTTCTTGGGAAGTACTTTGTAATTAGTGTCCAGAAAGAATGTTTCAACTCTTTTTAGTCTTTAGACTATTCTAAAACTCCTTCTCTTCTGAAAAGAAACTGAAACTCTAACAGTAAAGTAACAAAAAAAGGAGGAAATCCGCATTGAATAACTACATGAAAACTGATCCGAAACCTCTTTTTTTCTTCTTTTTCCCTTATAACTCGTACCGCGAAATGAGACTAATTTGAGGAGCAGGATATTGAAAATTGTGCAAATTTGGAGCAGAGGAAACACGTTTTTTAATGCTTGTACATATGCTCGTAAGATGACGGAAAATGATGAAGAAGATGAAGAAAAGGAGGAGAAGGAAGTTGGAATTTGGGAAGAGATTTGGAAAGAGATCGGCATCTCGAGTTGAAATTTATGAACCGAAAGAGAAATGATTGTGGAGAATGAGTCAAGTTCACAATCAAGATCGGAAAGCCAGCTCTACTTAATAATTCATGATCATTCAGAACAAACCGAAATCTTCATTTTTGTAATAGACTTTTTTCAGGTGGGGTTAAAGGAGAACTGAAGTCATATTTTTATCACAAATTCCGATGCTTCTGACTATTTTTCTCCTGACTCGAAAAGAGCTTTGGTGAAGAGTTTTTCCGAGCGTCCGTGTAGTCCTCTCGGACCAGAGTTTTTGTTCAATTTCGAGATATAAATTGAAAAAAATGGAAGTTTATTGGAAAAGGTGTGGAAACGAGGAATTCAGCGAAAATCCTGGAGAACGGGATTTTCGGCGTTTAGAGCAATTTTTAGCATATGCGTGAATGAAAAACGTTTTTTTGGAATAGTCTGAAGTATCGGAATCTGAATTTTTTTTTAAAAAACTGACATCAGTCCTCGTTTAATGACAAACCTCTGGAAATCATACTTTCCATTTGAAAATATTTCGACTGAAGACTGTTTGACAGTCTCTTTCTTTTCAAGAAGAATGAATTCCAAAACGTTTGAAAGAACATTAAAAAATAAAGTAATATGCGTTTTTATGATCTACAAAATCCTAGAATTTCTGAATACTCCTGACATAATTACACGACCACAAAGTCGTCAATTTTGGACTGAAACCTTCTGGAACAGCTTCTACAGTACTGTATTTATAGTCTGAAATCTCTAAAAAAGATAAATTTTGAAAACGTACCTAGTAGAGATGTCCATTCCGCTTCAAAGTAAATTTTCAGTTATGAAAAGTTACTCAACAATTTTACGAGTTGAGTAATATAAAAAAGTGTTTCTCTTTCTTATGACATGAATCTAAATATAGCTGGCTTCTTCTTCTTCTTCCTCTTTATTTCTACTGACCCAACATGTCTCATTTCAGTTTTTTCCAATTTTCTTCTTCTTCTCATTCTTCTTTTTTTCTTCTGTCAAAAGTGCAATTAGCGCTCTATCCTCTGTCGAAAAACCAATTCTTTCTTCCTCCGTTTTTTACTCTTTTTCCACTAAAATAGAAGAGAAAAAGATACAAATTGAGTAGTGTCATGCGAAGAATATCGACACAATTTGATTGTAGACTCTCTACTTCATCAAGTTCATCGGATAACTTCTTCAGGAGTTCGATGGATTCGAAAATTTCAGAAAAAAATGGAAAAAGAATATAGTAGAGAATGGATCATCAATGCATTTTAAATAAGAACAATGTGAACATAAATAACAAAGTTTTCACATTTTTCGAATGAAAAAAAGAGAAAATATTCGTTTTTTGCAGTTTCTGTTTTCCCTTTTTTTCAAATTCATTTTTTCCAGTTTTCTGAAATTCTCAACGAAAAATTCCCTGTCAATCTGAATCTGTCAATTTCTATATTCAATTTCTAGTTGAGTTTTTGGAAGAAATTTTAAAATTTCACATAAAAATAATGTTCAAAAATTCGGAATGACATTTTCCGTAGATCGGTTTCCGTAGAAAGTTTTCTACGCGCGGACAAAAAAAAGAATTCGGAATTCAGAAATTCTGATGATGATCATGCGGGGAGAGAACAATGAAAAACAAGTTTTCGGAGGGGATGATGAGCAAGAAAATGTAATAAAATAATCTACGAGTTGCTCGGGAACACAGAGAGGAGAGTTTGGGAGGAGTAGAAAGAAATTAATGAGAAGAGAGATCTTGCCAGATGTTGGAATATTGTCTTCGTTCTTTATGATATGTCGGTGGACGAGAGAAGGGTTTTTATAGAGTTGAAAATGAAAGTTGGAAGTTGAAAGTTGAAAAAAGTAAGGCAATTCAAAAAAGGCACTGTAGGAGCTCAAATCCTTTTAAAATGTGAAGTAGAATCATTTAATGAAACCCTCCAGTTAAAATTATCCCAAACTTTTCATGGACTTTTCAATAAGTCATGAACTCTTCAAATGTAGATCACAGAAAATTGAAACTTTCCGAAAAACTTCCAAGAATCGGTTTCAAATGTAAACTGTGACATAGTCTAAATTCAAGATGAGCCAAAACTTGTAGTTACCAGCTCAGCATAGTTTTTACAACTGCACTTTACCGAAATGCCCTTGAAAAATGTAACTTTTTCTCTGAGTCTCTCAATTTCGCACACTGTTTTCTTCGGTTTCGGTAGAGCGCGGTTGCCGTGCTAATAACCATACGGAACGTTCAATGCTGACATCTCACAAAACATGCTATATTTAAGAGTCAATCCTTCGTTTTGAATTTCAATAAGTCTCCAATTCTAGTACTAAAATTAGAGGAACGTTTACTAATTGCGTTCTGTAAGGTCAACATACTCCGATTTCCAACCTTATTAGTAGTCAGACTTCCTTTCTCTTTCAGGTTGATTCTCAGACTAATTACTCTGAACCCCCCCCCCCCCCCCAAACTGAAAAAAACTGAAACATACCTCTGAGATCTGCGAAAAACTCCATGTTTTTTGTGTGCCACACTCATCGTCAGAACTCTGAAAAACGGAAAATGTGAATTGAAAAAGTGAAACGTATTTGAAGAACTCATGTGCGTAGCTTGGAACATACAAAAATCTTTGTGCGTAACTCGGTGGCAGCTATCCTAGGATACAACATTTTTGCAGAGTTTAAAGAAGAAAACAGAATGAAAACTATAATTTCACTGAGAATGAGAATTTTCTGAAAAGGGAAATAGAAATGCAATCTGCTCTGACATGCCCCCATAAAAATTCTCAATTCGAGATAATTGAAAATCGGAAAATGGTAGGAAATGGATTGAGTGAGATTAAGAAATTGAACAGAAAAATAATTTGAATTTTATCAATTTCTCTCTCTCAAAAAATCAGCTGCTTTTATTTCTTTTTCTCCCCCGTTTTCTGAATACTGGAGAGCTAACTAAATGGGCGGAGCCTCCCCTCCGAAAGTGAAAAGAAAGTGAGGAGAGAAGAGAGAAAAAAAAGAAAAAAGAGTTTGACGTTGTTTTTTTAAGGACGGATGGATGGGAACAATGAAGAAATTATAGAGGTGACTGGGCTGGAAAATGTGTGTGTGGAGATGAAAAGTAGGAGGGGCGCATCGGATGAAAATGAGCAGAGACACACACAATTCTGTTTTTTTTCCTTTTTTATTTAGAACTTTTTATTCAGAAAACACAAAGAAACGTGACATTTTGAATGGAAGAAATTAAATAGAAATTAAGATATATTTGAAATCTAGACAGAGATAATTGTTGGTTTCAGAGACTTGATGAATGGTTATCACTGAGCTTTGAGTTTCAGAATTCATTCATACCAATATCAAAAAATGGAATGTTGGCATTCTCATTCGAAAAATACAGAAATAAATAAATTATTTATTACTTTTCTTAAAATTATTTCTATCTCTATGCCTTCTAATCTTTCAGTCTATATTGAATAGGATTGAACCAAAAACTAAAACACGTATTGAAAGGACTACTGTAGTGACATCAAATCCCGATTGGGAAAACATAAGTTTGATCTTGATATGTGTTGAAGTTTCAGCTCAAAAATCCCATTTCTTTGTCACTTTGTTCAAATCCGGTTAATCTCTTTGACAGGCGGATCAGTGATGTTTTACTCGAGGGTTTGTTTTGACATTTATGCACATTTCAGGTTTGAAATCTTAAATCTGTCAACTGTCAACTCGAACTCACATCATTTTTTGGAAATGCATCAAGAGGGTACGGTAGGCCTGGGATTTGGAATTGAAGAAAAGAAAAATGTTTTCAGAATGAACAGATTGAGAGATCAATGGATCAAATTTCGCGATTCCCGAATTGTTCTATTCTGATTTCAGTTCCAATTCCAGATTTCACCCTCTCCCTCTTCGATTTCTAACCTCCATTCTCATGATATTTTTTTTCGAAATGTCAAAAAGCTTTACGTCATTTCTGTCGCAATTTACTATTTTAAATTCCCACAGTTTTCTCTCAATTTTCACATTTTAGAAACAAAATACTTTATTCTCGAAAACGTCTTCGGAAACTGAAAAAGATGTGGAAAATTAGCACAACTTGTATGGAAATCACATAAAAAGCAAGGAATTTAAGAAAAAACAAGAAAAGAAACAGTGAATAATGAGAGAAGGAATGTAGAGAATCGAGGAGACGAGTTGCACAATTCGCCTGAAATTTTGGATTAGATAAGAGTACTTTTTATAGTTTTTCCCACCTTGACAATAACATTGATTGGCTCGAAAAGGCATTGCAATTGCTCTTTTCTTTCTTGCTCCTGCTGGGGAGAACAGTGCCATATCCACACCAGTTGAGACATTATATGTCTGATCTGTCCATGAACAAACATTACTTCCGATTGGATTGAAGGAAGCACATCCACGAGATTCATAAGTCCCGCCTGAAATCAGAATTGATTCATCTCAATCTTTCTCTGACTAGTTGTTACCATTCAATGTTCCAGCTGTTTTCGTACAATAAACTCCTTTGCAAGTTCCAGTTGTTGATGGAGAGCAACTACCACTCCCATCATATTCACTGCAACTCTTACAAGTGTGAACGTCGTCTGTTCGACAATTTTCATTGTCAACTGCTGACTGAATGTCGTCTGTTTTGAATTGTTTGTTGCATGGAATTGTGGCAACTGGTGGACAGAAATTCGTTCCAGCCTGTGATGAAAACATGATCAACGGATCAGCAAACAATCTGAGACACTCACATAAAAGTCTTTCCCTTCAATTGTTTTAACAAGAGTCATGTGACAAGAGAGATTGGTTGTTACTTTGAATTCATCCCAAACAAAGTCAGAATGACATCCTCTTACTACGTCATATTCACCGTTTTCCGGAAGGAGAAGCTCGAAACAAGATGAAGAGCAAGTTTTTGTTACTAACTCTTTCGCAGGATCTCCGAGCTCTTTACAAAGTCTGAAAACTGTGGAATTAGGAAGGCATAGTACTGTTTTCTCTACTAACTCATCGTATTTCAGCGTGCTTGGTCTCAACGGCAAACCAGTTATTGCCCAATTATTCTGCAGATTCGGTGATGCACACTGATAACATATCTTATCATCTGCCACCGCCACTTCAGAATTCCACATCACAAACCCCAAAATCATCAGAATTTTGATTCTGAGGCTTGTGGTCGACGTCATTATCTTCACGTGATTCTGAAATGTCAATGCTAGAAATCAGGGACAATTGAGAAGAGAAAAACGGAACAAAAGGCGCTGAAAAGGTTTTCAGTTGAGTGATCCGGAACAATGAAGCTCACTGAGCATAGCCTTTTATATAAATTCCTTTTTGATTTGCTAAGTGATTCAGCAGAATTATTGAGAAGAAGAAGGATGAATGTAATGTTTGAAGAAAGAGGAAGGATGGCTGAAAGTGTCTGAAAATTCAGAGAAAAAAACAAGAAGTTTATGATTTAAGTCAACATTGAACCTTTCTTTGTGTCCTTTTATGATTCGAGTTGATCGGTTTTCCAGAGTTTGTCATATGTGTAAACATTTCCGCTGATCATGCGGTTTCTGAAACTATCTGGAATTCAATTTTAGAACTTTATATTAAAAAGAAGAGAACAACAATTAGATCAACAAAGAGAAAACTGAATAACAACTTGTTTACAATTCAAAATTCAAAATACAATCAATTCTTCCGATGAACGCGTTTCGCAAAAGTTTCAGCAACAAGTAGAGGGAAAACGAGTGTCGCTTCGGCGTGTACCTTCACTGCTCCAGCCGATGGTTTCACTTTTCCCCAGCTGACAGCTTCATCTGGTTGAGCTCCCGAATCGGATCCATCGAACTCTTGTCCTGTATTGATGTAGACAGTATGATCAGAACCGTTTCTCATCAGATTTGCATTATTGATATGATGTTTGACGACACCTAGAAATCAGATGAATTCTTGATTAAAAAATTAAATAATTACCTCCTCCGAGAATGATAGATCCTGTTTTGAGACTTTTCACAGCAATAGTATTGATGTGTCGAACGTCCTCAACAATATCCACACGCAATCCTGGAGCACTTTTTACAGAATGGAAATAGAGCATATCGCCTGAAAGAACACTCAATTTGACTAATTCATCTGATAACTCCCACCTAAAGATCCATCAGTAAGAGCCGGACAGAACACTGGAATCCTATGTTTCGCAGCCCAATACAAAATCGACGACTCGTCATTAATTCGTTCTCCGAGTACTTGAATCAACTTTGACGGTGTCCAATTGAAATTTTCCTTCTGTTGTTTCTCTAAACATTCGTCAAGAATCGGATTAAGCCAGTCCTCAAATGCACAATAATTATCATTCGGAATCAGCACATTTCCAGCTCGATTCATTCCATTCGATCTCAATGTTTTTCCATCCATTGTGAATGCTCCAAGATAGGACGGTTTCAGACATTTGATCAAATCCTCTTCAATTCCACCAGCTGATGTGACAATACAGTCGACGAGGTTATGTTGAACACAGAAACGAATGACCTCTCTGAGTCCGCTGGTCACTAAATTTGAGGTGTATCCGAGGAATATTGTGCATGATCGTTTATCGCGTCCTTCTGGATATGGCATCTTCTTTTCATCGTCATCACAGTCTAGAGGAGTTTCACGGAGAGTGAGCATTTCATTTACTTGCTGAATTCCTTCATTATCAACTCAACTCGATAATGGGGCTATGCACCTCCGGAAAAACGTTTTTTCCCTCGATTCATTTACCGGAAAAAGCGGCAAAAAAAAACTAGTTTCCGGAGATGAATAGCCCCATAAAACACCTACCTGAATAGCTTGAGCTAAATGAGTCGCCTGGAATCCTGTGCTCATATAAGATGATAAAATTGCAGACAATGAAAAATCGGGAGTGGAATTGAAATCAAACCCGCGGATTGGAATTGATCCATCCGGTACCTGACATGATTTCACGAGAACTGCACCTTGGGCGGCCGCAATGTCTTCTTGAGATGCCTCAGATGGAGAATTCGTGCTCATTTTCTGGAAATAAATATATAGGATTTTCCGCTGAAACTAAGATATTGAATAGTTAATAGCAGGGGTAACATTGATAAACCAGAAATTAACAAACTACAGAAAAGAAAACTAATTTTATTCTGAACCGGGGAAAAACGGAAATAAAAGAAAAATCACAACGTATTATACATAATCTCTCGGGAAAATAGTAGGAATGGTGAGGTTATTTAACTGGTTTCGAAACATTACAAAATATACAAAAACATTTAGAAA
Organism: Caenorhabditis remanei; assembly: GCF_010183535.1. NCBI lineage: Eukaryota > Metazoa > Nematoda > Chromadorea > Rhabditida > Rhabditidae > Caenorhabditis > Caenorhabditis remanei. The sequence continues at coordinate 13,202,898 of NC_071329.1, forward strand.
TTATTTTTCATTTCCCTGAGTTTCGCCATTCCTTCGATTGGGTCGTTGGTATCGATTTTCTTTTGAATCTCCTCTGATTCTACAACTCTCATGAATGGATTCGTTGCTTTCTCCTCGAAAATTGTACTCGGAACAGTGAATGCCCCGTTTTCCCTTTGCTCTGTTGCCCATTGCAACTTGGCAGCGACATCCGGGTTTCTAGGTTCCACGTAGGCAGCGAATTTCAGATTGGCGACAGTGTATTCATGGCCAGGAAAAACGGAAGTGTCATCGGGAAGATTTTTGAGAATTCGATTGAGAGCAGTGTCCATTTGTGGAGCAGTTCCTTCGAAGAATCTTCCACATCCAGCAATAAAAAGTGTGTCACCAGTGAAAACGACTGGAACTTCTGATTCATTCGAAGGATCGGTAATGAAGTAGCAGACATGACCAGACGTGTGACATGGTGTTGAAAGACAACGAATCTGAAATAGAACTTAATCTCAACCAGTACAACGTTGGTATGGGTATTCCAACCTTCAAATCAGCTAGTTCGACGACTTGATTATGTTTGACTGGCTGGTTCAAAGCCGGAACTCTCTCATCACCACCGTAAATTGGAACACTTGGAAACTGACGACGGAATCCTTCGTTTCCCCCGCAATGATCGTAATGATGATGGGTGGTGAGAACAGCAGTGATATCGATCTGCAAATAAAGTTACAGCTAAGAAATTGAGATTGTAGATTCATACATTCTCCTTTTCAGCCAAGTCTTGATAATTCTCTTCGTTCACTAAATCCACCAGAAACGCCTTTCGGGCGCCAGCATTCTTCTTCACAATGTACATGAAGTTATCAGTACGACGGAGCAGTGACTTCACATATACCATTCTTAACGAAAATTAACTGTTCTCATTTCTAACAGAAATTTATCGCATTGTAGTGATATGATTGGGCTGAATGGCAACCAGAGAAAATTCGAACATATAAAAAGCATAAGTTATTTATTCATTAATCATGAATCGTGTAATACAGGTTTCGTATTGAATTAGTATTCTTCGCACACACACGTGTTATTAGCACACTTTAGTTACCGAAATGTGAGCAAAAACGTACGTTAACGACAGCACAAGAGATCAAAATTTAAAATTAACAAGACTTAGAATTTAATAGTACAGGTTGTTTGAAGAACAACGATAAGTGAAATTATATTTCTTCTTCTTTGATTTCTTTCTTCACCGGGCTCAAAATCTTTTGTTTTGCTTCATCGCTTGACACCAGATACAGTAAATCCGAAAGAGCTTGTTCGTGTTGTTGCTCTTCAGCTCTCATATGGATTCCTGTGGTCCCACGTGGCAGATACTTATATTTTGGCCCCAAATTCATTGTTACGGTGGCATCTGGAAAAATAGATGAAAACTGTGTTTTCACAGTACAGTACAACTCACTTTTGAACAGAGAAACGGATGGGAAATAAGTTCCTGCGTAGATATTCTCGTATGCTATGCCACACGATTTTCCATTGTGGAAAAACTCAATCTGTAATTTCAATGGAAAATGCATAAATAACATTAACAAAATCTTATTACTCACGTAACTTCCAGGCATTTCTTGCAAATTTTTAGCTACTTCAGCAGAGTCCTCGTGAATTTCGAAAAATAAATTATTTTTGAAGTTAATTAAAGTTCCATTTTTGTAAGATGGTGGCAAGTACTTTTCCGATGGTTGATTCGCTGGTACAAGTGTCTTTTTATCGACTGGGAGGTGAATCAGACAACCGAGAGTGTCTCCTTGCTTGAATCCACCAAAATGATATTTCTTTCCTTTTGCTTCATGAAATTTCGTTCCATGCTTTGACCTCCAGCCATAAGAAAATTTGCTATAACCGACACATGCTTGAAGAGCTGCTGAAAAAAAAACAAAGTAAAATATTTCTATGAACCGACGAAATCTAATCTAACCATGCGTTTGACTCCATCCGATCCGTATATGGGAATCTTCGGGTTGATCATCAAAGTTCACTTCAAAATACCACGTTCCTTTCGACACGCCATGACTAGCTCGGGCCATTGCGTAGCCCTCGAATCCTGTTAACTTCTGACCTGAGGCGTGCAGTTGATAAGCTCGATCGTTAGGTGACACAATCACTGTTTGGCTGAGAAGCACGCGATACTGGTAGGGAGGAATGACATAGGAGGCTGCTTGATCCCATTCAGGACTGAAGAAAAAACATTATATTATATACTTTTAACAAAAGTTTTTGAAAATTGTCAATTAACATGCCCAACAGTTTAACCACTCTGATTACCATGTCTTTTTCGATTTTTCGTTGATTAAAAAACAAGAAAGTGTTTCAAACAATACGAATAATTTTTCACCAACTTACTCTTCTGGTACATTAGGATCCTTCTCTGTCAAGTAATAACGATAACTGTCTTTGCTATTCGGGATGTCAATCTGCACACCATCTGGCATTGCAGCCGACGAATAATCTGCTGCTCTGGAAGTTCTTTCGGATCATTAGATTGTCTGAATCTGGGCATTGTGAACTTACAACTTTTGTTTCTTTCCAGGTGCTGGTGCTTCAGCATGACGCCGTTTTGAAGCACCGCGAGTTTTCGGACCTTCAATTGGCGGCAATTCACGTGGCTCTCGATTTTCTCGTTCTGTTGGAGGCCTTTTTCCTATCTGTAACTGTATGCTGTTGCAGCAATTTCTCGCATTTGGCATTTACCTGTTTAACTGCTTCGTGCATTGGTCCAACAAGAGCTAGATTTTTTTCCGCTAAAGCGAACAAGTCGTCATCATCATTGTGTTGCTGAAAACGTAATTATTGAATGAAGGAACATGTAGTATTACACAACTCACAACAAACACATTCTTCTCTTTCAATAGAGTTGGTGCCAGACTGTTATCCCAATCTTTTCTCATTTTCAATGAGGTGAGCATAAACCAATTCTTTGTCATGTATGGTACAACTGTGTTTTTTAGGCTTAAATATGTGAAATCTTCAGGGATAATTTCTGCTGACAATTTTCCGTCTTCTTTCAATTTTTCTGCAGACAATGTTGCGAAAACGGTGACGCACATTTGTACCAAATCAGCTTTTTTTGCTTTCCAATCTTCAGCATTCGGACGGCATTGTTTGCAGGTGAATGTATAACAGATCATGAATGGAACTCCGCTCGAACTTCTGTAACCATTCCATCAGTGCCGTTCGGTAATGAATAACTGCACTCACAATTCATTGTACTCTTTCAAACACCTTCCATGGAACCATTTCAAGCAGCTGGAGCAGAAAACTTCAACAGATCCCAACTCTCGTTTTCCATCACTGAAAAATTATTTTAAATCGATTCAAACATTTCGGCACAAGTTCGTACCAATAGCAAACACTTGTCGGTGCAGTTTTTGGAGCAGCTTGACGTCCTCTCCCACCTTTCGAGCTTCTCATTCTGCTGTAGTTGACCGGAAAAGTTCAAATTATTATATTTTTCAATTTAATATTTTTTTCGTGGCCGAAAAATATCGCCTTTTTTTAGTTCACCGAGACACAACTAATATTCCGGAGTGCGCAGAGAGCAAGCAATTTCTCGGCCAGCGGGCTACAACGTAGATCGGCCACCGACCGCGCCGCACACGCAGCGCTCCCTATTTTCGAAACATTTCGAAAACCCTCCGTCACGTGCACTCTTCCTCACTCTACCGCGAAACTTTTTCCCGGGCAATTTCCGTATTTTCCATTCGTTTCTGGATATTTTTGAATTATATCAATTTCTAATCCTATTCTTTAATTTTTAATTTTTCTCTCGTGTTCCAAACACTTCTTGAAAGAAACAATTATGATGGGAAACAAGGATTTCAGGTCCGAAGAGGAGCAATTGCTCTCTCTATTGGACGAAACACAGGGTCCATATCCACTCCTGTCTGAACAGGATCCAGTGATATTTCACAACAACTCATACGAAAGTGAGCTATTCATGGAGTACAATCTTGATTTCGGTGGTGAGTCTCCGAGCTCATCGCTTCAGCATCCGATGAAGGACGAGGAACCAATGTTCCTGACAGAAGCCAAGTTGGAACCATCATGGTTGCTCTCTCCTTCCGAATCCGAGGATCCAACAGTTTCGCCGATTCATTATCAAAAGGAGGAGAAGCCGCTGAAGATGCCAACGATTCGACGCTACCCAGTTTCGACATTCAATCCATACTCGAGCGGCCCTCTAATTAAGGTAAGCTATTTTTTATATACTTTTCCTCAGGAAGAGATGTTTCATCAGTTATTATCAGAATCTGGTTAACTTTCTCAAGACTTTCGAGATGTTTTCCGAGAATTTGAAATCTATTCAAATGGGGAATTTAATTGATTTTGAAAAGTACTGATGAGAAATCTCTTTCTTACGCGGTAAGTAAGTGAACTCCCCCATCCTTGACAAGTACTTATAAACCACATTTCAGGAGCCGAGTAATAGCAGATCTCGTGGAAACAGTATGCACATGTATAGAGATGAAGTAACTAAGTTCAATAATAAGTTTCCCACCTAGGCACCCCGTCCCTTATACACCAAAAATCATGAGAATATTCCTAATTTCTTTTTTTCAGTCTCCATCGTCAAAGAGAGGACGCCCCCTGAAGGTGACCAGCAACACGAAAATGGCCAACTATGCCCGCAACTACCGTGAGCAGAAGAAGTCCGAGATGTCAATGATGCAAATGCGCAATGCTGAGCTCGAGGCGGAGTTGAGACTCACTCGAGAGGAGAACACCAAAATGAAGAAGGCCCTAACCAATGCAAAGGAGGAGATCGTTCAACTGAAAAAGGTCATCGACCAAGACTCTCAAATTGCTCGTGTCGTCGCCAACATGGGAGCCCAATCTTCATCGCAACTCGGATACGCTCGCGCCGGAGTCTGTGTCCACGTTGGATCTCTCGGAACCACTGTCGAAGTATGCAAGCAGTGTGCAGACAATAACCAGCAAAGAATGGACTCTAAGTTCGTCGACGATCTCAATGGAACGGAACTCTTTGGAGGCGACTTCAGCGCCTTCGACAATTATCTCAATGGTGATTGCTGAATTACGGTAAATCACTTACTTATTTTCCAACCTCCTCGAAACGTGTAGGATTCATTCCCTTCAAAATTTACCAGCCTTATCTACTTATTGTTAAATGTTTTTGTAGATCGCCTATTCCAATGCCTGGGACTCACTACTATCAGTGATGAGGCGGAAAATGGTTAGTTTTAGTAGTGCTGAAATCATTGTAATTTTTTCCATTTAACTACAGTATCATTCCTCCACACCCCATCATTGTACAGTGCGGCGATCGATTCAATATTGGATTAAGGAGTTTTGTGTAAGATGTTGGTGCTTCTCTCAATCTTAAACTACAGGGATCACCTTGGATTCATTGATTCCCCAAAAAAATTAAATATTTGCAAAATTCGAAGAAAAAAAAAACATTTTCATATATCAAATATTTTGAAATTTTTGATCGATCGTCGCACATCCCCCATTTTTCTTTTGATTAATTGTAAATTTTTTACCTGTTCTTTTATTCCCAGTTAGTAATTCACTTGTATAAGTTGTTATTGAACAAAAATTATTATTAAAAAATGAATAAAAAAAATTGAAAATCTACTACATTTTTATTCTGAATGTTTTTTTTTAAACGTTCTCAACGTTTTTGTTTATCTATGTCTGTTAAAATACTGGGGGTTTGGACCCGGTTCTAATTCATTTTTACAGCTAAGTACTGTGAAGCCATGTCAGCAGAAATGTTCGATATCGTGGTGGAGTACACGGAAAAGGTGTCTTCAAGGCATTGTTCCCCCACCCCTTCAACTTCCTCATCATCGCCCGCCTCCTCCTCCTCTGCTTCCAGCAGTGGTTCAGCGTCACCCTCAAATGTCGTACGGCAAAGTACTCGTGTCCGTCGTCTCTCAAAAACTAAAAAGTCTTTGATGACTTCTTTACGGCGGTCTTCGCGCAAAATCTTGACTGGTGAGCTGCCTTCGTCCATGTTTGGCTCAATAATCATCATTACAGTGGGCAAAAAGTACGCAAAAAAGTTTACTAGCTCGTCATCGAAGCATCGACTCGTCAAGTATAAGGTGGTTTCCGAGGGTTCTAATCCTAGTATTTTTGGGGGGGTGTCAACTGAAATTGACGAAAACTTTCAGCATTGCGTTTTAATGAGACCTCTTTCTATAGATTGACAAGCAATACCAACAGCAGCTCGCAGAAAGCAAAGCCCGGGTCGAGCGATTGAAACGAGAAAGGGAAGATCTGTTGGCGGGGAATAGCCAAACGGCTATTTTGGTAAGTTGAAGGATCACCGAAAGCAAAATATATCCGGAGTAGAAATTTAGTGCACATTTATTGGAATCTTAAACATCCATAGTTTTCCCCAATTTTTTAGCAGACAATTACAAACTGGTCCCGAGGGTTTAGTTGCAACCGAACAAATTCTTCATTGTGAGTTGGAAAGTATAGATTATTCGTAAGAAAGTCATGATTTCAGATAAGACATGTTCCCGTTTGAAATTTGGATAACACAAAAGAAATAGTAATAGGGTTACTTTTCTCAAAGGATGCATGAAAAAATATGGTTCACTCATTGGTTATTGTCCCGAATAAATTACATAATCATCACCCGAAACACTTTCAGAGTTCTTGATAAAAATGTTTTCTTTTCAGTGTGAAGAGGTGACAACACAAGCAAGATCGCTGCGCGAATCATATGAGAGACAACGGCCCGGTATTTATCGTGCTGTTTTATCTGCATTTTTGGAACAAGAGGAGGAGGATGATTACGATGATGTGGAAGCAGGATTCATTGGCACATTTTACTATTGATCCAGTCTTCGTTGTTTCACTTAATCCGGCCAAATCCAATGTTTTCTCTACAGTATCTCATTTTCTTCCCTCCTGTGTACTGTAAATAACGGTGGCAAGAGAGCGACGATATTGTTTTGAAATCCTAGTCCATCACATTTTTTGCCTCTCAATTTAGACCGTTTAGTCGTCATATTTTTATCTTCTGTCGCGACGGTGCAGAGTTTTAAACCCATTCAAAATACGTGTGCGTGTCCGAACGGGAGATTCCGCCTATTCTTGTTGCTCTCTTCTCACATAACTATGCCAAAAGCAAAGTACAACTTGTGTGTTTGAAAGTCGTAATTATTGTCATTTTTCTCCCCCGGCTTCCCCCCGTAAAATGCACTATTCAAATATACGGTTAGGTTGGTAGGCAAAGATCAGGTTAACTATCCTTTCCTTAAAGTTCATATATCATAGTCAAAATTTAAAACAAAAAACAACAAAAAAATGAAATAAATGTGAAAGCGTAAATAAAAATTTAAATTTTAAAGTTTTGTTTTTTTTTGTTGTTGGAGCAAAAACGCTGATTTTCCATATGCTTTTCAAAGTAGTGAAATGATCCAAATCTAGAAAAACTTGAAATAATAAAGTTTAAACATTCAGTTAGATTCTAGAGGAGGATCATTGAAACATGTTTTCTTTTGGGATTGAAAAAGTTGAACAATTAAATTTTAAAGACGAGTTTTCCTTCTCGTAAATAGTGGCAAACTGTTTTGTTCTTTAAAAAAATTTTATTCAGGATTTTTAAAAGTTTCCGTGTACCGTGTACCAATGTTCTCGTTTAAATTGTTTAGAGTGTTGGTTCTTATCCGATAGACTTAATTGTGACAATTCATTCATTTTTATCTTCTTTGTTGCATTTGTAACTGAACCAGAATTCTAAGCAATGTTCGTTTCGTGAAACTAAGTTTCCTGCAACTTTGAGGTTATACATTTTCTTTTAATTTATTGCTTTATATTACCCGTTGGCCCGCTTTGGCATCTCTTAACCCACCATTAACGGTGGCTCTTGATATTAATTTCATAGTTGCCTCGGTCACGAGGTGTTCTGTGACAGAAGAAGATTAAACGATGCATTTCCATCGCTGGGGAGTTACTCATTTTCACATTTCCTTCATTCGTTGCTCTCATCTGGACCTTACATGCCAATTTACAAATTTTCATCGGCCCAGGTGAATATTGCTCCAAAAACATGTATTTTCAACAGTAATTTTTAGAAAAGGAGTTTTTGGGGCATTTTGTGCTTTAATTCGAGTACATTGACGAATTTCAGTAGTTCTACAGTGAATTTAGTGGTAAAAAGTACCTAAACAATATTTTATGTTAAAATTCAAAAAAGTCATGCTTTCTTGCAAAATTTTCCCCCCGCCCTGCCCTTCGAATGGCGAGTATGATTTTCCTTGAATCTCCATCTATTTAACTCTCTTTCGTTCTCAATTTCCGTCTATTTTTCGTTCCTTCTGCGCTTCTCTCTCCCAGTATCCTCACTAACTTCAGTAATTTCAGAAATCGGACAAAGACGGCAAGGAGAAGTTTCCGCGAGCGCTCAGCGAGTCGTCGTCAGTACCATTAATTATATTTTATTTATTTTCCTTAATTTAATAAAATTTAGTGATACAGTTCTTTGGACATGTTTGCATAATTTCAGACCGTATTTCTCACTTAACAGATGAAGAGATGGTATATATACAGACAATTATTATTATTGTTCCGTTCTTTCTACTGAATGAACGCAATAATTCGAGCCAATTTCTGGAATATTCTAAATGTCAACCAATTATTGAGCGGTATATAAAGACGAAAGAGAATAATTTAATAGCATAAAGAAAGAAGAGAAATATGCCGATTTCAGAGCTCGAAAAGGTTTGTTACTAATATGTGAACTAGCTGCTTAAATAGTGTTTACTGATTCAGAAATGGACTGGTCTCAATTTCGAGATTGCCGCAGAAGAAATGCGGCGTTTGAAGTCAACTCCTTCTGAAAGAGAGCAAATGAAATTGTACGGACTGTACAAACAAGCACTTCATGGAGATATTCCCAATGAAGACATCTATCGTAAGTTTTCAAAGTGCTTGATATTACATTCTTTTTCAACAGTTATTTTTAAGCAGTTCCAGCTGGAAATGAACTTGGAATGAAGAAATATGCTGCGTGGAAAGCTCAAAAAGGGCTCAACTCGGAAAAATGTCGCCAGGATTATGTTACAATCGCCGAGGAAATGATAAAGAAATACGGACGAAACATTGTTCGTTGTAAGTGGAACAGCGAAGTTTGGTCAGTGGACTATTAAATCGTTTTCAAAACTTGAATAAAATAATCATTTCAAACTCTTGTTTATTTATGGGTATACGATTACTTTCGAGACCCTTATTGAAGAGCAAGATCGACTAGAAAAGGGATGAAAAAACATGGGGATAGGGTACGGTAGATCACAAAATAACTTTTTACAATCATTATCAAAATAATGGAAACTTTGGGAAAATTATGAGACAACCAATGCGGAAAAAATAAGGGGCGTATATGTTCACAACTCATCATCACAATTATCAATGAAATTTGACTAGCAATCCGCGGGGAGAAACTTTTAAACATGAAATTGGAAGATATCTGGGATAGTTTGAGGGTGAGAGAAAGTGCATAAAACATGAAGGTTGAAACATAGAAAATAGAAATTTGGAACTTCTACATCACGAGACTAATGGCTATTAGCGAAAGTTTAGAAAATGTGAGATGCAGGAATAGTATCAATGTTAGAAGAACGGAGGAGACAATCTATTTCGAATAATCAGGATCATCGTGCGCCAGTAGACGAGAATCGTCCTCATCACCCATTGATTCTTCCGTGATCATTGTCATCTTCCCGAAAATCTTCTCGTACCATGGTTGATTCTCGGCTTGAAGCGTATTGGGAGTTTGAGTAGTTGTAGCAACAACTGCTGTCGGTTGAATCTGAGAACCATCGACAAGCAAAGTTTCCTCCTCACGAATCAGTGAAAGATCCTGGAAAAAAATATTACAAAGGAAACCGGATGATTCAGCTTATTACCCTCTTAGTAAGAGGCTTTGATCTATCTTTTTTGGTGGTCCCAGTTTGGTTGCGCTCAACATGATCCTCATTAGCACGAATCATGGCTCCGTATGTACGAATGTTTTCCTGAAAATGATCCAGAATATCGACAGATATTGATTTTCCACCAACTGGTTTTCCAAAAATCTTTCCTCCGGCCATCGAAGCCTCATAATCAGCCTGATCGATAACAGAAGTCACCTGATCTTTCTGAGAGATTCGACTCTGACAGTGACTCGGAGTCGACCCATGATTTTCCGATGAACCAGTTGTTAACGATTTCTTTTGTCCAGTTGCCATTTCGATGTTAACCACTTGCATTGGTGGATATACGGCTTTCCCGGCAGCTGTTTTTCCACGTGTAACGGGTTCTTCACACTGCTCAAACTGATGATGAAGCCGTCTTCTTCCACTTCCGCTGTATCCACTATCAGACATGTCCAGATATCCACCAGCAGACCGACGGCGATGAAGAGTTCGAGTCAAGTTCACCAGACTTTGGTCTTCTGAATGAGACTCGTCTGGATTAGTGATTTCATCATCACGTGCTGGGGAGATTCTCCCTTGATACAAAGCTCGATTGTACTCTAGAAGCGGAAGACCCTGCAAAAATTTAATGTTTTCTTTCCAAATTAATGTATTTAAACCTTCTTCAATTTGTGAATGAATTGGCATCTTGGACCATACGGGCACTGTCCATACGTTGAAAACTTGTCACACAGCTGAGTTTTGTATTTTGGATGAGCTTTTCCGCGTGGTTGTGATGGCATTCGCAACTCATTCTCTCCGTGGGCAAACCGACAGGCTTCTCCGTATGGACAGGAACCGTTTCGTTTGTAAGCATCACACAGCGCCGTCTTAAACGCTTCTTCTTTGCGTTTCTGACGCTGAATCATCTCACGCTCATCGTCGGTCATGGTTTCCCATTGAGCAGAATGACGGCGAAAATGCGAAGAAGAAGTTGATCGTTGGAGATTATTGAATGACTGGAGTTCAAATATGATAATGTTATTTCACTACAAAACTTACGTCGTCAGCCACTGAAACCGAAGCAGACTTGTTGTTGGAGCGCCGATATGGCATGCTTCCAGCTTCAATCGGTTCTTCCAAAGACAATTTGTCCATTTCAGGAATTGCAGCTGTTAGGGATGGAAGTACATTCCGATGAGACAACGAATGGTGCATTGCCGGAAGAATTTGCGTTTGCGGAAGCATCATTGGCTGCATTTGCGACGTTGGAAAGGCTGAAAATAGAAAACTTTTCAAAACAAATAGTAAGAAATTTCACAAACCCTGCTGATACATATTTTTATGATGTGGATAACCGAGAAGTGCATGTTGCGCGTATGCCAGAATACTTGGGTCACATGGAGCACCCAGAAAATAAGGTGTTTGGGGTTGCTGTTGCTGTTGCTGATGATGCTCTCCGTTTGAAGATTGCATCCTTCTCTCTTCCTGAAACACAAATCTTGCGAAAAGAAGATGAAAAATGTGAAACGAGACGGAACCAGAGAAAAAGCCGAGCTGATTACCGCAATCGATGTTTTGAGAACGAAAAATTGGCGCCAGCCTACCGTAGTTTTCGAAATCGTTGCGAGAGTTTTCGATTGAGAATCTGTGCGCGCCTTTGAAAATCCCCACTTTCATTTTTTGGCCTATTTTCTTTGGTATTTTTCTATTTTTTCCTGCATGCATCAGAAGTTTTTACACATTTCTGATGGATGGGACCAAATTTGGCTCAGTAGTTTTCGAGAAATCGATCAAATTCCGAAAATTGTGTGGTTTTTTGTTATTTTCCCGAAAACTACCGAGCCAAATTTGGCCCCATCCATCAGAAATGTGTAGAAACTTCTGGCTCATGTTTTAAGCTATCATTCGCTTGATAATGTTGAGAAATAAAAGCGCTGATAGATTTTAACGAAATCAAATATGAAAAATCGCCATTTCGACTTGAAATAATATCTGAAACCAGGATTTTTGCATTGAATAGGTAGATAATGCAGTCAGAATAATTCTAAAACTGAAATTTTCTTACTTCCGACCTTGAGCTGTACGATAAAATTTAAAGTAATACAGTTTTAGGCCTGCAAATTTCTCAAATTTTTCATTTCATGAGGGTAGATCAAACATTTCCTTGCAGTTCTTACTCGGAGTCTGGGAGACTGTGCCCGATAATATTTGATTTTCAGTTAGTTTTTGTCTAATTTCTGAATAGTTTTGCTGTTTCTTTATCGTTTTTTTTCTTATACTAGCACCTCTTCAAGTTCTCAGGAAATATCGTTTCGATTTTCAGGGTATCAACAATGAATGATAATAATAATATAACAGCATCTAAATTTGGAGTTTCGGAGAAACATCGAACGGATCGCCCTTCCTCCTCAAGTCTTGAATGTGACAGCTCTCAAGCTCCTCAACAAACATCCAATGTATGTGATTTTCCCGAAATTCATGTAAAGTATTGAGCTTTATAGGTGAATGAAAACTTCACAGACAGACAGACTTCAAGTGATGACATCAATGATATTAACAGAATTGAAAAGGTTAGTTAATAATGCTTTTTTGATTGAAAAAAATTGAATTCCTCAGACTTCGGTTGACATTGCCATTGAGTCGGTGCTTAAACAAGTGAGTTGATCCACCGTTCAGTCAGTTCACTGATTAATCATTTTCAGGGTCGAGAGCACAATTCAAAGCGAAATTATCATTCCATCAATACGAATCCGATCAATGAAGAGTCATCCAATACTCCAGAACAGCTTGAAGCGTCTGCTGTCGTGAAGACTGAAATTGTAGTCCAGTCGAAACAAGAAATAAAAGAAGAAAAACACGAAGTACGAAATCAAAAACAGTGTATAAAATCAATAAGTTATTTGCAGGGATCTTCTAATCGTGATCTATTTGATGACGGTACAGAGAGGTGTCAAGGCTGTGGTCAGTCGGGAAACGAAATAGAAGAAGCATTGAAACTCGAAAGAAGAAGAGAGAAGCCAATGAGCAAAAAGAAATCCCATCTTGCCCCTGGTCCGGATTCCGATTGGATCATGTGCGATTGTTGCAAGAGCTGGTATCACTTTGGTTGCTCTGGCTTGGAACAATTCGAGTATTATTTGTTCGAAACGTTCTTCTGCCCTAAATGTTTGCCAACATCCGGCCCCTCCAAGAGTAAGTTATTGGTCTTTTCAAAACTAAAAGGGATGTTTGGATACATTTTTCATTCAACTTTATGCTATTCAGTGTTCGAAACAGTTGCACCGCATCGTCTACGCTGGTTCGATAAGGATGAAGTTAACGCAGCAATGGAAGTCGGCTCTCAAAGTTGGATCAAGCAATTTACTACTCGGGAACACACTCTTCCTTCTCCGTAAGAATATTAAACCTTTTTTGTTGTGTATTTGCATTCTTCCAGAAGCGAAGAAGAAGCTTGTGTCGTGGAAAACGGCTTCGAATTTCAAAAAAAGTTCCTCGACAATGGCGGATCTCATAAATGGGACAAAGTTTTTCTTATCAAGAATATGGACGGACTGAATATGACAATGCCATCGCATGGATTTGATATAGAGAAAGTTGTTGATTTGATGTCACCAGATTACCCAGTGGACACAATTGACGTCTACAACCAATGCACATATTCCATGAAGTTATCAACGTTTCTTAAGAAGTTCCGCGATCCCTCACCGAGAAGTCTTCTGTACAATTTCCTCTCATTAGAGTTCTCCGAAAGCCAAGAGTTGGTGTTTTGTTGCGTTCTCTTGTAATCTCAGTGTGTTTAGATTCCGGAAATTGGCGAAACCTCCTCAATTCGTTCAGGAGATCTCTTTGGTCGACAAGCTTTGGCCTGATCCATCGTCTGAGGCATACGAAAACCTCCTGAATAAAAAACTCGATTTGCCAGAGGACTTTAGACCGAAAGTTGAACAGTTCTGCCTTTCTGGAATGGGGGGTTCCTACACTGACTTCCACATCGATTTCGGCGGAAGCAGTGTTTATTATCACATTTTCAAAGTATGTCTTTTTCGAGAATAAATCATATTCATTTATGAAATTTCCAGGGTAAAAAAATCTTCTATATCGCTCGCCCATCAGAGAGTAACCTCGCGGCATACCAAAAACATGAGACCTCTCGCTCCAATTTGGAATGGTTCGGTGATAAAATCAGAAGCGAAGTTAAGAGAGTTGTGATCAATGAAGGAGAAACACTTCTAATTCCTGCCGGATGGATCCATGCCGTTTACACTCCGGAAGATTCTCTTGTTTTTGGAGGAAATTTTCTGCACTTTGGAAATGTTAAGATGCAAATGCGTATCTATCGTCTCGAGAATTCCGTACGCACAATATTGAAAACACCGTCGAAGTTCTACTTCCCAAACTTCGAATATCTTCATTGGAAGTTCATGAAAAATGTAATCACTCCGAAAGTCAGAGGTATTCATCAGTGTCTTCATGCCAGTTTAACAACAAATATTTCAGAAATGACAGAAGAAGGGACGAACATAAGAAAGGAAGACCCCGACTTCTGGGAAAGTGCGAAGTTCCTCTACGAAACATTGACGGAGTGGCTGCACAGAGATATAGAGGAAAGTGCGTCGAGAGAACCAAGAAAGGAGGAAGAAGCTTGGGACGGCCGATTCGACGCGGATATTTCTTTCGACGAGAAGAAGAGAATCCTGAAGACTATTCAAACACTCATAGTCGTACCAAGAAAAAACAAGCAGAAACGCGAAGCACCAGGCGACGACGATGATTACACACCAGCCAAAACGAGGAAATATACAAAACAAACCAAAAGAGGAAGCAGCGGAGCCATCCCGAAAGTAGCCAAAGAGCCAAATGAGGAGAAGGAAAAGCCGGGTAGCCTGATTTGGTTCCGAGTAGTTGTCTTTATTCCCTTCTTTTCAGCCGAGCAGCAGTCAACATCAAGAGATCACGTCTGAACGTCTTCCTCAATTAAAATCGTGCAATCACACACACACGCACACATCGAAACAATTTTCTTGGTTAATTTTGACATTTAATTCACTTGAAACGTTTTATATTACTTTTTGATCTTTTTTTGTAAACGGCAATAGGCCTACGGCATGTATTTAATGATAATAAAAAATTGTGTTCATATCTAATTTTTCAAATGTGTAAAGTGTTGTATTTAACACAGTTCATATTTAATGTTCTAGTCGTTTACATCATCGTTTCTGCTACTTCTTCTTTTCCTCACGTATTCCAACAGAGATTTTTTTCTCGTTTTGCTAAGACACTTTGGCTTTTTTGGTGTTGTGATGTAGGAAAATTTGAAATTCCTCAGTTTCGGCAATTAGGATGAGTTTATTTTTCATAGGATCCCAACTTCCTCTTTCTTAATCATTTCGAAATTCCGTCATTTCTATAAGCAATGTTCTGAAACCCGTGAGTCATTCGTGACCCCACCGATTCCGCGGAAGAAAAATTCACCGGAAAATGGGCGGAGTTTCAATTGCAAGATCGCCGCGCTATTTTTTCGCGAACTATCTCTTTCACAGATAAATTTTTTATCGATAACCCAATTATGTTGTAACTTTTGAACAAATGAATAGTGTCAACTTCAAAGACTCCCACAAGATTAATGCCAGTTCTCTCACAATTGTGTGATTTCAGGCGATTTAAGTTGAGAAAAACCGTGCGGCGAAGTTGTAAAACAGACTCCGCCCATTTTTCTTCAGAGTTTTTTTCTTCACAGTTTCTCTTCCGCGGAATCGGTGGGGTCTCCAGTCATTCATGTGACCACAGCAAGGGCGCTCTGTTGGTTGCAATGCGGCCTCTGCGTCGCGTGTTTCTCTGGCCATTTCTCCCAGCTGACGGGCCCCGTCACGTGCACTTTTTGTCCTCGGTTACACTCTAAATTGCCAGTATTTCATCTTTTTGTTCTTTGTTAACCTTCACAATCTTCTACCGATTCCAATACTGCTAAACTTTCATTTTCACAGTCAAAAAGACGGGCGTCTCATTCGAAAATGGCCGATGGACACCAATCAACGTCTCAAAATATGGCTTCTAGATCTAGCAGTGAGTATTATTTAATATCATTTTTCAACATGACTTATTTTGATTTTTTCGACCCACAGCAATACCAGAACCATAACATTCAGCGGGACCAGAGACGTCAGGAAAGAAATACATTTGCAGTGAGCAATACCTTCACTGAAGTGAGTAAATTTGTCGTTAAAAATTTTATTAGCATTAATTAAGTAGTAAAATGGAAGACTAATTTTTGAATTTCAGGATAACAAGCCTATCCAAGTTGTATTTTGTAAATACAACCCACTCCATGTGCTTTCTGTTCGTGATCAAAAAACCCATGAGGAGTCAGAATGCCCGGATCGCTTATGGAACCCGGGCGAGCCAATAATTAAATATAATGATTGAACAGTATTAATTTCTGGCTACCCTACTAATTATAATTTTCTTGTTTTCTATAGAACTTCTAGGTCTCATTTTCTGTAAAATTACCTGTAAACTTGTTTTCTAACGGGTACCTCTTCACGCCTATGTTTTATATTTTTATGTTTTTCAGGCTGCTCATCAAAAAAAAACTCATTAGTGTTCTTTTAATTTATTTGTACGTTTGGTCACTGGTTTCATAACCATGTCAATACTTATTTCACTTTTTATCTTCGATATTTCAATATCGTCTCGTTCTCTATTGGGGTTTCAATTCTTTTGTTTTCAGCGAAATATTGCTTCTATCACAACAATGTCGGGAACCAGAAAGAAGGCTCTTTTGAAAGTTATTATTCTTGGTGACTCAGGTGTTGGAAAGACTTCGTTGATGAATCAGTACGTGAATCGGCGATTCAGCAATCAGTACAAGGTTTGAATCGATTTATTGCGAACTGTAAACAATTTTTGTTTTCAGGCTACAATCGGAGCCGATTTCTTGACTCGTGATGTAAACATTGATGATCGAACTGTTACACTCCAGGTTGGTTTTTTGTAATAAAAAATATTCGAAGACATCAGAACAAGAAAGCATAACCGTCAATGAAAAATTGTGACCATTCACTCAAAGCATGTTTGCACTTTGAATACTTCTGAAACAAACTATAAATAGTTTTAAATTTGTTGAATTTAAAATTTGAAGTTGGTGTTGGAAACAAAAAGTTCGTCAGAAATAGTTACTCCTTCCAGATTTGGGACACCGCTGGCCAGGAACGCTTCCAATCACTCGGGGTTGCTTTTTACCGTGGTGCTGACTGCTGTGTTCTTGCTTTTGATGTCACCAACGCAGCTTCATTCAAATCGCTCGACTCTTGGCGTGATGAGTTTCTGATTCAGGCTAGGTATGTGGCAAATAAATTATATATTAAAACGTAGATTGTTTTCAGTCCACGTGATCCGGATCATTTCCCATTCGTTTTGTTGGGAAACAAAGTCGACTTGGAGTCGCAGCGTGCCGTTTCCTCAAAACGTGCTCAGTCTTGGTGCCAGACGAAAGGAAACATTCCGTACTACGAGGTGTCTGCCAAAGAAGCATTGAATGTCGAAGCTGCTTTCTTGGCTATCGCTAGAGATGCTCTGGCGAGAGAGTCGCAGGTAAGATCATCGTGTACTTCGCTACAACTTAGTCTCAAATGCTTTATTTCAGGAAACCAACGACTTCCCAGAGTTCCCCGATCAGATTCGTCTCAACCCTAACCAGCAAAATCAACAAAATTCGGGATGTAATTGTTAGGCTGGCAAGGAATATTCATGATATCCCTGGTCTATCTGCACAAAATGTATTTTCCCTCATCCTCCATTCTTCCACTTCATGTTACATTTCCCCCGAATCCCCCAGATTACGGTAGTCTCGTACCGGTCCATTGACCTACTTTATAAAAATGTTCATTGAATCATTTAGTCAACCCCGCCTTGATGCCTTCTAGTTTTTTGCACACACTCACTTTTCCACCAATTGAATTGTTCTTCTTTCGAAATTCTTTATTGCCATTTGTAATTTTCTTTAAATTTTACATTTCCCACCGAAAAAACTTTTTCAGTTTTCTTTATCTTTTTGCTCTAACTTCCAATGTTTTATTTCCACAATGAAATGTTTCAAATGTAATTTTCATTAGAGGACGCTTTTCAGAACTCCTCTCATCAAGTTATACAGGTTTTGCATAATCAGTATATGCTCGTTCACTTTGACTTTACCACTCTTGGAATCTTCAGTTTTGTGAAGAGATTTTTTATGGATTCGACTGAAAACTAGATTTCACTCACTCGAAAATCCGTATCTCTACAACTTCCTTGACAATTTTTTGACCATTTAGAAATTCCATTTCTTTCTTCATGATTGTAAAACTTAAACAAGAGCCTAGTTTGGTAATTTTCCAAAAACAAATTTAATTTTAGTGTGTTTATTGCGGTCTTTTTATATTGTTTGAAAGGGATTGGCCACATTGTTGTGTCTATTAAAAAGACAAAGTACAATCAATAGAATCAATAGATTGGAATGGCAAGTAAGAGATGGGTTCAAATATTCACAAGAGTAGGCAAATTTATATAGGATTGCAACTGGCTGCTCAGTCTTCTGCAATTGGCTGAAACTGATGACGAAGAATGTAGTCGCTGAGGCGATCTTCACGGAGCAAATCACGATCGAGGTGTGGACGGTAGGTGTGTGGATACAGCTGCAGACGTACTTCATATAGGAAATTGTCTAGAGCCTGAAAAGAATAAATGAACCGAAAAACACATTAAAATTCAAAAAAAGTATGTGTACCTTGTAACAAAACGCGGCTTCTCCTTTGCACTTCATACACCGCTGATCGAAGCAGAGAATGCATTCGAATCTGTGAAAATACTGATTAATCAGAAAGCATTTTTATATACCACATACGATTCTTCTGTATGGTCGCATTCATGTTTTCTTGGTCCTTTTTTATATTTCTTCTTATCGTCGGAACTAGTTGATTCTACAGTTGATGCGACTGCGGGAGCAGTAGGAATCATCAAATGACGGAAAGCGGCAGGCCAGAGAGCATTCTCTTGCTCTAACGGTTTGACGTGACGGAAGCTTTTAGTGGCGTTGCTGCAAATTACAGTATTAGCATAAGGCTTTACTTTCTATTCAACATACGCAATGAACGCTTGAGCGAAAACTGATCCGACGGTTCCAATAAGATCCTGGGAAACATCTGACATTTTCGTCGCTGTATTCAAGAGACAAACACATATAATTCTTCCGAGAATTCGATGATCCAAACTGACACACAGTCCTTTGTCAAGCAAACGAACTAACATTGATCCATCAAGTTGTCCAATATTAGTTGACATCAAGAATCGCTCACAATTAGTAAGCAATGGTTCGCTGTGGAAGTGAGAAAGCATATCGAGAACAGGAATAATGCTATCAACTGAAAATATATAAATGATAAATCTTAAGTTATTATCAGTAAGAAACTGATTTACGTGTGATTGGAGCGGGACGAATTCCATAAAGTGATGGGCACGCGGATTCCAAGAAAGCATGAAAATGGTGTGCATTGACCGGTGCTTTGTAGTCATGGTAGCAGTCTTCACGAGATGCCGCCACACTCGGAGGTGCAGAAATCCACGAGTCAGTGCAGTTCGTTGTAATATCCAGACAATTCAGCTGAAATAATGTTTTAATTTTTAATTTTAAAAACCAGAAGCTCACCTCTTTGAATCTTTCGAAAAAAGGGCAAATGATGACGAGCTCCGACATATCAACGTAGAAATTCACTGTTCTCGTGAGCCGATTTTCGAGATTTCCTTCACTTTCGTTGTTCTCGTTGTTCTCCAGAACCTCTTGGCAATTCGTGATTATCGCGATACGGAATTGACGCGTTGCCGACGCTTCGTGGTAATTGACTGTCTGAAACAACAAATGGTTGCATTGATAACTTCTGAGGGCGATAACTTTTTGAGGGGAATTTGTCGCATCGTCTTGTCTGTCATTCTCAATCGCTCCATCACAAATGGTACAGTTCTTCCATGTCATCTTAAAAATATCACATTTTAGCAGTAAAAAATTAATTTTTCTCAATAAAAAAGGAAAAATTCGTAGCTCGGCGCCACACTCCACGCTAAACATAGCGCATTACGACGTTCCACAGTGCCGCGTCTGCGTCTCTCAAGTTTGTACACTCTCTCATCGGAAGTACCGTAATCCAAATTAAATGAGCTTTCAGGAATTGAAATAGAGCAAGAACCGTGAACTTCCTGTGTGAGTGAAGAAAAAAAAACAAATCTCCTGTCTGAATTCATTGTTATTTTTAAAATACACACCTCCCAAAAATGCTGTGTGAAGTTACGTTATTAATCATAACTTTTCCATTTTTCGCCAGTCTTGCCCTTGTAAACTGCCTGAAATCTCATTGGAAATTCAAAGGAGACGGTATGTTCTAAGGTTTGAGGATTACTGGAGAATAAGTTTTCAGAAGCCAAAGAACTCCCATCAGAAGCTTACGTCAAAGCTGTTCCAGTCGTAGTAGAAGAGAAGAAACCGACGAAGAGGGAGAAAAAAGTAGATCACATTTCAGAAGTAGATCATTTCTGTCTGCATTTTAAAACTTACAGGCGAAGAAAGCAGAAGAGAACAAAAAAGAGAACAAAAAAGGAAAGAAACTCGCAAAATTCTTCATTTTCAATGGAAAAGATGATGAATTGAAAACTCCGGTTCTCGCTGAATCGTTATCTTTGGATTCAACTCAAGAGTCGGATGAAGGGACGATTAGAACCTGAAAACTGATTTGATTATTTTATGTTTCAGATCATGAATCTCCATTGGGATCGAATTATGAATTCAGCGATGAAGAGAAACGTCCGGGTCTTCAACTTCTTCCATCGCCAGCACCTGATATGGTGAAGAAGTTGAAAGCACGTGTGAGAAGAGAACGACGCGGAAAAAAGAGTCCACAGGATTATTTTGTAAGTTTCTGAGAGTAAAATATTTTTAAATTCAGATGAAAAACTTTCAGTGTAATGATGAAGAAGATTCTCTATTCAATGTTCCATCTCTTATTCATGATCAACCAACTGTGAAATCACCGAGATCAGCCACTGTTCCAGTGGATATTCAAGGTAACATATCTATTTTCAATATCCTAAAAAAAAAAGGATTTTCAGATTCCCGAATTCTTCGTGTCAATCAAGATCGCCTTGGATACAAAAAGAGTCATACAATCTACGCTACTCGCACATCTGTGTCTCCATTTTCCGAGAGAATGGGCCGTCTTTCGGGGTCTTCATCAGGTTCTGCAACTGATACAGAACCAGCTACAGTCATTCAGAATTATTGAGTGAATGAAGATTGATTTATTGAATTTATATGTTTGGCAATTATTGAGTGAAATTTATCCGTACAGTACCGTGCAAAAAGATATACAATTTAGCTGTTTTCAGTTGATAATGGCTAACTTTGAGAGAGTGTTACGGTATTGCTGATTGTCCCACAAATTAAGTTATATAAAAACATGTATACGTTATGTACAAAGTTATAAGTGCAAAAAAGAGTGATTTTTGAGATGTCCCCTTAAAATGACCATAACTCTCTAGGCAGTGTCCGTACAAAAAAGTTGTCAACTACAAAAATGGAGCTCTACTTTTGTTCTGTATGGTTTATACATAATTTACTTTGTGGGTCAATCAGCAATACCGTAACACCCTCTCAAAGTTGGTCACCGCACAAGTTTTCCATTTTCTTACTCATCCTGATACCATTACCCCTTTTGCCTTCTTCTTCTTCTTCCAAATCCTGAAAACAAGAAAATGAACACAATGAAAAAGAATAATGTTGATCGGAAAACATCAAACCGAAAACAGAGAATCTTCTCCTCTTATTCAGTCGGTCACACTCCTAGTAACCAGTTTGAAGGTCCGAACAATAGGGAAATGAAGAAAAGAAGAGAAGGAGTGTTCAGGAAAAGAGAAAAAGGAAATGCTTCTTCAAAACATTACATCATCGAGAATCTCAATAGATGTTCCTTTTTTGGGAAATTGAGAATATTATTGGATAGGAATTGTTCTGGTTTAGAAGCGGAATACAGTACCGGTCAAAAGGTTATGAACGTTGGCCGTTATCAGTTGAAATCGTCCAATTTTGAGAGTGTTCCATGGTAATTTTGAATGTTCCATCAAGTAGATTTTTTATGAATTATTGTCGAAATAAAAAAAGTGATACCCGGTGTTTGCGGACTCAATGCTAATTTTTAATAATTTTGCATTGAGTCCGCAAACACCCGGGTATCACTTTTTTTATTTCGACAATATACAGATCAAAAGTAGAACTTCATTTTTGTACTTGACAACGTTTTTGTACGAACACTCTCTATAGAGTTATGTTCATTTCAAGGGAACAGCTCAAAAATCGCATTGTTTTGCCCTGAAATTGGTCGATTTGAGGGAAAAATTACTTTATCTATACGTAACTTTCTAGAGAGTGTCCGTACAGAAAAGCTGTCAACTTCAAAAATGAAGCTCTATATTTAATCTGTATTCATTAAAAATATACCTGATGGGACAACCAGAATTACCATGACACACTCTCAAAGTTGGCTAGAGATAAGTTGTCGAATCATAGGTAGAAAGTTGATAGAATCTAAGAATTGAACTTGAAAATCCTGGAATTTCTTAATTTTCTGATTAAAATTTAATCGATGTTCTATTATATAAAAAGTTTTTCAAAATTGCTCCATTCCTTTCACTCGAGAGTCCCGTCACTCTATTTTCTCTAATTTCCAAATACCGTATCTACCATCTCTATTGTCTGAATTGTGAACTGTCATGAACGTACGTTTTGTTCATTTTCAGTCAATTTCAGAAAACAAAAGAAATTTCGTCGATAAAAACGAAGAAGGAGAGGGGAGAAGGAGGGAGGCCGCGTGGAACCAAACCACACCGGTCCCGACAAGACACGGGCGGTCTTTTCTTTTTCAATTCTCATTTAATGTAAAACATTCACCATTTCATTCGCTTCTCCTTGTTTTTCACCTCGTTTTGAACCCAGTTTTCAAAAAAAGTAAAGGTTGTAATTGGAAAGTAATTAGGTCTTCTTGTTTGTCTGGAATTCACTATATTCGTGTCAAAAGATTCATCTGAAAACTCAAATAAGTCCAGTCTTCACTGGAGTTAATCTAGGATATTATTTCCCCTTTTTTCCTACTGTAATTCCTAAACTAGATCTAATAGGGATAAGAAGAAAGAAAAATTTATCTGTACCGGTCAAAAGGTTGTAAGCTTGGGCCGTTTTCAGTGGAAAATGACCAACTTTGAGAAGGTGTCATGGTAATACGGATTGTCGAACGTAGTAGGTTTTTAATGAATCATACAGATTGAAAGTAGAGCTTCATTTTTGCAGTTGACAACTTTTTTTGCATGAGCACTCTCTAGAAAGTTACATATCGATGAAGTAATTTCACCCTCAAATCGTCCCATTTCAGTGCACAGTAGAGGGATTTTTGAGCTGTCGTCTTAAAATGATCATAACTCTCTAGGGAATGTCCGTACAAAAAAGTTGTCAACTACAAAAATGGAGCTCTACTTTTGATCTATACGATCCATTAAAAACCAACTGGGTGTGACTTACTATGACACACTCTCAAAGTTGGTAAATTTCAACTGAAAACGGCCAAAGTTCATGATCTCATGACCGGTACGGCAGATCAGACTTCTGGATACCGTATGTTCTGAAAAACGATATCTTTAGGATCGGAAGAAAATGACAATTTTTATTTCTTTACATTAAAATTAGAGAACTGAAGTTCAAAAGTAGTCAGCGTACTTTCAGAGAAGTGTCACTGCATTTCCAGATTCACTCCAATCAGAATTGTATCTACGCTCATTTCAGCAAGCACTGTATGAATTCGATATTTCTAAACAGTATTTCTAACTATATATTATTTACTTCTTTATATGATATTTCTAATTTATGATATTTCTAACTTCTGGATTAGCGTAGAATTCCAAATAGAACACCCCATCCGCCAATCTTGGGAACTCCTTGAATTTCCCCTTGAAAACTGAGAAAACAATAACAAAAACAAGGAAAAGTATTAGAATAATTCAGTCCGGTTACGGTTCTTCCGCGACACAAAAACAGTGCGTAGTTCCACTTGTTCACAGAAAAACATCTCCTTGCCTGGGATGATCATCAAACGGGTTTCGATTAGGCAGAGGGAAGGAACACTTCTCTCTCTCTCTCTTACCCCATTTCTCTCCTCATTTGGTTTTTTTCGGACATTCACTCATTTACGAATATTCAATTTTTTGCACATTTAGGTTACCGTAGATACTGTATTATAACGGCACCCCATCCATGCTCAAAATTGAGCACTAGAATTTTCTTGGGTATTTTCCATGATTCTGATTAAAACCAACGTGATTAGAATTGCATTTACAATAGCAAATAAAACATCTAGAAACGTTTTTTATTCAACTTTTAAGAGTCTCAAAGGTCCCAAAACTTATCTGGAAGGCATTTGAAAAGTATAACGACGTCCTGTTATAATACAGTTCGTTGAGTTTTTGGAAAAATAAGAATAGATAACTTTTAATTTTGTCTGGTTTTGCTATGAGTTTCCAATATTCCGAATATAAAAAATGAAACTATTCCGGAATAACTTGTTCAATTCTTTCAAAATTTGGCTCTTTTTTTGTGAGCATTTAGTACTCTTACTGTCTTTCCTGCTATTTTTTCAGAAATTTTGAAAGTTCTCCCATCAAACGGAGCACGTACTCTATTCAGTCTAGACTATCTTCATGTTATTGCTATTACTTCATTTTGAATGCAGATTACTGTAGTTAAGTGCTTTCCATGGCAACATGTCTCTTTCTCTCTCTATAATCAGTAATTATGAGAAATCAGGCTAATCAGTGAAACTGTTGGATCTCTTCTCCCCTCTATTTCCATCTCTTCTCATTTTCTTTTCATTCGGAAAAACCGGATATCTTTGTCTCCTTCTGGTCTTCTTCTCATCTGAATTCCATCGGTTTCGGTTATCGGTGTGACCGATTCGGTCCTTTTCGTTTATTTTATGATTTTTCCTGAAAAATCTGGGAGCTTTCATGTTTTTTTCGTCTAATCAGACTGAAGACTGACTGGTCGGAAATAGAAACTTTATCATAAAGATAAGAGAGAGACAAATTGAAATTTTATCTTTATGGCCGGTTTCAAATTAATTGGAAACGGAAAACCGGGAAAATAAACATCTTTTCGACACAGTTTCCCTTACGAAATGAGACTAAAAGTTCATTTTATTAGAACAATTGATATGATAATGGAGCAAATTAAAAATCAAATTAAAAAGAAATAATTGTTACTGAATTCTGACCCAGTGAGGAAGTTGATTGGCCAGAAATCATAGAAGTTCAAATACTAAATTCTTCAATGAAGTAAATTGTTTTCAGAAATTTGTCTGTTTGTTTCGCATATTAGTTTTCTAATTTTGACTGTCTCACAGCAAAAATCTTACAATTCGTCGAGTTAAAGGAACAGTTTTTTTTGTACAAAATACAATTTTATACCCTGAAAAATCTTGGTTTACTCTGAATACCATACGAAAAGTGACTACAGTAATTTTGAACTGAAAATCACAAATGCATTTGAATTTTGATGTTACTGTATGTTTTCGCTTTTGATTCAGAGACCGAAATTCTAGTTGACTGGGGCGCCGTTGACGCGTTTTTATTTAAAAAAAGAAAAAGAAAATTTAAGCTGTCTGGCGCGTCCATGCCGCGTTTTCACTGGCGTGTCTTTGGCGCGTTTTTCCCTCGGAAATTGAAACTTTTGCACTGCTTCCTGGCGCGCCTTTGTCGCAATTTTCTGATATCAGGAAATTGGAACCAATATATCGTATACCTGTGTTTCAGGATAAGCAACTCTGAAAAATATTTCATTGAAACTTGTCTGACACCCATCTCATTTCCAGTTTCACTTCCGGAGCCCCGTTCCTTTATTCTCAGAATCCATCTCATTCCCATCCGCTACCATATCCATTTCAATTCAATCCCTCCCCTCAATTCATCGTGCTCCTCCTCCTCCTCTCAAATCTATACATATTATTGGTTGGGACACCCACCACCCGTCGGAAAATGTGCCCGTGTTGGTGGTCGTTTTGGTCGTCGGCAAGTTTCCGGAAAGCCGGCCGATGGTGGGGGGCCTTCCATCCAAATCCAATCGTCTTCTGTCCCGTCGCACACTCTTTTTACTCTTCGGCCTTCTTTCCTCTTCCTTTCCTCCTCCATTTCCTATTTTCGCCTTCTTCTTCTTATTCTTATTCGTCTTTTTCACTTTTTTTTCATCTGTCCAGAATATTCCGGTTAGGTTTTACTGTCAAACCAATTCTGGTAAAAAACTTGTAAAAAATGAAACACAAATAGTCTAGAAGTCGTCAGTTGTAATCTGAAATGATAGATGAAGGCCACCTTCGGAAAGCTTTTTTCGAACTTTTTTTCTCATGTTACAATTCAAAAGCTTCACGGTGTCGGTCTGTCTTTTCATTTTTCTTGGTTTAAAGAGAAATTTCTGTTTGAAATTCCGATCTGGTGCGCTTTTGGCGCGTTTTGAAATGAAGTTCACCTTCAGAATGGTAAATCTTGAATGAAAATGGAATCAGGCGTGCCTTTGGCGCGTTTTGAGCCAAATTTTTAAATTTTCTCAACGTTCTGTCGTTCCTTCGACGCGTTTTGGACTAAAAATGTGATATTTTTGAGCAAAATCTCAGCTGAAACGCAGCTTGAGTGTCACATTTTTTCGATTTTTTCATCATTTTCATCTGACGCATCTTTGGCGCGGTTTCGAGCCAATTTTCGATTTTCTGACGATTCCTACCTACAGTAACCCAATCCATCCTATCACTTCCCTAAAACCTCAACCTTCCTACAGTAATCTCCGTTTTTTTCCATATTTTTTATAAAATCGAACGTGTCTCCAACTACTACATTTACCAACCACTTCATCATCAATTCTCCGGAAGTTTTGCCTCAAAACACCATTTGTGCTCTCTCTGTCTCTCCGTGTGCTTCTCCGCTTTCCGTCATTACCAAGTCTCCTCCGGAAGACGTTCCGCCTCCTTCTTCTTCTTCTCATTCCGCCTTGACAATTTCATTCGATTTCACGTCGTCTTTCTTTCTCGTTTCCGGCAGTCTGTCCGTCGGTTTGACGGAGTCGTCAGCCGGCCAACGAGACAGTGTTCGCGATGAAGAGACGCAGAGAATCTGATGTGAAATACAAGGAAATGAGTAGAGTTTTCAGACATTCAGAAGGTTCTTTTTGCCGGACCGGAATTTGAGGTCGTGCACACGTTTGACTTCTTTTTTCCCTTTTTTTCGTATATGGAAACAGATGAAAAAGAAGAGGAGTCTCTGGACAATGGTTCATTTGCACTTATGTTTCCATGGAATATTCCACTTCGTAACATTCAAATTTATTTATTTTTTCCCTCGTCAGCACATCATCCGGAAATAGATCCAACTCTCGTCTTTCTTGGAGTTTCAATACCCGACGAATCTCGATTTCATCAACGAGAGTGCTACTCCCATTCGAACTTTGAGTGTAGGTCGACTTTTCCAAATTTACATTTTTCGGAGGGAGCTAAAAAAGAGGAAAGTACAACAGATTGGCTCCGATTAGATTGTTTCGTTCTTGGTGGAAATTCTGAATATGTTATATTCTATCTTTTTGAAAACTTATAGGCCTATCTATCTACTACGAAACAAACGAATAGGAAAACTTTTTCCGGAATATAAATCGAGGGAAAAAACCTTTTTTCCGGACGTGAATGGCCTCATTAGAAATTCTATTTTCTATTCTCAGAGAATACCTCTCCCAAGATACTTTAGTGTATTGGTGTATTGGAATCTTGAGGTAGCTGTTTTTGAAGATTTTAGTTATCAAGAAACATGGAAATCCAGATTCTAGAACGTGGATTATCTTGTAATCTATGATTTCAGAAAATGTTACCAAAATTCTTTTTTTCCAACTAAAAACTGGAAGAGCAATAGTTTTTTGAGCAATACTGTAGCTCTAAAATCTTCTCACAATTCAAATTTTAGAAAAGTTTTTTAGTTTTCTCTAGTTCTGGCGCGCTTTCGACGCGTTTTGGATCGCAATTTTGACAATGAGCAAAATCTTAGCTGAAACGCGGCTTGAGTGTCTGACATGCATTTGGCGCCTTTTTAAGTCACATTTTTTCTATTTTCGTCGAATTTTTCACCATTTTCACGATCTGGCGCACCGTAGAAGCATTTTAATTGTGAATGTCCTCATTATAAATTCAATTTTCTAATCTCAGAGAAAAAAACTCTCCCAAGATACTTTAGTGTAATGGAGTCTTTTCGGAAGAATCATAAAAATCTAGATTCGTTCTGGATAGCCTACTAGGATTTGGAGCAACTATAACTTCAGAAAATGTTATCAAAGTTCTTTTTTTCCAATTGGAATCTGGAAGACCGATAGTTTTATTTGACCAACACTGTAGCTCTACAATTTTCACAGAATTCAAATACAGTTCTTTTCAGATTTCTACCCATTTTCTCCCTACCATGATACTTGTTGCATCTAAATTACAGTTCCCCCATACTCCTCAAATTTCATTTTTCTCCGTTTTCTTTTCTCATCAAAACCTGTCAATCCGATACTCATTCTCCTTCTCTCCTCCCGACCCTTCACTGAACTTTTCATCCAACTTTTTCTCAAAAAAAAGCCTCGACCCGATCTCTCCCGCGCTGAGAAAAACTGTGTTGCCGTCGGTCGGGTTGGGATGCCAAGTTTACTTTTCCTCCCACTTTTTTCCTCAATTTCTTTTCTCTAATTCTCTAGAATCTCTTCAATTATCACACTATTTTCAGTATTTGCGTAACCCCAACGGCACCGCCGGTTTTCCGTTCTTCTCCCATTTGTTTGCCATTTACTGTAAGAGCTCGGGAGTTTTGTTAGTAAAATCGAGGGGAGAGAGAAAAAAAACGAGAAGAGTGAAATGGTGACTACTGGCTTTTACTTTTCCGAAGAAAAGCTGGGGTTGACTGCTCACACACTTTGACAGTTACTACTTTACTATACTTTCCATTCGAGTTTTTATTCCGTTTGATACAGTATCGAATTTCCATTTTCTTCACTTTTTATTCAGAATTCTTTTACTCTATCCTGAAGGTTAGAATCACATTTCATCAGGTATCAAATAATACAAGCTATCGTATATTGGCTACTCTGTTCATTAATGATTCCAATTAATGATTTAATCAACAACACCATTACGAAGATATCTCTCTAGCAAATAAGAAGAACAATTTATAGTTTTGTACAGAGGCGTAGCTACTGTAATCTTTTGAAAACTTGGAACATTTTCGAAATTTGTGGATTAATACAATAATTCTGTGATACAATACCGCTCAAAAGTTTTATTAAGTTTCGCATTTTTCAGTTGAAAATGACCAACTTTGAGAGTGTGTCATAGTAAAACTAACTGTAACACAAAATACATTTTTATGGGATCACAAACCAAAAGTAGAGCTCTATTTTTGCAGTTGACAACTTTTTGTACGGAAATTCCCTAGTAAGTTACGTACCGACAAAGTAATTTCTCCCTCAAATCGTCTCATTTCAGTGCAAAATAGCGCGATTTTGAGCTGTCCACTTAAAATGATCATAACTTTCTAGAGAGTGCTTGTACAAAAAAGTTGTCTACGAAAATGAAGCTTAGAGTGATTTTTGAGCTGTCGTCTTAAAATAATTAACTCTCTAGGGAATGTCCGTACAAAAAAATTGTCAATTATAAAAATGAAGTTCTACTTTTAATCTGTATGATTCATTAAATCTGTATGATTCATTACTTGATGGGACCGTATTACCATGACACCTTCTCAAAGTTGGACAATTTCAACTGAAAACGGCTAAAGTCCATAACCTAGCTGTGAAATACTTTAAAACACCCAAAACTTAAGGTAAATTTAATTTCTCAGAGTTTCCAATTTCCCCCATTCAAATCATAAAAATCAGTCGTCTCAACAGTTTTCAGAACTATTCCAAGTTTATCAGGTTTTTCTAAGCATCAAGTGTCATTCATATAATGAAGTTGACTTCTTGATCAGTGAGCACACTTTCTCTTTAAAAAAACAATATTTTCTACCTATTTGTGTCCTTTTTCTCAAACTAATCATCCACACTCTTCACTTCTGAGCTCTCCCGTTCTTCCATTGCTCCACCTTTTCGATTAAAAAATCGAAACCAAATCCGGCAACGCCTACATTCTCTCTCCAAATCATTGGCTTTTTCTTGAATAGATGATATTGAATGAATTCAAGTCCTAATCAACAAGAAACAAAAACGAATATGCTGAAAAAAGTTAAATCAAATCACTTTTATCATTCAAGTGTTGTGTTAAACGTCTTCCTCATTTCTTCCATTCGATCCGCCGGTCGTCCCGAATCCAGTCTTCCTCTCTGCGTCTCTTCATCTTCCATACTATTCCCCGACTGAAAGAGTGTCTGTTCAGTTCGGATATCCGCAATCCGGATTTCGTGTTCTTCTTCCCTTCACCCCCTCCGCTTCTTCCCTTTTCGGGCGGCGCGGATCAACGGCTTCTTATCTGATATGATTCGGAAGACAGAAAATGTTGTAGAAGGGGAAGGAGAAGAAGCCAACCGGCCACAGTCAATGTATCTCCCGCTGTGTTTAGGTCTTAGAGGAAACGATATATTATGGGCCAGTTTTCATGGATTCCCGGCTAAAGTTGCCGATTTTTGTTGCTTTTTCTCTTTTTCTGTTTTTGAGACAGATGATCCCTTCTTGCAAAGAAACTGAAAAGATGATATTGAGAATAGGATTATGAAGAGAAAGTTTTAGATAAACTTGAGAAGTCAACATAGCTGAGTTTCCAATTAAATGGGGCTAAAATGTATTCTAGGTTTACGAAAAATCTAGCTTCATCTTCCAATTGTTCTTTGCTGGAGTGAGTTCCAGTTTTCTCATCTTGTGTCAGAAATGACTCTGTCTGAATGATTTTCAGAACCCCAAAATAAAAACGGTACTAAAATATTTCGAACATTCAATAATAATTGTTTTTTGAAAGGCTTTTAGATTTCAAAATTCAGTAATAGAAATCGCAGTTTTCCCTGTAGTCTTAATCCGCCTCCTCAATTTTGGGATCACTGAAAACCCCTGGAATCTGAAATTTCCCCCTTCCAACTCCGACTCGAAATACGGTTTTGTGAGTCAACACCATAAGTAACCAAATCCTTTTTTCTCCTTTTTTCTCCTTCTTCACCGGAAAAAATAGAGCTTCATCTTCTCCTTCTTCTTGTCTTCATCTCTTCTCCTTTTTTTCCTCTTCACTTCATCTCGATTCTCTTTTCCGTACAACTACCGGTTTCTTTCTCCATTTTCTCCTGTTGATTCTCCTTCTAGAAATGCGAATTTCCAGATGAAACTTGTCTTACTGTAGTTTATTATCAGATGAGATTACGAACGATCCCCCCGCATCGTCTTCTTCGTTTCTCCTTTTTCCGTTTTAGACAGAATAAGTGTAAACTTTTTATTACATACAGAAGGGGAGGAAGAGACTAACCATGTCAATGTACACTTTTCGACTGGAAAACGGAAAAGTCTTTCTGATAGATTTATAGCTTCTTGTGTCTTGATTGAAGTTTGGTCTCAGTTTATCAGGAATACACTTTATTTCGGAATCACGCAACATTCATTTATCAGATTTTTAGAGTAAAGCTGTGCTCAACAATTGTGTTCTAGAAATTTTTGTAAGCATTGATTTATAATTCAATTTTTGGCTGTGATCTTCATATTTTCCTCATTATTATCTATTAAAACTGATTACTAATATTGAGCTAGATTAGAACTCAAATATACACCACATTTACCCGTAATCTATCTCTTATCTGATGGCCCATTCACTATAGTTTTCAACCTTCAATTATCATACATTTCTCTTTTCTCAATATTCTGATTCTAAGCTTCAATATGCTTAAGATTCTTAACTCCCTCTCTTTTTGTTTTTTCTTATCCCTAAATCCCGAATAATTCGTCATCTTTTTCTTTTCAGATGGCGTTTCAGCCGGCGTTCAACGCCCGACTGATAAATGAAGTTCGAAAATATCCATGTCTTTATAATCATTCAAGACGTGGAAGTGGTGATACAATGGAACGTCAGAGACTTTGGGAATCAATTGCAAAGAACATTGATCCGAATTGTGCAGCTGAATTCGCAAAAAAGCGATGGTTGCAGTTGAGAGATCGATACAGGAAAGAGCTGAAAATTGCAATTAAGAATGGTTTTGTGACACCAGTGAGATGGTGTTATTTCAATCAACTGTCATGGTTAGATCCGTTTTTGAAGGATAATATGTAAGTTTTGTTGCTGAAATCTTTGAACGCATGAAACAATCTGAAAGTTGAACAATTATCTTCCCTTTAAAATTTTTTCGGTTCGCGCTTTTTGTACTTTCCAGTGAAATAGTCACAGGAATTTTCAGTAGTCTTGTTAAGATTATTTTGGTTTAGCTTTTGCTGTAAATTTCATGAAAAACCAATTTCCTTTTTAAAAAAGAAGTTTCCCCCTGTTTGCAACCAAACCCCTCTCTACTAACAAAACTACGAAACTAATCGATATTTAAAGTTCTAGCGGACAAGCAGCAGATGAAGGAAAGAAAACAGGAAAGACAGATTCATTTGATGAAACATCAACAACTCCATTCAGTTGGTTCGGCTTTCCCAATTTGAACGCAATGAAAGAAGAAATGGAAGATGATGATAGTGATCCAGCACTCGAATCATCTGTTCTCGATAGACTACTTGCACAAACTGCACAAAGATTGGACAGTATTTCACCAGAAATTGAGAATGATGAGTCAGGAACACAGAGTTTGGATGGAACAATTGATGTGGATGGAGTCGATGGAGAAGATGGAAATATAGAAGAAGAGGAGATGAAGCTGAAACAAGAAGAAGAAGATTTTGGAGGAGATGATGAAGAGGAGAATATTGAGAAACCCCCAATGAAGAATCAAGCAATGGCAATGTTAACAGAAGCAATCAATGCTCAAAATGTACAAAATGCTCATGTTGTTGCTCATGTACAACAGCAACAACAGAAACCATCAGTTGAAACATTAATTGCAGCAAATCAAGCAAGATTTGCTCACCACTTAGCAGCTCAATTAACTGGAATGAGCTCAATGTTGAATGGAGCAAGAAAATCAGAAAGTGCTGCAACTCCAGTTAGAGCGCCAACTCCACCACCTCCAACATCATCAACTCCGAGCAATTCAAATCATTTTCATCCATACAAAGAGACGGCGAGAAGTCGGCACCACTCGAGGCAGGCTGAGAATATGATGAGACATCATTTACAACAAGTCAGCTTTTTCCTTAAATTTATAAATACAATTTCTTCAAGTTTCTCATTTAAGGTTGGACGAGTTGCTCTCGAATGGTTGAATGATGAAGATTTACTGTACAGCAGAATAATTGGATTGAAACTTAAAAAGATGGATCCAAAGAAACGGAAGAAGGTGAGCTCACAATTTTACAACATATAACAATATTCTTTTAAAAATACTTCAAAAAAACTGATTTACTGTTGTCATTTTATTTAAAAAAATAATATTTTTTCCAGGTTCGTCACCAGATAATGTCACTACTGGAAGAAACAGATGATCATGTCGATAACGATGATTCATGTAGTTCTCATAGTCCATCAGCTCGTGACAACGACGAAGAATGCACGGTTGAACCAACTGAAAACGAGATCCCCTCGAC
Source organism: Caenorhabditis remanei (assembly GCF_010183535.1). NCBI lineage: Eukaryota > Metazoa > Nematoda > Chromadorea > Rhabditida > Rhabditidae > Caenorhabditis > Caenorhabditis remanei. The sequence goes on from NC_071329.1 coordinate 13,236,567, forward strand.
ACAATGTTAACTTTTTTCCCTCCTTATATTTTGTCTTCATTTGGTGCTTGATCGTATCAGATCCATTGTAGAAATGTTCATTAGTTGTGAGTTTTTTTCAGTCTAGTCAACGCAATCTTTCACTTTTTTCATTTATCTTCCTTTTACTTTTTTCAGATAATTGTTCAGTATCTGATTGTGTTTTTTTTCACACAAACATCCATCTTGCCTGTATATTTTGAACCACAATAAACGTGTATTTTTGAACAAAACTTCACTTTTCATTCAATATGACCGGGTAGTCTTACTACTTATTGGCCGCCAGATGAACCACTTTTCAGATTCATCCTGACTAGATTTCAGTTGTCCCTTATAAGAAGATATTTTGAGATCAAGAAGCAGCTTAATAACAAATCAGAATAACAAGATATCCAAAAAAATTGACGAACATGGCATGGTAGTTCAGAAACAAAATGAATGAATGGACACGAATAAGAAACTGACGTTATTGGGGGACTACATATCATATAAAGAATGCACCACCATATGATTCAAAACGTACCAATATCGAATTCAACATATCTATGTCTGAATCGGAATAAACAGATGCAGTGCAAGATCAACGTCATGGGTTAGCGCAGTGACAAAAAGAAGAAGAGAAGAAGAAGTTGAGAACTAAAGCGGCGTGAGGGAACTTCGGGATCTCCATGTGCGGGATCAGCTGGTCAATGCACCTTTCCATACATTCCAAGATCAACGTCATGGGTTAACGCAGTGATAAAAAGAAGAAAAAGAAAATGAAGAACTTGAGAACTAAAGCGGGGAACGAGCCCAAACTTCTTTTCGATGAAGAAATAGAAAATTCATGTTAAAGTCAATATTATAGCTTTAGCGCCGAATGATCCTAGATGGAACCATGTAGGTGGAAAGAGTTCCTATGATAGCTCTAAGATATCAGTAGAATGGAAGAATAATTTTCCCTCCCCCGTTTCTAGAAGAATTCTCCCATCCTACGGGTGACGTCACCAGGTACATCTGTGTACCTGTCTGAAAAAAGGCTTTCATGGCCTAACTGTCTGAAAAAAGGCCTGCAAGGCCTACCTGAAAAAAGTCCTGTAATTCATCATGCCCCTGTTCATAATTCCAAAGTAAGTACCTCACCTGTGCACCTACTTTTACCTAACTACCTCTTTACCGTACACCTCTTTACCGTAAGTCTAGTTACACGTACACCTGTATACCATTCGTCTACCTATTTGGAAAAAATTGTCTTCTGATATATTCTAGATCGGGAGGATTCAAACCCGCGTCTACTGAAGTAAACCTCAGCCCGGATAAGTATAGACCTCACGCAGCGTAACTGACCGTGTCTAACCGGAACCGACACAGATAAGAATGGTGGGGGAAGTTAATTGAAATGAAATTATCCTGATTTTGGATAGTTTTTATGAAATTCTGATAAACGAAAAGAAATAATCCTGATTTTGGATAGTTTTTATGAAATTCTGATAAACGAAAGAAATCATCCTGGTTTTGGAAACTTTTTATAAAATTCTGATATTCTCTAGATCGGGAGGATTCAAACCCGCGTCTACTGAAGTAAACCTCAGCCCGGATAAGTATAGACCTCACGCAGCGTAACTGACCGTGTCTAACCGGAACCGACACAGATAAGAATGGTGGGGGAAGTTAATTGAAATGAAATTATCCTGATTTTGGATAGTTTTTATGAAATTCTGATAAACGAAAAGAAATCATCCTGTTTTTGGATAGTTTTTATAAAATTCTGATATTCTCTAGATCGGGAGGATTCAAACCCGCGTCTACTGAAGTAAACCTCAGCCCGGATAAGTATAGACCTCACGCAGCGTAACTGACCGTGTCTAACCGGAACCGACACAGATAAGAATGGTGGGGGAAGTTAATTGAAATGAAATTATCCTGATTTTGGATAGTTTTTATGAAATTCTGATAAACGAAAAGAAATAATCCTGATTTTGGAAACTTTTTATGAAATTCTGATAAACGAAAAGAAATCATCCTGGTTTTGGAAACTTTTTATAAAATTCTGATATTCTCTAGATCGGGAGGATTCAAACCCGCGTCTACTGAAGTAAACCTCAGCCCGGATAAGTATAGACCTCACGCAGCGTAACTGACCGTGTCTAACCGGAACCGACACAGATAAGAATGGTGGGGGAAGTTAATTGAAATGAAATTATCCTGATTTTGGATAGTTTTTATGAAATTCTGATAAACGAAAAGAAATAATCCTGATTTTGGAAACTTTTTATGAAATTCTGATAAACGAAAAGAAATCATCCTGGTTTTGGAAACTTTTTATAAAATTCTGATATTCTCTAGATCGGGAGGATTCAAACCCGCGTCTACTGAAGTAAACCTCAGCCCGGATAAGTATAGACCTCACGCAGCGTAACTGACCGTGTCTAACCGGAACCGACACAGATAAGAATGGTGGGGGAAGTTAATTGAAATGAAATTATCCTGATTTTGGATAGTTTTTATGAAATTCTGATAAGCGAAAAGAAATAATCCTGATTTTGGAAACTTTTTATGAAATTCTGATAAACGAAAAGAAATCATCCTGTTTTTGGATAGTTTTTATGAAATTCTGATATTCTCTAGATCGGGAGGATTCAAACCCGCGTCTACTGAAGTAAACCTCAGCCCGGATAAGTATAGACCTCACGCAGCGTAACTGACCGTGTCTAACCGGAACCGACACAGATAAGAATGGTGGGGGAAGTTAATTGAAATGAAATTATCCTGATTTTGGATAGTTTTTATGAAATTCTGATAAGCGAAAAGAAATAATCCTGATTTTGGAAACTTTTTATGAAATTCTGATAAACGAAAAGAAATCATCCTGTTTTTGGATAGTTTTTATGAAATTCTGATATTCTCTAGATCGGGAGGATTCAAACCCGCGTCTACTGAAGTAAACCTCAGCCCGGATAAGTATAGACCTCACGCAGCGTAACTGACCGTGTCTAACCGGAACCGACACAGATAAGAATGGTGGGGGAAGTTAATTGAAATGAAATTATCCTGATTTTGGATAGTTTTTATGAAATTCTGATAAACGAAAAGAAATAATCCTGATTTTGGAAACTTTTTATGAAATTCTGATAAACGAAAAGAAATCATCCTGGTTTTGGATAGTTTTTATAAAATTCTGATATGCTCTAGATCGGGAGGATTCAAACCCGCGTCTACTGAAGTAAACCTCAGCCCGGATAAGTATAGACCTCACGCAGCGTAACTGACCGTGTCTAACCGGAACCGACACAGATAAGAATGGTGGGGGAAGTTAATTGAAATGAAATTATCCTGATTTTGGATAGTTTTTATGAAATTCTGATAAACGAAAATAAATCGTCCTGTTTTTGGAAACTTTTTATAAAATTCTGATATACGAAAAAAAAAATCATCCTGTTTTTGGATAGTTTTTATGAAATTCTGATATGCTCTAGATCGGGAGGATTCAAACCCGCGTCTACTGAAGTAAACCTCAGCCCGGATAAGTATAGACCTCACGCAGCGTAACTGACCGTGTCTAACCGGAACCGACACAGATAAGAATGGTGGGGGAAGTTAATTGAAATGAAATTATCCTGATTTTGGATAGTTTTTATGAAATTCTGATAAACGAAAAGAAATAATCCTGATTTTGGAAACTTTTTATGAAATTCTGATAAACGAAAAGAAATCATCCTGGTTTTGGATAGTTTTTATAAAATTCTGATATGCTCTAGATCGGGAGGATTCAAACCCGCGTCTACTGAAGTAAACCTCAGCCCGGATAAGTATAGACCTCACGCAGCGTAACTGACCGTGTCTAACCGGAACCGACACAGATAAGAATGGTGGGGGAAGTTAATTGAAATGAAATTATCCTGATTTTGGATAGTTTTTATGAAATTCTGATAAACGAAAAGAAATCATCCTGATTTTGGAAACTTTTTATGAAATTCTGATAAACGAAAAGAAATCATCCTGGTTTTGGAAACTTTTTATAAAATTCTGATATGCTCTAGATCGGGAGGATTCAAACCCGCGTCTACTGAAGTAAACCTCAGCCCGGATAAGTATAGACCTCACGCAGCGTAACTGACCGTGTCTAACCGGAACCGACACAGATAAGAATGGTGGGGGAAGTTAATTGAAATGAAATTATCCTGATTTTGGATAGTTTTTATGAAATTCTGATAAACGAAAAGAAATCATCCTGATTTTGGAAACTTTTTATGAAATTCTGATAAACGAAAAGAAATCATCCTGTTTTTGGATAGTTTTTATGAAATTCTGATATGCTCTAGATCGGGAGGATTCAAACCCGCGTCTACTGAAGTAAACCTCAGCCCGGATAAGTATAGACCTCACGCAGCGTAACTGACCGTGTCTAACCGGAACCGACACAGATAAGAATGGTGGGGGAAGTTAATTGAAATGAAATTATCCTGATTTTGGATAGTTTTTATGAAATTCTGATAAACGAAAAGAAATAATCCTGATTTTGGAAACTTTTTATGAAATTCTGATAAACGAAAAGAAATCATCCTGGTTTTGGATAGTTTTTATAAAATTCTGATATGCTCTAGATCGGGAGGATTCAAACCCGCGTCTACTGAAGTAAACCTCAGCCCGGATAAGTATAGACCTCACGCAGCGTAACTGACCGTGTCTAACCGGAACCGACACAGATAAGAATGGTGGGGGAAGTTAATTGAAATGAAATTATCCTGATTTTGGATAGTTTTTATGAAATTCTGATAAACGAAAAGAAATCATCCTGTTTTTGGATAGTTTTTATAAAATTCTGATATTCTCTAGATCGGGAGGATTCAAACCCGCGTCTACTGAAGTAAACCTCAGCCCGGATAAGTATAGACCTCACGCAGCGTAACTGACCGTGTCTAACCGGAACCGACACAGATAAGAATGGTGGGGGAAGTCAAAGTTAATGGCGAAAAAGTATCGTGATTCTAGAGGTTCGAACTCACTTTTATCAAAATGATCCGCACGGGATTCTTCCCGATCCATTGCTTTCCTGACAGTCGTATATTGCTCTCGACCATTCCGGATCCTTCACGACGGTTGGTTCCTACTCTATTCGCTCGCTGTGCTTTATCACTGAAAAAACATTAATTTGTAAACTTATTGAGCGAATAGGAAATATGAATACGAGATAAATCATGGTTGTGGGGATATATCAAAGATGATCAAAAAAGAAAAAAATAGAAGAGTCACCATCCAGTGCGGAGAGATGGTGGACGAGTGAGCCAAGAAAATGAGGTAAGGAGACTGGGGGTTAGTGGGCGGAGTCTAGTAGACATCGGCTATCTGGTCGTCTAATAAAATAGATCGTAAAAAATGATTTCTCATGAAGATAAGTGAGCAGATGGATTGTGTGAACACTAATGAGACAATAGAAAAATTCAAACGAACGTGAAATAGGATTAGCTGAGACGTCCGCCGTCTGGGGAATGACAGGTGTTCCCCCTAATGCGACCGTTCGACGTTCCAAGTTTCCCACAAAGACTGATTTCCCAGGGAGATAAGGAGGTAGATGGAAATATGTGAAGACAAATGTCCCAGACAATTCTCAAACTAGCGCAGCTGGACTGATAATATGGGTCAGGAAAAACTTAAGTTTTGTAAGACTATGAGGGTAACTCAAATAGAACTAAGAAAATCGACTAATTGTGAAATTTGGTACTTTTTTGGAATTTGTAGAAAATGGGGCTGTGGCTAGAATGTACGAAAACAAATTAACAAGGATGTCGTGGTTTGAAATATTGAAAATACCAGCCCTAGACCGTCAGTCTCGAAATCTGTAAAATGGCGTTTTCAGTGGTCTAGAAACCAAAGCAAGAGCTAAAAATCTACTAACGATAACTACTAACGATAATAACGGAGCACCTAACGTGCCGACTTTAAAGAAATGTTTTGACTTCAGTAGTCGCGGGTTTGAATCCTCCCGCTCTAGAATATATCAGAAGACATTTTTTTTCCAAATAGGTAGACGTACGGTATACAGGTGTACAGGTAACTAGGCTCACGGTAAAGAGGTGTACGGTAAAGAGGTAGTTAGGTAAAAACAGGTGCACAGGTGAGGTACTTACTTTGGAATTATGAACAGGGGCATGATGAATTACAGGACTTTTTTCAGGTAGGCTTTGCAGGCCTTTTTCAGACAGTTAGGCCATGAAAGCCTTTTTCCAGACAGGTACACAGATGCACCTGGTGACGTCACCCGTAGGATGGGAGAATTCTTCTAGAAACGGGGGAGGGAAAGTTCTTCCATTCTACTTATATCGCAATTGAAACTTACATTGCCAATAGTGAAGAAGAAGCCGAGAGGAGAGAGTTGAAGAGGGAAGGTTGATCGGAGACCCTATGAAAGCGAGAACTGATCGATCGGATGTGGTCAACGACACTAAGAGTTGGATTGACCTCGTCGTGGATTTTGTTCTATCGGGAACGTGTCACGGGGGATCGGCCACGTTTAAATGTTAGTGTTGTCACGTACTTCTTACTTTTATAGATACTGGAATGCGTGTGTCTTTTTAAAAGAAAAAATTTCACGCGATTTTCCAATAATACTTTCTCTTTTCTTCTATAATTACTTGCGTGACACCGGAATCTGAAACCCTGAAAAAAGCCATCAGTTGTCATTTTCATTCCTGTTATTCCTACCACTTCATTCTTCACAATGAATTCTGAATACAATCTCAACGTGTCTTCAAAAATTCCGATTGTCAGAGATGAGAATGGATTCCGATCGGAATGGGAGAGAATGACCACTTGTAAATTGGTAAAATGGTCTATCAGAAAATCTTACTTTTATTTGGATTTCTTCAGATAATCACTATCGGAGGTGTCTGCTGGGCTGTCTTCGTCCTCACATTTGGACTCTACAACTACTGTGCAATCAAGAAACCACCAGCACCCATTTCCTTTGATGAGGCACTTTGTGCGGTATGTTTCTATTCTCTATTCCGTTCTCGAATTCACTCTTTTTTTCCTTTTCCAGGAAGAAGAAGCTCTAATCGGAACGAAATCTCAAAAGTCGTCAAACGACACCACGACTGCAAAAAGTTCGAAGAGCATCAGGAAATAAGAACTTTGATTTTTCAAATTCGCAACTTTTTTAGAATGAAAAAAGACTATAATCTCCTATCTCTCCTGCATTTTACTATGAATCAGTGACTACAAATTTGCATTTTTTCTGTGTTTTCTGACCTTCAAATATCAATGAAAAATGACGAATCGGTGTGTAATTTTACCCTCTGCAATCTGTTTTTTCTGAACCCAAAACCTGGATGACTCACTCAAATCTTTCTCTGACTTTTTTGTGATTCGTATTCTCTCTTCTCAACACAATGTGTCCAATGTCTGACATCATAACCCATTATAGACCTAGTTTCTGTTTATACAGTTACTATGATGTTGTTATTATTCTGGATCGTTGTGGGTGGCAAAAAATGAAAATCCGAAAATATGAATATTTTATCATTTCTCTTGTGTATGTTATATCGAGTTCAGGGGTTCAAGGGCAACTTCCTGTTCCCTGTAATCTCGCAAAAACCAACATAATTTTTGTTGAAAAGGATTATGCCTTGGAATGAATAAAATAAATCAAATTGTAAACAAAAAGTTTAGTGAGGTCATCAGCAATTGGTTTTTTGGACTTTTCGTGTGAATTGAGATAAAGGGAATAGGGTTTAGGTGGTTCTGAAATGGGTATAAAAACCAATTCGAACGAATACTGTAGTCGTATTTTGGATTTTGTTTGCAATCAAGTTTAGTTTTTTGGTTGGGAATTCAAAAGATGTTTGGCAAAGTAGGCGACCAATAGAATTCTGAATTCACAGCATCCCACTTTTCACTTTTATAATATGAGTTAGACAAATATTCTATCAATCGAATCTCTATTAGTTTTCTCAACTAACGTAACCCATTCACAGAGAACCAAATACCACCAATCGCTGGAATTTGGAACCTTTATCATCACCATAATTTCTCAATGTTTCCCATATCTAATCTCCCAAAAAGTGCTCAAAAACACAAACCCCCAGACACGTGTTCCCCCATTCCTGCCATTCCATTCGTAAACTTGAGCTGATAACAAGTGATAAGAGGGGTACATGTTCTAATTTTGGAGTCATGACCTTTTAATCTGGAATTTTACTATAAATGAAAGTACTGTAATGAGAGAAGAAGTCATTTTCATATTGAGAGAGAGGCTGGAAATGAGATCAAGACTTCAGAATCTTGAAATTAGTCACCTGAGTTGTTTTTGATAAGAGAAAACTCTTGAACTCAATCAAGAGTTTCTAGTCTGTTAGTCTAGTTCCACCTGGATGAATTTTTCAGAATTAGAATTCATTATTCTTTGACTTTTTTCTCAAATTAATTCAAGTATTATTAACTCGAGAGCAATTTCCACCGTACTTGTCACATCATAACTCCCGAAAAGCTCATTTATTAAATCTGCAAACAAATGATAACTCATAAAACTTCCGATTTCAAAATGTTTACTCTGTAAGAAGAATCCTTCCTTGATTTCCCTGACTCATTTCTTGTGATTGTGACCCTATTATTTCCTATTGAAAAGCTATCTAATCTTGTTTGTCTGACCCATTAAATCAACAAAGAAACGCCATTGAAAACAAGACGGGAGTACTAGAAAATAGAGCAGATTCCACAGTTTTCCAGTCACTTGTTTTTCTGTTTTTTGGTGCACCAGAAACTGAAATACGTATTAAAATGTTCTTTTTTCCTTTTTCAATTCATGGGAATTTCACATCTAGGTCGGATGCGTGGTGGGAAAGTCTAGGGGTTTCGTGATTCTTTTGATACGTTCTTTAATTTTTTTCTGAGAGAATGAATTAGGAGTTTTCGTAATTCCCAAACCTGTTACGGATTTTGAAATTTTTTCCAAAAGTGTCGAATTTTTGACTATACTTCAGAATTCAACCAAAAGCGAGATATGCATCAAAAATTGGATTTTTTCAGTTAAAATCTTTTAAAAATTCAAAAAACGGTCTTGACAAGTTTAACAAGTTTGGTGATTTACAGTTATAACTCATCCCTGATGAAATTGCAATAAATATTCTCACCAAATTTCCAATTTGTTTTGAAAATAGCCTTCCTCTCCCACATTCTGTGTATCTGTAGCTTGTATCTAGTTTGATACCTGATCAATGGACCATTTCTATTTTTCCCAAATGCGGTACCCCCTCTCTTTTGATCTACAATACAATGACTCAAAGAATGCCATTTTCATTCACTTTTTCCCACACCTCACACATCCTTTTGTGATCCAATTGCGGTTGAACGAGAATGCCAATCACTTTCTCTCCTCCTCATATATGTTTCCATCATCTTGTTTCACTATTTCTCTCTCTCAACCGGTTATATTCATCTCTTTCTTCTTCTTCTCCTTTTTGACCATACTGTCCGTCTGTAGTACCATTGCCTTTCCAAAATGAAGAAGTCGGATGAGAAGAATAAATTGAACATCTTGTCAGAATGTAGTTTTTTTAATGTGACGGGTTCCGCCAACACATTGAACTTTTCGATGTTCATCTCCCATTCCGTCTATTTTTTGTGTAGAGGGAGGATAACCTTTTTTGGTTTGTGCTGACACTACAAAACAGAAAATATACACCGGTTATTTGGCGAGTATCTCTGAAACACAGTTGATACGTTATGAACTTTATAATCTGTTGGATCGTGCCACTATCTCTTTCTCTGCGTCTCTCATAAATCTGAAATCTCTGAAATGTTAGGTGTTCATTGTTTTAGGAACCAATCTCAATACTTCTGCTAGTTAATTTCTGATTTTTTTTTCATCTAGCTCAAACTGTTTGATATATTCACCCCGCCATTCACACTATCAAGCCTTAACTATTTTATTCATACAGCCGAAAAGTCAATGTTGAAAATTTCAACAAAAACGTTGATTTAATGTGTTTTTGTTTTTCTACTCTTTGGTTCACTGATAAATCGGCAAATCGTTAAAAAATATCTTCACTTCCTTTGCGGAAAGAAGAATCGTTTAGGGTAGGCAATGAAAGAAATACAAAATTTTCACTTTTTTGTTTCAAATTTAAACTTTTTATCTTGAAATTTGTGAGACATTCAGACCGATATTCCAGTTAGTTTTTGATTCATATGACATTAGTCAACTCTGAAATTCCCACACTGATAACGATGAGAATTTTCAGTAAACATTCCCTGAATCACCTGAGAAATTTGGTACTGGGCAACTTGAATGATCACTGAAAATTCTTAAACTACACTGAATCTTTTTCCGCGCCAAAAACTTCACAAAGTAAACTTCAGTCACCTTTTTCATATTCTCTGAGTTCAAGAATTCAATTTTCTTTGATCAAAATAGCGATTTTACTTGATTAAAAACATTTTTCACTCAATCTCACTGCAAATCTTACCTCATTCTCTCTTGCTCATTTTGTTTCTTTTTGATAAACTTTTCTTTTTTCAGTTTTCCGAAAATGGCAGTTTCTACTGCCCCCATTGAGAAGTATCAAATTCCGTCAATATCGATGAATGATTTGAAAATAGCTGGTAAAACAAATCAATTTCTGAATGAATAATCCTAAATAAGTTTTGCAGATGAATCGTCGAAAGAAGATGTAAACGAAAGCGAGCAGGAGTCGGAGATAGAAACAGATCGAAAAGGAATAATGATTGCTTCCCTTGTTATGTTTATTGCTGCAATCGAGAATACAGTTGTTGGAATGAGTGAATGGCCTTATATGAATGAGGTTAGTTACGGTAGTAGGATAGTGGGTGTGTAGCTTGTCGTAAGTTCAAGTACACACACAACGTGCACCATATTTTACGACATGTCGTTCTGAAACTGTTTTGTACAAATGAAAGCTGAAAATATTTAGTATTATCATAACTCTGATTCATTCCAGATCGACAAAGAAGCAGATGCTCAATTTTTTGGAAACGCCACCGCTGCTTCCAAACTTTTCCACGCCGTATCAGCTCTTATATTCGCCGTTTGGTGCCATAGGCGACAATCATTTCGTGTTCCACTAGTCGCTGGTCGACTTATCGCTTTCGGAGCATGTCTTCTTTATCTAGCAGTCGAAATGTTCGATGGAGGACGGAGATATGTAATGGCACTGTGTTATGTGCTATTTGGAGTTGCTTCTAGTCAGTTTTGAATGTTTCCAAAATTTCAAAACTTTATATTTCTTTAGGCAGTTCGACGATTCTTCGTGCCTATGTGGCTGCAATTTCTTGTCATAGAGACCGCCCACAGGCATATTCTGGTCTCAATGCAGCTACTATGATCTCAATTATTGTTGGTCCCAGTAAGTTTTAACTTGGAATACCTCTAGAACTCTGTGACGTTCTACATATAAGTAACACTTTTCCAGTGATCCAAGCGGCATTCTCATCCATTCACTACCCCGGCTACGAAATATTTCCAAATGTGAAGTTCCACATATATTCTGCTCCAGTTTGGGTCGCAGCATCGACCAACTTCATCTCCATCATCATCATTTGTACTATTCTCAAAGAGTTGCCGCGCCGCGCGCAGTCAGAAATGAGTGAGTTTGTAGGGCGCTATGAGAGGCATGCAAGGCCACCGGTCCTGTGGTGTAGTGGTTATCACGTCTGCTTTACACGCAGAAGGCCGCCGGTTCGATCCCGGCCAGGACCTCTTGTTTTGTTTTTTTTTTCTTCCCACTGAAGGCACACTAATGTGTCTTGAATGTCTCTTTTTCCAGAAAAGAATCAGTCTCTTATGACATTTGCTGGTGTTAAATCACGTATCGAAAGAATATCTCAAATGAATCTCAACTGGCGTATCGTCGTGTTGTGCTGGATTGAAAAGATGAATGCCACACTTTCTATTGTCACACTGACTACACTGACATCAGTAATATTTATGACTAATTATGGATGGAGTGGATCTCACACTGTGCTTGCAATGTCTGTTACAATGGGTGCTGTTGGAATCTTGGCAGTTTTAATTACGAGTCTCTACTTTTTCTGTCATCTTGGAAATTAGTAAGTTTTTCAGAAAAGAATTCGAAAATTAAAATTATTTCAATTTCAGTATTCAACAACGTTTTGCCTTCCTCGTCGGTCTAATCATCTTCATGTCAATGTACTTGTTCACATATCCATGGAAATCAGTCAGTAATCCAGTTCCTGCTTACAATTCTACATTAGATTTGGGATGTAATTCGAATGTTTATGATTGGTGTGAGACATCATATGCTCCCGCTGCTCCTTTGTTACTTATTGTTATCGCTGTTGTCATGGGAATTGGAATTCCATTGTCTTCTGTTGCTTTGGATGCTATTTATTCGAAAACACTTGGACCAATCAACCAAAGTGTTATGCAAGGAGCCATGATTGTTGCTGAAGATGTTATTCTTATTTTGGGACCCATTTACTCTTCGTAAGTTCCAGCTTTGTATGCAACAAAAAGAACTATAAATAACTTTCAGGGGAGTTTATACTCATTTCGGTTTGGAAACTCTTTGGACCTGGAATGGAATCATCGTGGCATTTGGATCACTTCTGTGGATTGGTCATTTGCGAAAACTTGCCGACTATTCTTGATTTATCTTGTTAAATTTTTATTTTGTTCTAATATTTTTTATTCTATCATGTTCTTTTTTGTAATATTGTGTTCACCGTTTGAATTTTGAAGATCGGGTTTGTTTATGTATTTATGTTCTCGAGAAATACGATGAATATATTTATTTTTATTTTTAGTGATACAGTTTGAAAGTCCACTCAATAACTACAGTTTGTGGAATCCTTCCATTTCTAGAATTGGAAATTGTATGCTTTTAAATAGTTCAGTAAGCACCATGTGTGAAAAAATAAGGAGATATGTTGGGATATGTAATTCTATCCAAGAATGCCCCTTCAATACGAAAACTCCATCCTTTTTCATAAACGTAAGAGCGTTTGCTACACTCGCCGCACTCTTGTCAAGACCTCATTCTCCCTTGGCAAATTGATGCAAGGGTAGCGCAGCCGGGTGTGTTTTGAGCGTCGTTTCTCCCAATGCTGGTTCGCCACCCACTTGTGGTTTTCTGCCAAAGATGATCAATTGAGCATATCACTGACTGTTGGTGAGGTGATTAACTTTCTGAGGCATTTTGTTTTCTTTTTGAGTTAAAATTTGGTTAAACCATTATTTCATTTTACATTATCAAAAAGGTATGTATATCAATAGTAAACTGAGAAATAAATGTTTGTGGCGTACGAAAATATTTGTAAACTGCTCTAGAAATTTTCGAACTCTTTCAAACCTCCATTATAATGTTTTACATAAAAATACACTTCAGTTCACATCAATTTAGAGAATAAACATTGAAAATTCAATCTGAAAATTTTCTAGTGAGTCTGCAATCTGACGTGAAGGTGTTTACACTCAATTGGAGCGCTTTCGAAAATAATTTTTTAATGGTTGTCAACAACTTTTTTGCTGGAAATCTTTTTCAGTTTCCTTTTCGAATTGTATTTTCGAAAAGTAAAATTTTGCGAAACTTCCTATTTTTGCATAACTCTTTTTTTTAACCATAAAACTAAAAGATTCATATCCAAAACTTTTTAGAAGTTCAATTTCCGAAATACTTTCTTTCTTTTTTCCGTTTCTTAATTTATTTTCAATAATTGTTGATTTTCTTCAAACAACTTATATATCATGATCGTCTTTTTTAATTTAGTTTTTAATTATTCAATTTTTCAGCAAAATGTCTGTGGAACAGTTTATCAACGATCAACTTCACGCAATTGTCGGAATCAGTGATAAGTCAATATGCCAATATGTTCATGCTCTGGCAAAGAAAGCTAAAACTTCTCGGGATTTAGTAGAGAAACTCGGAGAGGACTGTGACATTAAAGTTTCACCAGCAATTCAATCATTCGCTGATCAGTTGTTGAGCCGAATGCCTCGACAAGCAGCACCCGTACGACAGAGAGGACCAACAGCAACTGAACTAGCAGAGCAAGAACTAAAAAGATTGAATCGTGCCGTTGGAGTATTACAAGACGATGATTATGTATCCTCAAAAACGAAAAATGTTCGGAAGAGGAAAGAGAGTAGTAGTGAAGATGAGGCTCCAAAACCAAGTAAAAAGAGCTCGAAGCCAGTGAAAAAGGTTGAAGAATCAGATGATTCTGATATTGAAGCAATTGAAGCTCGTTTAGATGCAGATATTGCTGAAAGAGATGCTCTAGCTGCCCGAATTAACAAAAAAGAGAAAGAAAAGACGAGAAGTGTGATGGAAAAGAAACGAGATGATAACAAAGACAAGGAAGGATCATCGATTGATAAACTAAGAGAGGAATCAAGAAGGCAGTACTTGAAGAAAAGGAAAGACGATAAATTGGAGGAGTTGGAAGCGATTGTTTATGATGATCAGACTCTTTTTGCTAATGAAAAACTCACGAAGCGAGAAAGAGAGGACATGGAATACAGGAAGACAGTGTTAGAATACGCAAAAGCTCACGGAAAAGCTGGAGAAGTGATGAAAATCAAAAGATATCATCTTCCAGATGCCACATCACGAAGTATGCCTACAGAGTATATCGATGACGACGAGGAAGATTTACTACCGGGTGGTGATGGAGCAAAGTGGGAAGCTGATCAATTGACGTCAGCTATGCTTCATATTGGAGCGAAGGATGCGAAGAAGAACGAACCGGAATTCGAGTTGTTATTAGATGAGCAAATCGACTTCATTCAAGCACTTCAAATGCCAGGAACGAATGAAAAAGATGAAGAAAAAGAGACAGAAGCAGAGAAAAAGAAGATGTCGATCGCAGAAGTTCGGAAATCACTTCCAGTATATGCATTTAGAGACGCATTTATTGAAGCAGTGAAAGAGCATCAAGTACTGATTATTGAAGGAGAAACTGGCTCTGGAAAGACAACACAACTGCCACAATATTTGTATGAAGCTGGGTTTTGTGAAGGAGGAAAACGAATCGGATGTACACAGCCAAGACGTGTCGCAGCGATGTCTGTTGCAGCGAGAGTTGCAGATGAAGTGAATTGTAAATTAGGAACACAGGTAGGGAATTAGCTGATTGAAGAATGGGAAATTAATGATATTTTTGCAGGTTGGATACAGTATCCGTTTCGAAGATTGCACATCAGAGAAGACTGTATTGAAATACATGACAGACGGAATGCTTCTTCGAGAGTTTCTCAATGAACCAGATCTGGCTAGTTACAGGTAAGTGAATATTCTTTCAGACTTATTTTTTATTAATTTTTCTCCATTTTTCAGTGTAATGATGATCGACGAGGCTCACGAACGTACACTTCACACAGATATTCTTTTCGGTCTTGTCAAAGATATTGCTCGATTCCGAAAAGATTTGAAACTTCTCATTTCATCTGCTACTCTCGATGCTGAAAAGTTCTCAAGTTTCTTCGATGACGCTCCAATTTTCCGGATTCCAGGACGCCGTTTCCCGGTTGATATTTACTACACCCAAGCTCCGGAAGCTGATTACTTGGATGCTGCGATTGTGACTGTAATGCAAATCCATTTGACACAACCACTACCCGGTGATATTTTGGTGTTTTTAACGGGTCAAGAAGAAATTGAAACCGTACAAGAAGCGCTGATGGAAAGGTCGAAAGCACTGGGCTCAAAAATTAAAGAGTTGATTCCCCTCCCGGTTTATGCTAATTTGCCGAGTGATTTACAAGCAAAGATTTTCGAGCCAACACCAAGAGATGCCAGGAAAGTTGTACTTGCTACAAATATTGCTGAAACATCTGTTACTATTGATGGAATCAGTTTTGTCATTGACCCCGGATTCTCGAAACAAAACTCATTCGATGCAAGAAGTGGAGTGGAACATTTACACGTTGTCACTATTTCAAAGGTAACAATAATCTCTTTTCGCAATTAATACAACTAATTAAAATTATTCTTTCAGGCTGCAGCAAATCAACGAGCAGGTCGTGCCGGTCGAACAGGTCCTGGTAAATGCTTCCGTCTTTACACTGCTTGGGCTTATAAACATGAACTGGAAGAACAACCGATTCCCGAAATTCAACGAACAAATCTTGGAAATGTTGTATTGATGTTGAAATCTCTGGGTATTCACGATCTTGTACATTTTGACTTTTTGGATCCGCCACCTCAGGAAACACTCGTCATTGCACTTGAACAGTTATACGCTTTGGGTGCGCTCAACCATCGAGGAGAATTGACGAAATTGGGTAGAAGAATGGCTGAATTTCCATGTGATCCGTGTATGAGTAAAATGATTATTGCAAGTGAAAAATACGAATGTTCTGAAGAGATTGTCACGATTGCTGCCATGTTGTCATGTAATGCTGCTGTATTTTACAGGTAATTTCACTTTCCCATAGGTGATTTTTAGAGTCTGGAAATTCAGAAATTTTTGATTGAATTTTTTTTTTGAGAAATTCTAGCTCGTATTTTTTTGGCCAGCTAGCACTCCAGCTCGAAACTTTTTTCCGAGAGTTACCCTAGTTCGAAATTTTTTTAAAACCAATTTCCAGACTTTTTGATTATGTGTACACTTTCCAGAATATTAAAAATTCAATATTGTTTTTTCAGACCGAAAGCCCAAGTAATCCACGCAGATTCTGCTCGAAAAGGCTTCTGGAGCCCTGCTGGAGATCACATCACATTGATGAATGTCTACAATAAATGGCAGGAGTCACAGTTTTCTCAAAGATGGTAAGTTGTCTTCGAGTGTTGGCGCAGAGCTTACCATTTTGTTTTCAGGTGTATCGAAAACTATGTTCAACATCGAACAATGAAACGAGCGAGAGATGTTCGAGATCAATTGGTTGGATTATTAGAAAGAGTCGAAATTGAACTGGTGAGTAGTTATAGGAACTTTCAATTAACTGTAGTTAATTTTATCTGTTTTCAGAAATCTTCCACCGACACAATCAAGATTCGGAAAGCAATCACCGCTGGATACTTTTACAATGTTTCGAAATTGGATAATACAGGTAAGCAAATAACAAAACTAGCCTCAAACAAAAAGTATAGTGTACCTCTTTTACCTTGAATTCAATCTGTTATTATTATTATTATTATTATTATTCAGTAAGGACATTTTCTAAAACAAGAAATCCCTTGTGCGCTTTCAGACAGCAAAAACATCATCATTTTTCGAGTAACTTGACACTTTCCCTTCAAGTTATTTGAAACCTTTTAGGACAACTTATTAGGGGAATCAGACATCTAAAAGTACGATTCTTGTAATATATGATCCTTGGATCACCGGTTCATTTATTGATCCCAGTTGTAGTAGAATCGAACTTTTGTTATTCAATTTAACGGTGAAATTCAAATACCGTCCCCCCCCCCCCTAATTCAAAAATGACCCCCCCAAAAGTTGTCCTGGAAAAGCCCCCCACCAGTAAACTTTGGGAAACAAGCTTGTTAAACATTGGTCCCCCACTGTTACTATCTTCAAATAGAAAGTTGATTAAAGGAGAGCCCCCTCTCCCCATTCAATATGAGACCCCCGTTCAAGATTGGGCCCCCACCCCAAAGCGGATTCAAGCAGAACCCCCATTCTGTCGTAATATAAAATGCCAGTGGATTAAAGAAGAGCCCCCCGTTTTTGCGTGATTTCAAGTGCATTGCAGATTATAATATGCGGACTTCGAAAATCATAGTTTTTCCATTAATTTTTCCCCATTTTTTCTTGGTTTTTCACTAATTTCAGCAAATGTTTTACCTTCCTTTCTGAAGATTAATTGAATATTGGCATTTTGGAGGGGATAGCGCAGTAAAATCCCAGTTTTTGACAAGAGAGCGCCGATATTGAACGATGGGGGCTTGTTTTTTAATGGTGGGGTCCCATTCTTGAATGAATCACTTTTATGGTGGGGGGCTTGTTTCGTGGGGGCCGATTATTAAATCGTGGGGGGCTCATCTTTCACCAAGAGTTGGCTGTTTAGGAGAGGGGGGGGGCTCTTTTTTAAGTATGCCGGGTAATTAAAGTAGAGCCCCCCATTTCTACAGGTGGGGGACGAATGTTGAACAGAGCGATTCAAGAGAAACCCCCCACTCGAAAAGAGAGCCCCCCACCAAATTTGTACTGGTGGGGGGCTTTGCAAGGGTTGCTATCAACGTGGGGGGCTCAACTGGATGGGGGGCTCTCCTTGAATTACGCCAATTTAACTAACCGAAACCACATATTTGATCGCTCTAATTCCCACTATACACCTACAAATTTCTTCGAAAATTCAAATTTTCGTTCAAAAAATTCGTATTTATTGCAGGACACTACAAAACGGTCAAACACAAGCACACCACCCACCCTCATCCGAATTCATGCCTTTTCGAAGAGACGCCACGCTGGGTTATATACTACGAATTGGTATTCACAAGCAAAGAGTTCATGAGAGAGGTAATTGGGTTTATTCAAATTGAGTGGGAGATGTATGGAATATTGGAAAACGGAATCTTTATTAGTTTAAAGATTATATTATCTAGGTGAACATGCAATTAGGTTCCTTGTGGTCTGCATGGTTTACTTTTTTCGAAACAACTATCAGGATTCCCCGTTCTTAAAGTTGAAAAAAACGGAACTTTTGAGCAGAAAATGCAGCAATTTCAGTAGTTTGTGCTCGTATTCTGACTTTTGATGACTTTTACTTTCGAAATTTGATCAATTCGTCATTTCTTCTTCTTCATTTTTCCAATTTCGCACGTGTACTTTTTTTCGAATCGATGTGAAGTTTGAGATCTTCTGAAATGCTTCTAGAGAGCCACATGATTATTGAATTGTCTTTTCTTTCGAAAGACAGAGTCTCTTGATCGCATCTATCCAATTTTCAACAACCTCTTCAATTTCCTTCTTGAGAATATGTGTGCATAGGAAAGATGACACATTTTTCAGGCTCTTGAGACCAAGAAATATGTTTTGATCAATCAAATATTCTCTGTTTTTGCCTAAAGTTTTGGTCAAGAAACGGTAGTGATGATGAAAGAAATTGACAAAAACAGAGATGAGAAAATTAAAAAATCTCATCGAAAACATCCGTTCGATTCAGGATTTGACGAATTATTAAGAAACCCACGTGTTTTCTGAATAACTTAATCGGATTCTGATCAATTTTAATCATAGAGATCTCTCTTGTCAAGATACCCATTGTGTCGGAGACCTCTTTATTTTCCCACACCCTCCCTACAAACTTTAGTACATAAAAGATGATGACGAGGAATTATTGATGATGAAATCATTAAAGAGCACTTTTGAATATCTATACAAACTACCGGAAATGCGATGATGTTCCTGAAACATTAAAATACAAAATCATATTCCATTCCCAGATTACGAAAGCAAGAGAATCGAATTTTCCAATTTCTTCTGGAAAAGTTCATTGAGAATCAAACTGACGTTATCTGAAAAGAAAACAATCTACAGTAATACATTTTTATGAATGACGTGGGATATAGTCATGTATTCTGATCTCGAAAATCTCAAATCAAAACTTCCGGTTTCTTTTTACTTCTTATTCAGAATCAGCGGCGCCGCAACGGCGGAACACTGAATTTTTTACATGTTTTCTTTTCTTGCAAAGATCTTTTCTTTGAATTCGTTCTGAATGACAATGAAAACCCACAGAAAAGAGTTCCGCAGAAAGCTTCCGTTTTCATTCTGAGCAACAATACAACTCCTACACGAAAAGGAAACAGAAAGAGAAAAACCATTCGAAATTTCAAAAATCACATTTCCTTTTTTCAGATGTCCGAAATCGAAAGTGGATGGCTTTTGGAAGTGGCGCCCCATTACTACAAGGTAATTATTTCTTTTTCTTTTGTTTGGAACCGATCAAAAACCAAATATTTCTTTCAGGGACGAGAACTGGAAGATTCAACAAACAAAAAGATGCCAAAACAACGTGGAAAATCTGCAAAGGAGCTGGAACGATGATCCGGATGAATTGTTTTCCATCTATGTTCATTTATTTATTCATTTCTGTTTAGATTTTTTGTTATATAACTTTTTTCCCCTCATATATCATTTTCTCCTTGAAGGGCTTTGTTTATAAAATTGCACCGATGAAGTCGGAAAAGACTAAAAACAAAAGAAACGGTTTATTATTAGTACGAAGTTCTCTCTCTTAATGTATTCATTTATTATCAGTCTCCTTCATTCCTGATTACCAATTTGGTTGAGAGTTGAATCTGAATTGCTGATCAGCTCCGTATCCCCGGTAGAAGCTGTTCTCGTATCCGTCGTAAGCCGCTGGATCCGAGCGAATCAAACGAACGGAACGGTTTGGAAGTTCGAAAAGGGCTGAAAAATATGAATTGCATTTTTGAAGTTTTCTAAGAAAAGACGTTTTCTCCTCATGTTATTCATCCCCAAATCGTGGAATTTCCCTGTCTTCCCTCATCTCATTGAATATTCTAAATTTCCCTTTCCGACTATTTTCACACATGTTTTCTCAGTTTAAGTCGAATTGAGGTGACTAATTGGTGACGTACGTATCTCTTTTCAAAGTTTCAAAATTTGCAAGAAAAGAAGACGAATCGAAATTAGAATTCCGTTCGATGAGAAGAGAGAAGGGTCATCAGTATTCAAACGTTTCTGCATGGGGAAAGAAAACGAAAATAGAAATTGACTTATTTAGATGGGCGGCTCAATGGTCGAAATTCTAGTGACAGGTTAAGAATCATCAGGGAGAATAAGCTCTAGTCTAGTTTAGGAGAATCCTTTTTCAGTTATTTAACTTGTAAAGGAGGTGAGAACGCAGAAAAGAGAGGCACCCCACATTTATAACAACCCCGCGTGGGCAACGACGTTTTTGGCCGTGTAGCTCAACCGGTTGCGGTTTTGTTCCCATGAGCGATCAGTCATGAGTTCGGCATCCACCTACCGAATTTTGAGCCAACACTTGTTTTGTTGAGCTCTCACCTCCTTTTAGAATCATCAGGGAGAATAGGGCCTAGTCTAGTTTAAGAGAATTCGATTGTTTTTGGTTTTTGGATTCTGGGAAACTGTAACTCATCACAATCATTCAGAATCTCTCATTTTCTCTTTCTGAACCTTCTGACCCCATTTTATAAAACATAGAACACATTGACGTACCCGGAGCTGCTGAAACTGACAGACAAAGAACGAAGAGAAGAGCAAAGAGCATTTTGCACACAAGTCCGAACATGTTTGTTTTCCCTGGAAAATGTTTCTTGAAAACTGGAAAAAAATGAGGAATGAATCAGAGGAAGAACATAATAATGAAATTAGTCCGAACCACTTATAAGGAAACAGAATTAAAGAAAAAAGAAGAAAATTCGATTAGGAACATTACGAATGAATATTCCTTCTTCTTCTCAGAGCTTTTAAACCAAGAAATGATGTGTATGTAGCCATGCTATAGTGCTCCGTGAGCAGAAGTGGGCGGGGCATTCTTCACCGAAAAGGGCGGAGCCTGTGGTAAAAGAGGAGGAGCTGGAAAAGAAGAGGAAGAAGTGCGTGGTACTAGAAAGAAACACGTCGAAATATGAGAGAATTTCGGATGAGATTTGATTAGATTTAAATACGAAAAGGGAAGGAAAAACATCATAGGAAAAATCATGGAATGAACAAGGAACTTTTTAAATTTCGTTGTGGTTTTGTGTGAAAATGGCGGGATTTCGAAATTTTGAAAACTTCAACCATTTAATGAAATTCTCACGGGGCAGTAATTGAGTCAGTGGGAATATGTGAGTTGGAGGATTTTTGATTTTTGAGAAAAGGAAAAAGACTCAGATTTCATTAATGATATTAGTTCGGCACAGTTCTTACAACTGCGCTCTTCCGAAACCTTTTTGAGAAATGTCTATTTTTCTCTGAGTCTCTCAATTTCGGACACAATTTTCTTCGGTTTCGGTAGAGCGCGGTTGTAAGAAGCGTGTCATGCTAATATATTGAAAAATCTTCTCGGCGATGAATCACAATTTCTTGTAACGATTTTCTGAAACAGTTACATCTGATATTGGAAATCGGAAAAAAAAGTGTTCTTATCGAGAATTTTATTCTGAAAGTGACCTAGTTCTTATGATTCAGATCATCTGGAATCCTTTCCAATATTTTCTTGTTTTCCTAACAAGATCTAAAGTTTTGTGAGAAAAAACACTAATTTATATATTTCTATATTCATTTCATTCTGAAACTCCAGATCCCCAGATCCCCATTCCATATTCCTTTCCATCTATTCCATCTGTCATCCCTTCCAAATATTTTCCCAAATATAAAACCAGTAATAATATAAAATCGGTCTGAGCTCTGTATTAATAATCAGAAAATCCGCATTTCTGTAGTAAGCGAGGATGATCTGGGGCGAGAAAAGGAGATAAATAAGTTTGGTGAATCACTGCAATGAAATGAAAACAATGAGAGATATCAGGAACAAAAAAACAATTATTTGGGATAATGAAAAAAGGAAAGGATTTGATGAATGAGTAAGTGAGAAAAGAATTGGAAACAATGGGAAAATGAAATCAGAAAAGAAGGGATGTGACTTGTGTTTCTGATTATTGAATGAGAAGTTTCAAGTTCTGAATGGGATGAAAATAAGTCATTGTTCCTGTCAGAAATGGGATCAGATGATATAATTTTTTGTGGGTCATTGTTTTGGACAGCTGGTGAAAACATAGGAAATACTTTGATAATGAGAAAAATATTTAAGCATTAATTGATGGAAGACGTGAAATTGGATAAGGGAGCCCCATTGTGGAAAGTTGAAAATTATGAGAACTGGAAGATGCAGACAAATCTCTATTACTTACAATACCGGCCAAAACGTTTATATTTTTCCTTTTTCAGCAAAAAATGCCCAACTTTGAGAGTCTGTCATGGTAATTCTGATAGTGACAACCAGTAGGTTTTTGATGGATCCTACAGATCAAAAGTAGAGTTTCATTTTTGTAGTTGACAACTTTTTTGTACGGGCACTCCCTAGAGAGTTTTAAGGGGACAGCTCAAAAAGCACTCTATTTTGCACTGAAATTGGTCGATTTGAGGGAGAAACGTATCTTGCTAGGGAGTGTCCGTACAAAAAGTTGTCAACTAAAAAAACAAATCTCTACCTTTGTTCTGAAGGATTCATTAAAATTTTTCAAGGTGTGACAATCAGCATTACCAGGACACACTTTCAAAGTTGGACGATTTCAATTGAAAACGGCCAGAGTTCGTATCTTTTTGCACAGTACTGTACGACTAGATCTCTAGAGTCTTGGCCATACCAGACGAAAACTATCATTCCATTCTTTGCCGACTCTGCTGGCTAGCTATTTTCTGATTTTTCTGGTTCATGTTTTAAAAATCTTAAAAATTCTTTTTAGATTGTTGACTTTTGCAAATTTTAGCTCTCAATTCTCCAGATATTTTCTCTTCTTGTAGTGTAAAAGTGTTCAAGAATCAACTACTCTAACTGATTACTTTAACATCACAACAAACCCTCAATAATCTCTTTTTTCTCTTTTGAAAATCTTCAAAAAGGTTTAGGATCATCCTCCTTACTGATCCTAGAGAATCTGAATATTCAGAAGAGAATTCGACTCGAAACCACTCGAGAAATATTAGAAAATCCATCCGAAATCCGACTGAGGGAGGCGATTAAATGGTAGTCGAGAAATGGAATAAAAGCAACCGAGACTCACAAAATTCTTCATTTATTCTGGAGTTACCTTCTGAATTTCTTACTCTTCTAAAGTGTAATGCTCACAAACTTCTGGAATTTTCAATTCATATTCATCATATTCTGTTGGATTCCGATTGTATTCTCTGAGGACGAGAAGAATGAACAAATCACGGTTCGTTGATTGACGTAAAGAAGGGAGAAATTTGAATTTCAAGTAAATCAAAATTCAAATTTTTATAGTCGTACTATGACGGCAAGAAGAGAAAAGAAAAGAGCTGGGGTGGTGGATGTATCCTTTGTTTTTCGATGAGTGTGTAATTAGGTCAAAAGAAAACATGTGGCTTCTTTAGGAAATGAATCATCTGAAAAAGAAAAAGAGAGACAAGGAAATAAAAGAATAGAGAAATAGGTCATTTACACTATAAATTGAGGTAATTTTCAGTTGAGAATCGGAAGTATCAGCTCGAAGGAAAATGGGAAAATGCTGGCGAGTATTATGGATATGGCGAAGAAGAAAATGATCGAGCAGGGAGTTTTGGGAAAGAATTTCGATATTGAGTGAGTTTGTGGATAAGGGAGTGGGAAAGGTTTTGAAAAGATGAGAGTTTTAAAACGTTTTAACGCAATCTCGGTTAGCTACAGTACCGATCAAATGGTTAGCAACTTTGGATGTTTTCAGTGGAAATTGACCAACTTTGAAAGTGTATTTCGGTGTCATCTGATTGTCCGATAAATTATTTTTTATATGAGTTGAACAGAGCAAAAGTTGAGCTCCGTTTTAATAGTTTACAACTTTTTTGTACGGAAACTATCTCAAAAGTTACAGGTTGTTAAAGTGAAAAGTTCCTAAATTGCATTGAAACTAGGTCAAGGAGAAAATACTTTGATGACCTATAATTTTCATAGTGGTGTACCTACAAGAAAATTATTAGCTATAAAAATTTTGTGTTATTTTCGGTCTGTCCAAATCATACAAAATTGAGTTTATCGGACAATCGGGTGACACCGAAATTCACTCTCAAAGTAGGACATTTTCATCTGAAAATGGCAAAATATGATATCTTTTTGGTTGATACTGTAGGCTAGCTCTAGAAAGGCCAAGCTACCACTTTTTGACTGATAATTCTCCTTATGTACTGTAACAGTATATGGTTACAAATAAATATGCCAACTGAGTAACAATCTTTAAAAGATTTCTAACACGCGTCGAAGTTCCCGAAAACAACCGCAAGCCCTTATAGAAGTCTTCATGAACCTTCCTAATTAGCATCATTCCCTAGTCTCTTGAAAGTTCAGATCCATCTGAAAATAACAAAAAAATGAGTTTTCAGAGTAATCAACGTGGAAGGATGTGGAGTTTCATTTGAGGGAGTTGCAGCAGCTGCATCACTGTATCATGTCCAGCATATTGATGCTTTCTTTGGTCCATTTTGTGCGAAAGGTTAGTTCAAAGTCCAACTTCTGTCTCTGGACATAAAACAATTGAAAGTCTCTCCGGGATGTAAAAAAGTGTAAAGAAAGGAAAGGAAAAGTAATTGAAGTCGTGACTTTTTCAAACATTTCTTCCATTTTAATGTCGTCATTTATGTGAAAATAGAAGTAGAAAAGTCATCAGGAACACAGGATAAATGGAGCTTTTTTGACGTGCGTATTCTGAATAATTTTGACTTTTTGAATATTAATCAAGGGGATTTCCAGAATGAAGTTTGATTCGAGTGTACTTTACGAGTGAGGGAGGTGTCTAGAAGAGAAATAGGAATCCTAGAAATAAGTTATATTGCAAATTAATAGAACAGTCCAGTCTGGAATACTGAAGACCACTTATCCAATTGTCTAGCTTTTTCAATGAGAAATGAATGGTAGATTTCCACAAAATTTAGCTTCTTGGAAGCTTTGGTATTTTAGAAATAAAGAAATTTGTCATCAGAAGACTAAAAGGTTGTGAGAAATAGAATTGTGGGAAATCTATTTTGAGCTACAATACCGGCCAAAAACATCACATTTTGCCATTTTCAGTTGAAAATGCCCAACTTTGAGAGTGTGTCATGGTAAAACTAATTATCCCACAAAGTGACTTTTTATGGGATCAAACAGACCAAGAGTAGAGCTCTATTTTTGTAGTTGACAACTTTTTTGTTCGGACACGTTTTAGAGAGTTATAGTAATTTTAAGTCAACAGCTCAAAAATCACTCTATTTTGCATTGAAATGGGTCGATTTAAGGGAGAAATTAGTTTGTCGATACGTAACTTGCTTGGGAGTGTCCCTGCGAAAAAGTTGTCAACTACAAAAATGGAGTTCTACTCTTTATCTGTATGGTCACATAAAAACTTATTTTGTGGAATAATTATTTTTACTATGACACACTCTCAAAGTCAGGCGTTCTCAACTGAAAAAGGCAAAATGTGAAATTTGTATTTTTGGTCGTTACTGTATTTGCTCTCAATCTGGACGCGACTTATAATTGGTTAATGTAGCCACAGTATCTCAGTGTACATTTACAGAACTTTCACCAGTTGCAACAATGGCATCCTACTGGAACATACCCATATTCGCTTACACAGCTACATCTGCCGAATTCTCGGATTCAAAAATCTACAAAACTCTGTTGAGAACTTCATTCCAATCTCTCTCCTCAATTTCTGATGCAACTGCTGCTTTCATGATTCATCACAACTTGACAAAAGCGTCAATCGTCGCAAATATTGGGACAGATTCATTCGAGAAGATATCAAGTTTGGAGAAGGCATTGAGATCTCGTGGAATCACAATCACAAGAAGAGTCATGTTTGAAGAGAGTTCAAGTGCTCAAGATTTGGTGGATAATGGAATTATGAATGAGTTAAAGGACAATTCAAGAGGTACGGAATACTGGTTTCGAGCCTTGAATCTCTTGACTTTTAAGTGTTTTTTTTTCTTGCGTCATTTCCTTTTTTAATCTGATCTTTGATAGTATATTCACTGCTGAAATCTAGATTAAGAGGGGCGAAATGAACTGTGGGGGCTCAAAAAGTCCAATCCATTTGTCTGGAAAAAGTGACTGAACTCCGTCAACCGTTGTCCGGAATTCTGGGTTTTTTCATTCCGGGTTCCAGATTCCGGTTTTTTGAGTTCCCGATTTCCGGAATCCGGAAGTTTTTTTTTCAATTTTTTGAGTTTAAAATAGACTATAGTACTTCTTTTTCAGTGTTGATCCTTAAAAGCAGTTTTAAATTCCCGAATTCCAGAATTCTGGGTTTTTTCGTTCCGGTTCCGGATTCCGGATTCCGAAAACCGACTAATGTCATTCCGTACAACTATGATTGTAAAGTCAACAACCATCTCATTACAGTAATCATCCCACTGTTCTCTTCCACACGAGACCTATCTTCTGTATTTCGAAATGCAACTCAAATTGCCGAAATGTCAAATTCCGATTTCGTCTACATCAACCCCCTTATTGTCTCTCGAAACTCTGCTGAACCGCCCATTTTCTATGGAAAAATTGCACAAAAAACGATCAAAACAGATTATCCAAACACAATTCAAATTTACAATTCGTATGGATTCTCGGATGATCTTCTCAATGAATTCATTGCGATTTTTGACAAAACAAAACGGATTTATATTGATGAAAAAGACCTGTTCAACTACGTCGCTCTCTACGAAAGTTACTGTGTTTTCGCCAAGATGTCTCAAAAATATTTGCATTTGAACTACAAAAATATGACGACTTTTGCTAGGAATGGATCGAGAATCGATGGAAAATCATTCTACAATATGGCAATTGGAATGACATTTCCAGGTACATTGGGGACTTGATTTTAAGTTTAGTTATTGTGAATTTCAGGAGTGATGGATAATATAACTTTTGACAATGGAGCAGAGAGAATGACCTCTTTCAGCGCATTCTATGTGGATGGTAATAGAGATCAGGTTAGTGGAAAACAGAGAGAATTAGGGAGGATTAGAAGGAATGTTGGGATGTGTTGACCAACTAATAGGATTCGGAATGTATTGGAAAAGGTTTAAGCTGGTTTTCTCTTCTAATTGTAAAACCAATCGAAGACTAAAACTGAATCTCTGCATTCTGAAAGAAGAAGCAACATCTAGAAAGTTTGTTTTACTCAGAAAACTTTTTCTGATTACAAAAAACAAGATATACAATTTGGTTTTTTTTTTGAAAGTGTATTTCGGTGTCACCTGATTGTCCCATCAAATATATTTTGAATGAATCATACAGATCAGACGTAGAACTCCAGTTTTGTAGTTGACAACTTTTTGGTACGGACACCCCCTAGAGAGTTATGGTCATTTTAAGGGGACAGATCAAAAACAGCACTATTTTGAGAAAATAACTTTGCCAATACGTAACTTGCTAGAGAGTGTCCGTTCAAAAAAGTTGTCAACTACAAAAATGAAGTTCTACTCTTGGTCTGTTTGATCCCATAAAAAGTTATTTTGTGGGTTAGTTATTTTTACCATGACACACTCTCAAAGTTGGTCATTTTCCACAGAGAACAGCCAAAGTTGATAAACTTTTGGCCAGTACTGTAGCTCGGGTTTCGCTGAAAATAATGAGTCAATCCAACTCATACAACAATTTCAGATTCGAACCGTCGCAGTCATCAACTCAACAGTCACATCCAAGAACTGTATGGAAGCAGTTTGTATTGAACTTGTAAGTTCATTTTCCTTTGCTTCTTTTCAGACTGACTTATACTTCCAGATTGTCTCCGACGTCGTCACGAAATTCTGGCCGACTCTCACTGGAAAGTTTCCAGATTCTGAACCGGAATGTGGATTCCGTGGAGAGAACTGTGATTATACACAGACAATCATATTGATCACAGCTGGAGTTTGCTTAATTATCACTGTAGTTTTGGCAGTTTGGTTGAGAAGAGCATGTGAAACGAGTGCTCTTGAGAAGATGCCATGGAGAATTCTGAGAGATGACGTCCAGATTCTGGATGAAGAGCAAGCGAAATCTGTGGTTTCATTGAATTCAGCAACCACAAAAATGTCTCAAGTGGAAACAAAACTCATCAAAAACCATGCGATTGTTGGAGTGAACACTCATGCAGTTTATGATTTATACGAGCAGAGACAGAATATTAAATTCAAGAGAGAGGACTTGGTTCTGTTGACAAAGGTAAATAATTTTAAGAATTTTAAGATCAGTTACAGTATTGGTATATTTCAGATGAAACAAGCAGTTCATGACAATATAAATCCATTCATTGGTATCTCGTTCAACGAGAAAGCTGAACTTTTACTTCTATGGAAGTTCTGCTCTCGGGGAACCCTCCAGGATGTCATCTACTGCGATAAATTCAATATGGATGAGAAATTTCAAGGAGCTTTCGTTCGAGATATCACTTTGGGATTAGAGTATTTACACTCGTCTCCAATTGGTTTTCATGGTGGACTTGCTTCATGGACAGCGTTGATTGACAAGAATTGGATGCTCAAATTGACGGATTACGCAGTTGGAGATCCATTGAAAAGATGGGAGAAGCATGGAAGAATCAATTGTAAAATAGATAATGAATCGGAAAAACAATGGCAGCAGATGGGTAAGTTTAGGTATCCAATGAGTTAGTTCAGTCGAGTTTTTAACAGAAAAGTTGTGGTGTCGAATGGAATTTTTTACAGCGCTGTGCAAAAAGATACGAACTTTAGCCGTTTTCAGTTGAAATTGTCCAACTTTGAGAATGTGTCATGGTAATACTGATTGTCCCATCAAGTCGCACTATTTTGCACTAAAGTTGGTTGATTACTTTGTCAATATGTAGCTCTCTAGGGAGTATCCGTACAAAAAAGTTTTTAAATACAACAATGAAGCTCTACTTTTGATCTGTACGATTCATTAAAAACCTACTGGGTGTGACAATCAGAATTACTATGACACACTCTCAAAGTTGAACAATTTCAACTGAAAACGGCCAAAGTTCGTATCTTTTTGCAGCACAGTACTGTATCAAAAATTACTTTTTAAAATCTTTTTTTTTGCAGCAAGTCTATATGTTCCACCTGAAATCCGAAGTGCAAATGAGAAGAATCGAATCAAAAGAATGGATCAAAAATGGCAGGGACAGACTATAATTCGTCGCCAACAATCGGATATCTATGCATTTGGAGTCATCATTTACGAGATTCTATTCAGAAGTTTACCGTACGATGAGAAAATGGATTTGACAGGTTTTGAACTCTCCATTTTTATATAGAGATCTGATTTTCAGAAATGGCTCAAAAGGCGGCTGAAGGAGATAAGATTCCGAAGCCTTCGATTCAAAGAAATAAAAAATTGAATCCAGATATGATTGCACTGCTTCAGGTGAGTTTTAAAAGTTTTGAATCTATTCCACTTGTGTTTTTTTGTGATGAATGACGATTTGTTGACTCATAAAAATGGTTGATTCTGTTTTCAGGGCATTCGGATAATAGTAATCCAACTTTTGAGTCTTCTCTCCCAAAAGGAATTTGATTTCACGAAAAGTCTCATGTGGATTCACTCACTCAATTACTTAAATCCAATTGTATTTCTCAGGATTGTTGGAGTGATCAACCAGATATGAGACCAACCATTCGAAGAGTTCGTTTGGCAACGGAAGTCGCACTCAAGACGTAAGATTCTGGTTTTTTTTGGAATCCATACAATTTTCTATTATTCAGGAAGGGAAATCTAGTTGACAGTATGATGAGAATGATGGAAGAATACGCGAATAACTTGGAGAAACTTGTTGGAGAGAGGACGAAGTTAGCAGAAGAAGCTAATTTGAGAGCAGAGAGACTTCTGTTTCAGCTGCTTCCAAAGTAAGATCTCTTTTACTCAAAGTTACAGTAAGATATACAATTTGGCATTTTTCAGTTGAAAATGACCCACTTTGAGAGGGTTTTACGGTATCAGTGATTGTCCCACAAAATAAATTAAATATAAACCATACAGGACAAAGGTAGAGCTCCATTTTTGTAGTTGACAACTTTTTTGTTTGGATACTCCCTAGAGAGTTATGGTCATTTTAAGGGGACAGATCAAAAATCACTCTTTTTTGCACTGAAATGGACAATCTTTGTCGATACGTAACTTGCTAGGGAGTGCCCGTACAAAAAAGTTATCAACTACACAAATGGAGCACTACCTTTGTTCTGTATGATTCATTCAAAATCTATTTGATGGGACAATAAGTGATACCGTAACGCCCTCTCAAAGTTGGGCCTTTTCAACTGAAAACGTCAAAATTGTATATCTTACTGCACGGTACTGTATTACTGTAACTGATAGAGATAATTTAAACGACAACGAACGAAAGTCACACAACGAAATTTTCATTTTCAGACACGTGGCAATCGAGCTGAAAGCTGGTCGAAGTGTTCCACCGAAAATGTATGATTCAGCTACCGTAATGTTCAGTGACATCGTTGGATTCACTAAACTCTGCTCTGCTTCCACACCAATTGAGGTATAGCATCTTAAAACCGTAATTATGCAAATCTCAACTTCTTCTTACCAGGTGGTGAACCTTCTGAATAAGTTGTATTCTGAATTCGATTCGACTCTAAACAGGCACGATTGTTATAAAGTGGAGACAATTGGTGACGCCTACATGGTTGTTTCCGGTATTCCAACTGAAAATGGACAACGACACGTGGCAAATATTGCATCTGTGACTCTGGAAATTCTGGAATTATTGAAGAAGTTTGAGGTTCCACATCGAAAAGATTATCGATTGACAATTCGTTTGGGATTCGCTTCTGGACAAGTGGCAGCTGCTGTCATTGGATTACGATCACCCAGATACTGCCTTTTCGGAGAAACTGTACGTCTTCGGAATCAGAGAATCAGATGTTTCTAATTATTTCAGGTCAACATCGCATCAATCATGGAATCTTCTGGAGAAGGTGGAAAGATTCAGATGACTGATATTTCTAAACATCTTCTGTCTAATGAATATCCCGAATATATCATTGAAATTCGAGGAATCAATACTAGTATGGTAAGAAAGTTTTCTAAAAAATTATAAAATTATTTTAAAAAAATATAATTTTCAGAAACAACCAGATTTCATAACTCATTGGTTGATTGGAAAAGACGACGAATACTTCAAGAAAAAATCGAATCTTCTGAATCTTTAAAATTCAAGTTTTTGTATTTTTTGCCTGCTCAATTGCATTTATTTTTGACATGTAAACTCATTTCGCATTTATTTTCCCATTTGACTGCATTTAATATTTTTTCTGTGATCTCCCATGAATATTTCTATGTTTATGTCGAAACCCATCCCCCAAGATCATATCACCAGTTCCCGTAGTTTTTCGAATCTGCTTGATTTTTAACCTAGAAACATTTCTTGAGAAGAAAGTACAACGGTACAACATGGATGTGAACGTGGTTCAATGATGAAACTATGAATTATGAAAAAGGTAAGAACAGGGATGTGCAGGTGGATCTAGGATGGGACTATGAGTCAAATAAAAGGGTAAAAACAGGGATTTGTGGTGGTTTCAAGAAGTGAAAGTATTAACAAAAGATTACTAGATAGATAAAACATTACAATAAATTTCCTAGGTTTGGATAGAACAGAGTAAAACAATGGGGGAGAGCGGGACGAAAAGCTTAATTCATGCAAGAACTTGATCTTTTACGAGATCGCTTAACGATCGGCTCGGCATTTTTCTGTCCGAAGAGGCTGTGGATTCCAGCAATTTCAGTCCATCTCAACAAATCTCCGGTCAACGGCTTCTTTATGTCCTCAAGTGTGCTGAGACGACTTTTGATGGCATTTTCCGGCAGGTCCGTAATTTTCAACAGGAACGAATTTTCGCTGTCTGGAAAATGAATATTTGAAATCAGAGATGATATTGAAAATAACATACATTTTGGAATATCGTCTTCATAGTTATCCAGCTCTTCTGCAAACAGGCCCATCTCACGGAGCTTGTACTCTTCGCTGACAACTTCTCGCTTCAGAAGAGTGAGGAGTTCCGGTGGAGTCAACGTTGGTGACTGAAATCATTTTAATTAAAGACTGCCCTCTTGAATGTGGAATGTGAAAATACCTCGATAATAATCGGGAATCCTCCAAGTTCTTGACGGTAGAGGATGACGTACTTCTGCATTAGATGATCCGGAGCAACAGAAGGTTTGAGAAGCGGAACAATCAGGAACTTTTTTCTTCCAAGTGTCGTCTCATTGTCTACAACCGCTTTGAAGTTCTCATGCCGACTGAGAATATCAGCCGAGCACGATGGATCAAAGTTGGTGCTGCACAGCATTCGGTAATCCGTCTGCAAGCTGCAACCATAAAACGCAGCGAATCGATTGGTTACATCAGCGACACTATCATTTGGTGCATAATATGCACGATCGATCTGTAAATAGTTTTTGTATCGAAGCGGAATCAGTGACTCGGTTTCAATAAGTATTCGACAGATAAAGAATGACTTACGATTGGAGTAGCATCCATTGTCTTCAGGAAGTAACATTCAACGGATACCATATTACTGTTATACAATACTGGCCAGCACGAGAGAGAGTGAGCACTGAACCGATACGATCCGGTTCCTTGATGCATGAGAAGTCTAGCTTTAAGCATCATTCTGATCATGTGACGATCCTCATCTGATGGCAGGTTCTCCATGGCTTGACTAATTTTCTCTTCAATGTCAGCCAATGTATTGCATTCTCTCTGCACGAGGAGGACACTTTCAGAACATTGAAGGGCCACGATGGCGAGAGCGTAAATATCAACAGAGAAGTCGAATTGATTATCCAACCCGTATTTTCTTGGCGCTAGTTCAACTCCTACACTCTTCACATTCATCGCATCGATACTTTTCGAGAATGTGAAGTCATTAAAATGGCTGATTTTGAATTGACCATTTTTTCCGAACAAGATATTGTCAATTGATATTCCTTGGTGAATGCCATGCGTGTGAATATATGCAAGTCCTTTCAGAACGTCGAACGTCATGCTAAACGAAAATTTGTAGATTGAAGATGACTATTTAAAACTCACCGTTTCCAATTGACACCTTCATTCGTGATTTTCCAGCGAAGAGCTTGTGGACAATCCTCAAATACAGACGAGATGCGCACGTTTCCAGAGCTTGGGTCGAAGTTGTAGAAGCTGTCGAGCATCGAGACGATGTTTTCATGTCTAAAAATACAGAACGGCTTGACTGGGAGTATAACGATGTGATGTTTTTGAATCTCGAACTTTTAAAAATTAAAATTTTGAAATAAACAACAAAAAACTCTTACCGGATGTACCCTTGAATGAAGCATTTGTTTTCATGATGGAAAGTTTTGATGAGTGATTCGACGTCATCACTCGTCCCCTGGAATTATGAAAAAAAATTATTATTTCGGAATAATTTTAGTATTACCGTATTGTACACCGCGTTTTTCACAAAGTAATATGTACTATTTAGCTTGAAAAAGAACGAGCTCTGATTGAGATTCTCCCCTGCTGGAATCGGCACCATTCCGAATCTTCCATTGTCAACAGCGTCAAGAAGAACCGGTGAGAACAGAGACAAATTGACGGGTTCATCAGCCGTTTTTTCCACAATTTGCACGTCTTGTAGAGGACAGTAACCTCTCTTTTGTTTCAATTCGAACGACACTTCGATTTTTTCCAAGTGTTCCTCCAAATTGTTCAGTCTCTTGAACTGGCCGAGATACACTGCACTCGGAATCGATTCTTCTGGTTCCCAAGTTGTGCTGTTTCGATCAAAGCCGAGCCACTTCACCTGAAAATTACTTTTCTTTAAATAAAGAAAAACCAAAAAAATTACTTTGAAATAATATCTGCTGGTGACGTAGGTATTTCTCGCGTTTTTTCTGAATCGGGCGCTCTGCAATTGTTGTATTACTGACTGGTTTAAAACTGAATGAAATACCGTGAAAATTCCAGCGAACTCTTTGTTTTTGTAATGGTAGAACTGTTCGTATGCTTCTTCAAATCTGAAAAAATCAATTTGAGAAGTCAAGTCTTACAACTTTTCCTCACCTGATGAAGTCGATCAGCCTCTCGATCTCATACTCTTGCTTCACCATTATTATTATTTATTGGCTTCAAGTTGTTCTGAAAGTATGATATAAATATTGAGATAGCACGGAAAAAATAATTCGAGAAACAGTAAGAAGGTAATCGAGCTGGGAATCAAGGCGAAGAACAACAAACTGGGAAGAGAGCAAAATGAACTAGGGAGAGCACTTAAATGAGTTTAGGTTTACTACGAGTAATCATTGTTTTTCAAAGTAAAAGGCGATCAATCGAAACAATACTGGCCGAAAACCTGCTAATAGAGTTGAATACAATGAACACAATGAATACAATGAATACAACGAATAACAATCATTAATACCAGTGTGACTCTCCTGGGAAACATTGCTCCGGCACGGCCTTCTGCAGAGGCCCCCTCAAAGTACTGCGCGCAGTGCATTGAGATGGCCTCCGCTGGAGGCCGTGCTCCGGGAAGTTT
The DNA here is from genome assembly GCF_010183535.1 of Caenorhabditis remanei. Taxonomy (NCBI): domain Eukaryota; kingdom Metazoa; phylum Nematoda; class Chromadorea; order Rhabditida; family Rhabditidae; genus Caenorhabditis; species Caenorhabditis remanei. Next base: position 13,271,694 of record NC_071329.1, read on the forward strand.
CCAGTAAATTTTTTGGGAAGTTCGCGAAATCCGGTATTTTTCCGGGAAATTACTGCGAATTACTATTTGCAGACTCGCAACTGGACGTTTCGAAACCGGGAGATTTGAAATGTCCGGTTGCGAGTCCGCAACAAGTAATTAGCAGGAATTTTACGGGAATTTTTTACCGAAAATTTATCCAGAAATTTCCCGAATCGCTATGGGACGCTCACACTGAATAATAGGATTATGCGAAAAAATTCGAAAAATCTCAATGCGCGCGCTCGGTACGCAAACATCCCACATCATACAGTAACTTAATAAATTAAAAAATAACGCAATTTTCAAGTAAAACCTATAATTAAACCGCATCTTCAATACACATCGACAGCAATTCACCTAATATTCCACTACAATTACGTCATCAAGACTTTTCGCTGCGAGATATCCCTCGCACTGGTCCCTACGGTTCCAATCGCGCCACTCCTTGCGTATTGGAAGCGTAGGGACCTGTGCCTCGAATAGTCGATTGCTCCTTTAAACAATGCGAACGCGCATTGTATTTGAGTTGCAACAATGCGAGTATACATTGCATTTCATTGCAGTTGGTTGGATTTACCAAGCGAAATATTTGAAAGTTTAGAGATTTATTTTTCATAATTTAAAGAATAGTTGTTCGATTTCACATTCACAGGGCAAAACATGTTAAACATTACAAATTCTATCAAACAATTATACGAAACTTCTTCGGTGCAATGCTAAAAATTGAGCGATTACTACTTGCAATTCGTGATCTCGACATTGATTGAGTACTGTTGAGGGTGATGTTTTCGAAGCTGTCGGATGGATATGTGCTTGACTTGTTTGATAAATTGAGAATGTTGGAGGGGTGAAGAGGAATCGGCCGAGTGCATTTCATACTCCAGCTGAAATTGCAAAACAAGTTTCGTGGAAAGTTAAACTGCAATAATGGTACCTGAAGACGATTGCAATAATCAAAAGGACAACGATACAGTTGGTCATTTTTCTCATCAATCGTTGTTGTGGGTTCTGATCGGATAGATGTTCTGAAAAATTGTCTGTTTTGTAAGTCACTTCTTGTTCTCCGCCTCACTCACCACTATCACACAAAAAGCGAACCAACGCCTTTTTGTTTGATGCACTATCCAACGTCGTCAGAATACCAATCCGTTCCGGCTTCTCTTTGCACCACTTCTTCATATCAGCTGTTCCGCACGTCACTTCTTTCAAAACCAACTGAAACCAAAATGTTTAATTACTCATAATGGTTCACATGTAAACCTGTTTCTCGGATGTTCTTATTTCCGAAGTCAGAGGAACTTCATTTTGACAGTCTTTCAAAATAAACAACAGTGTCAAGTATGAATCGGTCACAGAACGATTGCTCAGGAGGTAATTCAATCTGAAAATTACAGGTTTCTATATAAAATCCAAATTTCGTCACCTGGAAGTGGCAAGAGTGTGGAACTCATTGCGTAATTTTAATGGAATTGCATCGGATTCGTGGGAGACATTGAGAAATGAATAAAATGTGAACAGAAGCAGAAGATTCCGGATTTTCATGCCAGTCATCACAAGTTGCCATCTGAATGAAATTCGGTCGATTTCTTTATGACCTCTATTGCTTTTTCAACGCGCGAAACAGTAAAATGATGGCGCGAAGCACCAACAATTGAAAAAAAGAGGTTCGTAAATATTTAAACCTCAATCTAACACCGTAAAATACTTTTATATACTGAATATCACAAATACACATTTCAAAAAACCAGCAGTGAAGTAGAAAGAGGTAAGAAGGCGGAAATATAAACATTCTGAAATAAATTAAAATTCTGCAGAATAAGATGCAATGAAAAGAAAATGAAATTTTACAACTTCAATTTAGCAATGAAGTCATCCGCGAAGCTTCCTATGTAGAGTTCTCCGTTGTGCTCTATTACTTGAGACACGTCTCCTACAACTTTTCCAGTAACATCGTGAAGACTTCTGATGATTTGTCCGGTTGAATCCAGTTCCAGAATAATGGAATGTGGAGACTTAAAGAGGCTGAGAAGCGGTTTCCAGTATTGAGTAGGAATTATATCAACAAGGAACTGACGAATTGCTGAAAAGAAGTGTTATTTTTAGAGAATATGATAAAATTTGATAATTACCTGGATGACTTCCAAGCCGATCCAACATGGATGGATGAGTTGCAGATCGAGTTGCTGCTAATCCGACCCAATAAGTTCCTCGTCCACTACTTCTGATATTATCTGGAAGTCCCGGCAAGTTAGAAGAGAACATCTCGATTTTTCCAGATGCTATCGTCAGTTTCTTGATTCTTGCCATACTACACTCTGAGAAGAGAACTGATTGTTTGTCTTCAGTGAGCTGGATTCCATTCGGAAAGTAGAGTTTATCAGCGAGAACCTTCACAGTTTTTGAGGAGATTTTCAAATGTAGAATACGTCCATCCGCGTGATGCTCCAGAATCAATGGCATGAAATGACGACGATCGTGACGAATCGAGCTGTCAGTAATGACAATCTCGTCCTCAGAAATTACATCTAGATCATTGAGGAAGCGTGGTTTGAATCCGTCGATTGGGACACGAGAATCAAGAATTTGAGTGGAAGTTGCTGGAATAAATATTCGTACCAAAAACGATTCAGTTTCTACAAACTCACGATCTTGTTCATTGGTAAAGTCTACAATAAACACTCCAAGATATGCGTCTGCGACCACAAATTTAGGTTTGCCTGTAACTAAACGACGTATTCCAAGTGGTCTGCCACATTCAGGCTCCGTATCGAAATGACCACAATCCGGGAAAAATTTGGATTTTTCTGAATAGGCCACTTTGCTCACAACTTTTCCGTTGACGATTTTCAGAATTTTAGCATCATATACAGAAGCGTAGATTGCATCTGAATTAAAACAAGAAATACATAACATTCTTATAATTTACTCACCATCATCAACCACCATTGACTCAGGCCCTGAAATTTTTCCATCCAAGATATGTGTAGCTTTTTCTAGATCCGCGTTGATGAAGAGGTTTCCAATAAGCCCTGGGGGTGGGTCTAGCCGATATTTCCGAGCTAGAGTATTCTTTTCATCACTGTATCGATAGTAGAGAGCAACCCATGAGATGGCAAGACCTCTGTAAATGTTTTTCTTTGTGTCAGAAGTATGAAGATCGTTATCATTTAAAACTTACATGAACCCGAAGAAGAAAATTCTCCCCATAGCTTTGCACATTAACCAAGAATATGTTGTAAAAACAGTGCAATTTTTAAGATGTTAGTTGTTTTTTGGTGTCCGTATTTCGATGAGCAAAGATGAAGTAAATATTTTCCAGTCCTGGTTTGGTGGGGCAGGATTTTTGGGAAGTATACGGTATGTTTTTGTGTGCAAACACACTGTGCGGACAAAGCATTTTACTTTACGACAGTTCTTTTTAAAAAAGTTCTGTTTTGTTGAACTTCCATTTTTGGACATCCTTCAATTTTGTTTTTGAAAATTCGTGTTTATTAAAAAACACAAATACCTAATCTATATAATTTTTAGTCATTCGCTCTTTAACAACTAGATGGAATTCAATGTCTCCTCGTTTTACGACGGCGAAGAATCCGGCAAGCAACTTAACAGCACTGCTCTCGAACAAGACGAAAATGAACAAAAAGGTCAGTCAATCCTTATTTAACCAATCAAAATATATTTTTCAGAATGGAAGCTGTCGCCCATTACTGCGGAAGAGAGGCGCGTTAAAACCTCCATTTTTCAAAGAAGCTCCCATCTCCAGTCCAGCAATTTCAAATCGCCCCTGAGAGCAGTAAATGTAAGTTCGTCATTCTCGTTAAAAAACCAAACATTGAAGATTGTAATTTCACAGAGCACGGATCCTTCGACTTCTGGTTATGACTCTAAAAACACAACAGCTTGCACACCACAACAGTCTTCTTCATCGTGAGTTTTCAAAGAATAAATTCTCAACCGTTTCGATATTTTTCAGCGACCCAAAGTTGTCTATGTCAGCTGAACTCTCTTCTTTCGTTGCTAACAACAGTCCCAACCCGTTCGATTCCATCCTCCTCAACTCTCTTCACAAATCCATCAATTTCAGTCCACGGCTAATTTTATCATCGGTATGCGTCTTCAATATTTCCTTTCCAAACTTTTCACCTTGTAGCAAGAATCGGGTAGTCAGCAGAAAGGTGGTGAAAAGTTCCAATGGAGTGTAGAGCAATTGGCAATTCTCAAGCCGGCTCACATTTCAGAAGACGAAATTGCCGCTAGTTATCGTTCACCGTACGTGATGACTTGATCAGACAATTTTAAAAGTTTTTCCGTTTTCAGAATTCCAGAAATCGAAGAAAAAATACAAGAGGCTCTGAACGAGTACTGGTCAAACAACGTTAGTTATATCCCATCTCCAGATGGTCCTCGTTTCGTTAATTTGACACATCGCGACGGAACAGTTACAACGATTCGATATGGAGAAGAAGCAGCATCTTCCGAAGGAAATACACCATCACTAGCCAACATTGTTCGGAGGAAAGAAGCCGTGAAAGCTGCATATGCTACGTCGTCACCGAAGCAAAGGCCAAGAAAGTAAGAATTCTTTTTAAGAAATCTACGAAATTAAACGCAAGTACTACAAAATTGCGTCTTCTGTCAAAATTGGAAACCAAACGTTTTTGAAGTTTCAGGAATCTTCGTCAAGTGCGGAATCGTGTCTGCCAAACAGAACTTACGATCCCTCCAGGCCTGGATCTCGATCTGAAAAAGTTACTGGGAGAAAACTTTGTGTATCAGGATCAAGAGGCCGAGGACGAAGAAGTGTTCAACATCTCCGTGTGTTCGAACTTCTCCACTCGTCGGCGACTGTTCTCCAATGGCGGACAACAAGAAGATGGAGCAGAAGATGCCGCGAATTCATCGATAATTTCTACAGATGATCTTCTGATGAATGAATCTTCCGCACAGCCATTTGTTAGTTATTATTCGAGCTCTTGACCTATTAAACAAATTGCCAATTTTCAGAATGATTCGTTATCCCCTGTTCGCCGTTCCGTCGATGTCACTGAAGACATTGAAGACACAACGGATAACTTGGATCAGGAGAATGCTTCGACGTCAGCAACACGTTCACATGCTTCCCAAATAGCAATTAACATCTCGATTCTCAATGATTGCATGATGAACTCAATTGATGAAGCGGAAAACGAAGAGATTGATGAAGAGAAATTAGAGGAAACTGAAGAGCGTTCGGAGGAAATAAGACGAAACATTTTCTCGGATTCGCACTTACGTGAGTAACTATTTGTTTGCCGCTTATTTCTAAGATTAGCTGGACATATAATCTCACTGCTTTCTCATTCGTGCTGCATCTACTATGCAAGTTTCTAACACTCTGCGCTCTCCTTCTCACTTCTTCTCTCTTGGTGCCAATGACTTGCCTTCTAGCTGTCGGCGCACTCATGAAATCTCTTTACTTCAATATTATTATTCCAGATGCCAACGAATACGAAATACTCGATCGTTCATCTTCTTCTAACGCAACACCGCGCCACGAAGATCTCGACTGGACACCTCGTCGATTTACTGGTTCCGTTCCCAGTTCAGTAGTACGAGAACCCACTTCATCGGGAACTTTCGGTTCTGGTGGAGCCGCTCCGCAAGATTTCCGGCGATTCGTTTTCGATATGTCTCCGATACATCCGAATCACAATGTCCCGGCGGCACTGCGAACACCAATTCAACGGTGTCATATGAATCTGCCGCAAGGCCGATTGGACTTGAATGACGATGAAGAAGATAGCATTGATGGGTCCAAATGAAGCGAACTTCGGTTTTGAATGACTATTTTTATTCTTTTTTTTTTGCCCAATTTCTCTCATTCGACTTACCTGTACCATTTCCTGTGATTCTCATGATCTCCAACTCATCCTTGTAGTCTCTGACTTATTCCATATTAATCGTATTTGTTTGTCTCTTATATCTATTTTCATCATCTATCTATCTTGGATATTCATTTTCTAGACAAGATTATAGTATCTCTCTGTCTCTCTTTCCCCATTCAAACTTTTTATATCTATCAATTTCAACTTGCATATCTTTTTCTTTCTCTGTTCATTATCTCTGTCTTTCTCTGTCATTACATAATCTTACTCTGTTTTTGGTATCACTGATTTTGAAAAATCGTCTTAGTTCTTTCATTCGTTCCTCCACGAAAGTTTTCTCTCCCAAGCTATTTATCAAATATGAAATTTTGTGCTTTTTTAAAGTTACTCTTCAATTCCTACATCAAAGGTGTTTATGCGCCTTCTCATACCTCTTTCTCGCTTTCATGCCTCGTTATCCATGCAAATACCGAATTTTCCAGATGAAGCTCTTCGTGCACAACTTCATGTCTTCTCGATTCCTGAAGAATGTCACAGTAGGCTACCCACTCGAGTTGACTGTCAAGCAATTTGAGGAAAAAGATATCGAGTTTGACAGAGAGAACACAATTGTCATGCTGGATAAGGTAGTTACTTAATACCTGTTCAGTTGAAACTTTGATATATTCAGGTTCAATACGAAGCTCTTCTTGTCGCGGCAGCCGCTGTCAATCAAGCAGATCGTATTCCATCCGAACAACCAGCGAAATATGATGAACTATCTGACGATCAACTGAAACAATTCCACCATATACTCATGAATATTGATGTTGTTGATGGGGAACTCATCTGCCCGGAGACTAAAACAGTGTTCCCAATTCGCGATGGCATCCCAAACATGCTGAAAGTTGACGCCGAAAAGTAATTTTCTGTCCTTTTTTTTTAACTCAATCTCGTTACTCTCACTGTATTGTTGTTGTTGTGTTGTGTTTGTCATGTTTCTTCATAATTATATTCAAATAAATTCAATGGTTTATAGGCATTTTATGGGATTCTCTGAACAGTGATTATCAGCCGGTTGACTCGATTTCTGGTGCTTGTCCACAAAGAGCACCGAAATTCCAGTAGCGTTGGTTCTTAACCTCGCTCGGAGAAGTTTCAAATTTACAGTAAAAGTCGTTGATTTTTCCATTACCGGCAGTAGTATTGGATGCGAATATAAACATTTGAAGGCATTCTTCTATATCACTGAAAACAGAGAAGTTTAAAATAGAATAGTCAATCAGATATTTACTATGTCCACTTGTTGAAACTTGGCTCATTTGTAACCCAATTCTCCCATAAAAGCTGTGAGAGAAGTGTGGGGGTGTATTTGGGTGCGTTTTAATTTCGCATGCTGCGCTCTCTCACTCTCTCGTCGGTTAGACGTTTCTCTGCGCTCTCTCACTCTCACACACTCTCTCACCCTCTCTCTCGTTTCTCTGCTCCCTCCACTCTCTCACCCACTCTAGCTTCTCTGCTCCCTCCACTCTCTCACCCACTCTAGCTTCTCTACACCCTCCACTCTCTCACCCACTCTAGCTTCTCTGCTCCCTCCACTCTCTCACCCTTTCTCGTTTCTCTCCACTCTCTCACTCTCTCATGGTTTTTTACTTTTTTTTTTGTAGGACCCGATCCCCTAACCCTGTGTGTGTTGACTCAGAGCACAACCCTTGTGCTAAGTGTGTAAACCAAATCAGAGGGGTAAATGTGGTAGACATAGTGAGGGGCCTCGGGCGTCGGGAGGGGAGCCGGGAGGGGGAGAGGGGGCAAACATGAAGGATAGTGTGTGGGGGGAAGGGGGAGGATGACGTCAGAGGGGGAGACGGTCGAAGGGGGAAGCGTTTAAGTCTGAGCAACGATTTCTCTGAAATTATTTAATTACTTATTTCGTTAATTACTTATTCCGTTAATTAAAAAACGAATATTTTCGAAACTAAATCTGTCAAATCGTTTCGAGACCCAAGTTTCAGAGTATACGGTATCTCTGAAAAATGCGTCGCGCGCGGCGTCCGCGTAATTGATATATTCAAAATCTATTTTCAAATTCCTTCTTTTTCAAATTTTTGTACTTTTTCAATTTTCTTCTTTCTTCTAAGACGTGTCCTTGTGTTTACTGAGAAATGACTAACGGAAAACGTCTGGGTCTCGTACTCCCTCTACTAAAAGCCCTTACTTGACTTTTTTGCCATTTCTACCTTCTTGACTTGGGCGCTTGTCGAAAAAATGTATGTATTGCTGCTTATTGAATCCTACTATTTTCAATTATTCGTCTGTATGGCATGTATCAAGCGATGGATGTTTTATTAAAATAAGTTTTTATTAATAAATATATTATATATAAAATCTTTTTTGTAAAAAAAAAACTAAAAGAAACTGGAAAAAAGAAAAGTTAGAAAAATCAACAAAAACTTCTTAGCTGGCCTTCCTTTTCCTCATCTGAGTCACGGCGTCTCTAGCATGGGACGCTACTTTCCAGTTTTCCGGCTCCACGTGTGAGATTCTACATAACTTCAAGGACCGTGCCCTCGAGAGCGCCGTATACATGAGGCCTGGCATAAACAGGCCTCTAGAGTGCACTACGACGCCGTCGACAGTACGGCCTTGAGAGTTATGTATGGTCATTGCCTCCGCTTCTCGGATGGGGAACTGTTTAAACCAAAAATAGTCGTTGTCCCTCTTCTGGATGCGAAAGTGGGATCTTTCCATGATGACGTTGTTGACTTCGGGAAAGCTGAAATTCGAAAATTTAATAGATTTATATAAAATATTATCAACTCACTCAATCACCAGAGTATTGGGATAAATTTTCTTGATTCTCCCAATCGCCCCGTTGACTAGCTTCCTCCTCTTGTCGATGGTGGTGACAAGAGTCACCTTGCATCCGGGGGCCAGAGTCAATGGTCTGGCCCATCGACTCGTTTCGATCCATTCTTCCACTTTTTCAGCCTCATTCCTCTCCACCTTCAACCAGCGCATTTTAATCGAGTCGGGCATCCTGGCTATTCTCTGAATATTAAAATATGAGTATGTTACAATAAGAAAAGAAAAAACTCACGAATTCATTTAAACGGTCCACAGTTTCGTTTTGTGGGGCCAACATAATAAATTCCTTCTCGGGCCAGGATGCCCTCAATTCATCCAACTCCTCGAAAAGCCCTCCGTGAGTGGTATCCCTGACTCTACAGAATCGCTTAAAAAACGTTTCTGTTTCATCAGGAATTTCGTCCTCACGGAGGGCATTCAAGTGTTTAGCATCTTCTTGTTCCTCGACGCGTACGTTTTTGTGGAGTCTCATCATTCTAAAGAGACCCCACAGGTTTTCGGTGACGCATGGGTAGCTGGCGTCCCGAAGAGCTTTAAACTCGAGCGGGAGAGCTGAAAATTAAATTTTTTTTTTCAAATTTTAAAGTCAAGAAATTTCGAAAGTTTGAAATGTTGTATAACTAACCTTCATAAACCGCTCCGTGGGTAACGGGTTCCAGCTGGAGGAGGTCGCCAAACAGTACCATCGAAATCCCTCCAAATGGTTTTGCTGATCCTCCCCGACCCAGCTGCATATGAGCTGACATTTGGTGAAACAGCAATGACGACACAAGGCTAATTTCGTCCACAAATGCCACTCGGACTCCCTCAAGAGTAATCTTGAGGGTTTTTCTCATGCGCGGGGTTGGGGCTGAAAACGCCTCCTCGTCGTTTATCTAGAAATTTTTAAAATGATTTTCTTTAAATAAAGTATCTAAGTTTAAAATTTTTCAGAATTCCAATAATCAAAAAGTTAAAAATTGAATAAAATCTTACTGGAATACTGAGTGCTGAGTGGATAGTCCTTCCGGCTACATTCAAGGCCGCGGTGCCTGTCGAGGCCATCGGAAGGCATGCCTTTGGACACTTGAAAAACTCATTGGTGTCCTCCTGTAGGGCTCGGAAAAGGGCGGTTTTTCCAGTTCCCGCTGGCCCATATACATAAATATAAATGGGCTTCTCCTAAAGAAAAATATATTGGTACAGGTGAAAAGGAGGAGGGAGAGGGGAGAGTAAACAAACCTGGATGGTGGCGAGAAGGCTTCGGTAGTGGTTTCGAATATTTTGTTGGGTAATATTCAAAACAACCATTTGTGGGAGATATGGGGTTGTTGGCGCATTGAAGAGAGGGAAGGTTGAAGTAACGGACATGATGAGCGGAGAGCACGAAAGCACGAACTTGGCCTTTAAAATAGAGTATGAAAAACAAAAAAATAAATTGAAAAAATAAACTCTAAAATAAAAAATGGTACAATGATGCTTCGCGACTGATAGAAGTTGATGATAGTTGATAGATGGGCTGCATTCTCAAAGGGTTGGACCTTATAATTGCGATGTGTCATTCTTTCGTTGGTTAACTGTAGAAAAATTAGTCATATAAAACGGAAACATTAAACTTTTTGACCCCGTGTGAAACGGGTCCTTATAATTGTGCTGTCATTGGTTGAGTGTAGAAAAATTAGTCATCCATAACGGAAACATTAAACTCCCTGTAAATTTTAACACGTCTTTTTCATATTCAAAAAAAAACCTTTATTCAGACAAAAAAAAAAGAAGAAGATGAAAAATATATATATGTTTATGTGTTTGTTTACAGAACACTTTCAATTATAAAAGAGAAAAAGAGAGATGGTCGGTATGCTTTCAGGCAATCACAGATTGAACTCCTTCTTAACCGTTGGGATTTCAAGCTGGAAGAACTTGATCTGGCGCTGAAGGTTGAGATGGTGTCGACAGACCGTACACAAAGCCAATGCTGAAAACAAAATAAATAAATACACGAAAAATCAAAACTTAGATGGATGAAAATAAATTAAAAACTTACGGATTTGGACCATTCCTGTCTTGACTACTTCCACCTGGCGCTCCGAGTTGAATTGTTTGCAGGGATTACAGATATTGAAGACGAGAGCTCCTGGTTCCTTGAAAAGATATTCCGGCTTCACAACAGCGTTTGTCTCGGATGGGATCACAGCATCCTTTGCTTTCGCTTTGAGCCATTCCTGAAATATTTAAAAAACTATTTCATATAACAAAGTAAATAAATTACCATTTTTCTGGCGGTCCCGTCATCTTCTCCCTCTTTCTCCTCTCTCTTTCTCTTTAATGGAGTCCTCGGTGCGTGGACGATTTTCTTGATTTGGTCGGAAATGGCACCTTCGATCTTGGTTGGTTTATTTTTGTAGGCTTTTGGAAGGTCCTTAACGGCTTTGGTGTTTTCATCGGAGGAGCGGACATGAGACATTTCTTCTACAGAAAAGAGAATATTCAAATTTATTTTTGAGAGAAAAGAAGAAAAAGAAAGAAAAAAAAAGTGGCGTGAAAGGGAGAGCGGTGGAAAAACCGACCGCACAGTAAGAAGAAAAAATAAAGAAATGAATGAAATGAGTGATAAGAGTCAGAAGTGGGCGGAGCTTAACTAATTTTCAGGGATTATTACACAAAATGGATCATGGATAATCAATTAGGATAATTATTACACAAAATGGGCTAATAATGGAGGTAAGCCTGGCACGAAATGGTACGAAGGGGTATCGGAAATCAAAACATTACACAAAAATTTGGCCCTCTTGTGGCTCCCTCATTCTTTCACTTTTTGAATGTAGATGGTTGGTGACGACCCTTTATTAAAGTTGAATATAAAGCTTTCCACTTTTTTCGATTGTTTTGTCGGCTGCGGTTGTGCAAAAACCATACTTTCGTTTCCCATTGTGGAACTTATCTGAATTTTTCCAATTTATTTTTCATTTTTTAGTAAAAAACTCACCATTCCATTTTGATTGAAGTTTTCTTGCGTGACAAAATATCCAGTATTATCCTCGTTCATAACCTTCTTTGGAGCTGATTGAATCATTTTTTCAGTATTCTCGTCGTACTTCAAGATGGAAATTCAACAAATTCTGAATGATGTGCTCGATCAAGTGGTGGAGGCGGAAATGGAGGAGTTGCGAAGCGGACTCGTGAGTGAAATGAACTTATTTGTGGGGTTTAAATAGTTTTTATTTATTAGGTACAAGTGGGCGGAGCTTCCCTGAAAGAACTCACGAAGGTGGTCCGTAGACCTGAAGGCCCCTTCCGTGATATTGTGACTCATGTCACGATGAAATTGGGGGTCCCCCGAAACATTATTCTCCATCCCCAGGGTCCTGAATTGTTCGCTCAGGCCTTAATAGACCTGATGAAGAAGCACGCCCCCTCTAGAGCTTCCACGACCGACCTTCATGTCGGCGTAACTATTTTTTCTGATAGTTTAGTGGAGCATATTGGCCTCCCTCTAAAACCAATAGGAAGAGTGACAGTAGATGACATTGTCTTCAACATGGAGAGAATGAGTCAATCCAGTCGCTCTCCATTGGAATTAGACGTCCCCGAACTGTCGGTGATGTTGACATATGTCACACCGGCAGTGGGTTCTGGAGACGTTCCCCCTGAAGTTTCTCCGAAATCAAAGCGAGGACGTAAGAGAAAGTTTGACACTGAAAAACTTCTCGAACTAATTGCTTTCGAGAAACAAAAAAGGGCGGAGGAGGAAACTAGAGAGGAGGCGAGGGTAGAAAGGGAAGAGACCCGCGCGGCAAAGTCGAAAAAGAGGAGAGGAGGTTGCCCTTTCCTCGATGACGAAGCGGGGTGCTCTGATGATGGAGATGATGAAGAAGTCGAAAAAGAGGGAGAATTCGACGACTTCCTGGATGATGAAGAAGGAGACTATGATATGGAAATGTATGAGAGAAGGGAAATTGATGATCAAGTTCTCGGAGAAATGGAGGAAAAAAGAGGGGAAGAAGAAGACGCGGAGGAGGAGGGAGAACAAACAATTGAAGAAGAAGAAGAAGATGAAGATGCGGACGTGTCGGCTCTTGGACGAAAAGGAGCAACAAATGTTTTGCAAAATAAAGGTATTGACAAATTCTAAAATTAATTGTTGAAAAAACTAACTTTATTACAGTCTCCAAAAATTGTCTCCCTCATGCCCTTCTTCAAGCTCTGTATCACTCCATTTGGAAAGAGAAGAAAACCTCGGTGGCCCTCTACAATTACAAATGTAGTGTGCGGAAAAGTGACAGCAACCCTAATCGATTCAGATGGATTTTCGAAACTGTTGAGGATATGAAAAAGGTAATTTATTTCTGTTGAATACTCGGGAAACTATTTTTATTTTATTTTAGAAAGCTGGCGTGACCAAATCCGAAAACTTTGGTTATCTGGATATCAAAGCCTTCCAAGAAACAGTCTTCAAGAACTACAAGATCCTCGTCTTCGAGCAGAACTCCACTCTCCCCTTTTTCAAAGGGGACTACACTGGCGAGAAGAAGATGTTGGTCTTGTATCTCTCAAATGGTCATTTCCGTGCTGTTAGAAGTGTGTGTACCCTCCTGGACACCCTGTATTATTGCGGCAAGTGCGACGCAAAATTCAGGGATGCGTCCTCACACTATAATTGCAAGTTGATCCACAGGAAATGTGGCAAGAAGAACTGTCCAAAAGCGGAAGATGATAAACCAGTTGTGTGCGAAAAATGCCAAGTCAAGTTCCCCTCGGAGGCATGCTTCGAAAACCACCTTCAGAAAGGTAAACAAATGAACATAAAGGGGGAGTCTAACTATTTGTTTTTAGGGCCACGAGGAGGAAAAAGTAGGTGCGACCACACTAAGTTTTGTAAAAAGTGTGAAATGCCCTACTTCCGCAACAAAAACTCCAGACCTCACGAGTGTGGTGAAACCTTCTGCCACAGATGTCAGATAATGAAGGGTGAAATTCATCACTGTACGATGACAGTCAGTGAGAAGAATGAGAAGAGACTCAAGCGGACGTACTTCTACTTTGACATTGAGGTTTGTGTACTCTTATATTGGTCAGAAAATAATAGAAAATTTTCAGAGTAAGGCTGTGGAGGAAGGAGAGCAGATCCCGATCGTGTTCACTGGGGTAAGATGTTGCCCAGAATGTTCTTCTACAATCCCCAAAACCGTGAAATATGATGGTACGAAGCCGGAAATTAGAGATGCCACCGACACTTGTGCCAGATGCTCACCAAATGGACGCATAAAGATAATCGAGAGCATCTATTACGGTAACAGAGATCTGGATTGTAAGTCCGAAATTGGACAATTCGTGATCTCTGAGGAGAACAAAGGGTCGACACTCGTTGCCCACAACATGTCTGGGTAAGTGAAATATGAAAAACTTTCTAATTTTCATTGAATTTCTTTCAGATATGATGGTCAATTCATACTTCAAAGCCTCATCGCCTCCAACAAATCCGCACCGGAAGTATGCCTGGATGGTACGAAACTGATTTATCTGAAACACAATGGTGTCCGGATGGTCGATTCAATGAAATATCTCCCGATGAGTCTCGCCACAATGGGAAAAACGTTTGAAGTGGATTCTCTGAAGGGGTAAGTATTTACTTTTCTTGAAAAAATATAGAAAAAACTTTTCCAGAGATTTCCCAATCAAGTTTATAAAAGAAGAAAACTATGATTATGAGGGAGATCTCCCGGCAAACGAGTACTATACACTGGACAACAAGTCGTCGTCTGAGAGAAAACGTATGGAGAAGGTACTCGCTGAGGAAAGAGAGGAATATAAGGCATCCAACAAGAAGTTCAACTTTTGTGAAGAGTTGATCAAGTACTGTTATAATGATGTGTATATCCTCGCCACATCAATGACTACTTTCCTGAAGGCCTTCGAAGAGTTGACAGATGTCTGTTTGTTAGAGGTTGGTTCTTTCCCCGTCTATTTCTCCACTCTCTCACCCAAACATATGGTTACCCCCTTCCCGCACTTTCCCCTCGCAACATGTGTGTTTTCTAACTGTCTGCGTTTCTTACAGGAGTCGGTCACTATCGCTTCGGCCGCGATGACCACTTTCCGACGCAATCATCTCCAAAGAAAGTTCCCAATTGTGTTGGACGTCAAACCATCCGCCTCCTACAATGCTTCCATCAAGAGCCAAAAGTATTTGGCATGGATTGGACATAGGGATGGAGTCCAAGTGGAAATTTCCTCGACTTATGGAGAAAAGAAGATTGGAAAATACCGAGTTGATGGCTTCATTGACAAATGTGAAAAGTACCCGGAAGGAAAAATAATTGAATTCAATGTGAGTCTGAATTTTTTCTTCAACATAATTTACTTTTTGTTTAGGGGTGTTACTGGCATGCCCACTCGTGTTCGTTTGCTGATGACTCAATGATTGGCGACATGACAGGCGAAGAGGTTCGAGAGAGGGATCGAATGAGACTGGCCGAACTGAAGGAAAGTGGATATCCTGTGGAGGTCGTTTGGGAGTGCGATGTGGACGCGGAGCTCCGAAACACCCCGGAAATGGCTGATTTTTTCGCGAATCATGAAGTTTCCGTAAGTTTTCAAACTTTAAAAATAAAACAAAATTATATTTTAGGGGATCCTCCAAATGGAGAGAGCCTTGGTTGGTGGCAGGACTGAGGTTTTTAGACTGATTGTCGATGATAAGGGCAAAATTATGAACTTCAACGACGTCATCAGGTATATTTTCCACCTTTTTTATCATAAAATCGTATTTTTCTTCAGTCTATACCCATCCGTGATGAAGTACTGCCGTTTCCCTGTCGGACCGCCAAATGATGTTCCAGCAAAGGACCTCAAAGTCCCAATGACGACCCCTGAGGATCTGACATTCTCAGGATTCATGTTGTGCAGGGTTTTGGCTCCTGACGATCTTCGGCTTCCACTCATTGCCGACAAGTCCTGTGGAAAGTTGGTTTTCGGACTCTGCAAAAGTAAGTATTTTCTTCAAGTTCCCCAAAATTACATTTTTCTTCAGTCTGTATGAGAGAGGAAAACCAAGAAGACTGCCAACACACGGATGATGAAAGGTCATTCACGGGTGTGTACACAACCGTTGAACTCCACAAAGCTCTGAGCCTGGGGTACAAAATTTTGGAAGTTTTCCATGTAAGTTGATTTACATTTATTTCTAAACAAAAATTAAATTTATAGGCCATCGAATACAAATATTGGGTGGGAAACGACCTCGAGGGCAAGGGAGGACTCTTCACCTCTTATATAAACAAGATGATGGTGGAGAAAATTGTAAGTTTTTTAATTAAAAACAAATATGAAAAATTTTATTTCAGCATGCTAGTGGATGGCCAGAAAGTGTCGTCACCCCGGAAGAGAAGGAAGCGTTCATTGAAGGGTACCGGACCATGGAGGCTATCGAGCTGGATGCCGATAAGATGGAGAAGAACCCCGGAAAGCGAGCCGTCTCCAAACTACTCCTCAACTCCCTCGTAAGTTTTTTATTGAATTTTAAAAATTCTGAAAGTTTTTATTTTAGTGGGGAAAAACGGCCCAGAGGGTGGATAAGACGAACACGTCAATCATTATTGATCCGGCCAAGTTTTATCGTATTCTTTACGATAAAACCGTCGAGATTCAAGACGTGAGAGCCGTCAATGACACCCTCGTCGTCAAGCACCAAAAGAGAGCCGAATGTCTCGAGAGTCTCCGGACGAGTGCCATGCACATCGCCGCGATGACAACATCCCACGCGAGGCTCCACTTGTATAGGTTGATGGAGAAGGTGGGACCAGACAATCTGGTCTATACAGGTAAATTTATAAATTTGAAAATTCCTTCACTAATTTATTTTTTCAGATACCGACTCCCTCATCTACACGGTGCCAGATGGAGAAGAAGACCCTCTGAAGGAAGATCTGGGCAAATACTTGGGGGACCTCACAAGCGAATTGAGTGGGAAAATGAAGGAATTTGTAACTTTAGGTCCCAAAACCTATAGTTACAAACAGGAGATGGAAACCGGTGAAGAAAAGGTAAACAACCAAAAAATATATTCATCAAACTTTAAAAAAATTTTCCAGATTTCGCTGAAAGCCAAGGGATTCACCATGACTTCAGCAGCCGACAAAATCGTCACCTTCGACAATATGAAGACGATGGTTCAGGAAGTCTTGGAGGAGGTCACGCCGAGGACAGTTCAGAAGGTGCCCCAGTTCACGATGCGGAGGGATCGGGAGCACAATGTCTACGCCCGGGACATTGAAAAACAAATGAAGTACACCTTCAACAAAAGACGGGTTCTTTCGGACGGTTCAACACTGCCCTTCGGGTATCGACATAAATAAATTTTGTATATTTTTTCTGTACATATTTTTTCATAATAAATTTATTTTTTCAAGTCCACGTCAAAGTAGTGGGAAAGCAAACAGACACACAGACAGACAGATGGGGGAAGAAGAAGGGTGGTGATGAAATAGTTGAGAGAGGGAAGGAGGCCGCAAATGCCGCAAAGTGTACTTACGTACTTGCGCGGGGACCGTCTGTAGAGGGGAAGCAAACACACGATGGGGGAAGAAGAAGGGTGATGATGAAATAGTTGGGAGAGGGAAGCGTCCTTGCGCGGGGCCGGGGACTGGGAGACAGAAAAGATAGGCCATGTCGATTTACGGGACGGCCATCGCATATTTTAGTGAAATATTGTCGAGAAATGTGTTAATATCGGAAATTATGCAATAAAATGGAAAATTCATGAGTTTCTCCAGTTATCGAAAAATTAATAGAAATTTTTTCGCATCGAATGGTATGAAAATGAAACAAAAATATTCAAAAAAATATTCATTCATCATGGTTAAGCTAGCTTGGCAGTCTACTATTCTTGTTGTTGGCCCTAGTGGTCAGGGAAAAAGTACTTTGGCACGGAAAATAGTCGATCAAAGGAATACAATCTTTGATGTGGATAGTAAGATCTGTTTTTGGTACTATGACACGTTCGAAAGTGTACCCGATTCGATGAAAAACCGGAAAGATATCATTTTACGCGAAGGACTACCAAATCTCGAAGAATTGAAGAAATATAAGAAGGAACAGGCTATGGTGGTAATTGATGACTTAATGACGAAAATTGACCAAAACTCTGGAATGGAGCGTCTAGTGTCAGTTTTAGCCCATCACTACGATATGACCGTAATGTTTCTCCTACACACCATTTTCTATTCAAAAGTGATAAGAAATCTCCGCCTCCAAGCAAGTTATATCATTCTATTCAAGAACAATTCTGATAAATCGAGTGTCCGGTGTTTGGGTTCCCAGCTTATGCCCGGAGGCTGTAACACTTTTCTCTCCATTTATTCTGACGCTACCAGCCAACCCTATACTTATTTGTTGATCGACCTTCACAAAAGTTGTCCTGACCAAATTCGGTATCGTGATAATATACTTCCTGGAAATATTACTCATGTCTACGTCCCGAAATAACTATCCCCAGTGGGATTTGAAGACTTTTAATGAAATTATGGCTCTTTCGGCAACTTCTGACAAAAATGCCCGTATTGCTCTAATAAATGCAATTCCGGACCAAAAGCTAATTTGTTTGGTAGAGTTGGTTTATAATGTTTTGAAAGGAAATGTTCAAATATCTCAAAAGAATGTCCGTCGTCTTCAACGTTATTCTACCGACTTGAGACGCCTATCAACCCTTCGAAATATTGACGAAACTCGTCAGTTTCTAATTCAAACTGGTGGTACACCAATTGCTGTCCTTTTGCCAGTTCTAATTTCTGCTGCTTCTTCTATTCTGGAACATGTCCTACAATAAATATGTACTACTATCCGTGGAAGAACATGAAGATTTGGTCAAAAATCGAAGCCCTGCGGATGACTCAGTCAACAAAATATTGGATGCTCCTATGGAAAATGACGTTAAACTCTCACTTTTGCAACAACAAATATCATCTTTGGTGAAAAAACGGAATGATGAGACAAAACCCGCAAAAGAAACGGAAAAGGAGAAGGAAGCTGAAAAACAACCCGAATTTGATGAAAACCTAGAAGACGATGTTTTCGCGGATGCTTCCAGTAATTTTGATGATGGTGCCAGTGACCGCTCAGGTAGTTCAGCTGATACTATTCCTACAACACCTTTACCAGTCATTCCACCTTCAATCTCTACCATTGGAAAGATAATAGAAAGTAAAACCAAACTCCAGAATCACTTTAAGAGCCACCCAAGTCATTTTAAAATTGATAAGCGGACTGGTGCATTTCTTTTGAGAAACCGATTGATTCCCTTGTACAATGTGAAAAGAATTCTTGAAGATTTTTCCAATCAAAATCCAATTTCAACCCCTTCGGAATCGCTTCGAGCATTGTCACAATACTTGAGTGAAACCAATTTTCCTGAAGAATATATTCTTAACCCGAAAAGAAAATACCAAACCCGCTTCACGCCCCGGAATTTTGCTGTAAAACGTTGGAGTAATGGATGTACACCTGTCAAAAAAAGAAAAACTCCTTGAAAGATTGTACCATGATCCAAAATATGGATTGCGAGGTCCGTCAACTTTACTTGCTCAAGCCCGTAAAATAAACCCTCACATTCGAAGAAAAGATGTTCTCAGCTATCTTCATTCAAACAATGCATACACACGTCATTTTCACAAAGTCAAGGAAATCAAGCATAATCCTTGGGTCGCCCGTGGTCCTAATAGCCACCATATGGCAGATCTTGCAATGCTCCCAACACTCAAATCAAAGAACAAAGGTTACTGCTACATTTTGGTAGTGGTTGATGTGTTTAGTCGGTATGTGTTTGCTCGACCATTGAAAAATAAAAAGTGTGAAACAGTCACTGAGGCTTATAAAGATATTTTGTTGTCTGCTCAAAGAAGAATTCCATCAAGTTTATATACGGATAAAGGTATGGTTCAGTTGTCTTTTATGTGTGCTTATATTTTATTTTCAGGTACCGAATTCATGGGAAAAGAGTTTCAAAACTTTGTTCGATCAATGGGTATTACGTTTTATAACCCGAAGAACACAAATGTCAAAGCATGTTATGCTGAAAATGTTATAATGAGAATCAAGAACAAGTTGGAAAAGTGGTTCACCGTTTCACAAAGTTACGATTGGGTCAGTGTATTACCGAAAATCTTGGAAGGACTAAACAGTACATATATGGATTCGATCGGAACATCTCCTGAAAACGTTACTTGGGATAATGCATATAAAATCTGGCAGAGACTCTATGGCGGTTCGAAAGCACAAAACCCTGTATACAAAGTTGGTGATACGGTCAGAGTCTTGATTGAAAATTCTCCTTTCGCTAAGGGAACAAGAGCCAAATGGACCAATGAAGTCTTCAGAGTGACGAAAATCTTGAATTATGATATTCCTGTGTATATTCTATCAGATTCGAACGAAGAGGAGATTGATGGTATTTGGTACGCTGAAGAGATGGTTTTGTATAAAACCAATCATTTTGGGAAATAAGTTTTATTTTTTCATTTGTTATTATGGATAGTCCAAAGTGGGTTTGTGGTCAAACCATCTGTTCTAGGGCTTTGATTGTATTTCTTTCACAAGTTTTTATTATTTATGTTGTATGTTTTGTGGCACTATATAAAGTTTGTACTCTTGATCATCCGCATCAGCAACAGTGGCTTATTATTCTTGGTTCGTGTATTGGATATTTGCTACCGAATCCTAAAATTAGAGAAAATGAGTGATTTCTATGTGACTCTTGTTTCTAATGCTCAAGCCGGTTCGACAATTTCTAATTTTCAAACCCCTCTTCCTTCTTCTTTGGTATTCCGCCGTGAGTATGAAGTAGCCCTTTCCTCCATCATTTATCCAACCTCTCATGATTTGATTTCCCATAACCCCGAATCACCGGGTAAATATGAGAATGAGTTTTATGTTTCTTTCGGAACAACGGAATACAAGTGTAAAGTACCAAACTGCTCATTTTCTTCACCAAGTCAACTAATCGAGATTTTGAACCATACTCTTGCGAAAACGGTGAAAACTGCTACAAACGTCACAGGAAAGGGAATCGAGCTGTTTTCATATGATCCTCTATTCAAGCGAGTAACGATTCAACATACGAGGAATATTACACGTGTTGAACTTTCGGACCGTCTCAGCTATTTTCTCGGTCTAAACAAGGAAAACACACAATTTCCGGCAAAAGGACAATATACCATGTATTCCGGTGCAGATCTTATGTATATCTACTCTGAAGGCTTGGTAGAACCCCAGATGGTTAGTCATATACAAACACCTCTTTTGAAGGTTATCAGTATAAGTACGGGAAATGAGGGAAATGTTGAACAAACATTCTCAAACCCGCTATATGTACCATTGAGAGTGAAAGAAGTTTCCCGCATCGGCATTCAAATTAAGAACGATAGAGATCATTTCATTCCATTTAACTCTGGAAAGATTGTCATCGTACTTCATTTCCGTCCAGTCAAATACTCATTTGATGGTTGATTACGTATTCAACTACTCAAGAAATCCGCGTCTCACACTATGCATATTTACTTTGATCCTGATGGTTCTATTGATTGGGTCCATTTTTTCGAAAATGACCCAAGTCAGACCGGTTCTGGTGGATTTCGTGCCGGAAGTCTCTATCAACGGGGAAACGGCCCTTTCTCGCAATTACTCGGAAAACTCTTCATTTCTGCTGTACCCCTGCTAAAACGTATGGGTGTTTCAGTAGGTCGTGAAGTCATGGATTCGTCACTTCGTATTGCAAACGACGTAGCGGCTGGTGATTCTTTTAAACAGTCCTTGTCAAAAAACGCTACCAATTCTTATAATTCTCTTATCAATCGTGCTGTCAGCAAACTCGATCAGTCGGGTGGAAGAAGAAAAAGGAGAAAAACGGTTCGTCGGAAGCGGAAACCTGTCAGAAAAACAAGGAGAAAGGCCCCAAAAAGAAAAGTTCCATCTAAAAAGCGGAAGACGTCCAAGAAGAAAAGGTCTTTGCCGAAATCAACATCACGGAAACGCGACATCTTTGGAAAATGGCAAAGCTAATCGAATCAAAGAGTGCTCCAAGCGCCCCATCCAATATTTGTCTTTTTGACACTCCACCAAGTCAAGTTGCATTCACAAAGGGAACATGGATGACTTATACCACAACAAACGCTATAAATTCAAAAGGACCGTATGTTTTCAATGTTTATGATAGTGCACACTTCTTTCAACTCAACAAAACTTACATTAGTTTTAAACTGAAACTCAAAAATGCTGAAGAAGACCCTGACACTCCTCCTATTCAATATACAAACTTTATTGGAGCCACCTTCTTTGACCAAGTTAAAGTAACCTTTAACAATGTTCCGGTCTATGACTCGGACTATTATGCATACAAAAGCTATATTCAAACTCTACTTGGAGAAAATACCGAAACCAAAGAAGGATTTCTTTCTACTGCGGGATGGCGTGACCCTAACAGTAAAGACGCACGTGTCTTGACTACAAAATCAGAATTGGATCTGTATGCTCCGCTACTTTTGGAATGTTTCCAAACGGATAGACTTTTGATCCCACATGTTGATATTCAACTTACACTCTACCGAAATAGTGACGCTTTCTGTCTGCAAAGTTCTAAAGACACAAAGGCTGAATTGGAAATTTTCGATTTGAAACTACATATGAGGGCGATTGATGTTGTACCATCCGCTACTCTTGCTTTGGAAAATCGATTGAGAACTGCACCAGCTCAATATCCATTCACTCTTTCGAAAGTAAAAATTATTGGAGTCCCTGAAGGACGCTTTGAACTACCGTTCAGCACTATATATCATGACATTGTTCCAAGGCGTATAATTATTGGACTTCTCAATCCCAATGCTGATGTCACCAAAGATTCTCTCGAGTTTCCACATTTTGACGTTTCCGAAATTCAACTAAACGCTGGAGGAACCGCGTACCCACCACAACCAATTCAATGTGACTTTGAGAATAAGAGTTATGCTCAAGCACTCGCTCGACTATATGATGAACTCGGATGTGTATCAAATAAGACGTGTCCCTGTATTACATACAAAATGTTCCGAAGTGGGCACACTTTCTTTGTTTTCAACATTGCCCCCATTGATACCTCAAATTCATGGGAATTGGTACAAGCCGGATGCACTCAACTGTTATTGCGTTTTAAGAAGAAAGTCCCCGCTGGAGGGCTGAATGTTTTGGTTTTGTCACAATACGATGCAATGTATGAGGTCGACCGTTACCGCAATGTTACAACAAACCCAAAAAATTAATTCATTTTGTACTTTTTCCGTCGTACAAGTCGGTCGTATGATGTTGCCGGGAACCACGCGCCCTATTGTTCCTCCGGATTTTGCAAATCCTCTTCCAGTCGGAGTAAGTGTTTTAAAATTATTTTTTTCTTATTTTTCTTTTTCAGTGTATGGATATTAGTCTATCATCGTACTTCCTCATGGTCCACAAACTTGAGAATCTTTCAATTCACAACGTTCGAGATATGAATCATCACTTGAAGTCATCCAACGTCCTCTTTTTCTGGAATTCCTGTAATGGGCAGGAGGTTAGCCAAGAAGCTGAGTTTAGCCTGTGAGTTTGATTTTTACCTAAAACCTTCATTTTCAATGATTTTTCAGTGACGCTAAACCACGTAATCATTTCTTCCCCAGCCGTTTGGTACCTCGAATTCCAGGGAAGAAGCGTCAACTCATCTCGGTCCAGAAATATTTCGAAACTAAATATAATATCGCCCTCTCTTACCCAAATTCCCCACTATTCCGCGAGCCATCTGGCAGTCTTTATCCTATTGAGTGTGTTTATGTTCGTATTCGCTTGTTCTAATAAATTATGTCCTTATCAACTATACAATTGGAGAAATTTCTTACTAGGGAAGGCCCTCGACTCGGTCTGGAGTTATGGGACGTGACCTATATCATTGGAAAGCTGAAATCACGCTGATTCCAAATATGTATTCAGTTTTTGCCCTCGAGGCCTGGTATTCGAGAAAAACGAGGTCAAAGTTTGGACCCTCTGACAAGTCATTACCTTTCCGACGTGTGAAAAATATCGGCAGCGTGGTGTAGGTGGTAGTGAGGGGGCATGGCATGGGGAGGGTTTGGGTTCGGTTCCCGTTCACGCCAAATTTTTTTTGCATTTTTTTCAATCAGCTTTTATGATTCTCTAACCAGGTCTGCCACACTTTTTCAAGATTTGGATTATGATTTATTGATTTTCATGTAAATGTAAACAATTTGAAACAAAAATCCGAGAAAATTTATCCGAGTACTTCATCACTTTTGGACCATCAAGTGATGGACAAATTTTTGAAAAATTATTTTTCTCAAAATTAGTTATTTTTACATGAAAATCAATAAAACATAGTCCAAATCTTGAAAAAGTGTGGCAGACCTGGTTAGAGAATCATAAAAGCTGATTGAAAAAAATGCAAAAAAAATTTGGCGTGAACGGGAACCGAACCCAAACCCTCCCCATGCCATGCCCCCTCACTACCACCTACACCACGCTGCCGATATTTTTCACACGTCGGAAAGGTAATGACTTGTCAGAGGGTCCAAACTTTGACCTCGTTTTTCTCGGATACCAGGCCTCGAGGGCAAAAACTGAATATATATTTGGAATCAGCGTTTTCTCAGCTTTCCAATGATATTGGTCACGTCCCATAACTCCAGACCGAGTCGAGGGCCTTCCCTAGTTAGTTCATGTCATATAACCAGAAAAAGTTTCCGGGGAGTATTTCCTAGTGATCATGAACCAATAATCACCAGAAGACCATGCTCATTTATTTGGAATACAGCGCCAAGTACCGAAAATGGAGAACACTGGGTGGCACTCTGGGTAGATGACCGAAACTATGGATATTTTATGGATAGTAGCGGTTGTGATCCTCAAACCGAGTTTTTGGACTTTTTTACGAAAAAATGCGTCAAATGGAAGAAAGTATTTCAAAAACCAATACAAGGTCTTTTGTCTGATGTTTGCGGATATTATTGTATTTACTTTTTGCTTCGAAAAGCTATGAAACACTCTAATAAACACATAAGGTGCCCATTCTCAGACAATCTGCCAAAAAACGATGATTTCGTGGTAAAATGGGTTAAGAAACACTTGAAGACCTGTGAGAGCCGAGTATATAAACCTCTGAAATATGAAAAGCCTTCATTCATTCATAATGTCTGATCAAGAAGGTGTGTCTCTCCCATCCTCTCCGCTTCCAAGAGATGAAGTCACTCAACCACCGTGTCCTCAAAATTTCCCGGAACCCCAAAAGACAACACCTCAGATGCTTCCACTTTTCGTTGAATCATTCAAAAACCTTTCTCTTGTGGGAACAATCAAAATTTATAAAGATGAGTTCTCCAATCTACACATGACGTCAGCATAAGTGTTGACTCACACAACTGTTGCCTCACTAACAACCGCCATCACTTTTCTTCTTTATTGAGCTATGTCGACCCACCAAAAAAGTGCCCTCCAACAAGTAAGTTACAAATACAATAAAGAATTACTATTATTGTTTTAGGAAGTTGTTGAATCCCCGGATGGCCAAGGAGCCCTGCTCAAAGAAGAAGAGGAAAAGTTTTGGAAGGAATTGCAAACTCTCCAAGGTAAAATTATTTTTTTAAATATTTCAATACAATGTACCTATTCAGCTCAAGCACCACCAAAGCATCAAGTAGAGCCCCAACCAGAAGAACCACAGAAGAAGATCCAAATCCCGGATATTCCTGAAGTTGTGTTGGAAGAGGATGAGGATATCCCGGACGGTCAAGGTATTCTTCTGGAGCGTCAGGCGGCACTGTTTGCTGCAGAGTTGGAGAAACAATTCAATTAATTCTGATTAATCTTTTTTGGATTATTTAAAGAATAAATGTTGTTTTTGATGATAATGGATTTTTACACAAAATTTGACATTAAGATGTTTTGATTCAATATTACCCGCACATTCCATCTCACAATCATATTCACTTTATACCGACTATACTACCCGCTACGATGGAGTCCCCAAGAAAACTACTCACTGAGGTAAATTTTAAATTCTAGATTTAATACTGTGAGTATTTTTAGGAGGAGATCAAAAAGGAGCCGGTCTGGGACCTTGATGAATCCACTCAGTGGCCACCAATGAAAGGCGATTATTTCAAAGGCGCTGTGTACAACCCAAAGGTTAGACTAACTTTCCCTTTTTTCGCTAACACTATTTATTTACTTTTAGGAAGCCGACAAGGAGAATCAACAACCTCTTCACGTCGACTTCTCTCATATGAAAATTTAAACGTTTGTTGTTAAATTAATAATTACATTATTTATTAATAAAAATTACCCAAAACGACATGTTTATAATGACCAATTTATTATTGAACATAACCAAAAGGAAGAGTATAACGGAACTGTTTGACAGTGTTCTGACGGTTCCGGATCGTCGTGTGTTGAGGTAGAAGATGTTCCGTTCGCTCTCCGGTGTTATTGATGGCTTCATCAACCATCGCTCTCATCATTTCGAAGTTTACATACTTCTCTACCTGTGAGCTCATCGTAATTCCTTTTGCCTTTCTGACAATCTTCTTGACCCGTCGAATTCGTCTGCAATCGTAATTATTTTTGACACATTTTTGACTATTAAAAAAACCTTACGAGCTGGAGAAGCGTTTCATTCTCATCATAAATTAATTTAGCGTTGGAAGGCTCCTTGTGCTTCTTCGGATGTTTTTCTCAAAATCGTCACTGCTTTCTTGTTAATTTCCTGTAAAAATAAGAAACATATGAACTGTTAAATTATTTGTAGTTCACCTCCTCAGATAAAATATTAACACTAATTGATTTGGAGAAACCTCTCGATCATTTCCTGATGTCGATGACATTGAGTTGCTTTTCCTGTTTTTCCACTTCCAGTTTGACAGTTCACGTATGTTGGTGTTAATAGTAGTTTTAAAACTCAGAAAAAATCAGGATTAAATAGAGGTAGGACACCGCTGGTATCCAAAAATTATATAGAATGAGGGAAAATATACATTGAAAAGCTATTTAATCAGCCCAAACGGCGGTTTTGTCAGGGTCAAATGAAATGAGTCATCACAGAGTACACCAAAACTACGATATTAGTTGGCACAGCGCCAACTTTCATATAGGAAACATTCCTAACAAATGAGAAACATTTATACTGAAAATAATAATAAGATTGAAAAAAAAAAAGATATCACTTACGCGGAAGACGCGGACGCCGCACGCGACGCATTTTTTCAAAGATACCGTATACTCGGAAACTTGGGTCTCGAAACGATTTGACAGATAAAGTGTAGTTTCGAAAATATTCGTTTTTAAAAGTAATTAACGGAATAAGTAATTAACAAAATAAGTAATTAAATAATTTCAGAGAAATAAGGCTTATATTCATCCTCCCCTTCGACCGTCTCCCCCTCTGACGTCATCCTCCCCCTTCCCCCCACACACTATCCTTCATGTTTGCCCCCTCTCCCCCTCCCGGCTCCCCTCCCGGCGCCCGAAGCCCCTCACTATGTCTACCACATTTACCCCTCTGATTTGGTTTACACACTTAGCACAAGGGTTGTGCTCTGAGTCAACACACACAGGGTTAGGGGATCGGGTCCTACAAAAAAAAAGTAAAAAACCATGAGAGAGTGAGAGAGTGGAGAGAAACGAGAAAGGGTGAGAGAGTGGAGGGAGCAGAGAAGCTAGAGTGGGTAAGAGAGTGGAGGGTGTAGAGAAGCTAGAGTGGGTGAGAGAGTGGAGGGAGCAGAGAAGCTAGAGTGGGTGAGAGAGTGGAGGGAGCAGAGAAACGAGAGAGAGGGTGAGAGAGTGTGTGAGAGTGAGAGAGCGCAGAGAAACGTCTAACCGACGAGAGAGTGAGAGAGCGCAGCATGCGAAATTAAAACGCACCCAAATACACCCCCACACTTCTCTGCTGTGGATTCGTTTTTGATGATTCCGGAAGAGTGTAGGCTTTCGTGTTATCAGAACAAATTTCAGGAAGTTTTGAAGTCATGCTTTTACACTCTGCGATACTTTTCCCAGCAATTGCGATTGCCCCGGATGACCGTTCCAGCTCATTGATCATATATTTTTGAGCTTCCACTGAAAGAATGTATTTGAAAAATTAGAAAAGAGAAGAATTGTGCAAACCGAGAATCTCCAAACGTTCGTTTTCGTTCTCAAAAGCAGTCAATTCTCCGTTGTTTTCTTTACAGAGTGTTTCAGCTTCGTTGATAGAAATGTTTTTCTTTGAAGGTGCCGGCACGAACTGAAAACAACACGTAGATGTGAATTCCTCTCATTCAGATTATATCACCTTTACACACAAAATTCCAGTGTTATCATTATAAACAGAAGGTGTTCTCTGAAAAGTTTTCCATCCAGGCTCACAGGAATATTCCCATTTCATTGTAGTTGAAGCTCCAGAAGTCGTCGTCGTTGTTTTCGATTCTTCGCAGTTGTCATCTCCACCGTAATATACATGACGAATTGGTTTGAACATTGCTTGAACGGATATTGTGCAACTTATGAGAAGGAGTAGAAAAGGACGATTCATTTTTAGATCGGAATGAAACTTCAAAATTTTAGTTCTGTTATATAGGAGAGTGTTTGCAAATGTGGAGGTGTTTTGTAATTATACTTTTGCAAAAGCAAACATCAGGGGACCCGAAAAGTAATGAAAATTGATCAATGGATCATAAGATTGGAAGAATGAGTGAAGAGACTAGATTCTTTTTTCGGGAAGAAAACAGATTTGTCAATTTTTAGTGAGGACTTTTTCGAAACGTGACATTAACTGGAAATACAGTAACCGAGTGGTAGGGTCAATTAAAAATTAATCTGATTGGAAATTCAGTGGGAGGAGTTATTGTTCTATTTACGACCGTCTTCGGATCATCGCCAGCTAAAAGGCCTTCCAAAGGTAGGAGTCTTTTGACTTGGAGGTTTCTCTTGGATTTCTGAAAGTTGTAGAAAGAAGGAACAAAAATGACAGCGACAATGGATGTCGATAACTTGATGAGCCGTCTGCTCAACGTCGGAATGTCTGGTGGACGATTGACAACTTCTGTCAACGAACAAGAACTTCAAACATGTTGTGCCATTGCCAAATCCGTATTCGCTTCTCAAGCGTCACTTCTCGAAGTGGAACCGCCCATCATCGTATGTGGAGATATTCATGGACAATACTCGGATCTTCTTCGTATTTTCGATAAGAATGGATTCCCTCCAGATGTGAATTTCTTGTTTCTCGGAGACTATGTAGACCGTGGACGTCAGAATATTGAGACAATTTGTCTCATGTTCTCTTTCAAAATCAAGTAATTTCTAGATATTTCTCAAGAAACTCATTTTCTTCTATTTCAGATACCCGGAAAACTTCTTCATGCTTCGTGGAAATCACGAGTGTCCAGCAATAAATCGTGTTTATGGATTCTATGAAGAATGCAATCGTCGCTACAAATCGACGCGTCTCTGGTCCCAATTCCAGGATACATTCAATTGGATGCCTCTCTGTGGTCTCATTGGTTCTCGTATTCTTTGTATGCACGGCGGTCTTTCTCCACATCTTCAATCTCTTGATCAACTTCGTCAACTTCCACGTCCACAAGATCCACCAAATCCATCGATTGGAATTGATTTGCTTTGGGCTGATCCTGATCAATGGGTTAAAGGATGGCAAGCGAATACACGTGGAGTATCCTATGTCTTTGGACAAGATGTTGTCACTGATTTGTGCATGAAACTTGATTTGGATCTAGTTGCACGTGCTCATCAAGTTGTTCAGGATGGTTATGAGTTCTTTGCTTCCAAGAAGATGGTTACTATCTTCTCGGCTCCTCATTACTGTGGACAATTTGATAACTCTGCTGCCACTATGAAGGTATAATCTGATAACGAAGCTATAAAATATACAATTTCATATTCAGGTCGATGAGAACATGGTCTGCACATTCGTCATGTACAAACCGACTCCAAAAGCTCTTCGTAAAGGGTAGATCCAGCTGAAGCCCAGAGACATCGCATCCAATCTTAGCAGACATTCAAATAAACCTTTTTCTGTAGACTGTCTGTTTTATCCATAATCTATTTCATACAGTTCTTACCTAACTAGTTAACTAGTTAACTACAGTATGACACCTTCAAAATGAAATCTGCCCGTATTCGGGCTGAACAGATACTTTTTCGCATATGAGAAAGATTAACTTGTTTATTTTTGATCAAAATGCAGTGTAAATCTCGCTTTATATATATTTTCAGCTTAGAAAAGCGCCTCGGAAATTTCCGAAAATTGTCTATTTTCACGAGGTAATCGCGCTCCTTCGGCACGCGTTAGAGAGCGTGAGACGTTAGACATTTCGCTTCGGAAATTTTTAATTTTCGTGGTTTTAACCTTCTTTCTTCTACATTTCCAGTTTTTCTATACCAATTCTTTTCAAGGCTTCTGTAAAAATCAATAAACATTGTTTAAATAGAAAATATTCTTCAGAAATGAGTCGCGGTGGATATTCGTCGTCTCGCGGCAGTTTCAGAAACTATGGATATGGCCAAAAACGCGATTACAACAATTATCATAATGATAACGAAGAAAAATACGGAGAAACTGAAGAGTTTGAGCACAGAAACGGTAATTTTTTTTCTCCGTTTTCATTCAAATATTGATTGCTACTATTTCAGCAAACCGTCAGCCACTGACAAAGCGACCAAAAACGGAAGAATCTGGAGAAACGAATCAAAGGTTCTCCTCTACCGGTGAAAAGTCAGCAGTTCGACAAAGGTTTGAAAAAGCAAAAACCAAGGAATGGCGTCTGATCATTCGAAATCTTCCGTTCAAAGTGAAAAAGGAAGATCTGCAAAATATTTGTTCGGCCATCGGTCCATTCGCTGAAATCGTACTGCCGCCATCAAAAAAAGATCCGAAGACATCAGCTGGTTTCGGTTTCATTCAATTTGTGAAGAAGGAAGACGCGGAGAAAGGTAGAGAGTATTTCAATAAGAATAAAGTTTTGGGAAGATCAGTCGCTGCGGATTGGGCATTGGATAAGGATACATATGAGACGAATGCTCACGATGAGAAAGAACATTTGAAGAAGAAAGTGAAGGTGGAAAAGGTGGAAGAAGACAAGAGAAAGAATGTGAAAAAGTTCGAGGATTCAGATGAAGAGGAAGAGAACGATGATGAGGAGGAGGAAGAAGAGGATGATGAAGAAAAAGACGGAGAAGACTCCGAAGATGATTCTGAAGATGACGAGGAAGATGACGAGGAAGGAGACAAGAAAAAGAAGAAGAAACCGGTCGCTGAACGCAAAACCGATCAAGCCATCATTGACGGAAAAGTTGTATTCCTCCGAAATCTTTCATTCGAAACCAAAGTTGAGCAGATCAAAGAGGAGCTTTCGAAATACGGGCAAATCGATTTGGCAATCATTTGCAAGTACAAAGACAGTGGACACTCGAAGGGAACTGCTTTCGTTCACTTTTCTTCGCCGTTGGAAGCTTCCAATTGTATCGAAGGAATCGAGGATGGAGTTATTATTGATAATCGACTTGTCAAAGCTAATCTTGCTATTCCAAGAAAAGAAGCAGCTGAAATGGAGAAGGATAAGCTCACCAAGGTTCCAAAAGACAAAAGAAATCTACGACTCGCCAGATTCGGATTGATTCGTGATGGAACAGCGGCAGCTGCTGGAATGAGCAAAGAGGATGCAACGAAAAGAGAAAGAATCGCAGAGGCAATGAGGAAGAAATTGGAAAACACTAATATGTAAGTTGAGTCTCGAAGTGGTTACAAACAAGATGTATTTTCAGGTTCATTTCGCCTGTCCGATTGTGTATTCACAATCTCCCTCAAAAGATCAACGATGCTAAACTCAAAGAGCTTGCTCAGAAGTCCACATCAGCTGGATCTCTCATCACAGAATGTCGTGTTTGGATGGACAAAAAAAGACTGACACCTGACGGTAAACCAAAGTCTTCTGGATTCGGTTTCATCGCCTTCAAGGAACATATGCATGCTCTTGAATGCCTTAAGAAGCTGAACAACAATCCAGACACATTTACGAAGGATCATCGTCCAATTGTCGAGTTTTCAGTAGAAAACTTATTGGCTTTGCAAGCTAGAGTAAGTATTTCCCCAGTCATTCCCTCATTCATCCAAAATAATTCCAGGCTCGTAGAAACGTGAAGAACACAACCGAAAAGATGAGTGAACGCGTTGTGAATGAGAAGATTCGGCAACAAGTGAAACAATCCATCGGTGAAGTTCACACTGCCGGTATGAAATTCTTGCCAAAGTTCACTGGAAAGAAGATTCGTCATCGAAACTTGAGTGGACGAGCCAAGAAGAATGTGGATCGTGTGGTAAGGATAATTGTCTTTCAGGATTGAGCGGTAGCAACAGCATTATTATTTTTTTTAAACCATAAAATTCAATCACCCCAAGTTCGGTCATAGTCAGCATATCGAATCCAAATAGAGTTAACAATATTATTGTCTTCTTCTATTCTGAACATCAATCACCAGTAGAACGTTCTAGACAACGTAGAAGACTCAACGATCGAAGATCAACCTTAGCACATCGCTGCCTCTTTTCCTCTGTTATTTTGCTATTTTCCCCTCTAAAAATGCGAGTAAACAATTTCCTCTCACCATCCTCCGTCTCTTTTGCACAGCCACAATGTAGCCGCCCATCGAGAGGAAACGCCGAAAAACTTATGCTGACAAAAAACGAATTCACTGAGAAATCTCATCATTTCCTCTAGAAACTTTGCGTATTTTGTATTATTTCATCATTCTGCTCCGAGTATTTAACCTGATTTATATTTCAGAAGGCTGCGAAGAACTCGAAGCAACCAGAGATGCCAGCAAGTGTTGGAAAGAAGAAGAAAGCGATGAAGAAGAATGTTTCCAAATATTTATCCCTTTCCACTTAAATTTTTTTGTTTCTCTCTGTCTATCCCGTTTCATTATCAAATTCTCGTTACATTTTATAATTGTTATTCTTGATTTTGTTGTTAAAAAAGTTACTGTTGTTTTTTTACCCAATAAGTATTTTCACTTTTTGAAGTCTTCACATACTCGTTCACTCAAACTACGACACGAATATATCTATCTTTACCTCATCTCGATATATTCATTTCCTATTCTCAAATATCTTTATTCATTTCATTGCATTTCAGAAATTCTCTATAGAAGCCAAATACCGGTGAAAAAATGTTGCCAGGTCAGTTTTGTTTCTCTTTGAGATTTGTGTGACTGATCTCTTCTTTACGTTTCCATGGCAACATTTCCACCATCAATTATAACGCTGTCCCTCTTCTAGTCTCTCGCACTTCTTGCATTTCGTTACTAACGTTACCTTTGAAGTTTCCAAAAATCGATTCACTCGTGTTTCAACGCGTAACTTTCAGCCGCTCGTCGTTTCATCTCATTCACCACAGCAACTGCAATGGCATCTGTTCACGGATTCACTGTCAAGAACGCCAAGGGAGAAGACACTCCACTCTCCAACTATAGGTACATTTCCATGAACTCGTTAAGTTTTAACGCGCATTTATTTTCAGTGGAAAAGTTGTGATCATTGTGAACGTCGCTTCCCAATGTGGACTCACCAACTCCAACTACAACCAGTTCAAGGAGTTGCTTGACACGTAGGCTAAATTCATTATTTCTTGAAAATGTTTTTCATTGCTCAATTTCAGTTACAAGAAGGACGGACTCGAGGTCCTCGCCTTCCCATGCAACCAATTCGGAAGCCAAGAACCATCGTGCGAGATCGACATCGCAGCTTTCGTCGCTGACAAGTTCAAGTTTGAGCCAACTCTTTTCCAGAAGATCGATGTCAACGGAGACAATGCGGACCCACTGTACAAGTTCTTGAAGCAAGAGAAAGGAGGATTCTTGGTCGATGCTATCAAGTGGAACTTCACCAAGTTCCTCGTCGGCAGAGACGGACACGTCATCAAGAGATACTCTCCAACCACCGAGCCAAAGGACATGAAGAAGGATATCGAGGCAGCTCTCCAAGCTAAATTGTAAAGTATACAGATTCTCATACATTCCGTTCGGGAAGCACTTAAATTATTTCTAATTTGAGTTTTATCTTTGTCGAGTCTCACTGTAAATATTCACCAATAAAGTTTGCAAAAATTATATGTAGACTATGTTTTTGTTTCGCTTCAGTGTTGTTTGCAGTTAACATTCGCAGGACCTTCTCTACTTTTTAAAGAATGAATACACCTGGAAAATTTTAAACACAATTACATCATCTCTTTAGAAAATGGCATCTCTGGATTTGTTACTGGAACGACTTGTGACCAACTGCTCAATTTATGATGAAATGCCGCATTCTTTCGACGATACACTCATCGATAAACTTGTTGATAGCATTGAGTTCGAAGGTTTTCAGCAGTATTTAGCATAAATTATTATTTGAACAATCATTTCAGAAAGTAGTATAACTGTGGTGCGAAACTTTGTCAGAGGAATAGATTTTGAGAGCAGATGTATTCCGATTCAGATAATTATTCGACTACTCGATGCAGCAATAGTGAAAAAGGTAGGGAAATGTGCACATGTTTGCTTTCAAGCTTCGTTAAATCTAGTATAAAAATGAAGATTTTTAATTATTCAGGTCATGTAAAAATTTATTTTAATATACATTTTACCTTATTCACGAACGGTGATAATTTTTTTCACAACATGCTTTTCTCACATTTTTTTTCCTTTTTTTTCTTTTTTTCTACACTTTTTTCATCGTTTTTCAACAGTTTCCAGTCATCAATTCGGCAGTGAACATCAGAAAGGATGCCGCCCGCGTCGAGATATCCAAATTCAATAATTAAATGCCCCTTTAAGCTTTTTGGTGTTCACTGCAAAAATGATGACGGAAAACTGTAGAAAAACGGCGAAAAAGGTGTAGAAAAAGGGAAGAAAGGTTTTTTAAACCGCTCGTGAATAAGGTAAAATATGTGTTAAAATACATTTTTACATGACCTGAATAACCCCATAAACACATTTACTGAATAACCCCATAAACACATTTAGAAATAAATTCTCGAATACTCGTCGACAGTATGACAGCTACATTGTCATTCGCAGTATTTCTTTTAAAATAATAAAACTCTGAAGTTAGTTTCAGAGATTTCGCGACGATGATCTTCTGCTAGAATTCGTTCAAAAAAGTGAAGATCTTCTTCCCCAATCCCGCCCACCGAAACTGCTCGATGATCTCTTTAGACTTTATCAAAGACCCGAAGTCTTCGCTATTCGGAAACCAGACGCGTGGCTTAGTAAGTCAAATTTATTGTGAATTTCTCGTCTCAAAATCCTTTTTTCAGCTGTAATACGATGGGCAATCAATCAAATCGACGATGACAGTACATCTGTCTTCCTTCGTCGCCAATACCAATCATTCATTTGCCAAGTTCCACCTGCTGATGCTCGACGCCTTTTGATTATATCTGGAGCAGTAGAAATGTTTATCAGACGGACTAGACGTGGTCAGCAATCGAACTTCATCCTTGACGTTGTCACTCGTATTCTGGATAAATATTCGAATGAATTAGAAGTTGAAGAATTGATGAGCTACGTGGAGAGTATTAGGAATTCTTCGAGAATAGGCGAGAATTCATTGAGATTACTTGCGAAGCTGAGAGAGTAAGACTTCAATAATTCTCCTGACATTCATCAGTATCTTTTCAGACTTCACTCAACTCTCAAAATTCCACTGACTCCTGGTAGTTGGCAGTGTGAATCTAATCGTGTCGATCTCATCTGCTTCCTTCTCGAAATGAATCAAAACCCACGCGATAGAGTTATTGCAATAAATGATGAAGTAAATGAACAATTTGTTGAAAATATCGATCAGTTGGTTGACCTACTCATCTACTCACCAGCCGTCAAGCTCCACCACAAAACGAAAATCCTTCATCGTATGAGCAATAAACAATTGAAAACGTTTTTGGAGCAACTGAATGTTGAAGTGAAAGTGGAAAATAAAATACGAATCACCGAAGTTTCCAAGTTGTTACCAAAGTGAGTACTACTCTTGTCTGTGCTTTATACAATTCTTCCTCTCAGATTGGCATCTCATGTCACCATCCAACAAGTTGCCACGTTATTTGAAGCTCTCGATGTTCGTGTTCTTGAATCATCATCACTTCTTCAGGAGCTCAGTCGTGTCTACGGTCCAGATATTTTCAGTCGTACAGAATTCAGTAATTTCAAGAATCGCCTTCGCGCTCGTCTCACTGATATGATTCGAACGTCTGCGCTGGAATCTGAATGGGAGCAGACCGACACGGCACTCGAGATCGCTTATATCTTCCCTTGCTTTTTGCCCGAAAATGGTTGTTTTTTGATAGCTTTAAAAATTATTACAGTTTTAAAATTTTCAGAAGATCTTCAAGCGTTGTCTCGAAGCAACCGTAACTCTCCTTACGTAATGTCAATGGTGTTGAAATTGATGCGTGATCATTACGGTGGAATCCCTGACGATCTTCTCCGTTACTACATTCTCGAATCAGCAGATCCTGCTCCGCAGCTTGTTTGTATGCATTATCTGAGTACTCCAATGATTTTCGGATCATTATCTCGAGAGGAGATTGTGGAATATTTGGAATCTGGACTCTCAGATAATGGAATGGATATGAGACAAGAAACACTGAAATTCGCAGAGACTGCAATGGCGAAACCCAACTTGAAAGATGCAGTGATAACTGTTCTGACCGAGTATAAAAATGTAACATAGTTTAGATATTCCGTTTCGAGAACTTTCATATTTCAGGACCGCTGGATCGGCCGATACGTTCGTCGTCTGCTCTGCGAAGAGCATATTCAGCAAGAAAACGAGTCGGTTGTGATTGTTCGTGAAATGCTTGCATCACTAAATGTTCACGGAAATGATGAAGATATCAAGGACTGCTATTAATTTGATCACTTTTTAAACATAATTTTGTTTTACTATTTTATCTAATTTACTGTATTATTCCGGGTTTATTTATTGTAAGTTATGATCTAATATCCTTGCAAAAGTTACTTTCCCTACTTTCCCCCCTGGTGCATAAATTCATTCCTTCTTCTACAAACTTTCAATTAATTCTCTGACGAATAGTTTACAATTAGTTTTTTTTCTCTCCTCCAATTCTTCGGTTTTCTTCTTCTCCTCTTCAATCCGAAATTGAAATCAATCAAATCCAATGAAAACAATAGTCAATTACACATCTCTTTTCAGGAAGGTCACAAAACCTCTCCCTTCTTTTCTCTTTATATAAATGATTACTGTTCCTCTCTTCAGAAAGAGAAGAAGAAGACGACTCATTTCAATTAAACTCCTCCGAGGAGACTGGTTCTGATCATATCTAATTATGTCCTTAAAGAGAGATGGAATACGGTAGACACTTTTTCTGGCAGTATTTAGAAAGTTAACCTTGTGATCGTATTGTAAAGTTGGGATAGTTTATGTTTAAAATTTTGGATTTTAGAGATTTCAGATTTGCGAGACAGTCAATTTACTGTCTTAGAACTCATCAAAATCTGGGATTGGTTAACAAAATTCTAGCGTGGAATAGTGAATACAATACAAATTATATCGAAAAATACTTGAAGGAAACTTCAATATTTCAGGTTAAAATCATGGTGAATTTTACGATTTCCCAAACTCGGAGATGATTTTTCTAAAAGCTTTAATGTAAAATAATAACCTCAAACATATCAAAGTTGAACTCGAACTGAAAAAAATGTAAACTTTAATATTGAACGAGGAAGTACAGTACCACTCAAAAGTATTTAGTTTTGCCTTTTTTCAGTTGAAAATGTCCAACTTGTGTCATAGTAAAACACACTGTCCCACAAAATAACTTTTTATGGGATCGAACAGACCAAGAGTAGAACTTCATTTTTGTAGTTGACAACTCTTTTGTACGGACACTTCCTGGAGAGTTATAGTAATTCTAAGTAAACAGCACTTTTGGGCGGTACAGTATGCCTTCTTCAAACCTTTGCAGTCTCCGAGGAATTCTGATTGAAAAAGAGTCAACGACAAAAATCAAAATCACGACGTGCTTTTTCCGTATTAGAAACAATTATATCAATGAGACTGTCCTCGAGCTCTCAAAGTTGCTCCAACCTCCTGACACTTCAAGATCCCCCATCCAGAAATACAATGTTCTCCCTCCCCACCTCACCCCACAATTTCCTCAATGTATCTCACATTTATCACTTTTTTCCATTTTTTGTACCTGTCAAATCATCAAAAAGGAAGAAGCCGAAGAAGAAGATATCCCGCAGAGTTTCATCGCGTCGGTCATCCCTTTTGAAAGGTGTTTTTTATGAAGATAGAGGGCGGAGGCGCGTCGAAATGAAAAGAAGTGTCATTTTAATCCAATTAGACTATCCTAAGAAGTTGACACTTTATATGTCGTTCTCATCTTTATTGGAAACGAAAAATCAGGAAAAGGTGTGTGTGTGTGTGCATCAAATCAAGGACATTTCGATGGAAGGTTATTAGTCATGGAGACGAAAAGAAGAAACAGATTGCATTTATCATTTCACTTGCTTTTGTGACATTCGCTCTAAATTAGTTCTAGGTTTTCATTAATACTCATAATTTCTAAGGTTTTCAAAAAATGTTGGAGCCATAAATCTGAATATGCTTCTGAATGTTCTCTTTCAATAATGCGGCTCGTTTGAAAGTGAATTTGACGGACGATGTCCAGCTAGATGTAGAGTAGGAAGAGAGTTTCAGAATATGTTCAAAATCAGGAAAGCAATCGAGAAGCAAACAAATAAATATTGGAATTCTTCTCGGCCAGGCCCGTCCGTCCGTTGTTTGAAATTCAACAATTTTTGAACTAAATTTTGAACGAAATTTTGAAATTTTTTTCCAAAAATGTCGAAGGGCCGAAATTTGACATGTTTAGAACAATTGTCTTTAAATATTTGTAATAATTCTTCATAGCTCAGTTCTCATATTTTTCAATTCGATTCAATTTGATCTAAATTCGACCAACTTCTCTGAAATTGTGATCTCTTCCAAAATAAGTAAACCGAATTATTTATGAACTGCATCTCCTTTATTTCCAAGAATAAGAATTGAAACAAATTCAGGTGGTTCTCTCCAAATAATCTGTCTGAAAAGAGAACTTTGGCCTCAAATTAGTTTTCATCTTTCTCCATTCTTTCCATTTCCAATATTCTCAAAAATGTTGCATCTAGTGAATAATGAAAACAATTTTGCCCAATTTTCTCACGAGAGCAACTCGAGAAAATAACAAATTGTTTCTAATCGAATGACATCAAAAAACAATTTACTTCGAGTATTTCTCGTCAAAATGAATAATTTATCGAAAAGTCACTAATTGTTTTTAATAGCTTTTCTATCTCTTATGTAACCCTCTTATTCATTCCTTTTCATTCTTCTTCTATCTCATCTTTTTTTTTTATTTCAAGAGTAACACCTGTCGATTCATAGAAATATATGAAAGATGGCACCTTCTTTCCCCACTAATTTCCATTTCATTCCCTTTTATGAAATCGGATTTATTGTCACCTCTTCCGAGCGAATAAAGGCTCTCTCCAGAAGACACACCTGTCCAATTTCAACATTTTGACCTTCTTTTTAATAGGGTGTTCATCGAGAAAATCTTGAGAATCTGGACTCTTTTCAATTGTCTTCTGGTCCCCCTCCTCCTTCTATAATTCTGCTCCATTCACCCTCACCTCAACAAATTTTATTATCGTAAGTGGTATACCGGATGGTTGGTAATAAAAGTCTCATTCGCACTAAAGTAATCCATATGTCACTAGAAGAGAGTGTTCAGTGAAGATTTTATGGTATTCAAACTTCTGATGAGCAGTGAATTCCGAACGGATATTCCGAGGATGGGAATAAAAATGTTATTTTTGAAATGCAATTTGTCAAAAGACGCATCACCAACCATGTTATAACTATTCTTCACTGCAATTTCGAAATGTGTATTTTTTATCTTCTTGTGAAAATACCCTAAAAACTCTAATAGAGGTGCCCCAAGTAGCAAGAGTTTGGTGCACAATATCTCAACTGCCTAGAGAGCTATCAAACTTTTTTCAACTGAAGAAATATTTTACAAGTATTCAGCTGTATTTTGTCTGTTGACAACTTTTCGATATCTTCTTCGAGAAAAAAGATATATCGTGTTAAATCGGATTTGTTGGGGGCACATCTATTAGAGGTTTTACGGTACGTCAGTATGTTCCACGTAGTGAACTTCCTAAACTGTTACGACTTGTAGGTTGTCTGAAGAACTTCCGACACAGAAATCCATCCTAAAAACTTATTGAAGCTCCGCCCCTTTCAGTACGGTCAAAAACCAGAAAACAATCTAGTTCCTTTCCTCATTTCCATCACTTCTCTAAATTGAAACCTTGTCTACCGTAATACCCCATAACCCATTATATTCAATTCCTTATTTCCAAACAATACTTTCTCCTTCTTCTCTTTTTTTGCAATTCAATTCAGAATATACTTTTTGACTACTCAATTACACCCCTTCCTCTTCGTTTCCGTCAAAATCCATCCAAATCTATAATTCGAAAAGAGAGAAGTGGTTTATGTCTTCTTCTCGTATATTGGTTACCTCTAGTTACATCCGTTTTTCGAGAAATTCGACTAATATTTCAAGGACTTGACGACGTAGATGAGC
Source organism: Caenorhabditis remanei (assembly GCF_010183535.1). Taxonomy (NCBI): domain Eukaryota; kingdom Metazoa; phylum Nematoda; class Chromadorea; order Rhabditida; family Rhabditidae; genus Caenorhabditis; species Caenorhabditis remanei. Next base: position 13,312,096 of record NC_071329.1, read on the forward strand.
AGTCGGACACGACGACAAACCGAATTATATTCTCAATTTGATTTTTTTTGAAATTACTTATGAGATGGAGATGGAGATTGAGATTTTGAAGAAGATGAAGTTGAAGAGGGATTACGGTAGATCAAATAGATTGAGTGGATATTACTAGTTATGACATATTCAGAAAAGGAAAAAGAATTTTAGTTGATTATGTTTTTATAAGATGTCTTCATAGATACATACAGTACCCGCCAAAAATATATCCTATTTTGCGTTTTCAGTTGAAAATGTTCAATTTTGAGAGGGTGTCATGGTAAAACTAACTGTCTTACAAAATAACTTTTTATGAGATTGAACAGACCAAGAGTAGAACTCCATTTTTGTAGTTGGCAACTTTTTTTGTACGGACACTCCCTAGCAAGTTACATATTGACAAAGTAATGAGTGCAAAATGATGTGATTTTTGAGCTGTCCACTTAAAATTACCATAACTCTCTAGGGAGTGTTTGTACAAAAAAGTTGTCAACAACAAAAATGGAGCTCTACCTTTGTCCTGTATGGTTTATACAAAATTCACTATGTGGAACAATCAAAATTACCATGAGACACTCTCGAAGTTGTACAATTTCAACTGAAAACGGCCAAAGTTTACAACCGTTTGACCGGTACTGTACATATGTAGTCTACAAAAAGTAGAGTATTTCCAATAAAATAGTCTTGAACATGCATGTTTTCAGCTAAAAACAAAAATTTGGCAGTTTCTTAAACTCTATCATTATCTTTCTCACTTGAAATATTGCCAGCAGAATCTCGCGAATCGGTCACCAAATTTCCATTTCAATCCCCGAGATTTCACACCTGACTCCTCCCCCAAACAGTCCCTCATTTTCAAAAAAAAAACATTTCCTCTGACACACAATTACAATCATCGTTCTATTATCCTTCTCCTTCTCCACAGAAATCTCATCAATCTCTTAACCTCAGCCGATTACCTATCCTCCGACACCATTTATATTACCTCGTTAAACAATTTGTGTATAGAGAGAAAAAAGACAAATGCCGACACATATACAAACCCTCCTTCCTTCCTATTGATGATGCACCATGTTTTCTTCTGCTTGTAATCCCTCAATTCACCCCGTCGGGACCCTTTTGTAAATACATCTGTTCAGGAATAAGGTGTTGTGATATCCGTTAATCCATTCATCTATATGTCCTGTCAAGAGTGTTTCGGACGGTTAGTGAATATGATTTACCGGTGAATTGGGTTCGATGGTGAGGACTAAGATAGAGAAAAATAGCCGAAAAGTGTGAAAAGGGTTACGGTATTTTTGTCCGGTTGTAAATTCATAACGATTTTGTCCATACTTGTGAAATCTCGGCCTGATCGGCCCGGAGTTAAAAATGTGCACAATTTATTCACAAATTTTTTTTCAAATATGGTCAAGAATCCTTAAAAATAGTCAAAAATCCTTGAAAATTCGACTTTTTTGCAAAAAATCAAAACATTTTCAAAAATTCAAAATTTCAATTTTTGTACTGAGTCCCTGCCGGCCCGGAAGTCTGGTTTTGTCCATGTCTATCAATCTAATCATCCGGATGTCTTTTTCAAAAACACCGATTGTTAGACGTGTTTCCAGATGTCCTGAACTGTTAGGCAGAATTACTGTAGGATTATTGGAAATTCACCTCGGCTTTTCAAAAAATAAGAAATTAAATCTTACTCACACTGGAAGCCTGAAAAAGGATTTCGTGTCTACTTTGTCCTAGGATCTGGTCTGGATCAGGTGTTTCCAAGTCAATCTACATATTTAATTTTAGAATACATTATAGTCTTTATCAGCTTGGAATGTGTATATCATAACGGCTACCTGACTACATTATCCACCAGATACAGTAACCCAGGCATAACTCATTAGGGGATTACGGTATCTTCCTTGTAACGACACCGCCGCTCTAGGAGATTCGGCTATTTTTTTTATTTTTCAACTCAACTGTTCATAAATTACCTTCTCCCTTAACTTTGCATACATTTGTTTACAATCCGACTGCAAAATCCGAAACATATTTCATGTCGTCATCCGACGTTTCGTTGTTCAAAAATAGCACCTTGCCTTGTCTTCAGTCACCCTATTAAAACACCTTTAGATAATTTCAAAAAACTTTAAATCTATATATTTTCGAGTCAATCACTACACCAATTTCACCTGTCCCACGACACCTACTGAAACCACTCTGGTATCCATTTTAGAGAAGATTCCAGAATTGAAAAAAAAACGAAAAACCCATGTTTTGTTCTAATTCGAATCCCTTATTTTTTCTCTTTTGTTCACTCACAAGATATTTGTGACATTTCTCAACCGAAGCTGAGAAAACGGAGGTAGAACACCTGGTACAAGTGGATACCGAGTGCAGGGAACACGTAACTGAAGAGAAAAAAGTAAAATGTGGGAAAATGCTTATGAGGAAAAGGAATGGATGGAGAGTGGGCTTGCCACGAAAAGTGCAATCGGACGGTTGTGTTGAGAAGATTACAGTAGCTTCTATATAACTGAAGGGTCAGGAATGTCTCCGAAATGGTGTCATTGTTCACCCTTACCTTATCTTTTAGTTTACATAACTCATCTTATAAACTTCTGAAATATCTGCTTCAGACTTCAGAAATTTGTCACCCATCTCCGCCCACTCGTTTTTTCCCAATTTGCTCTTTGTACTCTTAACCCTGATTTACACTGAATATTTTATGAGCGTCTTTAAAAGTATGCCCACTTTTTATCAGAATCAGGCTATATTTTCTTCTAAAGTCACATGAAATACCCCTTTCTAAAATTAGCATGTTCTGGATCTTTCCATGAAATTTGCTTTTATCGAGAGGCCTGAATCAGCGAGAGCCCTGATAAAGTGTAGGCAAGAAGTGTGGTGATAAATTGCAAATCATTTCTTTTTCACTTGCTCATTTTAATGACTGCACAGACCGAACAGGTGATTGTCAGCAGGAGAGAGATATTGGGAGTGATATGTCAAGTGTGTTTCGGAATTCTCGGAAATCTGAGATTAGATATATTCGTTGTGAAGTTTATGGAAGTCATAGATTGAAATAGATTCTCGAATTTTGAGATCAAAAATTTCGGGAAAGCAGTTTTTCGACGCGCAGGAGTATTTGAGACGGTTAGTTATCTCATGGTTTCAGATGAAGTAGAGCATAGAACATTCTGATTGTTTCTTGTGGTTTTGTTCTTTTTTTGCATACTTGCAAACCGAGCTGAAACGGCCCGACACGGGTCGGCGTGTAACTCGCTTCAAACTCAATATAATGCGCTGAAAAACATACCAAAATGTAGAACTCCCCGAGATGACCTATTACGGGCCGGATGGCTTTAATGCACCGTGGGCCGGGCTAGAAAATGAATTTTTTGGCCGATTTCGGTGTTTTCGGCACTTTTTCTCGGCCCGCGGTACATTCACGATCCGACTTCCGACCCGTAGTAAGTCATAGTCGTAGAACTCGCCGAGATCTACATTTTGGAATATTTTCCAGCACAGAAAATTACTTTTCAAGCAAGTTACGCGCCGGCCCGGTTTGTAAGTATGCCAAGTATGCTGATTGAACTGCGCCAAATGACACATATAAAAATCCAAAACTCCAAATTGTCGAAGTTTCTGATGTTTTAAATAGATTCACTGTAAGGTGCCTGCCAACGCAAGATTCACTATCTCTATTTCAGACCCCCTCCCTCAATACTATCTCCATTTGTATCCACCCTATCCATCTTCCTAATCTCAACCATATCCGTTTTTTTCGTTGTCATTGACCCTTTCTCTCCGCCCCCTCCATCTCCTTGTTCTTTTTATTTGAAATATCTAACAAGACACCGTGTTGCATAACTCCTAAAGGTCATACATCTATATATTCCATTCGATTACCAACAAGCCTTCCTACCGACACCTAGCTGTCTCCTGTATGACGTGTCTGTCTCACCCCGAAAAAAGCTCCCCGAATCGAGGAGAATTTATGTTTTACATTTGATGCGGTCCTCTCTTTCTGTCCACTTGGATACATGTATCCAATCAATTATTATGTAAATAATGTGTCAAGAAAATCTAAATCCGAAATCACCTAAGGAGGGAGAGAAGGTACCGCAAATACCGTATGACCTATTGGAATTGTCATATAACTAATAATAGGAATTCGTTGTAAACTAGGGTGAATAGAGGGGGAGAGAGAGAGCGAGTGGTTAAGAATGCGTATCGTCTCGTCATAAAAATTTGCATTTTTCGTTTTCTGGATTAATCGAATATGTATTCGAAAAAGTTTTTATGTGGAGAAAATTGAAATTCATAATACATAATTTGACAAATTTTCATGTTAGGAGGAAGGAAAGATGTGGTGTCTTCGGACCAAATGATTGAAAAAGCCTCAAAAATGGACAAATTTTTGAAATTTTTCATAGAAAATGTGAACATTTCTGATGATTTTTCAGAATTTCGTCTAATTTTGAATCACAGTCGAAAAAAATTTCAAAAATTTCAAAAAATTGAAATTCGAACTTTGGCGCCAAGTACCCGGTCTTTCGGGCCGGGCCGGGCCTTAAGCCTGATGATTTCGAAAACGATGATTTCGGAAACTGAGTTGACTGAGTCACTGCACGCAAGGAATGCGGTCTTACAGTATCCTCTCTTCATGAGAATCCCAAATCCATCTCCCCCTCAAATCCCCCTGATTCTCTCTTCGACATCTGAATATTTTCGTGAATTTTCCGAAATCATCAGCACACAATCTCATAACCTTTTTCCTCTCTGGTCGTCAGATGAAGAAGCCTGAATGGCCTTCAAGAATAGCGTCATTCGGAACAAATTGAAGACGACACAGAGAGAGAGACCCCAGAATCCACGAATTTAGATGGGATTTTGCAGATGTTACATTGTGTGTGTTGCGAAACCAAACAAAACATTTGGGGGATGAGGGTTAAGATGAAAAGGAAGAAGATGGGAAAAGTCATAAATGAAGTGTGTTAAATGAAAGCAAACTGAACTGCCTAACGATCAGATGTGCTAGAAAATGAGGGGTGACGACGGGAGCAAAATGCGACAATTTGGAGCCTCGAAATATCATATGGAGAAGGGGAACGATTTGAATAACAAATCGTTAGATGTTATGGGTTTAGCGAATCCCTTTTCATAGGTTCTAGAGATCTTTGAGAATCTCGAATAACAATCGTTTAGAATTTTTGAAAAATCTATTTTTGTAATTTTGTAATTTTGATCCTGTGAATAGAGACGCACCCCACATTTATCACAACCCCGAGTGGGCGATAGCGTTTTCGGCCGTGTAGCTCAGCCGGTTGCGGTTTTGTACCCATGCGCGTACGGTAATAAGTTAGGGACCCACAGAGCAATCACTAACCAAACGCCAATTTGTTTTGTTGAGTTTTCACTTCTTTTAAGCTAAAATGTCAGCAATTTTCCCTTAGAAACTGAGTACCGTACTCTCTACTTCCGTTCTCCACAATCTCTTGAACCCTTTTCACATAAAAATGATTCTCATAAAATCCACTTGAAACTAAACTTCCCTTTTCTTTCCAACCGTTGCTATGCTCCCTTTTCATTTTCCAAATCCGCGAGCAACTGGTTTCAGTAATAAATCTCTCTTTTCGAATTGTTCATTCTCTTTCCATTTTCAATATGTTTCCCTGGAATACAAACTTTTTCTTTTTGCAATTCTTTCGCCCCGGCTACTAAAAAAAGTCTCGAGAAAACAGAGCATTTTCTACTACGGAAATAGGAAATAGTCCGCTGAATGGAGCCGGAGACATTTTAACTCGTCAAAAGAAATCCCAAGAAGATTTCTCTTTGTATTCTAAAGTGAGGAGTGAGTCTATCTTTTTCTATCCAATTCCATCATCAAATAAATGTATAAGTTGATTGTGCGCCATTCAAAAGGCGTCAAGTTGGGCGGGGGGAAGAAGTCAAAAGAGGCAACAGAAGACGTCTTTTGTGAAAAACGTTGTGAATAAAAACGGATGATTATATATACTCGGGATGAGACGCCGAACAAATTTGTTATGCGGTCGAAAAGAGAGAGAGTCCCCGTAAATGTGAAGTTGAATTTCACTCAAGTGACAGCTACAGTATACCATAATTGCATCATGTTACGAGTCGTTGATTCGAGATATTTGACTATTCAAAACGAATCATTTTTGAGAAATGAGATAAGGCTCTCAAGTAGACATCTGAGTTATGTCTACTTATTAGGAGAAGCTGAAGATTCTCAAGATTTGTGAATTCTATTCCGATCGGTGAGTGTCGAAATTCTGGACGAGTTCTACTAGATACGGTATTCCAAATTAAAGATTCGTTTTCATGTCCTCGCGCTTCTAGTCTTCTAGACAAAACAGACCTCTAGAAAAGTGATAATTTTCTAAATCTTCGAAAAATGTTACGCCAGCTGTCAAAAACGAAGTCAAAACATAACTATATCCCTTTCAAGTAAGCTTGCGCAATCCCTATTAATTTGTTGTTATTCAACGAGTGCGACCTTCAAAAAAGTCTGTCTCGTTTGTTCTCTTTTGTCTTTTTTCTCAATTTTCAAAAAATTGTTTCCTGATTTTATATTAAACAAACACTTGATTTCTCAATTCTTCTCAAATAAGGTATCTTCCGTTGTTCTCTCTTCTTAGGTCATGTCTTCCACTCACTTTTTGATGAGATCATTCATGCACCTGCCTGTCTAAAAGAGGCATATGAAAACGATCATTATCATATTAGTTAGTGTCGACTCCAATTTGTTTCCATATATTCCAATAAATTTATGACATTGTGTCTCCTCCTGAGTGGTTCAGTAGTAAAATTGGGAGAAGAAGGGCAGATGTTTTACGGGCGGTGCAGAAGGAGTGGTAGGGATGGATGGAGAGAGAAGGTGTTCATTAATCACGTAACTAGAGAAGCTAATGGACTAGAATAATAATATAATTTTATGATAGGTCATTTTGATTCGGAGTAAGTAGAGAGGAAAGAGTTATGATTCGTAAGTGTTTCATTCAAATCCGAGTTTTGAAATGAAATGAGTTGGAGCAGCTCTGAATTACAATGTAGGGGGTCTCATTTTTGATAGTTTTTGACTAAAGTATGGCAGATCGCAACCCCTGTACTCTCGGCTCATGGGCTCTAGGGTACTGTAGCTAAAGGCAAGTCGGTAGTTTGACCTTACTAGGGAAGTGTCAGTTTGGAGTTATGGAACGTGGCTTATATCATTGGAAAGTTGAGAAAACACTGACTCCAAATATATATTCAATTTTTGCCCTCAAGGTCTGGTATTTGAGAAAAACGAGGTGAAGCTCAGAAAAATTAATAATCATTACCTTTCTGAAACGCGATAATTTTTTGCAATTTTCGCTTTAAAAAGGTAAAAATTATCAACTTTTCCGAACTTTGACCTTGTTTTTCTCAAATACCAGACCTCGAGGGCGAAAATTGAATATATATTTGGAGTCAGCGTTTTCTCAGCTTTTCAATGATATAAGTCACGATCCTTCCTACCAAGTTAGGATTTAGCAATACGAGACAGTCGGTTGTTAATGGTTCCGAAGTATGGGTCTCATCTAGATGCGATCGTAACTTCCAACTTTTGGGATCAGTGGATCAGTGGATTTGGGATCAGTGGAGATCTAAGAATTTCACTCTGTGGCTTCTGGCTCCAGTAGATTCTACAGATTTCATATGCATTCCAATATTATCCCTCACCATTAAGATTCCATCTTCATGTCATCTTACTCCTCTTCTTTTCTCCTAAATTTCAAATTTCGAGAAGAAGAAGAAAAGCAAATAGTCTGCTGACTTGTTTGATGTTATATATAAATGTATAAGGAAGAAGAAGAACATGTACAATATCAGAGGGGATGATGATTGAATAAAAATGAGGTGAATAGGAGGAAGAGAGGAGTTGTGAATGTATTTGAAAATGTTGATAGTTATGATTTGATATTGATACAAACCTATCAAAAACGATGCTTGTTTGACAAACGGACTCTTCTATATACATTTTATTGAGGTGCTGTAAAAATGAGATGAAGAAGTTTGACTCATGCAAGAATAGGAAGTTGCGAAAATTGGGAAGAGCTGAAAATAGATGCTGCTAGTGCAAACGGGGTTCGAAGGTCTCTTGTTCTCAAAGTAGCATGATACAGTGTTTACGATTGTTTTCAGTTATAGAAATTGGAGTGATGATCATGAGGTCTCATAAGACAAAGGTGTGGATGACTCATTTTATCACGTGGTATCTTTGAGAAGTTAGCAATCATTACTTGTCAATAAGGGCATTCCTAAGAATAATTCATTTCGATCAGTCTAGAGTTTGATTTATTTTTGAGCTGTGTCATCTGATTAGGTATTTAGATCATTGTGACTGCGAGTAGATTGGAGCAATAGTTTTGAAAACTTGAATGGCTTTTTCTTTTAGGCTCATCGAGCTGGATGACCAGAAGTTTTGGATTAGGTGCTTCACGAAAACCGTATTTTCTTCCCAGGCATCTCTAGTCGCAACTTATTGTTTACCTTTTGATACTGAGAAAAAACTTGTCCGAGAGGGCTACGCGGTCGCCTAAAGTATCGTGACCTAGGCCCCCAAAACTCTTCCACGAAGGCTCAGTTTCAGCCGAAAAATCCGGAACTGTAGCGTTTACAGCCATTTTTAGCATTTGCTTCAATGACAGAAGTTGCTCAGAATTTTCTGAAGTATCATAATCTGAAATAAAAAAGATGACTTCAGTCCTCATTTAATCTTCCTGAGCTTCTGAATCCCAATACTGACCTAGAATCTGTTACAGATCGTCTCATGTCAAATCAAAGTGTATTTCTTGGAGCCGTTTTACTAGTAAAATTATCTTGAATAGTTGAGTAATCTTGGCATCCCTATCCCCACACAACTGTCTTAATACCCCACCAAATACGTCTTCCTATTCATAAACCTCCCCACCTCCTCTTCCAAAAAAAAAACTAGGAATCTTAAACAGACGGCGTTGTTTTCATTTCTTCTAAAGAGGCGAGAATTCTCTCGTTTTTTTTCGATTCCACAACCAAACACATTCAATTACTATTTTCAATTATAATTTCCCTCTCTCCTTTTTCCCTTAAAACCGTCCCATCTTGGGCATAGCATCATTATCGTCAACACCTCACCACACTTTCAATTAAAACCATTCCCGGTCTTCTACACCTTTTCAGGAATCGTGATTCCATTCGTTTTCTCTATTCATTTACTGTACACTATTCCTGAAGAAAAGGAGACAGAGAGAACACTTCTTCCACAAAATAGGCTCCGCCCCCCATCGTTGCATCCAATCGACCGCCGACGCCCCGCCCCTTTTTATTCTTGTGGAGAGAGGGAAAGAGATCCATGTCTCAATGAAAAGAGTCGATTGAAATATATAGATGAAGAGCCTTTTTCGGTTTTTTCGTTGGCTGATTCATTTGTCATCACGAGTCAAATGGTAACGGATTATCTGGTATTAACTTTAACTTTATTTTATTACCCTCTCGATGTGTGTTTGATTTATTCGAATAGATTCCTCATAATCGGGTTTTGTACTTTTACAATACTTTTACAATTTGAAAATGATCTACTTGTTCCATTCGTTTTTTGCAAAAATTCGTAGTTTTGTAGTGGAATACTGTTGCTCGAATGGTCCATATTACTCAAAAAAGCTTCTGGAGAATTTGTGAATTCAAAATGATGATAGCAGTTTTTACTTTAAAGAATTCTTAATTTTATTCATGAGAAATTAAGAAGACTTCGCCCTTTCAACCTATAGATGTCCCATTCTTTTCTGATTCTGGAACGTCATCTGAATCCCTGAATTCTTTCATCTAATAAATCAGCTTCCAAATCTTTTTCGAACTTTGATGTAGGTACTTGAAACATTTCTCACTCTTTGTCTCTCATTTTTGCGAATATATTTCTGCCAACATGTCACAATTTCTGCTTTCTTTTTGAAAAAGTGGTCTCTATACGAACATGTTTATTCTTGCTTGTGACCTAAAAAGACGTTTTTGGGTCTAGATTTTCAGCTGGATATAGTGACAAACGTCTGGTATTTTTCTTCATGTCATAATTTTGCACTTTTCTTGAAAGGGGCGTGGTTTAAGAGGTCAATTTCATTAGTCTACATCCGATTCTCCCATATCTCCATATTTTGCAAAAAATGAGAACTTTGAAAAATTCGCAGACGCCCCGCCCCCTTGTCCCTCCTTTCAAAAACATGAATTTTGAAAAATAAGTAATAAAAATAATAATAGTCTACACACACATATTCGTATCCTCTTTTCTTCATTTCACTCGTTTGAGCAGCCTAATTGTCATTTACACCACACTCGCTCCTCATTCCCTTTTCCACAAAAAGAAGCCCTATCATCATCATAAATTTCATTTCACATATTATATATACCTCGATAGATTTTGAGGTGTCTGTCCCACCTCCTCTCGATAACAAATTATTATTTTTCTGTATGTTTTTCGCAGAGAGATGGTCAGAAAATGTCAAGTTTTTAGTAGTCGGTGGAGGAGGAGGAATTTGAAAATTTGAAATTTCGAGAGGATTCGGTTTTCTTGCATGACATGAATACAGTCACAGTTTGGTTGAGGGGGCGGGGCTTCTGATTAATAGTCCATATTGTGTATAGACTATGTTACCTGTGAAAGAGCTTTGAAATTCCAAAGATTCTTCTACGGTACCGGCCAAAAAGATATCATATTTTGCCTTTTTCAGTTGAAAATGTCCAACTTTATGAGTGTATCATAGTAAAACAATTTCTCCCACAAAGTAAAATTGTTATGGATCATATAGATCAAAAGTAGAACTCCATTTTTGTAGTTGACTACTTTTTGGTACGGTCACTCTCAAGAGAGTTATGGTAAGTGGATAGCTCAAAAATCGCACTATTTTGCACTGAAATTGGTCGATGCGAGGGGGAAATTACTTTGTCGATATGTAACTTTCTAGGGAGTGTCCGTACAAAAAAGTTATCAACGACTAAAATGAAGCTCTGTCTTTGTTCTGTTCTATCCATAAAAATGTTTTTTGTGGGACAGTTAGTTTTACCATGACACACTCTCAAAGTTGGGAATTTTCAACTGAAAAAGGCAAAATATGATGTCTTTTTGGTCGATTCTGTATATCTTTTTCTCCTTCGTTCACTTTCTAAAGTTTTGAGGCCAACTTGAAATTCGATTAGAAACCATCATGATTCCTAGATAAAATAACTTTAGGGACACAAAACTAGTCTCTCAATCCGTCCCGATCCCTTTGTTCTACTCCCCGCCTCCATAATGCTAACTCATAAATTGCTCTCTTCCAAAAAGTCTTTCTCAATGTCTCTCTGGATGAATCAGATAGGGGAGGGAACCTTAAAAGTCAAATGTATCATTTTGTTTGTCTATCCCTCTTTTTGTACAGTTTCCTTCGCCGCCTTTACTGTCTTAATTAGTCGCTCTTCTTCTCTTCTTCTTATTACATCAACATAATGCTCACACCCCTCACAACTTCCTATTCTAATTAAATAATACGGGACAAGAAGTATAAAAGATAGTGCCGATTGCCGATTCATTCTATTCTTTCTCTCTGTGTCGGTTTCGTTCTTTGTGTCATTAATAACTGATCGATTTCCTATTTGATTGGTTTTGAATCGAAATGAGTAGGTCATGATTGGAGACGTCATTTTTATAAAATGGAACAGCTTATCGAAAATGATCTTGAGATCAAAAGTCGCTTCTCAAGTAAAAAACAAGTGATTTGTTTCAATTTCTGCACGAAAATACCCTTCTCCACACAAATCTCTATATGTTTGCAAACTGAGAACAATATTTGTTCATTATTTTGAAGACTCCTTCACTTCTAGAATTAATAGATCTCAAATTTCTTTCCAAAATTGACCCGACACCTTCTTCTCCTTTCTATCAAAATGTTAGACATCTTCTCTTCGTCTGTATGGCTTCATCATCATCATCATCTTTTATTATTATTATTATGATGACCCCCGTCCATCCTTCAAATAGAAATTTGAGATTTCCCCCTTCGTCTGAAAATCTCCTCTTCTTTCCACTTTAGAGCAAGTAAGTTATGATGATGACAGAAAAAAGCTTTAATTTTCTTCTTCTTCCTCTTATTCCTAATTCTGAAAATAGAGAGAATAGAGCCACGCCTACTTGGGGCTATTATGTGATATGAAATAAATAATTGAGGTGTTTGAAAGTGACCGATTAATATTTCTTGTTGCTGACACACTCAATCTCGTTTTATAGGTTTCAATAAACAGATCGAAGAATGTTTCGTCAAGATTTTGCAACATTTTCTTGCCAAAAGTTGGTTCAGTACGCGATATCTCGTGTGAGAAGTATGTTGTCTGTGGATCCATTAGTTTAGGTTTCGAAGATCTTTGGAACATTTGAAATTTAGGAGCCGAAGCAATTAGATTCCTTCATAATATATATCATTAGTTGAATAGAAAATGCCCAATTCGATTTTGGTTGAGCAGTTCAGGACTAGGTAATGGGGCCGGCTCGAGTCTGAAGCTCTTAACTTCGGATTTGCTTCCTCTGAAACTAAAATCTTCTTCCAGAGTCTGGTTCCAGACAAAAATATAATTGTGCAGCCATTCATTCCATTTTTTGCAAACTTCACAACCTATCCGTCCAATATGGCTTCTTCTCTCTCCTTCTGAACTCAGTTAAGCTCTTATTCCTTCTTCCTTTTTCTTCCTTCAAAACAGTTAATGAGTCCCCTCATATTTCGCGGATTAGACTCCAAATATCTCCACCTGCCTCCCTCGTTTATCTGTTCAATTTCCTCAGGTCATTACGTTTCATAGAGCTCTCCCGCCTGCTCTCTCCTATTCCCTTCTTTGGTGGTGCATGTGATTATTATGATTATGATTATGAGAGTACGAGAGGGGGCCCACAACATATATGTATATGAAATTTCACATTCATTTCTGCTGGTTTTCGGATCGAAACGTTTTGATTAGGGTTGTCGTTGTCGTCGAGGAGTAATAAAAGAGTGTGTGAGTCGTATGGAAATAGATGAAGTAGCACCTGCTATTAGGGGGATATATGTATATTTCCGTGTGTCATATAGGGTTCCCTTAAAGGTTTCTTAGTTCATTAGGCTATGAAATATGTTTATTTCCTTTCCAATTCCTCATTTGTCTCATGGATTTGTGGCGGCGGCGTGTGTGAGTGTGAGAAGAAATGATTCTGGATTTAGGTGGAGTGTCTAGGAGAGAATAAGTTATTTTCGTTGATTTCAGAACTTAAGGAAACTGTAGAAAGCTCTGTGTAGTCTAGGAAATCTTCTGATCCTTCTAAAATCTGAAATTCAGAAGCCAACACGGAGAAAATTTCGAATCACCTATTTCATGATAGAAAGAACTGAACTAAAACTTGCAAGTTTCTGAAGTTTCTAGTTTTAGAGTACCCCGGAGCATCTGATTAGCAGTCCACCCCTTTTACAACTGCGCCCTACCGCAAACGATAGAGTTTCAACGAAAGACACAGAATTTTTCTCGCGCCGACACAGATTTTCACAGTTTTTGACCTATTCTCATTTTCGAGGTATTTTTTGTGAATTGTTATGAAAACATGCGAAAATAGGTCAAAAACTGTGAAAATCTGTGTCGGTGCAAGAAAAAACTCTGCGTCTCTCGCTGAAACTCTCTCGTTTGCGGTGGGACGCGGTTGTAACAGAGGTGGACTGCTAATACATTACAGGGACGAAACAAACCAAATCAAAATAAATTCCTAGACCCTAAACTCTACTGAATTTGAATCTTCTTCTGAAACCCATCACCCCAGCTCCGTCATCTGTATACATATATATTTTTAGTATTCTCTGATTTACCAATTGTCCAACTCACAGAAAATACCACATCTCCTCGTCTGCTCATTTCAGATTTTGTCACCCGGTAATTTATTGCATTGTTTTTCCCGTTCACTCATTTCAATTCATAATATTTTGTCTCTCTCAATTCCATTTATATATATATTTTCTTAGATTCCAAATAGTTAATTCTTGGTTAATTTGTCTCTCCTATGCTTTTTTCGGCTGTCTATATGTCAAACATTGATATTGTTTTTGTTCAATTCCATGTATTTCCTCTTCTTCAGTATCCAATCAGTTTAATTAAAAATGTACGACTTGAACAAAAAAAGTAAGGAGAGTGGTGGGGAGACATAGAGACATATTAGTGTGACTGTATATAGAGAGAAGATTGGAAAATTGTTCAGTTTTCATTTGGTTTCCGTTGAATCGTGACGTAAATATCGGTATTGCATAACTACATTGACTCAAAGTTTTTCTCTTCTGTCTTCTTTCGTTTCTCAAGTTTTTTTGCTCCTACCATCCCAGATCAAATCAAACACATCCATTCCAGATCTCTAATTATCTCCAAACTCTTCATAAATGAGTCTAATCATGTCGGAGCCACAACTGGCGACTGCTCCAGATGAGAAAGATCTGGAGAATCGGAAGCACTCATCCACCTACAGTATCTCGAATCTACTTCTCGAGAAGAAAGAATCCAGTCCATCTCGATCGAGCAGTTCGAGTGAAGATGATTCATCAAGTAGTAATGATGAAGATCCACGGAGTCCATCCTCTGAAACTGCTGCATCTTCATTCATGTTTGCACCAACATCCTCGTCTTCCTCATCTGAAAGTGCCACGTCACCAACTCAAATCATGGCTCAATTGATGGCTAATGGAAATGGATCGGTGGATCCGAGTCTTCAGGTATCAAATAACTACCTCAGATCATCTAAGTCTTCTGATTTTCCAGGCCTACTTCTTCCTTCTCCACCAACAATTGAACAGTCAATCAATGATAAACCGAGTGACACAAGAGAACGGTATGCATTTATATTAAGGGGGGGGACTAATTGGCAGTTGAGAGATATGCTTCCTTCTTCTTCCGGATAAATGATTCAGTAGGAGACTCACGGATCGAGAGCAGATGTTATACTACCGTATTCATATGCATTTTGTGAGAAGGGGGGAGTGATGATGGGCAACAATTGCATAATAATCACATTAGAAGTCGATTAGGCGAACACGTGTTCACTGAGAGAGGGGGAATCTTATTTAAATATTTGGGTTTCGGGAATAAGGGGATGAAAACTTTGGCTCAAGCTCCTGAAGAAGTGTATCATAGAATTGTAAAGGCAGCCGCCTGTCACAAGCGAGTTCATGGAAATTGTACTGAATTTTGATAATATTTTGTGGACCTTTATATCTCTGTCCTATGAAGCCGAGCCTATTTTGAGCATTTCTAGTTTTAATCAACTACAGTACCGGTCATAAGGTTATGGACTTTGGACGTTTTCAGTTGAAATTGTGCAACTGTGAGAGTGTGTCAGGGTAATACGGATTGTCCCATCAAGTAGATTTTTAATGAATCACACAGATTAAAAGTAGAGCTTCATTTTTATAATTGACAACTTTTTTGTACGGGCACTCCCTAGAGAGTTATGGTCATTTTAAGTGGACAGCTCAAAAATCGCACTGAAATTGGTCGATTTTTTCGATAAATTACTTTGTCGAAACGTAACTTACTAGGAAGTGCCAGTACAAAACAGTAGTAAACTACAAAAACGAAGATCTACTTTTGATCTGTATGATTCATTAAAAACCTACTAGGTGCGACAATCAGAAATACCATGGCACACTCTCAAATTTGTAAAATTTCAACTGAAAACGGCCAAATTGTATACGTATCTTATTGCACGGTACTGCATCTCTGTTTTCTGAGACTAAAAACCTCATCAATACCAAACGGAATAAAACAAAAACTCAAAATCCGTCAATTTAGTTCCTCTCTTTGTTCCGTTCCGTTCCATTCGACATACCACCCAACTTCATTCATTTGCTTCGTAAACTGGCTCATTAATTACACAATGATCTGTCCTTGAATGACAAGTTTTCGACATCCTTCCCCTCCTTATTTCTTTATTACAGTAGAGGAGGAATGAATTGTAAAATAAAAAGAAAGAGAAATGAGTGTTGCATTCTGGTTCAACAGACGGGAATAAAGGTTTACGAGCTGCTCTCTCTTCACACATTTTATATTCTGATTGTAAATTGGCCATGCGTTTGAAAAAGAAACCAGATGCTCGATGAGATTACTGTAGAATATCTATCCTCTCATCTAATTCCGTGGCGCCAATCAAATGGGTCTACTCCGGAAACTGAATATCCATATGTGTACTTAGTCTGACCTTCTTCCACTTTTTTCTCCGTTTCATTTTGCCACGCATGATGATGAAAACGTGTTCAATCGACCGTAGGAAGGAGGATGTGTGTATGTGTATGTTTTGTTTTCCGAGGTTAACATATTTATGGGAATGAGGAATACCAAGAGAAACGGGAAGGGATTATAACTTCTCTCATTATTACAGTAAGCCGCACTCTGAACTCATTCAATTTGCTTGGCAACCTCACCGGAGCCCTTCCATCACTTTCTCCGATGAGCCGTCTCCAACATTCAATGCAATTGTCACCGAACTCTCTTAATATGCAGAAGAAACAAAGCAGACCCACATTTACTGGCCATCAGGTATGTGATATTACCAATGATTTCTAAATGACTTGACTTCCAGATCTACCAATTGGAGAGAAAATTCGAGCAAACCAAGTATCTTGCTGGAGCAGATCGAGCACAACTTGCACAGGAACTCAATATGAGTGAGAGTCAGGTCAAGGTAAGCAGGCAAATGATTGAGAAAGAAAATAGAAAACGATTGTGTCATCTATTAACAAAAAACCCCTTGTTGAGTCATCACCTAGCATTATTATTATCATTCCATATCATTATTATGATTGGTACATGATATAGAAGACGACGTTCTTCGTCATCATTCCATAGTTCTCCACACTTTTTTCTTCTTCTTTTCATACAAATAAACCTAAATAATAATAATATGAAAAGAGGGGGATACAGATCAGATTGAATTGGAGTGTTCTTCTCCGTTTTCGGAGGGAGAATTGTATCCGGTTACTGTAGTTTTCGGAGAGGGAGATACACCTCATTTCACATATGAATACACGTCGATTTGATTACGAATAGTTACTAGAATAGATTGAAGATGGAAGGGCAGAGGAGGGAGGGAATTGGTATACATAATAGAATTAGATATTCATGGCCCAAATTATAAGGGATTCTAGGTGATATTAGACAGATAGGTTCGAACATGGGAGGTCAAAAGTAACCTATGCAAGTTTTTCTATTGAAATTATATCTCTTACAAAAGAAGTCTTTGGAAACGTGGCTTTTCAAACAATCTATATTCGAAATTGGTTTCATTTACGCTACCGCACGGTTCGATTTGTGTTCCCCAGCGGTTTACCTGTGCTCGTACGATGCAAAAATGAGTACATCTTTGCGTGTACTGTTTGCCGATTTGGAACTCCATATGAAAAAGTTTAACCACATGAAAAGTTTGAGAGCTCATAACTCGGCTCGCAGAGATATTTAGCCGGTTTTGATGGCAGAAATAGGCCCCTCGTGGTCGAAAATACCTATAAACAAATTTATAGATCGTTCGAAAGCCACGTCTCCAAAGAATTCCCTTGTTAGAAGCTAGAGCTATAATTCTGTCAGTTCCTATTCGTTTACTAGTTTCCCCATAATGCCAGTTCTAGGTCATCAGACATCTTAATATCGTCCATAATAAAAATAAGTGTGTTCAATTCTAAGATAGTTATGCATAATGTGGTACAACACTATCTCCCAAACATCTGCTTCTCCTCCTCTATTCTCTCCACTTTTTCTTCGTTTTCTATTTCAAATACTATCGGTCCCTTGGGATATGCTGAAATAAGACATGTTCTGATGCGGATATCCAGTTCATTTCAATTCAAATATTTTAATTTTATTTGATATCATGTGTCGTCGCTTCTTGTTTCTGAACAAGAAGACATGTTAGAGAAGATGGGGGATATGGACTTTTGAGTGACATGCTTCAATTTGGATTGATGAATTTTTGAAGAAGAAAAATGAGGGACTCAATAGTTTCATGTCTTTTCTTTCAGGTCTGGTTCCAAAACCGTCGTACAAAATGGCGTAAGAAGGAGGCAGCAGACAATGCTCTCGTGAAACGTGGAGCCAGCGGGGACAAGTCTCCGTGCTCTTTGAGCCCATTCCTCACTGGAATCTAGTTAATTCATATTATTCCTCGCTACCTCCGAATGCGATCCGAGTGTTTTTCTCTCCTCAATTGTAATTTTTCTTTCGTTTTCCCTCAACTCATTATTAGATTTCAATCTTTTTCTGCTCCTCTCATGACTCCTTTCTTTGCGTCTTAGTTCTCCAGAACTTTCTATTCAATGATCTCAGCTTTCTCTCTTTTGTATTATTTTTCAACTTTCATACAAAAACTCTTTTACATTTTCATAGTTATAGTCATTTTCTCATTTTTATCTTCCTCCTTTCTTTTCTAAAAATCGTCACTGATACAAAAACTTCTTTCCCCTCAAAAATCCGTTTCCAAATGCGTCCCAATACAAAAACTTCCCTAATATACAAAATGTAATTTTTTCAATGTATTTTTTCAAATTTGAAGCATAAATTTATTAGATTAATATCGAATGGAGCATATGGCATTTAAGTCAATTATTTACAGATACTGGGGTTCGTTGAATTGGTTGGTTTTTCTATTCGAGTTTCGTTTTGATTGTCTGGAGAACGTTCATGAGCACGTCGAGGGTCGATGGTTGGGTTTCTTCGGCTTTCTGGAAGAAAAATGATTCAAATTTGTTAATCAAAACATGATGCAAGTCAATTCTCTTACCTTGTAACTCCTGTATTTTGCCTTCAAACAGCAAACATTCTGAGCACACTGATCGTATTGTGGAAGGCATGAGCATGCGGTCGTTGGAACATTGACATACATCACACATGTGGTTGTCAATGGGTATTGGGTTGCAGTAGTGTCAGCATATTGGATCGGACTGGTAGTGGTTGGTGGTTGGGTTGGTGGAGTTTGGGTAGTGGTTGGGGCAGTTGTGGTGGTCTAAAAAGAACGTACTTTGAATGGATAAGCTTTGGTTGTATAGTCAAATACCGTTGGAGCCTGGGTAGAGTAGACTTGAGTGTAGTCGTAGGTATCAGCGTATTGCATCTGAAAATTTTATAAATTTTATTGGGAAGGAGATCAGTTGGCTCCGGTTCATGCTGGAATCATGCTACATGCAACTGGCGATTGTTGGCTATAGAGGGGAACCTCCAGTATCCAATAAAAGCCAGTAATTCCTTTCTAGAACGGCACGTTTCTTACAACCGCGCTCTACCGAAACCAAAGAAACTTGTGTGCGAAAATGAGAGACTCAAAGAAAAAGGCACATTTCTCAAGGGAGTTTCAGTGGAGCGCAGTTGTAAGAACTGTGCTGAGCTAATAGAACAATACCCTATACCTGTTGTTGTCCTGGTTGTGGGCATCCACAATACGCATTAGGTACAGTAACCATCAACGTGGCACAATTACACCGACAACCACATCCAGACATGACACTAGTGGTTGGATCAAGACAGTAACATGTCTCTTGTCCAGTGGCCAACTGTCCGATGGCTGGGTATACGGTAGGTGGTGACTGAGTGAACATTGATGGATTCTGATGTGGATACTGTTGTGGAGTTGGTGTTGTGGTCGATGTGGTTGTGGATGATGTGGTGGTGGTTGGTGGAACTGGAGTGGTATTTGGTGCTGGTAGAGTTCCTGGGATGGCGGTTTGGGATCCGTATTCGACTGTCGGGTCTTCGTAGTCCACGATGATGTGCTGTGAAGTTAAAAGAAACATGCAGAGATTATTTGGTGATGACATGCCTTTTAATCAAAAATGGTTCATAAAGAAACTAAGATTTTCAACAGACTATATTTAGAATAGAGATATACTAGAGCTGAAATTTATAAAAACTGAAACCTGACATTTCATGCACTCATGCACACCCAACTAACTATAGTTACCTGTTGTTGTTGTTGCTGTTGTGGTTGAGCACACTGACATTGGTATTGAGCAGTTTGTGGACTGGTGATACTGATCATGATGCAGTTGCAAGCACCATTATTTCCCTAAACTGGAAGACTACACGAGAGGGGACGTGAAAGCAATACACTACCTGAGTTTGAGTTGGCACTTGAGGATAGGAAACTGGCGCCTGTGTAGTGGTGGATGTAGTTGTGGTTGGGGATGGGGTGGTGGTTGTGGTGGTTGTGGTGGTGGAGGTTGTGGTTGGAGCCATTGTGGTGGATGTTGGGAGCTTAGATAAGAAGAATTTGAGACTATTAAACTTGATTGAAATTCAGAAACTGTTCTAACTAGGGAAGGTCTCCGAGGGACCGTGGAGTTATAGGACGTAACCTATTCCATTGGAAAGCTGAGAGAACGCTGATTCCAAATATATGTTCAGTTTTTGCCCTCGAGGCCTGGTATTCGAGAAAAAATCCACACCACGCTGCCGATATTTTTCACATTTCGGTAAGGTCACCTGTCAGCGGTAGAAAATTTGACCTCGTTTTTCTCGAACACAGACCTCGGGGGCAAAAACTGAACATATATTTGGAATCAGCGTTTTCTCAGCTTCCAATGATATAGGTCACGTCCTATAACTCCACGACCACTCGGAGGTCTTCCCTAGTAAGTATGAACTTTTTAGTTCAAATCTAATTTGATCCTATTGCAAAATCACAATCCTTCCTATCTCATCAACCTAGAAACTCACTGGGTTTCCATTCTGATCTCCACATTGACAATTGTATTGAGGTGCTCCTTGGAACACAATCTGGATACATCCACAACGAGCAGCATTCATTCCAGTTGTCTGTTGAGACATCTGAGTCAACTGATTGGCGATATCAGCTGATTGAGGAACATCGTATTGGACACCATTACCGACAGATGAGGACGATCCGGATGCTCCATTCTGAAATTGAATGAGAAATAGAAGAAGAGAAATTGGAGACTTACAGCTGGTCCCTTGGCGCAACTGCATGTAAGTCCACCGTTTGGATTCTTGACACAGCGACATTGCTGACGCTTTGAACGGACGATAATTGGCTCGTCAGGAGCGGCGAATGTCTGGAATCAAGTCACTATTCAAATACTCTATTTGTATCCAATGACTTTACTCAAGCTATAGTTTTCTCCAAATGTCATTCCATATTAGAACAATGAGCCCTATTGTCCACTATCCAGAATGAGTCAGACTGTTCTTTAGGTCAACAAAATCACCCTAGAAACTAGTTCATATTCGGGGACTTTACACTTCACAATTCCGTTTTTTCTTTTCTTTTCAATTCATTTATTTATTTGTTTGTTTGTCAAGTTGGCTGAGGTTTTACAATTGTTTTGTTTTGAAAAACTTGTTGGCTTGGAGGCACTAACCTCGACTAGAAGAGCTCCGATGCAAACAAGAATCAACAGGGACGAAAGGCGTGACATGGTTCTGAAAATATTACAAGTTAGAGGGAATCTGAAAAACTAGAAAAAGAAGAAGAAGATTTGAGAATAATTACAAAAACTTGGAACCTTATTTACAGAGAAAATAATTTCAGATGAATCAAAGAAGGCTTCACGTCAGTCAAGAAGAAATACAGAATGCCAGGAGTTGGATTGTTGAGTGGAGTTTCAAACAATTGGAAAGTAAAACATTGATAAGTTGTGGGAAAGTCCTAAGAATTATAGCTACTTATTATGGACATTGCATCTGCAATTCTTGGAATGAGAATCCAATAAGATGAGCTATACCTAAATTGATACACTGATAGAGAAATTTCGAGAAATGTCAGGAGTACGGTAGAAGAGTCAATGTGAATAAAATGAGAAAACTTGAATAGTGTCGAAGAGTGATGATGGATGATTCAAGAATCTGGATCCCATTTTATAGCCGTGGGATGAAAAAGGCGTGTCCTCCTTCTCTCATCGGGATGCATGGAAACTTTTTTGCGGCGGCGTCCCTTTCTACTCACACGTGTGAGAGCTCTCTCCTCCTCTATTGTATTCAACGGGGTAAACAAGCTCTCAATCTCTCTTCCGCGCGGTACAGTTTTTCCGCCTCTTTTCCTCACTCTTTCTGTATCGAATTACTAAAGCCGGTGCCAACAACCTCATGCCAACAATCTATTGTATTGGTAGGAGGGGAGAAGGAGAAAAAAAATGAAGAAGTGGGGGCTGAGCACATAGTCATATTTTATTTGAAAGAAGGATGCATGCAACCACTTTTTATTGCAATAAAGAAGTGAGCTTTGTGTTCGAAAAGAGAGGGATCTTCCGAATGATTCAACAATTGAAAGCATGAGGTCATCAAGTCTAGACATTCGATTCAAATCTTGTAGTTTGTATGCAGATACTTTGAGGCCAGAGGTTGCATATCTAGTTTTCATAGACGTGGTAACTGTCAACAGAAGTATCAGATTGCAAGAAGTTCAATATGTTACTCTGGATCAGGATTAGATTTACAAGAGTCTATGGTATTTCCAGTTTTCGGATAAATTGAGAAGCTTCTTACATATTTTTTTGTTGTATTGTCTAAGTTTTCCATCAAGAACCCTTCTGGTCTGTCATTACCCCAATGAGTACCTCCAGTTGTATTTTAAGAATCTTTCAGAACAGTTTCAGATTTGTTACTTAATAAAAACCTACATTCCTAGCAGAGAATGGATGTATCATCTTAATCAGAGAGGGTCAAAACTATCGGCTCCGCGACATTTCGCAACTACGACACTTCGCAACCACGACGTTTCACAACTATACCGCATTTACATATTTAGGCCAGATTAAAAATGTTGAGTGTACCAAAGGGCATGGGAACATAATTGAAAACAATTAAATAGAAGAAAAAGTTATCTGACCCGTTTTTGGACAAAACTAGGTTAAACTATTGCTAGCTTTACGGTTGCGAAACGTCGTAGTTTCGAAATGTCGCAGTTGCGAAATGAACAGTTGCTGAACGTCGCAGTTGCGAATTATCGCGGAACCAAATTATCACTTGAAAAAATATCGGTCCATGTGACATATACTGAAATTTATGTGGGGAAGATCCGATGCTTTCTTCTGTCATATTTGATTATCTAAACGAGCGAGTTTAAGACTCTGTTATCTGAAATCAAGAATGTAGTTCAGAATAAAATTAAAACATACTGTAGTTTATTGTTACTGATGGATTGTAAGCTACCGTAATCTTGTTTTATGCTTTCAGTATAATCTATGCTGATTCTCGTTTTACTCTTTCTCTATGTCTAACTTTCTCCAAAATATTCCTTCTCCCGAGTAAGTTTGTTCAATAACTGTGTCCATCCAGTTCATCTTTCCTGGCCATCTTTATTTGTTCGATTTTTCGTTCTCTTTCTCTTTGTGTCGATTAATCAACACGTGAACATGCTCACGTAAAACTTTTGATTCTCTCTCTTCAGGTATGTCAACAAGACTCTTTTGATTCATTGAATTGTGCAAAAGGCGCGAGAAAAACCTCTACCGTATAGACATATGTACCAGAGAGAAAGGACAAACAGGACTTTTCCAATAGAAGAACATTGAAAGAGCACAGAAAAACAGTTGTTGTAGAGCACAATTCAATTCGTCATGATCTGTGAGCCTGATGTTGCCAATGAAGAGAAAAGAAGAACATTTTTGGCGGGTGAGAAGAAGTAACTCGTCAAGTGGTTCATGTCTGACGGCGGCGCTTTTTTGGGCATGACAAATAGGAAGTATTATGGATACAGACAATTTGTCTGGGGGATGTTTCAAGTGAATGAGAGCAAGAGAGGGAAGAGAAACACGTGTGGGCTATGGTGGGACAAGTGGAATGATCTGGAACAAAATGGGAAGTTTGTTGAGGAATGAATACGGTATCTTTGCACTCAAGCCGGGCGGCCCTTGTCAGCGAAATTAAGGCCCGGTTCGGGTACTTGGCGCCAAAATTCAATTTTTTCGAATTTTTTGATATTTTTTGAATTTTTTTCGCAAAAAGTCAAATTTTTGACTCTCTTTCAGAATTAGAAGAAATTTTGAAAAATCATCAAAAATGTTCACATTTTCAATGAAATGTTGAAAAAATTTCGAAAAAATGTTTGAAAAAATTCGGTCATTTTTTGAAGACGGGCCTTCGGGCCTTTCCGGGCCTATTCTAGGCTTCTCTGAGCCCTGCCGGGCTGGCCGGATCTTGATAAGTATGCTTCCCAGTATTCAGGGCTCCGAAACTCCCAGTGTACCTGAAATTTTTAAAAGGATTATCTTGAGAATGTTTGCATGAGTTCAATATTTCAATTGTAAATATACTATAGTTTTAGCCTGTAAAAATGCTCATGTTTTTACTTTGACTATTTCAAATTAAAATCGACTTAAACCCCGAATTACTATCGATCAGATTTCCAAACTTTCCAAACTCAACTCATTCAGATCCCATGACGGACAACCAAGAAAACTCATCTTTTGTTTCTTGTAGATCAGAATCAAATTTATTTTGAAACATCTCATCTTCTCTTCATCAAGGATTTTCGTCTTGAATTTCAGGATGTATCCGATATAAACTTAATGAATAATGTGAAATGTTGCGATTTTGTTTTTCCGACAAGTTTTGCCGCGGAAATCAAAGAAAAAAAGAGGGAAGAAGACAGAGCAAAGAATCATTTCGGAAAGGACACAAGTGCAAATATTGTAAAAATGAATAAGTGGAGGAGTAGGAAACGAGGAGGAGGGGTGTGAAAACGAGAGATCACGTCATTGATTGGAACAATTACTGTAAATCCCAGAAAGCATTTTGTCAAGAACGATTGATTAAATTTATTTATTAGCTCGGCACAGTTCTTACAACTGCGCTCCACCGAAATGACCGTGAAAAATGGATATTTTTCTCAGAGTCTCTCAATTTCGCACATAAGTTTCTTTGGTTTCGGTAGAGCGCGGTTGTAAGAAGCGTGCCTTGCTAATAATAAAATTAAATTGCCGCGTATCAAGATCAGCCCACGCCTTCAATTTGACTCTGATGGCTACTTTCTCCACATGTCCACCGTGTCTCGATTCCGTGCCGCAATCCAGTCACTGTTGAGAAATCCACGTCAACTACGAACAACACAAATTTTCAAATCATCTGTAATGGAATGTTAATGGATTGATTTTAAGGTGCGAAAAAATAGAAAATACTTGAATTTCGGAAATAAACTGGTTTCTTCGGGGCAGACTGAGGCCAATAGAAATAATGTGAAATCAAATTGAATCAAATCAAATTACTCGAGAGTTATGTTTTCACTCTCACCTTTCATTAGTTTCGTATGCAGAGAAACATAGAAACACCAACAAACTTTTTTTCACTTGAAGAAGGACTAAACTCTTTTTTTTATTTCAGACAATTATAAGAAATTTTCATAATTGGAGTATACGCTAAAAATTGCTCAAAACGCCACAATTTCAGTGACTCAAAAGGAGCCTAAGTGGAAGAGTTTTTTTCACGCGGCCGTGAAGTCCTTTCGGAGAAAATTATTTCTCAATTCCTCGTTTTTAGGGACTTTTCTCAACAAACTTTCGTGTTTTTACAATTTATACCGCGAAAAAAAGAAAAACTGCAATAAATTGTTGGAAAAAAGGAGAAAACGAGGAATTGAGCAGAAATCTTGTCCGAGAGGACTACACGGCCGTGCTGAAAAACTCTTCCACGAAGGCTTCTTTTTAGTCGGGAGAACGCGTTCGAAACGTGAATTGTAGCGTTTAGAGCGATTTTTAGCGTATGCTCCAATGATGAAAGTTTCCTAGAATTCTGAAGTATCAAAATCTGAAACAAGAAATATGACTTCTGTCCTCGTTTAAAGGAAAATTCACTTTCAAACCATTTTGGAGTTCTTCTAAAGAAATCAAACTGTAACAACTTTCCTCAAACGAATTGTCAATCTTCCAAAATTTTCTGTTGAAACAATCTCTTCTCTCATTCACCTCTCATTCTCCTCTGGAGCAACTGGTGCTCGCTGGCTCCGCGAGCAGTCTATTTGATTACACTGTCAACTCTTCTTTTTCATGCTCCGTTGTGGTCTAGTGGTTAGGATTTATGGCTCTCACCCATAAGGCCGGGGTTCGATTCCCCGCAACGGAAGATGCGTTTTGCCCTTTTGTTTGTCATCACAAACACCATCGCCACATCTCATTTCCCTTCACAACCGAGAAAAGAGGACCACCATGTTCTTCTCATTTCCGTTTCCTCTCGTCTCCTCAACCTTTGTCTGAATAGCTCTGAAATTACGTCCTTAACCCTCAACGTCGTCTCCGTAAATCCCATTTTTCTTTTTCGAAACAACCCCATCATTATTCTCGACACCATGTTCTTTGAAACAGCAGAGATGAAATAGTGGTATGTTGAAAAGAGAATAGTGGTCTAGAGGAAGAAGAAGAAGAAAAATGAAGGAGTCTAGAAGAGAAAAACAGAGGAAGATCCTCCTTCTCAGACTTCTGTTACTTCTCAATTTCATCCCCGATCCTCGTTATTTTTTCTTGTTTATTCATCTACTTATTTCATCATTCATTCCCGTTTTCCTTCCCACAAAAAGTCATATGCATTCAATAATTACGAGCAAATCGTAGTTTTGTAGCCTACGCTCAACTTTTTTGAAACAAGAAATTAGGTTTTGAAGTTTTTTCATGTTCGATTCTCTCAATAAACAGACACTCATAGATGAACTCATAGATGATAAGAATGTCTCAACCGAAACAGTTGTCCATTTCAATGACACTTCATCTGACAGCCCTGATTCCCACGCTCCGTTGTGGTCTAGTGGTTAGGATTTATGGCTCTCACCCATAAGGCCGGGGTTCGATTCCCCGCAACGGAAGGCTTTTTTGGTTGTTTCATTCTTTTCAGACTAGATTACAACACTGATCAAACTTCTAGAGCATTTCACTTCTTGAAGTCCTCGTGACTACCAGAAGCAAGAATTTCTCAAGAAAAAGTAGGTAGTAAAAAGTTTTGAACTGCTGGCGATCAGACATTTCTCCCTCGTTTTTCGCCCTCCCACACCAATAAACCGACAGGAAAAGAGCAAAAGAGAATTGAGTTTCAACATACGCTCTCACCTTTTCATTCTACGTCACTCCTGCTCGTTTCACCCAAAATTCTCATTTTGCATCATCACTTACAAACAGAGATTTTGTGAATTTTCAAACAAATTTCCATACGATTTCATTCACTCTTCCCACACATTCCGGTTCTTTCAAAAAGTATATGAGGTCTTTAGTGGTGACAAAAAATGGAGAGAGAGAGATGCCCTCAAAAAAGTTTCAATTTCTCTTTTTTTGGCCTCTCATGGGAACTTTTATAATATTTCATTGAGCTCTTTGACTCTTCTTCAAATGCTCTTTCATATTGACGTTTCAAAAAAGAGTTCGCTTTTCTCTCCGTCTCTTCCTCTCACACACTATTTTCTTCTTCCAATCCATTTGGTTCCAAATGATTGATTTGTGAGAAGAAAAGAGGTTTCTGATGATCAAAACAAAACAAAAACTTCTGTCTCTCACGAAACTTCCGGAATCAATTTTCATCTTTATCTTTTCTCCCGAAAATTCGTTTTTTGAGAGTGAGCGTCACTCGGTTTTTGATTTCCGACGGAAACTCTCTTGGTTTCAAATTTTGAACCCAAAGCTTTCCCACATTCATAGAAAATTTAGAGAAGAAGTGAGGTGTCTAGGAGATGATTCATAACATTTTGAACTAGGAATCTCTTGAGTTTCGGAGCTTTTTAGGAGAAAAAAGGGTGAGAAAGCCAGTTTTATGACTTTTTGAAGATGACCTCGTCATTTCGAACATTGATTCTAGGGAAGACCTCGGTGAAGTTATTGGATATCACCTATACCATTGGAAAGCTGAGAAAATGCTAATTCCAAATATAAATTTAGTTTTTGCCCTGGAGGGCTGGTATTCGAGAAAAATTAGATCAAAGCTTTGACATGTTTCTTGCCAGTGGTCCAAACTTTGACCTCATTTTTCTCGAATACCAGACCTCGAGGGCAAAAATTGAATATATATTTGGAATCAGCATTTTCTCAGCTTTCCGATGATATAGACTCCTCGTTCACTTGGACTCCTTCCCTAGCAAGACTGAAATTTCTACACCGTATTTTCAAAAATGTTATATTCCGACTTTTGATCACCGTTTTCTAGAAACTGGTCAGCTCAATCACGGATTTATTTTTCGTGCATTTTTATGACTTGAAAGTGGTTACGGTCACCGCAAAGTACCGGATCGTGACTATGAATCCGGAACCGAACTGACCAGTTGACGTCTCAACCCACTCGTAAAATAGTGTTTAAAACACAAAACACACCGAAATATTTCATTCTGTGCTCCCCCGAATACCGTCGTCCGGTGGATCGGCTTTGCATACATTGTAAATCTATTTCAAAACTTCCGAAAATTTTGTGTATTGTTGCTCGTGTGTCCATTCTCCTGATCACCTCTGAACTATACGTCATCCATCATTTTTTCTCCTCATTTCGTCTCTATTCGTTTTTCTTCCCTTCAATCACATCGTTTTCTCTCTATTTCTCTCACGTGTCTCCAGATGATATTTGATTCTTTTCGCCACCTTCTTCATCCTCTCTTCTTCTTCTTTTGTAAAGTAAAAAGTGCTCTTTTTCTCTCTTTTTTCTTCCATTTCCTCATTGTCCACGTATTGTTTTGAGAGTCGACGAACACCGTCTCGTGACAATTCGTTATCTCGAAAAACACATTTTTATCGTTTGATTTTATGTTTGAAAACATTGAAAACTATTTGTCCTTATGAAAAAAAATTGTCGAGTGGAGCACACAAAACACGCTTTTTTTGCTTTTTATTTTATTTGAAAGCGTGATGTTCCAGATGATTAAAATTATGATCTAAATATAAAATTCTTAAAATTTTAGAACTTTTATTTTCGGGAATTTGACGATCCTGAATTCACCTTACTAACTTGACGGCCACATAACATCAATGTCTTGCAATTTTCACTGTTCTGTCCAGTTTAATCTATTCAAAACGGTTAATTGGCTAATTTAGGAATCCATCATTTGAACGGTCCCCACATTTTTCCTACCTTACCTATCGTATTGGCATTGAACAATTAATAAATACTACTTAATTAGTGTTGATTACTTTAAAAAAAAATCATATTTCAGTTCTCTCCGGAAATGAATACTGCAACTCCAGAGCAGAGATTTTACTTTATTTTCGAAAATTAAAAACACTCTGAAATTGTCATTCGTCGAACCAATTATTTTGCGTTTTCTTCGTATGTCTCCTTACTTGTTTCTTTTTCAAAACTTCCTTCTCATTTCAAATCTTCTACATATTCCAGTATCCAAACTGTCGTCTTCATCATCCTATCAACGCCCAAAATTCTATCGTTCGGAGTCGGAGATGTCTCCGGGACCGCCTGGAGGCGTCAGCCCGCCCGTAATGGTTCCTGGAAGTGCTCCTCCATTTCATTCTGGACATCTTAATCATCTACAACATCATTATCATCAAACAACTCCTGGAAAGTTGAGAGATCGTTCTCCAAGATTATCGGTCAGTTTATATTCATTTTTATCTTTCATAGCTTTGTGCTCTTTTCTGTAGAAGAGTTTCAAACTGAAACATTTGCGGGTTTCAATAATTTTGTAAATAGTCGGAAATAGTTTCCAAATTTATTGAAATTTCTTTCGAAGTTTATTATTGGGAGTTAATTTATTTCTCTATTAGCAAGATGATGGCAAGATTGGCTTTATGTTTTTGGTGTCTTAAAGAACTATAGATGGTTTCATTTCCAGTTCGTTATACATTTAAAAATCGAGACAGAGATGGATCTATTACTTTCGTTAGGTCCACCATTAGCACGACATACTTCTTACAACCGCGCTCTACCGAAACCGAAGAAAATTGTGTGCGAAATTGAGAGACTCAGAGAAAACATACATTTCTCAAAAGGATTTCGGTGGAGCGCAGTTGTAAAAACTGTGTCGAGCTAATAGTTTTTTTGTAAATTTTGGAGTCGGAACCAAGACATCAACTTGGTTTTAAATTTTCCTTTGTATGTACTTCATTCATTAATTCCCAAAAAACATTTGTTTACTTTCTGAATATTTAGATGTACACCGTGTGAAATAGTGATCTTTAAAAGCTACATTCCTCCTATTTTTCCTCTTTTTCTCCGGATAAAAGAATTCAGTTCCGTTCTGTGGATCAAGTTTCTTTGTCTACTGAAGAAAACTAGAAGAAAATATGGGAGTTGTGTTTTGTTTTCACAACTTTTTAAAACAAATTATTTTCTTTTTCACATGAGGAAATAGAAGACGTCACTAAAGAAGTGAAAGAAGGAACTGACTGGGAGGAAAGTCTCAAAGAAAACTGTGTGAGTCAGGAGAGGAAGTATCGAAGTTTTCATTCTAATTAGGCTTGAGGTGTTTTAAAAATTGGAGGGAGTTTCTGAAAAAAAACCACTGGGAAATAGAGGATCTTATATTATCACGGCACGCGTTTTACAACCGCGCTCTACCGATACCAAAAAATTTCATTCGAAATTGAGAGACTCAGAGAAAAAGAGAATTTTCTCAAGGGGATTTCTGTGAAACACATTCGTAAGAACTGTGCTGAGCTAATATGTTTTGGAACCTAACTGAGGTATAGAATTATTCAATTTTCCCGAAATTTCTAGTTTCATACCGGCTCTTTCAGTTTTCAAAAGATCAGCAATTCCCAAAATTAGTTCGAAGTTTCAATGGGTTTTCTCTTGCAACTTTTCATGCATTTTCTCTCAATTTCTCTTTAATTTTTTGTTGAAAACTGACACTTTTTCTCATGACCACATGACACATATATACACTCACACATTAGCTCATTTTCAGCAAGATCTCATTCTCCAAAATTTCTTTTTGGCGGTGGGATGAATGTTTTGAATGTGTGTGGGGTCATCATAGTGGAATATGATGTTTTTGTGTCATTCCAACTGAGACAGCTGATCCCATCTTGGCTTTTCAACTCATGTCAGAGAATAGACGGGTTTTCAGGAATCTCATGCATTTTGATATTTGAGCAGAGGGCGGACGGCGTTGAGATCTCTTTGTTGGGGGTTTTCAATTTTCAGTGTTGACCAATAGGGAGTTATTGCTAGAGTTGTTTAAGTTGTTTTTCCTTTTAAGAGTTTTAGAATTTACGAATTCCCATTGTGCACCGAGCAGAATGATTCGTGCTCTTTTCCGTTTTATCTTGATTCTGAAATCTTTGAATTTAATTTCCTTGATAGAATGTTGCGAGAATAGGCATTTTTAGTTAGTTTTCTTTCGTTTCTAAATCTTTTGTTGAAGAAAATTGTATTATTCTGCTTGTCAAAATGCTTACAGTAGCAATTCTTGTTTTCAAAAATCTAAATAACTTTTGAATCAATTTATTAGCTCGGCACAGTTTTAACAACTACGCTCCAAATGCCCTTGAAATATGTCTTTTTCTCTGTGTCTCTCAATTTCGAACACAATTTTCTTCGGTTTCGGTAGAGCGCGGTTGCAAGAAGCATGCCGTACTGAGAGTGAAAAGAATACCAAGTAGGTTGCAGTGCCGTGCTAGTACAACGACTGAACACTCAAATTTCATCTGACCACCAGGAACATATGTTTGAAGAATTTCAAAACATCACTAACTAGTTTTCGGTCTAGTGAGTTCGGAACTCTTTTTTGGAACACTTTTTTGAAAATACTGCAAGAAATTAATAATCAGCATTTCTTTTTTAATTTGAACAAATTTTGATTTAAATTTACATAACGTGTGAAAGTGCTCCGGCTTCTTTTATACCAGACTTGCAAAATTTTGGGTCGGCCCGGGTTTGAATTGTTGAACCTTTTCACTACATTTTTTTTGCACAAATGTGTTTTCTGAAAATTTTCCATATTTTTCTTAAGTAGATTCCTACTGAACTTCCGGACCGTATGAAAAATTCGGCCCGGCCCGTTGCAAGTCTGTTTTATATCTTCACGCGTTTCCAATTTTCTGAAATATTTGGGTTTTTGAGGTTGCCTGAATAAGCTCTAGTCACCAAAACAGGAAGTTCTTGAAATTCAGATGAACGAGAATTATAGCAGATCAGAAATCCTTGTAACTTCAAGTTCCTAAAGATTTATTTCTCTTGACTTCTCAACTTCTTCTTTTCCTTCAGATAGTCTCCATTCTCATCTGCAACTTAATCACTTTGTTTTTCTTTTCTTCATTTTATTTCTTCTTTTCTTTTCTTTTCTTTCCAATGCATTTTCTTCGGCTCTTCTCTATTTTTTTTCTTCTCGCAATAAAAAAAATACGAACACTTTTTTCTTCTTTTCATCGCACCATATGTCCCTATAAATCATGTGGAATGGGCACCAATTCGAAATCGAATTCGCTATTTTCTTATGGATTCAAGCAAGACGCGAGAAGAAGAAAAAAGAGATGAAAACAAAAAAAGAAGAATTTTATTTTCTGACGGAAAGAAAGAACATGAGTTACTACTAGTGATCCTCTTGGTAACGAGTTCGGAGGAATTCAGAAAAAAAAACAATAATTTAGGTCTAAAAAGTGAAGGAATTCCTTTATAGAATTCTAAAATTCAAAATGAGTTCAACGCTCGGGAAATAATAATTCAGAAAGTCTGGCGTGCCTCTGGCGCGATTCCAGTCTTTTTTTTATTTTTTATGATGAAACGTGCTAGTTTTGTGAAGTCTGGCGTGCCTTATACGTGTTTTGGATATTCATAAAATTTCTAAAAGCGCCAGTGGTACGCCAGACTTTTCCCTTTCTTTGTCTGACGTGCGTTGGACGCGTTTTACTTTTTTTGAGCCTAAAAGTCTTCGAAATTGACGCTTTTCGTCAATCTGTGTGTCTGTGTGTCCAGATTTCCAGTATTTTTCCTATTTTCGGCTTTTAAGACAAGATTTCCAGATTTTAAGCCAAAAACGAGCACAGCAGTACAAAAATTAAAATTAAGTTGTTTATTTTTCCTATTTTTCGTCCTTGGAAATCTGAAATTCCCATCAATTAGTTGAGCATTATTTGCCTCTTTACCCTTCCTCACCTTTCAAGTATTTTTAAGAATAAAATCCATTTATCTCCTCCTTTCTTTTCTCTCCAAGTGTCACATTATCCCGTCAACTAGACCCCGTGTGTGAGTGAGTAGAAGCAGTAAAGGAGGTCCCTCCATTCAATTGTCTTCTCTCATCTCATCTTCTTAAAGAGGTGAAAAACGGGAAGTAACACTTTGTTATGTTCCTCTCCATTCACAGCTTTACTATTAAAATTAGGTTCGTCGGTTCGTCTTCTCAAAGCGAAACAAAACGTTCTTCTTCTCTTTGTCATTTTCATATTTTGCGGAGGAAAGCCGGCTTCTTTCTCTTTTCTCCACGTATATAAATGAGTAGCTTTCCGAATTTTCTTTTTTCTTTCGAGTCCATTCAACCGGATGACGGAAAAGAAAACGTGGGGTAAGCTTTGACCCTCCAAAGAGTTTTTGTTTGGATTTATTGAGGAGTCTAGATCTTTTTTGAGTATATGTACTTTCCGCCCTCAATCTCTTTAGTGCTGAGCGAGTTACTTTTAAAGTTTGAAAGTAGACAACTCAGGGAATTTTGGGCAATTCGCCCACCGTTTTGGGCGATTTGCCCACCAATTGGGCAGGCTTGCCGCCACGATGGCGGCAAGGCCGCCCAAATCGAGGGCGAATTGCCCATTTTATGTTGTTTCTAGCGTGCGCTTCGCTTGCTCCCCTCGTCTCAATATATTAATTTTAGTGAAAAACAGAAGAAAATTTATGGATTTAATCAGCATTTATTAATTTGTTCAAAAATACAAAATCAAAACCAAAAATATGTATGTGAGAAGAGTTGGTGAACGAAGAAAGGGTTAGAAGGGAACAAATTCTATCTGAGTAGTGGAGAGAACGGTTGGCAGGAGGTGTTTCGACGTTTCATAATAACGAGAAGTCTTCGGCGAGGGACCTGAAATGATATTTATAATAGTAGAATTTGTTAGTAGCAGCAGTGATCCTCATCTTCGAAAAGATTTTGCTTTTCATCATAACACTTGTATTAAGAGACGGTTTAGCGAAGGGAGACGTCGAATCATGAGCTGTCGTTTCCACTATAAGATAACTTACTTGAATGAGTCAACTCCATGTGGCTAGCATCAGAAAGTCGAAGTGCTGACAGTCAGATCAATAGCTGGCGGTGAGAAGTTCCGTAGAGAGACGGTTTTTATTTCCATCGAACAAGTGTTCTGAAGTCCCAAATTATTTTCTTCTGGATTAATACGTTTTTTTCACTTACGAAGATCTCCTTTACTTTCGAATAGCATCTTTTCTGGGATTTTAAAAACATGCATTTGATAGAATAGTGTATTTAAAACGAATAAATTAAAATAATAAATGACGCAGCAAAAAAAAAGATGATTATCAGAGTGCAGTAGAGCGCATGTTCATAAAGTGGGCGAATTGCCCTACAAATGGGCAACTTGCCCTACTCCATCCTCACGCACACCCCCACTTCTTCCACCCCACCCTTGCCCAACTCTTGCCCAACCCTCGCCCAGTGGGCAACCTGCCCAAAGTGAGGGCAATTCGCCGAAAATAGAGGCAAAATGCCGGCAAGGCGCCGAAACCTCGCCTAAAATTCCCTGTTAACAGATGGTTTTTATTATTTTACGTATCTTAGTTAGCAGATGAATTCGTTCTGTGAACTCATTCGAGAGTCGTCTCATATATTTTTGTTTTTACATTTCAATCGGAAGTTCACTTTCGTCGTTCAATCTAATTCTAGAAGTATTCTTTCGTAGTATATGACCTACAGTACTCTAATAAACTTCGTTAGAATCACCCAAATAGGCGAGAGCAGGTTTTCATAAGAGTTAACGTTTCCAGACAAACCTCAATTTTTTCGGTGCAAATTGGCTAGTTTTCATAAAACGATTCGAAAAATGTTTAAAATTTCGGCTGAATTTTCAAAAATTAAGTAACGAAAGTATAATTTTTTTAAATTTTGTACTCAAAAACAGATTTCTAGTGGTCAGTCCTTGAAACACTTACAGTTTCCATACAAATTCAAGATTTTGTCTCAAAAAACTCTATTTTTCAGGCAGTTTTCGAATTTTTTTCGAGTTTTCGAAAAAAAAAGTTGCAGCCTCTGCCGATTTTTGTATTGAATTGTTCCGACTTTTAAGCTTGTTGAGATCTTCCACAAAAAAAACAATATTTTAGTAATTCTTGCCCTTGACCCCTATGCAATTCGACCTTTGTCGTCTTCTCCCTGTTAGTCAACGACTTCTTTTCTCTTTTTCAACTCTTCTTCACACAGACAACAGAGAGCATATCTCTTTCTTCTTTTTTTTCCATTCTTCTTTCAATTTCCGCATCCTTTTTGTTACTTTTTTCTTGCAGGCTGAAATGCGTAAGAATCGAGATGCGACCTCAACATCGTCGGGCAGTGGCAGTAGCACTATGATGCAACATCGAGGATCAATTACTCAATGTGAGCAATTTTCAGAATTCTGTTCCCTTTCATTCTATATATGGGGTTCCATTCTCTCTGGTGACTACGGTGATCTTCTTCATTCGAGGAGAGCGGTGACCAGTGTGTCGGGGGAGAATCATTCGGGAAGTTGTCATTTTTCGGAAGATGATGGCAGTGTTCTCGGGAATTGAGATTTGTATAGACTTTATGTTTTTGGTTTCCTTCAGAACTAGAAATGGTTATATTTCTAGTTCGTTACACCATTTGAAAGTCGTGACAAAGTTTTATCCATTGTTTTCGTTAGGTCCAGCTAGGACATCTAATTTTTAACAGAAAAAAACATAGAATTCCGTTCAAGATTTCCCAATGGGAACACCCTCGCACAGGGTCTGGGGGGTGAGTACTGAAATATAATCTTTGCCTCTACTGGAATTGGAAGCAAAGATAAATTCCACTAAAGTATGATTAAAGTTTTTAAATAAGACATTTATTTTGATATTCGCGCTAAAATTTTCGCTAGTTTCAGCGGAGCGCGGTTGATTTTAGTACTCACTTCCAGACTCCGTGATTCTCTAATTTTCATATAATTTCAAAACTATTCATAATTTTTCGGTATGTAAGACTATTAGCACGGTATGCTTCTTACAACCGCGCTCTACCAAAGCCGAAGAAAATTGTGTGCAAAATTGAGAGACTCAGAGAAAAAGAGACATTTTTCAAGGGCATTTCGGTGGAGCGTAGTTGCAAGAACTGTGCTTAGCTAATATGTAAGACAACGCCCCAAATGCATTTTTCCCGACTCCAATTGTTTCCAAAAGTCCATTACTCTACCGTATACCACATAACCATTCACACTTCCTGAATTATCTATTGACCTCATTTCCTACCCATTCATTCTCCTTTTCTTACCTTCACCGTTTACCATATTTCTTCACTTCCAGCAGTCCCCATAGACACTTTTTAATCTCCGATGTCCATATTTCTTCTTTTATTTTTCTTCTTTCCAGTGCACTTATTTTCCATTTTTCTCTCTCTCCTTTACTTTTTTATTTTCAGTATATTCGGCTTCTACTATCCCAATTTCTCTTTTTCAGTTCACTTTTTCTCTGTTTTCATCTTCATTAACAATTCATTTGCATTGAGTGTGTCCACCCGAAAAACGTCCAAATTTTGTATGTCTCTTTTCCTGAAATTGACACAGATAATTCATTTTTTGGGCATTTTCTGGAAGAGAAGGGAGCATTCTGGGAAATGGTTTTGCAACGAGAACCCAAGGAAAGGAAACAAAAAAATGCCAAAAGTTTCCACTTAACAGGAAAACCTAATTGCCCTCTTTCTTGACTTGAATATGCACTTCGTACTCAAAAAACTTTCTGAAAAGTGGACTGGATGATGTCAAATATTGTTTTATTTTCCCTACTCTACCGTAAACTCATTTGACCCCCCTTTTCTCTCTAAAATCACATGTTTCTTGTTAATTTCCGTTGATTTTCTCTCTTTTCCAAAATACTTTAATTTTCAAATGACCTCCAAGAAGTTAATTCAAATTAAATGAAGCAAAAAGACTTTTAAAAGTCGAGATGTTCATTGACATCATTATTTTTTGTTGATTTGAATCTGATCAGACGACGGTTGTCACGTATTGAAGTTTTTGACATTTTGAATCAGGAGGAAGGGCTTAGTGACGGTTCGCCAACATTTATAAATGCGATTTTCTGACCGGATGGGTAGGAAAACAGATGTGTTTAGTATGATTTTTGGTAGGATTTTTCGTATCTACAGTACCCCAAAAATAACATGTTTGCAGTGTAAACTCGTCGCACATCTATAAACTCAAATAGCATTAACTTGCTCATTTTACACACCTAGAAAGTATCCATAATCTCATTTCCTATTCTGACCAGAATTTTTGTTCAAATTTATGTTTTTTCAATTGAGATCCTTCTAGATATTCTCTTGATTCACCATGAAAATGATTCTCTAACTATGGAATGTTCCAGACATAACTCGGCCTTTCAAGTTGGCTCATATTCTATTTAGTACTTTTAACATTGATTTCGAATATCCATTTTTGCAGAACGCTTCACTGAACTGAGATATATGCATTTTTAATCATTTCCAGAGCAAAAATTGCATTTTCGAGAGACTCAAAATCAATTATAGACCCAATTTTTCTTAATTTTTCTGTGTAATACGTGTAAGTAAAGGTTGAAAAAACACATTAGCAAAGTTTTCCGATTTAAAAAAAAGTTCAAAAAAAGTATAACCAGAACTGTTTATCTGTTAAAAATAAAAGTGATACAATTGATTTTCTGAAAACTTTTTCATTAGAAAACGTTACTAATGTGTGTTTTTCAACCTTTATTTACATTACACAGAAAAAATTAAATGACTTAAAACGCATATATCTTGGCTCAGTGAAGCGTTCTGCTCAATTGGAACACATATTCGGAATCTGAGTTGTTGAAAAGTAGTTAGGATATGAGCCAAGGCGAGTTACGTCTGGAACATTCCCTAGTAAGAACTCTAGAATCGCGAATTTATTATTTTTCTCTGAAAAAGTCAGACCACCATGCCCAAATAGTCACTCATCCTTTTTTCTCTCTTTCCAGTTCATTTAGATCAAATAATACGTAACTATAATTTACTCTCTCTTCATTTTTCTAGTTCGAACTTTAGCCTGAGGCGAAATAAACTTTTTCCACCTAGAAAGAAAAAAATTAAAGTACAGGGCAACTTCCCCTTGCCCACTTTCTCATTAAATACTCAGAAAATATTCATTTTTATGGAGATTTATAACTTGTCATTTCCCTGAACAAGTGAACCTCTGATCTTCTATTTTTTTACTTCTTTTTTCAAGAGAAATACGAAAAAATTAGAGGAATGAATATAGATTGAGGTCATTGTCTTTCCCGTAATTTCGTAGTAAAAAATTAAAAATTCATGGAAATTTGGAAATTTTTGGGTAAGAAAATAAACGAAGAAAATAGGAAAACGGAAGCGTCAGTTCAAACAATC
Organism: Caenorhabditis remanei; assembly: GCF_010183535.1. Taxonomy (NCBI): domain Eukaryota; kingdom Metazoa; phylum Nematoda; class Chromadorea; order Rhabditida; family Rhabditidae; genus Caenorhabditis; species Caenorhabditis remanei. The sequence goes on from NC_071329.1 coordinate 13,350,581, forward strand.
ATTCCCTTCCTGCCATTTGACCACTACGGTTTGAACGAAATTTTGAATTTTTTGAATTTTTTTCCGAAAATTTCGAATTTTTGACTATACTTCAGAATTCAATCAAAAGCTGTTTATGCATTAAAAAATTGGATTTTTTATTTGTAAAATTTTTTTTTAATTCAAAAAAGTTGGTATTAGCTCCGCACAGTTTTTACAACTGCGCTCCATGGAAACGTCCTTAAAAAATGTCTCATTTTTTCTGAGTCTCTCAATTTCGCACACAATTTTCTTTGGTTTTGGTAGAGCGCGGTTGTAAGAAGCGTGCCGTGCTAAGGTACTTTTTCTTGAAGCCTGGCCGAATTTTGACAAGTTTGGTTATAGAGAGATCACCACTAAAAATCATGGGAAAACTTTGAAAAATGAATGAAAAACAAAATTTAATTTACCTTCTAATATCATATCAAAACAGCAAAAAGCAAGAAAGACCACCTACACCGATTAATTTTCTTTTTTCTCATTTTTTCCTTTTTTCCCATTCGAGTTTTCATTCCCCGTGTGTTTTTGTCTAGTTGTTGTACATGCTCATAGGGGAGAGGCCCCTCTTGTCTCACTGAAATTCTTTCCTGTTCCCGTTGAAAATTTCCTTTTTTTGTTTATGTCGAAATCAAGTCTTCACACATCTTCTCTCCTCTTTTCTATTGACTCTTGTTTTTGCAAAAAGGGGAATTTTTTGTTGAACGGTTATTGTTTTGAATGTGGATACATCTGAAAATATTTGAGTGTTTTCTAGGTAACAATTTTTGGGAAGGAGATGGAACTGGTCTAGGATAACGGGGTTATTGATTACATGTAAAAGTGTACTTTAATACATTTTTCGCCGGTCGTGAATCAGGTGAAATATGTATTAAAATACATTTTTACATGACCTGAATAACCCCATAAATTATCGCTTGAGATATGAAACTAGGCTAGATCCACAGTTTTCTCATTTTCTTTCCAATTCTAAAAAGGTTTCTCATTAAATATCGTATATCCGACAAACGGAGATTAGGCTCTAAATCACAAAATTTTTTGGCCTCATTTGAAAAACGATACAATTTCCTGAGTTCATTTATCTTCTGGATATAAGACTTGTCGGAATTCATTCACTCCGAGAATATTACTAGAAGAGTTTTCTATACTGGATTTTTAGACATAACCACTAGATTTCAAATTTTTAATGTTACGAGTTATAATTACAATTCAAATATAAATTTCAGCCTACTTGAACAAATCATCCTAGCATTCTTCTCTTCCTTTTTATAGATCAAAATGCATTATTTTTCCGTGTGAACAGATGTATCATTTCTTCCGTTCTAATCCGACATCGAACTTATCTTTCACACGTTGAACAAAACTTGAGACACATTGGATTGGTTAAATCTTTTTGATTCAATTTCTGCATATTTTCTTGACTAGTTCTTTTTTTCTTTTCCTGTCTGCGTTTTTTTTCGATTCGATCCATTTCGTGTTTTGTGTTCAATAATCGAAAAATAGAGGGATATGGATCTAGATTTAAAGTATGCTGACCTAGAATAACTTCTAAGAACTTTAGACCATCAGTTGGATTGTCTATTTATAAGTAAGACAGACAATGCTTATCAAGACCCGGCCCGGCCCAGCAAGACCCGGAAAGGTCCGTAGGCCTGGCTTCAAAAAAATTAACCGATTTTTTTGAAAAATTTTCAATTTTTCATCGAAAATGTTCACATTTACGATTCTGAATGATAGTCGAAAATTTGACTTTTTTGCGAGAAAAAATTCTAAAACATTCAAAGAATTCTAAAAAAAATAAATTTTGAAATTCGGCGCCAAGTACCCGTGCTTTAATTTCGCTGACAAGGCCCGGTACGGTGACAAGTATGTGACAGACCGTTCCTTTCTATTTCCGAAACGCACTAAGAAGAAGAAGAAGAAGCCAACTTATCGAGGTGCTGACCTATCTCTCTTTCTCACTTTTCATCCATTCTATCATCATTTTTATTTTCTTTTTGCGCCCTCCTCTCCTGCGTTTTCCTTCTCATCATCTTCTTCATTCAATTGTTATCAAATTATCACGCTGATGACCGGAAACCCATTCTTCATCTTCTTCCTCTCCATCATCATCTTCTTCTGTCTCTTTTATACCTTTTCGATTGAATACAACGTGTACAAAAGTGAGAAAACTCTCCTTCTGTAGAACTGACTCCGCCCACTTTTTGTGATTGTAGACAACAGGAGATCAATTGATCTTTCGCTTATCTTTTTGTTTTGTTTTTTTTTCTGCAACTGATTAATTCTCTGCAATTTTGGAGCTTGAATATTGAACACCTTGAAAGCAAAAAGCGATAGGAAAAGAAGAACAACAAGTTGTTTTATTCCTCGATTCGCATCCTCTCGCTTTTTTGTGACCATAATAAAAAACAGCACTTAAATTGTTGGGTTTTTGTGTGTCAAACTCTTGATACTTTTTGCTTCTCATCTACGTCACGACTTTTTTGAGAGGTCATCTTCAATGGATTTTCGAGGTACCGAGTTTATAAAATTTTGGAAACATATCAGCTCGCCACAGATATTATAACATCGCTCTACCGAAATGCCTTGAAAAATGTCTCTTTTCTCTGAGTCTCTCAATTTCACACGTTATTTTCCTCGGTTTCGGTAGAGCGCGGTTGTAAGAAGCGTGCCGTGCTAATAGTGAAAGGAAGAATTGTATGTAGCAGTGGAGTATGTAACTGGTAACTGGATTAGACAAAAATTGTGAAGTAGGATTTTCTGTTTCAATGAAAACTTGTAGTTTGTAGCCTCTGAATGTTTCTTTTTAGTTCTTTTAAATTAGCCAACAGTGTTTTTCGGTGTCGATGTCCAACAAATTTTATTTTGTATGGGCTGTACAGTGCAAAAATAGCACATAATTTGTGTAGTTGATCATTTTTTTTGTAGGGACACTACTTTGAAAATTACAGGTCATCAAAGTTATTTCTCCCTTTTTTTTAGCTTTTCACTTTGACAACCTGTAACTTTCAAGATAGTGTCCCTACAGAAAAGTGGGCAACTACAAAAATTATGTGCTATTTTTGCACTGTACAGCCCATACAAAATTAAATTCTGTCGGACAATGAGGTGACACCGAAATAACTGTCAAAGTTGGAAATTTTCCACTAAAAACAGTCAAAGTTGATAATCTTTTGAGTGGTACTGTAGGTATACGGTAGCTTGAATATCTCATTTTGTTGTTTTCCGGTGTCCAGTATAGCACTCGAATTCTTTCATTCTCCAAGAAAAACCAGAAAAATGAGTCCTAGAACCAATTAATCATTGTTAGCAAGTGATCAGTGACCTCATAGATTTCCAGACTCTTTTTTTTTTGTTTTCAAAACAAAATGTAACTTTGATTTCTCCGATCACATGGTTCACACACATGTGAAAAACTTCCGAATTTTGTGAAATTTCTCACTTGTCTTACTTGTTCCATTCCGTTTCTTCCACTCAAGAATCCTCTTCTTTTCCGTAATTCGAATCAAGAAGTGTCGTCGTGTATTCTTTTCTTATTCCTCTTCTCCCCGCTTTAACACTTCTTTTCCTGTCCAGACACCAACACAAATTTCCCATTTCCTTTTTTCCAATTTTTTTCTGACGCGTTTGAGATGTTCCATTTGTATAGATTATCTTTTTGAACATTTTTTTGATCAAAAACTTTGTAGTCAAAGGGGAAAAGATAAGTAGAGATAGTTCTATGATCAATGTGTTCATTGAGAAATCAGTTATCAATTGAAGTTTGATTTTGAACTTTATAAGATTGTACAAGTTATCAGCCTGAGTAAAAGGTCTGAAGAAATATTCGATCGGAAGTACAAGGTCAAAAATACGGTAGCACTCTTTTGTATTTCCTTGTTGAATACTGGTTGAAGATTCTATGATCAACAGTTCGGCATATATCGTACTCATATTAGCACTTACAACCGCTCTTTACCGAAACCAAAAAAATGTGTGCAAAATTGAGAGACTCGTAGAAAAAGAGATATTTTTCAAGGGGATTTCGGTAGAGCGCAGTTGTAAGAACTGTGCCGAGCTAATGGTTCAGGAGAAAAGTTGTTAGAAACTGGTCAAGTTGGAGAAACAACGTTTGCAACATCCCTTTTTCATACAGGATTTCTGAACGAAATGTTCTTTGTTCATCTTGGAGAATTTTTATTTGTCCATTCTAATGGTCAAGATTTGCTGCTTTTCAGAATCCTTTTCCAGTTTAACCTTTTTTCTAATTCTGCTCATCTTCCCTATTTATCCTCGATTCCTTTAATAAATCTTGCATTTTTTCAGGCTCCGGACTCGGCTCGATCGGCCTACCAATCCTTGGCGGTCGAGGGCGTGGAGTCATGTCGGATAGTCATATGCAACGAACGTTTCACGAAGCAATGAGACAGAGGAGGACCAGTTTACCAGCTAATAGTTTATCATTGAATGGTGGGAAGGGTTTGGTAAGTCTTGTTTTCTTGTTTTTTTTCTAATATAGGACTCTTGCTTGTCATTTGTAATTCTAATGTACTTCATAGAACATTTCAACCGGATATTCCAACAGTTCATATTCTTTAAAATATATTCTAAACATTACATATATCAAGAAATGTTCCTCTTCTTTTTCTTATTTCCTAACATCATTCAAAAAGAAAAAGATCAAAAACCTTTCTCTTCGTGTCCCGCGTAGACGTGTCCAGTGATGGATGGCTTCCGATTGTGGAAAAATCGGAAAAAGACAAGAAAAGTGGGCGGAGCCTATCATCTCTTTACTTTTTCTCTGATTCGTTTTTGAACACTTTTTCGCCATTTTCTAACTGATAGTGTTCTGAGGTTTCTGCAGAATTCGACCTTTGTCCAATTGGTTCAAATTCTTTTGATTTTTTTCACGAATACTAGAATTTCGATCTTACTATTTCCAATTAGTCAGCGCCAACAGCTGCTCCACAAACACCTGGAGTCCCATTAAAAATTAAAATTTCGTCATTTCAGGTAACTGGTTCATCACTGAGTGAAGCGAAAGGACTGATAGCAGATATGTTAATGAATAAAGAATTACCTGGAAATGTGGCCACGTGTCTACGAGCAGTTGCAACCCTTTTAGAGCAGAGACCTATACCGATAAATGGATTGTTAAGCGATTTTGGATTACCATCAGTGATAGAGAACCCGTATGGAGGAGAGTCGATGATTGTTGGGGTTAGTTTATTTTATATTTTTGGGAAGGGTGGGTTCCGGGGTAGTTTATTATAAATGGATCGTATTTTATGATAGTTTGAAAGTTATTAAAGTTATTCATTTGATGGTTCGAACAGTTAACTGTTACCGTAAAACCTCTAATAGAGGTGCCCCCAGCAATGCCTATTTAAAGCGATATATCTTTTTTCTCGAAGGAAATATCAAAAAGATGCTAACTGACAAAATATAGCTTGATATTCATAGAATATTTCTTCAGTTGGAAAAATTTTCATATCTTTAAAGACAGCCGAGATAGGATGCTCCAAACTCTTGCTAGCGGGTGCGCCTCTATCCTTTTACGGTAACTCAAACTGATCAAAGGGTTCCCGCTGCCAAGACTCCATGTTATTTATATCAATTGAATCGAAAAAAAATCGTCTGAAACACGTGAAATGAATTATTCTTCCTATGCCTCATCGAAATCGGACAGAAGACATAAGGCACAACCATTCCACTACCGTAACCAGTGCCTCTGACTCTCATCTTCACGAAAAAAGCAACCTGATAATGTGATGTGTCATAAGAACTTGTCTAAAGTCAATTCTTTATTTGAAGCAATCCTTTTTTCCCTAAATGATCATTTGACATTTGGACTTCAAATCCGAATGTTTTGACTCCTTCGTTCTTTTGCATCTTTCTGGTGATGACATCAACAAAGAAAAGAGCTTAACATATTGGATTAACCATTCAGAATCCCTTGAAGGAACCAGGGAAACCTCCGAAAGAAGTGTTCATTTCGAAGGATCTCATTATCTATGTCTAGCTCTTTTTCTCCATCATCTTTGTCTACTCTTCATTCTCAACCGTTTGAAAATCGTGGGGAAATTGGGAAAAAAAACACTAGTCTCTCCCGTTTTCCACTCCATTTTCTACGTCTCCTGATATTCAATAGTCTGCTAATTGTTGGGAGAAGCAAAACTTTAAGCAGAAGGCAGCTGCTAATCCAATCCGATTCGTGTGAGAAAAAAAACTGAAGAGATGATGGAGTAAGAGGAATAGAGAGACAACGATTTCCAGACATTCAATGTGTGTGCATTTTTCACTTTTTTCAAGTAAATCACGCCAATTTGTGTCTTATTCACACACACCGTCGGAGGTTTTCTTGAGTCTCCCCCTCTCCATCAGCATTCTCAGGAGATTCTCCTAGAAGTTGTTTTCAAGTTTTCTTGTGCGTGTGCTACTGTAGCATCTTTAAGAATATCCGATTTGAGGTGACATTTGAGGAGAAATTAGTTGTTGTCTAGAGAGAAAAAAAGGAAGATAATGAACAACAGAAGTGTAGACTGACACGTAATTCTTCGTAAGCTTTGGTTCAAAGGACTGATACTGTAATCGAGAATCACTGTCTCTGAAATACTGATAGAAATTGTGATTAAGAGGCTCCCACATTTATGACGACCTCGGGTAGGCGGGCGCGTTCTCGGCCGTGTAGGTCTGCCGGTTGCGGTTTTGTACCCATGCGCGTTCGGTCATGAGTTCGAGACCCACACCGTAATCAATTACCGAACTTTGAGCCAAAAGTTTTTTTTGAGTTCTCACCACCTTTAAAACTAGTTTTCTAGTTCATAGAATGGTTTGCAGAGCCCAACACAAAAATTCGTATTCTTACCAAATTGCCCCAATCTGTCCTCTGAATGAGTTCCTAGAACTGCATATATTTATTTTCACACACTCCAACTTTTCCCCCCTCATTTCCTTCATCCGGTGCCTCCGTCCTCCTCTCTTCATCAGAAACTTCCTCTCTCATTTTTTGCTCAATTTTTGTGTCAAGTTCACTTTTGAAAGAGATCAGAATTTTTGTACAACTTGTAAAAAGGGTGTGGTGTGATGCATGAATTCTTTTGCGCAACAATCTTACCAATTTACTTTTTTCTCAATGATAACGGACTTTGGCCGATGAAAAGAAGAAGAAAAATGAGATTATCATTCATCATTTTATCACTTGAAACTGCGTCAAATGTCTAATAAGAAGGGAGAGGGAGGAGGAGATTATCTCTTGAAAAAAACGAGATTAGAGAGAAATCAAAACTTTTCTAACTTTTTGAATTCTGAGCAGTTGGTTCAGTGGTTTGACTCATTCTAGAAATCATTTTCCCACCTTCATTTCATGAATGCATTTTTTTTCAGCCAGATTTCATATTCACAAGAGTTCCATTCTCAGTTCCAAATGTACAATGATCACAACTTGTTTTCATTATCAGAGAACACCGAACAGGGATTAATTATTAGAGTTTTCTCGCTTTTTTGTTATCTGATAGTCGAGAAAATTATTGATTACAGTTCGAAAAGGAAAACACAAAAAAGGAAGAAGCACCTTCCTTGATAGAAGAAATTACTAGTTCTATGTAGATTGCGAACAGTTATCCGGGTCTAAAACCGCTAACCAATTCCTTTTTATCTACTTTTATAGGAGATGAGAAAGCAGAGATTGAGAGGCACCCCACATTTATCACAGCCCCGACTGGGCAGCAACGTTTTTGGCCGTGTAGCTCAACCGGTTGCGGTTTTGTACCTATGCGCGTTCGGTTATGATGACTCATGAGTTCGATACCCATAGAGCAATCACTTACCGAACTTTGAGCCACAATTTATTTGAGTTCTCACCTCCTTTAATAATTTCATTTCAATCTGTGAACTATGTAGCAGTAAATAAGCATAATTGAATTACACCAATCTGATTTTCGGTGACATATTTTTCTTTCTCTGCAAAATTTTTTCTCTGAGCTATAACCCAATCAATCTGACCCAGTTCTATAACACCCTTGATGAGAAATCTGAAATTCGTGGGGGGCTCCGTCTATGCATTTTCATTTTCCTTATTTTCATTTATTTTCTTATTACTTCTCCAACCAAAGATACATATATCTCTCCTTCTCAATATATATTTTTTCTTTCATATTCGTTCCCAAACCAAATATACAAACTAACGCCGTATTTCTTTCTTCCAATTCTCCAGATAATAAAAATTCTTCTCACTCTATGCCAACTCATCATTTGCCTCGAAGTTCATCTGATTTAACATCTGGCCCACCGACTAATTCTCAACACAATCGTGCTTCTTCCTCTCGTGGAAGTCGTGATCTCACACATCGTGGCTCTTCTTCACGTAATTCTACCACTTCACTTGTCAATTTTGTGGGCCAATGCATCGTTTGCTCATTGGATTTTCGATGCAAATGCTGCATTGATTGTGCCCATGTAATGGTACCATTGGTTACGGTAGGTTCACTTTGGTTTCAAGGGATTTGATAACAGTTTAAAAGACGGGGGGCCTCGCGTACACACGCATTGAACTATGCCTCCTCTTTCTCTTCTTTCTTCTTCTTTTCTCTTCTTTCTTCTTCTTGTTCACCCTCTTACCCACGTCACATCGCCGCCCGGTTAGCTCAGTCGGTAGAGCACCAGACTCTTAATCTGGTTGTCGCGGGTTCGAGCCCCGCATTGGGCTTATGTTTTTTCTCTTTTCTTAACTTGTAACATGTTTCTGCTTCCACTTCGAACTCTGCGAGCTTACCAGTGGACTTTGGTGTCACGTGTCAAACTCAAATTGTTTATATTTATTACATTTTCTGTCCTCCTTGGTAGTTGGTCTCTCCGAAGTTTCTTCTCCGTCCTCTCGACACGACACCAATTTGTCCTCCCGAAAAAAAACGAGACTGAAAAATAAGCAATGAGTGAGGGTAGTGACAACACTTTTCCGCTTTTTTCTTTGTTTTCAGACATTTTGAAGCTTCAAATTGTTATCTTTTGTATCTTTTCTTTTCCCATGAGAACGCGTTTCAATGTTTGAAAATCACGAGAGGGAATTCATTTTCAACAGGAAAAATGTTCTACTAAAGATCAAAAAGAGATTTAAAAAAACCCATTTCTGAAAATGTTTTCGACTTTCCACGTGTCTCTTTGTCTCTAAGTTCAAGTACATTTGCTCGCGACCGGAAAAAACAAAAAGTCCTTTTTCTTCAAAAATCGCAACCCGTCTCACGTGTTTTCTCTCGATTGTCCCATCAACTTGAAACTGAACTAACAAGATTCTCGGTCAGCTGTAATAGTTGTCCATTCGTTTTGGAGCCAGAGAGCCAGGAGCCCAGCTGTTACCCGAAGAGACCTCACGTTCTATTTCTTCTCCGTTTTCCAAAACAAATTGACCTGCGGCATCTTTCTTCAGAAATTTCTCTTTCTTTCTCTCCAGATCTTGACGTAGTTTTTTAGTTTTTTTCCTTTTCTCCTTTTCAACAAGTTTGTTTTGACAAAACAACATTCGGTCAGCTTCAACTGGAGACACAGAAAACATTTTCAGAGAGGAGTTCTCTCTCCATATAAGACTCCGCCCACTTTTTTTCATAGCCCTCGGGAGGAATGGGGGATGGCAACATAATAACTTTTGTACCTGTGCTTTTTCGAGATGTTTGATTCTGCTTTTTGCAAGTTTTGGGAGAGATTTCGTGTGTAGTCTTTTGTGTGTGTTTTCAAGCAGAAATATAAAAATATGATTCTGCAGAGGAAGAGTACATGAAGTGGTCCAATGAGCAATTTTCTGAAAATGTTTAAGACTTCTTAAAGTTTGAAACAAGTTTACGGTTCATCTTGTTTTATACATCGTTGCCGGGTTCCAGTATTCTAGGGCAGACTACTGTAGTTTTATGGTATCGCGGTCCTCCCTATCCGCAATGGAAACTGTTCTGAAAACTTCTTCAAACTTGAAACATTTTAGCTCGGCACAGTTGTTACAACTGCGCTCTACCGAAATACCCTTGAAAAATTTTCTCTTTTTCTCTGAGTCTCTCAATTTTGCACGCAGTTTTCTTTGATTTCGGTAGAGCGCGGTTGTGAGAAGTGTGCCGTGCTAATAGTTGCCGTGTTATGTATTCTGATTCCCGTCAGCGCATCGCCTCCTTTACTCAAACATCAATCTAGTAGAACACATCTCAATTCAATTATTGAAACCCGGAACTTTTCTCTTTTCTCCTTTTTTTTCTTTCTTCCCATACTTTTGAACCTCTTTTCCTATTCTTGACGTATGATCCTTCAACAAAGCATCTCTTTGCAACTCCTCTTGAATAAATTTTGTAATCAAATCGAATCCCTTCTCTCGTTTTTTTTCCGAAAGTCGTTTTGTGCTGGAGATTTGATTAATTTTTGGCATGTCTCTGTGCCAGTTTCGAAGTGAGATTCTCTGAAATTTTGTTCATTTTCTAAATGAGAAAGAACTATGACGCTCCTTTTTTTGTGCACTTTGTTTAATTAAGATGAGATGGAAAAGCTAGACACGAGATGCTGATTTTTGAGTTGGGAGAGTCTAATGTGTTTTGAAATCATTCTGCTCTCAATATTATATCTTTCTGATTTTATATTTTATATCCGAACTCTCTAACAAAATAAGTTCGGAACCTGGCATGAGTGGATCAAACGGGAAAAAGGTAATTTTGAGGAGGGGAGAACTCAAAAAAAAAACTTCGCCTCAGTGGGTCCCGAACTCATGACCGATCGCACATGGGTACAAAACCGCAACCGGCTGAGCTACACGGCCGAAAACTTGGTCGCCCACTCGAGGTTGTGATAAATCTGGGTGCCTCTCAATCGCAATTTCGATCACCTTTAACATTTTTTTTCTGAAATGATAAAAACTATATTTCTTGACCACCGTCTCATTAATTTCCAGTTCCGTCTCTTGCTCCCACTTTTCAGATCCGTAGCGAATCCTTTTGTATTTCTTACTGGATCATCTTCTGATGTTCTTCTTCCAGCTTTTAAGCAGATTTTCGTTTCTGATTTGATTGACGCAAGTACATGTAATCTTTTTCAGTTCAATGATTTCATACTTCAAATCTTGCTGAAAATCTCTGCAAAAACTGTTCCATCTTTTTTTGTGAAACTTGATCTTTTTAAATTTCTAAAATACAAATCTCGTGTCTCCAAGTTCACAAGGGGGTCAAGAAAACGCAAAAAAATAGATATGAATGGCCAACAAATTGGTGGTGCAAATGCAGAGAAGATGTGTTTTGACATCTTCTTGCTTTCCTCTGTGCGGAGCCACCACCGCGTGACGTGACGTCTTTTTTTTTCCAAAATGCTCTTCTTCTTCGTCTTTTGCCCTCAAAACTAGATGTGCTCGAAGGGGATTTGGCGTGAGAATGTATTCAGAAGAGGGACATCTTCGGAAGAGGCGGAGAAGAAGTTGGAGAAGAACAACCAAAAGTGACAATCTGTTGTGAACATCTTCTTCTTCTACTCCTTCCCGCCTACTTCCTCACCTCTTCTGTCCCGAGGGTCACATTTGTTATTCGATTAGGTCTTCTGTCTGAGGAAAGGAGGGAAAAAGCTTTTTTATTTTCCCCCCAATTGATGAAAACACCTTACGTGTCAGTTATCGGAGAAAAGCAGAAAGAAAAGTGATAAAGTGGAGTTGGGAGAGAGAAAAAACACATGCAATTTAGTTTTTGGAACATTTTTTTGGTGGAGGAAATGAATAGGGCTTCCGGAATCTTTTTTGCAAAGAAGCTGATTTGGTTTTGTGCTCGGAAAGAGAGAAAGTGATAGAGTGACCCCTCCCCAACCAAAGAATGATTTCATTTCTGTTGTTTGAATGTCGTTCTTTCGGGATTGGAGGTTTTTTCAGTTGGGTATAAACTACTGTAACCCGGATGGATATGTCTGAACTGGTACCGTATCCTAGACTGCGAAAGAATGATGCATTTTGATTTGATCTAGATCCACAATTCAATGTTCTGACTTCTATTCTGATTATGAGCGTTTCTGTCAGATTAAAAATGGATGTAGTCTCCGTTTACAAGTTTTGTATGCATCAGAACAGATTTTTTATTGTATGCATCAGAGCAGTGATACATTTTATTGTTGATCTGATTTCAGTTTCAGAGCATATTTCGCTTGTTTTATCTCGTTTTTGTGGAATTCGGGACTCGAATAGGATTCAATTTAGTTTCAGTGAATTTTAATCGTCTTTTTGCGATTTTCTGACGATTTCAAGCAAATTTTCGGCTTAATACCGTTCTAATCCAGTTTCAGAGCATTTTCAGCTTCTATTTCTCGATTTCGAGCGATTTTCAGACGGCTTTGGTGCACTTCTTTTTTCACTTCTCTAGCTTGGTGCACTTTCGGCCAAGTTTTCCCAATTTTCCAATCAATTTTTGCTCACTTCCCCCTAACTGAATCTTCTAACTTATAACTAAATCTTAAAATGAAATTTGATAATTTCTTAATTCAGTTTTGAAAAATGGAGAGAGAGAAAGTACCTAATTTTGGAAGCCTTCTATGGGATCAAAGTTCCAAAAACTTAACCTTTTCCAACAATAAAACGTTGGGAAACATGCAAAAAGACTCAAGTTTTCATATAAATTTTAATGTTTGAATTTTATCATTTTTTCAATTTCAATACTCCAAAAGACATATATCAAAATGTATGCTCATCTTTCTTCTCCATTTCCTCTCTTCTATACTTGCTGATGAATTTTTCTAGGTACTCTGTAGAAGGGGACATCTACTCCCAACTTTTCTTCCCCCTTTTTCTTCTTATTCGCCCCGTTGAGCAACCTTTTTTCCTTTTCCGGATGAAGATTCTCTCGTTTTTCCTCTCTTGACCAATGTTTTATGAGATTAATTTCTGTCTCTTTTTTGCTCACTTTTGTCACGGACACGTATTCTTTTTTGTCTCATTTATTCATTTCTTTTTTTTTGTTTCATCGTGTTGATTTGAATTTAAGAAGAGAAAAAGAGGAGTTTTGGGTTTGATTAGGAAATTGGAAATTACGTCTGGAAAAGAGAAAAATGAGAAAAAGGACGAGGAGAGATAGGGAAGAGGGGAAGGGTTGGAGTATACTACTACTACGTCGAAAGTTAATTTTTTTCTAGTTCTATCAAGAAGATCAAATTCTCGAATATTCTAGAAGTACCATTCCCTGACTTTATGCAATTTTGAAATGTTCAAATTACAGAATGATATCAAAATGATTTTTGAGTTTATCCATGTACATATAATCTTGACTTTTTCCCAGAATCATGTACTTCATCAATGTTGTTTTCGTCCTACCAGTTCACTTATCCTTTTCAGAAACTATCCAAATCTTCTGAGATTAAGAACATCCAAATCTCCTCTGGAAATCCATCACCTTTCGTTTCGAACTGACGTCTTCTTCTCCTTCTTTTTCCAAAACTCAACAACTTTTTTATGCTTGAAAACAGCTTCTTCTCTCCTCCCTCATATCATCATTTTCATTCGGCAACATTCTCGACGAGTCGGCCAACGTCAGAATTCTCATCTTCGTTTTCAAATTTCTATTTCAAAAGTTCACTAATGATTGTGTTAACACCTCATTAAAGTTGATGAAGTGCACGTGACGACATTTATAAACGAGTGGTGATCAATTAGTTTACACTTGGACAATTCTCATCTGGTTGACCCGGAAAAAACATAAGAAACAAAAAGAAAAATGAGGGAAAAGTTGGTTTAGTGGCTTGTAGTTTGGGTTTTCTTTTCTGTGGGCGAAAAGTATTTTCGGACTTTTTGAAGGTTACCATAGTGCAAAAAAGAGGATCTGGCGAGCATAGTTGTGGGGAATCCGGATTCCGGATTCCGAAATTCCGGAATTCCGGGGGTTTTTTTTCATTCCGGTTCCGCATTCCGGATTTTGAAAATTTTCATTCCGGTTCCGGGTACCGGATTCCGGTTTTTGAGTTTCTGATTTCCGGAATTCGGAAATTGAATTTTTAAATTCTTTTTTTTTTAGATTTTTGTCTTTAAAAGAAGTTTTAAATTTAATTTATTATTGAAAACACTCGAAAAATTGACTTGGTCAACGAATCAATCTGTCGGAATTCAGGATTCTTAAATTCCGGAATTCCGAGTTTTTTGTCATTCCGGTTACGGATTACGGATTCCGGTTTATCAAATTTTTCATTCCGTACAACTATGCCGGCGAGTCTCGAATCAGTGTCATCTGATTGTGAGTTCAGTCGAATATTCATAGCCCAAGCTTCTCATTTTCATCCCAATATAAGTTCACTTTTAATGAAACTGAAATTAAACCCTGACGCGCTTCCCTGACCTCATCGTACTCTGGAATCCTCTCCTCCGTCTGGATTCTATCTTGCCCTTCTTCCCCACCGTAACTTTAGGTATACATAGACTCTGAAAGAGATGTTTAATTAAAACTTTTCCTTTTATCCTCCTCATTTTCTTACCCCTTTGGATCTAGATTTAATTGGAATCCTTTTCTGCTCTTCTTCGATGACGACAATCCTCTTCTTCTTGTTTTCCGGTTTTCTTTTTTCAATTGGGTCATGCGTCTTTCAGCAAAAAGGATCAGATTTAAGAGAAAGAAATGTTACACCTCCAGCTTTTCTCTTTTCTTTAATTCTTTTGTCTGGAAATATTGTATGGATGAGTATGGATGATGTGATTCATGCTAGTTCCAGATCTTTAGCCTGTCAGTGGAATCGTTGAAGGTGTCGTGATGTTTCCCAAAATCATGACAAGCTGCAAAATTTTATTTCCAGCAGTTGTTGTTGTTATTCCCATTGCTGAGTTGAAATCTGACCTGAATTCCCGAACGCGGATTCAGGATTCAGAATCTCCGGATAGAAAATGACGCCAGAATTCTGGAACTGAGAAAGAAGAAGAAGAGGAGAACTCTCCTCCTCCTCCTTCTTTTTTTCACCAGTTCCTTGTTTTTCAGCTCAGTTTCGTCTCTTCTTCTCGGACGACGTCCACTCATTCTGTATTCCACACTCACTCAGATTTATGATCTACTCTTCATTTCTTTCAACTCATTCATTCCATGTCGTTTCTCTCTGCCCTTGAGACTTTGTGTTCTGAATCCTGAATCCCATTTCATTTGCATTCTTTGAACGGGAAATAGGAATAGTTTGATGTGCAAGAGGACAGAGGTTCTAACAGAATTCTGAAGAATTGATTCCAGCTTCAAAAATAGAAAGTATGCTAGATGTGAATTGTAATGGGATTCTTACAGACAAATTAAATAAAATTGAGTATAAAGTTTCAGCTCAAAGTTTGAATTATAGCATAATTTATAGGTTTTCGTCAATTTTTGATCAGTCTCTGCATTCCAAATTATGCACTCGACTCAAACTTTCATTTATCTGCACGCGTCGTTCAGAATAGCTACATGTATTCCTGAAATCTTGAATTAATAGCCTAGATACCTCCAAGTTATCGACGCGCTTCGGAGACACCCCAGATTTATGCTTGATACGAGCATAAATCTTGTTTGCTATAGGCACAACACGCTTCTTACAACCGCGCTCTACCGAAACCGAAGAAAATTGTGTGCGAAATTGAGAGACTCAGAGTAAAAGAGACGTTTTTCTAGAGCATTTCGGTGGAGCGTAGTTGTAAGAATTGTGCTGAGCTGTGACTTCTGTTCTCTGTAGGAAAAGTTGTTGATCTCAACCTGATGGCAGAACAATAAGAGGATTCCCTTTCTCTCCAAAAGTTGACTCTTGTTGAACTTTTTTTGGCCATCCAATATTCTTTTTTTTCTCTATCTAGACATACATTGGTTTCTATTCTATTGTGTTCTCTTATCCACATATTCAATATGAAAATTCATACCAACATTTTGTACTTTAACGTATTCCATAAAATGCACGTTTGAACGATTGGATATGTTCCAATGGTTCCCATTTGCATTTTTCTCTCTTAATTTCTCAGTTTCATTTTTCCAATTTTTCCAATTACTCTTCTGCATCTTTGACCCCAATTACTCGTATGCAAAACAATCCGATTATTATGAAAATGACGGCTAGAAAACTGATGAAATGAGAGGAGCAAAGTGAGAAAAAATAAAAAAGCCAAGTAAATTGAGTACTCTGAATGCGCATATCATTAGCGTAGGTGTCCGATATTCACGATCCGAAGAAGGGCTCATTTTGCTGCTCATTTCTTGTTCCGTGTCGCATCGACCCTCTGTGTGTTTTAGGATGCATGTTGCCACGTCATCTGAGGTTTATTAGTTTGTTAGTGGCTAAATTTTTCTCGGAATACTCTTTCTAGAAGTCTATTCTCATATATCTCCAAAAGACTTATTTCTCTTTTCTTATATAATCAACAACTACCTAATGCATTGAATTTCTGTCTGCTGTTCCATTTCGTTTCTTTGTTCATTTCACAATAAAACAAGAGGATCTACTTCCAAAAATTTGAGGAGTTGAATTATTTTTCTGTTTTGCTGTGCAGAAAGAATTGGATAGAATTGACATGACGAGAAGAGAAGAGACCTTTCAATTATTCATGTCGTCGGGATTGTAAAAGAGTTCGGAGGCAAAAAAACAATTGAGAGCAGACCACACAGAATTTTTGACTTTTTCGTATGATTCATTTTTTTTGTTGGTTTTAAAATTGGTAGAGTTTGATAAAGAAAAGTAAGTAGAGCTAGGAATACGGTAGCTTGAATATCTCATTTTGTTGTTCTTTCAGTATCCAGACTACCGTGCAGTTAGATGTACAATTTGGCCTTTTTCAGTGGAAAATATCCAACTTTGATAGTGTATTTCGGTGTCACCTGACTGCCCTACAAATTTTATTTTGTATGGGTTGGACAGAGCAAAAAATAGCACATCATTTTTGTAATTGACAACTTTTTTGTACGAGCACTCCCTAGCAAGTTACAGGTTTGTTGCCAAAGTTGGTCATTTTCACCTGAAAACAGACAACGTTCATAATTTTTTGAGCGTTACTGCAGGGATACGGTAACTTGACTATCTCATTTTGTTGTTTTCCGGTATTCAGTATCCACTTCTTATATCTGATTCCTATTCTTCTGATTTTCATCCGTCGGCTCAAGATTCTGATGTGTTCTCCTTCTTTCCGTTCCATTTAAATCTCGTTTTTTCCTTACCGTTTCTCTCATAACCGTCACTTGACTACATCCAATTCAGAACCTACTCCAAATACTCCCCCTCTGACAATTCCACCTATCACCATAATCTCCTCTTCCCAAACGTTTCACCATCACATGCTTCCATCGCGTCGAAGTGAATCACATTCACCAGCATCTCGATGCAAATCAGCCGGTCATCCACTCACAACTAACGGGTTCCATTCGATTCCATCGTCGGCCTCTTCGTCGACACATTCTATGAATCGACAGGGATCTGTTGATAACTTGATATTCAAACTGTTGACCAGACAGAAATACGTGGCGAAGTGTTTGGGATTCGTCCCAGCACGATCGTCGGTCGCCATTCAGACGACACCGATCGTTGAGAGAGATCTTGTCGGATGTTTTCAGACTGAGGCGAGTAGTTTCGAGGTGTGGATCATTCCAAACTTAGGAAATAGGGAAACCAGAAGGCTTTTGGGGATCTGATGATCTCACAACTCAGAAAATTTTCTAATTTTTTTAATTTCAGGCATCGAAACCGCGAATTTCCAACATCACATTTTCAACAGTCACATCTGCAACCGGATTACCTACAGTACCCGCAGAGCCAAATAAAGCGAGGAGCAGCAGGTGAGCAAACTTATTTCATGGGGATAGTAGGGACTTCTGATAATGTGACAGGTAAAGGACCAGACGGTATTCCGTTTAGGATTACGAGAACTATTCCTTTAATAATTGAAGCTTACTGTAGCGTAGTCATCGCGCCCATCTGAATATTGTTTCCAGAAAGTGTCAAATAATTGAACTTCGTTTTAGGTATTGTTTCATGCTCACTAGGGAAAGATCCCGGAGATGGAGTTACAGGCGAGATATATATCACTAGAACAGAAATTTTGCGCTGAATTCAATTCCAATTTTGCAAAACGATTTTGTGAAAAAAGTTATTTGCGTTTTTGTGGCTTATCAGTGCGAAAATGGGCATTTTCAAGCCTCTCAAAATCAAAGTTTTTTCTTCTTTTTTTCTCAATTTTTTTTGTTTTGTACGTATGATTACGTATTCAAAAATGATTTTGGCAAAGTTTGATTTCAGAATTTATTTTCAGAAAAAAAATTTGTGCAGTTACTTAAATTTTCAAAAATGACGCATCTATAAGAAATGTGTCTGAAAATTTTTTAAAGTTCAAATATGAACAATACAATTTACATTATTGGAAATATACGTACAACAAAAAAAAATAGAAAAAAAATATGAAAAATGTTAGTTTTGTGAGTGTTGAAAATGCCCATTTTTGCACTGAGAAGCCACAAAAACGCGAATAACGTTTTTCACAGAATCGTTTTGCAAAATTGAAACACAGATTTGAAATCAGCGCAAAATTTCCGTTCTAGTGATATAGATCTCGCATGTAACTCCATCTCCGGGATCCTTTCCTAGTACGACAGTTTTGATAGAAGTTCATCAAAATTCTCCAAATCGTCTTCCCATTTTACTACTAATTCTGCAAAACACTTTCCCAGTCCTTATCGTCTGAACGATAGTATCAATTTTCTCTTCCTCTCTCTCGAAAGATCAGCAACAATACTTGAGTGATCAAAATAGCAGAAGCTTTACGACGACTACTACTAACATTCCGAAATCATCACGAGATTCACTTCTTCTTCTTCTTTGATTTCAATAGAGTGGACGGAGCGGAAACGAAAAATGAGAACTAAAAGAAGAAGAAGAAGACGTGGGAACACAGAAGGATCCCAATAAGATTTCATTCTCTTTGTGTCCTTCTTTTTACAAATCTTCTTCCGTTTTTGTTCCCCTTCTCTATCTTCTGAATTCGATTTTTATGTTCCAATCCGGCCACTCTCTTTTCATCTCCTCGTGGTTCAAAAAACGACATTAACTTGATTTCCTTTTCATTCTTTCTCCTACGTTTTCCATCTTTATCAGAACGAAAAAATGTATGGAAAAATGAAAAGTTTAAGGAGCAAACCGATAGAAAAATGTTGAGAAAAAGGGGAGGAGAATACGCCAAAGATTGACATTTCTTTTCTCTTTTTTCCCTTTTATTCGAAATCTTCTTTTGTTTTTTTTGAGAAAAGTAAAGCTTGAGTTTTGTTTCGAAAACTTATTGTTCGAGGAGGAAATTCCAACAATACTGCTTTTTTGAGATCATTGATGTCTCCATTACATTATTTTCAGTTAGAAAAAAGAGTTCTATTAAAAAGTCTAGACTCATTTGAAACGCACTTTCTCGTAATGCTCCATAACGTTTCTGAGGAATGCGAAAATAACAACTTTTTGTCGTTTCATTTTTGAGCTTCGGTCGAAAAGTTGTATTTGGAGAGCTGTTTTGATTCTAGTGACGGTTTTTCTAAATTTCTAGTGAAATTCTTTTGCATTGAAAATAGGATCTGACTTTTCATTATAATCAGTTCTGTTAGAATCCTCAACAAAGTAATCTGATAACGTTTTTCTGTAACTCTGAGAATTTTAAATTCAAATCTATTTTTGGCTTAAAATTCAAAGTTTTCAAGATTTCAAAGTTCGTCTGAAATTATAAATCATGCTCAACCATCATCTTTTTACTTGATGTGAGAAAATCACTATTTTTACCGAAATTGATGAATTTTTCACACAAATATTGGTCTTTTGGGGTGAAAAATCAGCTTCGAACTATCGAAAATTGCCCCAAATTGAGGAAATGGCACAGAAAAATGTTATAAATAGTCTCAAAATTCGCATTTCTAGTGAAAATCTGTTCAAAACCGTTGAAGATCGCTGAACATGCTTCGAAAATGATTTTAAAAACTACTATCAAATTTCAACAAAAAACGGACAATTCTATGGAAAAACTGTATTGAAATCACATTCAGCCGTATTTTGTTGTGATTTTTAATGCGTTTTTCAAGGATTTTCACTCAAAAAACTGAGTTTTAGTTCTTTTTTACCACAGCTTTGGATTTGATAGAGGTTTTTTGAAGGGATTTTTCAAGATTTCAAAATTTTTCAGATTTTTAATCTCAATTATTTCTAGCTCTGGATTTTCTACAGGTTCACTGTTGGTTTTTTGTTCAAATATCATCCCTAAAGATTGAGAATACCTCAGTGATCAAATCTTTCTTGATCGGTAGCCATCATTTCTGACTAGGGAATGACTTACACATAGGTTGGAGATACACAACATGACCTATATTGCTGGAAAGCTGACGTTTTCCTGATTCCGAATCTATATTCAGTTTTTGCAGTGGCCCTCCCAGTTTTGAAAAATCCGGCTCCAAAGTTAGGGTAAATTTCAGTGCTAAAACTCGAGTTTCCAACCCGCGTGTTGCCCTAACACGTAAATCCATTCGGAGGTTAGTTAAATCAGCGGTTGAATGGTCGAGGTGGTTACAGGTGTGGTAGTAGGTGGACACTCTATGGTTCGACTCTTTGCCTTTTTTCCTTCATTTTTACTTTTTTGCAATCCTCGTTTTTGGGTCCCATGGTCATCACAATGTGTCAGAATTCGGTTTTTGAAGCTATTCGAGTCTATATTGACTTCCTGCGACGATTTAAGAAAAAAAAAAATTTCAAGAAATTCAACTTTTCTGTGACCAAGTCCATTGTGAGCAGTCGGATTATTTTTTGAAAAATTTTTGTTAAAAGTTAGAAAAACAATAGAAAATGCGTTTTGATATTAGATTCCACCATGTTTACATGATACAGATCTTCACGACTTTAACTTCGAATCACCACATAAGAAGCAGAGTAAGTGCTTCAAAAAAAGTATATACCAGAGTAACAAGAAATTTAAACTTCGGAAAAATCATTTTCGGTGCTTGATATAACATTTTCTATTGTTTTTCTAACTTTTAACAAAAATTTTTCAAAAAATAATCCGACTGCTCACCATGGACTTGGTCACAGAAAAGTTGAATTTCTTGAAAAATTTTTTTTTCTTAAATCGTCGCAGGAAGTCAATATAGACTCGAATAGCTTCAAAAACCGAATTCTGACACATTGTGATGACCATGGGACCCAAAAACGAAGATTGCAAAAAAGTAAAAATGAAGGAAAAAAGGCAAAGAGTCGAACCATAGAGTGTCCACCTACTACCACACCTGTAACCACCTCGACCATTCAACCGCTGATTTAACTAACCTCCGAATGGATTTACGTGTTAGGGCAACACGCGGGTTGGAAACTCGAGTTTTAGCACTGAAATTTACCCTAACTTTGGAGCCGGATTTCTCAAAACTGGGAGGGCCACTGCAAAAACTGAATATAGATTCGGAATCAGGAAAACGTCAGCTTTCCAGCAATATAGGTCATGTTGTGTATCTCCAACCTATGTGTAGGTCATTCCCTAGTGAGCATACATAGGTATCATATGATTTGAACTCATTGAGCAGGTCTACTGTTTCATTCATTCAACCCAACACTCGAAACGTCTCAATTCAAAGATCCCTCTTGTCTTGAGTTTCAAAGATATGCCTTCCTCACTTGAACCCCCCCCCCCCCCCCCCATATATAACCCATTTTCAAAACTGGTCCATTTCTTTTCTGACATGTCACTCCCCTCCACTTTTCTTCCCTTTTTTCAAATTGTCAACCACTTTTTTGTCTCCAAACAAGTGACTTTTCTATTCATATCCAATTTCATTCATCTCCACTTTTCCTTTTTTTTTCAAGTCTGGTCTGCTCTTTTTTTGAAATTCATTCAATTTATTCCCTCACATATAATTCCGTCTAGACACCTAAAAAGTGAGATCTAGTTAGTTAGTACTGGAATAAGACCATGTTTCGGGATCTTGAGACTTTGAAAAAGAGAAGAAGAAAAAAGAAAAGACAACGAACGGAAATGAGGAGAAAATAGAGAGAAAGATATGGCAGAGATGACAGAGAAAAACAAAAGAAGAAGAAGTTTTTTGTCTTTTTTCTTCCCTTTTTCCAACATTTTCTTACTTTTCGCCGTGACTACTCCTCCAGAACCTTTTTCCGACTACTTTTCACTATGTTCTTCCTGGTTGTGACGTAGATTTACTTAACACAAGGGGAGAGCGAGAAAACCAACTTTTCGGCTTCTTTGTTTCGGAAAAAACCAAAGATGGGTGTCCAATTTTGAGAACTTTTGAGAATGGCGGAGTATTCGAACAAAGCCTTTTCAGTAGCTTCAAAATTTTCATAGGAGTTAGCCACGGATCTATAAATTTCGAAACTGTATTAATCCAGGGTATTTCGGTGGAGCGCGGTTGTAAGAACAGCGTCGAGCTAATACAAGAAAGCGTGAGATTGAAAAACTTGAGAAAGTTTTATTTAGGGCTGTCCATGGGGTGTTCCAGTTTCATTCTAGCCTAGAAACTCTGAGTTTAAACATTTTCTGAAACTCAACAATCCTTTGCACAACGTAACCAGTTACTCTTTTTTTCCACCTGCTCACTTATCTTTTGGTTTTTGTTGTTTATGTACCCCACATTTCACTTTTTTTTGTTTCAAAATTATGGGTTCTCGGGCAGTCTGGTTTTTTCTTTTACTCGTTCAGTTAGAGAACCAATTTAATATGTCAAAATGACCATGATCCCGCCCATATACTTTTCTCTTTTTGGTAGGTCGAATTGGTTAGAATAAGATGAAGAATATGAACTTCTATATTTCGAATTATCTAGAAAAATTCGGTGGGAAACTGAATATTTCAAAGTGAGTTTTTGAAGAAATAAAAATTTGAAAAAGAGATTTAAATCCAGGAACTAATTATGTGATTATCGAAATATGAAACCTTTCAAAACATTAGAAACATAGATTAATGTAGATCAAAAGATATCTTCTTAATTTGCTCGCTTGTTTTCCTTTTTCCAGCTGTCGCGTTTTAATGTATTTGTCTGAAAATGGAGTGGAGACCGGCTGAAAAGAGGTGTATCTGTTTTATTTTTCTGCTCACTTTCAGATAAAAACATAGAAAAGAGAAAGAAGGCTTTTGGCCAATTACCCTTTCCTCCTCATGAGATATTCCACGTATTCAGTCACAGTTTTTCTCAGAATAGATTCGGAATTATCTAGATTTGGCCAACTATCTCAATTCTATTCTCGTAACAAGGTTTTCTGCAAATCTTTCAAAAAAAGGATCTGGAATGCAGTCAGTGGGCTCATTGGCTCAAAAGACACCTGTCTACGGAATTGTTTGATCATTGAATGACTATTGAATGGAGAGACTACACAGTATTTCCAGAATAAATCTCTGCTCTCCAACCTCAAATTCAGAGTTATCTGACCTTTATCTTTTCGTCTTTCTTCAATTTTTCTTATTTATTTCCATCTCTTTCTTCTTCGTTTTTCCCTTAATGAAGTAGGATGAGTGCCCTCATTAAGATGTCACTATTTTCTCTCTCTCTTTCAATTCATGTTTATTAAAAACGAGAGAGAAGCATTTTCGAAGCTATAAATATATTGATTCACAGTGTGAAGTTTATATTATTCATTTCGAGCTTCTGAATTTTTTATATCGCAAATGTCTGGGGGTATTGTCAGTCAGAATGCTTAGGAGAAATAAGAAATGTAGGATGATACGTCTACGAAATTTGAGACAATAAGTGGATTTCGACGCATTTTTTGGTATGTGTTCCGATTCAGAGCTCTAGAAAGACTTCTGGCTGGAAGATCTGTATGAAAAGGGAAAATTTGCTTTGATATATGTAGAATAGGAAATTTAAACCATTAATTGGACTGAAAATAATGATTAACCTACTTTAAAACTCGCCAGGAGACGATTCTGAGTGATTTTTGACCAGAAAACACCCAAAATCAGTTGAGAATGAACTAAAATCTATCTAGATCCGATTTTAGCTGTTTTTTTCACTGATTTCGACCTAAAATTGCTTCAAATTGTCCAAAATTACCCATTATTTATAGTAATTACCCTAAAAAATAATAGGTAATTTTGAGGGTTAACTGGACCAAGGGGAAATATATCAGAGAATTTTCTGGAATTTGCCAATTTCCCTTGTTTTCCAGAACTTCCGGACTCTAATTTTTTGAAGTTTGTTCGATCTCTGAACTTTTATTGATTGCCACCAGTTCCCCCTTTTCTCCTTTTTCAGTTTTGAACCTCAGGGGGTAATTGTTTTTTCCATACACTCCCTCGTGGTCTGTCCCCCAATTTTTTCGAAGGCGAAAAAAGACATTTCCGTGCTTCCCGTGTCTTTTTCTTTCTCTCTTCAAGACTACCCCCACCCGTTTTGTTTTGTTTGTTGGTCCCTCCATTTCTGGGTCCCTTTTCCCCATTTTTTGCCACGGGTCTTGTGTTCGGTTGACTCTTTTTTTTCGAGTCGTTCCGTTTTTTTAGAGGAACCGAGCACTGACATACACTCTTCTTCTTCTCTTTCTCGTTTCCTTTATTTTCAAATCCCTCTTGTTTTGGTTTCACTCATATTTTCCCTTTTCCGAAAACCAAAAAGAGAAAAAGGGAAAAGATAGTGCTCACTTTCTTAATTTCCTTCTAATTATTCCTCTCGCTTCTTCTTTTTCGAATCCCTAATGAATATATTCTAAGAAATGAGAAAATGACGAGTGCACTGAGTCCGAGTACATCCAAAACTACATGTAACGCATGTGCTAAATCTTCGGATACTGGAAAGGAGATTCAACCGTTTGGAGTTTTGGTTGGAAAGAAACTTCAGAAAAGGGTCAACTCCCCGTTGACAGCGTTTGCTAGGTACGGTGTACGTATTCCGAAAATTCTAAATGTCTCAATAGCCGGTTTGGTCCATAGTTGTCCGGAATCCGGATTCCGGATTCCGAAATTCCAGGAATTCCGAGTTATTTTCATTCCGGTTCCGGATTTCCAAAATTTTATTCCGGATTCCGCAAATCGAAAAATCCCATTCCGTGCAACTATGGTCTGATCTACAACTAATAGCTCAGTACAGTTCTTACAACTGCGCTCCACCGAAATCCCCCCTTGAAAAATTAATATCTTTCTCTGAGTCTCTCAATTACAGTAGAGCGCAGTTGTAAGAAACGTGGCGTGGTAATAGCAGAGTTCACTATGTTATCAGAAGAGCGCACTTACTGTCCCTCCAGTGATGCAGACAAGAACCCCAGATCCTCAACGTCCTCATTTCCAATTTTCCTAATCCATTTTATTTTCAGTTACTGGAAAACCGAATCCACTCCATCAAATAACAATGAACACGAAATACCTGTAGATGTCCTCCGAAAAATCAGTGTGTCCCGTAAGGAATCAGGAACCCACGTGGATACAGTAGTCACTACAATCGACGGACAACGATACGACACAAAAGAACTTGACAACGACCCGGACTTTAGTGAGACTGCAGAATGGGCGTTCCCGATTTTCCAGATTTCGAGGAAGTATCCAAAGACTATTTTGAGCAGGGTAAGAGACTTCCGAATATGATTTCAATTGAAGAAAATGAGTTTTCAGTTAACGTACAACATCTTCCAACAATCAGAATTATTCCGGATTTTCAAAGTGTCACCAATCAAGTTTTTCAACTTTTTCCATGCTCTTGAGAAGGGATATTGGGAGATTCCATGTAAGCATTATTTGTAAAACTACAGTATTCTACTCATCTTGTTGTTGCAGATCACAACCGAATCCATGCAGCCGATGTCCTCCATGGCTGTTACTATCTCTCAGTTCATCCAGTCCGACCGCAATTCGGTGTCGTCAAATCTCCAGATTCCCTACTCCCGGCACCACTACCAGTGGCTGCATCAGTCATGTCTCAAATGAGTACTTTGGAGTTGATGGCTCTATTCACAGCAGCCGCAATGCATGATTATGATCATCCAGGAAGAACTAATGCGTTTTTGGTTACTGTAGAAGACAAGAAGGCTATTTTATACAATGATAGAAGTGTGCTGGAGAACCATCATGCAGCTGAATCATGGAAATTATTGTGTCGGCCCGAGAATCATTTTATTGAAAATTTGGATCCTGCTGAGATGAAACGGTATTTTTTTATTAGAGTTATCATTTTATTGAAAATAATTGAAATTTCAGATTCCGATACCTTGTCCTGGAATATATCTTGGCTACCGATCTGAAACAACATTTTGAAATCATAATGACATTCAATGATCGACTATCCGATATGGATCTTCAAGTGGAATCTGATAGACTACTCGTCGGAAAACTTCTGATCAAAATGGCTGATATCAACAGTCCAACAAAACCATACGGATTGCATCGACAGTGGACTGATCGAATCTGTGAAGAGTTCTATGAGCAAGGAGACGATGAGAAGAAGAGAGGATTAGCAATTACTCCGTATATGGATAGAGGAGATGCACAAGTGGCGAAGTTACAAGACTCGTTCATTGCTCATGTTGTTAGTCCGTTGGCTCAGGCAATGCATGAGGTATGTATTGATTTTCAGAGACAATATTAAATCTATATATTTTTCCAGAGTGGTCTTCTTCCAATTCTTCCTGGACTTGAAACCTCTGAACTAATGATAAATATGCAACATAATCATCGAAAATGGAAAGAAGAAATTGAAATTGAAACGGCTAGTTATGAGCCGACAACGTGTAATGGTAGGGGACGTTCACTCGGAATTTATAATTTCTATGATGATTTCAGGTGGAAATGTAAACGGAGTGATAGAAGAAGAGAGTGCGAGTACGAGTGATAGTCCGGATCCACAGCGAGATTCTCCGTCCCTTGATTCGGAACTTAGTCAGGTTTGTTGAAAAGATAATGTGTGCCGTTGTAATTTATCCAAGTTTTCGAGTTTCATTGCGTTTTCTCAAAATACAACTCTCCTCTACTGAGAATTGTCTCAGTAGAGCGAAGTTGTCTCCAGCTATCTGCAAACGTGCTCTATTGTGATAAATGCTTCAATGGAGCGCACTTGCAGGCTTTTACCATAAGCACGGGGTCTAAGGGTCAGTACTGAAATCGAACGCGGTCCGCAAGACATTGGCGGCAAATTCAAATTTTGATTTTTTCAATTCGACGTTGGCATTTTGATATGCAGCTTAATCGAACACCTTTTGAGCCGGTTTATACCAGTTTTGCCGGATTTTTGGTCAGTTTTTCGTCAGTCTCCAGTTTTTCCAAGATCATTTCTATTAAAAAAATGAATAAAGTTTTAAATAAAAAATTTGAATTTCGCGCTAAATTTTCGCTGACTTCAACGGAGCGCGGTTGATTTTAGTACTCGCTCCAGACCCGTCAGGCAATAGAGCACGATTGCAATCCCTTGGAAACCTGCATGTTATCCAAATTTTACCCATTATTCCCTCTTTTGATTTCGTGAATTTTTCAGTGATCGCCCAGCTCTATTTGGCCGTGATGTCTATCTCTCTCTGCGTCTCTCTCTCCGCTACGCTCTCTCTCTCCCTCTCCATCCAAAATTTCCTCCCTATTCTTCCCCCGATCACTAGCTTTCGTGCTCTTTTCCAAGTCATTCAAAACCGTTTTTTTGTTCAAAAATCAAGAATTTGTTCAAGAATTCACGGTGAAATTCAGGTACCGTTCACCATTTGCTGCAGTATTGCCGAAGAGGAATACGTCTGAAATATTCCTTTTTCTATTCTCTCTCTTTTTTCTTCTTTCCGGATCTCTTTCCGATATTTTCTGTCAATTACCGGGTAAACCTTTCCTTTTTCTTCTTCTCATTCTCTCCCCTTATCTCTTTTCTCTCACTATCCCTTTCAAAAAAAATCAATCGAAAATCGATTGATTGGTGTCACAACAGATTACGGTAGCTCTTTTCTCTTTTTGGCTCAAAATGGTTGAAGCCGTGTCTAGAAATGAATCAAAAAGTCCCAAGTTTCTCTTCAAAATCTTGCCAGTTCGATTGTTTTAATCTTCTCTTTTTCCATTGGTCCTTGTCTACAAATAAAAATCAAAAAAGCTTCCTAATTTAATATATTGTAACCCCTCCTCTCCCCTGAAACTGAAATTGTACTGATTACGAATATCTTTGTTTCTGAACTTTTCTTGTCAACTCGATCCGTGTTTTTTCCAATTCTCAATCAATCTTTTTTCTCTTCTTTTTACTGAATTCTGTCTGAATGAAAAGATTTTGATCTTACATCGTGTAATAGTTGTAATCAGAGATATGAGGAACGGAAATTCCGGAATTTCCAATTTTTTCAGAACTTTCGGAAATCTACGATTTCTGAGAAATTTTTTCGGAAAAACTTTGGTTCCGAAATTTCCGAAATCTCAAATATTTTCGAGATGATTAAAAAATATTTGTGCGGAATCGCAAGAAACGTCACACCTGTGTCAAAATTTACAGAATTTTTAGTTTTTACTGCATATTTACAGATTTTGACTATTAGCACGGTACGCTTTTTACAACCGCGCTCTACTTAAACCGAAGAAAATTGTGTGCGAAATTGGGAGACTCAGAGAAAAATGACATTTTTCAAGGGCTATTCGGTGGAGTGCAGTTGTAATAACCGTGCCGAGCTAATATGAAAAACTTGAAAAAAAGAGTTTCTGAAATTTCCGAAATTTCCAAAAAGAATATTCGGAATAATTCCGAGTTCCAAAATTTCCCAAATAATTTAGGAAAAGTTCCGAATTCCGAAAATTCCGAATCACCAGAAAAATAAACAAAACGGCAAAACACATCAATTAAAGTTCATTTATTATTCAATCTAACAAACACAATTCTAAATTGAAAAACCAAAAAAAATTTATGCGGAATGCTGTGAGAATCAATATCGTCCCCTCCTAGCCAATGTTGTTATCTGAAAATACGAACAGTTTTAAAATAATTCAAATTTTCAGTTCAAATAACCTTTGCACTTATCAAATTCTTTGCTTGAACCAAATACTTGAATAAAATATTTCTTCTAATAAAAGATCCTTTCCGCCTTCTCGTCGGTAACATGATTATGTTCTCTCTGAAATAATGTCAAGTTTCTAAAAACGTCGTCTTCTAAAAGTTACATTTCTTCCTAGGTACCCACTCATCTCCAGTGTATAATGTGTTCTCGACGAAACTACGTGCCAATTCGTATCCGTCATTGAATTTTCGAGAAGTTGATGGCGAGGGAAGTGGAGTTTCTTCGCTGAAATTGGAAGAAAAAGAGTCAGATGATAAGAGGATTACTGTAGAAATTATTGTATTAGAATTAATAGTGTTACTTCCTTTCTGATAATGTGAGGTTTTTCGTGGAACTTTGGACTTTTCTTGATCGTTTCGAAAAGGAAGAAAATTTAGATTATGTGTTGCAAAAAGATACGAACTTTGACCGTTTTCAGATGAAATTGATCAATTTTGAGAGTATGTCCTGGTAATACTGATTGTCAAATCCAGTAGGTTTTTAATGAATCTTACAGATTGAAAGTAGAGCTCCATTTTTGAAGTTGACAACTTTTTTGTACGAGCACTCCCTAGAGAGTTATAGTTATTTCAAGACGACAGCTCAAAAATCACTCTATTTAGCAGTGAAATGAGCCGATGTGAGGGAGAAATTACTTTGTCGAAGTGTAACTTGCTAGGGAGTGTCCGTACAAAAAGGTTGTCTACTATAAAAATGAAGCTCTACTTTTGATCTGTATGATTCATTAAACATCTACATGATGGGGTAATCAGAATTACCATGACACACTCTCAAAGTTGGACAATTTCTACTGAAAACTGCCAAAGTTTACAACCTTCTGATGGGTATTGTAGGTGGACAAAGTGCAAAATCTATATAACTGAAAATACTCACAACACATCATTATCCAGTGGTCCTCCATAATAAGTAGCTGAAAGATCCAATTGAGAATTCGATGAATACGTAGATATCGAGAGAAACGTGGACGTTGTGACTGTTCTGTGACCCATTGTGATCTTTCTGGGAATCTTATAATGTTCCAAAAACTCTTCTCTTTCGATATTTGCAATGTGAGCTGCCGATTTCTTGTCATCCCCTCGTAAACTCTTATAATGATCGAAGCGACTGTTCAATTTCTCGAGGAGTTGCTTGAATGTTGGACGGTTTTCCGCGTTCTTATCCTAAAAAATGTTAGTTTTTGTTATTTCGTGAATGTCTGGAACTTACCAAACACCAGGAAATAATTTCACATATTGAATTCGATTTACATCCACTCAAATCATACTTTTTGTTGTTATACAGTTGCTGAAAAAGCAAAAGTTAAAAAATATGAAACATTCTAGATGCTCTTAATAATTCAACTCACCAGAAACCTTCTCTGACCATCTGCACATTGATCAGTTGGAAATCCAATCACAAGAATCAACATGAGATGTCCAAATGTATAAACCTCGGATTTCTGTGTATATTCCCCTCTTTGAATTGTTTCAGGCGCTGCAAACTCTGCGGTGCCTCCACTGAAACACTCAGATTTTTATATAATTTTCCAGGGACTACTCACAAATTTCTTTCTTTTGTTCCATGCTCGTATGACTTTCCAAAATCACAAAATTTCAAAGAAAGATGCTCCAAATGAACACCATGACATGCCTGACAAAGATGGTATGTCTGGAAACATTTATTGCTACAGTAATCCCTTGCTTCTATTCCTACCGTATCCCGAATCGTCACATCTTTATAAACTCCGTTCTGACAATAACAAGGTCTCTCCTTGACTATCACATTCTCTGTTTTCACGTCTCCATGAAAATAAGTGACATTCAATTCACAAAGAGTCTTCGATAACTCATGACACCACTTGAATATTCGAATCGTCTCCATTTCAACCCTTGATTCGTATAACTTGAAAACGAGTTCTGATAGATTTGGTCCTGCACAGTATTCCATTATGATTCCGTTGAAAGGCATTGTATCACAGATTCCGTATATTCGGACCACATTTTCACAGTTGTTCAGGGCAGCAACTACTCGAGCTTCACGGCGAATTTCTACTGAAATCATGAAAATTGAAAGTTTTGCGACAGATTCCGTTTGATAAAATACTATTTTTTCAAAAAAAAAACTATGTACAGTAGCACTCAAAAGGTTATCAACTTTAGCTGTTTTCAGTGGAAAATGACCAACTTTAACAGTGTATTTCGGTGTCACCTGAATGTCTGTTAAATTCAATTTTGTATGGTTTGGATAGTACAAAACTAGGACACTATCCTGAAAGTTAAAGTTTGTCAAAGTCATTTCTCCATGAAATAGACTAATTTTTTGCGAATTTGCGAAATTTTGGAGCTTTTCACTTTGACAACCTGTAACTTTCAAGATAGTGTTCCTATAACAAAATGATCAACTACAAAAATGCTGGGCTATTTTTGCTCTGTCCAACCCATACAAAATCACAGTTGGTCATTTTCCATTGAAAACAGCCAAAGTTGAAAACTTTTTTGAGCGGTACTGTATCATTTTCGATGTCTGGAAAGTTTTAAGTTATTTTTTCTCTTTAGATTCAAAGTAAAGTAATTTTTCAAATGTTTATGTATAAAATGAAAATAGAAAACTCACTTTTCTCTTGATCCGTGTAATTGTTTCTCGGTCGTTTTAGAACTGCATCCTATAAAAAATCATTTTTGTAAAACCAGAATCTGATTAAACTAACATGTCCCTTATAAAACACATGAAAGATGTCAGCAATTGCACCTTGTCCGAGTTGAAATCGTGCGAGACATTCTCCTTTTATTTCCAGATCTTCTACATTGATTTCAGTCAAATCAACAGAACTTAAAGGGAGCATAGAAGAATAAATAAGGGGAGAATAGAATGAGAAAAGGAATTGGAAATATATGTAGACACTGATAAGAGAGGGTAATTATTGATTGAACGTGTATTTCCAAGCTGGGCCAGCACAGCTGATAGGAAGAAAAAGGGGAAGTAAACTTGGAGAAGTTGGAAAAAAGAAAAAAGAAACTGGAACGTATCAGTAGTTTTATAGATATTGAGAGAGAGAGGAAGTATGATTTGCTGATATGACTATTTATCGTTTTTCTGCACACGCCTGCTGCTCCGTTTTCTTTTTAATACTACATCCTGCCCTGTACTTTTCTTGTTTCTGTTGTGACATGGCAACACAGAATAGTTTATTTGTAATCAAAAAAAACGAAGGGGAAGCAAAAATGAAATAGAATGATAACTGAAAATTTGATGGTGGAACATGACTCGTAATTATAATGTAACTTTTGAAAAGTGAAAAAAGCTTTTGGAATTGATTTAATCCGTCTTCACAGCTGGTTTACTTTCTTTTTTGACCAGGTAGGCATTGTTGAAGAAACTGGAGAAAAGAATAAGGAAGGAGGCATAGATTCCGAAACTCAAGGCAAGGTTGTCGTAGGATTGTTGGCACATCTGGAATTGAGAATTGTTATTTTTGCTGAGCAGGTCACACGTTTCAATTTTTAGAAATCTATATTGAGAAGGGTTCGTACCTATTGCAACAGAGATTTCGGGAAAATTTGAACTTTGCTCGGAGTTACATGCAATTGACTTCAAAAAGATCCTTTTTCACTTTAACAGTAGTAAATGGAGTCATTTTGAGTTCATGACATGCAACTCCGCTCAAAGTTGAAGTTTTCCCGAAATCTTTTTTGCAATAGGTTCACAAATAAATTCGCCAGGTGACCAATAGCGTTTCAGAATAATAGCTAGTTTTATATCAGAGACATCAAAGACAAAAAATGCACAAAAAGTGATTTCGAGTGTTATTGAAGTTTTGTTTTTGAGGATAAAACAAGCAGAAATTGGTATAAAAACATTTAGAAACACAATAAAAAGTGATTATGCGTTACCTAAAACCATACTTGCAAACCGGGTCATGCCGGGCCATCGGTTTTTATTAAATAACTCTCTTCAAAAATATCGTATCGGGATGGTTGATAGCTCAAATGATAGGTATTTGGGCTTGTTATCAGATAAAATCAAAACAAATTTCGCAGAAAATCCACAGAGGCAAAACTGCTGTCCCGATACGATACTTTTGAAGAGAGTTATTTAATAAAAACCGATGGCTCGGCACGGCCCGGTTTGCAAGTATGCCTAAAACTATTTCCACCTATATAATTTTTATAAAAATCAACTAAAAATAGGTTGTTGGTTTTTTTCACCTAACAAGGGAACCTTTTAAGTGGTCCTTAACGCCAGCAAAAACGACCTATACAGGGTGAAAGAGGATGTTTGAAAACCTGTAAATCAACTTTCAAAAGTTGCTTACGTGACCTGTAAGTGTCAGAAATTGCCATCTGAAAATTGACCATTTTTACCATTGATTTGCTGTATCTCCTACCACGTTTGTAAAGACTACGGCGACAGTATAAAAACGTGATCGAGTGGCGCAGGTGGTTAGAGCCTAGGAGGAGAAAATTTTTGCGCTGGTTCGATCCCTGCACCATCTTTTCTTTTTTTGTTTTTGTTTTTTTGTTCTTTTTTTTCAATATTTTTTGGAAGCTATCATAAATTATAAATTTCCACCTGGAGGCACTTCCATCTGTCGGCCGGCAGATCTTTCTTATAATCATTGTTTGAATGGATTCCGAAGGGAATCACGTTGATGGTGATACAAAAAACTTGTATGATAGCTTCCAAAAACATTTATAAAAAAGGAAAATAACAAAAAAAAAAGAAAAGATGGTGCAGGGATCGAACCAGCGCAAAACTTTTCTCCTCCTAGGCTCTAACCACCTGCGCCACTCGATCACGTTTTTATACTGTCGCCGTAGTCTTTACAAACGTGGTAGGAGATACAGCAAATCAATGGTAAAAATGACCAATTTTCAGGTCGGGATTTCAGACACTTACAGGTCACGGAAGCAACTTTTGAAAGTTGATTTATAGGTTTTCAAACATCCTCTATCGACCTGTATAGGTCGTTTTTGCTGGCGTTAAGGACCACTTAAAAGGTTCCCTTGTAAAGATATTTCGCGGCTGAAAAAGTGAGTTTTTGCTGGTTTGAAAAGTGATAAGTTCATAAAAATGTGTTTAGTAATTTTTTATGGATCATATAGATCAAAAGTAGAGCTTCATTTTTGTAGTTGACAATTTTTTTGTATGGACACTCCCTAGAGAGTTATGGCCATTTTAAGACGACAACTCAAAAATCGCACTATTTTACACTGGGTCGATTTGAGGAAGAAATTACTTTTTCGATATGTAACTTGCTAGGGAGCATCCGTACAAAAAATGTGTCAACTACAAAAATGGAGTTCTACTCTTGGTCTGTACGATCCCATAAAAAGTTATTTTCTGGGACAGTTAGTTTTACCATGGCACACTCTCAAATTTGGGCATTTTCAACTGAAAAGGGCGAAATATGATATCATTTTGGCCGGTACTCTATATGTCAAATAGTTAGATAAAGCTTCACTAACCTCTCCATTGAGTTTCAAATACAGAACGATACACGAAATGCCGACACCAATGAACATTTGCAGTGTTTGTAAGAATGTCACTGTCATTGAAACCAATTTTGGAAGCCGATATCCAACAGAAGTGACTGCATAATAAGTGTACATAATGGAATGAACCAAGTAGTTCATGAAGATGAACCAACGTCCTGGAGCAGTCAATTCGATGGCTGAAAGTAGAAGAGGATATTAGTTTGAACTCTTATTCCCCTTTTCAGAATGCTCATCCCCCCATTCTCTTTTCTCCAAGATGCACCCAGCCACCCGTAAATTTAAAATGCTTCTCCACTTGTCTCCGTCATATTTTCGTAGTTTCTACTCATCCATTTTCTTTTTTCTTCGTTTCCATGGAGATGTATCTTTTCTATTCTGTGGCATCCCCACTACGTCCTCATGAATTTTTCTTGCGTGGCTTCTCTCGAAGTAAGGAGGTTTTTCTATCAAAATGATGGCATGATCAAGATCAAAATTGGAATAAAAGCATGTTGTCCTCCTCCGAAAAGAATGTGGTTTGTTTGGGGAAGATGAGAATGAGATTGCTTGTGTTTCATACTAGAGAAACAATGAAACAAGAGAACAAAGATGATCCGATGACGTTGATCAATTGATATCGGTGGGGAGGATTTGATTGTGATAGCAAGATTTTTGGAGAATCGGAAAGAGGAGAACTAGTTCATGCTGTAATATACTGTTTTATTAATTCTTGGCAAAAAAAGTAGAAAAATGGTTAAAAGGAGACATTTTTTTAGTTTCTCACAGACGTTTCTTTCAAATTTTCAAACAGAAACATGCAATTTTTACGCTGATCCGTTGGAGATCATATTCGATCTATAATTAGATCAAAATATAAATATTTTAATTGAAAAGACTTTTAAAAAAGAAGTATTAAAAAAGGAACTGCCGGGTTTTGGTATTTTTGACGAATGACCTACAGTACCGCTCAAAAGATTATCAATTTTGGCTGTTTTCTGCGAAAAATGACCAAATTTGACAGCGTGTTTCGGGGTCACCTGATTGTCCGACGATTTTCATTTTGTATGGGTTGGACAGAGCAAGAATAGGACATCTTTTTTGTAGTTAACAACTTTTTGTACGCGCACTCCCTAGCAAGTTACAGGTTTTCAAAGTATTTTATCCCTGAAATCGACTAATTTCAGTGCATTTTAGCGAAATTTTGAAAATTTTCACTTTGACAACCTGTAACTTTCGTGGTAGTGTCCCTACAGAAAA
The DNA here is from genome assembly GCF_010183535.1 of Caenorhabditis remanei. NCBI lineage: Eukaryota > Metazoa > Nematoda > Chromadorea > Rhabditida > Rhabditidae > Caenorhabditis > Caenorhabditis remanei. The sequence goes on from NC_071329.1 coordinate 13,386,202, forward strand.
ATGATCAACTACACAAATGATGCACTATTTTTGCTCTGTTCAGTCCATACAAAATTGAGTTTATCGGACAATCAAGTGACACCGAAATACACTGTCAAAGTTGGCCATTTTCCACTGAAACCAGCCAAAGTTTATATCCTTTTGAGCGGCATTGTCTTATTGAAATTGAAGCATTCCTTGATTTAAAACTTTTTTCTAATCTAATCTTCTCAATCCCACACTCACAATTATTCTCCAAATTCCTTTGTCAAACTCCCACGATCCCCCAACTCTTCTGACTTCTTCTGAATCCCACGACCCCTCTCTTTCCCACTACATGACTACAAGATACTGATTTCTGTAGTAGTGTAACCAATTTTTCTCCGTATTCCTGTGTCTATTTGATATTTGACCAGACACTACCCCACTCTTTTTCTCTTTTTCTGCCTTCATCATAATGTTCTATTTGCCTTTTCCTTCCTCCCGAAACTCTCTTCCCAGCTTCTTCTTAATCTTGTTCCCTTTTTCCTCACGGTGGTTACGTTATGTTAGCCACAAAAAAAGCGAATACCAGTCTCTATCTTTTTCCGCCTTTTTATGTCGTCATCAACGATTGGACAAACTGTCGTTGGACAGAATGGATTATGAACTTGTGAACTGGTATATCTTTGAAAGTTGAACCGGTTTGTTGCATGATTTGATTAGTTTTTAGAACGGAAATAGATTAGAATGGACATGGGCATTGTTTGGCCAGATGATGAGCCTGGTCAGGGTGAGAAATGAAATTCTGATGACTTATTAGCACGGTAGATTTCTTACAATCGCGCTCTACCGAAACCGAAGAAAATTGCGTGCAAAATTGGGAGACTCAGAGAAAAAAGACATTTTTCAAGAGCATTTCGGTGGAGCGCAGTTTTAAGAACTGTGCCGAGCTGATAGGTTACCAAAGTTCGAATTTTAAGGCCGGTGACTCAGAATGGGGAGTTCTGTCTGTCCGGATGTCCGGAGGTCTGAGTAATCAGAGAACTAGAGTTCGCAGAACGGATTTCCGAATGTCTACCCTTCTATTTTTTGCATTTTTTTCTCAAAAGCACTAAACTGATAAGGTTTTTCTTTTTTTCCCCAACCCCTCCCTGTTTAGAAGTTATTAAGTACAGATTACATTCTTCCCGAAATGCGCCAATTCAGCAACTAATCTTTAGACTCTTTCGATCATTCCACCTTGAGAATGAACTAATTGTATTAATAAGGTTCCATTTGAATGCCATCATCTTCTTCTTCTTCTAAACTGGAAGCCCTCTCCTATTTTCTTTATACTTTGATTCGTTTTCCGAACACTTATGTCCTTATTCCCCTCTTTTGAGATAAAAGCCATTTGGAAGAAGGAGGATGAGGATAAAAGAAAAGGTTGTTTGTGTTCTAATCCATCTATTTCTCTTATGTCTCTTCTGGATTCAATCCGAATATGGCTACGATGATGACTGAATGAAAAAGAGGATCGTAGATGATTCCGAAGAGGAATCCAGTCCCTTTTGATGATCAACCATGCTACGCAACATTTCCGAATCAGATGTTTCGAATATAAAAAATCAAAGTCCAGATACACTGGGTATCTCTTTCAAATCTAATCTACGGGATCTCCAGGATTACGGTACTATAAACATCCTAGTGTAAAACGAAACGTTCAGAAAAAATATTTCAAAAAAGCCCACCAGCATGCCAAGAGAGGATCAGAACAACGGCGTGATGATACCAATGAAGGAAAATCACTGGTCGTTTTCTGAGCACAAGGAACATTGTATCACCGAATTCGGCGATTTTCGATAGAGCGAACATGCACGCCCAGAATGCGGATGGGGAACGTGGATTGACTGCCAAACAGATTGAGTCAATGAATCCTCTGAAAATTTCATATTTTAAGAGGTTTTTTCAAAATTTTCAAATATATACCTTCTGAAGACAGCATCATAGAATTCGATTCCGAATCTCCATGTTCCCATAATACTGAATACGGCGAGGATTCCATTCCAAAGTAGTAATAGAGGTCGCATACTGAAAACTATCTGTATGTCTGTCTGTGAATCCGGATGTCCCTACCTTTTCGGTTTCCTTGGCTCCATATATCTCGTCAATAAATTCGTAGCAATAACATAAGCAGCTGACAAGTAGACAGATTTGAACCAGTGATTTTTAAAGAATGTATGCATTGTCAAGTCGTCCCACCATGATTCGATGAGCCACGTGGAATCGTATTCAAAAGGAGAATAGATTATCGTCTCGTTGTTTCCGGTCCATACTTTGAACCGTTCTGTTACCTCAGCTGACATTTCTGGAATTGATTGAGTTTTAGAAAATGTTAAAACTGGAAAAAAAGGCACAGAAGTTGTTCTGAAAAAGAAGAAAAAAAGAGTGGCAAAATGGTGCAGAAACCACAAATTGATTTTACGTGTTTCAAGAGTTATATTATCGCTATCAGAATGTGCTACATCTCATAAAAAAGATAAAAACTGTTCAAACAGAGGGAAAAAGGTCGTCGTCTTCTCCTCATTTCTGAAACTTTTCTCTAGGTTAGTGTGGCGTGAAAAAATGAGAGAAAGTGGGTCGATTGGGTTGGAGAAAAGGAAATGGGTGATAGCAGGGGGAGATGGGGAGAGAATTGTTATGGAAATTAGGTGGTGAACTGGCATGGCGATCGAGTGACAATTTGGAGGAAGGATAGGGAGACCGAGAAAAAAGTGGAGATCGAGAACAGAAAAAAAAGAGTTTTGAGGGATCAAGACAGTCTGAAATTCATACTTTTTTGCTCCAAAATTCAAAAAAATTGGTTCGATATTGAAAGTTGGTAGTTACAGAATTCCATACTATTCTAAAATTTCGGGAAGGGGGCCCCACAGCTTCAGAATCTGGAACGCTGAAATTTTCAGAAAAATATTTGTTTTTTAAGAACTTCTTCTGAAGAAAAAGTGACTAGAATCTCCCAGACACTCAGGTAAGAATCAGAAGCAGATCACCTGGAGTGTCGTGCCTATTGGATGATCTAGACCAAAAGAATCTGGAATGCCATGATAGATGAGAAGGCGGAGAAAAGGAGAAAACTGGTAGAAAGAAACCAAAAGATATAAAAGTGAACATAAAGAGAAATAAGAATTTCCCGAAAAACGAAATCCTCCTTTTTTTCTTTCAATTCCATATCCGAGATTCCGAATTCATCGAGAAAGGAACCAGTCGTCAAGGTGGGTGCCGAGTGAATGGCAAAATGGCGACGAATTTCGTCCCTCCGCCCACTTTTTTTCCTCCTTTCCATCTTTACATAAACTATGTACTACACGTCGTTTCTCTCTCTCTCTTCACCCTGCCTACCAACATACATTTTCCCACTATATGAAAAGTGCAACGGAAAGTAGAAAGAGTTAGAGAGCATTGAGCCAGTGGAGACGAGAGAGAAGCAGAGAAATGAGAACTGTACATTGTTTGAATTCGTATTAAATCATTGTTTCGCTTTTGTTCAATGTTCACATCAGAGGGAGAAGGATTAACCAAAGATTTTCACAACTTGGAAATTGAAAAAAAATTGCAACAAAACCGGTCTGAAAAAGAGTTAGATCAGATGGATCTAGATGAAATCTGGATGATTCTATCTCTAGGTTAACTGTAGTTCGAATATGAAAAAAATCTAAAAATGAAATCAGAATCTTAAGATGGAATCTCATTTTGAAATTTTCTTAAAATCATGTTTCACTTTGGCTGTTTCAGTGGAAAATGGCCAACGTTAACAGTGTATTTCGGTGTCACTTGATTGTCCGACAAATTTTATTTTGTATGGGTTGGACAGAACAAAAAGTGCAGATAATTTTTGTAGTTGACCATTTCTTTGTAGGGACACTATAATGAAAGTTACAGGTAATCAAAGTCATTTCTTCCTGAAACCGACAAATTTCAGTGTATTTAAGCGAAATTTTGGAGCTTTTAACTTTCACAACCTGTAACTTTCAACAAAGAGTCCCTACAAAAAAATGGTCAACTACATAAATTATGTGGTGGTTTTGCTCTGTTCAGCCTATACAAAATTGAGTTTATCGGACAATCATTTGACATCGAAATACACTGTCTAACTTAGTCATTTTCAACTGAAAACAGCAAAAGTTGGTAACTTTTTGAGCGGTATTATAGGAACTTTCAATAACTCCAAGGTAAGGTAACAAACTACGATTCCTATTTACGTCACGAAATTCACAAATTCTGATTCACAGATCAGACACTGATTCAGAACGAATCACAAACTCTTTTTCAATATTTCAGTCACACAAATCGGACATTCGACTCATTTTCAGAATCATAGTTTTCTTATCAATTTGTTACTCTAGAAGAGTTCGAGCTGACCTAGTTTTTCGAGGGGAAACCCGAATGGCAAAAGTTGTGGAAAAGAAATGGAAAAGTGAGTGGGAGACAGGCGTCCGCCGCCACGATCTAGGTCAATATTTGGCTCATTTCTCGTTTCCTCTCTCACTCTCACCTTCATAGTAAAGACTGTTCGTTTTCGTAGCGTGCAAACTGATGGGAACTCTCGGGAACTAAAAAGGACAAATAAAGAAGAAAAGGATAGTAAAATGAAGCGGAAAATGTGTTCTGGCGTTACGATAAGGAGAGGAGGATGAGAATGTGATAACATTTTCTATTCAGAGTTTTCGGAAAAAAACGGGGATGCGTCATATGTGAAATGACGAATGAAAAAAGGGAAAACAAAACAGTTTTATTTGAAACAACCGATTTTCATTTATGATTCACAGAGATAAGAAAAATAAGAAAAAATGAATGGTGAAACAAAGTCATCAAACTAAATACAAGTACACACGAACATTAGAATTGTTCAGCAAATGGATCCTTCATTGCGGGGCGATCAACATCTTTTTCGACGAATTCATCGTCTCCGTCGACTTCAGGCACTGTTTCTGGCAACTCGTCTTCTTCAGCTTCATTTTCGTTGTGCTCTTCTTCGTCTTCTTCTTCATGTTCTTCGACGTCTTCGTGATCTTCGTGATCCTCTTCATGTTCCCCGGCAGTGTCTTCAACAAGTGTTTCCTCCATAACTGTGTCGTCTTGATTTGAATTGCCACCTGGATTCCGTTTCTTCGGTTGGATTTTTGGCCATCCATCGAGGGTGTCTTCTAGAAATGCGAACTCCCAAATCTTCTTAATCGCCTTATCTGGAAAATAATAGTTGAATGTATTTTACTTTCTATTAGTTCAAACTTACCAATATCTTTAGGCTGAATAGTTTTTCGCTTTTCCATTGCAGCATTCTGATTGGCAGCGTTGCTGAGCTCTTTTATGAACATTTCCTGAAACTAATTGATCAAAAACAGAACTTTACGTAGCAGAACTCACCGCTGACTTGGTCATCAATTGAAGCGCTTCACTATTAATCATCTCGACATCTGAATTCATTCGTATGATTTTCTTGACTCTTCCCAAAGGCAGTTGAGTATTCATCAGTTCTGCAACTCGCTCTTCAATGGTATTCACTTCTTCCTCGCTCATTTGAACGACTGGAACATTTTTCTTGCTTTTCTTACGCCACGCCATTGTTGCCTTATTCTGAAAAATGAGCAAATTGATGGAGGAAAAAGCTGGAAAAGCTGAAATTCAAGGAAAAAAGTTAACAAACCTGGATTTTGAAATTTTTTGTTCGCGCCGTGTCGCAACCACCGATCGCTCTATACTACGCGCAGATGCAGACAAAATAAAATTCCAAAATTTTTTTATGTATTTTTTAACAAATCTTTTTTTAATGTTTTATGTTTCTTTCTGAAAGTATTGCTTTCCACAATGAAAAAAAACTTAAATAGTTTTAATTTAGATGGCTACTGATGCGCTCTACCTCGAGGTCGCAGAAATTATTCGCTGCGTTTTGGCCAAGGAGAAAAGTGTTAGAAATGCGGTCTACGGAAGTTCATACAAAGTTAGTTCTTATTATTTTTCTTCACATCAATTATCGCTATTTTTAAAGCGTTCTTGTGGAAATCAGTATTTTCTTTTTCTTCAATTTTCTCGTTTTCTTGTTTTATCTCGTGCTCGTGTCCGTCTTGAAACAACATATCATATCTCATAATAACAGGTAATAAAAAATGAAAGACGAGCCGATTATGGGTTGTGCTGAAGAAAATCCGGAAGAAAAACCGAAATGCAATCCATTTGGAACTCGATTTCTGACTGATGATGCTAAAGTTTTCGAGCATAATGCATGGGATGACGTGGAATGGTCAGAAGAGCAACAAGAAGAAGCTAAACGAATCGTTGAAAATCAGAAAACAATGAAAGTTGATGAGGAGAAAGCTTTAAAACTTCTGAGTACACCTGCGGATCAATGGGATGCTTTTTATGCCCACAATGAGAACAGATTCTTCAAAGATAGAAATTGGTTGCTGAAAGAGTTTCCAGAGCTTGATGTGAATGAAGAATGTAATTTGCAGGTAAGTATTCACTGATTTCATAAAAGTTGTTGAATTATTCATTTAGAAAGAAACAGTGAGAATCCTGGAAGTTGGTTGTGGAGTGGGAAATACGACGTTCCCGTTGATGCAAGTCAACAATTCAAGTTCACGACTTTTCCTTCATAGCTGCGATTATGCTCCTAATGCGATTCGAGTACTGAAGTCCCAAGAAGCATACGATACGACGAAAATGAATGCATTCGTTTGGGATATCACTCAACCGGCACCAGAAGAGGCTCCAGCAGCAGAATCTCTTGATTACATTGTCTGCATTTATGTACTGTCTGCAATTCATCCCGATAATATTCGAAAAGCTTTGAGTAATCTAATGTCACTTCTGAAACCTGGAGGAACACTTTTGCTCAAGGACTATGGACGATATGATTTGACGCAATTGAGATTTAAGAAAAATCGATTAATCGATGGGAACTTGTATTGTCGGGGAGATGGTACACTCGTTTACTTCTTCGAAATGGATGAGTTGGAAAGTCTTCTCAATGAACATGGAATGGAGAAGAAAGTGATGCATGTCGACAGACGACTCATTGTGAATCGTGCGAAGCAAGTGAAAATGTATCGACAATGGATTCAAGGCAAATTTTTAAAGCCATTGGGACAATGATGTTGTCTAGACTCTTTTGTTTTGTTTTTTGTTGTTTCTCTTGTTATTCTTCTCATTTTCTCACAATGAATTTGTCATCTTTGAATTTCATAATTTCAACAGTCTAAAAATGTTTTTAAAAAGCCATTTTTAATTGATAATTTTTCAGAACAAAAAAGCTCTACTCCGATTGTCATGTGAATCACTAAAATTTCGACCAGTTTTCGATGAAATTCTTCAGGACAAAGAGCTTAAAAAGATGAAAAATGATCCGAATATCGGAGGATCCGTAGATTTATTGTATGTACTCATGTACGAAACGCTGGTTGGATCTGGATTGAATCGATGCTCGCAGGAGTTGAAATCAGTTATTTCGAGAAGATCTCAAAAGATAAAAGATGTGGAGAAAGAATTGGAAGCTGATGGAAGAGGTATTAAATCGATCAAAGAGGCTGAAGAAGGAGCAAAGAAGGTAGTGTTGTCTGGAAATAAATCATATTGAATAACGTTTTCTTTTTCAGATTATCATTCCTCGTTACGCTCGAATCAACACTCTGAAATGGACAGCTGAAGAAGCGATGAAGACATTGGAGACAGAAGAATGGAAACTTCAAGGAACAGCGAGTGTTGAGAATTTCGCAGAAGTTGTTGGCAACATGAAGGAAGATGAAATTTATGTCGACCCACATGTCGAAAATCTGCTCATTTTTGCGCCGAATATTCAGAATTTCCACGAATACTGGATGGTTGAACAGCGATATCTTATTCTGCAGGATAAGGTACTTTCCAATGACTTCGAATTTCGAGACCGTACAAATCGGGGGAAAACGCTTTTTTGAAAACTTTAGTGTCGGAAATGAAGGAAACTGTCATTTAAAGGTGCATTGTGGAATTATTTTCTTTAAATTGTGCTTTCCTGTTTTTGATGACAACTCTGATTTTCACTCGATATACCGTAGTGTCGGAAATTTTTCACATATGCGAAGTTTCGTAAAATCACCCCATAGTAATGTAAACACACCACTAATAAGCTAATTAACTAAACTAAAAAGAAAATTATTTATTTTCTTTCCTTTCAAATACTGAAACTTGCGAAACAGCGTTCTTCCCGATTCGTTTCTTCCAGATTTGTACGGTCACCGAATTTCTGGATTTTCTAGTTGCACCGATAATAACTATTTGTTTCTAGGCCTCATGTCTCCCTGCGTTCCTTCTCAACCCACGTCCCGGATCTCAAGTTTTTGACACATGTGCGGCTCCCGGAATGAAGACAAGTCATGCTGCCGCTATTATGGATAATCAGGGGTACATTGAAAATAGTTTTTTAGCTTCCAAGGTGTTTCAATTTTTAGAAAAGTGTGGGCAATGGACCGTGCCGCCGATCGTGTCGCCGTGATGAAGCAACTGCTCGATGGATCAAAAGTAGCAATTGCCAGCGCTTTCTGTGGAGATTTTCTGAAAACTGACATCACCGATAAAAAGTTTTCCAAGGTGAACCCGAGGATACGAAGACTATAAAGTAACTATAATTTTGTTTTCAGGTTAAATTCGCCATCATTGATCCACCATGTTCGGGTTCTGGAATTGTGAAGAGGATGGATGAGATTACGGGAGGAAATGCGGAGAAAGAGAGATTGGAGAAACTAAAAAACTTGCAGGTATGTTAATTGTCAATCTATTCTTAACTTTAACATTTATTTTTTCCAGGCGATGATTCTCAAACACGCCCTCAAACTTCCTGGACTGAAACGTGCGGTCTATTCGACTTGTTCAATTCACGAAGAAGAAAACGAGCAAGTTATTGATGAAGTTCTTCTAGACACCTATGTTCGACAGAACTTCGTACTCAAGAAGGACGTTCTCCCCGAGTGGACGCATCGGGGATTGAAAACTTACGAAGTTGGAGAACATTGTCTTCGTGCTGACCCGAAAGTGACTCTGACAAATGGATTCTTTGTTGCTGTTTTCGAGAGAGTCAAGAACAATGAATGAATGAAATTGTTAATATTGTTATAATTGTTGTCGTTTCTGTTGTTTTGCTGATTTACCGTTTAAATAAATTTAATTCCATTTTTAAAGATTTGGGGAGAAAATTTAAAAATCAGGGATGATACAGATTGCAATGGGGTAAATAATTGACATTAAATAAAATAAATATACTAAATGTTCAAATATTTCTGAAGTGAAACAGATCAGTAAAATGAGGCATGAATATTAGACTTGAAGAAGGGATTGAATAAACAAATGATAACAATTGAAATGTTGAATAAGTTAACAGTTTTTTTTTAAAGAAGACAATTTTCTTATCTCCACGAGGAGTTTCCTTGATAACCTCCTCTACCTCCACGGTACGGTGGTCGTTGATATCCTGGGGGTCCACCACCACGCCCTCCTTGATATCCACCTCTTCGCTGGTCTTGGTTGTACGGCTGTTGATGATATCCGCCACCACCGCCACCGTGACCTCCTTGATAATTATCGTGATGTCGCTGAGGACCTCCACCTGAAAAATTATCATTGTTTTTGAACATTTCCTGAATGTTACCTTCTCTTCCACCATAATTTCTTCCATAATCCGGTCGTTGGTCATTGTATCCACCTCGATAACCTCCACCACCACCTCCGCGTCCACCTCTTCTATCATCGTAGCCTCCTTGATATCCACGATATCCGCCTCTGTAATTATCACCACCTTGACGATCGCTCATCGCTCCTCTAACATGATGGTTGATATGGCGTTGGCCAGATGGATCGAGTCCTCCACGTGGAGCATTTCTATTGAATCCAATAGTTGGGTTGAATCGTCCCTCTCTCCTCTCGTTCCAGTCTTCTGGTTTCAAAGTTTTCTCAGGTTCTTTGGCACCGTCGAGACGAACTGCTGGGAAGACGTAGTTTTCTGGATACTCTGGATCTTCGTAGAGCACACAAATTCCGCAGTTTGTCTGAAAATAAGAGTTTTAAAAAGTGAAAATAAGATAACACAACATACAGGTAAGTCTTGACAATCTTCATGATTAACTGGAGAAACGAATGGTAATCCTGGAGCAGTGGCGGTTGAATCAGAAGCAATTTTTCCACTGACTCCATTGAGGAGTGAGGGATCCAGATCAACCATATCCGTTGATTTTGATTCGGCTACTTGTTGAAAAAAGGCGAACGATTTGTGATTGCGACCAATGAAAATGCGGTTCGGACCACGTGTATTTCTCTGCTTCTCCTCGTCAGTCAGTGTAGGATACACAGATTTGAGAGTAGCCAGAAGACGCTGCTCATCGACGAATGGTAGAAGAGCGACACCTTGCCAGGCATACTTCTTGCCATTGAGATCGATACGGAAGTCTGCTGGATAAAGATCGATGATCGGTGAATCGTCTTCAATCATAAGCTTTTGCCATTCCACTGGAAGATGTTGCTTGGAAGCAGCTGGGAACACACTCATCAGTTGCTCCAATGGGTTGAATGGCTTCGTTGGTTTCGTGAAGTCTGGTTTGAATTCTCCAACAGTCTCAAAGTCACTTGCAAATGGTGCATAGTGATACGGGAAATACCAATCCCAACTGGAACATCCTTGATAGTAATATCTGAGTACCCAACAGAGCCCTTCGACGTAAGCCCAAGCGACACGGTGTCTGAAATCGACGTCATCAGATCCTACATCAAACTTTGCTCGATAATAACGATCTTTCCATCCGGATTCGAAAAGCCGAATATCGTCTTTTGGTTCCTCGTCTTCTTCTGGTACCACGAGTGGCTCTTCAGCTTTGCGTTTTCTTGATTCTCTAGCTGCCACATCAGCTGGTGATTCCTCTCCTTTCACATTCAATAGAGCTTTGAGATTGGCTGCTGCTTGAGCATTAGCATCATTTGTAGTGTTGAACTGCATAGCGGTCTGTCTCGCATCTGAAGCCATTTGTCTCGTTGACTCTCCTGAATGATGCATCGGAGCTGACATTGGTGCCAAAATTCCAAAAGTTGGAACGTATGCTGGCTGTCCGCGACCACGACCACGACCGCGTCCTCTACCTCTGTAAGACATTAATTATTAATTTCCTTATATATATATATATATATATCCAACCTTCCATACTGATCCATTCTAGCCTTCTTGTTCTTTTGATTTTCCTTGAACCTTTCTTCATCTTGCTGCCTTCGCTTGAAAATTTCGTCTTCTACTTTTCCCAATCCTTTCATGATCATCTCAACTCTGTCTAGTTCAGGAATACCGTCTTTTGTCAAATAACCACGCATTTCATAGACCATTTCTTTGTAAAGCTTGATTAAGCGATCAATAGCGCCTTCGCGGATTTCAAGAGATGGAAGATGAGGAAGGAAATCGTTTCCGACGAAGAAGCAGAGGAAGACCCAGTCGTCAAGAGCTCTCTCAAGATCAAATTTGAATGGAAGATTTGGCATAGCCATTTCTTTCTCGAGGTATTCTCTGAGAACAGGAATTCGGAGGAAGATGAAATTTTTCTCTCGTTGCTCTGGTTTGCAATAGTCGTCACCAAGATCTGTGTCATTTTCGGCACCTCTACACTCTTTCAGTTCATGGCCATACTGTCCACAAAGCTCACAAGCTCTTGGCTGATTCGGTACAAATTCTTCTCGAATGATGTTAAAATTAGCCTCATGTGTAGCAATTCCAAGCATAATGAGATCAGCATCGGCTCCACAAAGACAGTGAACAGTATTCGGATCGTGAGCAGGGTTTCCACGCTGCTTTCGGATGTAGTCCATAATCTTGTGCTCACCTTCTCCTGGAACATTGGCGTCGGAGAGAATGATCTGAATATTTCCAATTTAAGATTTTTTCAAATTTATTTTTTAAAACCTCAATATTAGCCCACGAGGCGTCATTAGTCACGCGATCATGAATATAGTAGCGAAGAGCATCAGCCAATCGTGCCATGAATGGTGTTCCAGGAGTAATGCAATTACTGTCGAAATGAGCCTCTTCCTTTTTCGGCGGAGGAACTGCAATTCCTTCCGCCATAAGACGGTTTCTCTGTTCTTCAATACTCGCTGCTTTCTCGGCCATTTCTTTACTGGCACGGAAACGACGACTACGCTGTTGATTCATTTTTGCTCTAGGAGCGACCCCGTCAATAGCCATGTAGAGGAGCTGAAATAAAGTAACTCCAATATCTCATAATACAACTTCTGAACTGATTGGTTCTGCTTAATTTCGTTTGTCCGTTCAAAACTATAGAAACCCGATAAATTAGACAACGTATGCATAATTGTACTCACTCTTCTTGGTCTGACAATCGAGTAGATACGATCGATATACTCGAAAATGAGAGCGAACATCTCATCTTCATTTTTGGGAGGAGGTCGATCTTCCGGATGTGTACAAGGATGAATGATTCCATTCATATCTAGATACAAATTGTCGAACTCTTGAAAATTCGGATTTGGTTGAGTGCAGTCAACCGGTACTCGTTTGCCATCAGCATCTCTCTGCCTATCTTCATTCGCATTGACAACCGTTGCTGGGTATTTTTTCGTCAGCCATCGGAAGAATGCGGGAACTCCCATTCTATTTGGACGAACTTCTCTAAATGTTCAAAATTTTGAAAGAATGCTTGTGGATGCGGAGAAAAAGTATTAGACGACTGTGAAGCGAGGATTAGCTCGAACATGACGGAGATCCCATTAAGGGGTTGTGTAAAGTGATAAAACTTGGAAAAAAAAAACAAAAAGGCGAATGAAGAACACAATTTATGTGGAAATTTAACAATAGCCGAAAGGAAAATTATTCCTTAAGATCTCTCAGTCTTCTGATGGTCGATCTGACGGTGGCGGCAGTGACGGTTCCGTAGACGTAGGCTCCTCCGGCAACGATCTTGTGGCACTTGGCGCAGTTCCAGATTCCAGTAGCCTTTCTCTTCATGGCCTCCTTTCCGCAGAACGAGCAGGTGTAGCGGGAGTGCTGGGCGACCTCGAGCTTCTTGGCCATCTTACGGAGGGAAGCTCCATAACGAGTTCCGTACTTTCCGACGATTCCGACCTTCTTAGTTCTCTTGGCCATTTCGACTGGATTACCTGAAAAATATAAATCCAGTAATATAATTCTTAATGAATTAACTAAAAGCAATATAACGATTACCACGAAAATAAGACAGGATGGAAATTGTGAATACTACAACAAGAATCTTATAACTTTCAGTAAAATAGTAAACTTATTTCACGGTGAAAATGCGAATTACACAGCAAAAATTAATCTTTCGAAAATCAGTTTAAAAAATCGATAAAGAATTCGATGAACAATATGCTAAATAAAGAAATTTTCTAAATATTCTAAACCAAAAAAAATCAAAAACAAACTTTCTAATACTATCTTTGACGTTTATGATCTAGAGAACCCCCATAAAATGAGTATGACAAAATTTTGCGTAAAATTTGCCTAATTCGAGAAGAATAGTTCACTTTTCAAGTTTTAAGTATGAAATTAGCTATTTAACTAGCGGCATTAATATTTTAAACTTATTTTTACAAAAAAATCGAAAAAGTACGCTTCAAACAGCAAAAAAAGGCGAAAAAAGAAAATAAATCTAAAAATGTTTGGCCTAAAATCGCAAAGAGACGGCAGGTCTCGCCACGTTCAACATTGGAGCGCACTTGCCACTATTGGTTTTCTAGTCCCTCATCATCAACAATTTATTTTCGGAGGCGAATTTTTCGATTTTTTCGTTTGCATATAAATTTTCCTTCGTTCTTAAATAGCTATCAAAAACTACTGTTCAAATTTTATCGATTTTTAAATTTTTATTTTTTCTAGATGGCTTCAACTTCTACGGCAGTGCCGCCGAAAGCAAAAAGAAAGTTGGATAATGGGAAAAAGAAACCGAAAACTCTGAAAGATGAGTTTGGAGAGAAACTCGATATCAAGCCTGTGATTCCGAAACCAGCAGATGAATATGATTACGACTCATCGGATGAAGAAGTCTGAAAAAACCGTTTGAAAATGAAAAAATAAATCTGTTTTGCAGGATCTCCGAAATACTATTGGAAACATTCCAATCAAGTGGTACGATGATGAAGAACACATTGGATATGACAAGTTTGGAGAGAAAATTATTAAGCCTGCTAAAAAAGGAGAAATTGAAACATTCTTAGAGAAGATGGAAGATCCTGATTATTGGTAAGTTGTTGTTGATTTAGATCGACACAAACTTCTTATTTCAGGAGAAAAGTTTTCGACAAACAAACTGGAACTGATATCAGACTAACCGATGAACAAATCGAAAAGATTCACAATATCGCTTCTGGAAAGTACCCCACTATTGGTTACAATCCTTATGAGCCATTCCTCGATATTTATTCGTCTCAAAAAGAAATTCATCCTATTGATAATCGTCCAGAACCGAAAGCTCGGTTCATTCCATCCAAAGATGAAATGCGTATGGTTTCTCGTATGGTTCACGCTATCAGAATGGGATGGGCGAAGGGACCGAAAGCTAAGAAAGAAGAACCAAAAGCATACGATTTGTGGGCAGCGGAGGATGCATTGGACAATGTCACAAAATCTCAGCTATCCAGAATGCGTGTTCATATGCCAGCTCCAAAAGTTGCTCTTCCAATTCATGCAGAGTCTTATAATCCACCAGAGGAGTATCTCTTCGATGACGATGAGCGCAAAAAATGGGAAGAAACAGAAAAAGAAGACCGGGTTATCAACTTTATGCCTTCCAAATACGATGCTCTTCGCAAAGTGCCACAGTATGACAAGTTTATTACGGAAAGGTTCGAGAGATGTCTCGATTTGTATTTGGCCCCACGCCAGAGAAAAATGCGTATTCATGCAGACCCGACTGACTTGTTACCAGATCTTCCGAATCCTAATGATTTGCGTCCATTCCCAACAACTCTTGCTTTCGTAAGTTGCCATCAATAGAGGAATTTAAATTTAAATTGTGTGTTTTTCAGTATATGCGTGGACATACTGGTCAAGTTCGATCTATTAGTGTTGAGCCAGAACGAGGAGAACTTTTGGCAAGTGGCGGTGAAGACGGAACAGTTCGTATCTGGATGATGGCTACTGGACGTTGTATTAAAACGTTCAAAATGGACGGAGAAGTCACTTCAATCGCTTTCTGTCCAGTCGCTGATAGAACGCTCTTGGCAGTTGCTTATGAAGGAAAATACGTTGCAATTCTGAATACTGGATGTGGAGACAGACTTCATGTTCAACAAACCGAATCACTTCTCGCGGAAACTCCAACCGAATCTCAAGAAGATGGAGCCGTTGTCACTTGGAGAAAATCTAAGGATAAATTGGTTCTGAAAATGCCAAATGAAGTGCGTCAAGTGACATGGCATGCGAAGGGAGACTACTTCGCAAGTGTGTGTATTGATGACATTGCCAAATCAGTCTACGTGCATCAAATGAGCAAGGCCAAGTCTCAATGTCCATTCCAAAAGCGAAAGGGACATGTACAAGCAGTTACTTTCCATCCAACACAAGCTCGTCTTTTCGTGGCTACCAAGATTCATGTTAGAGAATACGATTTGGCTCGTTGTGTTCTTGTAAAGAAGCTTATCACTGGTTGCAAACACATTTCTTCAATGGCTACTGATGCGAACGGAGAGAATTTGTTCTTAGGAGGATTGGATCGTCGTTTCTGTTGGATGGATCTCCAAATGGGTAACAAACCGTGGAAGAAGCTGAAACATCATACTGCTGCTATCAGAAGTGTTGCCTATCACAAAAAGTATCCATTGTTGGCCACAGTTTCTGATGATGGAACTGCAATGGTTTATTATGCAAGAATTTATTCCGATTTCTCGAAAGACAATGAGCTGTATCCTGTGAAGAGACTCAGAGCTCACGAAAGAGTAGGCTTTATTCTGACCTCTTTCAGCTTCTAAAAATAAATTTTTCAGACTTCCAACGATTTGTGCATGCTTCATACCACCTGGCATCCAACTCAACCTTGGCTAATTACTGCTGGAGCAGACGGAACGATCGCTATTTTTACCTATTAGTTACCCTTCACTTATTCAATTGTTACCTTCTAATTGTTCTCTTTTGTTACTGTTGTTTTCTGTCTTCCTCCAAATTTATATAAATTGTTTTGTTTTTGTAATCAATTAAATCACATACACATTTTTATTTCACAGATCTTCAGAAGAGAGATTAACAGGAACTGTTTTGCAATTCGGACAAATATTAGTTTAAAGAGATGGATAAAAACATTAGATTACAGATGATTCGCATGCATTATATTATTACAACGGTCCAGCCGGAGTCCATCCATTGAATCCTTCTTCGAGTACTTGGGCAATAGCAATGAGATTACGGTCAGTGTATTGATTTCCAATGACTTGAACTCCGAGTGGAAGGCCATACGAATCGAGACCAAGTGGACATTGAACAACCGGAACAGAAAGAACATTCCAGAGAGCAGTGTAGCAGAAATTGAATGGAGCAAGGATCGGTTCATTGTGGAACATTGCAGTGCATGGCCAACTTGGGAACAGAAGAATTCCGTCATTTCCGAGTAATTCTTTGACTTGACGCTTCAGACGATCCCTTTTGTAGAGGAGGTCTTTTGTGTGGTTCGCAGAGAATGGTGGGTCCCGAGAGTCGATAATTCCAGCAATGATTCCAGATAAAGTGTGAATTGAATTTCCGGTGAAGTATTTGAAGAGCTCAGTGTAGCAGTTGACTTCTCCCTTTGTTCCATTTGTACAGAGCATCAATTTATTGAAAGCTGGATCTGTTGTGTCTTCGTGCATCGAAAGAGTGAAGTATTCCATGACATGTTTGGCTGATGGAAGTTCAATTCGTTGAGCAACAATGTCGTATTTACGTTCCAAGAAGTTAACGGCCTAGAAAAAAGACATTTAGTAGTTGGTAACAAGTTCCGATAAAAGGAGAAACTGTCAATCACTTACTTTCTTCAACGCGAATCGCATTTCGTCTTCCAGTGGCTGAATAATTGGACTTCCAGTAATTCCTTCCATGTAGAAAACACGGAGTTTCTTTCCGTTGACTGGCTCGTGAAGGTTCAAACTTCTCGCATTTTCTCCGGCCATGATCTAAAACAATATATTTTGAAAATTTCTTTATGTTTCTCGAAATAACTTCGAAATAACTCACTCTCAACATCAATGGCAAGTCTTCAGCGAATCGGCACATTGGTCCGATTCTAAGCATATGAGTTTTGTATCCAGTGGGTTCTGGGACATGTCCAATCAATGGAATTATTCCGGGAGTGGGCTTCAATCCGAATACTCCATTGAAAAATGCTGGCATTCGAATACTACCACCGATATCACTTCCGACTCCAACGACACTTCCAGCTGCTCCGAGAAGAGCTCCTTCTCCACCACTGGAACCTCCAGTCATGCGGCGAGCATCGTATGGATTCTAAAGTGTAAACTTCGATTTAGTTAATACATGGAGAGTATTTACCTTTGATCTTCCATAAATAGTGTTGACCGACTCAACCCACATACAAACTTCTGGAACGTTGGTCACAGCAAGTAAGATTCCACCGGCTGCTTTCAATCGTTTGATTGCTTCGGCAGTTCTATCACACTTCGTGGCTTTTCTGTTGAAAATTCCGCAAGTGATAATCTCATTCTCCACTTCCAATGCATCCTTCATTGTGAATGGTACTCCATACAGTGGTCTCTCTTCAAGCTTTTTCTGAATATCTTCCTCGTCGGCGAGAGCCATGAATGTGTCGACTTCGGTGGCTTGTTGACGAGCACTGTCGAACAGTTTAATCACGGCTGCATTGATTGTGTTGTTGACCTGAAATTTCAAAAAAAAGCTTGAAAACTGAGATTGATGTGCCTGTTACCTGTTCGATTCTGTGGATATAACTCTCCACGAGTGCCGTACTTGAGATTTCTTTTTTTGAGATCATTCGAACCGCTTGTGTTGCTGAGATCAAGAGAAGGCGATCAGTAGGTGGAGTCACATAAACACGTTCACGGAAGAAATAGTTGACGAACCAGAAGACGAAGCGAATCGTGTAGAAGTAGACTGATGATATAGTAAGCAACAAGTTGAGGAACGCCTTCTTGAGGCGGTAAGGGACCGCCATCCTGGAAAACTGAAGAAATTGGTATGAAGTTATTTACAGAAGGAGAGAATATAACTCATAAATGATACGATTTCACAAACATTTATAACCAATTTTGTGTCTGCACAAAGAATAAGTGTTCATCATAAAAATTTGGTAGAGGAGTGTCAGAAATGTTTCAATGAAAGAGCAAACAAGTTGAAGAAAAGTCGCGGAATGATCGATAAGAAAGCGTGAAAAGAGAGACGAGTAGAGTGTAGCTAGTGTAGCCAATTGGTTAGTTAGCAGAGAAATGGACAACAAGAAAAAACATTTGGTGACTATGATCAACGTACATTCATACTATTACATTTTCTCTCAAAACATTTGCTTAGAAATAAACTTATCAGACTTGTCACGGGCCGGGCCGAGCCGCTTGGCCCATATTGAAACATGTTTTGAAAAAAATTTTGAATTTTTGAATTTTCTTTGGAAATTTTTTTTGAAAAAAGCATAGTCTTTGACAAAATATTTAAAATTCAATCAAAAGATGACCATGTATGATAATTTAAGGACTTTTACTCTAAATTTTCAAGAAATTTCAGAAAATTTTATTAAAAAATGAGTACCCATATTTGAATCCGGGCCACCGGGTGGATTTTTGGCAAGTTTGGCAAATGATATTCTTATCCAATTTTGTCGTTTAAATACCCAGCTTCTGAAGTGAACTTTACAAGAAATTATGCCTTGTGTCCAGAAATCGGGTTCAGCCAACAGAAATAATGGATTCATCCAAAAATCGTTAATGCGCGCTGACATAGTGAGCTTGCCAAGATGTTTTTGTGAAGAAAGCCACGCAGTGTTACGAAAATAAAGAAATTCTGAGAAAGCGTTTCGCTGAAAACATATAATTTCAGCTCGTTAGAAAGCGGTTGCTACTAGTTACTAGAGACCAAAAGAAATTCGAAGACCAGTGCGATTTTCGATGACTTCAAAAAAAATTTCTAAGAAGACATTTTATTTAAAAAAAAGGTAAAGTCAACACTCAATGGCCAATCTTTCACCTAGACGAGCGTCTTGTTATCGGAAAGAAACTTTATTTCCTTTAGATTAAAAAGGAGAAAGTGAAGAAAAAAGTAGCAACCTCGATACATGGGAACAAGTGAGAGATGGGGGCACAAAATTGTGGAAAAAATCCATAAAAGTAAAAAAAAAAAGGAACACTTTTTCGGAGATTTGTCTGAGTCTTTGCTCTCTACAGCGTGGCAATAGAGCGCATTCGCATCAGGTACAGTAATTAAAAATCAAGGATCTCCTAGGAGACCAAGAATCGTCAAATTTTAAGAAAAAACAACTGATATATAAACTATGTTTTTCACAGTATTTTTCAGTTACAAACAACATCCTGCCTGAAGAGAAAAGCTAGTTTTGACAACATTTTACAGAACAAAAAACGGTACAGCCTCAATCACAGGCTTAATGAGCCCATCATAGGTATTTGCCTATAAGCCCCGCTTATTTCCCATGGTAATAATAGCGACAGGCGGAACCCGTGAGCTGTCGGACACATCGCTAGAGGTGGGTATATATATATAACTTGTCGATTCATATATAGTTGTGTAGGAGTACACAAGACAGGATGTTCAGCGATGAGCGTTCGGTGACTGGATGATCAAAAATGGTCATTCGGCTACTGGATGTTCAGCGACTGGATCCAGTTCTAGAATGTTCAGTACTGAGCATCTGGTAACAGGACGATCAGTAATGGACATCCATTCGGCACCAGAAGGATCAGCAGCTCAGAACTTGAAGAGGAGGAGTCCTCGATAAATCCAGAACTTGGGGAGGAGTCCTAAAGAAGCCCAAAAGAGAAGGAGGAGTTCAGGATAAGAGTTCAGGATCAGCAGCCGAGAACATGAGGAGGAGTCCTACGAGCAACCCAGAACATGAGGAGAGGATCCCGAGGAGCCCAGTAGATGAGAAGGAGGAGTCCAGGATCGGCAGCGAGAACTTGAGGAGGAGTCCTAAGCCCAGAAAACGAGGAGAGGATCCAGAGGAGCTCAGGGAATAAGGAGGAGCCCAGAATCGGAGGAGAAGTCCAGAACAGCCGAGAACATGAGGAGTAGTTGGAGGAACTGAGAACTAAGCGATCAGTAGTAAGAGATCAGTAAGCAACCATTCGCCAGTGAACATCAGGATGAGGAGAGGAACCCTGAAGGAGCATGGACTGAGGAGAAGTTCAGAACTCAAAAGAATTTGAAGAAGAAATCAGAAGCAAAGAGCCCGGAATCTGTCAAGAACTGACTGAACTTTGATTCAAGAACAACATGATGCCAATTTATCAGTTTCCATTCAAAAATTTCAGAAAAACCTGTTATCTCCAAAATCACACAGTGTCTCGATATCGCATTTTCCGGTCTGTCTGCATCCAAACCGAGGGGAGAGAGGGCGGAAACTCTAGAGACGTCCGCGTTACACTCATTTTTCAATTTGATTAATAATACTTGATTTGAAACTTTCTGTTACTTGAATAGTAAGTTCAGCAACAACTCATTGTAAAAATGAGATAAACAGAAAAATAAACAGCTATCAGAGCGCAAATGGAGTAAGCAAATGGAGTGCGAAGAGGAAAGAACGAAGAGAAAAAGAGGAAAAAGTACAACAAAAAACCGGTTTGAAAGATGACGAGAACGGTTTTTGAAGTGTACTGTTTTTCTATTGTATCATGATCCAATTGATCATAAGATTTCTGTTATTCGGGTCGTATCGTACGCTGAAAATAATACACTCTGAAGTACTGTTTTTGTTGTTTACATATGTAGACGTTCCACGTGGCAATTCGAAAATTAGAAGTTTCACAAAAACACGAGAAAAGGACTAATGAGTCGGAAACAAAAACATAAACAAAAAATAAAGATTTACAAGAGAAACGAGAACCAAGTTTTGAAGTTTGAAATTAGAAAACGACTAGAAAAAGATCAGAGAAAGAAAGAGTATGGGAAGAGGAAAGAACGTAACGAAATGGGGAAGAAAACTGAAAAAAGTGAAGTAGAAAAAAGAAAAATTAAATAACTGAAAATTAAATCTTAAGATTTCGGAATATCCCAGAGCCTTCAAGATCCACTTAAAATTGAACAAAAATGACTCACTTTTCAATAATTTTTTATGTCTAGTTTCGAAACGTCTGATTTCGAAACAGCCGAAAAAGCTCATTGTCAAACCAAAATTCAACAAGTTCTCACGTGACCTCTTTCTTTCCATTTCATATTTCCAACACAAACGTGACACGTTCCCCGATATAAACTAAACCAGAACAAGCATGGAAAAGGGGAATTTTCGATGAATAGAGTCAGTTCTGAATTCAATGAATTTTCAAAATGGATGATCAACTTCCCGCGGAAATGGTGAGTTCCAGCAGAAACAGCCAAAAGAGTCCACGGACTTTGGAAGATCTGCCATCTATACAAAGAGTACCGGTTTCAGATGAAGTGCAGTACCTGCTCTGCAAAACTCATGTCGGAGAACGAACTGCCGACTGAGAGGATAAGATAACAACGCCTATGACGTGTTTTCTAATCAGAACTTTTTTCGAACTACAGTATTGATGTGCCGCTCTTTTATTCGATTGTAGGACTAACTCATAGCTTGAACCATGGTTCTTATGCACGTAGGTCACGCCTATGATGTGTCTTTCAATCTGAACTTCTGAAATACAGTACACCGCTTTTCCATATGATTGGGGAACTAACTCTTATTCGAACTTGAAATCACCAAACAAAAAGTGAGATTACAAATTGAAAGAGGAAAAGAAAATAAAAGTTTCCAATTAAAATATATTTCTACGTCTGGAAGGAGGTGATGGAGTCGACTTCGATGAAGAAGAAGAAGAAGATGACGATGAAGTTGACATCGATCTTTTGGCTATTTTGAATTTTGAGTAATCCGGCCTAACTACCGTTCTCTTTGACACAGAAGTTATCTTGATAGAATTCCCGACAACACTGCTTGATAGCATCCGTGAATAACCTGCTAACTTCCTTCTGTGCCCTCCATTTCTTCTTCTCTCGTTCGGATGTATTGTGGTTTGAAAGAAAACTGTCCTTCCAAGAATCCATGCTTCACTTTCTCCTCTTCAGCTCCTTTCTTTGAAGATCCTCGAACTTTTCATCCAAAAGGTCGATCAGGCTTTGACATTCATACAGCTTTGCACACTCAATCAACTGTTTAGTTTGACAAGTCTCATAGACACTCAATGGACAATTGAGGTCATACAATTTCTGGAGAGCATAGTTCCGGTTGATTCCGAGAAAACATCGTTGTGAGCATCCTTTTTGTTCTCCCACCCACACAACTCGAACTTTTCGAATGGAGGTGTTCAACTCCATGAAAATGAAACATGGCTTGTTGTTGTTACACTCAAAGCAAAACTATCAGATTTCTGACAAAATATTTGTTCAGTAAGAGTCTCTCTGTGTGGCCCCCAACCTTCGTGTTGAAACAAAAGAAACAGTTCATTCGGGAGAAAAGATTCATTCTATAAAGTCTCTCTCTCAAATCAATTAGAACTCAATCGCTTCTTCTTCACACCCAAAATGCTTCTCTCTTTGTCTTCTAATCCGATTAGAACCTCACCTTTCTAATAGAGAGACTGACCTTAAACGGACACCGCACCGTCAATCTTTTGCTCATACAGGCGTCTCTTTTCTCACTCTTCTTCGAAAGTAAATAATACAGTAGGGGATAGAAGGATTTGATGGGTGACGCATCTCTTTCATTCCCAAGTTTTGATGGTCTCTTTAGTTTTTCGAATGGTTTTTTAATGAATGTGATAACTTCTGAAGCTGTCTCGATTTCACTGATCGAATTGTGTGCATCCTGTTTCGAAATCCCGAGTCTTATCCGTCTTTTTTAAACTAACTGATTTGAATTTCGTGTACTGTATCATGCTTATGGAGACTGTAAGTTGAACTGGAGCTAGTGTTTTGATTATATAGATCCCAAATTTTGGTTTTCTGAACCGTTTTCAACTTTCGGGATCGACTACGGTACCGTGACGTAAAATATACATTTTGGCCTTTTTTCATTTGAAAATTACCAACTTTGAGAGGGTGTTACGGTATGATTGATTGTCCCACAAAGTAAATTATGTATAAACTTTTTAGAACAAAGGTAGAGCTTCATTTTTGTAGTTGATAACATATTTGTACGAGCACTCAATAGAGAGTTATGGTTATTTTAAGACGACAGCTCGAAATTGGTTGATTTGAGAAGGCGATTACTTTGTCGATACGTAACTCTCTAAGTTGTGCCCGTACAAAAAAGTTGTCAATTACAAAAATGGAGTTCTACACTTGGTCTGCTTGATTCATTAAGAATCTACTGGCTGTGACTAATAGAATTACCAGGACACACTCTCAACTCTTTTTGTTCTTTTTATCTCTTTTTAGCTTTATTCACTCTTCATATTTCTAGAAAACTCCAAAAAACCTATTCCAGATCACCCTGTATCCTCAAACTCAATGATACCTTGGCTACTACTGTACCTATTCGGTGCAGTCTCTTCAGAAGATCTCCACAAATTATTATCTACTCTCCCACAATACAGTGACTCCAGAATACCTCCAATTCTCAGACCTCTATCCTATGATCTACAGTTGCAATTGCCATTGTCTGAAGTTTGATTGGATGATAGTTTTATGAGAAGTCTAAACTTTCTGATTTTCAGGTATCTGATCCGGATGTCCCTTTATTCACTGGAAGATGTGTGATGCAGTATGAAATTAATCAACAAATCGGACCAGAATCCGCGTTTATTAGTGATTCAACAAGTAACAGAGCAAAGATAAAGGTAACATTTTCGCCATCAATTAATTCTAGTTCAGTCTATAATATTTCCAGTTTGATATCATTATGTTGGATCATTTCGAGAATGTCTCATTGGTCTACAATGGAAATGAATTAGAGATTTTCAATGTGCAATTAACAGATGATTCAATGGAGTTATCAGTAGATCAACCAGTTTTATTTCCTGGAAGATACACTTTGACAATTCATCGATATAAAGGATTAATTGGAAGTGCTATTTATTACAGGTATCCTCTTTTTTTTAGTCTACGCCATCAGACAATCCATCTTTCAGAGACGCCGGAGAGCACGCTGTATTCGGCTCTCACTTGTTTCCAAACAGAGCACCTGCTGTATTCCCAACGTACTTGGGATCCACTGAAAAAGTGACATTTTCAATTACGATGGTCCATCCAATTGGGACAATTGCATTGACCTCTGGAGCCAGTGAGAGTTATCCGAGGAAAATGGATGATAATTGGCAGGTAAGGAGCTTTCTGAGAATCAGAGTTGCGCGGAATTCCGACTACCGACTTCCGGGCTTTTTTCACTTCCGGCTTCAGACTTCCGTTTTGAAACTTTTACTTCCGACTTCCGTCATTCACTAACAGTGAAATTTATGTAGGAGGAGTAAATTTCGCGGAAATTCAAGGAAAAATGGTCTAAAAGGACAGAAAATAAGCTTTTCTTCAGCCAAAAACGAATTTCCACTGATTTTTGCGAATTTTATGATATTTTCTTTTGAATTTTTTGAATCTTTGAGAAAAATTTGAAAAAAAAAATCCGACGTCCGACTTCCGTTTTAGAAAAATCACTTCCGTGAAGCTCTGCTGATAATGCTCCAGATCTTCACGATTTCTCTAAAATTAAAGATGAAATTCCACTTTATTACAGATGACAACTTTCTCCACAACGCCTTCAATCACTCCTTCAATGCTCTGTTTTCTTCTTTTACCTCATGAATATACTCATGTATGTTTCTCTAATTATCAGCCACAATTCTCTTACTTTTTCTTATTTTCCCCATTTCCAGATTGAATCTTCTTATACTGGAATTAATATCAGTGTTCATTACAACAAATTCCGGGTTCAAAAAGAGCAAGCCAGGCATTTATTGCATACGGCAACTCAAGTATTGGCACTGTTGAAGTGAGTAATCGGTTTTTATCTCTCTAAATACATTTCTGACTTTTTAATTTTCCAGAGACATCTTTTCTTCGCTGGTTCCTGTTCCCAAAATTGATATAGTCACAATGAACGAAGTGTCTTCCACAGCATGTTTCGGAGCAATTGTTGTTTCAGAAGGTATCCAAATCTTAATATCCCATCTAGCCACCTCTTTCAGTACATTTCTTCTCTGCTGACTACGCGAATCAGGTAAAAATGCTTGCTACGTGGCTCGCCAAACAATGGATTGGAGGATACGCAGCGATTTCAGAGGGCACTGAGTTGTGTCTTCAGGAAGATTTAGTCAGTTTTATTGCGGATAAAGTGATAAAAAGAATGACAAATGATGAGTTCACGAGGCTGGGACAGTTGGCGAAAGTAAGTTTTTTCCTTCAAAAACTGTTATATTCCAACAGATCAAATTTTCAGATCTACTTATCTGAAAGTGTATTTCTACTGGGTGAGACTCTGAAACTTGATGAATACCCGAATGAACTTGAAATAACTGAAAAATGTGGATTGAAAGGAGTGGCAATGTTGGAATCTGTTGAATCATTAATTGGTGAAAAAACAATGATTTCGAAGATCAATGAGATGATTTACAATTCGAAAAAAGGAGCTTACAGTTCAGAAACTTTATACGGATTGTTGAATGGTACTGTCGATTCGGATATCTATGTTTCTCAGGTGAAAATCTCAAAAATCTCCACTACGGATCAATATCTCAACAAAAAACAATTTCAGCTGCTTCATTATTGGCGAGAACACGGCGGTCTCCCATACATGACCATTGATAGACTCGGAAATGCCATAAAAATCACTCAAAATGGGTCAAATATGACTGTAAAGAATGGAGTTGGAACATGGGAACGAATGCCTCTGTGGCCTCTACCACTGAAATTCACTGAATTCAAGTTGCCGATTCAGATTATGATTAGTCATGGAATACAACTCTCGCCTGTTCGAGAGGGAATGATTTTCTCGAATTTAGGATTTCCTAATTACTATCGAGTTAATTATGACATTGACACGTGGCGAGAGATCAAAACGATTTTGACTGAAAATGCCACGTCATACACGTTGAGAGAACGATTTCAGTTGGTTTCGGATTTCTGTTACTTCTATTCTATTAGTAGGTTTTTTCTCTACCATCTTCAATTCACTAATCGAATTCAAAATTCAGAATCTCTTCCTGAACCAGCTGCATCAGTGCTACGGAATGAATTTGTTCAGCTTGTCCGTCTTCGACCTACATCTTTTCCAATTTGTGATGCAGCAATATTTCAATGCGTCGTAACTCATGAACACACTCGTCCGAGACATTTGGATAAAAGTCAAATGGTTCAATTGAGACGGAAAGTGTTCGATTCATTCACTAATTCGTCTGAAATGGAATGTCGTTCCGGACTTGCTCATGATGCTCTCAATGATCTTTGTACAAAATTATATGGTATCTCATGTCTATAACTACATCTTTGCAATAAATTTTTCTTCTTTATACAACAGAACCAAAACTGCTCTTGAATTTCAAAATTTATTCCCGCTCAGACAAATGCCTCATATCCGCAATGAAACCCATTGGGTTATTAGGATTCGTCATTTAGTGGTCTTCATCGACGGGTTTTCGAGTAAGGTAGGAAGATGAAACGCGCTGCTGCAAGTACTTGTAGTTGCGCGGCAGACATCTCGCGGGTTCCGCCGACCACTATGTTTTGTGTTGCAACGACACTCCACTATTTCGAAAATTGAGCGCGCGTTGTTTATTATCACTGTTTGTTCTAATTTTTGCTGCTCTCAGCTCATTTAGTGCTGAAATTATCAGTCTTTTCACTACAGAATGAAATGTAAATAATTAGGAAATATCACCAACACTTTTTTAAAAACAAAACGTCTTGTAATTTTTCCTTAATTATTCATGAGCCTTCGTTTTTATCATTTGAAAACTCATAACTCTGAAAATTGCATGAAAAATTCGCTTTTAAAATCACCATTTGCTCTTTAAATATCGCTCTTTTTCGTTTCTTTCTCTTCTGCATCCAGCTTACTTGCATTCTAATCTTTATTTCAGATCGTGCTCAATCTTGTAAAACAAAATCAGAATGACAGATGTGAGTTTCTTTTCAAAATATCTCATTCTATTTGATTACATTATTGCAGAGAGGAGATCGGAAACATATCAATTCGACGATTGCCAACTTGGCGAAACGACGACACGAAGACAATGCCGAGATGTACCACGAAGAACGTGTCGGGTTCAAAGCGGTTAGTTTAAACTCTGTTTCTGCTACATTGATAAAGAGTTTTCAGTCGAAACGAGCACTCCAACAAGATGACGATGAAGATGATCTCAGATTTGGTGAACCCCCAACAAAAAAACCGTTGACTGCCGCTGAAGATGATATCAAATTTGAAGAAATCCAAACAAAAAAACCTTTGACTGCCGCTGAAAGAATGATGGCGTCTATGGGATACAAGGAAGGAGAAGGACTCGGAAAGAACAAGCAAGGTATCCAGGAACCAGTTGCACTCTCAACACAAAGAGGACGCACCGGTCTTGGAAATCAAGCTGGAAAAGCCGTCGCCAGAGATTTCAATGAGGTTTGGGATGAGACAGCGGAACAGAAGACGGTCGAGGAAAAAGTTAGATGGCTGGCAAATATTGAAGAAGGAAAGAGACAAGAAATCTGTGACAAGTTGAACGATGATAAATGGATGGTAGTCAGAAAGGTAAGAATTCAGTCAAATTTGTAAAGTCTAAACTTTTGTTTTAGGAGAAGAAAATGATTGACGACGAAATCGATTTCTGCAGTCAAACTGTCCTCACGGAGATGATTGAAGCAAAGAACGTCTTTGATCTGATGTCCGACAAAGATCTCCGTGAGGCCAGAACACGTGCCAATCCATACGAAACCATTGGCTCTGCATTCTTCCAGAATCGAGCTGCAATGAAAACTGCCAATATGGATAAGATTTATGATTGGATTCTGTCCAGAGAAAACACAGAAAACGATAGGTTTCTGTTGAAAAACCCGGTTGAAGAGGGGCAAACAACTCAAAATATAGACAGAGATGAAGAACTGTTCTATTTTGCTGATGTTTGCGCTGGACCAGGAGGATTCTCAGAATACATGCTTTGGAGAAAAGCATTCTACAATTCCAAAGGATTCGGATTCACTCTCGCTGGAAAAGACGACTTCAAACTTCAAAAGTTTACAGCTTCTTCTGCATTCTTCTTCGAAACATTTTACGGAACAAAACAAAACGGAGATGTGATGGACCCAGAGAATATCGATTCATTGGAGGATTTCATCAGTCGTGGAACCGATGGAAAAGGAGTTCACTTGATGATGGCTGATGGTGGATTCAGTGTTGAAGGACAAGAAAACATACAAGAAATCCTATCGAAACGCCTCTATCTCTGCCAGCTTCTTGTTTCCCTTTGTATCGTCCGTGAAGGCGGAAACTTCTTCTGCAAGCTCTTTGATATCTTCACTCCGTTCAGCATTGGACTGATCTATCTCATGCGTGTCTGTTATGACAGCATTTCGTTGCATAAACCCCACACAAGTCGTCCGGCAAACTCTGAACGATACATCACATGTAAAGGATTGAGAAGAGAATACGCAGAAGTTGTGAAGAACTATTTGAAAAGGTGAGTATTCAAATGTTCTTTCTCCTAATCATTAACTGCTTTCAGAGTGAATCGGAAGATGGACGAGCTCAAGAACAAAGGATCCAAGGATGATGTGATGGAATTGATGCCTCTCGATGTTATCAAATCGGACGAAATCTTCATGGATGAAATTATCGAGCATAACGAACACTTGGCCAACCGTCAGACGATGTATCTTCGAAAATACCAAAGTTTTGCTAAGAACCAGGGACAATTCGACAAGGATCAAGGAAACCTCCGTGAAGAATGTTTGAGATATTGGCAAGTTCCCAACAGACAGAGACCACGTGGTGGCGATCGTGGAAACCGCAACGCCAATACAGAGAGATTGAGTCCACATGCAGTATTTGGAAAGTATAGTCCGAAGATTTGTAGCGATACGGATTTCGGAAATCAATTCCCTGAATTTCAAATCAAAATTCTACAATCTCCGATTCCATCGAACATTTCATACGAAGAATATCGTTTTGTTTCCCTCGGCTCCATTTCGAATCCACAACTTCTGATTTCAACTGGTGACTCGGTTTTCTTTTTCCGAAATGGACATTTCGAACAAATCACGAATAACTACGCACGAATTCCTGAAAACACAATTTTGTTGATTGATTTTGCGAAAGAAGTGAAAAAAGATGGAAACAAAATCCAAATCTCACGCGATCCTGAAGTTATAAGAATCATTGATGCCGCCGTTCTATATGGAGATAATATTGCTGATCTTCCATATGAGACTAGAATGAAAACTGCTCAGAAGTTTGTCAAGGCTCTGAAATTGGTGAGAAATTGGCAATTTCGAGTGTTTTTTATTCAATTCTCTTTGATTTCAGACCAAGCGAACAGTGCAACAGGGATGGGGAAACAGAGCTCAACAGATCACTCCTCACCTAATCACTTGTGCTCAAACTTATTCTCTGAATGAACTTGACACATTCCGTTCCAACCTGGAAGAGACAAAGCATGAGAGGGAACTCACTATTCTCAACAAAGAAGGAAATTTCACATTCTTTAATAAAGGTCTTCGATTCACAAGAATTATCAAACGTACGTTATCTTTAATCAAAATAGAAACATTTCAAAATGCTTCTTTTTTCAGAAGAATGGCAGATGGGATGGTCGAAAAGTAAGCAGGTTCCATACGTTCACTCTCCAGAACACCAGAAAATGGGTTCTATACTCGTGGAACAATGGGCTGAAAAGTCTATATACTCGTCATTCTGGGATTGTGTTATTCTCACGAAAAAAGACAGAATGAAGATGGACGAGATGGCGAGACATAACAATTTCGCTGTTCAGTCAAGTATCTGGAGCTGGAAAGCGTGTTGTGAGTTTTTTAAGTTTCCATCTGAGACAAATCCCAATTTGTTTCAGACCGCACTCCATATGGACCCGATAAAATCCTCAATCATCCGGAAGAATTCGAAGGAAAAGCAACCCTTGCCTCTGTAAAATCCCAAATCGAAAAGACTGATGCCTCGGTTCAACGTGTTAGAGACTAAATTTATCTATTTTTAACTTGTTTCTTTTGTTAAACATGCAAGAATTATAATTCGAATTACTCTTTGTTATCATTCCGCCTTGTTATTATTCCGTCCGCATTTTATGACCTTTAAGAGTATTTTATTAATTAATCAAATAGAATTATTTGTGTTTACTGTGTTGCCCTAATCTGGCTTTAATAAAAAATTTATAATAATTATTTTCTACCTTTTTCCGTTCACTTAACAGTTTTTTGCCTCGTAAGATATCTGAACATTCACAAAGAAATTGCGAAATATTACACACGATTTTCTAAACAGAATGGGCGGATGGAAGTTGGAAACCGGTCGGTTCTTGATGCTCATCACCTTCCCAGTCGGCGCATTTTGGCTTTTCAATCAACCGACAATTTTCAAAGAATTTGTATGAATTTTTTCATTCGTTCTAATATTTTTCAATGAATTTTTCACTTTAAGATGCGAGGCTACCGAATCCCAGACAGCAGTGCAGGTGACAAAGCGATGGCTGAATTCAAAGAACAACTATTGGCGAATAAACGAAAAGAAGAGTACGAGAACTTCTTACGAGAACAAATGGCTTTCGAAGAAGCGAAGAAAATTCGGGCTGCCAACAGAATTTAATTTCTATTTATATTACTTCTTTTCGTTTTTTAAAGGTTTAGTTATCTCATTCGTTATTCTTGTTAGTGTACAAATAAAGTGATTGGTTCTTTCTTTTTTTGTCCGATTTGATTTCTACCGAATGCGATTTTTTGCGCTATATATATATATATTCTTTTTTGTGACGTCGAAAGTTTTGTATTTATCGAATAATATTTACTTCAGAATTTTAACAGAATGGGCAAGAAGCAACAATCTGGGAAAGGAGGTGTCACTGGACGTCAAAATGTGCTTGCTGCGAAAGCAGAAATATCTTTAGCTGATACCTTGCGTAAAGGTCGCCACGAATGTCTCTGTCAAGCACGTACTCATAAATTGGTTCTGAATTGCCTTGGATGTGGCCGAATCGTTTGTGAACAAGAAGGAAGTGGACCATGTTTCTCTTGTGGAACACTCGTCTGTACTCGCGAAGAAAGAGAAATTTTGAATCGCGGAAGTAACAAAAGTCGAGAGTTACTTGCCAAACTAACTGCAGATGGAGGCAATGTGGGATCACTCGGACAGATATCATCGTCTTACCAAAATGCAACCGAGTTCCGGAACAAGTTGTTAGAAGCTGACGCGGATACGTATGTTTTAAAAAAATTTCTTTAAAAAGTACTTTGAATTTGCAGTGAACGCCGTACAAAAGTGAATGATCTTCAAAGTGACTACAGTACTATTGAGAACAGTCCATTCTTGAGTGCCGCTGATCGAGAAGCTCTCAAATTGAGACGTGAAGAATTGAGAGCTCTCCGGGAAAAAGAGAGAAAAAAGTTTGTGGTCAGTTTGGATTTCGATGGTGGAGTTGTTCAAGAAATGTCAAGAAGAAATGGTGTGGAGGAACTTCAGGATAAGAATGATCCAATTATTCAGAGAATTATGGAGAGGTAAACCATTTTTTTTCACTATCATTCTTATATATATAAAACGCATGTGATGTCCGCAATTTTCGAGATATGAAAAAGAAAGGTGGTCAGGCCCAAAACCGAACTTGCTCTCTTTGCGCAATGACCGCCGCCTGGGACCACTCGGCCATGCGAACACGTTTTGACAAAGCGAACACGTTAATGTGGAGAGGCCAGCCTGCTGAAACGCCGAACAGTACCCTGCACGAGGAATGCGTAAACTATTTTCAGTGAAGTTAGCCGTGGTGCGCGTTTGCAT
Source organism: Caenorhabditis remanei (assembly GCF_010183535.1). Classification (NCBI taxonomy): domain Eukaryota; kingdom Metazoa; phylum Nematoda; class Chromadorea; order Rhabditida; family Rhabditidae; genus Caenorhabditis; species Caenorhabditis remanei. The sequence continues at coordinate 13,418,274 of NC_071329.1, forward strand.
CACACGGAAATTTTACAACTGAGAGACAAAAAACGTCGCCGTTCGGAGCGTTTTACTCAAAATTAGGCGATTTTTGCAAGATTTGCACACCATCAGATTGTAGAGAAAGTCTTTCTCTACGAAAATATATAAAATTTATCGCCGACCATTGCGTATTCAGTGAGATCAGCTCATTTTCCTGAAGGTACCTTTTTCGAACTGACAAAAACTAGTTTTTTTGAAGTGAAATTTCAGATTTTCCATTGAAAAACTATTTTTCAAGCATGATTATCAAGATATATAATGGAAAAAATGAGATATTTTCTTCAAAACTCGAGAAATCGGTCAAAAAAGGCGGAAAATTTTTTTTGGCAAAAATGAGTTTTTTTGTTCATATTGATGTATTCTAAGTTTCTGATATGTCCCCGAGTCGAAAAAAGTCACAAAGTTTTCAAATTCTCAAAATGAGTGGGCGTACTTGAAAACTAGGCGAGAGATAACGCGAAAGTGAGAGACGCAGACACGCACACCAAATGCGCCTTCATTTCCACAGGAACAGGTTTTAGTGTTGCGCATTCCTCGTGCAGGGTACTGTGAACGCGGGGCATCCAAACTGGTCACAAATAAATTAATTTGTTACAGAGTAGACGAAAAGCATCGTATTCAAGAAGCTCTTCATAACAATGCAGCTGATGCCAGATGGAATCCGATTGGATTTGTACCAAGAGTGAGTTCTGATAATCAGAACTTCTGAAAGTTCTAAACTCATTACATCATTTCGTATTTCAGTACTTGGCGGATGAAAGTCAACAAAGCCAACAACAAGAATGTAGTGATGGAGATATAATTGATGCAGACAGTTTGATGATTGTTAGCGATGAATTGGCTGCTCAAATAACCGAAGAAAAGGGATATGTCCTCTCACTTACACAACCAACTGCCACGTTTATTGTTCATGGTCTTTGTCGATTCCTTCGATGGCCCACTGATTTGAACTTGAAAGGACCACTTTTCATTACTGCCAAACCGGGAAGTACGAATGAGAAAGGGATTCGCGAGTTTGCGAAAAAGTTTGTCAGAGGTGAAGCTCGGCTGTAGCTTGAATAAATCTCAATTTCTCATTTCAGATGTCAATAAAATCAGTGAACTGGATTTTGCGGACGGAGCTGTTCTTGGAAGAGCATTCCTTCAGGAATGTATGATGCTTGACGACTTCTTCGATAAATATGGCAGTAAATCTGAAATACCTGGAAGTGGACAATTTGTGTTGTGTTTCACTGCATTCGAACCGTTGGTTTCTTCCATTCCACACATTTCTACGGCTGAATCGGACATTTATGAAATGGATCGACAGTTGAAAAGATCCTTGACTAAATGGTAATTTATTTCTGTGATAAATTATTTATTCGGGCGAATTAAAATGAAGAAGTGATATAGTTCTAAATATTCTGTTTATACAAAAAAAAAACAAATTGATGTCTTACAAATTAGCTGCTTCTGGTTTCTTTTCGTCCGATGGTCCAACCCATTTGAAACTTTCGAAATATGGATTCTCGACGACTCCATCCTTTATCAATTTCTTCAAAACCAGTTTTACATTGTTCAATGCTGCAAGTCGAACAGCCCATGGAGAATCACTGTACACTTGATTCGTCACGTCCATACTTGTAATCTCCTCGTGATTTTTCAAAACTGCCACAATCTCTCTTTCTCGTTTCATTCGATGCTCGATATATTCATCGACTTTCTCGACAACTTTATCGATAACTGGTCCGTGACCTGGATAAATTCTTGTTGCATCGAGTCCTCGAATCTTCTGAAGTGACGTCATGTAGTCGTGAAGATCTTCGAAAACAGTTGTTCCCTCTCCGAGAATGCAATCTCCACTGAATAGTGCCTTTTCCTCTTCAAGCCAAAGTGCAAAGTGATCAGCGGTGTGACCTGGAGTGGCAATGAATCTAAAATGAATAAGAATAATGTCGAGAATAATTATAATGTTTGACCTACTTCAAAGTAGCTCCATCCACTCTAACTTCATGCCCGTCGTTGACATAAGTGAACCTTTCAACTCCTTCATCTTTGTCTCTCTGCATTTTATAGATGGGAATCTTCTTTTTGTCCAAAATCTCTTCAGTGATATTATCAATTCCTCCAACATGATCGCCATGCCAATGAGTGATTACAATGTATGCAATTTGAGAATTGGTTGACGAGAGAACCGATTTCAGAGCGGAGATGTATTCGGAGATGTTCGGCTCGCCAGTGTCAATCAGAATTTTACTGAAAACTTTTGAAATTATAGGTTTTTTTCTGAAATATATTATTAGTTACTTAGTTCCAGTTCCCAACAGATATGTATTCGTTCCTTGAAGAGTAAACGGTCCCGGATTGTGACCCAAAATGCGAGTTACCGCGTCGGAGAGCTTCTCGATTGGTTCGACGTGCGTTAGATTCGGCATTGCTCTGGAATGTTATATTATAAATGCCTCCACTTTCTAAACGAAAAATGATCAATAGTCGTTCTCTCATGCCCTCCTTCCTTCTCTTCGTACTATCTGTCCCACCATGTTTCTTCTCTTTTTGTTTTCGGAACATTGTAGTCAGCGACTACAATAAAACAATCGAAGAGAAAAATGTGATGACGTTTGTTTGAGTTTCAAAAAAGAAGTCATATGCGGTTTGAAATTTTAAGATAATAGTGAAAATATTTGCAAGTCACAAGTCATACTGTACTTCGATAAAAACTTTTTAGTCATCGAGATGGATATGAATAGAGAACGTCTAACTGACTATGAGAACAGTTAGAATGTATTCTTTCTTTGTTCGCGTTTTCTTCAAAGTCAAACCTAGGTATTTCTCTGAACATTCAGATTGGTTACAACTTTAAAAAACTTCAAACGAAAAAAAAGACAAAAATCATCAAAGATTGTTGTATTTAAAAATCATGAGAACTGTCTAGCGGAATGACGACCGACAGTGCACAAAGAGCACAACAGCTGATAAGAAGTCACAAAACTCGCGTCAAATCTTACCGATGAGCTTTCGAGTTGACGAGATATGCGACACCGGCGTAAGCACAATCCGTATAGAATCGAAGCATCGACCACGCTCTTCCTACGTACGCCGTCATTTCTCTGAAGCAGATACCGATCTTTTTCTGTCGATTTTCAATTCTTCTGATGACATTTTCAGATAAGAAGTACAAAATAGGTCAGATACACTTGAACTGAGGAAGATTCTTCGAATCCCAGCGTTTAAAAAAACTAGGTTTATAAATATTTCAAAGTTTGATGCGGATTTACAATGAACGGGGATTTAGAAGCAAAGAAAAAATGTCTAATAGTAAGGATTTTTTAAATTAAAATAATTAATGTGAGAAAATGATAAAACGTGTTGCAAAAAGTTATAGATATCAATGATTTTACAATGGAATATAAAGTAAGAAACATGGCTAGAGTGTAGCATTTATAGGGAAAAGTGAAAAACATGTAGCATTAAATAGGGGAAAATGGTTAAGAAGTTAGTCACTAAAAATGATTATCAATACATTCAGTTCATAGTGAAGATAGTATGTTGTATTCCAAAATTCATCTTGAAATTGGTCAAAATTCTCAGCTCAGCTTGAAGGCGTTCCATCTTCATCTGAACGGCTTGCGTGTATTCACGATGCTCTGATTGAACCTTTATTTCGTGTTCTTTCACCCTGAAAAACACAATTTTTGAAAGAGAAGAACATATAAGACGCTTGATATTTCAAAAGTTTCGATTTTACTACTTGAAAGTGTGAAATTAAGAAATATCTGTTTTTTTAAGCAGTGATACTTTTAAATTTTCAAAATAAGTTTAAATTATGGTTCTGGAATTGAAAAATTCAGAAAATCTACTTGATTCGTGAAAAATCATTAATTACTGCTGCAATTTCCAAATTAGAGCAGATTTATCCCAACTTTTCAAGAATCATGATAATAAATGGAATCAGACTAAAAAAAGATGGAGCAGATTTATTAAAATATAAAAATTGGACAGAAAACATAAATATGGACGGGGCAGATTTTCCAAGTTACAAATTCTGGACCAACATTGAAGATCTGAAAAAAAGAAAAATTTTCACGTGAAGTTTATTTTGGAGCAGATTTTTCAATTTGAAAAATTTGGACAGAAAAAATAAATTTTGTTATTTTTGCCGTGAGTTCCAACTCATCCGTTGTTCGTGGTTTTAGGGCAGAAATTGAAAAGTGAAAATTCTGGATCGGGCGGTATGTTAAGAAGGTGAAAAAATGAGAATTCTGAAATTTAAAATATCTCATTCAACACAGAGTTGCAAATATTATTAATTTTTGGTAAAACGAGGAAGAATAAAATTCTGAATGCGCTGAAACCAACCTAAACACTACCAACACAATTTTCCGAAAATTACCAATTAGCGCTTCAATTTCTAATTTTGAACTTGTATAGCCGGTGCAAAGTGAGAAAATTCTGGTTGTTTTGATGTTTAATTAAAAAAAATCTACGTCGACAATCAAAAGTTCGCGTGTCAAAAACAAAATTTTCGCACTCGTGGAACTTCGAAATTTCGTTAGTTTTTCTTTTTGGTTCCAAATTTGTTCACTTCGGCTGTGTTGATGATTTGAAACCGAACAATACTCAAACGTAACAAGTGTAGAAAAATTATGTTATATTTATTCGGTTTCAATTGTTTAGGTTGGTTTCAGCGCATTCAGAATTTTATTCTTCCTCGTTTTACCAAAAATTAATAATATTTGCAACTCTGCGTTGAATGAGATATTTTAAATTTCAGAATTCTCATTTTTTCACCTTCTTAACATACCGCCCGATCCAGAATTTTCACTTTTCAATTTCTGCCCTAAAACAACGAAAAACGGATGAGTTGGAACTCACGGCAAAAATAACAAAATTTATTTTTTCTGTCCAAATTTTTCAAATTGAAAAATCTGCTCCAAAATAAACTTCACGTGAAAATTTTTCTTTTTTTCAGATCTTCAATGTTGGTCCAGAATTTGTAACTTGGAAAATCTGCCCCGTCCATATTTATGTTTTCTGTCCAATTTTTATATTTTAATAAATCTGCTCCATCTTTTTCACTTAAGTATGCGGTTTGTTAAGATAAAAAGTAAGTTGTTGGATTTTGAATATATCTGCTTTATATTCTGTTTTCTAGCGGCATAAACACGGGAAAGAAAAGAAAACAGTATTAATGGAATGGTCCAAAAATGCTTGAATTTTTGAAATTTTTCTTCAATTATCTGAACTTTTGAAATTTCAACCGTCTTATATGCTATCACTTACAGAGTGTAACTATCAAACCAGTTCAGTTTGAAGTAGGCATCCCAGCCATCAAGTACGTGTAGAAGGAACGCAATTCCAGCAGCAAATCCATCATCAGCCACAAGCAAGTCCTTGTGCCCTTTCAAAGCGAATGTTTTCTTCACTCGATTCTCATGTGTCATCATGTAGTTCACATGAGAGAGTGTCAATGCAGGGATCACTCCGTGGAAGTAATCGAGAACATCGATTCGATCCTCTGGCAATTTGGATTTGTTAAGAAGAGTCTTGAACTCAACACACATCATTTTGGTATAGTTTCGGTGCTCTGACACTCTTTCAAACATTTCTTTGACCAATCCAAGACGATATGTGGCATGGAGTCGAGTGATATTGATTGGAGCAGCACGACGACCTGTGTGGATCAACCCGCGTGAAATCGACTCCAGATCCTCCATGTGTTTTTTGATTGCCGGGAAGAGATCTTCACGAGTGTATTGGTTTTCCCGAGCAGCTTGGCATAACATTCTCACGAGTGAAATAGCGTTTCCGATTTGAGTAATGATGAGACGGAACTTGTCGAAATATGTGAAGACGACCTCACTGGGAGTTTGTTCGGTTCCATTTTCAGTCCCACTTGGTCCTAGAGAGACGACTCCGCCGAGAGTCAGATTTTGTTTTGCGAGATTTTTGAGAACACTGGCAGCCCATGACACCTTATAATGCGCTCTCCTCCTCCCATCCGACGACGACTTGTTAGCTTCCATTTCATGGAGATGCTTCTGAATTTGGTATCGAACAGTGTCTTCGGCTAGGAAGCTTAAAAATGTCTGGATCTTATTACGAATCAATTGGTAGGCTGCATTGACTGCAGTCGGAAGTATTCCAACACCATGCTGAAGAAGAGCATTTTTCAAATCCACCATTCTGATGCAATGAAGTCGTTTCGAGTCGGAAGCTTTCTCCATGAACATGTATCCTTGACTGAAGAAACCATAGTTTGTCACGAAACGTGGGAAATTTTGAAGAAGATCGAGAAGAATGAGACTCTCATCGACACCAGTTTGTGGAAGATCGGCATCCAGAAGAACAAGTCCATATCTGAAAACGAATGGGAATTATGGGAGTACAAAAACTTTTTGTCAAAAAGTTTGAAGTTGAAACTCACTTGAATTTAGCAATTTGTTGCATTTTCGAATAGACTTGAGCATCCTTTGGAGCCAAAATTCCCATCGAATACCAATGATTTTCGAGCCAAATTCGAAGACTCTCAGTGATTGGGACGATCGTGGTGCCCACTTGAAATCTCTTCACAGTTTTAATGAGGTATCCGATGTAAGCCATTTCCTCGTCGGGAACATCCGATTGCTCGCTTAAAATTCAAGGGATTGAATCAAATTAAACATATAGTCACTGACATGGTACCAATCGCAAGGTGTGAGTTTCCGAGAATTCGAAGATCCAAATCAATTTGTGCAGCCATTTTTGTGATGATTGTCGTCATCACTGTTTCTCTCAGCTTGGTTAGCAGACTGACGGTTTGACCGGTTAGCTTGGCGCCTTCGATAAATCCACCGAGAGCACAACAGAATGCTTCAATACCCTCCAAATCCGGTTTTCGGTGAATCAATGTATCAAAATACATCAATGGAAGCCAACTGTGACTGAGAAGAAGTCCTGTGTATGAAGCCTTTTCGAGCAAGTGACGTGGGGAATTGAATGTTTCCAAACGACTCATTAGATCGTGAACCTGCTTGCGATCGGTATTAGATACATGAGTCTGAAAATAAGCATTCTGTAATTGTGAAAAATGGATTCAAATTTGAAATTCACCTCTAGTTTTCCTATCTCATAGGCTAAACTGAGAACGACATTTCTCGATGCAATCACTGTAAAACAAAATAATCATATGAATTTTTTTTACATTTTAAACTCACTTTCATTAACACACTGCGCTTCAGCAATGTGATAGAAGCTACGTTTGGTAGTCGATTCTATTGTCGAGATGTTTTTACTTTTCGAACTTGTATACGACTTTCTGGCGTCACCCAATATACGAAGCATATGTTTTCTCCATTGTTGTCTTGCCAAGAACGCTCCTTCTTCCACAGTATTCCAGTTGTCCAATACGAAACCTTCCAACTTTTTGACAGTTTCAATTGCTGTCAATATTGCCCACGAACACTTCGGTTCCAATGCAATTCTATGGAAATCTTGTTCTCTTTTGGATCGAATTAGAAGGTAGATATTACGAGTTATTGTCTCCATAATACGAATACATTTCAAAAAGAGTTCAGCAACATCGAGTCCCCATTGTGGCAATTTGTTAATACTTTCCATTTGTTCTCGCTTCTTTTGCTTAAATTCAGCCATCCAAATGAGTGCATATCCACAATAATCTTTGATCTCTTTCAGTATTCCATCTTCATTATCTTTTCCCAAATCTCTGGCTTCTTCCACTAATTGTTTTACATACTTTTCATTCTTGGCGTCGAAAATTTTGGGGTTCGAAATTTCCCTACGCAAAAACTCCATAGGAATGAACAATTCTTCTCCGAGCATTCGGTAGTATACAATTTTTTTCGATGCTTGAACCACTTTTCGAATTAGCGACTGATCTACGTAATTTGAAAAATGATGATAGTAATATACAGTTATAGCGGAGATTCCACAGAAGAAACGGGAGTCGGATTTCCCTTGATCTGAAATAAATATTTTGTTTCCGAAATAAAAATAACTCAATTCCGAAATGAAAATAGGTAACTCACTGTATCCCTTCTCCCAATTGTTGAGCATTTCGAGAATAGCTTCTTTCATTTCATTTGCGAAGTTTATACTGTTATCCATATCACCTCCAGCAGATTCATAGAGAGTCTGAAAGAAATAATTGTTTGATTTTAAAACTTTTTGGTAAGTGAAATTACTCACTCTGAAGCAGTTTCCTTTGAGAATCATTGACTGCGCATCTTCTTGTGCTTTGGCACCTTCCTCATACAACTTTTTCTCTTCCGGAGTGAAGTCAGAATCGAAAAGCTTCTTGATTTTTCTGAAATCATGATTTAAATCAGCCACCCTGCAGCATACTTGCAAACCGGGCCGAAACGGGCCGACACGGGCCGGCTCGTAACTCGCGTCAAACCCAATATTATGAGCTGAAAAGTATACCAAAATGTAGATCTCGACGAGTTCTATGTCACTGAAATAATACGGGCCGGATGGCTATTTGTTATTGTGGCGCGGGCCGGGAAAAAGTGCCAAAAAACGCGAAAATGGCCAAAAAAGCTATTCCAGCCCGGCCCGCGGCACATTAACGAATAGCCATCCGGCCCGTAGTAAGACACGGAGATAGAACTCGTCGAGATCTACTTTTTGGTATTCTTTTAAGCTCATAATATTGGGTTTGACGCGAACTACGCGCCGGCCCGTGTCGGCCCGTTTCGGCCCGGTTTGCAAGTATGCCCTGCAGAGATATAAGAACTCAAACTTACGTTTGAAATTCGCTAAATTTGTTTCCCAATTGTGGATACAGAGAAGCTAGTTGATCGACAGCCGAGAATTGATACATAATTTCCGCGATATGCATCCAAACCTTCTGGAAACTTGCTGAGCCATGAAGAGGGAAGAAGCTGGACGACCTAAATGAATTTATAAGCAGGAAATAGATTTAAAAATATCTTACTGGCTTGTCTTTATTTGCCGAATAGCTTCACACAACGTTAAAGCATCACTCCTCAATTTCAGCAATGTATTGTACATAACTCCAATGAAAGCCACAAGACTGTTGATTCGATGACCGTCGGAATCCAATAAACTTTCTTCTTAAATGAAATTTTTGAAAAGTTTTTCTTTCAAAATTCACAAACCTGCAGTTAGAAACAGATACATATGTTTGACATTCCTGTAATGGGCATAGACACGTTTTCGACTTTCTTGGTAAACCTTGCCAACTGTTACCATGTAAGCTTCGACAAATTTATCCTCACAGTTGATAAGTGACGAGATTGCAGCGGTTTGATCAGCTTCATCCTGAAAATGATGTAACTTTAGAACTATTTTTAAAATGAAAAATATTTTGTTGTTTTCTTACCGCAAAAGCGAAACATTTATTCTTGAAGAAACGAGTTATGTGATCGAACTCTGTGAGCTCATCCATCAAATCTTGTTGCTCTTTTCGAACTGCTTCTTTCGCTTCCATAGCTTGACTTGCCGTCGGTTCTCCTTCGTTGGTGGTCATTTTTAGAACCCCTATAATGAAAGAATGTCGATAAAAAACTATGAATAGAGAATTTGAGAAGAATGAGAAGAGAGAAGAGACACTGTCCAAATCGTCGCGCGGCGCTAGACAAGTTCATCAGTCTGAAACGAACAAAATAGATAATAAGCAGGGCGGCTATTGCGAACTTTCATATAAAGAACAGAGAGCGTGTTACACTTTTGGTCTAAAAATCGATCGGGCACAGCTTTTGACGAGAAATAAACTACTCAAATACAATAAAAGTGAAAAAGAAATTTTTTAATGTAAATATTATCATAGTTTTGTTCAATATTCTATCAAGTACAGGATTTCAGTCGGCTGAAAGTGCAACTTCGCAGCGGAGTGTCGTACCGCGCCTTGTTTATCCGAAGAAGAAAAAATAAAATATTTACACAAAAATGCTCAATTTTCGGCTGTAAAGTTAGAAAACAGATAGAAAATATGAGAAATACACTAAATTTGGGTGAACAGTATTTATAATTTGTACTATAATATCAGATGTTCAAAAACAATGCTAGTAAGATAGGCACCCTAATAATTTAAAACGCGACAGCGAAGTTCGGCTGTTTTTTTTATATAAATATTTTTTTTCGCTGAGAAACAACAAGTGTTCTACCGAAATTCCTTCGGAAACAATTTATACATCGCGCTACATGTACATTCTTTTCATCACACTCCATTGACATGCTATATATGGTTAAAAAATTGTTTGACAAGTGATGCAGTTTAAAAAAATTGTACAGTACCGTATGATATGAAGAAAAAGGCAGTCGGAAACCTTTTCGAACTGAAAAATTAATCAAGAATAAGTTTATTCTTAAAGCATTTGAGTTACAAGAGTACGGTAACTAATATCATGAGATAATTGAATATTATGTTGACTAGAATAGATTCGGAACTAAACAAAAAATTGTCATTGAAAAACCGATATAGGTGTCCAAGTGATCACGATGATGATTCCAATGAAAAGAGAGATAATTCCAATAGTGAGTGTCCATGAATCGAGTTGACTGTTCTCCGGTTTGAACTGAAAAATGAAAAAGAAGTTCGGTATTAATTCTGAAGCTTTTTGATTAGGACTCACTTTGTGTGAGAGAACACAATAGCGGAGTCCATAAGAAATGTGGACGCAGAGGTATTTTGGATTATCACAGTCACTGAAATCATCTTTTTTTAAACAAATGACACGAATATCCCCCACCTATTCACACTACACCGTCTCATCTCCCATTCAACCTCATCTCCTCCATCCCAACTTCTATTTCCTAACACCACAATTTTCTCCGTTTCCTCATCACAATATGCCCATTGATATACAGCATCCAGTGGTTCTGTTGGATCACACGAAGAATTGGTTTCATAGTTACTGTGCCATGGTGTCGCTATGTTTTGAGTGTCAACCATCACTGAAAACAGACTGAAATTCAATAAACGAGCATTACTTACATCTTGGACAGCAGTGTCCTTTGTAGCACATTCCATTTTCATTCGGACAATTTCCAGAATATTCAATTATTCTATTGTACCCATCACATTTTGGCTCGTTCGGGTAGGGTGTGAATCCATCAGGACACATATATTCGGAAGTTTTCCCTGATAAAAATTGACGAAATTATTCTAAAAAAAGAACGAAAACCTCTGCAACAAGTCTTGTTCTCACTACAGTAGGAATTCCATTCGAATGGTTTCAGATATGGATTACAATCCATGTGTTCTGAACATCCTCCATCTACCAATTCCACTTCGAATGGTGTTGTACCGGGTGAGCATAACAATCGTTCATCTGGAAATAGGTAAAAAATTTTTGACCCAAATTTGTGTTACGAGTCATACTGTAGCAACACATTCCGTAATCGTATTTGTAGGCTTTCGCACTATCATTTATATAAAATCGTTCTCGGAATGATAACTTCGTCGTGAGCAGACGAGCAACTTCACACGATCCTCTGGAACCAGGAAACATGACACAATCCTCGTCTTTGAAACAAGCTTCAGATTCTCCATTCGATTCTACTGGAAGTGCATATGGGAGTATATCTTCTCTCACACACAGTTCACGCCCTTAAAAAGATATTACGGGGATAGTAGAAAGGGATAGCGCTTACTTGCACAGCAGAGACCGTTGAAACAGTGGGGGCTGAAAAGGAAAATATAGTACCGGTCAATGGGATATGAAATTTGGCCGTTTTTGAACAAGTCCATCTTTGAAAGGGTGTTACGGTATGACTGATTGTAGATTTTTAATGAATTATCCAGATCAAAAGTAGAGCTTCATTTTTGTAGTTGACAACTTTTTTGAACTTGCACTCCCTAAAGAGTTATAGTCATTTTAAGACGAGAGCTCAAAAATCGCACTATTTACACTGAAATTGGTCGATTTGAGGGAGAAATTACTTTGTCGATATGTAACTTGCTAGGGAGTGTCCGTACAAAAAAGTTGTCAACTACAAAAATGAAGCTCTATATGATGCATTAAAAACCTACTGGGTGTGGCAACCATGACACACTCTCACATTTAGACAATTTAACTGAAAACGGCCAAAGTTTACATCCGTTTGACCGGTAATGTAGATTTATTCTCAACAATGAAAATTCAAAACTAAATTTCAAACAACAGCGTGACCTGAGCCCGAGATAATGATCTGCCCTAGATATGTTGCATAAAAGGAAGGGAAATCGTCTGTTGAAGTCAGTCTACTTTGCTCTCTCATCCGAGAAGACGTGGAGGGTGACAACTGCTCAATCTTCTACCACTCGGCTCTCGGTGATATCCTCTGTTGCCTCAACCCCCTTTCGAGCTCGTGTGCTTCGATGTATTCAAAGGTTTCAGGAATAAAAGCTCTTTTACCAGACAAATTGGACAAACTGGACAACTGAACAAACGATCTCCAGAAGGATATGTTCAGTGATTTCTCAGTTTCGAAACTCAGTTCTGAACTATGAAAACATCCACAAGACCACATTTCAGCGAAACGTCCGAGTTTCAAACTGTCTTATTTCAAAAGTTTCGAAATGTCTCGGCTCCAGAATGTCTCTGTTTCAAAATTCTTGGTGTAAATTCTCGGTTTTGAACTGTTACTGTTTCAGAACGCCCAAAAAAGTTAACAACTCACTAATAATTGGCTTTGAGATTGGGAAGATCCACGAAACTTGTCATATTCTTGCAGTCCGCATCCGCTTCGCAAAGTTTCCCAGATGGCGGAATTGCTCCATCACTATTCAGTGAATCAGGTGGACATGTGAATTTCTCTGAAAGCTTTTTTTCTGGTTCTCGATTCATTTCTCATCCTTGAATACCTCGTTTACATAGTCTCTGTCCACTATAAACATAACTACTACAAGATGGTTTCTCATTTCGAATAATCCAGTCTCTGCTTCCAACATCATAACAATCTCGGTCTTCTTTACATGGAAATAGTTGATTGTCCACTAAACAGTTTATGCAATTGAGACCGGCTGGAAGAGAAAAAAGAGAAATACAGTAGGGTCTATCATATTCTAGCGGGGCCTCACGATGTCCACAAAGTCCTTCGAATTTCATTGATTCCGTATTAGTCGTCAATGTTTCTCCGAAGATTTCAATGTCTGCATAAATAGCTTCGTCTAGTTCTTCCAAACAGTTCAGTCTTGCAGAACGAATACGGATCGGAGTTGAATGAGAATCTGAAAAACGGTTGAGATCTCGAATTGAATCTGGAAGAGAACATCTAGAGAATTGTTTCCATTATCTACATGAATTTCTCCCTTAGGTTAACTATTTTCGATTTTCAGACATCTGGACGTCCGGACATCCGGACAGACCAACCAAAAAGTGAGAATGTGGACATCCGGACATCTGGACTGACAGAAAATCAGAAAAATAAGTAGAATAAAAATGGTTGACATCAAAGTGAACTGTCCGAATTCTGTCCGAATTCTTGGACATCCGGACGTTTGGACATGCGGACAGACAGACAACTAGTGACAGGGAGAACCAGATACGGGGACCCACAGACAGACAGAAAATCCTAAAAAGCCGGAGAAAATAGTTGAACCTAGAGTAAATATCACCAAATTAGTCATTTTTTGACATGTGGACGTCCAGATATCCGGACGTACAGACAGACACACAGAAACTTGAAAATTCGACATCCGGACGAACAGACAGACAGAGAGAGAAATTTTTAAAAATCCGATAATTAAGTTCGACAATTATGACTCGAGTTGTCAGAATTTTGATTCTTTACTGAATATCCTTACCTCCAAGTTTCTGAAAACTAAAGAAGCATCCACTCATATTCTTCTGGAATATCTCAGATCCAGCCACTTCTAACTTCCATTTTCTATTCTTCCTATCAGTTTCGTCCAGAAATATCGTTGCATTCTTCATTGTTTTCTTCGAATTTTCGAAAATCGTCGGAGACCAAATTATCACTTTTTCTGTGTTCCAAACTGTTTTTGATTCGAATTTTGTGATTTTTCCTCCCATTTTCACACAGAAATTGTTAGAACACTGAGAGTTCGAATTGCATGGTTTAATAGAGTCTGTGATCCACTTGGGGACCGTGGTCCAATAGGGAGATTCTGAAAAAATATGAAAAGAGATTCAGAAGTTGGCAGACTCACTTTTATAGCAATGTTTCTGGATTTCCTCATTTGAAGAAACGTTTTTTGCTGATATCATACAAACTTCTGAATATTCACAATTTCTCGAAGTTTCACAGGACTTGTTGCTCTGCGGATAAAACAAATCTGCCGGAATTTTGCCCACCGAATTGCTGATAAGGTCAGAAAACATTGCGTTGAAATAGTTGTGTCTCAAATCTGAAAGATATCCCAATTTCCTTTCATTTCTTTTTCTTTACTCACCTTTAATCATACGACAACTTCCATTTCGTGAAGGGTCTTCATCACCGAAGAAACATTTCGAGCCAGTCGCACAATCTCCATTTGATCTGCATGACGTGGCAATTACAGTATGAAAAAGTAAAGGGAGAGTTAGAAGTGATGGCAGCATATGTAAAGTGTTAGTAGCCTTGTTCCAACTATTACTCGGATTAGATGACGTGGAACGAGACGTGGAATGAGATTAATGGAAAAATAGCGTTTCACGTTTTTGAGATTTTTTAAAAAGTTTTATGAGCGAGATTAAGGCCCGGCACTAAAAAATCACTATCAGAACCAAAAGAAATTCTCAAATTACAGTGGGAAAACCTTGTTTTGCTCGACGAGCACACGACATTTAGCGTCGAGAGCTTCCGTTTTTTTCCTCTGTATTTAAGAACAAAAATACTGTTTCGGTTATTTTCAGACAATTTTTGGCTGAAATTTAGCAAACTTTCAGGTTTTTGGTAATAAAAACCGCCTCAAGCATGGAAATAATCATAATTTCAGCATTAGATCTCTGCATTAGATCTCTGCATTCTACATGCTCATAATCCTGGGTCAGATTCACAGAACCGTGAATTCTTCTGCCTTCAATCCCAATCCACAATTCCGTTCTTATCTCTCCATATCCATATTATCATCTCGTTCTTCTTCTCATCGCTTATCACGTCTTCTCATTCCAAAACCCATTCATTACATCATCATCCTTTCTTCTTCCTTCTTTTTTTCACCCGTGTCGTCGGAGATATCTGTTCAATCACCAAGCCTCTCTCTCTCTCCTTTCATTCCGAAAGAAACCTGCCGCACGGAAGAAAATGTTACCATCAAAAAACCATGGCGCCGACCAAGTTTTTCGACTGAAAAAGTGGTGCATCTAATCGGTATAAAAGGGATGAATAAGGGTGGAGACTTCTGACGTGATTCGCCCATTTTGATATCTAATATCTAATAAAATGGAGGTTGACTCCAATACAAAGGTAAGCTGTTTTATAATGAAAAAGTTTATAAAAGTTGTTTTGAAAGTTTAAAATCCCAAAATCAGGTTAGGAATTCATTTTTACAAAGTTTTTCGGTTTTGTTATAAAAAAAACCAGCTCTCTCAATCTGTTTTCCCCGTTCCAGGCCTACCGTATCATCGGATATGTGACCGTTACCGTATCCACTCTGGCCATCATCGCTCTTTGTGTGACACTTCCAATCGTCCATGGATACATTAAAGAGATGCAGCATTCCATGAAAGTTGAGATGAATCAGTGTCAGGTATCGCCTTTTCTCTTTTTTCCTGGAATCATCTGAATTCAAATTCAAAATTTAGAACAGCGCAAAGACTCTGTGGACTGACGTCTACATGCTGCGTGCCTCGTTCTCACGTGGATTCAACCGTACCGCCCGTCAAGCTGGTTACGAGTACTCTGCTGACGAGACCACTCCATTCGCACCTCCAAAGTTCCACTATCCAGTCGTTGGAGAGAATAAGGAGGAGGCTAATGTAAGTTTACAGAGATTTAGAGTTGAATATACAAATCTTATTAATTTCAGCCATACGACGCTCCAGCTCCACCACAAACCGAGGCACCAACCACCACTACAACGACGACCACAACTACCACAACAACCACCACAACTACTACCACAGGTACAGTATCCATAATCGTGCTACAGTACTCCTCTAATCAACTAACCGAGCAGTGAATGCAGCCGCTGGCTACATTAGAGATGCAATTCAAATTATGCTATTTTTTCAAAAAAAACGCTATTATTTCGTGTTCGGAGTCAAACCAACTAACTGTAAAGAAAAAGACGGGCATAAAGTAGGGAAAATTACTGATCTATTGGTCCAAGTTAGAAAGGAATCGGTTCAGTAGGGAGGGCGGTAGGACCGTTTGCTTTTATCATAGTAAAGATTTCAGAGGCCCCAACTACCACTACGAGAAGAACCACAACAACTGGTGCTCCTGCATATCCAGATGCTCCAGCTCCAGAAGCTGAGACCACTACTCAAGGATATGATGAAGTCGTCACTCACTCTCCATCTACTGACCTCCCATCGGAGTCTCCATACACCCCTGAATCTCCTGCACCATCCCGTGCTCCAACCTCCACTTTGGAGTACTTGAAATCTACCGTACCACCAGAGGAACCATATGGAACCGAGTCTTCTGCCTCCACCACAACCTCTTCTCCATCAATCGGAGTTCATGAGAATCACGATGAGACCGAGTCAACATCAACCTGTGAGAACTGTTGTCTGCCAGGACCACCAGGACCACCAGGAGCCCCAGGACGTCCAGGACCATCTGGAAAGGGCGGAGCCAACGGACTTCCAGGAAATCCAGGAAAACCAACGAAGCGTCCATGTAATCCAGTGACAAAGCCACCGTGTGCTCCATGTCCACAAGGACCACTCGGCCCAGCAGGACCAGCTGGACCACAAGGAAATCGTGGAAGACCTGGAACATTCGGAGAGAAGGGACCACAAGGACCACCAGGACAACCGGGACAAAAGGGAAGACGTGGAGAGAAAGGAAAGGACGGAGCACCAGGAGCACCAGGAGCACCAGGAGAAGATGTCAAGGAGGTGCCAGCTATTCCAGGGCCACAAGGACCACCGGGACCACGTGGAAGACAAGGACCACGTGGAGCACCAGGAATTCCAGGAAAAGATGGACTCGGAGGAGATCAAGGAGCTCCGGGAGAGCCAGGAATCGATGGAGAACCAGGATTGGATGGAGTTCCAGGAAATCCAGGAAGAGATGGAGTCAATGGACATGGAGGAGAGAAAGGAGTGTGTCCAAAGTATTGCTCTGCTGATGGTGGAGTTTTCTATGAAGATGGAACTAGACGATAGATTCCAAATCCATTTCCTCTTCTTTGCCTTGTTCCTTTTTAATTTATGGAAAATATAAATTATTTTTGCATTTATCTGAATCTAAATGTTCGTGTGTTTCAGTTTCAGCTCAAATTTATTAATTATTACAGCAATTACAGCACCTGGAATTCAGGATGAAATGATAGAGAGCTTCCACCATTTCACCCTGCCAGGTACATACAACGAAATATTGAATATATTTAGAAGAAACAGAAAAAAATGAACAGATTATATATTTGTAGATCAATCAAGAGACTTATAGTTGTTCTTCACTGAGTAGAGGGAGAGATATCCTGATAGGAGTTTGTTTCGCGAGAAACTCTCTCACATCATAACCAAGCTTAGCGAATACGTCTTTACACTTATCATATAGCATCAGCATGCAATATGCGTCCATTGCGGCGTAGCGAAGCTGAAAATATTTTTTTTGTTGAAAATCTACATTTTTTAAAATAAAGTACCTGAAGATGTCTGAGTGGTCTTCTATCCCAAACGGAGCATTGTTCTGTCTTATCAAGTGGTCTCCCTAGCAGTTTTTCGCAGATGTAAGACAGTCCCTTGTTCAAAAACTGTTGTTTACCGTCTTCTTTCACTGGTTTCGGTTCGGAAGGTCCCCCTTCAACAGATTCATTCGAAACCGATTCATTCAAATCGATCGAGCTCGTGTTCGCCTGTTTTCCTGATTCGTCGAGACTAGTATTTCCGATGTCTTTTCCACTTGTCAACGAAGGATCTTCTATCATAAATGGAAGCCAATCACGTTTGAAGTCCTCTCCAAATTCGAGCTTTCCAACTTCATCCATTAAGTCCATTATCAACTTTCCGACACAAACTACATTGTTCGGTTTGTAGAGTTCCTTGCAGTTACGGAAAGCCGCTCGTAGTTGGTGAAGATCCTCGTTGAATTGGAAACCAATTTTGACGATTTCAGGTGTATAGAACAGATAAGAGAGAACGAGATTGTAGGTATCTGGAGAGATGGCAGCCGATTCCAGGTCGATGATATATGTGCAATCGTAGAGAGCCATTTGAAGAATTGTTGCTCGACTTGGGCTTACATAAGCACTCCACTCAGCATCTACACCAACGTACACTATTTCTTCGCGAGACACTTTGTATTCGAGTAGCATTTGCAGATCTCTCATTTCTTTCTCAGTGGAAACAATGATAATGTGTTTCATCTGAGGAGGGAAATTCAAGAACTCGTCGCTCATTTTCAATGGATCTTCGGTTGAGACATTTTGATTGAATATTTGCGTCGCATTCATCTGATACGGCTGCATTCTCCGCCAAAATCTAGCCGCGTTGAAATCTAAAAATAATCATAACATTTCGAACTAGAAAAAATGAATCATCTCTTTGACAAATGGATGGCGAATCAATTTTCAACCATTACCTCTGAAATTCTTCTCCAAAACGTCGACTACAAACTTTTTGAGATGTGGTCGTTGGGCGAGCACCGTCCATATCAAATCGTAGTAGTTTTCGTCTTTCCACGTTTTGTCAACGTATCGTTTTTGACCGAATTTCTAGGAATGTTGAGAATTTTACTCTTCTTCTCAAGAAAAATACAGAACTATTCTGCTACAAACTACACTAATCTCACCTTAATCGCGGCACATGCCCAGCCGGTGTGAATTCCAGTGCTTCCTTGATATTCACCATTCAAATCCCTCACTAATTGTTCAACTGTATCTACGAAATCGCGATATTTCACACGATCCGAATGAGTTTTCGAGATGAAGTCGGGCTTGCTCAACTTGAAAGTTAACGGGTCTTTTGATGCGTGCACGGCGGTTCTCAGAACTTCTCGACATCTCTGACGGAACTGGTCAGACCGGTTGGCGGCAAACACCTCAACAGTCTGCGAGTTTAGTGGACCTATGTAGAGAGCATGGAGAATCGTGATAGGATCTTCGAGTTGCCTATTGATGACTTGATCATGCATAAAGAAGTTTAGAGCGTTGAAACTGAAAAAAAGCCTTTCAAAGAGAACAACTCGCATTTAAACGCACCTTATCAACCCAGATTTCGTACTTTTGGCTATAATTTCTCCGAACAACGCCAGTTGCTTTGGGCAATTTGATGGACACAATACATACTTCGCCGTCTTCCACAACTTCGACTGAAAATATTTAATTAACTCAATGTGTAAAAATATCTTACAAACCTCAGGCGACAATGGTATTTCGAGCATTTGATCGAGTAGCTTAGCCGATAATTCCGTTGTCAAAGTAACTCTCGGACTTATTGTTACATTTTTGCCACGTTTCGCTGCTTGACTGTTCCTACGCTTCTTCCTCGATCCCCCACTACTTTCTCCTCCTCCACTCGTTTCTGGTTTATCTTTCTCAACTTTTTCCTCTTGATTTCCTTCAATTCCTTGTTCTTCTTCTTTCTGTTTATCCTTTTCTTTATCAAACGGGACAAACTTTTGATGCGGCAATTGGTATGCGAGTATCATGTTGAGCAACAATTCGGGAACGGTGACAAAAGAATGTTGAAATCCTTGTGCACCGACTCGCGTCTTCTGATGTGCATTCATGTAAGCGTGACTTTCTTCGAGCATTTCTACGTATAAATTACTGAGAATTTCCGTTTCAATTGGATCAAAAATCTTCTTTGCAAAATGTTTAAAGTCGAAGCGACCAGTGAATTTTGAAGTGGCTTTCTCGTTAGCCATGTAGAAAGTCGCTGCATCTTTCTGAAAACAACCATGGCTTTTCATTTAGTTAATTCCAAGATTCTACGAACCTCGTAGCTTTTGACTGCATTGTGTAAAAGATTTAATGCATTTGTGTTACTCATAAAGTCGCTCATCCCCTTATTGTATTTCTCGGGAGACTTTTCCGCCGATTTTCTGAAAGATATATGATTTTATTATGCTTTTGGACTCGTTTTTAAGAAGAAAGTGCTTTAAAGTGGAAGCGCGTAACACAGAAATGGCAAATTACTTCAAAAGTTAGAACTAAAATTCACCATTTCGGGAGCGGAGTGTCGTTCGCGCGTGTTGTTTAGCGGGTTTAAACTCCGCCCCCGTAATAATTTTTATCAAGATTCTCCCGCTATAGCGGGCTAGCTATTATAAATTCACAACACTGCGCCGCATGGCTTTAAAGGCGCATCCCATTTATTAGAAATTTCGCGGAATGGTCTCGTAGTTGAAAAAGATCAAATACCCTATTTTCGAGCTTTGCAGGTCTAAAAATAAATGCAAATAATGTTTTTCGCTTCGAGACCATTTTGAACAAATTAGAGGCGCCAAAAGCCATGCGGCGCAGTGTCGGGAATTTATAATAGTACATTATGATTTGG
The DNA here is from genome assembly GCF_010183535.1 of Caenorhabditis remanei. Taxonomy (NCBI): domain Eukaryota; kingdom Metazoa; phylum Nematoda; class Chromadorea; order Rhabditida; family Rhabditidae; genus Caenorhabditis; species Caenorhabditis remanei. Next base: position 13,438,841 of record NC_071329.1, read on the forward strand.
CTGGAAATATGGAGTTCAAACGAATTATTGAATATAAATTATGATTTTCAAGATTCCTGGTACTATATTTATTCACTGAAATAATAAATAACTAAATATATAAAAATAACTATCAAAGCGAATCGTGCTTTAAAAATCTATCAACTCCAATATTTAAAAAAAAAACTCCGACGAAATCAATGTTAAAATTCTTATCGTTGTACTGAAGCAAACGGTTCACATGTAATCAACGTGCACACATCGGAAGTAAACATTTCGGGAAAGTTAAAGAATAAACAAACGTAAAATATATACAACTCTTTTCTTTGATAAAATTTTATTGTATAAAATATAATTTTCGATTCAAGAAGTATAAACAAACAAAGTGAATGTTGCAAAAGTTCGAGCCGTCTTCCCTTCAACGTCAACAGTTTATTGTCGAGTGCACTTTATTCGTACTTTCTGCTTTTTATTAACTTTTTGCTTTAACGTGTTTCTGGATTTTGCCAGTTCTTCAACGTTACTGGTCTCTTTGTGAATGAAAAATCATATTGTCTCACTTTGATCTTTGAGTTGAAAGTACCTGAACGCCACTATCATTTCCTCTTTTCATCTTAAAAAAGGATAATGACAACAGATGAAAAAAGAGGCGGCTGACGGTCATTATCTTATCAGTAGAAATGCATATTAAATTGGAATGTACCAACACAGACACAACCATATATACATAATAGAATAATACTAACACACAATTTTCATTCTTTTCGTCTCACTCTTCTATTCTTATCACCACGTCATTCAATTGATTTTCAGTATTCCTCAATTATTGTTATTAGTGGACAAATATGCTTGTTCATCAAGGGTTCGTTTATTATTTTTCATTTGTGTGACTATATTATGACCTTCTTTAAAAGAAAAGTTCGAAGTGGGTTGATCTTTTCCAATATGGGTTCATAAGAAAATCATGGGATTCTGAAGAAAAATCCAACCGAGTTTTAAAGCCGTGCCTTAAAAGTCTTTGTATTGTTGTTTTTTTAAAGTTCTACCGTTCAACATGAAACAGTTTTAATATTGATCAGGAAGTTAGAGAAAACTCAGGGATAGAACGAAAGTTACCTCAATGAGCTGAATCTGACTGTTTTGTTTTTACACAGATGGAGAAAACTTAAAAAAATACTGAAAAAATAAGGCCTTTTGGAGCAATCAAAATGTTCTTCAACCCAAATTTGAAGCCAAACAAGTAGAGCAAGTCTCGTTTTCGGAATAATTTCCAAAAAACGTTCAACTTTAATGCGAATTAATCGTGGAGAGATTTCAAAGAATTACTCTCAACTAACAGAATACGCTTCTTCTGAATCTAACTACCAATCTTGACCCTTTTTTTCTCGAATACCAGGTCTCGATGGCAAAAACTGAATATATATTTGAAATCAGCATGATTTCAGCTTTTCAATAATATAAGTCACGTCCCATAACTCCAGACGACTAACTCCATGACCGTCTTTCAACAAAGTATATCAGAAACCTTTGCTCTCTCTCCTCTCACCATCCAGTCTATCACCGATAAAAATTTGTTACCAAAAACCATTTCTTATCAGAATTGACCATAAAAACTTCCTAGTTTCAATTGTCAGATAGACTTTGGAATGTTCCATCAAAGTAGAGAAAGATTCGAAAGAGACAAGAGAGCCAGTCACAAAATTTATTATGTTCCCGTAGTTTGTGTGTCGATTGTCATCATAGATTCCATTATTAACTTCCTTATCATCTGCCTCCATTGTTTGATGGACGTGGGCTGAAAATTCATTCATTTAATATGGAACAGGAAGTCAGCAGGTATAGATTCTTTGTTAGGTTTGTGATGTCACTTTGGAGAGGAAGTTGCACTTGTTACGGTGCTCGGAGTTGAAGTTTTTGATTCCGAATGTAAATTTTTCGAGACCCTTAAAGCTGAAAGATTTGTAAAACAGTAGAGAATGGGTTCAAGATTAAAATTATCATGTCGAAACAAAGAGAAAATGTAACAATTGTTCATAAGACGAGTGCATCTACAGTAACTCACTGAGTGAGAGTCCTTAAACCAGACTACCGTAACCCTCACCCTACAGTACCCCTATTCAGTATTTCCAGCACTCTCGACTCCAACTCAAACCGTATCAATATCTTCGACGTATTCGACAACTCACCGCCGTCATCCACATCTTCTGATTCTGAACCAATCATTATAAATGACGATGACTCACCGAGTCCGAAGAAACGTGCAGAACTTTATCAATGGTTAAATACATCATATTATGGGAGTATTATTAGAAAAGTTAGTGGTCAGGTGAGGAGAATTCTTTAATTTTCAAAAAAGAAAATTCCTTCGTTTTCATTTCAGACTCCATATCAACCAGATTATGTTCGAATTGAAGATAATTTGACAGTTCCGATATTTGAAAGTGAGTTTTCTTTTCTCTGAAAAGGTTCACATAAAAGTATGTTCCAGACGAAGAAATGGATGAATATGGTGATGGTATTGAAACGAATTCGTTATTAAAAGAACATAAAATACAGATTGAACCACAGCCAAGTAGTACAGCACATGAGAGTCGAAGTACAGAAAGTTATGCATTGTGCAAGAGTTGTGTGAGTTTTTCTTTTTTTTTCTGTGGAAATTCTCCATACTTGTCAAGGTCCGGGTTCTTGGGGCCAAAATTCAAAGTTCAATTTTTTTCGCAAAAAGTCAAATTATCATTCAGAATTAGAAGATGTTCTCAAAAATCATCATAAATGTTCACATTTTCGATAAAAAATTGGTTCCTTTTTTGATACTGATACGGTAAAGATGTCTTTAATTTAAAATGGTTGGATAGTTCAAATATAGAGCTACATTTTTGTAGTTGGCAACTTTTTGATAGCTCCGCCCACTTTTGAGATATGCGCCTTTAAAGATAGCGAGCGATGCTATTCCTACCTGTGAGGTGCCATTCTTTAAAGTCACATATTTAAAGAGTGGCCGGAGCTATCAAAAAGTTGTCAACTACAAAAATGTAGCCCTTTACTTGATCTACAAGAAAAGTATAATTTCAAACCAATGACACCTAAATCTGGTGCTGGAACGGAATCTTAAAGTCGTGGGAATGACAAGTATAAAATTCTCTGAAATTCTTCCAGACATCCCGATATACTCGCCATCGTACCACCCGCCACGCCCGTATCATTTGGCTAGTTCTTACCACCATCGCCCTCTCTACTTCCTTCTTCCCTTACGGTTTACTCTCGGTTGTTCTTCTTTTATTTATCCCTCCTCAGATACGTCGTCCCATATGCAAAAAGTGTCGAACTTCGTTTTGGGGATTTTAGTTTTTCTCGTTTATAGTTTTCTTGTTCTGATATTATAGTCTGAAATGATCTCAAAGATGAACCTGTACACATTTTATATTGTCATCTGTCAACTTTCAATAAATAATTTATTTCAACAGTAACAAAAGTAACAAAAAAGTTTGAAAAAACAAATTCAATCAAGTTTTCCACCGGTAAGTTTCAACAGATCATCAATTGTCCACGCAACTCCATTCTCAATTTTCGTTCCATCGGGATTGATACTCTCCGTATCGACCTCTTTTCGGAGTACAGTATCGCAATCAACTTGAGAGAAGAAGGCAACGGTCTGGAATATAGAAATTAGGCTTTCGAAACATAGTACCGTGCAAAACGATACGAACTTTGGCCGTTTTCAGTTGAAAATGTTCAACTTTGAGAGTGTGTCATAGTAATTCTGGTTTTCACATCCAGTAGGTTTTTGATGGGATCGAACAGACCAAGAATATAGCTTCATTTTTGTAGTTGACAACTTCTATATACGGTCACTCCCAAGAGAGTTACATATCAACCAAGTTGTCTTAGACCAATTTCAATGTACGCTTTTTGAGCTGTCGTGTTAAAATGAGAATAACTCTCTAAAGAGTGCCCGTACAAAAAAGTTATCAACTACAAAAATGAAACTCTACTTTTAATCTTCATGATTCATTAAAAAACAACTTTGTGTGACAGTATTACCATGACACACTCTCAAAGTTGTACAATTTCAACTGAAAACGGTCAAAGTTCGAATGTTTTCGGACTGTACTGTAGAAGATATTACTAACATTCGGTAATTGACATATTCCAACTCTCTGTGAAATAAATGCTCTGACTAATAAATTGGAAAGTTGAAGAGCCAGAGCAAGTCTCGGAGCATCTTTTTCTTTGCACATGTATCTAACTTCATCGTGAATCGAAATCACGAAACGCGCATCGATTTTGTAGATATCACACAACCATTGCATGGAAATGAGTAGGAGATGGAGGAAGTCCACTGCAGATGATTGGACGATCTAGATTTTTTTGAGAATTGGTTATATGAAATTTCTATTTTTCTACTAACCCAATTCATAACAGATCTCTTATATCTCCGATCGAAATACGCTGAATCAGGAGTTCCCTCCGGCAATTTTCCCAAAGAATCCGCAATCTGACATCCCAAAATAGGAGTTCTCAAATCATGAGCTGCTGCAGAAGTCTCCAAAAAGTTGAAAGTCGAAGATTCGTATCCACCGACGAAGAGCTTCCTCTGATCTTCCGCATTTTCATAAATCGAATAAATCAAATTATCCTGATGAGACTCATTGAGGTTAAGAAGTGACGAGTATTTTGAGAGAAACCAATTCTCGAATTCAACAGTTTCAGATGAGAATTGACTCGAATAACTCGGCATATAATATACTCCGTCAATCGTTAAAATCTTCGATGAATCTGGATCTTTCGCCGTCTCCTCAATGTATTTATCCACAAAACAATTCATTTTCAAATCCACTTTCATATATTTCGCAGTTTCTCCTTTTGTCAATTTGAATAATTGTGCAGCCGTTGCTTCCGCATCCGTCTGTTTCATTCCACCAATTCTCATCAAGTGTTTCCCAGCATGAGTCTCTCCAGAACCATACAATCGAGCATAATTCAGTACTTTCGCATGATTTCGACTAATTTTCAATTGATTCGCAACGACCGAATGTAGATCTGTGTTGTCAGATTTGGAGCCAGCAAGCATCATGTTCGAAAAGGCCGTTTTTCCAGGAACGCGGAGTTCGAGAGCTGAAAAATTAGTGTGTTTTCATCAGGGATGTGCGGAACTAAAAATTCCGGATTTTTTTTTCGGAAATTTCGGAGTTTTTCATAGTCAAAATATGTTAAAACCAAAAATTCTGCAAATTTTGACACAGATGTGTTCACGTTGGTTTCGGCGCAATTTTTTCGATTCCGCACAAATTTTTTTTTTAGAATCACGAAAAAATTTGAAATTTCGGTAATTTTGGAACCAGGTTGAAATTTTCTCGGAAATCGGAAATTTACGAAAGTTCCGAAAAGAAAATCCGGAAACTTTCAGACGGAAAAGTTCCGAAAAATGCCCATGACTCTATTATTAACTTACGTAATCTCTTCTCTGCGCTCGCATCTCCATACAACGCCGCCAACCATTGTTCTTGTGAATCCACGTCAGCTCCAACTAATCGAAATCCTTCTGGCGCTTGAACCATTGCTTTAATTCCAGTTCCAATGACATGTCCAGTTGATTGATTTGTTAGAGTGACCCATAATTTATGTACACTTCTCCGAGAAACAGTTCCAGCTGGCACTACTGCTGCTGCAATTGCACCCTCCATCATCTCATTCTCTCCGACTTTCCATTTCTTTTCAGGATACCAAATAGCGACTTCTGATCTATATCTATCACTGTAACTCGTCCAGAACTGAGTAGTTTGAATTGAATCGAGAACAACACTGAATAAATCTTCGTGTCTGAAAATTCAAATTGGCATATATCGAGCTACAGTAACCCATACCTAGTAGGTCTCAACACTTGTTCTTTCAGATCTTTTGCGAAATGTTTAGTCAATGGATCTCCAACATTTCCTTCTCCAGTTGGATGATCCAATTGATAAAATCTCACGAGTCCACCTTCATCCATTTCGAATCCTTTTTTATCCGGTGAAATCGGAAGTTCTCCAAACATATAAACGTTATTTTGAACTGTTTCATAGAAATTTCGAAGAGGAAACTGCTTTCTCACTGCGTCTGCTTTCGCATCAACTCTCATTTCGATAGAATTCCATTCCGGATTCTCCAGAATCTTCTCAACAGCTTTCCAATTCGGAACCAAGAATCCCCAGCCTTTTGTTCTTGTTTTAAAAAGAGGAAACGGGCCGAAAACGAATCCGAAAATTGCTGGAATCAATTGGCTTTTCAGAGCAATGTGCTCACTATCGACTTCTTCCAAACCCAAATTCACAAATTTTCGAGCTTTGAATAGTTTGATAAGCCACTCGTGACATTCCGATTTTGAGTTAACTGACCAATCTTGATTCCACATCCAAACATCTTTATCTGCTAATCTGAAACATTTCAGATAATATATTTTATGGAAAGAGGTGCTCACATACCCAACTTCTCCTTCCTCATTCTCCTCTCCACTGTCCATCAACCTCGCAGCTTCCACAATCTTCCTTGTCGCTTCTGTTTTCTTTTCCGCACAAATCTGCACATTCTTTTCATAAAACATCTTCCAGTAACTATTAATAGGCAGATACACATTTCCCATATTTAGCATTCCAGACAGAGTCGCCGGGTGTGGGAACCGTTTTACAAATTCTGGCCACAATCCAAAGTAGATTTCAGCACATAGAATATTGTCCCGTGCACAGTATGTCATCAATTTTTGGAATTTCAGACGGATATTCTCGATGGGTTCTTTGACGAAAGCTGATCGTTGTTTCTCTTTCGATTCATCACCATCTTGGTGTTTTTGTACTGAAAAAATAACAAATTCTGGTTACAATCACCTCCCTACTGAACCGATTTTCTTCGATCTTGGACCAAAAGATCAGAAATATTCTCTTAATGATGCCCGCGTTTTTCTTTTTTCAAAATTCTCAAAATGACGTCTTCTGGATCGAAAAAACAGAATTTCAAGCTAAATTCGAAGAGAGAAAAGGGGAAGGCGATCGGTCAAACCCGTGAAACGTAGGCTGCAGAGTTGCATGGAATTTCGACTTCCCTCATTCCATAACTGTGGAATTTACGAAAAGTGCATTTCGCAGGGATACATGGAAAAATGGTCTAAAAGGACAAAAAATAGGCTTTTCTTCAGCCAAAAACTAATTTTCCACTAATTTTCGCGAATCCGGACATGAAACAATAGCGTTTTAACATAATTTGAACTTCCCTAATGTAGCCAGCGGCTGGATACACCGTCTAGTTCTTGTTATTTATCGAGTTTTGTTTGGAGGTTGTTACGTCGCAACGCATATTTGTAAACTTACATTTTCTGAAAGGATAGAAATGTTCGTGGACTGCAACAAGTGAGTTTTTCGACACTCTGTCTTTCCACGTGTTCACCCAATCGGACTGAAAAAGAGATACAAGCTGAAAATCAGAACTAAACTATCAAAATCTCAAAATCTCACATTCGCTTCATTATTATCTGTATCATACATTCCAAACAATGCTTGCTGATGATCAGCCATTCCAAACATTGGAATCGACATTGACATTGTATCCATAAATCGAATTTTCGATCCATTTTCCTTCTGATATGCCTCTAGACATCTGGCTCGATCGAATCCAACATTATGCCCGATTACAATTTTCTCCTTTCCAATATCTCCAATAGGAATCAAATGTTCACTTGTTGGGACATCCGGATAGTCAGTTTCGTTGATTAAACGATCACTGCACCATCCATACCACGCATTTTCTCCTAATGCAATTGCAAGTGTTGGAAGTGTTCCATCGAGAACAACCAATTCGATATCGAAGAAAATAATCGAATCTTTCGGAGAATCAATTGGTTGCGAATTCCGAGGATTGTCGAATGGATACATTGTCCAGCCGGTTTTATACTGCCATAGTTCATTTTTCTGAAAATTGAAAACTTTTAATCATAATTCTAATAACACCTACATTGATATTCTCCAACACTTCATTTGCTCGATTCAAATCGAATCGACACGCTTCTTCTAATAATTTCCGATAGTTTGATGTCTGTTTTTCAGCCAAAACCCGAAAATGATCCACAACATTTTCTGCTACAAGTGCCGGTAGTGCTCCAGAATATTCAGTGGCAGATGACGTGGATGGGACGGAGACGTGAGGAAACAAGTATTTGTGAATTCGGGGACAAACAGTCTCGATGGTTTTCCTTTCGAAATTTGATCTTCGCGATGACGTGGAAAACTGACGTTGATAACTGAGGATTCGGGTTAGAGAACGCATTGAATTTCCTAAAATGTCCTAAAATAAGAGACTTTGTGTTCTTTTTTATCTGAAAATGTTAGCTCAAACAATATTTCTGGAAAGTTTTTCCACAGAGAAAGTATTTTCAGATTTTAAAAAAATCATAGAAATTTATTATCATGGTACCCGAACTCTTTGAAAATGAAATAAATATTTACATTAAATACTGAAAGACGAAAAACGAAAATTGTTTAGCGATTAGAATCAAGAAGAGCATTCTCTCGAGCAATAACAGATTCGTCAAACTGAATAACATAGGCGGTTCCATTGTGCCAGTGAGCAGTCACTTTGCATTTGAATGAGGCACTCTGAAAAATTGGGATGATACGGTAATGAGATTGTTCGTTACCTCCAGAATAGCTTCAACGATACCCGCAGCAAACGCAGCACAATTGAGGACTCCTTTGTCACGTGGCACTGAGATATAGGTATTCACAAGTGGGTCCTTTTCGATCAGAAGATCTGAATTTTCAACTTCAATTTCATTTTTCGCTCATTCAATCTCTACATGTGCAATGATCATCGTTTGATCTCTCCAATTTATCCGCCTCCTTTCCAAACAAATTCTTCCATACAGTTGACTTGATGAACATGAGCATTCCGAGTAACTTCGTCTCTCTTTTGTATCCTTTCTCTCGAAGTACAATGATATCGAACATTCGAAGACCAACTTGCTTCCCGTAAGACGCAATTTTATCGTGAATGTCTGTGACAGTTTCCGATCGATTCTGTGCGTAAAGCACCATTTCAGAGAAGAGAACTGCGAACGTGGACAAGTTGATTTCACCTTTTCCACGGCTTAAGGATTTGTCCAGTATTCCAGTTGTTTTAGCCATTGTTTACCTGGAATTTGATAAATTTCGTGGGAATTTTATTTTGAAAAAGTTGTTTCGGGCCCACTGCTGATAACTCACAATCAGAAGTCAGTTATTTGTGTTTATACATGATATTTTCTATCTTGAATAGAACCCAATTCAATTTGCTTCTATTCTAAGCCCTTTCATTCAATTTCCCCCCTTTTTCCCAGGAATAAGAAATTGAGTAAAACGAAAAGGGGACCACCGGAGAGAAGCTTCCATGGCAACGAGAGCTCCCTTCTATTTCATTCTATCCCTTTTCTGAATAGGAGAGAAAAGAGAACGAGACAACAACACACAAAATCCATAAAACCCCCACCAAAATATCTATATTCATTCTTTTTTTCTTCCTGCCTTCTTCCTCCTGACTGCTAATACTAATGCGAACAGCGGATATTCCAGACGATGAGGGGAGTGAGGAGAAGAAGAATATCGCTAAATTTTATAATCTGATGTTACGTCCAAACATTGGAGAGTTGCTTGGATCTTTCTTCTTTTCCTTTTTGGGTGAGTATTTTCGATACAAAATGAAAATGGCCCATAATCCAAGGGTACATCGAAAAAGGGTACATCGTGATCATAGGGTACATTTAATCGAAGGGTACAGTGAATCTTAGGGTACATCGAGGAGCTATGATCATGGGGTACATCCATAGGGTTATCATAGGGTACATCGAGTCAGAATTTTCATGAAATTTCAGAAGTCTCAGAGTTTTCATCAAATTTTGAAAAAAAACTTTACACACTTAGTTCGAGGAACATATTACTGCTGTTTTCAGAATGATGATATACATATAAATTACTCCAACAACCATTTGCAAGATGATCATGTTGGAGTTTCTATAATTGATTCGAGCATTGTCTTAATTGCTAAATCTTATTATGTCATCCCTCTGAGAACAACAGTAATATGTTCCTCGAACTAAGTGTGTAAAGTTTTTTTTTCAAAATTTGATGAAAACTCTGAGACTTCTGAAATTTCATGAAAATTCTGACTCGATGTACCCTATGATAACCCTATGGATGTACCCCATGATCATAGCTCCTCGATGTACCCTAAGATTCACTGTACCCTTCGATTCAATGTACCCTATGATCAAATTTTTCATAGATGTACCCTTTTTCGATGTACCCTTGGATTATGGGCCAATGAAAATAGAATTATATTTCTATAGAAAGAAAGTTCCTTCTTTCATGCGTCCAGAAGTCAGAAAGAAATTTTCAAAATGAAATGGACACGATTAAAAAATTTGAAATTTTTCATATGAACCGATTCAGAATGCCAGGGAAAAGGGAAAACCTTCTTGGAGCTAGGTCTGAATATCAGTCTAAAGCGAGTTATGACATCTCAAATTGTCAAAAATCGCTTCTTGTCGTGCAGTTTTTCAGTAGTGAACGTCATATTTTCAAAAATTTTCAAGAAAAAATTCGGAAAATGAACATTCACGTGCAGACGAGGAGAATTTCTACTGAAATGCACTGAAAAACTCCACGACAAGAAGCGATTTTTGGCAATTTGAGACCTCATAACTCGTTTTAGACTGATTTTGGGAACTAGTTCCAAGACGATTTTCTCTTTTCCCTGGCATTCTGAATCGGTTCGTATGAAAAATTCAAAATTTTGGAATAGTGGTGTCCCCCTTTAATTCGATACCAAAAAGTAAAAAATTACAGCATGTTTCGCTGGTCAATATCAACGTTCAAACGATCTGGTCTATCCATTTCTCTCTGGATTCTCTCTGTATATATCTAGAAGTCTCGTCGGTCATCTAACTCCAGCTCATCTCAATCCTGCAGTCACTTTTCTACATTGGCTTCGAAATGAGATTCCACTAGTTCTCGCAGTTTCTTTCTGTTTCGTTCAACTAATTGGATTTCTATTTGGAGTCTCTTTATTTCGATCATTAGTTACTCAAACTGAATTCAATGACTACATTGTTATGTATGAGATTGTAGCGGTGGAAGGGATTCGAAAAATCAATCGATTACAGGTGACACCTTCTTTTGTATTATTTCTAAACTTTTAAATTTTCAGGCGTTTTTATTAGAAGTCGTTCTCTCAATCATTTTCTTTACGTCTCATAGCCTAGAAGACAGACAAGAATCTACAGTTGCTGCGGCATGGGTAACTTTTTTGTAACAAATCAAACCATTATCTTTTTTACAGGGATTCATACAGTTTGTGTCCTATCCGTTATATGGTTTCACTTCAAATGTCACATTGTTATTGGTCACTTCTACAGTATCCTATGTGTTCTCTCCGCTGACCACGCCCTCTTTTTTACTTTTATATTTGAACGTTTTTGCGTCGTTAATTGCAGTTTTATTGACTTGGTGTCTCGATTTGTAAGTTTCTGATTTCTCGAAGAATTAATTGAAATAATTAGAGACAATTTCAGAGCAACGCAGAAAAGCCCGCAAGTTGGAGGAGATACATTGTAGTTTTTGTTTTAAAATATTGAAAATTAAGTAAATATAAATGAAGTGATTTATTTAACACATCTGCTTCCCTTCGTGTGAATCTGAAAACAGGAGCAAACATTCGACAGCAAAATGGTTTATTTATTAAATGAACATTCCGAAAACTAAATAATGAAATAAGCACAAGATGGGGCTTGCACACACTCAGTACACTGGATAGTACTCGAAAACAGTCGAGAAAAAACATCCATAACCACAGAAATATGCCACTTTGACTGTAGTGCGCGAGTGTAAATGGGGGAGCGAACGGGACGAAAAGGATAGGAGCGAATGAATAAGAAGGATAGAATTTATATATTTTTTTTCTCAGCGGGTGGGGAAGACTTGTCGTTCATGACATCAAAATGTTGGGGGGTTTGGTAGTGAAAAACAAAAGAACGAAAACAACATTGTTTTACGACGATAGTTATAATATGGAAAAGAAGGGCGGAAAGATACGTTTTGAAATAAGAAATACCATAATAATAATTCTACAAAGAAGCGGTAGTGCATTCCGAGAAATTATCTGATATTCATATTTCTTTCACAGCTCTCATAGTAATTGACATGAAAAGTGATAGGGGGAGGGGGTCAGTTAGCAATAAACAGATTTACATTCCATTGTCAAAGAAATGTGTCTGGAACATGTTATGATGTCCACCAGCGGATTGTTGTTGAGGAGTAGGTCCTCTAAGCTGCTGTTGGGATGGTGGGTTGTGCCATGGAGAGTAACCTGGAGGAACTGACAGAGATTGTGAAAGAGATTTATGAATTATTTTGAAATTAACTTAAGAAAAACAGCTATATTTCTTTTTATTCAAAGTTCAATGATCTTACCTTGGTTATTTGACATATCACCACCGCCATTATGATTAGCCATCATGCGAGCTTGATTTCCGTAGTCTTGACTTCCAGAATTTTGCTGCATCGATTGAGCATTCCACATATCACCATAGCCACGTGGCTGTTGTTGCTGCTGTTGCATACGTTGGCTGTTTTGATGATGTTGGTGTTGCTGCAGTTGGCTTTGCTGATAACTGGCTTGATTCATACCAACAGATGGTTGGGGTTGACTGGATTGAGACCGAAGGAATGGGGCGGTCGGAGGCCCTCCGCCACTGGCCATTCCATTTGACAAAGCGCTCGATGGAGGCTGAAAATGCTTTGAATTTTATAGAATCATGATAGTTCTAGTCGAAAACTTACTCTCATCAAAAAGTCATGTCCCAAACTGCCGTTCGTATTACCATTCGCTGCCCATATATCTCTTTGAAGCGAATCCATTGATGAGTTGAAGTTTGTTTCACTGCGGCTTGGTTCACGAAGTTCTCCAAGATTTCCAATGGTACCTATTGTGTTCCACGACCACACTGATGACGGATTCTCTTCTGTTCGCGATGCCTTCAATCCAACAGGGGATGGAACTCTTTGCACATGAGAACGAGGCGGTGTTGCTTGAGCATTAGCAGAATCAACTGCAGCACTAGGTCCTTGACGGCTCGCACCAATTGGTGTTCTTGGTTGCCCAATAACGCCAGCAGCTGGTGTTGGTGGCATAATTGGAGCAGGAATGACAGACGGAGATGGTGCGACAACTTGAACTGGGGGAGGTTTCACAAGGTTTGGAAGAGTATCAGCAGCCGGGATCTTGATATCTAGAGTCTGTGAAAGTGTCTTGACTCCATTTTTAATCAAATCAGATGCATGATCGTAATCACTCTTTACTGATTTTATTTGAGCATCAATTTTGTCGAGAGCAGCCTTCCATTCGCCAAGAGACTTCCGCATAATGTCACGATCACTGACTTGGCGAGTTCTGAAAACAAATAAATACATCTCTAAAAATCTTGAAGTTCAAAAGTACCTGTTAGCAAGAATTTCAGTCTCAGTGAAGCCATGATGAATAGCTTCTCTTCGCTTCTTGAGTTCTTCAGATGCAACATTCCACTTGGATTCCATAACAGCGATCTCAGCAGTACGTGCTCTCTCAGTCATTGAAACCAACTGTCCAGCAACAGCCTTCTTGTCCTTTTCAAACTTTTCTTTCTGGCGGAGAGCTTCTTCAAGTTCTTTGCGTGCTTTATCTCTTTCAGTTTCTCGTTCGGTGATTTCAATTGATTGTTGTCTAATTGTTTGCGAGTCCCGATCTTTTTCTTTTTTAGCTTTGGCACGCTCTTCAGTAGATTTCTTTTTCAAGGTCTCCAACTCCTTCCGCATCACTTTTGACTTTTCTTCAAGCTCATTCAGTGATATTTGAAGAAGATTAGCTCGAGTCTCTTCTTTCTTTTCTTTGCTTTCGGACTTCTTCAACTTGTTCTGAAGCTCTTTAATCTCTTTCGAAGCTCGGGCACTCTTCTCAATTTCTTCTGCCGTTCTTGTAATATTATCCTGGAACTTCTTCTCGTTAGCCTTTCTTTCGTCATAAGCAGTTGCAATCGCCTCACGGGCTTGTTTCAGCTCGTTCGACATGTCAGCTTGATTATTATTATGAGTGGCCATTAACTTCTTAACATAATCCGCAACAACCCCGTTGTCACTGCAAATGAGTTGCATTATTCTGAGGAAACGTTCGTTGTTGGATGTAATTGTGGCCATCATTGGCTGCAATTTGCGGTGGAGATCTTTGAAACCTTCCAGCGCGTCACGCATTCTTTGAGTGTGCTCGTCTCCTTGAACAACATTGTTAACATTTTCAACGGTGCGCAAGTACTCCGCTGCACGATTTCTAGCTTCTTCGCTATCAGGATCCAATACAACTTGTTTCATTGATCGTTTGGCAATGACTGTCGGACGTCCATTGGTCATAGATTTAGCGCTCGATCCAGAAGTAGCAGCAGCGCTAGTTGTTTTCTTCGTAGTTGTCTCAACTGGTCGTTTTTGTTGTTCTTTGTAAACTCCAGAGAATCCGCTAGTGAGTCTTTCTTCAAATGTCTCTTTCATTTTGTCACAGTCGCCAATAACTTTTTGCGAGTGGTACAGAGCACCACGAGCGCTTTCCAAGCAGTTGTTTGCACAACTAACCGTCTCACGGAATTCATGATCCAACGCGACAATCAAAGGGTTAATCTTGAAGTTGAGCTCATCCAACAAATCCTGACGATCTTCTTCACTGAGCCGAGCGAATACTCCTTCCGGATCAACATTTCCGCTGAGTGCTCCTTCGAGATCTAACCAGCTCTTCAAGAACTTCTCAGTGTATTGCAACTGAGATGGCTCTTCTTCTGGAGTTGGCACAGGGATGGCAGTGGGCAAGCTGTCGAGAACGTCATTAGAGAAAGCATCTGCTCCTCCAGCATGGTCTCCCCCGAAAACAGTCTCAACGGTGTCTTCTGGTTTGGCATTGACTCCTGTTTGGTCGTAGTATTTCTTGGTTTCGACTTCCTCCTTTCCGACGTCCTGATCCTGGAACTTGCAAAGAACAGTTTCGGCAAGAAGTCGCTGGAACAGAGCATTCTTTACGAAAGATAAGCTATCTGTTCCCAGCTAACTTACCTCTTCGTTTATAACCATGTCGCGATCTTCTATATCTTCTACAGAGTTTTTCAGGACTTCCTCGAAATCGGTTTGTACCATGCGATCACATACGAGAATTCCGTCCTCATTTTGACCCTGGAAAATCTGAAAGTATGGAACCCTTCGACACTCAGGTCAACAGAAATACAGGTTCATACCAGTAAATTCTGATCCCTTTCGACCAACTGGAGTGACTTCATTACCTGATCCGCATTGTCCTTATCATCATCATCGTCGTTTTCCCATTGCTGATCTTCATTCTCTTCTTCGACAATATCTTGGAGATTTTCGAAAAGTTCGAGAGTGCTGCACTCATCAGCTTGACTACAGTAGTCACCCTCGTTGTACTCTTCATCGTCAAACTCAATCTCTTCCTCCTCATCACTGTTGATGGCTTTCTCATCTGGAGACTCGTCGGACTCAGTCTGCTCATCAGCATCAAGCTCTTCCTTAGTTTTCATGCTATCCTTCTTATCGTCAGACTTGCTACTTTTTCTTTTCTCTACAAGATCTGGAAAATTACGAAATACTAACTACGCATCTAGTATGCTTCACTCTACCTTTAACTGTCGGTCCAGTGTTATTTCTCTGATTTGGATTGTTTCTGGAACACCAATAAAAATTTGTTAGAGCTTTGCGAAAAAAAAATTCTTACTGGTCATATGGCTTCTTCTTCTTCATGTGTTGCACAGTCACAACAGCACGCGTCTTCTTTCCTCCCTTGGCCGTCATTTTTCCGTTCAACGACTTCTGGGCGCCAGTCAACGCTTGCCGCAACGAGGTTGGCTTTCCATGAGTTGTATCAGTACACACTACTGGTCCCTTCTCTATACGTTCGATACTTTCGAAAAGTTTCGCGTTCACAAAGGTTTCCCGTTGAGTCTCAAGACGTTGATAGCATTCATCGTCTTTGCCTTTGCAAAATTTCATGGCACTTTGATTGGCCTCAAGAGCCAAATCTATATTGCCTTTCTTCATTTGCATATCAGCTAACACTATCCACTTCTCAATTTTGTCTAGAAAATCCTCATGAGTCATCATGTTCTTCGGAGCTTCTGCCTTCACAGCGATTTCCAAAACTACAGTATCATCACGTATGTACCCTTGACCTTCGTCGATTATGTCCTGAAGTACAATATTCGTTGCAATATTTTGAAAATTCCTTGTTTTATTGGTATCAGCAAAAAAGAAATTTTATGACAAACTCACCGCCCATGTCATAAAACAAGAATATCCCCAATCGTTTTCCTTCGAAGTGTACGTGTGTGTCGTTCGTCGGGCAAAGTGAGGGACATTCGGCTTGTACGAGATCATACGCATATCCGCTATAGCATGAACACTCCATTGACTGAAAATTAAAAATCTTTTCTTGTTGGATTCCGGTTCAACATACTCTGAATACGCTCTTTCCGGGGCACATTGAAGGAAGAAACCCATGCACTTTTGCTGTTTTTTCTGCACCATATGCTGCTTTGGCATCACCATTATCTTCCACGAAACTCCTTCTATAGACTTTGGAGGCGAACACATTGTCTCTTCGAGTTGCGAGAATCGATTTATCACAAGTCTCAGTTTACAATTATCATCACTCCATGAAGGACCGTCGGATTTTGCGTTTCCATTTGTAGCAGCATTAGATGAGGAGGCATTGGCATTTCCATTCTATAACGACAAAAATATTTTGATACACAAGAAAACAATTCACACCTGTTTTTTCACTTCTCCGACAACACCCGTCGTGGAAGCAGCGCGAGATTTGGACTGTTGTGAGGCAGATAGCGTTTGACCAGGCGGTGCTTGAGTATTCGTTGCCGTTCCGGTTACTGGTTGTTTCTCTCCGAAATAAGCTTCGATCTCGTTCGGCTTCACTCCTGCAGGTCCAGCAAGCTTTTTATCGATAGGCTGAAATTATTGAAATAAATTTTTTGCGAGAAGAACTACGAAACTCACCGTTTGTGACGTCTGATTTGATGAGGGTGCAGGAGATGATGGCGGCGCTTGATTGGCTGGTGTAGATGCTCCGGATGCCGATGCTGACGATGACGTTGTATCAACTGGACAATTACTACTACCACCGCCCGCAGTTTGCTGTGACGTTGCATTTGATGAAGGCTGTGAGGACTGATTATGTTGTTGTACGTAGCTGATACTGGCACTACTTGTTTGTTCTGTCTGACATCCAACATCACATCCAATCCTCGTTCTGGAACTAAATTGACCTTCATAATTATTATTCTATAATGATTACTGCTAAAAATTCAGGTCAAAAATGATACACTTTTTGATAAAAAATGATAACCATGAATCATCTTCTCCCTAGGCATTCTTTCACTGTGAAACGAATATTCTTTTCTTTTTGCCAAATTGCATCAAAACCGGTTATTCTTAGACATCCTTTGATTCTCTGACTGGTAATTCATCATATCAGTCACGACCTGATTCTTTTCAATTCGCAAAGATTTTCATATCTTACCTGGCCTTTTTCTTCTGAGTACCTTCACATTGACCTTCCATTTTTTTTGTGTTTAGAGGTGGTATTTTTTTGATTTGAAATATGTTTCAGTAAGGGGCTTGAAAGTTCGGTTTCAACAACACACTTCGTTCGTGCGTGTCGTTGAGTCGAAGATCGAAAGTTTGAACAACCACGAAGTTACTGAAAGTAACGATTAATGTTATTTTTTAACAGTAGAGAGTAAAAAGCGAGTGATGAACAAATATGAGCGGAAAAATCAATCGATTCGACAATCGATAGTTGATGGAACGAGGAAGAAGAAGAACCCGAGAATTGAGGAATGAGAGGATGAGGACCGAGAGAGAAGAAGGAGGTGTACGACCCAAAAACTATTGTTGGTGAGGAAAATAGAGAAAGAGAGTAGCGGATAAAACGAACACAAGCAGGCAAGACAGAGGAAAAAATAGAGAGGTGGAGACTGAGGAGGAAAACGAGGAGGGAAAGATATAGAGGGAGATGCTGCTGCTGTTGGCTGGCGGCGGCGGTCGGGCGGTGGCGAGTAAGAGGGGACTCGTAGGCACACATTGAGGAGAGAGAAAAGACACGTCGGAAATCGATCAAGTAGCGGCCACTATTGCAGCGATGGAAACGACGGCGGTCCTCTCTCGGAGAATGAGACTGACACGAATCGGGCAGCAGATGAGAATGATGGAATTCTACGGGACTACAACGAACAAAAAAAAACTTTTGCGCCAGATCAACAACACAACGGCTGGGTTTTCCAATTTCACGACGAGGAACAGTCAAGAAGACCGCATAAAAACGTTGATTGAGAACATCAGGAATACAGACATCTCGTTTCTAACGAAAAATACGCAGTTCTTTAACAACTATTTTCAACAGAAAGATCGATCGTACAGTCAGAAAAATAGTCATGAGTCAAGAAGCAAAGGTCGGTGATGACGCATAAGTGCTAAAACATCCACCGTACCCAAAGAAAACTTCTCGTCGGGTTGGCCTCAATTGTAAAAATTACCTTTAATGGGTCGAGATGTACCTGCCCCGTCTCCAGCGCTGACAATACGAGTGCACTCGAACGGGAACGAGTGAACGTTTTTTTTTGAATTGAAGTTATAAACCTGACGATAGCTTAGAGACTTGTGATTAACAGTCAAGCCACACCCGACGACGGCCGAAATATATTCGACCAATCAAGTTTTATGAGTTTTAAATAGTTACTGTATGATAGAGATTGGCAGAGACAGCAATGTACAATTTGCAAAAGTTTTAAATTGATGATTAGAAGAACGTCTTGATGATGAAAAGAGACAAAATTATTTCGTTGACGAGTGGAATGTTGAAGTAAAGAGATTGAAAACGACGAGATTCTGTTGATTCTCGAATGGCTGTTAAAACTGCGGACGATGAAATGACATAGGCGGAATGGATAGTTAGACGGACGATCGGTCGGACACAAGAAAAAATAGCAAGGACACAAGGAACGAGAGATGAGAAGACGATTACGATGCCTTCGAGTTAAAGACAAAAAATTCGCGCCCGCCTCTTTTCGGAACTAAAATAGAAATAGATATGAAATTTATGAAAACTTCGCGCGATGTACCGAAAAACCAAAAACCGTCAGTAATCGTAAACAAAGTTCACAGAATTATAATGAAGTGAATGGTTAGTTCCTATTTACCGTTGGTTTATGTTGATATTGTGGAGGTGTGATGATTGAAAATACTAAACGATTCTGAAATTTGTAAATAAACAGAACAATCGGTTATAGCCTGACACAGATTGAACCAGCGGGAGATGTGGCGCAACAAAGAAACGTGGAATGCAACGTTTCATAACATTTGATGGGACTAAATTCAATTAATAATATGATCCCGAAATTACAAATGTATAAATAGAGCAGTTATAGGAAGGAATTAACATAGCAGGAAAACTTCACCAGAAGGCACTGTGTTTTTTGATCATCCTGAGAAAATATAAAATTTAAAAACATAATCTAAACGTGTCGGACAACTAAATACATATAATAGTTTCTACTGGAAACTTTCAGAATAAAGACACTTTTCTCTATCAAGATCTGATAATTCCACATGTCAATCAATAATTGAGAGGACGAGAAAGTGATGCGAATGATTGTTTCCATTGGTATTTCTTTGTCAAGCCAGTTCTAATTTCTTCGTCACATTTTTCAGATATGTGTTTTTATTAAATCTTTCGCTACATTGTGATTAAAAACAGCGAAAAGGTCGGAAAACAAAAAGAAAAGCTCTTGCTCGCAAATTCTCCGCACTGCTAATTTTTGTTGTCGCGGCGAGACCAACGCGAGACACATAGGCCATGCGCCTTTAAACGACGAGTATTTTTCGAATAGGTTTTTAGCCGTTTCAGAAATTCCCTCTTTTCAGCAATAAATTTACATTTTTGTGACAATTCACTGCAATAATATCGATTCATAAACATTTTTTATTATTATAATTTTGTGAAATTATCGATCTTTGGCTTAAAAAGCAAATAACGCCTCCTTAAAGTTCATTTTTTATTGCAGAATTCTCAAACATGTATAATGGAATTGGACTTCAAACCGCTCGCGGTTCTGGAACAAATGGATATGTTCAATCAAACTTATCCCATCTCATGCAAGCAAGAGTGAGTATATATTTTTTAACTTCTCAAACAAAAAATACTTGGTTTCGGTAACAGTTGTGACTAAAACTTCACGAAATATGCTTATTAATGAAACTCATTCAAAATATAATTTCAGCGCAAAATCGAGTATAACGGAGAAGATGATTTGCGAAAGATGGAAGCTGAACTCAACAAGAAGCCAAATGAAGAAATCATGGACCACAATCGAAAAAGACAGGTGGAGGTCAAGTGCACGGAGTTTGAGATGCTACTCGAAGATAAAGGTTTTGACGATGAGGACATCGAGAAAAAGGTGAACGAATATCGTCAAAATCTTTTGAAACAACTCGAATCGGGAGAACTCAATGTGGACAAGGAATTGAACACAACGGAGTCTCACGCCAGACGTCGTGCTGCTGCCCAAAACAGAGATAAAATGAGAAGTGCGCTTGGATTGGGCGAGGACTACGTGCCTGGAAGTTCCATGGCAAAAATGAACAAGTCGGATATCGTTGGAGCTGCTTTGGAATCAGAGCTTCCACAGCAAAACGACAAGCAGCAGCTCATTGAAAGTTTGAGGAAGCATGGAGCAGAAAAGAAAAAGGCGAAAAAGTCGAAGAAGAAGGATTCTAGCTCTTCATCATCTTCTGATAGTGATTCTGAAGACTCTTCGTCGTCTTCTTCTTCTTCCAGTGAAGATGAAAAAGAGAAACGGAGGAGAGAACGTAAGAAGAAGGAGAAAAAGTTGAAGAGAAAAGAAATGGAAGAACGAAGAGAAAAATTGAGACAGAAGGAGAAAGAACTGCTCGCAGCGTCAGAAATCAAAAAGGAGGAACCGTATTCCAGTGGTGATGAGGAACGCGACAGAAAGCAGAGAGAAACCAAAAAACGGCGTGATAAAACTCCAGAGCGAAACGATGATAGAAGGCGGGACAGATCTCGGGAGAACCGCCGTGAAGTTCATCGTGATGAGCGTCGCAGAAGATCACCAGAAGAACGTCAGGAACGTAGAAAGTCGCCAGATCGTGAAGATCGTGGAGATCGCAGAAGATCACCAGAAGAACGTCAGGAACGTAAAAGGTCGCCAGATCGTGAAGATCGTGGAGACCGCAGAAGATCAGTTGATCGTGAAAATCGTCGAGAACGAAGAAAGTCTTCAGAAAGAAACGATCGTCGTCGCAGCCCTGAACGTCGTCGTCAAAGATCACGAAGCGCTGAGAAACTCCGTGAGGATAGAAGAGAGAGAAGTCGAAGTGCTGAAAGAAGACGTCGTCATGATTCGTCGGATGAAGAATCGAGATCTACAGCAAAGAAGGCAAGAATGGTAAGAGAGCGATACCCCAAATGGACTGTTTCCCATATTGATTTTTTCAGGACGAGATTGAAGTGAAACAAGAAATTCTTAGCGATTCGGAAACATCTCCAGTTCGTGTTGATAAGGAAGATGATCGCAAATCCGAAAAATCGAAGAGAAAGCAGCAATCATCATCTAGTTCCTCATCTTCGGACTCGGACAGTGGTTCTGGTTCTTCATCTTCGTCGTCTTCTGGATCATCGTCTGATTCTGATTAACACTCCTTTTTTTTCTTTTTAAGAAGTTTACTTGTCATCTCTTTTATCTCATGTTTCATTTTTTGTTGCTGACTATTTATTTTTCGATGGCTTTCTGCTCTCTAATCGTATTGTGTACAGTTTTCCCGGCTAAAACCACTTGATTGATGAAGAATCTCTATTGATCAAACAATTAATTTTAAAGTTTACTGTTCCAGCAGAGTGAGTTATCATAGTCACTTCCAATTTCTTTCCGGCCTCTTTCCTTTTCCTTCCTTCCCTAACAAAAGAAATTCAGACACCAAATGGGTCATGTTGCAAAAGAAGAACTTTTGAATGTGATCCGTCATGAGATGAGATTGGAAGACGATGATGGGCCCGGCCTTTGTTCTCGTCTACTTTTGAGTCCAACAAGACGTGTCAGATCCGGTGGATTACCGTTAGATTTCAGACAGAAAGGTCATGAATATCACAGTGGAGACGGTGGATACGATGATGACATTTATGAGATTCCATTATACGAGGAGCCGATTCATACGAGAACTTTAATCAATGATTCACTTGCACTTCGAACAGCTGAAAAGATTAAAGAAGAGGGACGAAAAGATAATATTTATTCGGGACCTCTTGATGAGTTATTCGTGAAACAAGAAACGATTTGGCCGCTTCCAGAAAGAGATCCAGCTGAAAAATCGATCGTTGAGAAGTATTTAGAAGAGAATTCTGAAAGTTTGAATAATCCATTGGGAGAATATTTAAAATTCGCTGCGACGGGGACAGATCCATCACGAGAAATTGAGATTATTATTCCGAAACCTCCGAACTCAGAAGAATCATTCAAATCGTTGAAAATTGAAGTGTTGACGACGGCGAGAATGCGAGAGGTCATTGGTTACTGTATGCTTCAGTACTTTTTGAAATTCGATGAGAATTTGCCGTAAGTAGTTTAAAGTATCAGGCACGGTCTCCTACACTCCGTAAAAGAACTGCAAAAACGTGAATTTTGGTCAGAAATTGACTTTTCTGATACCGAAAAACTAATTTTCAGAAAGATGAGTTTTTCACCCACTTCAGCTAATATTTCTTTTTCTGAAAATTGTAACAGTTTCGGAGCATTCTCAAGTACATTCTGTGCAATTTTTGTTCGAAAATGTTTTCTGCCAAAAAAGTCAATTTCTGACCAAAATTCATGTTTTCTGGTTTATAAGATAGATAATTTAATTTTATACAGTTCTGATGGATGGGATCCTTTTTTCAACAATTGCGATGCCTGAAAACCTAAAAAATATTATATTTTTAGTGAAAAAAAAAATGAAAAAAATTGAATTGAAACTTGAAAAAATCGCCTTCACATTTCTTGCTGTTCTTTTTTTGCAGTGTGGGAGAACGTGCCATCAGAAAAAACTTCCCTGAAAATAACGTGATTTTTCAGTGGCGACGTCGACGATTACCAGTTTTATTTAGCCGAGGAAGACGGAGAAATCGAGTATGAACTCCCAGCTCTGGACAGCTCAAAACTCGTCGGTCAATGCGGATTCACGTGTCTCGGATTGGTTTCTCAAATCAAGAAGAATGGAAATAAACGACAAAAGAAGGCAGTCGTTGTGTGGTTCGTCGACAAGGATCAGTACGTAATTGAAGTGGATAATATGGAAAAACCACTGAAATGGCTTAGAGATGAAGCATTTCGATTGAGAGAGGAAACGGTGAAAGACAAGGAATCTGTTGAAGGATTACTGGAAATTAAGGAATATTTTCTAGAAGGCGTCGATACATTCGACATAAAATTAGATCTGGAAGCAAGTATTGCGAGTGCAAGAACTCTTGAATTTGTCATGGTTCAGAAGAATAGTTCGAGAGCTGGATTCCATCCACGTGGTGGTCGATATGGAAGACAAATGAGTGCAATGCTCACTTTGAAAATGCCAAATAGTCCAATCGCCGCGGGACCATCGACTCCACTACCTACAGTAATGGAACAGAATGAAGAAAGAGGACCACCGAGTGGATCCACTCTGGGGATCTCGAGAGATGAGAGTAGTGGAGCATTAGGTGATTTGAAAACTGTTTAAATATGACTATTCTAATATTTTCAGTTTCATCTCCTTCCGTCACTTGGAATGACGGCGGCGGTCAGTTGTCTTCATTCATCGTCCAACGAGTTCATCGTTTCAAACCGAAGTGGAAAGCTAGACTGAGTAAATTTCAGAACAATCTATCAGCTCACGGTCTCCCATACTGCAAAAAAGAACTGCTAGAAACGTTTTAATTCAATTCTTTTATTTTTAACACTGAAAATCCAGGATTTTCAGGCTTTCAGGCGCCGCAATGGATGAAAAAAGGTCCCATCCATCAGAATTGTAGAAAATGAACTTCTCTATCGAATGAGCTAGAAAACGTGAATTTTGGTCAGAAATTGACTTTTTTGATACAGAAACACCGATTTTTAGAAAAATAAGATTTTCACCCATTTCAGCTAATATTTCTTTTTCTAAAAATTGTAACACTTCAAGTACATGCTGTGCAATTTTTACTAGAAAATCCTATCTGCCAAAAAAGTTATACTCAAATTTCTGAAAATCAGTTTTTCTGTATCAGAAAAAGTCAATTTCTGACTAGAATTCACGTTTTCAGGCTCATGAGATAAAGAACTGTATTTTCTACAATTCTGATGGATGGGACTTTTTTTCATCGATTGCGACGTCTGAAAACCTAAAAATACTGTATTTTCAGTGAAAAAAGTAAAAGAATTGATATAAAACGCGAAAAAAATTGGCTTCACAGTTCTTTTTCGCAGTGTGGGATACCGTGGCAGCTTTAAAATGTTTATGATTACAGTAATCCGTTGGACTTGCTTCGAAATCGACAAGTATCAAGTTGACAAATCGGCTTTCCTCCCACAAGGATATCAAAAACAGACTAAAGTACCATGGGAATATGTGGGCGGGGTCAGGGTTCAGCTAAAGGATGCAAAACGTAAGAGGGGAATTTTTTAAGGAAATTGAAAGTTTTGTTTTGTTTTTATAGCTGGTCGTGTCGACACGTGGCTCATCACATTCTATTGGCTTCCGGTGCTCAGTGAAGAGACAATTCAGAAGGTTGTGGGAGATGATGAGTGGAATTTGAGACATGTTGCGAAGGTAAAATAATTTTTAAAATAAAAAGTAAAATTGAAATTCCTCTCTATTCCAGCTCTACGAAAACGAGGAAAAATGGCGATGCGTCAGTGTGGAGACTGTCTTCAAACCAGAAGTGGATGAAATCTTCAGTCAAATGAATTCGATCCTTCAAGCTCGAGATGCATCCATCTACAAAGCCTTCTCTCATTCATCATTCGGATCATTGAGTCCTGCTGCGAGTGCAGATTTGGCACTGATGGAGAGTGCGGAAGGAGGTGCAATTCTGTCGCCAACGGATACTCCATCTAACTCGTCGAGTACAAAAAATGGAGGAAAAATCAGAAAAATGTCGAAGATTTTTATGAATAGTGTGATGGGAAGAAGATCGTCGACGTCAGAGTAGTTTCTAGAGATTCTAGAATTTTCCCTTATTTAGGTAATTCTTTTTTAGATTTTTGCTGTGATATGTAACTATTTTCTACTAACAATTCCTTTTGTTATGCAAATCGTGTCCCTATTAATATACTGCTTATCTAATAAAATGACACACTGCCTCTCTCTCTCTTTCTGTTTTTTCGAAACACACACTAAAACCCATTTCTACAGTATTCCGTTAGTCCACGTGTACATTACAACAATCCGCATCTTCTTCTTCTTCTCTTTTTTCTTCCTCCATCAGAAGACAATAGGATAAAAGGAGACAGCAGAGACACCCGAAGAACCTGTTCTTTCTCAACGACGCCTTCTTCCAACTCATCGGCGAGAAATTTTCGGAGAAATGAATTGGTCATTTCGACTTTTCATTCGATTTCTAGCCGGCTTCCTTATCCTTTTCATATGGTTTATCGCCTTCTCATTCTTTAGTTGAGAACGCAAAACATTTTGATCGAAATTGTGATTGTGTGGCACCCCAATTTATCACAGTCTCGAGTAGGCAGCCGCATTCTTGGCCGAGTAGCTCAGTCAGTTGCGGTTTTGTACCCATTCGGTCATGAGTTCGAGACCCACGGAGCAATAACTTACCCAATTTTGAGCCAAATTTTTTTCGAGTTCCCACCTCGTTTAAAAAAAATCTAGAAGAATCTGAAACACACGAGTTTCCCCGTAACCCAAAAATGTTTCAGAGAAGTTTCTGGTTCTTAATACTGTCGTTAATGTCTCCAGAATCTAAATCATCAAAACACGTCAACTCATAATCGTTGATCCCTTTCCCTCCAGAGAGATCCTTATCAAACGACCCTGACCGTTTTTTGCAGTCCGATAATGACAGGACATTCGACCTCAATATCTTGATCTCATTCCCTCTCATATCATTCTCTTCGTTTTTTGAGAATCTTTTTGTATGTGACAGGCGTCGAAGGTGCACCAGATGTTTAGTAATTTTCTTTTCTGCTCTTTTGCTCTTGATTTCCAATCTTGTCCAAAATTTCAAAAATCCGTTTCCAGATGAGATCACTTCTCCTCTTGGCACTTGTGAGTGCAACTGCCTACGCCAGTTTCGACAAGATCAAGGATTCGATTCAGAATCCTCTGGCACGTGGATTCGGTGACGACATCGCCTGGGTCAAATGGGAAGATGCCATCGAGACGGCTCTCGACACCAATAAGCCAATCTTCTTGCTGATTCACAAGTCATGGTGCCACGCTTGCAAAGGTATGTTTGAGGAGTAGAAGACACAAGAGGGAATCCTGTTCGGTAGAGCGCACTTACCATTCCCTTATCCTATTTGTATGCGGATCATAGAAGGCGAAGAGGTGTGTTGCTTCGCGGGAATGCATTCATCCTTGACATACTTTCGTTTATTAATGCGGTGGTAGAAAGGGGAAAAGAGAGAAGAACTGAACACCACAAAACACATAAAGAAATAGAAGGAAGAGAACTTTTGAATAAATGAATTAGTGTCTAGGAAGAAGAAGGAGATGATGCTCAGAAATCTTTCGGATTCAGAAGTGGAAAAATTGAATTCGGGACGATTCTAAATGCCAGTACAACATACATCACCGTGACCGTGATATACAATTTTGCCGTTTTCAGTTGAAAATAACCAACTTTGAGAATGTGTTACGGTATAACACAAAGTAAATTATGTATAAACCATACAGAACAAAGGTAGAGCTTCATTTTTGTAGTTGACAACTTTTTCGTACGAGCACTCCCCAGAGAGTTATGGTCATTTTAAAGGAACAACTCTATTTTGCACTAAAATGTGACAATCTTTGTCGATATGTAACTCTCTAGGGAGTGTCCGAAAAAGTTGTCAACTACAATAATGAAGCTCTACCTTTGTTCTATATGATCCATTAAAAATTTTACTTTCGGGGAGAACCACTGATACCGTAACACCCTCTCAAAATTTATCATTTTCAACGGAAAACAGACAAATTGTATGTCTTACTGCATGGTACTGTATATAGTTTTGTCAGGCTATTCTAATTAGTGGGCTTAAGCATGGATGCTTGTAGGTCTGGAATTCCAAATCTCACATCTCTTAATTCAAGTTTTACTCTATCTGTCTTCAAAACTATTTCACATTAGAATTGTCTAAAACTGGAATTCGGGAAATCTATATAAATCTATACTTAAGCTTTGAACCTAGACATGAGTATTGAGTAGATTTAGATTCAGAAAGGTTCTCAGAGCACTCAGAGCTTGAAATATTAGAATTTCGTACACCGTAATCAATTGCATCTCATTTCCAGCTCTCAAGAAGACATTCCAACAATCGAATGCCAAGAAGGCGTTCAAGAAGCTCTCCGAACACTTCGTCATGGTCAACACCGAAGACGACGACGAGCCATTTGAGGAGGAGTACCGTCCAGATGGAAAGTACATTCCACGTCTTTTGTTCCTCGACAAAAACGGAGATCTTCTTCAAGAATTCAAGAATAAGAAGGCCGAGTACAAGAATTACGCTTATTATTACTCTTCTCCAGCTGATATTCTCAACTCGATGAAGGACGTTTTGAAGCACTTCGGAGTTGATATTCCAGAAATTAAGAGAGGAGACAAGCTGAAGCCAAAGAAGCCAGAGGGAAAGAAGAAGGAGTTGTAAAATGGAAAAAAGTTAGATTTTGAATGATTTTTAAGTTATTTCACTTGTTTTTTCTTCTTTATCATCATCATCATCTCGTTACTAATTATGGATTCAATCGAAATAAACTGGTTTCTTAATATTTAAGAATTCTTGAGGCTCATCTGGCGCGCCTTTGCCTCGTTGTCCACTACTTCTGGAGACTCTCCGAAACTAGATTTCAACTAAGAAACTGTCTATTTGAACAGTTCTTTGAGAAAGGATAGAGTAAACATCCGATATTCAGAAGGCGTCACGTCTTCTCTCCCCCACGGTTTCTCCATCTTCTATTATAGGCCATTTCACTACATTTTAGGAGATGAATTCTACAATATTTCATGCAACATTTCTCTATTTTCTAGTCATATTCTCACTTATCAACCCAACCAATTCTGAAGCTCTAGCCTCTCCAATCTATGAGTATTTGAAAGATTTATGTCCAACTGGACAACTTCCATTGACTAGTTCGAAGACAGTGAAGACGTGTGCAAATCTGTGTCCACTCGGAGCAATGTGCTATAAGGGAATATGTTGTGTGCCGCCTCCACAGTGTAGGCATCCATCGTATAGGTAAGGAGGGGGCGGGGACTCAGGATTTGGACTTCCTGAATGTGAGATTCAGTTTTACAGTACCGATTCTAGATAGATTCTAGAGTCTGTCTTTGATTTTTTAGTGTAAAATATTGGCAAACCGGGTCGCCGCGTAACTTGCTTTAAACTCAATGTTATAAGCTGAAAAATATACCAAAATGTAGATCTCGTCGAGTTCTATGTCCGTGAGCTACAACGGGCCAGACGGCTAGTTGTTAATGTACCGCGGATCAGAGTTGTGCGGAAGTGTTTTTTCTAAAACGGAAGTCGGAAGTCGGAAGTAGATTTTTTCGCAAATATTTTAAACTTCAAGAAAAAGTTCATAAAGTTGGCGAAATCAGTAAACAATTAGTTTTTTTTCGCACAACTCTGCCGCGAACGGGCTAGAATGGTGTTTTTGGCACTTTTCCCGGCCCTCCACACATTGATGGCTGACCATCCGCCTCGTAGTACGTCGCGGACATAGAGCTCGCTAAGATCTACATTTTCGTATTTTTTTCAGCTCATAATATTGATCTTGAAGCGAGTAACGCGTCGGCCCGTGTCGGCCCGTTTTGGTCCAGTTTGCAAGTATGAAAAACACAATTTCTAAAAAGTTCTGAACCAAAAATTCATCTATCCAATCTAAAACCATTTCAGAACATCAACCGGATTCCCTTGCCTTCCAAATGTCAAAAACAACTGCCCCGAAGGCTCTCAATGTGTCTCGAGTAGTCAAGATGGAATGCATATTTGTTGTTCTTCTAAGAATGTTGAGAAGTTTGTTCCCCACATTAATTTCCTATTCTATATCTCCTTTCCTTCCAGAAGTTTCCCCATTTCCTCCCATTCAAAAGTCGCTAAACCAATGTCTATGAAAATAGAGAAGCCAGTCAAATCAATCAAATCCACGTCTTTTATCGTTTCCTCTTTAGTGCCTTCTGATTCTTCTCAAATTTGTCCAAAGTCTCATCCAATTATTGCCCATGACGGCAGATCATTAGTATTGTGTAAGGATTGTGTTCAAGGGTGAGCCAACTTCCTATTCAACTGAATCTGAGTCTTCTGTTTTTTAGAGTTTGTGCGAAATTTCGAACAAGCAACGTAGAAGTTTGTTGTCAGAATTCAGATGATATCTGTGGTCCTGGAAGTCAAGTTTTGATGGATGGAATGGTTCCGAGGGATTGTGATAAGAAAGCATGTGGGAAAGGGTTTGTTTTGATCTACTGTACCACTCGAAAGATTATCGACTTTGGCTGTTTTCAGTGGAAAATGACCAACTTTGACAGTGTGTCATGGTAGTTCTGATTGTCACACCTAGTAGGTTTTTTATGGATCTTATAGATCAAAAATAGAGCTTTATTTTTGTAGTTGAAAACTTTTTTGTACGAGCACTCCCAAGAGAGTTACGTATCAACAAAGTTTTCTTAGACCAATTTCTATGTACGATTTTTGAGCCGTCCCCTTAAAATGACCATAACTCTCTAGGGAGTGTCCGTACAAAAAAGTTGTCAACTGCAAAAATGGAGTTCTAACTTTGTTTTGTATGATTTATACAAAATTGTATTTAGTGGAACAGTTAGTTTTATTATGACACACTCTCAAAGTTGGACAATTTCAACTGAAAACGGCCAATATTCGTATCTTTTAACACACACAGTACTGTACTTCCAGACATCTCAAATTTCTTTTTTCCAGTTATGAATGCTCTCTGACCCCATCTGGTCTCCGAGTGTGCTGCTCTTTGGCTCGTTGCCCTTCAGGTGTTCTGGCGAGATCCGTGTGTGCAGCTGGTTGTTTGAGAAACGAGAAATGCACGGAAATTCAGAATGAAATGTGGTGTTGTCCATCGGAAGAGAACAGTTTCAGTATCAGAAGAGAATATATTTGTAGAGAGGGCGGGAAAGGAACGGGTGAAAAGTGTGATCCAGCGTTCCCCGCCTGCTCTCAAGGGGCTTTATGTGAGCTCAATTTGGAGAACTCTGCGCATATTTGCTGTAAGAGATATCGATCGAAATGTAAGAGTTTCAGATGGAAAATCCTACTCTTATTCAACTTTTTTTAGTGGGTAATCGGAAAACTCTACTTCCTCCTCCATTCTTGTTCACCTCAACTACACAGATGCCAACGACAACAACGACAACTCAGGAGCCGTTTCCATTTGAAGTTGTGTAAGTTTCCGGATGTCACAAAACCCTTAGAAGTATTGAAATGTACATATTGTAAATAAGAAAAAAAGGAAATCTGGAACAATATGAAACATACAGTACCGCTCAAAAGGTTATCAACTTTGGATGTTTCCAGTGGAAAATAGCCAAGTTTGACAGTGTATTTCGGTGTCACCTGATTGTCAGACAAGTTTTATTTTGTATGGGTTGGACAGAGCAAAAATAGCACATAATTTTTGTAGTTGACTATTTTTTCTAGGGACACTACCATGAAAGTTACAGGTTGTCAATGTGAAAAGCTCCAAAATTTCGCTAAAACGCACTGAAATTAGTCGGTTCCAGGGATAAATGGTTTTGATTACCTGTAACTTTCCAGATAGTTTTCCTACAAAAAAATGGTCAACTACAAAAATTATGTGCTATTTTTGCTCTGTCCAACCCATACAAAATAAAACTTGTCTGACAATCAGGTGATACCGAAATACATTGTCAAACTTGGCCATTTTCCACTGGAAACATCCAAAGTTGGTTACCTTTCGAGAGGTACTGTAATCACATTCTGAAAACACTCTCTAGCATCTTTTTTCAAACTCCATTTCCTAATTTTCAGTCCAAACTGCCAAGACCCTGACTCCCGTCCTCTAATGGAAAACGGTCTCCCCTACATGTGTCTCCGATTAGGAGATCCTTGTCTTCGTGCAGGATACACTTGTCAAGAATCTGATATTGATGATGTATTTGTCTGTTGTTCTGTTCAAGCAACCCAACTCAATCGTCTTCTTCCTCCACATATACCAGTAATACCGAAAACTACAACTGAAGAACCAACCGAAGAGATAATTGCTCAGCCATCGTGTCCATTTTCATATATGCCTTCGAAAAACGATCATCAAGAAGTTCAGAGATGTTTGACTTTGTTTTCTTTAGAGTGAGTTTTCAAGGGTAGACCGATTGATAGACTCATTTTTCAGTTGTCCATTCGGCTACACATGTCTTCCTTCCTCAACAACTGACAGTTATCTCTGCTGTATTCGAAAACCTGCCATATAAAAAATCAGTGTACTAATTTTAATGTTTAATAAAATCTGGATATTTAGATTTTTCAGAAGACCTAAATAGGCGCCTCGGACGCGTTTTGAGGCAAAATTCCCATACTTGTCAAAAATCGGGCCGGCCCGGCCCGGATTCAAAAATGGGTACCCATTTTTACCAATTTTTTTTGAAATTTTTCGAAAAAATAGAGTAAAAATGCTTAAATTATCATACATATTCACATTTTGATTCAATTTTAAATGTTTATTCGAAAACTATACTTTTTTCAAAAAAGTTCAAAAAATTTCCAAAAATTTCCAAAAAAAATTCAACAACTCAAAATGTTTTCAAAACATGTTTCAAAACGGGCCGAGCGGGCCGTGCCGGGCCGAGATTTTTCCTGATTTTGGCCCGGCCCGGCCCGTGACAAGTATGCTGGTCGGCAGTATTGGCGTATCCTACGACACTATTGGCCACGCGCATCCATTTTCTTTCTTGCAGAACTGCTCTAGTTAAAACCTACCGGCTTCCATAATATCCTTTCGGAATACTCTTAGATCCATAATTTGTTGGATTCGAAACCTATTAACATCATGCCACACAGGTAAATCGCGACTTGTCTATCATCAACAATCGCCTACAAAACACCAGATTTCTCATATATCGCGAATTTCCGTATCTATAATTTACAAATCGCGAACTACGTCGCGGTTTGTATATCACAGGCATATAATAGACATATCGCGAAAGGAAAATGTATTTTTCAGTCAGCTTATTAACTATTTTTGATAGCACTTATTTGAAAGTTTATTATGTTTTAATATAATATTTCGTATTCTGGAAAAATTTGAAAACTTGATCCGTTCGGTTATCATCTCAAAAACTAATTTTTTAGGTGAGAAGTGATAACGCGGCCCAACGTCACGAGTCCATTGTCAAGACTTTCATCTGTCACCCAATGGGAGTGGAAGTATCAACATTAATTTAGAATTGGTAATGATTGTTGTCTTTTTACAGTTCAAAGAAACATGTCGAACAATGAAGACGGAGCTTGGAGCAAAGCATCAAAAATGGAAGCGACGCGGAATCAGTGGAGGAGGAAACAACTAGAAAAGCTATTGAGAAGGTACTTTGTACTCGATTGTACACTGTACACTCTCCCACTTTCGTGCCCCCCTTTCACCTTAATGCACTTTTATGATTCACCGTCTAGGTGAATCATCATCTATACTATTCTATCCTACTTTATATATTGTTATAAGCTCCGCCTCTGTTCTTGGTATAAAAGCCCAGGAGAGAGCGACTATTCTATCTTCTTTAATAAATATATTAAAACCACAGCCAGTTGTGTTTATGGTGCATCGTGGGTCTCGGCCCCCGGTGTTTCTCAAGTCCCGCGTGGCAGGCGCTGGCTGTGGGCTTGACTAGTTCTATTATTCTGAAGCTGACGAACGATGGACTTGTCGA
Source organism: Caenorhabditis remanei (assembly GCF_010183535.1). Taxonomy (NCBI): domain Eukaryota; kingdom Metazoa; phylum Nematoda; class Chromadorea; order Rhabditida; family Rhabditidae; genus Caenorhabditis; species Caenorhabditis remanei. The sequence continues at coordinate 13,472,036 of NC_071329.1, forward strand.
GGAAGATCACCCGAACTGTAGTTCCCGAAGAACGAACAGTCAGAAGGAAGGTGCAGCACCTGGCTCACTCAAACTTCACCTATCGCCATTACGCTGCTTGGACACCCGCAGATCCTCGAGTATTTTGGCACCAGTCTCAAAATCGACAACGGGACATTCGTTTGGACAAGCTAAACAATAGCGAATCCAGCACTCATCGAGCTTCACAGAAAGCTCAACCAGAAGACGGACCGTTCAAAATGGACAATTGGACATCGAAAGGACGTCACCCAAGAAATTGAAATCACATTTCGTACCCCGAAGGACAGAGTGGAGTTGGGTCCAAACTCAGCTGTTTCTTCACTCATTCAGAAGATCCTGTCGTTCGCCTAATCGAACAACGAAGACAGCCAACCAAGAAGATGAAACACAAGTTTCATTCAGAACAACATCGACAACGCGACAGAGACATTGCTTTAGGACTACGCTTCGGACAATTCTCTGTTACCACAAGGTCAGAGATATCAAGGAGCCGCAACGCAACCCCTTCTGCTCGCCGGGAGCCTCTCTCTGCACAGAGAGACCTCCAGTTCAAGAATACCACCATGACAGACGAAAACAACCGGACATTATAGTCAACCACGTCGACGTCGTCAAAAGGGAAGGATACAGCAACAAGATAATTCATATTTTGTTAATTGTATTTTTCTTTCTTTCCTTTCTAAAGGCCGGGAGTGTACTCGATTGTACACTGTACACTCTCCCACTTTCGTGCCCCCCTTTCACCTTAATGCACTTTTATGATTCACCGTCTAGGTGAATCATCATCTATACTATTCTATCCTACTTTATATATTGTTATAAGCTCCGCCTCTGTTCTTGGTATAAAAGCCCAGGAGAGAGCGACTATTCTATCTTCTTTAATAAATATATTAAAACCACAGCCAGTTGTGTTTATACTTAGTAGTAGACAATCTCTGGGCCTTGTTACACACCTGGCAACCTTGTTCGCTCTGGCTGATTATTTGATATTTTAGTACGCTGAGAATTCAAAAAATTATATGCTATACCCTACTAGGCTCTGCCCTCTTCGACCTACCGAAACGTTCGATTGAAGTTAACTTTTTTCGAATGATAGGATTGAAATCTTTCCAAAAACGAATTTTTGGTGTCATTTTGAGTATTTTATTAGTTGACAACTGAATTGATGTCAATCCTATCTTTCGAAAGAAACTTGTACATTTTTCACCTTCAATCGAACGTTTCGGTATGTCAAGGGGCAGAGCCTAGTATAGGGTATGGCGTACAATTTTTTGAATTCTAAGGATACTACATTTCAAAAAATTAGCCAGAAAGGACAAGTTTGTCTGGTGTGTAATATGGTCTAGTGCTTTGAGCGAGACATTGTCTCTTATGGATTCCTAATTTTCAGAGAACGCCTTCTATTCGACTCAAATCGCTTCGACATAGAACTGACCGATTCCAATCTACAAGGACACAGCGACAGTTCTACAGGACAGTAAATTTATCCATTTCTTTTATTCTGTATAATTTTTTTCCTATAATAAATTTTTTTCCCAAATAATTTTTTCGCGATATGTCCATACAACTGTTCGCGATCAACATATATGTTGACAGTTTCGATCGCGATAGGTCCAGAATAGGTCGCATCAGAACAACTTTTTCGCGATTTGTCTACAATATGTCTATAATATCAATGAAGCGCGGTACCCCTCGTACCAACGTGCGAACAACATTTCACCTACATACACAGGTGAATCGCGCAAGCATATATATAGGTGAAATGTTGTTCGCACGTTGGTACGAGGGGTACCGCGCTTCATTGATGTTATAGACATATTGTAGACAAATCGCGAAAAAGTTGTTCTGATGCGACCTATTCTGGACCTATCGCGATCGAAACTGTCAACATATATGTTGATCGCGAACAGTTGTATGGACATATCGCGAAAAAATTATTTGGGAAAAAAATTTATTATAGGAAAAAAATTATACAGAATAAAAGAAATGGATAAATTTACTGTCCTGTAGAACTGTCGCTGTGTCCTTGTAGATTGGAATCGGTCAGTTCTTCGATTGAAATGTCGAGGCGATTTGAGTCGAATAGAAGGCGTTCTCTGAAAATTAGGAATCCATAAGAGACAATGTCTCGCTCAAGGCACTAGACCTTATTACACACCAGACAAACTTGTCCTTTCTGGCTAATTTTTTGATATATAATATCCTTAGAATTCAAAAAAATTGTATGCCATACCCTATACTAGGCTCTGCCCCTTGACATACCGAAACGTTCGATTGAAGGTGAAAAATGTACAAGTTTCTTTCGAAAGATAGGATTGACATCAATACAGTTGTCAACTAATGAAATACTCAAAATGACACCGAAAATTCAGTTTTGGAAAGATTTCAATCCTATCATTCGAAAAAAAGTTAACTTCAATCGAACGTTTCGGTAGGTCAAAGAGGGCAGAGCCTAGTAGGGTATATCATATAATTTTTTGAATTCTCAGGGTACTAAAACATCAAATAATCAGCCAGAGCGAACAAGGTTGCCAGGTGTGTAACAAGGCCCAGAGATTGTCTACTAATAAGTACAATAATAAAACATAATAAACTTTCAAATAAGTGCAATCAAAAATAGTTAACCAGTTGGCTGAAAAATAAATTTGCCGTTCGCGATATGTCCATAGTATGCATGCGATATACAAACCGCGACGTAGTTCGCGATTTGTAAATTATAGATACGGAAGTTCGCGATATATGAGAAATCTGGTGTTTTGTAGGCGATTGTTGATGATAGACAAGTCGCGATTTACCTGTGTATATGCTTGCGCGATTTACCTGTGCATGAAATCTCTGAAATTTCAGACTTCTCACAATGGCCGATGGCTCGATTTCCAGAAGAGAAAGCATACAATTCGAAGCATTACTGGACATCTACCTTAGCGGTCTACCTGTGGCATGCATGATCGCCGTCCGATGATCACTTATCAATGATAAGATACATATAGTAGCTAAAACAACATAGATCACGAAAGGGGAATATGGAAAAAACTTTGAGTGGCGCACCCGGAGTCGAACTCGTGAATAGCCGCAATGCCCCGCATTGCTCTGTGGTGGCTTACCGACTGCGCTATGGGAGCCACCTCTTGTTTTGGCAGAGTTCTCCCCTATCTACCCAGCGCGGCTAAGCAGAGACGCAGAGGAGACAACCAGCAGTGAGGGTTGTGTGTGTGTGAGAGAAAGAGTGTGTGTGCGTTGTTGACCTCTTCCCACACGCGAGCCTATTTATTCTATTTAGTCTATTTGTTACTCAATTATTTAGTTTTCACAAAAGCACATAGCCAAGAAGTGGAAAGTAGAAGCGTTTAACACAAGTTTTTAAAATTTGTTTATTATTAAATGACTACTTTTGGTCTCCGAAAAGACCTGAAGCCATTAACCAATCTAGATCTCCTTGAGCTTGTAAATGTACTCGAAATCAAGAACTTCCGAGGAATTTACATGCGAAACACTTTACCACCACAAGGAATTGGAGAAACAGAAGTTGGAATTGTAAATTTAGATTCTTTTAAAGGTAAAGGTACTCATTGGGTTTGCTATTCCAAAAATAGAAAACATATTTATTACTTTGACTCTTTTGGACTAGATCCAAATCTAGAACTTCAAGAGTATCGCAAGAGTAGAAATAAAAGAGATAAAATAGAGCTTTCAACATTCCAAATTCAAGAATTTGGAACACATCATTGTGGTTATTACTGTCTTTTACTTCTCAAGTTATTATAATCTTTTTACTTTAGAACCAGTATTCTCAAGATTCTAAGAATGAAAGAACCCCTGATTTAATATGACAATTACCAAAAGCCATAGTTGAATGACTATCTTTGAGGATGTAACGTTTATGATCCCCAGATTCATTATTCAGAACAACTTTATTTTGACATTGTGTGAATATTTGATGTTTAACACTCCTGATACAATACTGCGTCTTTCTGACAATAGTTTTACCAAACAAAAAACTTTTAAAATCATCTACTGTAAGTTCATTCTTGACAACATTCTTTTTGATACCTTTGCTTTTTTTTAGATTCATCACCAGGCTTTTGTGTTCTTGGAAGTTTGGGATTCCTCATTTCTTCTTGATGCTTTCTATTGTAGTATTCAATGAAGTTTTCACGTGTTTCCTGAGCAATCTTATAGCCATATTGTTTTGGCTTCAAAGCTACAAGTTTTTCCATTATCAAGCCATTCAGTTCATCTTTGAACTTTCCAACAACTTTTTTATTTTTTGTGAGAAGTGGTTGTCTCAACTTGACGTCATCTCGGCAGCCGGGGATACCAATTGCTCTACATCCTGTTAGATGCTCCTTGCTGAAAGGAGCCCTCGACGACTTCTTCTTATGCACCACTCTCCTCTGCGTCATGCTGTCGGGCGCGAAACTTCCATGGGATATCCTCTTCGGATTTCCCTTACTAATCCTGTGGAATTCGCTGCTCGGTGTTGTTCCGACGAGCAGCTTCCCTAATCCTTCCGGTACCGAATTCGATTGCTCGCCGGTGCCCCAAGAAGGCAGCGTTGTCGCTGTAGCTCAGGAAAGCTGGGGAGGCAGAGGTAGTGGACTGTGTGATGCTAAGGTGACTTTATACTTGCCCAGCTTCCATATCTCTGATAATATTAGATTATCGTACTTGAAGGCATGAATAATCGCACTAGGCGAATCATTCTCCTCCGTTTCCGCGAGATACACGAATTTATGAAATTTATTCTACGGTGTGAACGCCAAATGATGTATCGAAATATTCGAAACGAAAGTCTCAATAGGTCAAAACATGAAAGCTTTAAACCACTTCCAAGTAAAGATTTCGGCACCGCGACATTTCGTTACCAGTCATTTCGGCACCAGACCATTTCGGCACCAACCATTTCGGCACCAGTCATTTCGGCACCAGTCATTTCGGCACCAACCATTCGGCACCAGTTATGGGCATTGAGGGTAAGATATTTAGTAAGATTTAGTTTGGCAATATTAGATTTAAAACACCGGGAAGAAATTTTAACGGGGAAAAAATGCTCAGGAAGTTCATTCCAGCAATTTAATGTACGATTTCCAATGAATTGTGAACGTTGATTAGACGTATTCTTTAAAGCGCACCGAATGTAATATTTGTGCCTTCGTAAGTTGGCGACATCAGGATAATACGTACGAAGATTATCATAACTGCACATTTCCTTAGATATGGCAAGTTTCGGCCCAGTTTGCAAGTATGAAACGCAGGGTTGTCCGTAGGTCTGCTCGCTCAAGACTAAGATCCTCAAGACCAATCGTTTCCTCAAACTTGGGTAATTAAACCTTTATGAAAAGATAAAAGATAAGCTCTCGCCTCTGCTTTTATACTGGGCAGAGGCGGAGCCAAACAGAAAGTGTGTGGGTGAAGGAATTCAATTAAAACAGATAGAAAGAATGATTCAAGACTAAAAGCCTATGAATCATATTGGATGGGAGCGGGGAAAAGAAAGTGGGAGATGTACAAAGTATATCGAGTACACTCCCGGCTTTCAGAAAAAGAAAAAGAAATAGAGAAATAGTTACAATGATAAATTATCTTGTGGTTGAGCCATTCCTTCGACGAAGTTGATGTTGCTGACTATTGTCCAAATGTGTTCTTTTGTCCTGGCGGCATCATTGAACTGAATATCTCTATGTGAAGAGAGAGGCTCCCGGCCGCAAAAGTGATTGGGTTGCGGATCCTTGATATCTCTGACCTTGCTGGTAACAGAGCGTTGTCCGGAACGTTATCCTGTCTCTTTTTGTTTGAGGCGTTATTGGTGGTGATGCGACGATATTGTTGTCCGCAATTGTTGTTTCCATCAATGGACGGCGTTGTCCTGTTGATGAGGTGATGGTGTTCTTCTGGAAGAAGTTTTTCTGATGACGTCCTTTCTTTGTCCAATTGTCCTTGATTGAACGAACCGTCGATGATTGTCCAAAATGCTCGAGGATCTGTCGGTGTCCCAGCAGCATGATGACGAGAGGTGAAGTTTGAAGATGAGTTTTTTGGCTGCATCTTCCTTCTGACTGTTTTGTTCCTTGTGGGTGGAACACAGCCCCAGGTGAGATGATCTTCTTCAACTGAACCATCCATCGATTTCTTCGGAATAATAGGTTCAGCCAAACCCACAGTCAGCTGGATGCACTATCGACAAACTGACTGTGGGAAATAAAACTTCATAAGAAGCTTTATTAAAAGATAAAAGATAAGCTCTCGCCTCTGCTTTTATACTGGGCAGAGGCGGAGCCAGACAGAAAATGTGTGGGTGAAGGAATTCAATTAAAACAGATAGAAAGAATGATTCACGACTAAAAGCCTATGAATCATATTGGATGGGAGCGGGGAAAAGAAAGTGGGAGATGTACAAAGTATATCGAGTACAAAGTATGAAAAATACAATTTCTAAAAAGTGCTGAACCAAAAAGTCATCTATCCAATCTAAAACCATTTCAGAACCTCAACCGGATTCCCTTGCCTTCCAAATGTCAAAAACAACTGCCCCGAAGGCTCTCAATGTGTCTCGAGTAGTCAAGATGGAATGCATATTTGTTGTTCTTCTAAGAATGTTGAGAAGTTTGTTCCCCACATTAATTTCCTATTCTATATCTCCTTTCCTTCCAGAAGTTTCCCCATTTCCTCCCATTCAAAAGTCGCTAAACCAATGTCTATGAAAATAGAGAAACCAGTCAAATCAATCAAATCCACGTCTTTTATCGTTTCCTCTTTAGTGCCTTCTGATTCTTCTCAAATTTGTCCAAAGTCTCATCCAATTATTGCCCATGACGGCAGATCATTGGTATTGTGTAAGGATTGTGTTCAAGGGTGAGCCAATTTCCCTATCAATTTCCCTATCTGAGTGTTCTGTTTTTTAGAGTTTGTGCGAAATTTCGAACAAGCAACGTAGAAGTTTGTTGTCAGAATTCAGATGATATTTGTGGTCCTGGAAGTCAAGTTTTGATGGATGGAATGGTTCCGAGGGATTGTGATAAGAAAGCATGTGGGAAAGGGTTTGTTTTGATCTACAGTACCACTCGAAAGATTAACGACTTTGGCTGTTTTCAGTGGAAAATGACCAAATTTGAGAGGGTGTCATGGTAGTTCTGATCATCACACCTAGTTGGTTTTTTATGGATCTTATAGACCAAAAGTAGATCTTTATTTTTGTAGTTGAAAACTTTTTTGTACGAGCACTCCCAAGAGAGTTACGTATCAACAAAGTTTTCTTAGACCAATTTCTATGTACGATTTTTGAGCCGTCCCCTTAAAATGACCATAACTCTCTAGGGAGTGTCCGTACAAAAAAGTTGTCAACTGCAAAAATGGAGTTCTAACTTTGTTTTGTATGATTTATACAAAATTGTATTTAGTGGGACAGTTAGTTTTACTATGACACCTTCTCAAAGTTGGACAAATTCAACTGAAAACGGCCAATATTCGTATCTTTTAACACACACAGTACTGTACTTCCAGACATCTCAAATTTCCCTTTTTCCAGTTATGAATGCTCTCTGACCCCATCTGGTCTCCGAGTGTGCTGCTCTTTGGCTCGTTGCCCTTCAGGTGTTCTGGCGAGATCCGTGTGTGCAGCTGGTTGTTTGAGAAACGAGAAATGCACGGAAATTCAGAATGAAATGTGGTGTTGTCCATCGGAAGAGAACAGTTTCAGTATCAGAAGAGAATATATTTGTAGAGAGGGCGGGAAAGGAACGGGTGAAAAGTGTGATCCAGCGTTCCCCGCCTGCTCTCAAGGGGCTTTATGTGAGCTCAATTTGGAGAACTCTGCGCATATTTGCTGTAAGAGATATCGATCAAAATGTTAGAGTTTCAGATGGAAAATCCTATTCTTATTCAACTTTTTTCAGTGGGTAATCGGAAAACTCTACTTCCTCCTCCATACTTGTTCACCTCAACTACACAAATGCCAACGACAACAACTACAACTCAGGAGCCGTTTCCATTTGAAGTTGTGTAAGTTTCCGGATGTCACAAAACCCTTAGAAGTATTGAAATGTACATATTGTAAATAAGAAAAAAAGGAAATCTGGAACAATATGAAACATACAGTACCGCTCAAAAGGTTATCAACTTTGGATGTTTCCAGTGGAAAATACCCAACTTTGACAGTGTATTTCGGTGTCACCTGATTGTCAGACAAGTTTTATTTTGTATGGGTTGGACAGAGCAAAAATAGTACATAATTTTTGTAGTTGACCATCTTATTCTAGGGACACTACCATGAAAGTTACAGCTTGTCAAAGTGAAAAGCTCCAAAATTTCACTAAAACGCACTGAAATTAGTCGGTTCCAGGGATAAATGGCTTTGATTACCTGTAACTTTCATGGCAGTGTTTCTACAAAAAAATGGTCAACTACAAAAATTATGTGCTATTTTTGCTCTGTCCAACCCATACAAAATAACATTTGTCGGACAATCAGATAACACCGAAATACACAGTCAAAGTTAGTAATTTCCCGCTGAACAGAGCCAAATTTGGTTACCTTTTGAGCGGTACTGTAATCACATTCTGAAAACACTCTCTAGCATCTTTTTTCAAACTCCATTTCCAAATTTTCAGTCCAAACTGTCAAGACCCTGACTCCCGTCCTCTAATGGAAAACGGTCTCCCCTACATGTGTCTCCGATTAGGAGATCCTTGTCTTCGTGCAGGATACACTTGTCAAGAATCTGATATTGATGATGTATTCGTCTGTTGTTCTGTTCAAGCAACCCAACTCAATCGTCTTCTTCCTCCACATATACCAGTAATACCGAAAACTACAACTGAAGAGCCATCCGAAGAGATAATTGCTCAGCCATCGTGTCCATTTTCATACATGCCTTCGAAAAACGATCATCAAGAAGTTCAGAGATGTTTGACTTTGTTTTCTTTAGAGTGAGTTTTCAAGCATAGACCGATTGACAGACTCATTTTTCAGTTGTCCATTCGGATACACATGTCTTCCTTCCTCAACAACTGACAGTTATCTCTGCTGTATTCGAAAACCTGCCATATAAAAAATCAGTGTACTAATTTTAATATTAATAAATTCTGGATATTTAGATTTTTTCAGAAAACTTTTCTCGTCTTTAGCGTTTCTGAGCGGAAAAGTCAAGTTTTCAGCCGAAATGTGAAATCTGGGGCGCCTCGGACGCGTATTGAGCAAAATTTCCAATTTTTAGGTGGCTGGGGTGTCTTCAGCGCGTTTTGAGTCAAGTTTTTGCTTTTTTGGTGGCTGGGGCACATCGGACGCGTTTCGAGCCAAATTTTCGCTTTTTTAGAGGATGCTGGGGTGTTTTTAGAGGGTTAAACTTACCATAATATTCCATTCAAGTCGGCTTTCGCTTTCTGTAACAACGAAAGTCAGAAAAAAATGAAGACTGGTGCGCTTTTGACGCGTTTTTGTATTTTTTATAAGACTCTGGGAACAAAACTAAAAAATCTACCATCAACAAACGACAGAAATTTTTTGATCTACCAGAAAAATTAGAATCCTAGACCCACCCGAAACATGTTTCGAGACAAAACAGATTTCTCTGCGTCTCTTCCCTCTCTCTTGAAACAATCTCGAGGGTGAAACACAGAGCAAAAACTGTTTCATTTTCAACTTGTTTTTCTTCCCATAAACATTCTTTCTGTTTTTTGTTTTCCTCACGTCTTCTGTCTTCTGAATCCCTCTATATATATAGTCCAACGTCTTCTAGATGCTTACATTCGCCTCCTCTTCGGACCTTCTTATTTCGATGCCTTCATCACACTATGACTTCGTCAAACCCTTCTATTCCAACAAGCTGTTCTCCGATTTCCCCACGTCTTCTGATCATGCCGTCACGTCTTCTGAATTCGCTGACGATTCTGAATTTTTTGGTAAGTTCCACATCATTTTTCAGTTTGTTTTCCTCGTTCCTATTAGCTCAGAACTATAATTCTCTTTTTTCTTCCAGATTCCTCCGAAACCAGCCATTACATTCACGAGATTAGCCAGGAAATTGGCACCAAATTGGCTGCAATGTGCGATGACTTCGATGCCAAAATGATGTCATACTCCAGAAGTGGATCCACCTCCAGAAGTCTTCTCGGACGCTTTCTCGACTTCTTCGCCTTCTGAACGTCTTCTCCGAATGACGTCTTCAAATATTTTCTTCAATTTTCCCGGTGATTTTTTCTTCAATTTCTCGCTCATATTGTGATTGTCAAATGATTTCTTTATTCCTCTTTATTTCTCCACTCGTCTTTTTTCCCCATTTTGTGTCATAGTTCCCCCCAGTATTCTAATTAATTATTGTACATATTTGTTCACTAATAAATATGGTTTTTTTTATAATTCAGCTGTTTTTCTCGGAAATCTCACAGAATTTTTGACGTGTTCCTGAAAAGATGTGGGGCAGTGATATCATTTTCCGTATAAATCATCAAAAAATGTGCAAAATCTTCAGTTTTCCCTCAACTAATCCTACTAATTCCACTAACATGTTGCCTCCTCGATCATATCTCCGTCGTCGTGCTCAACGCCTTCTCGTTTTGAGACGAATTCAGGCGAAAGGACAGGAAACTATCGAAGAATCGGTGGGTCTCAAAGCTATTAGCACGACACGCTTCTTACAACCGCGCTCTACCGAAACCGCAGAAATTTGTGTACGAAATTGAGAGACGCAGAGAAGTCTTTTTTCAAGGACATTTCGGTGGAGCGCGGTTGTAAGAACTGTGCCGAGATAATAATCTAAATTTTCAGTTTTCCTCGACGTCTTCTGAATCCACGTCATCAACGAGTTCTCAAAGTTCTCTCAAGAAATTCTCTTCGGTTGAGATCTTATTGACACCAAAACCTTCATCTAGCCCATCAGATATTCAATGTATTTGTTTCAATTGCTGGGGACCACGTGGCGCTGAAAATTCGAAGAGTTGGAAGTCACTCAACCAATCTGAAATTACGAAGACTGATAGAACGGCTCTGTCATCAGAGGGTTCATCAGAAGGTGAAGAAAATAAAGAAAATCTTCAAAGCGAATTAAAAACTTTGCAAGAAGAATCTCTTCGGTTAAATCGAATCATTGAACGTTTGCTTGTTGGGCTAGATAGATAGTATAGAAGACGGCTTGGTCCATTTGAAATAAATAAATTGAAATATATTTGTTTGCATCATGCTTTATTACGAGAGTGGCAGTACAGATAGGGGAATGAGGTGTTTTGGGAGCTGGGAACCCGTTGGTAATACCCATAAAATAAAACCCATAGTTGAAAGAAAAATTGTGACAGGGGTTAATGAACAGAAAAAATGGGTATATAAGTGCAATAATTCTAAAACAATAATAAAATGAGAACAATTGAATAAAAAGGTGCAGATTAAGCATCCGGATCCACGCCGTCCTGTGCATAACGGAATAGTTCCGACACACGATGGTCTAGTTCATCCTGATTGGTCGACTCATTGATCCAAGTCAACAAAACAGCTCTACGATCTGCACTTTCATAGTATTCCGGCCATATCTCGAGAAGAAGTGCTGGAAACTCGTCCAGATATCTCGCAGGGCGTGCTGCGCCAGTTGGTATTTCTGGAATGTTGAGAGCACGGCGTGTTTCTCTCTCAGCTTCTAATCGTTCAGCCTCGGTCGTGAACTGATAGACAGGGGCAGTTTGTGGGGCGGTGGCGAAACCAGCTCGAGGCCATTGATGAATTTGATCATTTCCGAGTGTTTCTGGAATTCAGAAAGGGTTTATTTCTGGTGTTTGGATGTTTGAATCTTTTGACTCAAAATTTTAAGGTGGCATATTTCGAGATAGGATAGATTTATAATGAGTTTATAAATTTGAAAATACTCTTGTTATTTCGAGCAAGTGCCCCTTCCTTATGGGGTTATTCACGTCCGGAAGATAAGTTTTTCCCCTCGATTCTTTTGCCGGAAAAAACGGCGAAAAACTGTTTTTTTTTCGGTAAATGAATCGAGGGAAACAAGTTTCTTCCGGAGGTGAATAACCCCATTATATTCCCTTATTACCTTGATGAGCCATAAAAACTTGTGGAACTTGAAGGGCTCTTTGTTCTTCAAGAATTTCTGGAGCTTGAGTTGGCGCTGGTTCAAAGACTTCGGGAACCGGAACAACTTGTTGTTGTTCTGCCAAGTTCAAATTACGCATCATTGCAGCAGCAGCCTCTTGCTCTCTGTTTATTCTACGGATCTCAGCAAGAGGGAGATGGGGATTTATTCCTCGTTGATTGAGGAACTCTCGGTTAAGACGATCCTCTTCCTCTTGATCGAAATCATCATCTGTTTCATCTGTATCCCAATCATCATCCGGAAATCTGTCTTGGAGTCGCAAGTTTTCAGCGATAGCTCTTTGAACATCGATGTTACCATCTTCGAATTCCGGAATCTAAAATTATACATTTTTATAGTTGGATTGAAACATTCTTGGGCACAACTAACCTCATAATTTCCTCCGTGGCCGCCGTGTTCCTCTTGCATGTGTGCATATATAGGTCCGGATTCAGATGCCTGGAACAGACAGACCCAACAGAAGTGAGTCTTGCACTGGCACTGGACGTGATTGCAACCATCCGTCTTGTTAACCAAGTGATTGCAATTTGGACAATTTTTGGAACCAGAGTCCTCTTTGTACTTTTGAATCGAAGCGTCCGGTATTTGGAGTCTTGCGTGTTCCTCACACGTGCGACCCGAGTGAATGTCTAGAAGACATTTACGACAATATTTATGTCCGCAGTTGTTGCATTCCTTGGCTTCCTCGGTGGCTTCGTTCGATTTCGAAATAATTCCCAGACAGTCTGGTGTTGGGCACGGTTTGAGGCTCAGATGGCTGTTGTTGATGACAGCATCTTTCATTTTCATCACGAGCTCTTCCAGCTTCATTGTGTCGAAATCGCGAATTCTTCGCGAGTCACCAAGGACAATGTCCTGGAAAGGAGAATGAATAGATAACATTTTATCATTATTTCATTTTTCTTACCATTATCTCATTTGGAGAAATGAATTCCTCGCAACCATCCTCCAAACAAGTAAACTTCAACTCCGCTGCTTCAATTTGGTTCTTGATCATCACATTGACGCACAATCGGCATACATTGTGACCACAATGAAAGCGGTAGAAGTCGCTTTGTCCGATCTCAGTCATGCAAGTCGGGCAGGTCTGGTTGGCAATAGCTGAAATTTTATTGTGAAGGTTAACACAGGATATATTTCTACAGTGGCGGTATTTACCTGGTGCCTCTCGATTTCTGACTTCACGCTTATAAATCTCCTGACTGATTTCTTCGAGTCCCTTCATCAACTTCTCATGAGCTTCAATGGAACCCTCGAATAGAATTACTTTGTCCTGATGATTGTATTCTAAACGATTAACTCCCAAAATGAATGCGAGTTGTTCGATCGAGACATTCTCGAGCACTTCCAAAATTCTTCCGTCGATAAAGGGGAAATGGAGAGGAATTCTAACAGACATTATTATCGATCCCTTGTTTTTTGAATACGTTTTCAGGTCGTTCACGGCTTCTGTGACTCTTCCTCCAATCAAATTAATCGTTTGGCGATATTTGTCGATATCCACCACAACTTCTCCTTCATATTTTTGATTTAAACTTCTTACGTATTCTTCTCCGATTCCAAAAGTGAGTTCCGGGTGATTCGTGGTATCGAAAGTTTTTGGAGTGAGAAGTTTCAGAAGGCGACCACCAAAATGACGAATTCCCTGCGGACTCCATCCTTGAACACCGATGATTCCGAAATCATTACCATCTCTCCATTCTTCGTGAAGACGAACTCCAAAATACGTTGACTCTTCATTCTTCATCATTACATCCTCATTTTTAGACAGTCTCGAGAATGTCTTGCGAAGTCTGCTGTCGAGAGCATAAAGTGGAGTTCGAATAGCGATTCGTACAACCCGACTGATTGTGAAGGATCGACGGAAGCAGGGAGTAAAAGAAGGCTAAAAAAGAAACATATTACATATGGAATTAATTTGAGTCAACTTACTCCATAACAGTCTCCCGAATTGTTTCTACAGAGCGGCCATTTATGGTATTCACGAAGAAGCGGTTCAATGTACCTAATTCCAAATTCAATATTCTGGAAGTGTACAGTGAATTTCTCCTTCGGTTGATTCGGTCCAACGTTCTTTCTCCTCACTACCCAAGGTACATCGGGACGCTCTTTCACAACTCTGAGCAAGTTTCGAGCACCCAATCCTCCTTGCATATGGTCAGTCCATGGCGCGTCGATTGGACGGTAGATATTATTGAAGTAACCACTTTTATACAGTTGCCATTCGATGAGTAACTTGATCTCTTGATTTTTTACGGAGCTGCAGTATCGATTAGAATCGGAATCACGTTCGGTGAATGGCTCGATTGATTCAAGGTCGAAGAAATTTCTGGATGCGATTCGCTTAATCAACCATTTCCGAGACTCGAAGGTTCTCAAGTGGCGTGGGAAATTGTGTAGAACCATCTGAAAGATATTATTATAGAATTTGTCAGACTGACAATAAACTTACAGTTTTGACAGATGGCTCGTATTTCAACGACGGTTCTTTCCGACAATTATCATTATAATAATTAACAGTGAGCCCATGAGAATTGAATGAAGACTCTACGAATTGCTTATCATTCTCATGAGCTACTGTTACTGCCACACACTCGAGATACTTCGGCTCGATTTCGTAGGTGATGTAGAGGTGAATTTGATCAGTTGGTTGAGTGCAACTGAACATAGCATCACAGAAGAGGACGTTCAAATATTCGAATCGACCATTTGACACAGCGACGTTCCTTTCGATCGGGGAGTTGAATTCCAATAGTCGAATACGTCTGTGTCTCAAATCGTTTCGATTGCACCGAGTGTTCAGCCACGATTTCTCCGGATCGCTTAACACTCGACTGGAACGAACATAGCATCCGATATTTCTTCCATACCACACTTCCGGTGAAAGAGCTCCATTCCGATTATAATGTTCATCAAAGACAAGAGCAATCGGTGTCTCATTCGCTTCCAAAACGTGGAAGGGCAATTCTCCGTATCTCATGTACATTGCGTATCCGGAATTAGGTGCAGCGATCACGATATTGCCAGTCTTCTGAGTTGGTTCTCCAAGAAATTGTTCGATGATTGAGATCGTGAACTCTTCATTTTTTATATTTTCCACAGCGAGAATAGCTGTTGAGTTGTTGTTGTTTACAAGTAGACGATAGCGAATGTCTTTGAAGTAATTACCCTGAAAATTGAGAAAACATTTTTTGAATATTCGGTCGCGTTCGTTTGCAAACCTTTTTAATTTTTCTGATTTGTTCTGGTCCAAGGGGATACATCACAGCGGTCTTTAGCCATGCTGGAGTAAAGATGTGTTTGGCTTTCATAGTAAGGTCGTAGAACAGTGCATCGAACTGAGCGTGGTCGATCCCTCTTGCTGTTCCTGATTCCAGTAATGTGGCGTCACCACATGCTCTGCCTTGAAACGGTAAACATGGGTCAATGTTTGGCTGAAAAAAACGAGAGATTAGTATAAGCTTGTAGTTTGAAAGTTTTACCAGTTTGTATTCCTCTTCAACATCTTCAAGACACGATGGCCATTCAGGGATGTAACGATAGTCGAGCGATACAACAGAAGGTATGAAATCCCGCTTCAGTTGACGATTCTCAAAATGGGCTCGAGCAATATCCTCCTTTGTTGCTAAAAATAGGAAAGTTATGTTACTGTTGATTACTGTTAAACTAACGAGTGATCGAGTTCCATTCATCGTCAGGTTTACAAACCCAGGCCAGCTGGCTAGGTGGGATTACTCGCTCTTTCGCTCTTCTCTGTCTTGTCATTTTGATCTGAAAATTGATAAAATATGGTATTTTGCTTGAAACGATAGCAGAGAAATGTAGATTTTAGAGCTGATCAATAGAAAAAAGCATGAACATATTCAGAGCAGTGTAGTTCTGGAACACTAGACGAAACTTTAAAAAATTCTCCAGTAAAATCCACAAATTTGAAATCGATAGAGAAGAACACCATTAGACTTTCGAGAGAATCCAAGCGAGATCGGTTTTATGAAATTGGACGAATAAGAATAAGAAGTGAAATGCAACCTATATATAACCACACCTCATTGAATGCCCACAAATGCAGGATTATAGAATTGCACATAATTAGTGGGATAGCAGACTACGGACAGGTGCACATTACTGAGAGTGTCGGTGATATTCATGGGCATTTCGGAAAGATAGGAGTCAGATAAAATTTCGTTCTTTTGAGGTATGTGAAAGATATTTCGTCGTTAAATGAGTCTTTCTTGGAAACCTACAAAGTGACAAGGAATGTGGTGTATTTTACGTTCCCAACTAAAGAAACAGTGCAATTCAGAAAAAATCTGAAAAATTACGTAAATACTAGAGCGACCCAACTGAATAATCAATCATTCCATGAGAAAGTATTTGATTATTACTACGGCAGTGTTAGGGGAAATGGCTGTATTGGCTATTCTCGGTGTAAACCGTAACCGAAATGATCGCAAGAGAAAGACAAGTTCAATGACTGCGGGAATTCTATAGCTTCGTTAGAGAAATAGAACAATAATAATGGTGTTCTCTGTTGAGGATTGAAACAATCGAATTTTCGATACATAACAATTATTTTCCGAATCGCGAATATTTTTATAAATATAAAGTGATATTGGAGAGACTTAATAGGAAAAAAAAGAGAGTATGAAGGGCATGTATGAAGCATACGACAAGGAGAAATTTGAATGTTAGTGTGTATAAGATATTGACTGTATCGCAACAATGAGGGTGAGACAACGTATTTCGATCTATATCCTGGAATGGGAAAATGCCTATAGAGTTGCACATCCACACTCACACGTACACTGTGCAGATGACAACGTGAACGAGAAAAAATAAATAAGAGATGAATAATGTGATTTGGGATGTCCTTCTGACATAGGACAGATGGACGTTACATTGGTCATCGACAGGGGTCAGAGGGTGGCACAAAAAAATTAACTACGTTCTGAACAAACAAAAAGCTACGACAAGAAGCTGTGGGTAGCGTTGCAAATACGAAGTTATTTAAGACGGAAACGAGAAAGGAAGATATAGGAAGTCGCACAACTTTCAAGGATTAGAATTGAGTAAAAAAGGAACAGATCTATTTAGAAAGTGAGAAAATTGCATCATTGCAACATCCGACAATTGTCGGCAAACCAAGCTTTATAAAACTGGAATAGGCATGAGCAAACCCTTATCAGTATTGTGAAAGAACAACTCTATCAACTTTTTTGGGTGACATTTAACATTAATTTTTTCTAAACGGGAAGACAATGCCGGAGAAGTCGCGAAAATGTTTAATTCATAATCAAGCTTTTGAAATTGTGGTTGTCGGAGAAGATAAATCTTTTGTAATCGCGATCAAAGCGAAAGTGAAAACAAAATATGGTCATTCGAAGATTTTGCGAAACAAACAATCTCAAATTATATATACTTTTTGGAGCGAAACGGGAGACACATTTTGAAACAAAAAAGAAGACGAAAAGCCCAGTCAAAGCAAACAGAGATGACTGAACTTTTGCTGGTAACGACTTGTACGCGGGAAAATGAAACCGATAATTTCGAAACGTAGTCTTTGAAAACGTTTAAAAAAGTTCAAAAATACTCGAACAACATTGTTGGAAAAGAATATTCCAGGTACGGTGATCGTGGTGAGACCCATTGAACATTTCGCTGGGTCTTTCAAAGAAAAGTGATTGAAATGCCTCTTAGGCGCTAGAAAAATGAATACATTTTTTAAATACAAACCTGGAATTGCTGATCATCAAATCACGAAAAACTTCGAAACTTTTCAAGTACAAATAAAGATAGCGTAAATAGTAAACGCATTAAACAAATGTACTACAAAATCGACCAAATTAAAAATATTATATTTGATAACTTCGTTCTGTGGCGACAAAAAAAAAACAATAAATCTATTATCTACGTTTGGAATTATACAAAAAAACAAGATAAATTATGAAGACTTTGGTACTCTCTTCTCATCGACGAATTTTTTAACTTTCTGGTAAACTTGACAACTCTCGACGTCTTCTGGAGGAGTCTTTTTGTTTGATAAATAATAGAAGAGGTCCCATTCCATGTGCTCGCCGTTGATCAGTTTGTCGTACGCTTTCAACTCTGTTTCGTTCATCTTTTTCAGGTTTCCTTCTGCAAAATCGCCCAGGAGGATGTCATTCTCCAGAATTCCACGCTTTTTGCTCTGGTATAGAAGACGAGCTCTGCAAAGGAGACATTTTTAAGCTTTATTCGTCTTAATTCTACCTTTTTGCGTCTATTTGTTCTCCTGGTACTTCTGCCCTGGTGAGGCTTCTAGAAATCTGTGTAGCGCTGAAGAGGCGGCGAGCTACTGGCGCGAGACGACTTGTCATCTTTCTCTGCAATTTTTAGATCATATATTTATTTACTTTCCTTTTTTCAGGTTCTCAGCCGTAAAATCTGACAAGTAGCAATTTCCGATATATTTATTGCGAGTTTCGTGTGAGAATCAGAAAATAAAATTGGCAACGACACTCCGGTGTTTCCGCAACGCGCGTGTTGTTTAGCGTAATTAAAATACCCATTTTCTGACTTTAATTTTCATGTTTCCAATCAAACTTGATTTATTTTGAAAAAATAATAACTAAAGATGTTGTGAACATAATTATACAATTTTATTAATTAAAGCTTTCAGAGATGGGATGGGTTCCCGATGAGTGGAGCATAGACCACGACACATTAATAGACGCTGGCGGATATGTACAGAAGCTCAAGTTATATCCATATTTTGATGCGGCTCACTATGTTCTAGTAAGTATTTGAATACCTGATTGAATAGGAAATAAAAGCTGTTTATTCATAGTTTTAAGATCCTACAATAATAAAAAAGAAATCACTAAATATAACCCACTATACATGTTTCCAGACATGCATATCAGTTCGACATGATCTCGGCCCGGAAGGAATATCATTCTCCCGAAAACATCCATTTTCCTGTTGGTTATCTTGCATGCTCATGTCGTTTGCTGGCAGTTTTCTCTCGTGCTTTCTCCTCGGCGAACCCATTATCTCACCACTCAAACAGCATAATGATGTGATTCTCGGCTCCATTGTCTGGTATCTCATATTCTATTCGCCATTTGATATTGTTTTTAAACTATCAAATTGGTTTCCAATCAAAGTGATATTATCAGTACTGAAAGAAATTCAACGGACTCATAAAATCGCTTCTGGAGTGAAGCATGCAGGACGAATCTATCCAGAGTCATATCTCGTGCAAATTCTCGTTGGAGTTGCAAAGGGAGCCGGATCCGGAGTCGTCAAGATTGTTGAACAACTGGCACGTGGAACATGGATTCCAACGAATCATGAAATTCTACGTCCATCATTTACCACAAAAGCATGTGTTATTGCTTCTTTGGTATTCACATTAGAGCGGCACAGTATGTATGTAACTGCTCCACACGATTTGGTTTATTTGGTAAGTTCATCACCGAAAATTGAAATTCAAAGTTATCTTGTTTTTAGTGCGTGGTTGGTTTCTTCATCTACTTCAAACTTGCATCGATCTGCCTATCCGTTCATGACGTTCTCCTTCCAATTGAGAATGTTCTCTGTGCAGTTTTTATGGGCGGAATTATCGATGCCTTTGCAAAGTAATGGTGTTTTCCTGTTAAAACGTGTAATATATTCATTTACAGAGCTGTTGATGCCACCAAACAAGCAATTCATAGCAATCGAATCATGTCAGAAGAAGAGATTCTTGCAAAAGAACGAGAAAAAATGCTGAAAAAGAAGAAAGCAGCTCTTCAACAACAAATGTCAAATGGAACTGACAAAAAGAACAACTAAATATAAAACCTTCGTGATTAAAATTGCCAAAGGCACCTTTCTTCCCCCTCTAATAATTATATTTGAATCCTTCCCTTTTCCCTCTCTCGCTTTACTCATGTTTCTAGTCAATACCGAGTCACAGCTTATAATTTCAGCAGCTATATCAACCTGCCCCCCGTTTAGAAGAATCTCTGCTCTCTTTCCTGTTGCCATTATTTTACCAAACTCACGCCATCTAACCCATTTGTTCAATTACCCTAATTTCGGGTTCTAACATTTTTACTTACTGCATTGTATTATCATATTTTTTTCTTTTTTGCTGCTTCAAATTAAACCATTTTTTACACAAATTATTCACATATATCTTCTTCCTATCCCCAGTTTTGAAACTGGCTTTGTATTTTTTTTTTCGCTTCGATTGGAAAAAATATAAATTTCTGAATATTTTTCAGAATGCATCTGGAACTCGATCTGAATGCATACCTTAAAATCGAGCTCGATCGAGTCGTTGAAGACGATGAGCAACAGTCAAGAAGCAACAAGAAACATACAGAGTTGATGATTCAGCTCACTGATAAAAAGGCCAGTAAGGCCGCTGCTCTGGCAAAGAAAGTTCTGAGATGGCCAATCGGACAAACTCTTCCAACGCAGATCACTTATGATAGTTCGGAAGAACAATTGATTGTGGTTGGTCCAACCTCTGAAGCTGTCGTTCCATTCCCGTAAGAATACATATAAGTTTACTATCTTTCTGCCTTCTTACAGAAAATCTAAAATCGACTCGTTGACAGCAACAGCTATAGCAAAACTTGGTGTGACCGCAAAAGCCAAAACATTCTCCTCATTCGCAGTCAATCCGATTGACACATTTGATGTTCGAACCGTCATGAAGAGCATTCAAAATGTCATAGAAAATCCAGAAAAAGAAAAAAGATGGAAGCAATTGACTGAGAAACTTGAAGAATGTTCGAATGGAGAGGCCAGTGGAGCTCTTTCGGCGATTGAACAAACTCAATTGATGGATGCAATTAGAAAGTATGCAGATGACGTGGATTCGGATGTGGAGACACTTGATGCGATGTTGGTTGCAGTTGTCACTGCTCGCATTCTCTCATATCGAAATGAAGACGTGTTTCTGCGATTGTGTGTTGAGAAACAGAAGACAAATGTGGTAGAAATTGTGCTTAATGATTCGGCGAGAGTCGTTTCTGAGTTCATTCTGGCGGAGTTGTTGAAATTAGCAGCTGGGTAAGTATTTCAATATTTATGTTCGAATTCGGGGAATTCTAGATTTTCAATAGTTCAGAAAGTACATAGGATACTTGCAATATCTCGCTTCAAACGCAATGTTGTGGGGTCAAAAATACACCAAAATATAGATCTCGGCGAGTTCTATGTCTGTGATTTACTACGCGCCGGGCTTGAATGGTTTTTAAGCCGTTTTCGGGTTTTTTGGCACTTTACCGGTCCGCGGCACAATAACGATCAGCCATCCGGCCCGTAGTAAGTCACAGGCATAGAACTCGACGAGATCTACATTTTGGTATATTTTTCAGCTCATAACATAGAAGCAAGTTACGCGCCGGCCCGGTTTGCGAGTATAATAAAAACAAAAAGTAACGTTTTCAAATTTCTTTAATGATTACAAAAGTACTTTCCAGAAAACCAGAAGACGAACGAAGAGAACAAGTGTGCCAAGTTCTCGCTCGCAACTTCTCCAAACAACCAATGACCGAAGCGACTGCTGAAGTTCTCACCGTTTCTGAATCAATCGACATCATGACATCGCTCACAGAAATTTACAGAGAGTTGTCTAAGATTGATATCAGTGGAAAAGCGTTGGCTTTGATTACAATACTTATGGATGCTCACGGTTCAAGAATCGTCTACGAAGACAAATTGCATCAAAAGTTCGCCGCTGTCAGCAATTTCATTATCGAAATGGTAAGGATTGTATTCATTAATTTATTAATTTTGCACATTCCAGCAATCTCTCGTTGGAACATTCGCTCGTTTGGAAGCTGCTATTGAGGAAACATCGGATTCACTGCCTGCTAGTAACGTTGTCATTCGTATTAATCCAATCGCTCATCCCATCAATTGGTAGCCCATCAAAGCCTTCTTGTTATTTCTTTTTGTTTTGTTTTTGTTATTGGAAATTGTTGATCTTGGAGTTTTTAACTTTTTCTGAACCCTTTTATGAATCTATCGTTGTTTTGATTATTTTCCTAGTTGCCGTTTTTCCTCTATGGATTATTACCATCACTAGCTGTCGTTTAAAGTTCAGAGAAAATCCGGAATCGATGGGACAAATGGATCTAAAAAGGTGAGATTTAAGGTGTATTAGATTTACTATTAGACAAGACACACATGTACTGACATCCTTCAATCACCTATTTCTGTTTCTTTTTCTTTTTCAAAAAGGTTCAGAACGGAAGCTAACAAGAACCAACCAAAAATTAGTGTTTCTCTCCCCCCACTCTACTAAACATCTGTCGCGAAAAACGACGTTGGCCATCTTCTTCGTCTCGGGAAAGCATAGATTCCCGGGAGTAGAAATAGCTAGAGAGAGATATATTGCAAGCGATATCTGGGGCGGCTCTGACTCTGAGAAATCTCTCATTCGTTGTGTGTGTAAAGTTCGGTTCTCTCTTTTCTTTCCTTGCTTGCGCTGTGCTTCGTCTCATTTCCACCACTGATTCGATAGGCAGTTGATAGAAGGAAGAGTGCTCTCTCCTACTAAAACACTACAGCTTTTTTGTTTACTTCGTCAAATTTTTTGCTTGATGAATTTGATGTTTTTGGAAATTTGGATTAAACTGGTTCTAGAAATGTAGTTACTGGTGCTCCTCCGGAGACATTACGGTTTCAAGATCATTCTCAATACAAAACTGATAGTGAGTTCTTTAGGAATTCGTTCCTCTTTACGAGAGCCAAACTAAAAAATTGGATTTTAGATTCTCATTGTTTTCTGAAATTCGAGATCACAGTACCTGAATTGCTAGAATAACTAAGGTTTTGAATGGCTTGCTCTTTAAAACGGTTGCCCTCATCATCATCAGTTATAGGGTTCGATTGAAAAATGAGTTTAACATCTAGAATGCAAAAAATTTAGTTAGTTTCCGATGAAAATTTTAGAGTCCTTGATTTTAACATCCTTCTTACAACCGCGCTCTACCGAAACCGAGGAAAACAGTGTGCGAAATTGAGAGACTCAGAGAAAATATATATTTTTCAAGGGAATTTTGGTGGAGCGCAGTTGTAAGAACTGTGCTGAGCTAATACATCAGATGAAGTTCATCTTCTCGAAGTCAACTTTTTAAAATCCAAAATTCTGAAGTTCTCACCGAATGCTATATCTCTTCTCCTCGAAAACTTCATTTTCTCTCCATTTATATATTCAAAAAAGGCCCTCCCGATAATCTTTTGCAAAAGAAGCTACTCACACTTCCTTCCGTTTTTAGAGAATAAGAGAGAGAGAGTGAGAGGATATGCGTTTCTTCGTTTCTCTCGTTATTTTTCTCATAAAAGTTTGCTGTTTTACAAACAAAAAATGTTCTGATGAGTGCTGTCACATTAGAATAAAAAGAAAAGTGCATTAAACTTTGTCTTCGTAAGAAAAAGAAAGCGAATCCTCTATTTCTCCTCTCCTTTCCCACTTCATTGACGTAAATTGGGAACGATATCTTCATTTCCTCTACTCTTATCAATTTCTTTTTTCTCCTACCTCACTGAATTTTAGTTATCAGACAAAAAGTACATGTGATGTCTGACAGAAAATAAATATAATCTTTTTGTTTCAGTCTCGATCAACTCAAACAATGGTGGTTCCGGAGAGTTTCCAGCTCGATCAGGAGATACTTCTTGATGCCGGTGCACAATTGCATCGGCTCAAGATGTATCCATACTTCGATGTTGCACATTATCTACTGGTTAGTTATCTTTATTCATTTAAAAATTGGAATGATTGGAAAAATCAAAAAATTATACTCGAATTAAAATCATGGGAATGTAGAAATGATTATGCAAGAGGTTAGGCAAGTACGTTCACTGTTTCCATTTTGTGTCCATTTTCAGTGTCTGTCCAATCTCATCCCAATCCGGCCAGAATCTCTCCTTGATACGATTGAGATATGCAATCTGAAAATAATGGGATAAACCTCAAGGATTTCAATCCTATATCCTCTTACCAAATTTGGAGTAGTTGTCTCGATATACTTCTTGATTTCTCCAGTGAACTGTGGAGTGTAGAAGATCTCGGCGAGGTGTCCGAATAGAGTAGCGTCGATCTAAAAAATTGAAGAATACTTCAAGTTCATCTCCAATTAAACAGGGAAGGTCGTGGAGTCAGTTTGGAGATATAAGACGTGACCTATGTCATTGGAAAGCTGAGAATACGCTGATTCAAAATATATATTCAGTTTTTTGCCCTCAAGGCCTAGTATTCGAGAAAAACGAGGTCAAAGTATGGAAAAATGACAAGTTATCACCTTTTTACACTCGAAATTTGAAAAAAAAGCGAGTCAGAAATGTGATAATTTATCATTTTTCCTAACTTTGACCTCTTTTTTTTGAATTCCTGGCCTCGAGGGCAAAAACTAAATGTATATTTAGAATCAACCTTTCCTCAGCTTTCCAATGATATAGGTCACGCACCATATCTCCAGACGGACTTCATGACCTTCCCTAGTAAGGCAACCTACCGTTTTGGGCTCATCTCCGAAGAGGAACGGCTTGTCAGCGAGTAGAACACAAACCGCATTGATATCCTTCTTTAACTCGGAAATTCTCTCCTCATTAGTCAATGTTCCAATCCATTGTCCTGCGCACTTAGCCTTCAGCTTTCTTTCGAAACGTGGAACAACCACTTTCTTTAAGAAGAATGCTTTGATTTCACTGAAAGATTTCCCATATCCAGCATCCGTTCCAATCCATTTGAATGTTTGACTACGAGAGTAGAATCCCATCCAATTGAGGTGATGTTCGATGAGAGTGTAGAAGGCGCGCTCGATGGATTTCTCTTTGGTAGACAACTCGTTGAGCTCTCTTCCTTGAACCTTTGTTGCCAGAGTATCTATGATGATTGAAGTATCAGATACTTGCTCCCCGTTCAACTCGATAAATGGCTGTTGGCCTCGATTCGACATATGTTTGAACTCATTGCTCACATTCTGAATTTACCGAATACACGAAGCATATTTCAGTTATTCTCACCTCATACTCGATTCCTGCCATTCTCAGCCATGTCTCCAATTTCAGAGAGTATGGAGA
This sequence comes from Caenorhabditis remanei, assembly GCF_010183535.1. Lineage (NCBI taxonomy): Eukaryota > Metazoa > Nematoda > Chromadorea > Rhabditida > Rhabditidae > Caenorhabditis > Caenorhabditis remanei. The sequence goes on from NC_071329.1 coordinate 13,497,210, forward strand.
AGGACTTGGGATACATCCTGTTCTTGGGAACTGAATCAGATAGACTTTATCTTGTTCCCAGTCTTTTTTGACAAGTTTTGGACCCTTCGGCATTCTGAATAGAAATTGTTGGAAGTCGAATTGTTAAGTGAATGTGTCGATGATAGTTACAGTAAGACCAACTGAAGTTTCTAACTGAAAAATGAACAAAGTTAGTTCGGATTCAATTCAAGTTTATTTGGAATGATGATAACTTTCTTTGGTAAAAGTTTAGGTTGACAGGTTTAAAAAAAAAGAAGAAATGTTGTTAGAATAGAGAATATAATACTTTTTGACAATCAAATTCCAGAATACACAAGTTTATACAATCCTAGACTCAGTCTTTCTTCCACTTCGTGTTCATGTTCATCGTCTCGGTGGTCTCCTCCCAATCTGGCCAGTAGTCGTCTCTGATGTGCTTCACGTAGACGAGAAGATTTGGTGTCTTCTCCTCCAAATGAGTCTTGATTTCTGGACTGAATTGTGGTGTGTAGATGAGTTGGGCAAGATGAGCGAAGGCAGTGGCATCAATCTGAAATCAGAGAGAATCAGATTCAAAGTTTCACAACTGTTAGATAACTTACGGCCTTGATGCTGTTTCCGAAGAGATATTTCTTATCTCCCAACTGAGTCGACAAGGCGTCGAGATCCTTTTTGGTTTGATCCAAAATCTCTTCCTTCTGGAATGTTCCCATTCCTTGAGCCTTAGCACGTCCGCGGACTGTACTTGCGAATTTCTTGACGAGAAAGTTCTTGAAAGCGAATCCCTTGATTCCAGTCAACTGACGTCCAAATCCTGCTGGGGTGGCGAGCCAGTTGAAATCTTGTCCACGAGAATAGATCGAAACCCAGCAGAGATGATGCTCAATAAGAGCATAGAAAGCTCTGGCGATAGCCTTATCAGCAGCAGAGAAGCTCTCCAACTCAGTCTTGTGGAAGTGCTCTACAAGATTATCGATGATGATCGAACTGTCGGCATGCTGACGTCCATTCAACTCGATGAAGGGGATCTGCTTACGAGCGGACGTCTTGCTGAACTCATTGTCGATATTCTGAAAACACATTTCTTTAATTTAGTAGTCCAAGACTAACTAATTACCGTGTATGGAATATCGGCGATACGCAGGAATGTCTCCACTTTGAATGCATACGGAGATGGAGTTGGAATCAATCCGGCTCTTGGGAATTGAATCAAATACACGTGGTCCTTCTCCCAGTCACGTTTAATCAAATTAGTTGACGGCATCTCACCTTCAATTACAATCAAAATTAAATGTGATGATCTCTGATGAACAGAAAAACGGTCTCTGTCAGAAATTATTGAGAGAAGAAAGAAAAGGAAGAAGAAGAAGAAGGCCAAAGATATCGGAAGAATTCGAGAAATTTTACAACAAGAATGAGAACTGCTACATTTTATTTATAGTTTTTGATGATGAATCATATGAAACAAAATTGTTTTCGTTTAATATCAGAAAAACCTAGATTTCGAACACAATAGAGACAATAGATGAAGAGAATTAGTCATGTTTGGTTTGGCAGGTGCAGGTATCAGACAGCCAGGAAAAAGAGAAAATGAGTGAGTGTGTGTGCACCCGATGCAGAAAAAGAAAAACAGTTGACAGTTTAGTCGAACAGAACAAATATGACCTCCTTGACTGTTGTGGGCAAGGCCGATTTGGTCGAGTGATAGCGGGTAAATGAGAAAGGTAGAAGAATAGGGAGAGATGAGTGACCGCAAGCGTCACCGACTTGGATCATTGCCAAGGTTCTCTTGGAGTGAAAAGAAGTGGAAGGAGAAGGTCAAATGACCTGTTATGAGAGGGGATAACTAGAGGATATATGCCAATGTCTCCGGAAACGTTCGGAAGATGTACGAGTCGATTAGACATAATCTGAGTACAGATTATATCGGAAAGATGACATGATTATTGGGTGGGAAGTACCCAATATCTTCGAGTGGACTAAAAACTAACTGAACGGAGTTTATGCCAGTTTTAATAATCTCTTATGGTTAGAAGACTTCTTCAAACTAATTATGGGTCTTGTTTGAGTAGGATCGCCTTACTAAAATGTGTATTTGCACTTCTGACTAACACACTCGAACCAAAGTTTCCTCCATTTATAACCAAAACTCTCCAGGAAATGACAGAGAAAAGTCACGTATGAAAGTGATAAGGAAAACACAAAAAGACACGATTTGACTTTTATAATCATCACTGAACGTCATTCAGTTCAAAAAGTACCTTCTGAAAAACAATCTAGGGAGGAACTCAAATCAAGTGTGTTATTTTCAATAAATATTGTCAACAACATCAATAAAAAGAGAGGAGATAGTAGTGAAAGTGTGAAGAGTTGAGTGGTTTTTGTGTATGAAGTTCTTTTGAACAATTCAAAAAAGTGAAGTAATAATGATGATGACAATTGGCAAAGGAGGAGAAGAGAAGGGAGATTCATACTGAACAAGAAAAGTACACACATCACAACAATTCTCGAAAAAAAGAGAGAGAGAGAAAGACCGAAAAATTGCAATGGCAAAAATTGGCCGCTATTTGTTTGTGTCTTTCCCAATACCTGCGCAACTGACGGACGACGATGCAAAAAGACAACCTCAATTGACGTTGAAGGTGAATGGACGATCGAATAGTCACGTAATGGGCGGGTTTCGGAATCGAAATGAAATATATGAGAAAAAGTGGGCGGGGCTATTGGGCAGGAAATTGAAATATAGTTGGAGAATTCGGTAGAGTAGGCGGGGCTTCCGTGTCGGGCAGATTAGTCAGTTGGCAGGGATACAAGTAAAGTTGAATTCCGGAGATGCTCAGAATTATCAGAATTATTCTTTGAAACAAAGAGCTCCCACAGTAACCCTACTATTCAAAAGTTGGCTTCTGATAACATAAACATATGAACAATACCCAAAAATAGTTCAATTGTTTCTCAGGAAGTCATTGTTGCAATACTATGTTGCAAACATCACAATGTGCAAACAGTGTCTTTTTGATGCCAGTTTGCACAAAATGAGTTTTGCTCTCTAGCTCATGGGATAAAATTCTGAGTAGTCGAAAGCTATTTTGATAGAATTCAAGACAACGATCTGCTCTATGTCACTCCAGTATCTATATCACTCACTTGTCCACAAAAATCGTGCTCTCTGCAACCGTGATCCTAATGTTTGAAGTTACTTCAAATATCGGCTGACTCAGGAAAAGTTATGTTTGTTGACACCAAAAAACTGACCTCGTGTTCCCTTCGATGATCTCATATCTGTTATGAAAGATTTTGAGTCATAGTTGCCACTGAGGGAACAAAAAACAAGGAAAATGAAAGAAATTGGAAAAAAAGAATGTTGGTGGGAAAATAGAAATATGTAAATAAAGATCATAAAAATAAGAAGGAAACAATATAAAATATGATTGAGTGTGAATCATCTTTCGGAATTCCAAACGCTATAAATATGCGAATGGGTTACTGTAGACAATTTGGGTTACTGTAGATAAGAATGGGTTACAGTAGAAAATTCGAGTTACTGTAGACAATTCACTGAATACAATAAATTACAGATGATAATCGAAGTCCGTGATGACTTGGGAAGTGCCGCTTCGATCTTCTCCCGAAAGCATCCACTCTCCTGCTGGCTCTCCTCAATGTTGATGTGCTTCGCCGACGCCTTCCTTGCCAATTTTCTACTCGGTGAACCTGTGATCGCTCCATTCAAACGACATGATGATGTGATTCTTGCTACATTTGTCTGGTACTGTGTGTTTTATGCACCATTCGATGGAATCTACAAAATTGCAAAAATCACACCGGTCAAATGTGTGCTCGCCGTGATGAAGGAAGTGAAGAGAGCGTATAAAGTGTCTCATGGAGTATCACATGCTGCGAAGTTGTATCCAAACTCGTATCTCGTTCAAGTACTTGTTGGAACTGCCAAAGGAGCTGGATCTGGAATCGTAAGAACATTGGAGCAGTTGGTTCGAGGAGTCTGGTTGCCAACTCACAATGAGTTGCTCCGCCCATCATTTGCCACCAAAGCTTGCGTCGTTGCAGCTTCAGTTTTAGCTCTTGAGAAGAGTGGAACCTATTTGACAGCTCCACACGATCTTATCTACTTGGTAATATTCTAATAAACATTCCAATTCAAAAGAATAAATTATTCCAGGTTATCGTCGGATTCTTCGTCTACTTCAAGCTCTCCGCTGTCATTCTCCACGTCACCGATCCATTCGCCCCAATTGAGAATCTGTTCTGTGCAGTTTTCATGGGTGGACTCTGGGATGCCGTCTCTCGTGCTCTTGCCGCCTCCCGTGATCGTCGTGCCGCTGGACATTCGAACGAAAATGGTTCTTCAATTTCCACATCGGAAAAAAAGGATCAATAGGTCAATTTAGTACTTTATTCTTTTGGAATTTCTAAAATCAGTATTTTGCTATAATTTGTTTCTTTTTTCTTTCCAACGAGTCAATCCATCTGCCATTTATGTAATAAAAGTTTTGAAATTTCTCCGACTTCTTCTTTGTTTTCCCTTTGTGTGTGCCCGTGTGTTGAATGATCTCACCGTTTGAATTTACTTACATTTATTTCCATTTCAGTTATTTTCAGACTTGCAACAGGCCGGGTCTCAGTGCAAAAATTTAGATTTTTTCGAAATTAAAAAAAAAAATTTTGCAAAAAAGTCGAATTTTCGTCTTTTTTTTTTTTTCAAAATATCGATAAAAACTCAAGCTTACATTGGATTTTTGATTATTTTTGACAAACATTTTGTGAAAAAATTGTATACATTTTTGACTCCGGGCTGAGATTTTGCAAGTCTGGTTAATTTAGAAAAATGAAAAAAAAACGTATTTCAGAGAAAAATGAGTGATGAGCAAGCAGGAAACGAATCAGAATCGTCCTCAGCGACAAGTTCAGCGTCATCTGATACCGTACCACCATTCTCAGAGATTCAAGTTAGCATTTCCTATCCAGAACAGCAAAAAATTTTGAAAAATTCAGATTATCGAAGTGAATCGTGACAATTTTTCGAAAATCTGGCCGTACATGCTGGTTTGTATCAAGTCAGCAGACTTTATTGCGATGGATTTAGAGTTGAGCGGACTCGGAGGTCAAGGATTACGGTCGAAAGATGTGCAGGAGAGATATCGAGCGATTCGGGATGCAGCTCATACTAGGTATGACAAAAGAAAACTTCTTTAATGAATTCCCTAATTTCAGAAGTATTCTCTCCGTCGGAATCACTACAATGAAGCTGACCCACAAATCAGAGAAACGTCGATCTCTTCGTTACGAGACTCAAGTGTTCAATCTTCTGACACTTTCCGAAAAACCATTCACAATCGAACCATCTGCACTTCAATTTCTCGCCAAACATTCCTTCGATTTCAATCGTCTCATTCAGTCCGGAGTTCAATTTCAAGGTGTCAACTGTCCGTTGAAAACTCTTTTCCGTGAACTTCTCGGATCCTCTTCAACTCTTTGTCTTCACAATGGACTCATCGATTTGGCATTTCTCTATAAACAAATGTATGGAGTCGATCTTCCAGAGACACTTGATGAATTCGTTAACAACTTGAGTGATCTGTTCCCAGATGACTTCTTGCCAGTAGCTGATTCAAAGTATCTTGCAGAGTATCAGACAAGATATACATCTTCTTATCTGGAATATGTTTTTAGAAGAACGTGAGTTTTCTCTCTTTGGAGGCTCGGCTTTCAAACGATCTATAAATTTGGTTATAGGTACTTTTGACTACGGGAAGCTCATTTCTGTAGTCGAAACCGGCTAAATGTCTCTGCGAGCCAAACTTTTCATGTGGTTAAGCTTTTTCACAAGGAATTCCAAATCGGCCGCATATCCGCCACCGCGCGGTTTCATTTGGGTGACCCTGCGGTTACCTGTGCTCGTACGTTGCAAAAATGAGAATATCTTGAGTATACTATTTGCCGAGTTGGAACGGCCCATACTCCCAGGGGGCATTGGGACAGGGGGCATCGTGCTCATAGGGGGCATTCACTCAGAGGGGTCACTAAATCTTAGGGGGCATTTCACTGATACTCTTAGGGGTCATTTCTCATATGCTCATGCATTGACCCTCATTCTCAGAGGGGTCATGGAAATTCTCAGAGGGGCATCATTATTTTCAGAAGAGGCATCAGTTTTCTCAGAAGTGTCATCAGAAAAATTGCTATGAAAGTTGAATACGGTTAGTTTTCGATGATTGGATGGCCAGATAAACTTGATTTCGCGGGCTTTGAGAAATTTTGATTAAATGTTATTTTCCTCCAAAAAGTTTTCCTTCGAAAAGATTCTCTCAATAATTTACAACCCCAATATCAAAGGCTCTTTTGCTATTTCTTTCTCGTATAAAATTTTTGTTCGTTTGTCAGAAAGCTTCTATTTGGATAATCTTTTCGTAGAAGATGTATTGAAATAATCAGTGTCATTAGTAACTTTTTCAAAAAACATCTATTTAATCATTGTGTAATTTATCGGCAAAAAATCATTGAATACACGTCGCAATGACTACATTTTTCTCAAGGACTACAATACTCATTGACAATCTCTCATTGACTATATCTACAATACTCTCCAAAAAGAACGCGATACTCGCAGTTTTTAGTTGAAAAGCAGTCAGCTTTGAGCATGTGCCACAGCCTCACTAATTGTCTCAATATTTTAATTGTTTATCTAACTAAAAACTTCAAGTTTCACATGCTTTTTTTAACTGTATTCAAAATGACACTAGATATCATTTATTTGTGACCTGTAGAGCATTTCGAAATACTTTTCATAGATTAAAAGCTGGCGGCATTTCTAACATATTAGAAAGATGGGGAATGTTGTGAATGATTTTTGGTGGCATTTCAGAATCTCTAATATCTAGCCTCACATCATTGGGCTAAAACAAATGTGAAGTCGATGAGTCTTTGTTGTCATTGAGTTTCTGCCAAATTTCTCAAAACACTTTTATAGCAATTTTTCTGATGACACTTCTGAGAAAACTGATGCCTCTTCTGAAAATATTGATGCCCCCTCTGAGAATTTCCATGACCCCTCTGAGAATGAGGGTCAATGTCCCCTATGAGAATATGAGAAATGACCCCTAAGAGTATCAGTGAAATGCCCCCTAAGATTTAGTGACCCCTCTGAGTGAATGCCCCCTATGAGCACGATGCCCCCTGTCTCAATGCCCCCTGGGAGTATGGGCCCATTTAGTCGGTTTTAATTACAAAAATGGACTCCCCGTAGTCGAAAGTACCTATAACCAAATTTATAGATCGTTTGAAAACTACGTCTCCAAAGACTTCCCTTGTAAGAGTCTTCATTCTAATTCATTTATTTTCAGCCAGGGAGACAACGAAATTGAGCGTCAAAACAAGAGATATCACCTTGAAATAGTCTTCCCAAACCCAGAAAATCGTCTGAAAGTGCTGAAAGATGCCATCGAAACAGTGGATGTCCGTCTTCCAGAAGGATTTCCAGATCATGCAATCCCTATCGATCTTCATATTCACACTTGCAAATACTTCGCTGCTCATGGGTTCTGTCATGCTTTGAGATCAGCGAAAGGATGCAAAATGTTGCATGACGTGGATGCAGCCATCGATTTGCAAAGAATTAAAGAGAACAAAAAGTCGTTCAAACGGAAGAGAAGATATAATAATGTAGTTGCTGAGTCAGTTGCTGAAAAGACGGGAACCGATGAGGCGGCGTGGAAAGATGCGAAATTCGAACAGCGATTGTTGACGCGAGATTTCAGAGAGCAGAAGAGAAATGTGGTGACTGGGTTGCATCGAGCTGGAGTTGATGCTTTTATGACTGCATTTGCAGTGGTTTATCAGCAGAGAAGAACTCTGATGACCGAGAATTCTGTGGATTTGCAGGTACAGTAGCAGTCTAAAGGTTGTAGACTTTGGCCGTTTTCAGTTGAAATCGTCCAACTTTGAAAGTGTGTCATAGTAATTCTGATTATCACATCCAGTAGGTTTTTGATGAATCAGGCAGATCAAAAGTAGAGCTTCATTTTTATAGTTGACAACTTTTTTGTACGGGCACTCCCTAAAGAGTTATGGTCATTTCAAGACAACAGCTAAAAAATCGCGCTATTTTGCACTGAAAATGAGCGATTTGAGGGAGAAATTACTTTGTCGATGTGTAACGTGCTAGGGAGTACTTGTTGTCAACTACAAAAATAAAGCTCTATCTTTGTTCTGTATAATTCATTAAAAATCTACTGGGTGTGGCAATCAGAATTACTATGACACCCTCTCAAAGTTGGACAATTTCAACTGAAAACGGAAAAAGTTCTTATTTTTTTGCATGGTACTGTAAATTTTTAAATTTAAAAAAAACCAAATTTTCACTTTCAGTACCTCAACCGTATTCCATTATCTGCCAAAGATCAGCCACTTCATCTCCGTCGTCGTCAGATAGTGCCAATAGCCAAAAAAGAAGAAAACGAAGAAGACGCCCATCTTGAAGCAATGAAAGAAATCAACAAGCAGAGAGTACATGTCAAAAAGAATGCATTGAATACCTAATTCTTTAACTTTTTTCTCTTTTGATTCCAAATCTATTTATTCCGTCTGTTATTCCCTAACATCTTGTTATTTTTGTTTTTATTTTCTTTCCTCTTGATCTTTCATTAAAAATCTCGTGTTTTGATTTGAGGCGGATGTTTTCATTCTTCAATATACACCCCCACCAAAAGACGGACAAAACGGGAAATCGGACACCTTTGATATCCATTTTCAGAATATGCTCATAGTCAATATAGTCTGAAAATCGATTCTTTTCTCTTTCACAAGTTGAGCAAATGCTTCTGAATGGGAAAGAGAGAAGAGCGGAGCAGAGAAGTCATACTAATAATTACTTCTTCTTTGACAGCCGACAACGACGACGTTGAAAAAAGAAGAGAAGAGAAGAAGAGAAAAAATGAAAAACACGGAAATTCTATGCCCCCGTTTTTTCTGTTTTCTCTCACTCTTTTTTTTGCTTACTCACTCCTCTTTTTTCAGTGTCGTTCCCTTTTTTGTTCGCTACTAAAATCTAATTTAGGAGCGATGATTTTTCAGTTTCGAGCGAACTTTTAAGAATCAAATATTCAATTTTTTCTCTATTTTTAAGAGTTTAATTCTCGAAATTTCAAAAAAAGGGTGCTCTTGGGTACCTCAAGTCTTGAAATTGAAAAATTTTATTAATTTTATTACCTTTAAAGGAGAAGAGAACGCAAAAGTTATGATCAAAATTATGATTGAGAGGCCCCCAATTTATCACAGTCCCGAGTGGGCTGCCACGTTCTCGAGAAAGCTGATCGGCAGTGAAACTCAACCGGTTGCGGTTTTGTACCCATACGCGATCGGTTATGAGTTCGGGACCCACAGAGTAATTACTTACCGAACTTTGAGCCAAAATGTTTTTTCGAGTTCTCACCAACTGGATTTCTAGGCCAAACTTAGCAAGTTTTTTTGAGCGGAATTTTTTCGAGAGTGTTGAGAAAAAGAAATTTTGAAATTGTTTTAAGACCATAAATATTGCAATTTTGAAGCTGAGCTGCTCCAATTCCACGTTTTCGAATGAAAAAAGGGTCTGATCCCCTTTCGGAATCCCATCCGAACCCTAATCCATCACCTTTTCCGATTCCTTTTTTCCCCGTTTTCTTCTCTCCAGATATCCGAGATTTGTCTTTATTTATGAGGGCACCCAAGACCAAATCAAACGGAAAAAACGAGAGAGATGGAACAGAAAAAGAGGAGAGAAGGAGCACATGGGTGTGTGTGTATATGTGATATTTAATTGAGTTCCTGCATTTCCATTCGTTCTTTTCGCAGCTTCTTTGGTTTTTTTTGCTGTGAATGAGCGGGAAGAATAGGATAATGTGATTTTGACAAGACATAAATTGTTCTATTTTGAAGGAAATGTGAGTAAGGACTACAAGACGCTTTAAAGGGCTAGAATTTTGAAATGGGAAAGAGATGGCGTCACCCTGTAATTAGATGAAGGAAGTGGTGATAATGAATAGGTTCAAGTGTTGTTTGTAGTTCAGTTTGACAGACTTGGAATCTTGTAGAATTTTAGTATTCGTAGTTTTGAAATTCAGCGATTCCGGGGTTTTTTGTCTGTATTCTCATCATTCTAACCGTTGCGTCCTACAGTAATCCACGGGAAACTCCTCTGATTTTACATTCCTTCCTCAGTCTTACTGTTTTGAATATCAGCAAAGTGCTATATAGCCAACAAGATAAACACAGTGCAAAAGGTTCTCAACTTTGGCTGTTTTCAGTTGAAAATGACAAACTTTGACAGTGTATTTCAATGCCACTTGATTGTCCGATAAATTGAATTTTGCATGGGTTAGACAGATCAAAAGTAGAGCTTCATTTTTGTAGTTGACCATTTTTTTGTACGAACACTCCCTAGCAGGTTACAGGCCGGCGATTGCAAAGTAGTGCAATTTTTGACCGGTTTAAATACTTTAATGGACTGTAGTGCTTGTACAAAAAATGGTCAACTACAAAAATGATGTACTATCTTTGTTCTGTCCAACCCATACAAAATTGAGTTTATCGGACAATCAGGTGACACCGAAATACACTGTCAAAATTAGTAAATATGTAGGTTCCAAGCTCGCTAGCTCCAATTGAAAGATAAGTCAAAGGATTTCGTTAGGGCAGGTTTGCAACTGTTATTTTGAACGAATACAAATCGGATCTTGATCTACCGAAGTTATTTTTAAAAGAAGTCTTCAAAAGTGAATTCATGAAATTTACAATGAGAAATAATCCAATCTAGAAATAATAACTCTTCCTGAAAACTCTTTTTTTGTTCCGGGTGAGTACGCTGTCCCTTGTTTTTTTCTCAATCTCAAATTCTGAGTTGTCAGATTCATTCAATATTATTCCATATTCATTTTCCCACATCCGTTACGAAACTGAACTTTAGAAAAAAAAACACTTTTTCGCATCTGCCTGAGAAAATCTTCTGAAAAATTCTATAATTCTGAACTTCCGCTCCCCCCCCCCTCCATTCCAAAATCGATTCATTTAATTAGATCTCTCCATTGAAAAACCCTTCTTCTTCTATTTTTTAAACCAATTATTATTCTTTTGTGTGTGTGTATGTCAGAGAGGTTTTCTTCTTCTTCTTTTTTTTGCTCTCAAATATCCAATGAATTTACAATGAGCCCTCACTCCAGAAGACGTCGAGATTCTTTTCGTTCCCTCCGGTCCCCCGTCGACACAAAAACCCAGCAGGACATTCTTTTTAAAAACCACGACGTTTTTTTGTTCTTTTTCAAATTTTGTTGGGGAGTTCTGACAGCAGTCGTTTTTTGTACTCGGAAAGTGATATCATTCTTGTTTTTTCTTTTGTAAAAATTGTCCAAATATTTATGTCTGAATCCAAAAAATATCTAAAAATAGAAAAATTCATGAATAATGCACTCTTCATCGGCTTCTGGATTAGAAGTTATTTTATAGTTTTAGCTTCTGCAGATTCTTTTTAAGAAGACGTTGACGTCTTCTGGAGTATCCATGCTCATTGAACCCAGAACCATGTTCATTTCTCATTTTTACTCGATCTCGTCATCAGAAGAGCAAAAAGAGGGAGAAGAGCAAGATGAAATTGAATAGAAAATGAAACTTTTCCTCTCCTATACACATACAAAACGTCTTCTCCTTCATTTCGTTTTCTGCTTCATCTGGAAATGACATCTTCTCATTTCGCACGACGACGCTTCATATTTCCAATTTTTCTTCGTATGATGAATATGAACAAGTTATTTTATTATTGGTGACAGAACTTTGTCTTTTTTCTCTTCATTTTTTTCCTTCATTTTTCACAAAGACAACAGTTGACTCACACTTCTTTTTATAGAAGATGTGCTATATTTCACTAGAGTTTTTGTAGTTGCGGCAATTCTAGACTTCATTAAGAATAATTGCCTGTCTGTGTGTCCATTAGTCCAGATATCCAGATGTTGTACTGGTTTTATTGAGCATCAATCTTCCGAAGTCTGTTTCGACATTGTAGCACGGTGTCATTGATTCTTACAGTGGATCGGAACTTTGACTGTAACTAGTGTTTGCACAAAAAAACGACCAATTACAAAAATGAAGCTCTAATTTTGATCTTCATTTTTGTAGATAACAAATTTTCGTACGGGCACATCTTAAGAAGCTATCAATTGTCAAAACCTTTCTCGCAAAACCCTTTTTCAGTGCTAAAAAGAGTTTTTAAGCTATTTACTTTGTCTGCCTGTAACTCTCTAGGGAGTGCTTGTGCAAAAAAGTTGTCAACTACAAAAATGAAGATCAAAATTAGAGCTTTATTTTTGTAGTAGTTTGTTTTTTTGTACGATCACTCTCTAGCAAGTTGCAGTCTATTAAAGTAAGTCGGTCAAAAATTCCACTACTTTTTCACTAAATATTCGCCTACCTGTAACTTGCTAGGGAGCGTCCGTACAAAAAAGTTGTCAATTTCAAAAATAAAGCTCTAGTTGTGATCTATACACTTCATAAACAATCAATATTGTGATACCATCAGGGAGGCCGTCTCACACTCACAAAGTTGACCATTTTTAACTAAAAACTGCAAGTGTCGCATTCCTGATGTGATCCAGTACTGTAGGTTTTCCTACCCCGTTGTTTTTTGTAACCTGATGATAACTTTCTTTTTGCCAATATCTCAAGCTGAAATGTATCTTCTTTCAAAAGTTTGAAGCAATCTGTAAATCTTATCAAATATCATGCTTCTGGATACCCGAAGATTAGGAAAAATCCCTCTCCCAAATGCTCGCATTTCCGGTTTTGATCTCGACCAAAAAGTGATTTCGTAACATGTTTTTTATTCACGCCTTCAGGTGAGAGAGCATCCGGTTGCGCAAACATTAAAGAGCACGAATCTGAAAGAATTCTAGAATTAAAGGAGGACTGAAGTCATATTTTTTTATTTCAGATTCCGATACTTCAGAAAATTCTGAACAACTTTCATCATTGGAGTATATGCTAAAAATCGCTCTAAATGCCCTAAATTCACGTTTTCCCGGCTCAAAAGGAGCCTAGGTGGAAGAGTTTTCCCATGCGAATTTTTGCCCCCGTGTAGTCCTCTCGGACAAAATTATTTCTTTTTATTTCTCGATTTTTCGTTTTCTTGCTTTTTTCAACAAAATTTCGTGTTTTTTCTTCTTTTTTACGATATAAGTTGACAAGAACACGAAATTTTGTTGAAAAAAGCAAGAAAACGAAAAATCGAGAAATAAAAAGAAATAATTTTGTCCGAGAGGACTACACGGGGGCAAAAATTCGCATGGGAAAACTCTTCCACCTAGGCTCCTTTTGAGCCGGGAAAACGTAAATTTAGGGCATTTAGAGCGATTTTTAGCATATGCTCCAATGATGAAAGTTGTTCAGAATTTTCTGAAGTATCAGAATCTGAAATAAAAAAATATGACTTCAGTCCTCCTTTAATCAATTAGAAAAAGTATTCTTCATCCCAAGTGGTTACAAGTTGCTTTTGCAATTTTTCTTCCTTCTTCTTCCAAACAAACTACCGTATCCACTCTCCCTGAAATTCCCCGGAGACGCCGACCCCGTCCATTCAATCTATCAAAAAAACCGCAACCCGAGAAATAGAACTCAACCAAAATTTTCGCAAAATAGGCGTCTCGCGGCGCAAAAACTGGGCATTTTTGCTCTTTTTGCTCATATTCAAGTCAGTTCCATCTTCTCATCTCTTGCTCTCTTCTCTCATCTCTTCGTCATCTCTTTTTTCTCACCTCCATCTTTTTTATCCTCTTTTCTGATTAATCCCGACGACGACTTGACAGCACACCGGATGTGTACATGAAAGTTTTTGCTTCTTTTTCCACATCTTCTTCTTTTTTTTGATTTCTTTTTTTTTGTCGCTTCCAATTCATTTTGGTATTTCGGTATTCCAGGTAGCATATTGATGAAATGCACGGTTCGAAGAGCGAGTACGGTTTTCGGAGACACGCTTTTAGCTTCGCTAGACCGGTAAGAACTAATCCACTCCTTGAATCCTAATCCTTTTTTTATTTTCAGACGGATTTTCTTGGAACAATTCGAGAGGAGACACGTGAGAACGCTCGACTGATTGATAACTTTGACGGGGTTCCCAAGAAAACGAGTACTATGACGAAATCGAGAAGTGTTCCGAAGAAATCAGCCACTTTTCATGGATTGCATGACTTGAGAAAATGCAGTGAGTTTTTACAGAAGAAGGGAAGATTGTTCGAAATGGGGATGGAAGGTTACGGTAGGGACTTTGTAGAATAGAGATTAGAATAAGAAAACTTATGCATTTTGATTCTAAATTGAGACAAGCAAAAACTGAAACCTTCAGCACCTTTGGATCATTCACATTATAATTTTTGATTGACAGCCTACTAAAATAAAGATAAAAGTCTTCTGAACTTACTAGGGAAAGCCATGGAGTCAGTCTGGAGATATGGGACGTGGCCTATATCATTGGACAGCTGAGAAAACGCTGATTCCAAATATATATTCAGTATTTGCACTCGATGTCTGGTATTCGAGAAAAACGAAGTTAAAGTTGGGATCGCTGACAAGTGATTACCTTACCGAAAAAATATCAGCAGCATGGTGTGGGTGGTAGTGATGAGGCGGTTCAAAGTTTAACCTCGTTTTCTTTGACCTCGAATCAGCGTTTTCTCAGCTTTCCAATGATATAGGTCACGTCACATAACTCCAAACTGACTCCAAGACCTTCTCTAGTTAGCGAACTGAAGTTTGGGACAATGAGACAACCCCTGAGACCTCGAGACACCCTTGAACTTATCCATTCTGAGCAGGAAGTGTTTTCTGATTATGGGACTCAAGCTCACTATCAGTCTGAAATCTTCACATCCGGAATATTCTTAAAATGACGATTAGCAGTTTGGCCAGATGCACAGAACAGAAAATAACGTTCTCATCTGGAAAATCTTGAATTTTGTCTCCTAGCCTACCTACTTGACCCCTCGCTCTCCAATATTACTGGGGGAAATTCAGATCCCGACTGATTTTCTTATCCATCCTCTTTGCTCAAAAATAAGTTTTCCTATCAAAAAGTGACCTCTGCTCCCCTTTGTCTTCTCTCCTCGAGTTCTTTCCTCCTGCAAACTCTTTTGTTTAGTAGTAAAAAAGGCAAATCGTAGGTGCAGAGCAGGAAAGAAAGGAGACGAAGAAGTTCAAAAACAAAAGCATCGCTTTTGAAATTCCCGCTCTTTTTCTCTATTGTTCTCTTCTATTTACTGATCTTTTTTGTTGTTGTTTACCCCCTGGAGAGCTCTCTGTGAGAGAGGTGCTCTCTGTCTAAATACTTAGTAGTAAAAGAGTGAAAGAGGGTCAGAGGCACTGATAGGAGGAACGGCGGGGACAACTGAAGAAAATAGTGTTGGAGACGAAGAGACGCAGGAATGATGAGCACACAGACATACACAAAAAACAAGTTTGTTCGTTTTCCCGCCCATCTTCCGGACTGCTCTGGGAGGGCTCAACTTTTTCTTTTTTCTCGAAGAAGTCAGATGACCCTTCGGAAAGAGACAACGAGGTGCTGAGAACTTGTTAACTTTTTCAGAAATGTTTTTTTCTGAGCAACAATCTTTCTTATGGTGCCTTGAGTCTGGAGATTCGTTAGAAGCTAAATATATTACTTTCCGAAAACTTTCAAGTTGTTGTGAGGGTTAGGAATTTAGGAGGTTCAGGAGAACTCGCACTTCTGAAATCAGCTAAATGCAAGGAGGTTTCGGTTTGAGGGTTCCTTTGCAGAATTTTCGTTTTACTGAGAATATCTCGCATTTAGAAATAGTCAGTCTTGTACATTCTAAAATTCCTTCTAATAAGACGTTACTTTTCTCTCGTAGACCTTTGTGATGAAGCGTCCCTTTCTGTGAGATTATGAACGAACTTCCAGTAGGATGGTTACGGTAAGAGTACTGTTTCTAGAACTATTCAGTTTATAATACATTTCGACAACTGTCAGACTCTGACATGATAATATAAGCCCATGGGTTCGAGTTTTACGAGAATCTAGATCATGCCTAAAATTTCATTTTTGTAAGTATTCTCCCCAAAGATCGGCTCCCAACTGAAGATCAAATCTTGAATCGATGCGCCTGTACCTTTGTCAGTATCTTTATATCAATCGATAGATCATGCCTAGATCTTTATTTTTGTAGTTGGCACCATTTTGATAGCTCCGCCCACTTTTGAGATACGCGTCTTTAAAAATTAGTAGCAGACGAGAGTGCTTAGAGAAGCGAGAGAGTTTAAAGACGTATATCTCAAAAGTGGGTGGAGATATCAAAAAATATTCAAAAAAATTCAAATTTTCAAATTTTTGTGCTGTGACCCGGGCCGGTGAAAATTCTCAAATCGGCCCGGCCCGTTGCAAGTATGCTAATTATAAAACTGGTTCTGACATCCCAACTCTGAGAATTTTTCACTAGACTGTACTTTCTATATTCTCAGAACCCCCTCCTCCCCTAAAACTTTATTTTTTCTGCTCCAAAAAAACCGAAAAAAAACTAAACAATGAAAAAAGTTGAAGAATCGAAAGCCCATCACTCAAAAAATGCTGTTTCTGTCTCAATATTGCCTTCTTTCCCCCAAAAACATATCCTCCTCTCCGTTTTTTCCCATTTTTTCGTTGTTGTACAGGACAGAAAATCTCGAGAGACTCATGAATTTTTTGGGGGATTCTTCGTTCCATATATACATACAAAACACTCAAAAAACAATACTTTTAATTTCCAGAAACGTTCGCCTTTTTTTCTTCTCATGTTGCTTTTTTGTTTTTGTTTTCTTGTTTAGTTTCCAAACTTTCCTGGATTCTTGAAAACAGACGAAAATTTTTGAAAATCTGAGACAGAATAGGTCAAAATTGAGCAAAAATCAAGACACCTCCACACTCAATTTGTGATTTTTGTCTGCTCTAAAAGTAGTTGTTGAACGCTTTTCAACAAAAAACTTGATTCTATTCATTGTGTTGCAGAAGTTCAAAATTGTTCAACACACATTGTGACAACTTCTTCTCCGTCTTCGTCATCTGGTTCAACGTCTTCTGCTTCTACGACGACGACATCTTCAGAATACAAAGTGAGACACGCCATTCGCTATGTATTGAAGCCTGCTCGATGAGCAGTTCTTTTTTGGGAATGGGGTCGGGGATGGTTTTGCAGAAAACAATACTTCCGTTTTTGGAGTGTTCCAAGTTTCGGGGAAGATCAAAAGTAGAACTGAAATCTTAGGATTCTTAAAACAAAAATTTGAAGATGGGCTTAGGGACTAACTCTGGTTTTCTAAACCGCAACTCAAGAAGATACAGTAGCGATCATAGGTGAGTACACCTGCATACTTTCATATGTATCTCAGCTGAAATAAGACCGTTTTGCACAAACTTTTTTTTCAAAGATAGCTGAAACATTCAGCAATACGAAAATCAGTTTTTTGAAATAGTTCTAATTCTGATTTTTTTTTGATAATCGATTTTTCCTGATCCAGAAGTCAAAAGTGGCGCCTTCGGGAAAATCATCATAACTCATTAAAAAATGCTCCAAATTAGTCGAAACATGTACCAAAAGATGTGTCTTGAGCTTTTCTACAAACGAACATCAAAAAGTTACATTTTTAGAAAAAATAATTTTTCTAATTTTTTTCACTCAAAAATTTTTTATTCCCATTTTTTCCTACTTTTCGATATTTTCTGGCTACAAAACAAAGAAAGAATGCAGAAATGTGTTTGATTATGTGTGAAAAAACACTTCGTATCCAGTTTGTGAGAGGTATGTTCGTTTTGTAGCCCGAAAATATCGAAAATTAGGAAAAAAATGGGAATAAAAAATTTTTGAGTGAAAAAAATTAGAAAAATTATTTTTTCTAAAAATGTAACTTTTTGATGTTCGTTTGTAGAAAAGCTCAAGACACATCTTTTGGTACATTTTTCGACTAATTTGGACAATTTTTTGATGAGTTATGAAAGTTTTCCCGAGGGCGCCACTTTTGACTTCTGGAGCTGTGGCACGATGCTCAGAAAGTAGAATGCCAATTCAACATCATTTTTTGTTTATTTGAGTGTTTTCCAACATTTTGACATTAAAAACTCAATAACTCCAAGAGAAAAATAAAAAGTTTTTTTTTCGAATTTTCAAATCACGATCAGGAAAAATCGATTATCAAAAATAATCAGAATTAGAACTATTTCAAAAAACTGATTTTCGTATTGCTGAATGTTTCAGCTATATTTGAAAAAAAAGTTTGTGCAAAACGGTCTTATTTCAGCTGAGATACATATGAAAGTATGCAGGTGTACTCACCTATGATCGCTACTGTATGAGGTGGGTCATTAAAGTGATATTGGTGATATTACTTTAAAAAGTTGTATCTCGGAAAATAAATTTATTATAATTCAGCAGACTATCAAAAATTGCGAATTTTTCAGATTTGTAAGTTAATTTACATGTAGAACCCGAAAAAAGAACTTAATTTTCCAAAACAGTTTCATACTGATTGAGCTGGAAAAGCTAGGTTACAAAGAGTTGGCAGAAGAAACAGCTCACATATTCTAAATCTTGTCAAAAAAATATCCTGCTTTCTCGAAAATGAAAGGTTTCATACGGGTCTTCGACATCTTTTCAACTCATCGAAATTTCAGAAAAAGGTGAAGAGATTGCACTCGCAACCTCCATCCTCCCCAACGTCTTCATCCACATCAACATCGAATTCCTCGTGTACCCCAACGTCCTCCACCACCACCACAACTTCCAGAAAACGTTCGATTTTCTATGAGGTTAGTTTCCGGAACTCTTTCACTCCATTTTCTTGTTATTTCGTGTTGTGCTCTCTTGAATTAAATTATAGAATTATAGACATCATAGAGAAAAATAGAAAACAACTGAGTGAGAGAGAGAATCAAATTGTTTCTGCTTGTTTTTCAAGACTATTTTCAGTTAACTTGATTTTTCATTGAGCTTAGACAAAAGAAAAAGGAAGGAAAAATGATAGGATTGGAAAACACAAAGGGCACTTTTCCTTGTTTTTTGACGATTTTTTTCTTTTTTTTTGGTGGATGGTTCTGACACGTCACGAGATCTACTGTATCTGATTTTGAGCGGTAAGGCAGCCATGAGCTATTAGCACGGCACACTTCTTACAACCGCGCTCTACCGAAACAGAAAAAAATGGTATGCGAAATTGAAAGACTCAGAGAAAAATATATATTTTTCAAGGAAATTTCGGTAGAGCGCATTTGTAAGAGCTGTGTCGAGCTAGTATAAAGTTTCACAAATGCCCTTTTTCAGAAGCAAAATTCCCCAAATAATGAAAATTTCAATCTCTGATCCAAAATTTGTGAAAAATTGTCTGAAAACTGACTGTTTCAGGGCAAATTTGATTAAAAAAACCGCTTCAAAAATGTTGAAAATTCAAAAATCTTTTTGAAAAATTTTGAATGGAAAAAGGTATTTTTGCTGTAAAAATTGATTTTGATGTGAAAAAACTGAATTTTTAGCACAATTATCCAATCCAAACGAAGATATATACTAATGAATTTCTGAATCAAAACTGACTGTTTCAGAATGGAATAAGGGATTACCGTAAATACTGTATTATAACGGCCTGCCGTTATATTTTTCATCTGTCTCCGAGAGAAAGATTGTGGTTTCAGATACTCATTAAAATTAAACGAAAAAACTTTTTTGGACATTCTATAATAATTGCTGAACATCTGTTCACGTTGATTCTTATCAGAACCAAGAAAAACCACCGAAATAATCATATTCTTGCATTCTGAGTATAGACGGGGTGCCGTTATACTACATGTGCCGTTATAATACTGTATTTACGGTATGCTAGTTAAGAATGACATCTTCTAGTGATAGTGGCCCTTTCAGTTTCAGATTTGATTCTAGATTCACTAGAATCGTTTCCTTTTTCTGAAGTTCTCCTTCAGATTCTCCACCTTTCCAAGATCCCGACCCATTCCATCCTTACCACCACTATCTGAAAACACCGGGACAAAGTGGTTGTGTGGTGTGTCTTGCAACAATCTTTCCTCTCTTTCCAGTAGTTTTTCCTCTTTTTTCTTCTTTTCTTCTTGTCGTTCCTCCGAAAATTCCCTTCCGCTCCGTGTCCGCTCTTCTCGCTCCTTCACGTCTTCTTCTTCTTTTTTCTTCGTCCATTTCCGGGAGGCCCCGTCCTCCTCGGTTTGCTTCACACTCCCGAGTCTTCATCTTTTTTTTCTGGTTGCTCCACTCAGCTTATTTCGTAAATTTATAATCTCTTTTGAAATCTCGAAAGTATTGAGAAATTTCCAATTATAAAGGTGTCTGAAATCGACTACGGTATTTAGATTGTGAAATTCTGTCAGGTAGCAGGTGCCCATGCGTCAAAGGCACGCCAGTTTCCACCCAAGAACTTGAAAATTTCGGGATAATTGTCCTTCTACCAACCCACCTCCAATCCCACCCCGAAAACTTCCTTTTTCTGACTCACAGCTATGAAAAAAAATGAAAAGCAAATAGGCGGAACTAAACTTGGAATATTTCTTTTTTCTCTTCTTTCACCACCCACTCTCGGACCCTCAATCCAATAGAAAGATGATGATTCTCTCAGTGTGTGACCACTACCAGAAGAGTGTTCGATTACAAAAACATCCGTTTCATTCTCAATGTCTCTTTCTGATTTGTTGGCTCTCCAAAATTTAATTTAGTACACACGAATCAGTGATTTATTTACCAAGTGGTGGGTCAAATGTGTACATGTATATATTTGGTTTTTGTCGTGGGGAACTGGACTACCAGAATTTGAGACATCCGGACACACAGACCTGAATTCTTCCGACTACTATCATCTATACTCTCAGTTTTCTTGGAACGGAGACGCCTCTTTCTTCCCATTTTCAATTCATAACCTCTCTTCTTTTTCCATTCCCCTCTACTTATTCATCTTCTTCTTTTTTTCTTCTTCTTCTCCAAAATAACTCGTTTTTGGAGGTTTTTGGCATGGAGAGTCTTCTGTCAAAATGACACTTTTTATATATCGAGAAGAGAGACTTCTGCTCTTTTTTCTACAACTTCCTAGTAGTCAAACAGACCAGTTGATAGGGGAGAGATAGAAGGTTTCTGTTGGAAAATGCACGGAATTAAAAGGGATAAGAGTTTGCAGGATTCTAGAAGTCGTCAAGGGTCGATTTTGACTTTTCCAATTTCTTGAGAGCTGGAAAAATGCGATGTTCTAAATGGGATGGTAAACAAGACAAATATAAATGAGACCGAAAACTTTTCGGATATCAGAATTTTAAAGTAAAAATAAAGTAGAACTGAACTCTCTTTAAGAATTGCGAATTCCATTTTGTCCCATGTAACAGGATAAAAACTCACGTATCTAAAACGACAATCATATAGAATTTTTGAGCTAGATGCGCTGAATCATGGTCTCATAATTGCTCACAAAATTTTCAAAATCAAGATTCATTTGATTCTGATAGTGAGATCCATAATATGACCTTTTTCAGCCAGAGAAGGCTCAAAATTTGACTATTCTGAAAAACTGTTCAAGTGAAAAATACAGAGAATTTCAGTTTCTTCAACTCGAAAATCGGAAAAATGCTCAAAAAACATTTTTTCTTGTTTAAAATCTATTAAAAGTTGAAGAAACTGTGACCGAGTCATACGGATTATGACCTAAGTTTTTCAGCATCTTGACAACCAAATCGGCAACAATTTTAGCTTAAAACTTGCAATATGTGAGATTTTGGATCAGAAAATATCCAGACATCCACTTTTCCGTCTGAAATTCGGTAGGAAAGTTAGAGAAAATGGGGGCCGAACTTTCCCACATTGTGGCCTAGCTTCCCGGTTGATCACCCGTTTTCATGTTCTGAAAATAAGAACATAAAACGGTACTGTACCTAGAACAACCCTAAAACAGCAGTTTTTTCTTCAAATTTTCATATTTTCGATTCCGAATGTACCCTGAACAAATATTCGAACCCCAATGAAACTAAGCCTGTCTTTCCAAAAAAGTCCACATGGTTGAAAACAGACTACAAAATACTTCCGTTTGCCCTTTGGGGGGCACAGAGCAATAGAAACCGAAAAGTGCAAAATCGAGAACAGAGCAAATTTTGTTTAACTCATCCCCACACTTCCTGGGTATTCACATAGTGCATTTGACCTATTTCGTGTGTTCGTTGTGTCTCTTTTCTACATTTCCCTCTGGTAATATCTCAATTTTGAATCTGTTTATAAAGAGAGATAGTCTGTTCCCTCGTCCTCCTTCTTTTCCTCTTGAGCGTACTCGTAATTAGCATTTGCTCTTTCTCTCTCTCTTCATGCTTCTTCTTCTTCTGCTCCATCTTCTTCTTCTCCGTTTTTGCTCTTCTTCTGTCCCCTCCATCCCCCTCCTTTTTGCCTCAGGATCCTAATAGATTCTCGCATTTCTCCTTCAGCCACGACATCGTGTTTCTTCTCGATTTGTCGTGGGGGGACGTCTTCGTGTGAAGAGAGACGCTTCTCCATTTTCTCGCCCTCCGTTTTTTGAAGATTTTTAGACCCTCCTTTTCCCGTTTTTTAAACAAAATATGTATGAATGGTGGTTTTGTCAGTAGGGAAGAGACCTGGAAGTTCTTTACAAGATTCAGAATTCTTTCACTTTACTTTTGAGATGTTTTCCAGAATGTTATCTGTAAACTTTGGCTGTTTTTAATATAAACTTTTTCTAATGTTACGATCGAGATACGGTTTTTGGATATTTGCTCCACTGTACTCATTCAGAAAAAGTCAGAACATGAGGCTTAGAAATTACTATTTCTCAAAATTCAGACATGTCATGAGCCGGCCCGCTCGGCCCGTTTTGAAACATGTTTTGAAGAATTTTTTAAATTTTAAAAAGTTTTGTTGAAAAAATTATAGTTTTCGACTTAAAGCTTAAGATTGAATCAAAAGGGAAATATGTATGACAATTTAAGCACTTTTACTCTAAATATTCGAAAATTTCAAAAATTTTGTTAAAAAAAGAGTACTCACTTTTGAATCTGGGCCGACGGGCCGAGTCGGGCGACCTGATTTTTGATAAGTCTGTAAAAACGTCATTTTTCGAAAAACATATTTTCTGGCTGTATATTCGTACCTAGAAAATCGGAATCTGAAAATATTAAACAAGATTACGGTAGATTCTAATATTTCCAATTTGAAAAAAAGATTTCCTCCGAAAAATTCTGCAAGTCCCTCACCTTTCAACCAAAAACAAACGTTTGTCTCCATAAATCCAGAATCTTCTCTAATCTGAAACTTATAAAACCCCCTCCGTTTTCATCTAGATCAGTCTGATCTTTGAGAAAGAACCCCACGTATTTTCCCCCAATTTTTTCTCTTCAAAAGCTCATATAATCCCTTTTTTGATCATTAACCCCTTCTCATCATTTCTCTTTTTTTTTCAACCGAATATCTATATTCCGATTCCAATTCCTATAGCAAAAGACTGAAAAAGAAAAAGAAAACGTGACTGGAATAACAAAAAGGAGCAAATGCAAAAGTTGGTATGAGGAAGGAAGGAATCGAAAAAAAAAAGAAAATGACTCATCTCTCTATTCCAGTCTTTTTTTCAATTTAATTGGCATTTATTCATTCATTTTTCACTTTATATACCTTGAAGAAAAAGAAATAATGGAAGGAAAGAGACGGAAGTCAACCGGAACTACTATAACTCAGTTATTTAGACTATTAGTTTAAAGTGGTTTAACTCTAGATGGGTGGTCCCACGGACCATATGACTGAGGACGACTCTTGGGACAGAAAGATCTGCTAATTTGATTTTTTCTGGTCTTTAACAGGAAGACAATGATCACTTCCGCAAACTTACAAAAGGATGGCTTTTGGAAAGTTTTAGAGGTCACGCCCCTTTTTTCGACGGTTGAGCTGGTAGTGGCTGATTGGAATTACAGAATTAATATTTGCCGATAAAATCCATTTTTGTAAGTTCTATTCATTCTGATTCATTCTGATTCCGTTTTTTCACGAGTTCCTAAAATCGAAAATTCAGCAAATTTTTTGGTTCAGAAAGTAAAAATTTGGCCCCAAAATTGTCTGTATTTCCAGATGTCCGTTTTTGAGTCTAAAATCTTATTTTGGTACTTTTTCTGATCCAAAAAACCAAAAAAACCACCACTTCTCCGAGCCCAATTTTCGCGATTTTTTTTTCAAAATGTCCACTCAATTTCAAGCTCAAAATCTTCACATTTATGAAAATCGGAGCTAGAAGACAAGTTTTCCTGAATTTTGATTTTCTAGGCCACCAATTAGAAAACGCTGACCCTGAATCTGAAATTCCAGCTACAGCAGCTCCTCTCTAACCTTATTCTCCTATATCCATATTTGAAAAAGCAACCAAAACCAACAAACTCTCATTCCCGTTCTCATCTATACATAGTTCCCTCCCTCCCCTTTCTCTCTCTTATTCCACCACCACCTGTCACTTATTTTGACAAAAGAAGCAGATGGAGATTGAGAAGATATGAATATATTTGACAATTCTTAATGGACGTCTGTTTAGATAGGATTTGTCATATTCATTTCAGTTTCGAGTTTTGGAATATATTTTCTTTTTTTTTCTTTGTTTTCATGTAGATCACAGGTTCAGTTATAGTACACATGTTCCTGCATTTTAAATTAAACCTCCTTCTTTTTTTAAAGTTCTTCCTGACTGAAAATCCAATTTTCCAACTTTTCAAGTGTACTCACTTCTTCTTCAAAAGTGCACGAAAGTATCAAAAAGTGCCACCGAAAAATCTTTGAAAAACGGGGAAAAACCCGAGAAACGAAGAAACGAAGAGGGATTAGCTGGCACAGAGTTTTGAATTTTTGATGAATTGCTCATATGCGAGTGAGAGTGCCACGTCAGAGTTATCGAATAGACGAGAGAAAGAAGACTTCATTAGATATTTCTTGTCATTCAAAAAAATGCCATTTTCTAAGAGAAATCTTCTCACAGATTTCTTTGGATTGATGTTAGGTCTTGAATATTTATTCATTCACTTATTTCTTTGATTTTTGGTAGAAATAGTTAAGAATTTCTAGGAAATGAGCCTTTAAGGTCTTGATTATATAGACAGCTATGGAATTTTGTGATTTTGATGTAGGCGTGGCTTCAGGGGACATTTGGACATCCAGATATCCGGACAGACATGAAATGAAAACTTTGTTACTGGATTTTTCTTAAAAGGGAAGTCCTCGAAGTGCCCTCTTTCTAACGACTCAATAATTTGGCACTTGATATTTTCTGCTAAATCGTTCTGGAAACCGAGTTATGAGCCGTCAAACTTTTCCTATCGTTAAGTTTTTTTGTCAATTTCTCTTTTTGTTCAACCAAAAAGGATCCTAGTAACACCCCTAATGAGAAACGTCAATTTTTCAACTTTTTTTTCTGAAAATTGCTGAAAATTAAAATTTCTAGCAAACTAAGAAGACGTGCAACTTTGTAAATAATAGACCGTGAAGAACAAATTCCTCGAAAATCTGAAATCATTTCCTCGATAAATCTCAATACACTCAATTCCATCTTTCCTAATCTTTTCAACGAATAATAATCCATCTCCTCTTCTTTTTTTCTATCTCATATTCTCTTTCTCTCCTAATATATCTTATTCAGAATATCAAGAGAAGATAAATGAGAGAGAAAGAGAAGAAGCTTTCGATCCGAATGCATCATTTAATTTCCGTTCTCATTTTCCATGTGCACTTTCTCTTTTTCTCTCTCTCTCTCCCTCCTCGTTCTCTCTCATTTTCAGTCTCATTTCCAATTCTTTGTTGTCCTCGTACCGTCCTTTTAAGCTCCTCCTTTTCCTCTGTTGAGTCACATGCTCTCTCTCATTTTCAGCTCCCAACTGGAACCCTTCCATTTTGTTTTTTGTTTTTCAATTCTTCCCCTCTTTCCCCTTTTCCACTATCATCACGGACAAAAAATGAGCAAATAAACAGAACGAAACAAGAAATGAGCAAGTGAGAGAGTGTGGGATATTAAGAGACGCAGACAGAATGGTCCTGTTTTCTGAGTGCTTTCAGAATATATCTGGATCTGAATTTTAGGAGGGAGGGATTTCAAGTACGTATTATTGTTTTCAATTATCGCAGATTTTTTATCCGAGATTTCATTTTTTGGTTTTTTTTCTAAAAATTTGTGGTGTGGTGTCTATTAGCTCGGTACAGTTCTTACAACTGCGCTCCACCGAAATCCCCTTGAGAAATGTCTATTTTTCTCTGAGTCTCTCAATTTCGCACACAATTTTCTTCGGTTTCGGTAGAGCGCGGTTGTAAGAAGCGTGCCGTGCTAATATCACATAGCATCGATTTCCTTGATAAGTAAAAACAGATGAGCATAATTTAAGAAGGTATCGAGATTTTGCAAAAAAGGTTACGGTAGCTACAGTAATCAAAATCAGAAAATCTGTGAAAATTGACCTTAATTCTAGCCTGTAAGAGATCATTTTCGTCTCAGACACGCCAGCTCCGAATATCGAATATTCAAACTTCTGCCTGGAATTTTCTGATCTGATTCTCGTTTTATTCCCTCTCTCAAGATCACCCAAATGACGTGGAACACATCAAAAAACGTGTGGAACTCTATCATTTTTTTGGGGGAAAACCTGCAAGTTCTCTTCACTTTGTCTCTCTAACATAAAATGAGATCGAATTTCAAATGAAACCCCGCCAAAGTTCAGTGTGAACTCGAAATGAATTGTGTCAAGAGCAAGAGAGACGCATTTGTCTTTTTCTTCTTTCATGTGTAAAGAAGTCTTCAATTTTTATGATGATGTACTTGTCAAGATGACATGAGAAGAGAGAGAGAGAGCTGAACTCTTTTTTGAAATTTAGAAAGAGAGAGAGATAGAATTTCATTTCTTCTTGTTATGAACTCCCTTTTTCTCTATTTTTGATTTCTGATTGATGACAGTATTGACAGTATTTCTGAAATTCAGTGTTTTAGAAAACAATTTAGGAGTTGTCTGCCTGTCAGGATTCTGAATATCCGTAACAAAAATAGTGTTTTTTTCGATTTTTCATGAAATTTTTTCTTATTTTGTACTCAAAAACTGGTTTCTGAAGGTCTGTCCTTGAAATATTTACAGTTTTCATACAAATTCATCATTTTTGTACAAAAAAACTCTTTCTGCAGACAGTTTTCTTGAAATTTTTCAGGAATTTTTTGGTTTTTTCGGTCCAAAATTTTCGGGCAACCCTGGTCTAGAACCGCATCAGATTTTTGGTGAGAAATTTCTGATCTACAAACAAAAAAAGAAATTTTTACACGTTCCGTTTGCCTTAACTGGCATTTTTAAGAAAATCCCTTGAATCTTACTGTAGTTTCAAAAAACATATTTTTTCTTTGAAAACACTAAAATCATCGGATGTCTGTAAAAGTCGGATTTAGCTGCCAATATTGACTAATTTCTAAAAAAAAATCACTTTGAAAACAGTGAATTTTTCAAAATAACTTGTTTTGAGTACAACCGTACCCTTTCGACGATAAAATCTGCAAACGATACTTGCGTATTCTGCAAAACAACTGATGACATCCATACATATCTATAAACTGGAAAGTTATAAAGA
Organism: Caenorhabditis remanei; assembly: GCF_010183535.1. Taxonomy (NCBI): domain Eukaryota; kingdom Metazoa; phylum Nematoda; class Chromadorea; order Rhabditida; family Rhabditidae; genus Caenorhabditis; species Caenorhabditis remanei. Next base: position 13,524,848 of record NC_071329.1, read on the forward strand.
GATAAACAGACGAAAAAAGAGAAAGTACAAACGACATCAAATCACTGGGGGCATCATCAATCCATCTCTCTTTCCTCTTTTTTCGAAAAGTCTGTAAACATAATTGTAGTGGGAATGAGAAAAGAGACTGGGAGGCAACAAGGACTATGGGAGAAGAGGGGCAGGAAGCGGGTTGCGAAAAGGGAACAAAACCACCCAAAAACATGTGATCGCTCACACACAAACAGACACATACGTCTCAGCATGTCCAAGCGTCTATCGTTTCTCTTCTTTTTTCTTCTCATCTGTTGCTTCTTGGCTGCTTTTCGTTTTTATCACTCCCCTGACCCCCAGTCATTTCGGTTGAGAAGATATTGTTGAACATTGAACCGTATCTCTTCTTTCCTTTTTACTTTTGGTTTGTATTGGGTGTAGAAAGTTGAGGTGGAGTACTGTAGATGTCTAGATTCAGAATCTCCTCACAACATGGATCATTTGAAAAAATCTGACACTCCCAAGCCTTGTAACAATAATTGATCACCGGAAAATTAGGATTACTGTAGTTTTGATGCAATTTTTTTGCATCCTAGATGAAAATTAACAACTTCCATACTTGCAACGGGTCGGCCCGTGGAAAATTTATTTTGAACGAAATTTTGAAATTTTTGATTTTTTCCGAAAATGTAGAATTTTTGACTATACTTCAGAATTCAATCAAAAGCTAGTTATGCATCAAAAATTGATTTTTAAGGTAAAATTTCTATGCAATTCAAAACATTTGGTAAAAATAGGTACTTTTTCTGGAAGCCGGATCATCTGGCCTTGCCGGGCCCGGCCGAAAACTCGAAAACTTGCAAGTATGAAATTTCTAATTCCGAAGGACTTTCTGATCAGGAAAAATTAAGATCAGCACTTAACCTACTGATACGTTGATATGAGAACTGGTACAAATTAGAACCGTCTTATCTAGATCGCCCCTAATAAAACTAAAGTTAAGAAGTCGTTCTCATTCGAATTAGCTTCAATCAGTTTCTGATACGGCGGATAATAGAAGTTCCACAAATCTGCTGTTCAGATTATGAGTTAATTTGATTTTTTTGCAGAAATGAGCTAGCTTTGGGATCATACCCAGTGTCTGAGAAAATATTGTCAGTGTATTTTGGTCAGTGTATTTTTGTCAGTGTATCCTTTCCCTGCTGGTTTTCAAAATTTCTTTAATTTCTGTTATTGCTTATGTTCATCAAATCAAGAGCAACATTTTTGCAATTGACCACTTTTTTATAGCTCCGCCCACTTTTGAGACATGCGTCTTTGAAGATGCTTACAGTGCTATTGTCTCGAATTTTTGTGGATAGATAAGAGAAATTCCAGATTTTCAGTTTTCAAGATGATAATTTTTTTTCTAGAAAGCGATAATCTTGGAACTTGCTCGATTTTTCAAACATTCGACTAGTGATCTTTTATTCTAGATTTTCCTTAAAAAACCCGAAAGTTCCAATTTTTTGCAGACTCTCTCTCCGCTCTCCTCCTCTCTCCCTATCCCATCAAACTCTCTTTCCCCCATTTCCGTAAAAGATGTTCATTCGTACCTCCATATACGTAGTACAAGACATTTTTCACTCATTTTCTTGTCTCTCCTTCATGGACCCACACATTGTCTTGTCACTACACTAAGACCTCCCCCAATGCAATCCGGTTCGAGTGATTTATGAGCAATTTATATTCGCTCTCGTCACGAATAGAAGATGGTCAAAAAGGGGAAAGAGAAATGAAAGGTTTCCACCCTCTTTGCGGAGAAAAAAACGGAAATGGTTTGTGCATTTTCACATTTTCATTACTCATTTTTTGGTTCCGTTTCTTTTAAAAGTGAGCTTCGGAAATGTTCTGAAAGTTCATGATGACTAGTCACTCTAGTACGGAAGTAAAATATGAATCATTCATGAGTTTTTGCGAGAGTTAATACTTTTTAATTATTCTGAAAAAAAAAGAGAAATCAGCTATTCTGATAGAGTACGAATGACTACGTCTTCTGAGACTAATCTTGGACTTTTAAGCTTCAGAATTCTAAAAAAAGGAGTCACGCTCTTTTTTGAAAACCGGCCTTGTCCATGTGATTATTTCTGATAAAAAATCTGTTCAGAATCGTTAAAAATCTCTAGAAATGCGCCGAAAATTGAGTAAAAATTCCAAAAACGTATCAAATTTTAGCAACAAAAAAAAACACATTTTTCCAACAAAAATGCCTCAACAGCGTTCGGTGTCGATTTATGCCGTAAATCTACACTAGAATGGGGTTTTTAACTGTGAAATGTTCAGAACGGTTGATGGCCGAGTTTCTGCAAAAATTCAGCGACTGGATTGCGAATTTAGCTGAAAATTTAAGATTTCTGGTACAAATCTATGTATTTCAGCGATTTTCCTTTGGAAACTATTACCAAAAACTATTACTGATTTCAACTCATCTGATAGCCCACTGCTCAGTTCAGCCCCAAAAATAGTTCAAGCCCTCAAGAACTTTCAGCACTTTTCATTGCCTCAAGCCATTGTCTATTCTCATCAATCCCCTGAAAATGCTCTGAAAGTTCTCCTGTCCCCAAGACTTCAAATGAATCATTCATGCTATTCCAGATATATACTTCTCCCTGTGAATACGTATGGTCAAAAGTACGATTTTCCCTATTTTTTTCCCATGAATTATTCTCCGAGTCTAGCCGGGCGTTCCTTTTCATTTCATTCAATCCAAATCCATAGAAGAATAATTCACCTGAATGATGAAAATAGTTATCGAGTTCAAAACTCGGAAAAGCTCTCTGCTTCTCTCTACCTCTTTCTCTCCCCAAAACTACCGGAAATGCGTCTATTTCTCTCCTTCCCCAACTACTTTCTTCTTCAATCTTTTTGTCCCAAAAATATGAAAAGCAACAAAAAGAAAGGCCTCACTCTCTCTCCATTTTCGAAAGGGGAACGGAAATTACAATTCGTTTGTGTTGTGTGCCCCTCCGCTATACATATGTACTTCCTCTCCTACGTACGTATACGTTTTCTGTAATTATTACTTGTGAGAAGGTGTATGTCTGGAAAAGGCCTAGAAACCTCCCTGTAGAAAACTAGTCCCCTCTTCAAAGATCTAAATAAAACTCTTTGATCTTTTCTCTACTATCAATGTCCATCATTTTCTTCTATTTCTAGGACGTGAAGGACCTTTAGAAGAAGCGCCTTTCCTCTTAAAAAATTAATTTGACCCCTTGACATCTTCCTCTCTGATACATGTCTTTCGTTGACACTCTTCCTCTTTTCTATCCCTCCCAAATTGTACATATTTATGTCCCTTTTCTTCTCGACCCAACAAAAAAATTTATTTTTCCAGATGGGCGAACGAATTCGCCTCTTCTCAACAGCCTCGTTCGTCTCACCTGCCACCACATCGACGACGAGATGTAGTGAGCCGACAGAAGGGGGCGGAGCTTCGTGTGGTGGAAGAGCAGCGATGACAGTAACAACGAGTGGGGGTGGAACAACGGTTATCGGACTGGCAAAGTCACATTCTTTGAATAGTTTCGACGATTCGACTGGTGAGATTTTGAAGTTTTGAGTGACTGAAATAGGAAAAAAAGTCGATTTTCTATTTCTGATTCTCCAAAAACTGCAGATAACGTTCTCACGGTTTAAATGACTAAAAAGTTGTAAAATATGAAAAGAGAAACTTGATAACTCCGCCCACTTTTGAGATATGCGTCTTTAATCTGTTGCTTCTCTGCGCTATCTCCAATTATCACTCTTTAAAGGTGCGTTTCTCAAAAATAGGCGGAGTTATCAAAAAATTGTCAACTAGAAATATAAAGCACTAGACGTATTCTTTATGCTGTATCAAAATGGATACCAGGAGAGTTGTTGGGAGCCGGTAGCAGGTTCTCAAGGGAGACCATTTTTCAATTTCTTGGAAAAATTATTTTAAAAAATTCTCGAAATATCTTGAATATGATACTGGGGACGACTTTTTGAAGTTTAATTGGAGGAGTTCAGATATAGTTTTGTAATCCGGATGCTTAGTAGAAATTCTGAATCTTGGAATTTTTAGATGTCTCATCTCCAGATTCTTCGTTAGACAATTCTGTCCTACTGTGATAATTCATACTGTAGTTTTCCGTATTCCTTCTAACAATATCACTGATTCCCTTCTCCACACTCATCCCCCTTCCCCTCTTTTTCCACTCAAGACCTCCCGCACCTTTTCGGTAAATATTTTTGGAACCAACAAGCCTTGTTTGCTTGCCAATTCGAGGGGGTCAACCACCTCCCCGTCCTTCTCTAATAATAATTTTAGTATTTCCAAATACTTTTTGTGCTCTTCGACGCCTTTAGAACACATCATCTCTTCTACTTGACCTACCTAATTCATTTATTTTCGTGTCAAAAGTTCCACTTCGTTTAAACTGAGAAATTGGTCTTCCCTCTCAACTAATTAGTTGCTCTTTTTGCTCTTTCATCCAAAAAGTTGAAACTTCCCAAAAAAGAAACTTTGCTCCATTCCTCCAGGTCCCTTCATCTTTTTCCCATAAGAATGTACATATCTCCGTTGTATTTTTTGAATAATTCATCAGTTTCTCCCCCCTTCACCCTCATTTTGCTATTTCATGCAAAAAACACCATTAGTCAAGGGAAAATAGAAGCGAGATGAGGGAGGAGCTTCTGTAATAGGAAAATGAAAAACAAAAGGAGAAGAAAAAATGAAATATGGCATTATAAGACGTTATATTTATTTGTTTTTCTGTGCCTTCGACCCCTGTATTCCTAATTCCAAACCTTTGAACCAAACGTGCTCCATTGAAATTTATTCTGTAATTTCAGCGCCTGTCTTCGTCTCAACAACAACGACGCGGTGTCAATCGGGTAGAAAAAGTCATCATTTCAACCATCTGAGAAATAATTCCGGTGTAGGGACGACAGAAGAAAATCGAAATTACGAGAAGAAAAAGTCGAGGATAGACGCAATCGGGTCACTTTTATCATTGCCTAGCCACGACGAGGCGATGAGTAATGCAGGTGAGCATTTTTATTCGGAAAAATAGAAAAATTCCGTTGCGGGGAATCGAACCCTGACCTTGTGAGTGAGAGCCATAAATTCAAAACACTACATATTCGCTCGGCACAGTTTTTATAACTGCGCTCTATCGAAACGCCGTCGAAAAATTTCGCTTTTTCTGAGTCTCTCAATTTCGCACTCAATTTTTTTCGGTTTCAGTATAGCGCGGTTGTAAGAAGCGTACTGTGCTAAAAGCAAAAGGACTAATAACGGCCTAATGACGTCTCAAAATATTCAAGCAGAATGAAAACGTATTTAGTAGAGAAAAATCACTGAAAATTATACAAACGTAGCTTGAGTATTCTTTGAAATTCTATAGAATTATATTTTAAACCTTAATATCATATGAGCAAGAAACAGTGCTACTAGTGGTTCAAGAATTCTAGCTACATACCGCAACGGATCGTGATAGGTGTCGCCCCTCACTCACGTAAAGTTCGAGAAGAAACCAAGAATTCAAATTTGCCCCACCAAACTTCTAACTTTCTAGACTTGCACTATCCAGTGATCCGAAAGATCTCATTGTTTTCAATCTTTTGTTATAACGAGTCGACGGGTGCAAACTTTTGGAAAGAATTCATTATCCTCTTCCCATTTTTCTTCTCTTTCTCACCGTTTTCCTTTCATGACCAATACACGTGCCAAGTTCAAATGAATTTCCATGTTTTCCATGTTCACTTTTCCATGGAGGTCAATCAACTAAAAAGGACCTAATCAAACAAAGTGCTTTTTTCTTATAGGAATGGACGCGATGGATTTGGAAAAAGGACTTGAAAAGGACGTCTCACAGCTGGGAATCCTTTGTCATCACTGCTCGACAACTGATTTAACGTGTCCCAAAACGCAGAAGGTACATTTTTTATTACTTTGAACTTTAAAGAATGGGGAGTTATTGCTCATAAAGTGGGAGAATTGGAAGAAAACAATTAATTGGTGAACTGAACTGAACGTAGCTTTTTTCCAATTCGAGGAGCCATAAAATGTGCACTATTTGTTTGTTCGGTTTCGAAGAAATGTATAGTTCTTTTCGGGGTCATCTTTGGAAAAAAGGGAACAACAGGGAGCTTTGTCGCCAGTTAATTTGTTTCGAACAGCTGAGAAGTTAGGTTACTGTAACTAAAGCAATTCTACAGTACCCTAAATAATGCAGTAAAAATGAAGGAAACTTGTTCTGAATTTTTAGCAAAATCTCAAACAAGTTCCATGTCGAGAATTCTGTAGATCAGACCCTACTGAAACTTTCATACTTGTCAATGCCCGGACCAGGCCGGGCCTTATCAACGAAATCAAGGCCAGAGTAGTTGGCGCCAAAATCAAGTTCAAATTGATTTCCAATTTTTCGAATTTTTCTGAATTTTTTCGCGAAAAAATCAAATTCTCGACTATCAATCAGTACTTACAGAATTTCGCAGACTTGCAACGGGTCGTGTCACAGTACAAAAATTTGAATTTATTAATTTTTAAAATTTGTTTTTCGATTTTTGCCAAAAAAAACGACTGGTCGATCCGGACAGGGCCGATATTTTGAAAGTCTGAAAATTCTGAAAAATCATAAAAAATTATGACATTATCGATGAAAAATTCAAAAAAATGACAAAAAAATTTGAAAAAATGTGTTCATTTTTTGAAGCCGAGTCTTCGGGTCGGGCCTGGACGGCCTTGACAAGTATAAAAGTTGTCATTTTTCAGAAAATTCAAGATTATCCTGGAGTTCCAAAACTTCCTGCTAGCTATTTGACCACTTTGATAAAAACTATCCGTATGTACTGTTTGCCATTAGTCATTCCACTTTCCAAATTTCCCCCAGTATTCTCTTTCTCCGTCCAATTCAGTATCATAATACAGATGGCAAACCAGAGGTTCCCCTCCAATAGCCTTCATGTTCATTTTCAAAACCAGGCATTATCCCTCCTATGTCAACCTGTCCAACAGGTGATGTGAAGATGTTTCAAATTCAGAAAAACGATGGTCATTTCCATTCCTCTTTTATTTTCTTGGGTCATAGATAGACTCTCATTACTTTTCATTCTTCCCCATCTCAAGGGCGTTCTCTCTTGTCTCCTTTTTTTTCAAAGTTAATCGTACCAGGCGCGACAGGTGCTGAGTTCAACCATCTGTCGAAGGAGACAAGGAGTGTATTTTATGTTCCCACCCATATCACTATATAGTCCCGGCCTCATTCTCATTCTATTCGGTTCTCTTCATCCTATTCTTCTTCTGCTAAGAAAATAAGACAAAATGGAAATGGTGTGTTCCTTCACAAATCCCCCCTATAACCCTCTATAACCCTTCCCCCTATACAATCTATTTTCAGGAACTACCATCTCCATCTGCTTCATCCGTCTACTCATTGGCACGTTCCGATATGTCGAATGAGCCGTTGTGTAGGATTTGTCATTGTTGTTGGCCACCAGATTCCAACGATCCACTGATTTCGCCGTGTAGATGTTCGGGTTCACTGCAGTATGTACATGTTTCATGTCTGATGGTGAGTGGGGTTTGAGGTTTTGAGGGATGCGACTGGAATAGAATAGTGGGATGGAGAGTTTGGGTTGAGGTTCGATATATTCCTGGAAAACAGACTTGCCAAAAATCGGGTCAGCCTGGCCCGGTCGGCTCAGATTCCAAAGTGGGCACTTATTATTTTTTTAATGAGCGACGGATGCTTCCATTTTTCCAGTTTTTCAGTTTTTTTCCAGTTTTTCATGCTTAAAATAAATATTAGAAATGATAATATGAAAAATACTTCCGAAAGTTCCAAAAAAGGGGTTCACATAACTGGAGTATTTTCTAGATCTATGAATACCTAATTCCTCCCCTGACGCTCTTTATTCATTGTCAGTGTCGCCTTCCTAACTACCTGCAAGGGCGCGTATCTCTAAGGGGAAAATAGCTACAGAAAAGTTATCAACTAATAAAATGTATACTATTTTATGTAGATTATTTTGTAGTTGATAACTTTTTGATAGCTCTGCAGGATTCTGAGATATCTGCTTTTGAAGATTGAAAGCGAGAAAGAGAGATCACAGAGAAGCGAGAGTGCCTGACTTCTTTGCGTCTCTCTCGAGTTTGCTTTCAAAAACTATTTAGCCCTCCCAAAGGTAATCAAACTCTCATCTCCAACATTTCAATATTTCTAGCACTGGCTCGACATCTCTTCTCGTAAACTGCACCGACCAGCCATCTGTGAACTGTGTCTCTACAAATACAGAAGACGTCGAGTGTTAAAGGTAACTCATTCCCTCCTCTCTTTCAATCCTCTCCTTTTATTACAGTACCGTGAAATGAAGCTTCCACAATGTGCTCAAGCGGATATTCGATTCTATACACTCTTTGTTATTGCAATTGTTCTCATGATCCTTTCTGCATTTGCCACTGTCGTTTGTTTTCAATTGGAAAAGAGTTACGGGTTACAAGGAGAGATTAGGAATCGGTAAGCTCCATATATTCCTTCTTAATTTTTCAAAAAAAAAAACTGAAAATCAATTTCAGAACCCTATCCCCAATGAATGTGGAAGGTGTGGCGAGTGATCTGACGCCTGCAGCTCCTCCTCCTCCAGCTCAATTATCTCAAGTAGCTCCGAATACAGATGAAACGACGACGTCAAGTGTGGTGTTAGGTGCCAGAAAACGAATCGGTTCGTTCTATTTTTAGGGAGTTTCTGATCAAAGACATTTACAGGTGATATAACAGTAAGTGCCTCTTCAAAAGACGAGTATAATCGGCGTGACGAAGCCGAAAATGTGTTATCGACGGTGACATTGATTGCCGCAATGGTCTTCTTCCTTAGCTTTTTCCTCGCCATGTATGCTCATGTTAAGGTTTGTTTTTTTGTTTTTTATTTCTTGTGAATTATGGTTGAAAAACTGAAAAAAAGTCCGGTCGTGACTTTCCACTTTTTCAAAATTTTATGAACTTTCATACAGTACCGTTATCAACTTTGCCTGTTTTCAGTTGAAAATTACCAACTTTGAGAGGGTATTCCAGTGCCACCTGATTGTCTTTTTTGTAGGGACACCACCATGAAAGTTACAAGTTGTCAAAATGAAAAGCTCCAAAATTTCACTATATGCATTTCAGGGAGAAATAACTTTGATGGTCTGTAACTTTCAAGATAGTGCCCCTACAAAAAAAATGGTGAACTACAAAAATAATATGCTATTTTTGCTCTATCGAGCCCATACAAAATTGATTTTATCAGACAATCAGGTGACACCGAAATACACTGTCAAAGTTGCTCATTTTCCACTGAAAAAACCAAAGTTGATAACCTTTTGAGCGGTATCAAAACTATAAGGGACTAGTTTACCATCCTCTGATTTTCTAGTCCACTTTCCAAATCCTTTCGAAAATAGTCTATCCCCTCTTTTCCCAAAAACCATTCCCATTTGTCACCTTTCTTTCCTCTTTCCAACCTTTTACCATTCACATTTCTAACAACCTGTAATTACCGGTGACTGGTTCTTTCTAATTAAACACATTCTCCGATCACTTTCGGCTTTTGCCTCCTTTTTTTTTGCATATTATTCCTCATTTCCTCACGATCCCATTCATCTCCAATCATGGAGAAAACATCGAATTCAATCTCTAATTATTTTCAGTCGGGTCTATCGTTTTGCGGATATTTGACACTATGCTGGAGTTCGAATCTTGAATGGTCAATTGAAGAATATAAACACTCGAGAGACACACAATATCTCAATAAACTCGAGGAGTTACGGAGGAAAATTAATGGTGAGTTTTCAGGCTTTTAGGGGTTTCAGGCTTTTAGAATTTCCTAGGCTTAGAAATAGTGGGGTCGTAGCTTTAGGCTTCTTAAGCCCAGGCTAGGGAAAAAAGGATCTTAGGCTTGTTATGCTTAGACTTCTTCTCAATCTTAGGCTTAGGTTTCTTATATTTAAGAAGGCAGCGGAGTTCCAGTCTCTTCTAAACCTTCTAGACCCCTCTCGTGATTCTCGAAAAGACCACCCATGACAATATAGAAATAAAAGAGCGATAAGAGTCATAAATTTCAATTCAATTCGTTGCCCGTCCTCAATATTTACCTATTCAAATATATGAATGTGTTTGTGCTTATGTTGTTCCAGCTGTAGAATTGGCCTACAGGGGGGACGAATACTGCTGCTTTCTTCTCTCTCAACTAAGCCGCGCATCCTATTATGTATCGTTATTAATCCCCCCCTTTCCCTTTTTCGTTGCCATTACGTCTTCTATGAATACGACCCAAACAAATCATTCGAAGAATAGAAACGAGAGAGTGAACATCAAAAAGGGGGAATTATTTTAGGGTTCTTGGCATTCTAAAAACGGAAAATTGGAAAAAGGGGATCTGAAAATTCTGGAATGAATACTGTAGGAGAAAGAGAGTACAGTACCGGTAAAAAGATTGTAAACTTTGGCCGTTTTCAGTTAATATTGTCTAAATTTGAGAGTGTGTCATGGTAATACTGATTAGCCTACCAAGAAAATGCTTAATGGATCATACAGATAAAAGGTAGAGCTTTATTTTTGTAGTTGACAACTTGTTTGTACGGACACTCACTAGAGAGTTATGGCCATTTTAAGACGACAGCTTAAAAATCGCACTATTTTACACTGAAATTTGTCGAAAACGGCTAAATTTACAACCTTTTGACCGGTACTTTTTTAGTAATCGGATAATCAAAGCACGCTGAAAATTCTCTATAAATTTGCCTCCCTCTGTCGCATATCCTACTGAAATCTAGATAGAATCTAGTTTTCTCATTCCCCCTACAGTTTTCGATGAACAACTTAACAAGTGCACTAGAGCGAATCTACAATTTCTTGGATTTTCCGCCTGAAATCCCAATAATTCTCGCTTCTCTCCTCAATTTTACAACAACCAAAACTTTCATTCAATCGTCTCTTGTTTTGCAGAAAAACAGAAGAAAGCCGCCGATGAAGTGGAACCACTCCGAAGTTCTGTGATTGTTCTTGAATAGCTCATATGTTTTTTTAATTCTATTTTCTTTTTTTAATTTCCAATATTTATCTCTTTTTATTGCGACCAAATTGTTTGTAAAAATGTGACAAAAGCGTATTTTCCCCTCAATCAAAAAAACTGTGAACTCTCTCGTTTTTCCACTGAAAACTTGTCTTTTCTCCTATTTTTTCCTTTTTCAATCCCCTCAAAACCACATTTGTCTCCTCCTTTCTCCCTCCTTCCAATTCGGTTATGTTGCCTTTATGCAAATGTTTGCAAAACGAAATTTTTCTGTGTGTTTATGTCTTCCTTTTCTCCTTTTTTTCTTCTTCAATCCGTTTCTAACCTTTACTTTTTTGAAACCACTTCTTTTTCTGCCCATCTTCTTACCATTTTATGTAATAAAATTATATTTGATTTTAATACATTATTGAAATTCGATAATACAGTTAAGTAAGCTGATTTTCAGAAGATGTTTAGGAAATTTCGTACCAAATTATAAGCTGAACAACAGAGGGAAACTCATGTTGTATTTCTACTGTGACAACAGTAGCTGAAACTTTGAAGATTTTTATAACAGATACCGTAAACCTCTAATAGAGCAAAGCTTATTTAGCGTGGAATATTTTTTTTCTCAAAAGAGATGTCAAAAAGTTGCCAACAAACATAATATAGCTAAATACTTATGAACTATTTCTTCAGTTGAAGGCAATTTGATAGCTCTCAAAGCAGTTGAGATATTGTGGTACTGGGGATTTTACAGTAACTGATAGGGTAAGATTCTCATTAGATCTAGAAACTTTCTAATTGAGTGCTCACTATCAGATTCGATTCTTTTAATTTCATTCATAACAGCACATTCTCTGACATCGATGTATTTACAGAGAAGTTCAAATTGTAGGATGTGCAGTAATTGACTATAAATTCACATGTTTTCCTTACAGCAATTTAACTTTATTTGAAAGCCAATTACACTTCTACTCCTAAACCGTATCAAAACCATCCTAAAACATCGAGCACCAGCTTGACCGTAGATTCAGAATCTACACTGGACAGTTTACTGTAATACATTCACTTGAGTTCTTTTCTGTTAGCCTATAAAGGAATGAGAAAAACTTTGACAAAACTCATTGTCCCTTCAGAAGTAAGAACTCAAGCCGTTCCCATATCCATACTGTCATGGGACAAAGATCTAGACCACATGTTCCCCATCATACACTTACTAACTGTCGTTACTTCACGCACAAAACACCTCTCATCCTCATCTTTCCTCTCTCTTGGCTGGCCGGCTCTCGACGGCCTCCATCATACCGCCACAGCACAATAGAGATTGATCAATCTACTCATGGACATTCACACTGCAGAACATGGTCAACAGTTAACACGGTTTAAGCGACGCACTTAAACTCGCGTTACAATACAAAATGAAAGCTTTCTACCAACCAGGTTCGTCCTGAAGTCCATAACTTTCTTCCCCCTTCTCCTCCTTCCAGAACTCTGATTTCTTCTTTTTCTACTTGATAATCCCACCTTCCTCTTCCAACTACCAATATACATATACTCACCCCGACGTTCGTGTTGACCTGTAATCCAATAAAACCTAAACATTTCTCGAGACGCATAGGTAATGCGTTCTCTCTCTCTCTCTCTCTCTCGTTAATCCCTCTTCTCTTCCTTTTACCGCTCTTCGATTCTCCCATAACCTTTCATTGTGGAGTTCACAGATGTCAGGCGTCTTAGATGAAGTGCTAATTGGTGAGTGACTAGTAATTAGGTTCCTGATCTTGCTATTAGACAGGAGACCTGCATTCAACTGTTGTCGGTCTTCTTCATTTTCTTCGCATATTTCTTTTTTCTATTGATTGTGATTTCCAGAACTGTTACTACTCAAAAATGGAGTTTCTTAATTTCGGAACTTTCCCCCTATTTCGACTGCCAACTGTAGTGTTACGAGAAGTTTTGGGGATAATGACACCGATTGAAAAGTGAGTTTCAGCGGATTTAAATCAGAGATATGTCCTTTTCCAGCACAAACTTATCCTTGGCATCTTCTGGAGCCAAAACTAAAGTTAAATTATATTGGAACACTACAAAATATCTTACTGAAGTGCAAGTTCTGAAGCAACCATTATTTGTTTTTTATGGAAAACCAACTGTATGGGAATACCAGATTACAACAAATCAGGAAGAAGCAGATTATGAAGAAGAGACGTTGAATGAGTTCAAAAAATGGTTCACATATCTCAAAGAGTTAATGCGATTCAAAATCTGTCATATTTTGTTTGACACTGACGCGTTCAAGAATGAAAACCAATCGTTTATTGATTTATTGAAGCCTGAGATCCAATCTCTTTGTAGTTTCACAATTGTGGGAGACACTGAATCAGATGACGATGTGGCGTATATTTTGAAAGATTTACCAAAATCGGGAAGCTTGATCTTAAATAGCTATCTGAGTGCGGCTTTCCAAGGAGTGATTCCTCCAATAACGCCACAGTTGCATATTGCCAACGGAGAGTGGATCACGTTCTCCCAATTCATTGAGTTCCGTGCTGCCGAAATCATCATTCATAGGTGTAAATTGAAAGGAATTCAATTGAATGAATTCCTTAGAAAATGGATGAGAATGGAGTCGCATCGGTGCCTGCAGAATTTATCAATCAATATCAGCAGTACGAATGATCTACAGGAAATTTGCAATCTTTCACACAAAGTTGTTCAGCAGGACACGCCTCAATTCGTTGAGCTGTAAGTTTTTGTCGCAGCTATGTAGAGGTTCCTGATTCACTTGCATTTTTCAGGACCTTTAGTAGAGAAGAACTCAAAGCAGGACTTGAAATCCAACGACACGACGGAGTTACTGCTAGATTGTTCTTAACGGAAGGTAACAGTGGATCGATACTCAGAATGATTGTTACTGGCAATACACTCATATAGATTGCTAATTCATTAAAAATAATAAGGAACTTTAGAATAAAGAATATATGTATAAGGTTACGAGAAAAAAGTTATCACGAGTTTTTTTGGCGGTTCGAAAATATGGTTTAATCATAGATACTATCAAAACATCATTATTACTCAAAAATGATAACGGAACAGACCACGAGTAGTAGGGAACAAAGGTTAAATAGTAGGTCTTATCAGTGACACATTGGAGCTACCTCAACACATGGAAGGTTATAAAGGTAAGGAACACAAAGTGAGCGACTTATAGAGTGGCTCACGGGACATGACATAGTAACACTCTTAATAAGCTTAATCTTATCTTTCGCGCCAACGATGATATTAGTACCAAATATGATATTTTCATAAGTTACTTATCGTATGTCTTTTCTTCAACAGTTCCCTGAAAAACCCCAACTTCGCTAGCTGGAAATCTGTCAACTTTAATACCTTGAAAACTTTTTGAAACTAGTGGTGTTCTGACTTATAGGGTGCGAACCCCAAGTCAGATGAGTTTGGCGAGAACAGGAAAGAGATAGAGATGAATTACGAACAACTTTATTAGACTTTACTAACCAAAAGGTTCTTTCCTTTTATCCTTCGACGATTCCCTCCTCTTGTCCATAGGCGACATCGACGGGGAGGACATCTCAGACGGCGGGTTGGCAGGAAAGTGTTGACGGCTTCTTGAAGCAAGAGTGAAGTTTCCCGTTGATTCCATTTCCTTATATGCAGAAAGATGTGGGGCAGATGGTTATCGAAAGGTCGAATCGTCATAGGCCAAGGTCACGTTCATTCGGTAGACTGATTGTAGTTGGAGTTGACCGGAGGAGAAGTTGGAAGGTTACGTAGAATTGGTTAATGAATTGTTTGTGTAAAGTTGTAGTCTATTAGAGACGATTGTTATTTGTAAGAGCCTGTGTGGCTTTGGTGATTTAGCTAGGTCGTGAATTAAGACCTATTAATTCCGCGACAAGTGGAGCTGCAACGGGAAATAGCCGTCTCCTCTAGAGACGCTACTGACTACCTTCATTAGGTGAAAATAGCAAAAAAATGCAGAGCAAGTAACAAAATATCGCAGAAATCTAGAGCTGTTAACTTTTAAAAATCGGGAACAAGCCGATTTTCCCAATTCGCCAACAGTTTATTGAAACAATATTTACGTGGACGTTCCAATTTTCTTGAATAGCACGAACCATAAGGGCCTATCTAAGGTCACTAGGACACCCGAAAAATTCGAAGCCCTCGCAGTAAATTTCGAAATTCAGTACATTCTTAATAGATTCACTCAATTTAGCATTCCCGAAAACTACAAATCCACTCAGCATTTTATATGGGTCCAAGAAGAGGAAGTCGGTAAATACTTATCAAAACTAAAAATAAACATCATTTCAACCGCCGACGGTATATCTGCAAGATTCTTCAAAATAGTCTCAGTATTGCCCACTATGCCAGTTTTACAATTTAACCATGATGATAGGTAAGGTTTCAAAAAAGTGAATTTAATGAATAGTCACTGCTCTTAAAATGTAGTTCCCAACATTAGTATCTCAATATCGTTCCCTAAGCATAACTTCTGTACTTTGCCGAATCTACAAAAGATGTCTTTTGAAAAGAATTACCAAATATTTAAGCTTTATTAACTTCTTCAGCAATAGTCAACATGGTTTCCGTCCAGGACGGTCCCATGCGTACTTGACAGAGTGAGTCTTGACATTTTGCTAAAAAGACTGTTAGATACCCAGCTTAACCCCCATCTACTAAATTGGATAAATTTCTACCTAACAGACAGAATCTTCCGAGTGAAAATTAAGCACGATTTCTCTACAATGAAAAGTGTAAGCTTTGGAGTACCTCAAGGGGCGCTCTTATCCCCACTACTTTTTTGTATTTTATTGGTATCGAAAATGCGTAAACGTATTGAGAATGCGTAACGAAATAAAGTAAAAAATGAGTCGGTAAAAATTATCAGGAAGTTCGGTGTAATGCTCTTCTCATCAAATCCATTAGTTTCGTTTTCCTAGAGCTAACAAGGGAATGACCCTGAGTGTCCCCCGAGTTTCTCAACGATGTTTACACCAAAGATAGGCCTTACCAAGACTCGAACAACACTATATGTTTTAGGTGCAACAAACTTGTTTCCAGCGAGTGGCAAACATTTTTCAATTTTTTCGAAATTTTTTGGGTCGAGTCACTTTGAGACATCGTAACTTTGTTCATTCTGAAGGATTTTATAAAATTCAAAGTGTTATAAAAAGGTGAAGATGTTGGCTACAAAAAAGCTAATTGGACCAATTTACGAAATTGAAAACCGGAAAGATACAAATCAAAACGTAAAAATTGTCAAGACTCGTGAAATCAGAAAAAGACCATTTTTGAAAAAAAGGTCTTGGGGGGACCATGTCTATCTGATCTCTCGTGTTGAGTGAGGTAGACATACAGTACCGCTCAAAAGTATGTATATTAAGTTTTGTCTTTTTCAGTTGAAAATGCTCAACTTTGAGAGTGTGTCATGGTAATACTGATTGTCCCACAAAATAACTTTTTATGGAATCAAATAGACCAAGAGTAGTACTCCATTTTTGTAGTTGACACTTTTTTTGTACGGACACTCCCTAGAGAGTTATGGTCATTTTAAGTGGACAGCTCAAAAATCGAACTATTTTCCACTGAAATCGGACGATTTGAGGGAGAAATAATCTAACCGAGATGTAACTTGCTAGGGAGTGTTTGTACGAAAACGTTGTGAATTACAAAAATAAAGTTCTTTTCTTGGTCTGTTTGATCCAATAAAAAGTTATTTTGTGGGACAATTAGTATTACCATGACACACTCTCAAAGTTGGGTGTTTTCAACTGAAAAAGGCAAAGCTTAATATATTTTTGATCATAACTTATCTCAAATAGGTCCAATTGAGCTGAAACTTTGGGAAAACATTTATTGTAGAGTTTTTAATATATTTACACAAAATTTGGGTAAAAAAGTCATGTTCCAAAAGTTTTTTGCACAATTTTCGAAAATCTCAAAAATACGAAAAAATGGCATATTTTTGTTTAAATGATCAGTGTATCGAAAACAGGTTAGTGGGGTCGATAGTGGGGTCGTAGCTTTAGGCTTCTTAGGCTGAGCCTAGGGGAAAAGTGAGATCAGGCTTGTTATGCTTAGACTTCTTCTCAATCTTGCGCACCCGTAATTCCCGAGTACGGGAGCATAACGGCCAAGTTTGAAATAAAAATTATAATTAAAATAATATACGTGAGACCCGCAAAACACTTTTCGAATATTTTTTTTCATTTCCAAGAATTTTGCATGATAGACAATGTTTCCCGATACCAAACCTGAGTTTTAAGATCATAAAGTTCAAAACTAAACAAATTCAAGCAGCATTATTTTCTCATAATCGATTCACTGGTTTGCTCAGTTATCCCGTTGTTACATTTGAAGCAAAATTTTGAGCGAGCAATTATTGAGTTCACTAAATTGAAGTATACAAATAGATAAAAAAGAGAGTAGGAGGGAAGAGAAAGCTTCCGAGGGTCCCTATTTAAAGATGATCGCTACTTCCGGGGGTCGTCAGCCAAGAGGCGGGGCGAGAGCAAGCTCCAGGGTTTCCCTGTTTTAAGGTAATCACTACTTCCAGGGTGCTGAGCTTAGGGGCGGAGCGAGAGCAAGCTTCTGGGCGTCCCTGTTTTAAGGTAATCACTACTTCTAGGGTGCTGAGCTTAGGGGCGGGGCGAGAGCAAGCTCCAGGGTGTCCTGTTTTAAGGTAATCGCTACTTCCAGGGTCCTAACCCAAGGCGCGGGGTGAGAGCAAGCTTCTGGGCGTCCCTTCGTTGAAATTCACATTCCGTGGCAAGCAGAATAATTGGTAATGAACAAGAAAGTGGGAAACACGCGGTGAAAAAAACCTCACTGGCCTCACGTGGTCTACAAAATTCAGAAAAATTAATGTGGCCTTTATGCTCCCGTACTCAGGAAATACAGAGAGACCTCAATCTTAGGCTTAGGTTTCTTATATTTAAGAAGTCAGCGGAGTTCCAGCCTGTTCTAGTCCTCTTCTATGCTTTCTAGACCCCCCGTGATTCTCGAAAAGACCACCCATGACAATACAGACATAAAAGAGCGATAAGAGTCATAAATTTCAATTCAATTCGTTGCCCGTCCTCAATATTTACCTATTCAAATATATGAATGTGTTTGTGCTTATGTTGTTCCAGCTGTAGAATTGGCCTACAGGGGGGACGAATACTGCTGCTTTCTTTTCTCTCAACTAAGCCGCGCATCCTATTATGTATCGTTATTAATCCCCCCTTTTCCCTTTTTCGTTGCCATTACGTCTTCTATGAATACGACCCAAACAAATCATTCGAAGAATAGAAACGAGAGGGTGAACATCAAAAAGAGGGAATTATTTTAGGGTTCTTGGCATTCTGATAGATACGGAAATTTGGAAGAAGGGATCGGAAAATTTTGGAATGAATACTGTAGGGGGAAGAGAGTACAGTACCGGTAAAAAGATTGTAAACTTTGCCCGTTTTCAGTTGAAATTGTCCAACTTTGAGAGGTTGTCATGGTAATACTGATTGGCCTACCAAGAAAATTTTTTAATGAATCATACAGATCAAAGGTGGAGCTTCATTTTTGTAGTAGACAACTTTTTTGTACGGACACTCCTTAGTAAGTTATGGTCATTTTAAGACGACAGCTTAAAAATCGCACTGTTTTACACTGAAATTGGTTGAAAACGGCCAAATTTACAACCTTTTGACCGGTACTGAAAATTCTCTATAAATTTGCCTCCCTCTGTCGCATATCGTACTGAAATCTGAAGAGAATCTAGTTTTCTCATTCCCCCTACAGTTTTCGATGAACAACTTAACAAGTGCACTAGAGCGAATCTACAATTTCTTGGATTTTCCGCCTGAAATCCCAATAATTCTCGCTTCTTTCCTCAATTTCACAACAACCAAAACTTTCTCTCTTTTTTTTGCAGAAAAACAGAAGAAAGCCGCCGATGAAGTGGAACCACTCCGAAGTTCTGTGATTGTTCTTGAATAGCTCATATGTTTTTTTAATTCTATTTTCTTTTTTTAATTTCCAATATTTATCTCTTTTTATTGCGACCAAATTGTTTGTAAAAATGTGACAAAAGCGTATTCCTCCCCCAATCAAAACAACTGTGAACTCTTTCGTTTTTCCACTGAAAACTTGTCTTTTCTCCTATTTTTTCCTTTTTCAATCCCCTCAAAACCACATTTGTCTCCTCCTTTCTCCCTCCTTCCAATTCGGTTATGTTGCCTTTATGCAAATGTTTGCAAAACGAAATTTTTCTGTGTGTTTATGTCTTCCTTTTTTCCTTTTTTCTTCTTCAATCCGTTTCTAACCTTTCCTTTTTTGAAACCCATTTCTTTTTCTGCCCATCTTCTTACCATTTTATGTAATAAAATTATATTTAATTTTAACAGATTCTTGAATTTGTCAGATTGTCAGGCCAAATTAGAGCAGCATTCAGAATAGAGAACAGTAAGCAAAATATCAAGATGCTCTTTCTTTGAAGTTTATTCGAAAAATGTAAATAATATATTATTGAAATCTAGACTGAAAAATTGATTTAAATTCAAGCATAGATTCAATTTAGTTGCAAATTTTAAAAATTGAAGCTTTAAACTATACAGAATATAACTTATTTCTTGACAACTATAGCTGAAACTTTGAACTGTATAGAGTAGATTCTGTGTAGAAACTTTGATTTTTCAGACAGATCGGCATTTTTGAATAAATAACAGATAGGGTAAGAATCTCATTAGATCTGGAACACTTCATAATTTTGTGCTCACTATCAGATTTGATTCTTGTCATTTTATTCATAATAGCACGTTTTTCAGCTGAAAATTTCACTTTTTGACTTAAAATTTGTTAAAATTGAGATTTTTGTTATTTTCAGCTTGAAAACCTGAAAATTGCTGAATGTTGTTTGAAACAGTTGAAAATAGTCCGAAGCTGAAAATCTGACTTGAACGACCAAAATTTGACTGAAAATTGGCTGAAATTCTGTGAACATAACACCTAATTTTCTCTCATTATCAATCATTGAAATCAAAATTTTCGGAAAGTTGATAGCAGAGATCAATTTCAAGATATTTTCTGTCAATTTCTTCTTGCAGGAATCGGTTTCCAGTTGTTTGGCTCCACTCGTCCCAGAAATTCGTTCCAGGACCAATTTCAAGAGCAATTTAGCTTTAAGTGAAAGTCATATTTATAAGACTCCAATTACACTCCCACTCCTAGACCATATGGAAACTATCCTGAAACTTTAAGTACCGGCTGCGCCGTGGATTCAGAATCTATTCTGGACAGTTTACTGTAGTGCATTCACTCAAGTTGTTTTTTCTGTTAGCTTATGCAGGAGCGTTGACATGACTCATTGTCCATTCTGAAGAAGTAAGAACTCACTCCGTTCCCATATCCATACAAAATGAAAGCTTTCTATCAGCCGGTTTCATCCTGAAGTCCACAACTTCCTTCTCCTTCCTCCTGAACTCTGATTTCTTCTTTTTCTACCTGATAACCCACCTTTTTCTTCCAATTACCAATATATTCTCACCGTCCATGTTGACCTGTTATCCAATAAACCCAAACATTTCTCGAGACACAAAGGTAATTCTCTTTCTCTTTCTCTCTCTCTCTCTCGTTAATCCCTCTTTTCTTCTCTTTCTGATAATTAGTGTGAACGTTGTTATTTCCTGAAGGTCGAATTCTTCTTCTTTCCCCGAGAATTCTGTCTAATTGATACGAGATATCTCTAATCCCACAGTCTCCACGGTTCAACGCACAGATTCTCCTGGTTGAAGAAGAAGCAAGTGGAAAGTGGTATGGTCAGGAAAAGTGTCGGAATGAATTCAAATCAAATTCCCGCCCCCCACCCCTCTCCGTTTTTCCATCAGACGCATTTCTCCTCGTTTTCCAAAGTGATGTCGATGGGTTTCGACAGTCTTCTCAGTCCCTCCTCAGCAGAGATTTCCAAAAAGGGGCGGTACAAAGAGAAAGAAACAGATTGGTTTTCAATTTCTTTTACCAGTTTTGTGTCCACCTTCCTTCTTTTGTTTTCGTCTCTCTCTCGGATCCCTCATCTATAATTGATTTTGATGCGTTTTCATTTCTATTCTTGTTTCACCTTGAGTCGAATCCGATTACTATTTCTTCTCACCACTTTTTTATTGACCTGCTGTGGGAATTCCTTGAGATCTTTGATTTATGAAAAAACGTTTGTTTGTATTCCAAGATTATGGGTCTGTAAACACTTTTTTGTTGGAACCGTGTGTATCTTCTTCTGTCACATTTGCCGGAAACCCATTCCGGATTCTCAAACAATAATACTCACGTTTACGAATATATGAAATTAGAATTTTAACGGCAAAGCCTGACGACGCGTCCCTCCAAAATTGAAAATGAAAATTTTTTGAAATATTCTTTCCGCAATCAAAATCTGGCGTGACCTCAACCTTCCGATAACGATCTGCCCTAGACACGTGGAATCGATGCATAAAAGGAAGAGAAATCCACCAGTTGAAGTCAGTTCTCTCATCCGAGGAACCCTGCTGTCTCAGAAGTCGAAGTCGCCCAATGCTCAATGGTCCCAAGTTTCCCGATTGCCTCTCGATGACTGGTTCTCTGCCTGGCTCCTTCAATGGTTCCACTGCTATGGCTCAAGATCTTTGGAGTCCTGTCCTGGAGTCCTGTCAGTCGTCAGTGCAAGACCTCGGTACAGGATACTGGACGTGTGACATCGTTTTCGATCCCAACCTCTTACAGTTCCAAAATCGGGGATTTTACCAGGATGGCGACCGCCTCGAATCAGAGCAGTTGGGGAACTGGTTGGGGAGCAATGGAAGGACCGCTAACTTCACAAAATTAGAAGCCTAAGCCTAAGATTTTGAAGAAGCCTAAGCCTAAGAAAGCCTAAGCCTAAGAAAGCCTAAGCCTAAGAAGCCTAAGCCTGAGAAGCCTGAGCCTAAAAGCCTAAAAGTCCGGGCCGGCCTAAAAGCCTAAAAGCCTAAAAAGTCCGGGCCGGCCTAAAAGCCTAAAAGCCTAAAAAGTCCGGGCCGGCCTAAAAGCCTAAAAGCCTAAAAAGTCCGGGCCGGCCTAAAAGCCTAAAAGCCTAAAAAGTCCGGGCCGGCCTAAAAGCCTAAAAGCCTAAAAAGTCCGGGCCGGCCTAAAAGCCTAAAAGCCTAAAAAGTCCGGGCCGGCCTAAAAGCCTAAAAGCCTAAAAAGTCCGGGCCGGCCTAAAAGCCTAAAAGCCTAAAAAGTCCGGGCCGGCCTAAAAGCCTAAAAGCCTAAAAAGTCCGGGCCGGCCTAAAAGCCTAAAAGCCTAAAAAGTCCGGGCCGGCCTAAAAGCCTAAAAGCCTAAAAAGTCCGGGCCGGCCTAAAAGCCTAAAAGCCTAAAAAGTCCGGGCCGCTAAGCCTAAGCTAAAAGGCCTAAAAGCCTAAAAGCCTAAAAGTCCGGGCCGGCCTAAAAGCCTAAAAGCCTAAAAAGTCCGGGCCGGCCTAAAAGCCTAAAAGCCTAAAAAGTCCGGGCCGGCCTAAAAGCCTAAAAAGTCCGGGCCGGCCTAAAAGCCTAAAAAGTCCGGGCCGGCCTAAAAGCCTAAAAAGTCCGGGCCGGCCTAAAAGCCTAAAAAGTCCGGGCCGGCCTAAAAGCCTAAAAAGTCCGGGCCGGCCTAAAAGCCTAAAAAGTCCGGGCCGGCCTAAAAGCCTAAAAAGTCCGGGCCGGCCTAAAAGCCTAAAAGCCTAAAAAGTCCGGGCCGGCCTAAAAGCCTAAAAGCCTAAAAAGTCCGGGCCGGCCTAAAAGCCTAAAAAGTCCGGGCCGGCCTAAAAGCCTAAAAAGTCCGGGCCGGCCTAAAAGCCTAAAAAGTCCGGGCCGGCCTAAAAGCCTAAAAAGTCCGGGCCGGCCTAAAAGCCTAAAAAGTCCGGGCCGGCCTAAAAGCCTAAAAAGTCCGGGCCGGCCTAAAAGCCTAAAAAGTCCGGGCCGGCCTAAAAGCCTAAAAAGTCCGGGCCGGCCTAAAAGCCTAAAAAGTCCGGGCCGGCCTAAAAGCCTAAAAAGTCCGGGCCGGCCTAAAAGCCTAAAAAGTCCGGGCCGGCCTAAAAGCCTAAAAAGTCCGGGCCGGCCTAAAAGCCTGAAAAGTCCGGGCCGGCCTAAAAGCCTGAAAAGTCCGGGCCGGCCTAAAAGCCTGAAAAGCCGAAAGACCGGGCCGAAAAAAATTGCAAGATTCAAAAAAATTGAACTTTAAAAAAATTTTCACCATTTTCAAATTTTTCAGTTTCAAATTTTGTGATCGAAATTTGAAAAAAAGAATTTGAAAAAAAGACATATTCAATTTTTCGGTGAAAATGTTCCAATCGTCGCAAGTATGCTTCCAACGACTTTTAGTCAACTTTTCAACGCTCGAACCCATTTTCTTTCCAGATTTGTCTCTCATACAGTATTCAGTTCATAAATCCTCTCCTGCCGCCTTCTGCTCCTAAACCATCTGGGCATTCCAAATTGAGACATCAGCTGATTCCTCCAAATTGTCTTTATAAATCATTGTGTTAACCCTTCCCTCCCGTTTCTTCCCCGTGATTCTAAATTCGGACCCTCTCCTCCTCCTCTTTTCTTCTCTTCCATAATCTACCATTGTCCATTTGGCTTCTGGTACCCACCCAACTTAATCCCCTTGTTCATCTAACTTCTTCTTCTTGTCCCACTTACCCAATATATATATTCTCCATCTTCTTCTAATCCTCTCCACTTCTCTTTTCCTTCAAATGATTCCGTTCCGCGCGTCGTTCCATCTCGTTTCGACACGAATCCTTCGGGCAGCTGTTTGTGTGTTAATGTGCATTTTCTCACTGTCTCCTTTGCTGTAATGATGCCTTCCGGAAGAACAGACTTTTTGTCTTCTCGGAAGAGAAGAAGCAATCACGGCGATGATGATATATGTATTCTTTTACACTTCCTCTTCCGGATGGACACTGGGGATGGTGGTCATTGTTTTGTGTTCACTTCATTCACACCTTGGCTTCTTTTTGTAATCTCACACTTTTTACTGGAAGTTTTACTGGAAGGTTGTAATGTATTAAAACATCTACATTTTGAAAATTTCATCAAGATTTTTCCAAAATTATGTGTCGGGCGTACCTTGGCGCATGTAAGAGACATAATTTGACTTCTGGATTGTCTTGGGCGAGTCGCTTTTCGATGGTACCATCGATTTTGATGCAGTTTTCGTACTTTTCAGCCCAAGTTCGGTCATTTACTGGCATTTTTCTGAAAACTTACGTCATTTTTCTGAAATTCCACCAACTTTCAATATGTTTTTCAATGAAAATCAATAATTAAAAAGTCATTTTTTGGTCAATGAATTCAAATTTTAAAATATCATTTAAAATCTCTCATAAAAACGAAATTCTGTATCTGTTTCGTTAAGCTCATTCTTGAAAATTAGAACTTTTCCAATTAAATTTTTCCCCCGTATTTTTTTGAAAGTGGACCCTGATACTTATTTTGGACTGATTGGAGAGTTGAATTCTGGAGCTGAAACTCAAGAATTGGAGCTTAAAAATTAGAGAATCTGATATTTTGAGCTACCGACTCTGAATTATGGCTCAGACTTTGAAAATTGGGAACTTTCAGATTTTTCGGTGAGAAATCGGAATTTTTAATGGTTTTTTAAACAAAATTGCTGCTAAAACTGTCTGACAGTATTTATTTCTCGATTTTCGAGGAATTTTCAAAATCAAAAACCCAGAATCTGGGACTAGAGAGTTCGAATCTAAAACATCTGAAGCTAGGGATTCAGAATACTGGAAAAAAGAATGATAATTCAAAATTTGGAGCTTCTGGAATCAAAAGTTAAAATTCTGGAGCTGGAACTCAAAATTTGGGGCTTAAAAATAGAAAATTCGACTGAAAATCGAAATTTTAAGCGTCTGATTCAGAATCTCAGAATCAGTGACGTGGGGTCAGACTAACTGTAGTTCAATTGTCTACACTGGATTGCACTTCTGTTTTCTTATTCCTCCCCCATCAATACTATACGATTTTCCTGAAAATCTTGAAATCTCCCCCCAGTGACGTCTTTCTCTCTCGAAATATAAAACAAAAACTAGAAACAAATCATGCCTTTAGTTTGTTTGTGTGTGCATTGAAAGAAACAAAAACATACCACGAGAGGAGCCCCAACCAATGAAGCGAGAGCAATCCGATACCAATGTTTTATACTGAAATCGGATCCATTCTCATCACCAACTACCTTCTTTCCTCTCTCTCTCTCTTTCCTTTTTTCCAACAATTTTTCCAACTAACGAGAAAGAAATTTATTCCGAAAACGAAGTAGAAACAGTGGGTGGTCTTTATCCCCCCTTCCAAATAACAATACGGTGTGCGGGGTGTTCTCTCTCTTCTTTCGATGCTCTTGAGAGAGAGAGAGCAAGCAGTCAGAGAGCAAGGAGCCAGGGAGCCACTTGATTATTCAGTGTGAAGTGTATTTGGGTGAACACAAAACAATAGGTTGAGATCGAGTTGGATCCGAGGAGGGGAGGGTATTGAGTTGGATGGAACAACATATTGCTACATTAATCATGACAAATGTCATGTTCTAGGTTAGGAATTGCTAGTTTTTCAGCAAGTTTTTTCCTTGTTTTGATAACTTTCCGCTTCTCAGGTTCTCTTTTTTCTTCTCGGGATTTAGGAATTTGGGGAAGAAAAAGGCATTTTGAAAATCCTGGAAAGAAAGGGGTTTTTTGGCTTCTGATATTTTGGAATTTTGAAACTTATTTTCCCGAAAATTCTTTTTTTCTCAAATTTCAGTCTTTCTTTTGAATTTTCGGCCTTCTCCTGATTCTCATGTCTCCAGATATCTAGTCTAACTCGGATTTTAGGTATTCCCCAAATTTTGAAAATCCTGGAAAAAAGTTTTATTTTCTTTATTTCTTATTGTCTGTGTCCCTATGATTTCCTCAGGGTTTGGTGTTATCAAAAAACTGTCAAAGTTTTTGGGAAAGAGGGAAAGACGCAGAGAAACAAGAGCACTCTCGTTTCTCTGCGTCTCTATTCTCTTTTCTCTGAAGCATATGATTTCTTGAATATGCGTCACTTTATTGTTTTCAGCCAATTTTTTTCTGTTTCTCGAATTATTCTCATGTTTTTTTGTTCCAGAAGCATCCGTGAATCATTTTTTCTCTCTATAAAAACCATTCTCTCGTTTTCCCCAAATATGCAATCATATGAATCCCGGTGTCCCCTCTCCCCTTCACCGTTCGCTTGTTTCCTCTCTCGATTTTCCATTTTTTATTGGTCTCTCCTTTCAAAAAAGGAAATTTGCATACATCACCACATATATATTTTCATACATATGCCATTCCAGTTCCTTTTACCTTTTGAATAGGCTTCGATTTCTGAAAAAGCCACGTGTTTATTTGTTGACTTCTCAACCGGAAACCTCTATCTTTTACCCAACAAAAAACGACAACTGTCGTGGCATTCCACGTCATAAGGGCAGAGAGTTGTCACACTTTGTGATGGACACATGTGTTTCTTCTTGCACTTCTTTTCGTATGCTTTTTCTTTTGTCTTTTTGTGAAATTGGAAGAGAAAATTGGAAAAAAGTTGTAATGTCGAATATATATATAATCCATGTCTCTGCTCGAAACCGCAGATTTTCTGACTTTTAAATTTGTGAATCTTACCGAAACGTTTCCTGAAATAGCAGCATTTTTTTAAATGTTTGGAGAGACATCAATTTTGACTTGAGAGTATTTGGGAGTATGGTAGAACGAAATTATCGACTACAATCTAACTCGAACTACAGTATTCCTGGACATGTACCATCGCGTTTCCCTCTGCTGGAAATAGGGGAGATTTTTGGGATTTTGTGACTGTAAATTGTGAAAATTTTCAGTTTTAAGAAGAACATTGGCTGGAAATGTTTCAAATTTGAGATTTTCTCGAGTTTTTTTGTCTGAAATTCCCAGATTTCCCACAAATTTACCTCGTCGAGTTATCAATTCTACCCGCCATTCAATCATTATCTCATTTTCGTCGTTACTCTTCAACTAGTCCCTCCTTGTTTAATTTGGAATGAAATGACTTAGAAAACGCGTCAAAGGTGCACCAGATTCTCGGTTTTAGTGGGTTTGTTGGTTGAAAATCATGTAAAAACGCGTCAACGCTAGCAGAAGGATTTCACATTCTTTCTTCTTCTTTTAAAGGATTTTTGACAATGTCAATGTCAAAAATCTATTAATCTTCTTCAGCTCCGTTTAGCTTTACTGTATTGAAATCTCGAAAGTCAAAATAAAACATATTCCTTTGAAAAATACTTCAAAAACCAATATTTTCTGTTACGTGCTGGCAAACTGATAGCTTTTGATTGACAGCCTACGAATTTCAGCCAAACATTTCGTTCTATTTTTTTACTTGATTGGCGAAATATCAACTTTGTGATCGTTTTGTTCCAATCATCAATCAACTTGTCCAACTTAAACTCAGCTTGAAATCCACTTGAAATCAACTTGAATCAACTTGAATCAGCAACTTTAAGTCCCATGGTTTGGAGCAATGAAGCGCCACGTGGAGCTTCAATGCCCGGACTTCAAAATTCGAACTCTTTTCCCCTTCTCCTATTCTCTTTCCTTCCTATTTTTTCTATTCTAGTATAGTTTTGCCACAAAAAACACCATTCCAGTGAGATAATTGTTGCCGTTTCCTTCCTTTTTCACTACCGAAAAAACAGTAATTACTACTACCACTACGAACATATGTTTCACTATTCCCTGCTTCTTTAATCCTCTCATTCTCCCATTATCTCTTACAATTCCGTTCCAGTATCCCTCAAAAAAGAGGTGGAGCTTCATTGACTTTCTCCATCTGTGTCTCACCCCCCTCCGATAGTTTGTTCCCTTTAAGCTCCGCCCCTTTCCCTCGGGCATGTGTTTGTGTCCATGTCCCTCTAGGCCTTTTGCCCTCAATGCTTTTTTTCGCTTTTTGGCTTTTTCTTCGCTTTTTCCTAGACGTTTTTTTGTTCAATTTTAAACTTTTCGCCCATATTTTTTCTCGTCTTTTTCTCTTTTCGTCTCGATTCTCTTATCAGCTGATGATAGTTGACTTGAGAGATGATAACACACACACACATATACACAACCACTTTTTTGCAGTCCGCTGTCTCTTTTCTTCACTTCACGAATCGTTTTTTTCGACTGTTCTTCTTTCGAATCTCTTCCGTCTAAATGGGCGGCCGGAGCAACAACAATACAGCCGCCCACCAGAATTCAATACTTCGAATCGTTGTCGTTGGTGGCGGAGGTGTTGGAAAATCGGCATTAACTATACAGTTTATACAGGTTAGTTAGGTTTTTTGGGAGACGATATGGCGTCGGGTGGAGCCGGGAGGTATTTGGAAAGTAAAAAGTAAAAAAAATAGGAAAAAGTAGAGATTTGGTTGAAAATTTCATGCTCAGGTATTTATGCAAAAGTCCTAGAAAACAATTGACGTTTTTAAGAGAGATTCCTACTATTTGAAATTGGAAGGTACAGTATCAAAAACCAAAAGAGATGAAAAATCAGAAATCTGTGCTAAAATTCATAAGTTAATTTGCATTTTATCACATAACAAAAATATAAATTTGGAACATCAGAAATCATGAACTTTCGTTTTTGATTCACTGACTTTTTGAACTGTAGAAAAAATCAGAACACGTTTCCCACTGGCTATTGAACTGTATCTGTCCTGGATACTCTGCAACTCTTCTTGCTGTAATTTTTTGTATTTTCAGTATCCTTAAAAGTCTGAATCTATAGGTTACTCTCGATACGGTTCCGGGTAAGCTGCAACTTTTTCATTTTTCAAAATCTTCTAAAATCGTTCTGTCATATTCGCTAAAACCCTGAATCATTCTACAGTATCCCCCTCTCTCTCTCTCTGTAGACTCTCTGAGCCTAGCGATATTTCGAATACCAAAAACCCCCAAATACATTTTTACCGTTTTTCTGCGTCTAGGCAGTTCTTACTACCATAAACTCAACCCTAATTTCTCACCACCTCCTCGTTTAATTCATTTTCAAGACCTCCCAATAAAGATCAATGTCAATCTATTCTTCTCCTTGTCTTCTTTTTCTTCCTCCATCCAACTCATTATCATGTTACCGCCTGGCTGCTGCTGGCTACTGCTTGCCATCTATTCGCGCACCTTCCCTCACCCCCTAATCATCTTTTGTTTGTACCTATCTCACTCTCCTACCTATGTGTTTGTATGTGTGTGGTCGAATTGAAAAGGGAATTGAATTCAGAAGACGTGAAGGTCATCATCCCCCATCAAAACCACAGAATAGACAGACAGACATCGAAAGTGTCAATTTGTCTGCCAAAACGTCACACTATTCTAGAATCTGAATCTCTGTGTGTTCGTGTTGTACAGGTGTTCCGTCTCTCTTTCTTTCCTCAATAAAACCACAAAGCAACATCGGGAAAAGGGGAGAACACAAAACATTATTGCAAATTTCGAATTTCAGTTGGTTGTAAAATGAAACTGTACGACTTGTAAAGGCATTCAGAGGGTGTTACGAATATGGGGGAACGTGACTCATTGAGGGAAACGAGAGAATGAGGAAAAAACGAAAATTGGATATGGTTTCTTTCTTTTTTTCTGAATGGAAAAAATTAGTGGAGGAAGTTAGCGGTACGGTTGGGTTGGAGAGGGTGGGGGGAGGGAACGTCTGAAAATGTTTTCCTTTATTTCTCTTCGTCTCATAAATCGCCGTTACGTTTTCATTTGTTTCAGTAGAGCGCGTTTGCTAAGGTTACGGAGCAATCGTATGAAAGTTGAACTCATGTTTTCTGAATTTTCTGGGCTAATGTAAGCCATTGGAGACACCAGACTTGCAAAATCTCATCACGGAGAAGAAATTTGTCGGCCCGGATTCAAAAACTTTAAAAAAAAATTCTTATTAAAAATAGTCAAAAATCCTAAGAAAGCATGAGTTTTTATCGATATTTAAAAACAAAGTTGAAAATTCGATTCTTTTGCAAAAAAAATCACAAAAATTCGAAAAAAATTCAAATTTTCAAATTTTTGTACCGATGAAAATCTCAAATCGGCCGTACGAATACACAGGGTAAATCCAACCTGGTATCAATGACTTCAATTTTTGTTTGAAAAATCACCTATCTGGAATGGAAAGTTTATTCAAAACCTCCATATAAAAACTCTTCTCGATAAACTCGAGTGGCCGAGTTTTTCCACCCAAAGTTTCTAGGCCACATTTCAAAGTTAGGTCAAAATAATGTACCCACAACCATTCTACAGTATTTGATGAGCATTCTCACCTAATCCATTTGTCTTTTTCCCGCTTTCAAACCATTTCATGCGTTGTTTACCCGAAATAACTCTCGAGTAAACTTTTTTGAATTGTGCTCTCTCCTTTTCAACCTTTACAAAATTCTTCTTCCAATTTCTTTACCTCTACTCAAATTACACCTCTCTCTCTTTATAAGCTTCTCTCCTCCTTCTCTTTCCCTCCGATCGCCCCGTTTTTTTCTTTCCCGAAAATAATCCGTTTGTGTAGAGAGGGGTCGGAGAGGCGTGAGTCTCATGTGTGTCCTTGTCTCTTCGGGAAGACACAAAACAGTCCAGAGAGAAAGAGAAGAAAAAAGAGGAATTGCAAAAAGAAGTGAAGTAAGGTAGAAAGAAGCATAAGACACTGTAGAAAGGAGTTGTAGTACTTTTTGTATGCCAAGTGTTTGTTTGTGTTGTGCTCTGTTCCTTCCCGCCACATACTAGTAGTACCGTCGGACGGAGTGAAGGAGAGGGGATGTGAAATGCTCTTGAAATGTTTGAACGGAGAGATGGGAAGAGATAGCGAAAATGGAGGTGTGAGAAGGCAGAGTTATAAAATGGTTTTGAAAGTTTCAGAGAGGGAAGGTTACGGTAGTACAAATTTTTCATTAGAATAAGCGTCTCTCAAGTGAGTGTTGCTCTTACAAGGGTAATCCTCGAAGTGTCCTCTTTCAAACGACTCAAAAACTAGGAGCCTGATACTTTCGAGTCCGTAGATTCCGAATTTGAAATAAAATTTCACTAAATCCTTGTGTGAATTGAAGCTTTTCTCCGGAGCTTTTCTGGCTCTATACTTTCAAAACCTGACGCCAGTCTCCCGGTTTGCAAACTCAAAAAAGCTACGATTTTCCTGATGAAAAATGAAATCTAGATCAAAAATCCAAAACTCGATTAAAAATTCAGATATCGGACTTTTTCACCAGTTCCCTCAATCTTCCCCACTCTTATTCTATTTATATTTCAGCGCTACTTCGTCCAGGATTACGATCCGACCATCGAGGACTCCTACACAAAACAATGCTTCGTCGATGAGGACTTGTGCAAGTTGGAAAGTGAGTTTCAACCTATTCCGGAATCTAAAATCTCTAAATTTCAAAATTTCCAGTCCTCGACACAGCCGGCCAAGAGGAGTTTTCCACCATGCGAGAGCAGTATCTGAGGACGGGAAGTGGCTTTTTGATTGTGTTCGCTGTGACTGATAGGAATAGGTAAGTACTTGGAGATTATCAATAGAGCGTATTTCCTTCTCTCATTGTTTGATCATAATTCTTCTTCTCTGTTCTCGCGATGCTCTCCGATCAGTTGCCTCCGTTCGATTTCTCTTTTTCTCTGCTTCTTGAGCCTCTCATTGAAATCTAAGTTCATCTCTTCTATTTGGTCAAAGAAATAAGAAGACATGCCGCCTCTCTGTCTCTGCTTCATACAAACACTCGATATGATGACATTTTTCGAAAAATACACAGAAAAACATTGGGGAGGAATGCATGATGATGAGAAGAATTGTTTGAGGGGGAGAGAGAAGCTTCTTTTTGAAACATTTGGTTGGTCAGAAGAAGGAAAACGTGATAAATGACCTATATTTTTCATAAAACAGCAGGGGCATCCGGAAAAAGAAAACACTTCATCACTTGGAGATTTGTATTCTGAATTTTTGAAAAGAAGAGGAAGAGGGTGAGCATGAGAATTTCTAATTTATGTAGAACGAGTGAGAATAACTAATTGTTGTTGGGATTAGATGGGAAGAGATTAATTAGATAAGTTCGAATTTTT
Organism: Caenorhabditis remanei; assembly: GCF_010183535.1. Lineage (NCBI taxonomy): Eukaryota > Metazoa > Nematoda > Chromadorea > Rhabditida > Rhabditidae > Caenorhabditis > Caenorhabditis remanei. The sequence goes on from NC_071329.1 coordinate 13,556,936, forward strand.
CATTCTGAAGCATCAAGTTTAAGCTGAAATCAGTAGGAATTTATTTAAAAACAGAATCTGATATCTTTTCATGTCTGAGCAAGTATGAGTGAATTTGGGTTACTGTGTAGATCTACAGTACTGGAATTGTTGGAACTTGAAAAATATGAGTTCAGATAGGTCAAAGTACTTTTCATGGTGCAGGTCAAGAAATCTACAGAACACTGCAAAAATATACGAGCTTTGACCGTTTTTAGTAGAAATAGTCTAACTTTGAGAGTGTGCCATGACAATTCAGATTGTCGAACCTAGTAGATTTTAATGGATCTTACAGAACAAAGGTAGAGCTTTATTTTTGCAGTTGACAAGTTTTTTGTACAGACACTTCCAAGCAAGTTGCAAAGTAATTTCTCCCTCAGATTGTCCCATTTCAGTAAAAAAAAGTGATTTTTGAACTGCCCCCTTATAATGACCATAACTCTCTAGTGAGTGTCCGTACAAACAAGTTGTCAATTACAAAAATGAAGCTCTACCTTTGTTTTGTATGGTTTATACAAAATTTTACTTAGCGGGACAATCAGTGATACCGTAACACCCACTCAAATTTGGTCATTTTCAACTGAAAAAGGCCAAATTGTATATCTTACTGCACGGTACTGTATTACTGTTCAAAACCATTTGGTTCATCGTAGAAAACATATCATTAACTGTATAAAATAAGCTTTTTTAAATTTCATGAACTTTCAAAAACTTGTTTATTTCTTTCCAGTATTCCGAACTCTGAGCCACTCCCAAACTTATTTATCCTCAATTTCTTTTTCGTCTCTGCGTCTCTCATCCTCTTTTTCTATTTTCCCAATTTGTACCATCATAAAATATCCGTCTGAAATTTGTTTATTCCGTTCTCCTCTTCCTAATTCTCAATTCAGAGCAGGCTCTTTGACCGAGAGCTCTCGCTCCAAAAATAAAATATTTTGTTTACAACCACTCCCCGACGTCTTCTTTTCTCCTCCTACGTCTTCTCCATTTTCATCTGTTGACACTTAGAAAAGAAAGAACCCTCGAAAATATTTTTTAAAATGAACGGGTTCATGAGGGAAATTCCAGGATAGAAATCGAGAAAGATTCAATATCAAAAGGAGCCGAAAGTACCCATTGAACAACAGACTCCATATATTTTTTGTCATAAAATTTCCGATATAATTTTTGTTCCAAGAGAGAAGCGACTAAATCGCTGACCTTGTCTCTCTCTCTCTTCGCGGAGGAAAATATACTAAAAGAGGGAATATCAAATGACTCATTTTATGATAGGTTAATCGGTTTTATGAGCGCATCTCTATCTCTTTTCCCGACGATTCTTCTTTTAGAATCTTTTTTGAACGTCATCTGTCTGTTCTTCTGTTTTTGGGGGTTCCAATTCGAAGAGAGACCAGAAAACACATGAAAAGCCAATAACAGAAAGAATTCTATTTTTTTCAGTTTCGAAGAAGTCAAAAAGCTGCACGAACTGATATGTCGCATCAAGGATCGAGATGATTTTCCGATAATTTTGGTGGGAAATAAAGCAGATTTGGAGAACGAGAGACATGTGAGTTCTACAAGATTTTAGATTTCAAGTTTTGAATTGAGCATACTTGTCAAGGCCCGAAGGCTCGACTTCAAAAAAGAACAAATTTTTTTCAACTTTTTCTTGACATTTTTTAAATTTTTCATCGAAAATGTGAACATTTCGATGATTTTCCAGATTTTCTTCTAAATCTGAAGGATTGTCGAAAATGTGACTTTTTCGCAAAAAAAATTCGAAAATTTTGAATTTTAGCCTGGGCCGGGCCTTAACAAGTACGGAATAGAGAGGGTCGGAGACAGGTTGATCAAAGGAAGGGTTACTGTAGATACTGTAGGATCGTTTCATTACTCTGAAATCCGAATTGCTTTTTCTGAAAGTGTACTTTCTAACCCAAATCACGCTTTTCTTTCTCTTCTAAAGCAGTTAATACTTCGTCTCCGAAGAAATGACCCATCTCAAAAGAGCCCCATTAAACTCCAAAAGAACTATAAAATCGGCAACATTTTTGCTTCCAAATGACACGACACTTCCCCTTTTTCTTCTTCTTCTTTCTTCTTTCTTTTTTCTTTTTTGCTCCGATTCAGAAGACAGATTGAGATAGATGGGGATCGGAAGCTTCTAAAAAAAAAGAAGTGAATAAAGAGATGAATTTATGGGAAATTCGAGGGGGCACGAGTACGAAGTAGTATACGAAAAAGAAGGAAAAAGTTGATGGAATCGGAAGTTTTCGAAAATTTTGGAATCCCGAGGAGGTCTAGAAGCATTGAGCTTATTTAAGGGGTTGCTGTCTATATTTGAAAAACTCACTACAGAAAATTAGAACAATTTGAAAGCCCTGTGCACCCAGACAGTCTTTTGAACCTTCCAATGGCTTACAGTACCTCTCAAAAGGTTATCAACATAGCACATTTTTTGTAGTTGATCATTTTATGTACGAGCACTCTCTACCAAGTTACAGGTTATCAAAGGAAAACCTCCAAAATTTCGAAAATATGCACTTCAGGGATAAATGGCTTTGATGACCTGTAACTTTCATGGTAATGTCCCTACAAAAAAAAGATCAACTACAAAAATGATGTGCTATTCTTGCTCTGTCTAACCCATAAAAAATAAAATTTGTCAGACAATCTGGTGACACCGAAATACACTGTCGAAATTAGTCTTTTCCCACTGAAAACAGCCAAAGTTTATAACCTTTTGAGGGGTACTGTACTTGTGAAATCAACACGTGTTCAGACATCTCTTCGCCTACTGTAATTCATACATACAAAACAAACAAACCACGTTTTTTGTCGGTGCAACACAACTTCTTTTCTGCTCAAAGAGGAGGGGGCACTTGAAACAGAAACATGCACAAAACACTCGAAACATGTGTCTTACTAAACACATAATCCAAAACATGTGTCGCTTTTGGCGCCCTTTTTTTGAAATGCTTTGCCGGGAAAATTGTACTTTTATAGGGAAGGGTTGGGGACTTTGAGACTTAATTTTAATTTTCCAGGTAGCCCGACATGAAGCAGAGGAACTAGCTCACCGTCTCTCGATTCCTTATCTGGAGTGCTCGGCAAAACTGCGAAGAAATGTCGACGAGGCGTTTTTTGATATAGTTCGACTTGTCAGGTAAGAAATACATTTTTAGGTCCGTGGCACATTCATGCCGGGGGCTCGAATATATCAGAAACCTTTAGAATACTTTCAAAGGTTTACCTAGAATTTTTTCCAGTCAATCTTGTTCTGAAAATCACCTCAGTTTCCACTTAGGACCATATAAAATCGAGATATTTCGCTTGAGAGTGGTTACAGTCTGTTCTCAGGTGTAACATTACAGTGTTTTACTGAAAAAACCTACAGTACTGGGCAAAAAGATACGATCTTTGGCCGTTTTCAGTTGAAATTATTCAACTTTGAGAGGGTGTCAAGGTAAATCTGATTGTCACACCTAGTAGGTTTGAAATGGATCATACAGAATAAAAATGGAGCTTCAGTTTTGTAGTTGACGACTTTTTTGTACGATTTGAGAGAAAAATTATTTTGTCGATATGTAACTTGCTAGGAAAGGACCGTACAAAAAAATTGTCACCTACAAAAATGAAGCTCTACCTTTGTTTTATGTGGTTTATAGATAATTTATTTTGTGGGACAATCAATGATACCGTAACACCCTCTCAAAGTTGGTCATTTTCAAATGAAAGAGGCCAAATTGTATATCTTACTGCACGGCTGTACCTATGTATTTCAAGAATTTCAGCAGAAAATTGTTTTTTGAAAATCAAAACCCACTCTTCCCAATTTTTCAGAAAATACCAACACGACGAGCGAATGCCAGTCCACGCCCATGACGATCGGAAACTTGAGTCTCCGATAAAATTGAAAAAGAAGAAAAACTGCAGGATTCAGTGATCTTCTAACAACAACAATCCCTCTTCCAGTCCGATTCGACATTCCAATTATTTGCTCAAAAAGAGCATTTTCTGAAATTGGTCTAGTCGAATCGGAGAGTCAATCCTTCATGACTTTCAATCCAATTCATTTATTTTATTGCATCCATTTGACTTGTTTCCTGCCTTTAAAATTCTCTCTCTCTCTCCATTTCAAAACGGGATTTCATTGGTTTTCTTATTGCTTTTAGCCCTTTTTCATGAGCTGTACAGATTCCTTGCATTGTCATTGGAGCACACTTGCTCCCTCTCGGATTATTTATTTCTGTCATATTCCCCCTCCATTTAAAAAGTTCCCATATCTTTTCCCAGTTGTACATCTAAGTTCTAGTTTACCCCGAGTACAAATAGTTTATATTTTCCCCCGACAGACCAAATGCACTCTACTGGACTATTATCCAATGGAGCACACTTGCATTCATTGCCTTCTCTCTCTCCTCCCTCTGATAATTCTGTTAATCCCCCCGGTTAAGAAATCCCAGTAAATATAACAGAAATAAAGAAATGAAACTGAATATATTTATTGATTCACATATTCTGATCTACTCCTTTTTCTTGTTCGACCACTGTTTTGACTACGTTGACAGCTTCTCGAGTGGACGGAGATGCTTGAATTGCAGAATCCTTCAGAATTTTCTCACGACTTCCACTTCTTGATCTCGATTTTCCGATCTGAGAAAAATGGGAAATTTCGGGGGAATTGAACATTATGAACTAAAACAGTTTTTGTCAATGCCATTTTAAAATCACGATCAGTCAATGTATACTGGAAAATAACAATGTTGCAGTTTTCAGCAGAGATTGAACATTTTCAAAATTTGGTTAAAAAATACGAACTATTCGAAGACGTTGACTTCGAATATCCTAACTGGCACAAAATTAGTATGTATTCCCTACGTCATTAAAGGGGGATAGAGCTATTTTTTAAGTGGCAGATATTTTTACATTGATCGACGCACAATTCATGGGGTAATCCGAAATGGTCTTGAAGGTAGGCCCGAAAATTGGTCTAAAAGAAGTTATCAGCAAAAAAATATCCGTGAATTTTTATTTCCATTGTCTCTTTTTTTCACAATTTTTTTTTCACGTGCACCACGAGAATTTCCCCTCGTTTACGGTCCTTTTTTTGCTGATAACTTCTTTTAGAACGATTTTTGGACCTATCTTCAAGATGATTTTCGATTGTCCCATGAATTCTGCGTCGATCCATGTAAAAATATCCGACAATTAGAAAATGGTTATATCCCACTTTAAACAAAAGATTATTTCAAAATTTTATGGAAGCCTATTATTCAAGGCCTAAGTTATAGTTCTTATCGGATCTGATGGATCAATAGATTAGCACTTTAGTTTTCAACGAAGGTATATTTTCATAAACCATAGTTGTATAGTACAAAACTTGAAAAACTCAATATATTAGGATTCTAAAGGAAATAACATTTCAAACTCTCAAAAGAGAACGGATTAATGTAAATATGGGGCAAAACTAACGAGAAAACCATACTTGTTAAGGAACAAAGGACCATTGGCGCCAAAATCCAAAAAACAAAATTCAAATTTTTTCAAATTTTTAAAAATGTTTTCAATTTTTTCGTGAAAAAGTCTAATTTTCGATTATGCTTCAGAATTATAAGAAATTCTGAAGAATCATCAAAAATTGAAAAACCGTCGAAAAATGTTTTAAAAAAACCTTCATAATTTTTCCTCGGTCCTCCGCGGGCAAGGGAAAATTCGAAGATTTCAGAAAGTCAAGTTCAAGAATAAATCATCCTATGTCTACATTTTAAACGTTCTTTTTCTGACACTGCATTCAAAAATTGATTATTGTCCACTGTCCCCATTTACCCCCAAATACCTGAGGAAACCAACTCACTCACATTTTTGACCACATTCACCGCGTTCTTCAGCATTTTTTGTGTTTCTATCGTGAGGTTTGACTTTAGAAATAAACGTTTTATTTCCCCCCTTTTTTCCCATTTCGTTTCAAAAACATTACACGTGAATTCCATAAATTAACCATGATTTATTGACAGACCGATAGACTACACAAGCATTGATAAAAGAAACAAGTAATCAGCAGGAGAAAAGAAGTTACACGAAAAGAATAGCAGACGGTATAGATAAGAGAGAAGATAAGGGAGAAGCGAATTGCGTTCAAAGATATAGTTTCAATAAAAAATGAGCAGTGGATTAACAAGACGATTCAATGGAGAATACAGGAAAAGATTCGTTAATTTCTTCTGTTTTCTCTTTGTTGAATTTCATACAATCTCATCTGTTGATTATATTCAGCCATATCGATCTCATATTGTTTTTTCGAGAAATTGTTGATGACTTTGATTACACCAGACTTGATTCCAATGGTACGCCCAGCATTCAGGCCAAGAGTTGTGACACCAAACGATCCATCTTTCAAGAACTCTTCCAATGCCCATCCACCTATTTCTTCTTCGATTACTTTCCTGAGCATTGGATCCGCGTCATTAAGTTTTAAGAGACCCTTCATCCAAGCCGAGACATCCGCTGGCTGAAAAATAAAACATTTTGATAATGTCGCTAAGGAGTAAATTGAGATATTAATTTTGCCCGCGTGGTCGAGTGGACTGAAGCGGCGGTCGCTGTCCAAAGCACGAAAGTTCTGACAGGACCTCACAAGGGAAGTCTTTGGAGAAGCCACTTTCAAACCATCTATAAATATGGTTATAGGTACTTTCGACTACGCGGAATCCATTTCTGTCATCAAAACCTGCTAAATATATCTGCGAGCCGAGTTATGAGCTCTCAAACTTTTCATATGGTTAAGTCTGTTCACAAGGAATTCCAAATGTGCAGTATATGTATACGCCACCGCGTGGTTCCATTTGTGTTCCCCAGCGGTTCACTTGTGCTTGTACGTCGCAAAAAGAGAATATCTTGCGTATACTACTCGTCGATTTGGAATTTTTTTGGAACCACGTGAAAAAGCGTGACCATAGGAAAAGTTTGAGAGCTCATAACTCGGCTCTCATACACATTTAGCAAGTTTTGACTGCAGAAATGGACTCCCCGTGTTCGAAAATACCTATAACCAAGTTTATAGGTCGTTTGAAAGTGTCGTGTCCAAAGACTTGTCACTTGTCAGACAACGCCCACTTGTCTTTTATATATTTCTTTGAAAAACTCACCGTCCAATTAGAATAATTGTGATCGCAGGTTGGAGGAATGTACAATAAAAATCGGTTCTGAAAAAACAGTTTTTTGGTTTTATACATGTCTGAACGCTTACAATATCCTCTGTTAGAAGCACTGGCTCCGTTGGTCTCACTGGCTCGGTGAGGATGACAGGAGGAACTGGCTCCTCGATGGGGATAACAGGACGAGCCGGCTCCGGGATGGGGATGACAGGAGGACGAGCAAGATGAGGTGGGATTCCGTTGTGAGTGGGACGAGGTGGGTTTGGTCTTCTCTGCTGTTGTTGTTGTGGAGCTCTTCGTCGCTGGTGATCAAGTCTCAGCTGCTCAAGACGTTGTTGCTCTTGTTGGTTTTGAATGTGTTGTTGTAGATGTTGTTGTTGTTCAATATGCTGTTGTAGCTGTTGCTGTTGCTGTTGTTGCTGTTGTTGCAGTTGTTGTTGCTGTTGTTGTTGGTACTGTTGTTGTGCAGGGTGAACCTGTTGTCTTTGTAAAAATTGTTGTTGTGCCGAATTCGGTTGTTGATGATGGCTCGACTGCGGGTAGGGCGCGATAGGATGACGTTGCGCTTGAGCGACGGGATAGGTAGGTGGACGTCGAGGTGGAATACCTTGTTGTGCCCGGATTGCTTGTTGAACCGAAACCGATGAACCGTTGTGTGGTGAATTGTTGTGTGGTGGCGCCACTTGGAACGGTGGAATATTCATCACCGCAGGCTGTGGATTCGATCTTCTGGCAACTGGTGTGGGTTGGCCGTGATGAACTTGGGGGATAGTTTGGACAGGCAACAAGTTAGGAACAACTTTTGGTTGATTGATATGATGAACTTTAACAACTTGGATAGAAGACGTGGTGGGACCAGAAGGACTACCAGTTGGGGAGCTTCTGACTGGTTCCGACGACCTGGACGCTTCTGGAGTGTCTTCTGGCACGACAATTGGATTTGTATCACTTCCAGATTGTGGAGTTGCTGGTGCAATTTCAAACATCTTTGCCTGATATTTACGTGGAGTGGATTGCTCGGTTGGTGGAGATTTTGGTTCTGGACTTCTTTGAACTGGTGTGAGAACTGGAGCAGCTCCATCTTCTATTGAGCCCTCCGTCCTCTCACTTTTCTGAGCTGACTGAGCCGTCTCCTTCTCAACTGGAGAATCTTTTTCACCTTCACGGTCTTCATTCTTCGATCCACTTCTTTTTGCACTCTTGGCTGCGTTGCCATCAGCCAGTGACTTTCTTCCTCTCTTTCTCGTCACTTTGCCACTCGATGACGATGTTCCAGGAGTGTTCTTGTCTTCTTCCTTCTTCTCTCTTTCCTCTTCTTCCTCTTCCATCTCTTCATCGTCAACGTTATCGATAACCTTCTTCTTCTCAGCTCCACGTCTTGGCAACACTTTTCTTGCTGGAGGTTCAGGAGCTGGCTGGGTAGTACGACGACGTTTATCAGCTGACCAAACTACATCCAATTCTCCAAGCTTTCCTCCTTCTTTTGGACCGAAGTCCATGTTCATGAGACGATCGGCTTCAGTGAGTCTCTGAAAGAAACAGTTATAGAATTTATTGATTTCCTCAAAAATCTTACCCGCTTAACTGGTCTATTGGATGTATCGTCTGTCTTCTGTCTTCTCCTTGGTGTTTTCATCTTGTCAGTAGTGTTCATATCCGTCGATGTGTCCGCGTTTTGATGATTGTCTTCCGACTCCGCCCCTTTTACCGAAACATCAGCAGATGCTCTCGATGTCGAATCTCTCGCAGATGAGCTTGCAGCTGGAGTTGGTGCTGGGCTCGGCGCTGGTGAGTCGACAGGTGGAATCTCTTCTGACACAGTTGAGCTAGTCTCGGATTGTGGTGACGTTGGTGGAGCAATCATCGATTTCTGTGCTTCCTTTTCGGCGCTCACAACTTCCTCAGGTTTCTGAGGAGCCGTTGGGTTTGACCAGGAAGATGGACCGTCCTTGGGTCTGAAAATGAATTGATTTAGGATTAGAAGTGAGGAACACTTATTTTTCGAGTTTAAGATTATCGGAGAATCAATAGAGAAGATGAAATGGATAGATCAAGAGGAACAAGAACTTGGAGAGAAGGAGCATTTCAAGTCAGAAAATGAAAAGAGAAATGAGGAAATATTGAATGAAATCGTCTCACGTGCACACTAATCTTCCCACACCCGTCAAGGGAATAAACCAATTAGACCTGCAACCTGCGCACACGCTTTCTGCAACATGCGGCACGGATTAAGGTAAGATAATCCATTTGGTCCTCCCTTGAGGTCGGTTTGAAAGGGCTCTTTTTCAAATATGGGGGACCAGAAAAATAAGTAATGGGCATTTGGCCAAGTCGCTCGAGATAGATAAGATTATTCAAAAAAAGAGTCTGGACCAAATGGATAAAATTTTAAGAAAAAAGGTCCAGGTTGTCCTATCTTTCAAGATCGGGAAGGTTGAAACTCTGATTTCAAATGAAAAAAAAAAACTGAATTTTGGAACTTGAGCACGAAGAGGCCAGAGCTACCAATGCAGCCGCGCTCTATTGACTAGGTTGGTACATTTTTTGCGTCATGGTGAACATTAGAATTAATATAGCCGATATAGTATGCACAAAAGTTCGAATATTCTTATGCGGTTGCATTGGTAGTCCTGGCCTCATCGTGCTTGAGTGACTCAAAGAAAATTTCAAAAAAAGGTTTCAAAAGGCGTAGTAAAATCGAATTCCATTGGCACAAAACCAGCACCAGGGCCGGTGAATATCCATAAAAAATCGATAAGGACACAATGGCCAAATTCGTTGGAGTCCTGGTGCTGATGAAGTGCCAATCCGATGTCTGGTGCTGGAAAAAAGCAGACTTTGGAAGAGGAAGACTAGCGATAATCAAGTGGGATGCAGAATATGCACTTATGATTTTTGAATCAAGATAACGAAATAGAAAATGTGAAAGTGTAGAGATGAGATATAACTTGGATGGAAACAAAAAAAGCATGCTGTTAGAAAATTGGGTTATCTTTTGACAAGTGAGGCTCAAACTGGGCAGAAGATACTTTCGATTATGAGGTCTACATTTCTGAAATTCTGCAAAATGTTCAGTTGGGAGCCTGCTAAATCTGAAAGTATAATTTCAAATTAAAAAAAATAATTCGATTTCGTTGAACACTTTGCAGAATTCTGTTGATGAAAAACTCGTAGTCGAAAGAACTTGTCTGAAACTCCTTGACCACAAAACTCGAGAACCCAATTTTCCGTTTTGGAGCTGCATCAATAAGCGGAGTCAGGAAGAATGATTTGAGATTTGATTTTTTGAAGATAAAATATCTTACTTGTCTACCGGAGTCTCATCAATATATTCATCAGCTTGCTTGGTATCTTTGTTGACAACGGTAGTATCTGCAGATGGAGAAATAGTAAAACGTTCTTCGTCTTCTGCAGATATTTCAAAGTGATCTTCGAATGACTCACTTGAACTTGACTCCAGATCGTCATCTCTACCGGAACCATGACCCTGGTCATCACCAAACTCAACAGATACTGAGCAATGAGAATAGTTTGAAACAGGGCTGACATTACCGGGTGGAGTTCGAAGCGGAGCAAGAATTGAAGGTTGCATCTGGACACGATTTGGAGTTTGTATTGGTGTATGAACTGCAGGAACTCGTTGCTCAGGAATCGGAGCTCGAACCGGAGGGCGAGCAACTGGAGCAGGAGCAGGTGCAGGCTCTTCTTCTTCTACACCGTTTTGAATTTTCTGAGGGTGATTACTTTTTCTAGATCTTCTTTGCGAACCACTCGGAGCTTTCGGTTGATTCTTCTCCTCTTCTTGCAGCTGCATTTCAACAGTAGCTTGCATGAGTAATTTGTTAACATTAGCATTAATTACAGGGTTCACTTCTGGAACAGGTCTTGATTTTGTTCTGATCGGCGGTGCTGGAATCATTGGTGTTAAGAGCATTGACGTGGGCTTTGCAGGTGCTGGAGTCGTCTTTGGGATCACCCTTGGCCTTGGTGGTGGTGGTTCTCGGTGAATGGAAGGGACTACAATATTCGGAGGATCTTCGGCAGGTCTTTCTTCTTGAGTCGGTTTTGGTATAATATTTGAAATCAGATATCGTGCATCTGTTTCATTGACAAAACTCCGAAGTGCTCCGTTGGGAGTATTAAATCTAATTCCAGTGTGTTGAGCCTCAGCAATCCGCATTGAAATCATTTCTCTGTTGTGTAAATTAATAATCTCCAGTTTTTGATGTGGATTCGTTACTCCTTCCAATCTCAATTCCAAAAGGTCATCAGGATGCATTGGGTCGAATTTAACGTTTCCTAGATTGTCACGGTAAGCTGGAAATATATAAATGAATTTTATGCGGTTATTCGAGTTTGTTCTTACCTTTAGCATCAGCTAACTTGCCGGGTTGGATGTTTGGTCTTGGGTGAGAAGGTGGTCTAACTTCTCTTTCCAGGACAGGGGCGGGATCTTGATCCGAACTCTGAAAATTAGAATTTGGCATTTTGAAAGTAAATGGTTAAGTTCAAAGTGGACGGTACCAAATCACTAGCATACAATCTGATACAATCTGTCTTTTTTTACGATTTATATCAGAAACATTCTTTCAATTTTAAGAATCTTACCTGTTCCTCTATTTCTTCTTTGACGACGGCATCTGTAGAATTCATGGTTTTTTCTGAAAAAAAAACTGTTGAAGAAAGTTAACAGATGGAAGAAAATGTGGTGAGAATAAGAGTTATTGTAAAATTTCTAATAGAGGTGTCCCAGTAAAGTATATTTTACGCGGTATATCTTTTTTCTCAAAGGAGATATCAAAAAATTGTCAACGGACAAAATATAGCTGAATATTTATAAAATATCTCATCAGTTGAAACATCTTTGATATCTCTCAAGGCAGTTGAGATATTGTGCTCCAAACTCTTGCTAGTGGGGGCACCACTATTAGAGGTTTTACGGTATTGAGAGAGTCTGGGAAAATCAAGATAATCCATGCAGTTTACTTCAAATAGCATATAAGCAAAACTCCAAAAGCAAGAACTTCTAAGCTTGATAATCCGATAATGTAAAAAAAAGAAACTAGAAGATTTAAGAAGCTTTTAATCTCATGGATTACGGAATTACCCTTATTGCGAAACAGAAGATATCTGCTCCAGAATACCAGAAAAAAACACTACAGAAGGCCCGAAAAATTGTATCCTTCAAAACCATCTGGCGTGACTCCTCCCCTTTTTCAATTCCTTTGTTCATTCAAACGACGCGCCAACATAAGGGGAGAAACAGGGCGCGCTTGCTACCAGAATCAGATGACAGAAACTGGCGGCAACTGAGAAATTTTGAACTGATAGATATCAATGGATGATAAGAGACAACATGGAACAGGAATGAAGGGTGTGTTTGTTTATCGATTGGTTGAATGGAAATATCATAGTCAGATTTTGCAGGAAGGATTTTGAACGAAAGAAGTCGGTTGAGTTTCTCCATGCATTTTTGATTGGAGGACTCTGAATAAGGTATTCTGGAGCTGAGAGATTCTTCTTGAGCTCAGAGATTCTTGCTCAGTCTTTTTTGGAAAATGTCATTTGGAGATTAGAGATCTGACACCTGCTACCAATTAGGTCAATTAGTGAGATGACTGAGAGTGAAGGGACCTTAGCGACCATCTTCCCAAAAATTGAATTCAAAAAAGATCTGACAAGAACTCCCAGTTCTATGAAAACGATGGGGGGAGAAAAGTGATATTGCGCTGGCCAATTCCTTTACACAACGAATCAATAAACGTCGAAGAGTGGCTTGTGCGTGTGCGCGCTCACCCGACACTCACAGCGCAGTCTTCTGCCTTCCTTTACATTCTGATGGCCTGTGCCCTCTTGTTCCCATTCGATATTTCTCACAGGCCCCGCACTCTCTTCGAGGCCTGTGTAGACGCCGCAGTCAACGATTGGAGAGAGGGCGGGGCGTCGTCAAAAAGAGGCAGAAAGTGAAGGCACTGAGTGTGGAGATGAAGGGGAATAGGAATAGAAAAAAAGCGAGAAAGAGAGATGGAATTGGTATTGGAATGTATGGGAATTGTAAGGGTGAAATGAGAGAAATGGAGAGCGAGTGAGATGAAAGAGAAGAAGCTGGCTGGTTGCCAAGGTTTATGGGGTCCCCGCATGGCTCCCTCAGTGACCTCGGTGAGATGAAGAAAGTAAACAATTGGTGATTCATCATCGCTTGTCAAAAAAAGTAGCCATTGATTACATATTGATTGAACGACACAGTTCAGATTTTCAAGGGACCGTGAAGACTGTATTATAACGGCACGTTGTTATATTTTTCTACTGCCTCCCAGAGACATTGTTTGATTTCAGAAACTCATTAAAGTTAAACGGAAAAACCTTTTTGGACGTTCTATTTGTTGATCTAGAAGTTACTTAGCACGCTGTTTCTAACCAGAACCAAGAAAAAACACCAGGATAATCGTATTCATGAATTCTGAGTATAAATGGGGTGCCGTTATAATACAGTTTCTTACGGTATCCAGAAAGCATATCAAGACAAATCACCATTTCTAAATACTATTTCGAAATAAAAATTCAGCCGATTAATAAGCAATACGCAATCATAACCTCGTGACGATGACTCATAGAATGTTCTAGATCAGCAGGGTGCCTCTGTTTGCTTGCAAGGAGACTGTCCCGCTGGGAGCATAACCTCGCTTCTCAATTCTGATAGCAATTTGAAGATATCTGGAGTCAGGGAAAACCAAAGAGAGAGTCTAATTAGCTCTATTAAAGTAAGGGACACATCTAATTGTTGGTGTATGTCCCAAAAACAAACATGCATCTGACAGTTGACAGGATAAGTGAAATTTGGAAGAAAGTGCCCAGGAAGACAGTGCAGTGAAATTTTTGCGATTTTTCTCAAAGTGATTTCAGATTTATTACAGATTGTGCGGACTCTGAAACAGAAACATTCAGAACATTGCAGATCATATTCCCGGTTTTCAAATAGTTGTGAAAGACTGAAACCTGAAAGAAACTTTTCTTAATTTTTCGGATATTCCTTCTTCCGGTTTCCCCCATTCTCCAAAAAGTCCCCACTTTTGAATAATTTATTCCCATGCTTGATGACTCCTCTATCACCTTATGCTCTCGACATGCCCATCCTCTCTGCACATACTTATTACCTTTTTTTCTACTCTCCCGCACTAACCTACCGTAACCCTCATTGAGCCCTCTGATGTGTCCGCTGTTGGGGGGGGGAGAAGAGTGTTCATTTGTTTAAACGGGACATGCGCAGGAGAAGACAGATGAGGACGACGCACTTTAGGGTTCATCAAATGCACTGCCGAGTATGACGTCATGATTAATCGGGGGTATTCCATGGGTTCTTCAAAGTCTCTCAATGAACAAGAATAGTTCAAAATGAAAAAAAAAACATAACACTATAAATATGACTACTGTGTACTTGATTCTAGCGCTCGAAATCGGGCGTCCTACTTTTCCGGTCATTTTGGAAAACAGTCAATTTATGTCGGAGAGAAGGCAACCTTTCACAGCGCCTGATGACAAAGCTGGAGACGCGATTTCCAAAGCTTCAAGAAAATAAGTTCATTTTTAACCGTTTTATGACTATTCGGGACGGGCGGGACCAACGTGTCCCATTTCGAGCGCTAATTGAGTACCGGTAGGATCTCCTAGTCTCTGATTGTGTTTTACTCCAAAGACCCTGCTCTGCAACAAAAGTTTCAGCTTGTCATAAAAACCAATAAAATGTTTTTGTGTCTCAAGTTATGACCCCGCAAAGTTTTCATTTTTCAGTTTCAGAGAAGTTGCCGTTAGTAAGGCTTTGCAAGGTCAGAATGATGAAAATTCGAATAATTCAGAAAATGCTCATTGACTTTGGGTGTCCTTCAGCTAAGGACTCTACTGTACTTTCAACTTTCAGAATACAAAACATGAACTTTTCTGATTAGTATCTAGAATTCCATTGAAAATGAAAGATGTATGAAACATTTCATAATCTGTATGTGCGTATTTGATAAGCATCCGATTACACACTACGTCACAGATCATGTACAGAAAAACAACGTCAACGTGTACGCTGAACAAAATCATAAACAAATACAATTTCGATTCGAAAACTCGTCGCCTTGGAGCCCACCACTTGAGACTCCCTGGTGTCCACAATGATCTAACGCAAAAATAAAACTTCAGAAATTAAAATAAAACACTTTATTCAAAATTAACTAATTTCCCGTTCCCAAGAAGTATTCAATTGTGTAAAATATAAGTCTGTTTCCTGTTCTTGACTTATATTTGGACCTGGAAGAGTTTTCGGTCGGAGACTCATTGAACGAAGAACTGGAATCTTTGAATGAGATATTGCGTTGCTCCACTGACTAACTGATAGAATCAGAACTGGACACACGATGAGTGGGTTTCTGGAAATAGTAATTGGGTAAGATGATATTCAGTGTAAACTTACAGGTGAACCAAATTTTCGAAGCAAAAAAGAAATAAAGTTCCGCAAGAAGGAAGCCATTTGTAGTTGACGAATACGAGACATAAAAGACCGGAAAAAATGAGAAAGAAGCCAACGACCACGATTCGAAACATTAACTGAAAATGGAAAGTTTTAAGGAGAAACAGAAGTAAAAAAAAGAGTCACATCAAACGCCTTCACATTCTCTTTTGCTTGAAATCGAGCAGGAAGTGTGTAGATTTTGATGCTCATTTTGGTATTCCGTTCGAACTTTTTGATTAGAGCCATATTGTAACGACGGTTCAGATACAGCACCTGAAGAAAAATTGGTATCATTTGAAAAATTGAAAAAAAAAGCTTACCAGGACAGCAGAGCCATTGACCGATACGGTGAATAGAAAGCATAAATAAAAGTTAATGTGATTCAGGAATACGAACCAAAGCATTATCCAAACTGTGATGTGTTGAGAGACGAATAGAAGCCAGAATATGTGATAACGAGAAGTTTGCTCGTAATCTCTGGAAATTTGAATTTATGAAAAATTGATGGCATGGTGGCCCAGGATCCCATTTTCCATTTTTGTTGTTACTAACCGAACGGTTATGTTAGAAATCCCTTTTTAAAACTTGAACCACATCTGTTTTGATCACAGTGTTTACCATACTTGTCAAGGGAAAATTTTTGAAATCCCGGCCCGGCCGGAAGGTCCGGCTTCAAAAAAAAAAGACTTTTTTCCAAGTTTTCTTCGAAAATGTGATATTTTTCAGAGTTTCTTCTAATTCTGAATTATAGTCAAAAACCTGACTTTTTTGCAAAAAAATTCGAAAAAGGCTCGGGCTTTCACAAGTGTAGTACTTTGTTTGTACTCACAGAATAAATCGACTGGCACATGTTCTCTCGAGTGCCATAATAAAAAACCAAGTGATCAATATAAACATGTAATACCACGTCATAAATCCCCTTAAAAACAATGGCCATTCTTCCCTGATTGAACGAATTTCTGGCATCACTGCCACGTCATCTGTCCACCAGAATTGAACGTCACTTGACACGTCACCAGCTTTCCACATTCCGATCAGATACGGAGTCAACATTGATCTCCCGATTAGAGATAATACCCAACTGGACAATATAAATGCTACCAATGAATTCAAATTCGAGTGGAAAGCTTTTGTAGTAACAATGATATAAACTGTGACGACAGTGAATAATAGAGCAATTATGGATAGAACTAGCTCAATAATTAGTAACCCTTTGTAAAAATTAGACTTATAGCTTTCATCATTTAATATGAATACAGGAATCCAAATAGTAAATTCTAAATTATTCACGTTGAAAATCATGATGAAGTGGTGCTAAATGTTTTCTTGCTGGAAAGAGAATAATGGGAAAATTGGGAAATTTCAGCTGTTGGTGAAATAATTTGAAGAGGGAAAACGTGGATTATTAAGATCTAATGGGCCAAGAAATGTCTGATATTGTTAATTACAGTAGCTCCCGTAGTACAATCTCTTCGATTCTGACTTTTTTGAATTTTGAACTCATCTATTCGTCTAGCGAATTCCTGTTTCACCTGAACCTCTCAGCATTCAAACATCAGAAAAATCATAATTTATTTGTTTTATACATAAAAATAAAACATCAACTACTCGGTCTCTTTTCCCAGACGCTGTGAAGTTGCGAGAAATAAGTTTCCGTTTCTTGTTGTTGCGTCTGATTTGGAAGGACCGAATGACGATCAATGAAAGTGATTTTTGTGATTTTGTCAATCATTGGAAGACGGGAATGAAGAAGGGCTTTGCTCCAAGTGCTCACAGAGAAGATAAGTACGGGACACATTATGAGAGGATTTCTGAAACGATAATTATGTTAGAACTTGATCTACCGTAGAACCTGCAATAGAGGTGCGCCTAGCGGTACCTGTTCGCCGCGATATATCTCGGTTCCCAAACGTAATATCAAAAAGCTTTCAACTGACAAAATATAGCTTGATAATCATAGAATATTTCTTCAGTTGAAAAAATTTTAATATCTTCAAAGACAGCCGAAATATAATACGGTAACAAGGGTAGTCTTTGATGTCTTCCCGCATAACCATAAAAGGGACCATGTAATCAATCAGAAAGTGATTTAACTTTTCGCCAGCATTTATTATTTAATTAGCTATCTTGTTCATGAACACTTTTTTAAAAATGTTTTCCAATTAAAGCACTACACAATAAAGGTGGAAAAGAACAAAGCCGCCGCCGCTGACCGCAGGACAGACTATAGTCATGTGACCACCTTGAATAGGGTACATAGAAGATGACTCACAGATGGACAATGTTTTCGAAGCAGTATGTGAGAAATGTGTTGAAGGAAGGAACACATTTGAACGTTATTACGATTACCAGTGAAAGGGCGGATAGGATTAGAACAAAACCAACGACAAATACTCGAACTGTTAGCTGAAAATGGTTTTGATTGAGAAATAGAAAATGAAACAGTCTTGCAACACTATGACTCAAATTAGATGTAAACCAAAAGGATCATTTTTTGCTGTTTTCAGTTAAAAAAAACAACTTTGAAAGTGTTTTTCGGTGTCACCCGATTGTCCGACGAATTTTATCTGGTATGGGTTGGACAGAGTAAAACTAGCTAATTATTTTTGTAATTAACAATTTTTTGTAGCGAGACTATCTTGAGAGTTACAGGTTGTCAAAGTGAAAAGCTCCAAATTAGTTTGTTTCAGGGAGAAATGACTTTGATGACCTCAAACTTTAAAGATAGTGTCCTTACAAAAAAAAAGGTCAACTACAAAAATGATGTGATATTTTTGTTCTGTTCAGCACTTACAAAATAAAATTTGTCGGATAATCTGGTGACACCGAAATACTCTGCCAAATTTGGACAATTTCAACTGAAAATAGCCAAACTTGATAACTTTTGAGGAGTACTGTAGGTTAACCGGAAATCGATACAGTTTTTTGTAGTAAATCTGTACCTCAGTTCAAAAGTATCACTAATATTGTTTTCAGTGCTTCTGGAAACGCGTTCCTATTTAGTCTCACCATCCACTCACATTGAAAACTCTGACATTTTCCTTTGCTTGAAATCTCACTGGCAATGTGTGATGCTTCCCACTTTCCAGTGGTTCTCTCTTGAATTTTCTTATAATTTTCAAGTTATACTGCCGATTTCCATAGAATAAAAACATTGCAACCACATTGAGAATCAGGAAGAAAGTTACGGTTGTTACAAAATTGATACGATTAAAGAATACTAGATACAGTACGGTGAGAATGATGAACTGATGGAATAGAAATAGAAAAAATAAAAGATAAAGTCTCGAAGTGTTCTCGTAGTTTCCAATGAAATAACATGCGAATACTCTTTCAATTGACATTGCAAATAGACAAGTTGTCATCACAAACATATAGTACCAAGTGAAAAATCCTCCAACAAACAGAGGCCATGCTTCTCGGATAGAGTTAATTGGTGTCATTTCCTCAACGTCATCTGTCCACCAAGATCTATAATCATTTGAAATATTTCCAGCTTTCCAAGAGCCAATCAGATAAGGAGTCAACATGGATCTTCCGATTGCAGATGATATCCAACTCAATACAAAATATGCAAATAGAGAATTCATATTCGTGTGGAATGCTCTTGTTGTGATGATTATATAAGCAGTCGTTGCAATTACCAGAAACGTGACAATTGAAAGAAACAACTCGATAATCAGAAGACCACGATAGAAAACACTGTCATAGGTATTGTCGTTTAGTGTGTAGATTGGAAGCCATATTGTGTATTCGCCCTTGTTTATTGAGAATATCATGATAAAAACTTTTAGAAAAATTAAATAAAATGGGAGATGAATTCCGAGAGAAAAATAGAGGGCAGGAGGTTTGGTTTGGCCAACAAAAATATAAATTATCACCTGTTGAAAGACTGCTAATGGCAAAATAGAGATTTGGA
The DNA here is from genome assembly GCF_010183535.1 of Caenorhabditis remanei. Taxonomy (NCBI): domain Eukaryota; kingdom Metazoa; phylum Nematoda; class Chromadorea; order Rhabditida; family Rhabditidae; genus Caenorhabditis; species Caenorhabditis remanei. The sequence continues at coordinate 13,576,506 of NC_071329.1, forward strand.
TTTAGTAGAGTGTAGATTTTGAACTAGAATGACGTATTGAGTTTCAGATCTGAAATTAGGAGACAGTTATTCTTAGATTGCAGATAGATGTGGGCTCAAAGTTCTTCCATATTACAAACGGATTGTCAGGAATGCTGTTGGTTCCAGCTCTTGCAAAATTTCTTCTTCTTCGTCTTCTTCTTCGTCTTCTTCTTCTTCTTCTTCTTCTTCTTCTTCTTCTCGAGAGAGAGAGAGAGAGAGAGAGGAAAAGTAATTATTCTAGCCAGAATGATAATCATCCTTTTGACTTGCTTTCCTCGTGCGAAGTTTCTCCGATTCTATCAAGATCAAGATCAAATCAAAATGGGAAACTTGCGGGAAAGTTGTTTTCAGTATGGACCTGGGTTGGGAAATTCCGGGCCGAATTCAAAAAATGTGCACTATTTTTTCTGAAATTGTTTCAAAACTTTTTGAAAATTTTATAAAAAATATTCAAAATTCTATATTACGCTTCAGTTTTTATCGATATTCAAAAATATAGTCGAAAATTCTACTTTCTTAAAAAATTTCACAGAAATCGCGCATTTTTAATAAAATTTTTCGAAAAATTTCAAATTTCTACTGATTGTAAGGAAAGTTTTTCAGTCGGCCTGGCCCGGCCCGGAATTTCCGACCTCTGGTGTGGCCCAGTTGAATATTCTGTCGGTTTTCATTTTCAAAAAATTTAATTTTTGAAAAGTGCATAAAACTTTAAAACTTTTTTCCCACACTAGCTAATTATGTATTCTGGGTTCTCAACCTGGTAAAATCCATCTTCCCCGTTTTCTTTTTTCCAATTCGTTTCCGAAATCCGCCTCTCTCATCTTCTCTCCCTTGTCCTTGACAGATGTGAACCTTTTCTCTTCTTCTTTCTCCCTCCGTCACTCATTTTTATTTCACCTGCCACCTGTTCTCAAAGATGAAATCGAATAGAATGAAACTAAAAACAACTATTGTTTATTGAAAAATAATTGTACTCAATCATCGAAAGTTCAAGTCCATGCTTTATCAAGTTGTTCATAGTAAACAGATGAAATTTTCTTTGCGTCCTCCTCCGTAAAAATCATTAAATCTGTTTTCGTCAATATACTTCAAGTTTCGAAAGGAATTGGATCTGGAATACTCTCTGCAGCAACATTGTTTCTTTTTCGAATAGTTATATGTTGAATGATTCCTTCTTCCGGACTCCGTTCCCATTTATAATGTTGATGACGCCGAATCATATATGAATTGATACTACATGCACAATATAAATCAACTGAGAAGAAAAATGACAAATTAAGAATGCAGAGGCATTCAAGCCAATGAAACTGAAGCAAGTATGTTGAATTACGAATACAGAATATCATACTTACCGTTATTATTGTGGCAACACCAAATACTATGAAATGAATGATTCCGAGAGCCCAAACGTATCCATTGCATGCAGCGTACGGCATTTTTTCATATGGTGGTTGTATGTATGAATCAGAAAAATAACTGACAAATGCGCCCATAAAAAAGAAAATGATAGAGATGGTAGGATGATAAATGTAGCACAAGATCTGAAACTCACAGAATAATTGAACAGCTGAGGGAGGTACTTACTGTTGAGTCTACGTGTCCTATCGCAAATACAGACATCAGAAGAATGAAAAGACATGAAACCACTCCTATTAATCCGAATTTGATATCAGTAAGGAATTGTTCATCTGACTTTACCCGAAGAGTTTCAAAAAAAATGAAAACAATCAGAACTGCGTTTACGAGACATAACGCTTGAGCATTAACCTTCACTTCATGGAATATAAACGGAAGTCGAAAAACTAATATCGGCATCAAATGCCAAAAAATAACATTGGAAAAGAATCGAAACATAGAAGTGTAGTTACAGGCATGTTTTAAAATAAAGTAAATAGGGTTGATGAAGAATTTCCAACTGTCTTTCAAAAAATATACAAGTTTTTCATTATTCACCATTTTTATTGATCTTTGGACAGAGTGTGCACAAGAGTACAATTATGAAGGGGGCCTACAGGCAAGATTTTGCACATTCCCAGACGTGTCGTTGCATTGTTCTTTGGGAAACCGATGTGTTCGCTCATTCGGGATATTTATGGATTTGAACGTAGGTAGATCAACCGTTTTGGGAAGTTACAGTGCCGTGCAAAAGTATACGAGCTTTGGCTGTTTTCAGTTGAAATTGTCCAACTTTGAGAGGGTGTTACGGTATCCCTGATTGCCCCGCCATCGAACACTTCCAGTGCAAAATAGTGGGATTTTTGAGCTCTCGTCTTAAAATGACCATAACTCTCTAGGGAGTGTCCGTACAAAAAAGTTGTCAACTACAAAAATGAAGCTCTACTTTTCAACTGTATGATCCATAAAAATTTTACTTTGTATTTGTATTTGTATTTATTCTATCGAAAATCATCAGTAAATGGGGCGAGAGGCTGAGAATGAGTCCCTCACGAGACCATTCAAAGGGTGGGTTAAAGTGAGAGATGTGGGGCAACAAATGAAAGAATGACCGGTATGAGGGGTATAAATAGAAAGATGGTAGTGCGGGAAAGGTGGTTTGGGAGTAAAGAATAAGCTCTAATAGCGTGTAATACTGGATGAGATTAGGGTATAGAACTCGGAAGGAGAGAGAAAATATGAAGTTTGGGAGGTAATGGCATTCCAGATGGGGATGGTGTGAGAAAAAAAGTCAGAGCACTTGGGTTTAATACAAATAAGATTCATAGGGCGACGGGTGGAGGAGGAAAACCGGATGTACGAATCTAGGTGAGGGAAGTATGAGGTACCGCTTAGAAATTTATAAAGAAGGAGAAGTTGGGCTTTGAGTCTACGATGGCGCAATGAGAAAAGATTAAGTTGGGCTAGACGATCGGAATAGGAGGAATAAGTTATGTTACATCGTTGAAAGATTTTCCTGGTGAAGAATCGGAGAGGAGTTTCTAGCGATAACGATAATTTAGAAGCAGGAGGGGGTGAGTACACTACAGAACAATATTCAATAATGGGTAAAACATAGCAATTGAAAAGGAAAATGTAAAATTGTGGAGAGGTTGATTTGAAGGATTTCAGAAGTTGTTTAGTACGTAGGAGGGCGGAAGCGATAGTCTTGTTGATGTGGGATTTAAATTTCAAGGTTGAATCTGTGATAAGACCGAGATCCCGAACAGATTTGGAGGTTTCGATAGGTTGACCAGCAATGAAGTAGGGGAATGAAATGTTTTTTGATCCAAGTCGAAGGAGAGATGTTTTGGTATGGGCAAGAGGAAGAGAGTTAGAGGATGCCCAGGTTTCAATAAGATCTATGCCTTTTTGGACCGCAAAAGGGTTAGAGGAATAAATTTTTATGTCATCGGCAAATGCAGAGACCTGTAGGGAAGGGATGTGTGCGAGATCAAGAAGTAAATCGTTTATAAATATGAGGAAGAGGAGAGGGCCAGAGACTGAGCCTTGAGGAACTCCGGAAGGTATCTGAGTAATAGAGGTATCGGTGAAGTCTTCAATTTTTATGGAAAATGTGCGGCCGGAAAGGAAATTAGAAAACCACTCAATAAAAAGGTGAGGAATGCCAAAAAGCGCTAGTTTTTGAAGTAGAAGTTTGTGATTGACCTTGTCGAATGCTTTCTTGAAGTCAAAGAAGATGACGTCAAGGGAGTTATTACTGGAGAGAGAAGATTTGTAGCAAGATATGGAATGGACTAATGAGCTTGTGCATGAACGGTAGGCGATAAAACCATGCTGATTTTGACTGAATTTGTGTGCAAAATGTAATTTAATGTATTCACAAATGACTCTTTCGAATAGGCGAGCGAAGGGGTCAGTCAATGATACGGGTTTGTAGTTTTCTGGAGAAGACAGGGAACCTTTTTTTGGTATTGGAATGACCGTCGCATGTTTCCACGAGTCGGGCACTTTTGAGGTTTGGAGCGAGTCAGAGAAGATGATGGAGAGGGGCAGAGCTAACGATGTGGCACAGTTCTTTAGGATGAAGTAGTTGGCTAGGTGAGACGTGTAGCCGCAACGCGGGGAGTACTTGTGGGATAATCAGGGATATCGTAACACATTCTCATGGTTGGACAATTTCAATTGAAAATGGCTCAAGTTCGTATACTTTTGCACGGCACTGTATGAGGTAATGTCTGTTTTTTGTTAGAGTGGGCTGAGCTGTACAAGCTGATAACAGTACAAAAGGTTAAACGAATCCCAATTTATTTACAGAGGACTTGCGAAATCTCGGCCCGGATTCAACAAATGTGCACAATTTTTTTCACAGACCTTTTCGAAATTTTTATCAGAAATAGTCAAAATTTCTATGTAGGCTTGAGTTTTATGTGGTCCTTTTGTCTTCTTCCTTCTCCCTCCGTCACTCATTTTTATTTCACCTGCCAAATGTCCCCAAAGATCAAATAGAATTGAATAAGACTAAAAACAACTATTGTTTATTAAAAAATAATTATACTCAATCATCGAAAGTTCAAGTCCATGCTTTATCAAGTTGTTCAAAGTAAACAGATGAAATTTTCTTTGCGTCCTCCTCAGTATTCCTATCTTCTTCAGTCATCGTCATCGAAACTTTCACTGATTTCATTCGACGGAATGCGAAACATGGACGGAGAAACGATTTTTTCCAGGCTGGTACGGAAAATATTACAGAGAGAACAATGACAAAGTTGCTACTGAAATATGATGCTTGTGAACCTTCCCTGAATTTTAGAACTTACTATGAGACAACTGAATCCATAACATAAATAAAAATTTCCCAATACTTGGATTCGACTCCATAATAAACACAAAGTAGACATATTTCACAGAGAGCAGCGTACACTGCATGAGTAGTCACAACATATTTGGCCATCTGAAATTCCAAAAATAGTTTTTATTCTCTTTAATGTCTAGACAAACCTTCAACGATCGTAAGTTCTCCATAGTCTGAAATCGTCTCGCCAACGTATACTTTTCTTTTTCTTTATTTTTATCTGACATTTTCTTGATTCTTGTGTTGTAATAATACACTCCAACATATAGAGTGATCGAGGCACCAGTGACAAGAGCAATTAGAATTAAAGTGACCAGAAATGTGAAGAAATTAAATGCAAAAATAAGTGAATAACCAGAAGCGAAGATCATTGAAACAGTGATTATTATGACAGAGATATAAGAACGAGTGTTTTTCTCGTAATCACTGAAAAAAGTAGGAGATGAGGTGCGAAGGTTTCGGTTGAATGCTTTTGGAATTTGTTTCTTGATCTTGAAGTTTTATGATTAGAGTCATTTGAGATGTACAGAAATCTATTTTTGGTAAATGGATCCGGGACATTTCGAAACCGGAAATTGGAGAAACACGAAAAAGTTTTATCACCGGTGGGAATCGAAAAAAAGTTATGGTTGTCAACGTGAATAGCTCCAAAATTTCGCTAATATGCAATGAATTAGTTGGTTTCAGGGATAAACAACTTTAAACGCCTGTAACTTTCAAGGTAGTGTCTCTACAAAAAATGGCCAACTACAAAAATTATGTGCTATGTTTGTTCTGTCCAACCCATATAAAATTGAGTTTAGTTTAATCAGGTGGCACCGAAATACATTGTCAAATTTGGTTATTTTCCACTGAAAACAATAAATGTTGATTAAATTTTGAACGGTACTTTTCAAATATCAGAAAGAGTACATGTTACATGAGAAACTAAGAAATGAGTTAAAACTGAAATCTGATGGGAAAAAAGTTGATTTAAATTTTATTTTGACAATTTTTCCTATCTGATCGCAAAATTTCAGTTACCACGGTCAACTATTTTCTTTCAATTCAAACTCATTTTTTCCGGTTTCTAACTTTTGAAAACTGAGAACAGGTGCTTTTTATCTGAACTAATCTTTCTCTTGATTACGCAATCACATTTCTCATTTAAAAGACAACTATTGTCGAAATAAAAAAAGTGATACCCGGTGTTTGCGGACTTAATGCTAATTTTAATAATTTTTCCACTAAGTCCGCAAACACCGGGTATCACTTTTTTTATTTCGACAATAGGTCTATCAAATACTTGAAAACCATCCCTCACCTCAAATAAAATGACGCGATTGCCCTTTCCGCCGACACCGAAAACAAGAAAAATATACAAGAGGCAAAGTGATGTGTATACAAAAACCCTCCGAGAAATAGAGGCCATTCCCCAAAGGCATCAGTCAGAGGAACCATTTCTTCCACGTTTTCAGTCCAGAAATGATGATATATTTTTCGAGAATCACCGAGAAATCGATAGCCGATGATGTAGGGAAACATAAAATATCGGGCAACGAGAATTTCAAACCATTGGCAAAGTTGGAAAATTAGAAGAACTCGGAGATTTATATGGAATATTTTGGAGGCTCTGATGATTGAAGATGCACGAATAATTAGGAGAAGAGTCAGAAAGAATATAGAAATATCAACTGCCATGACATATGGATACTTCCAAGAAGTGTATAATGCCTTGTTCATAATCGGAATGGCAACCCACATTTCATATGTTCCATTCACTAAGAAAATCATTTTTCTTTTTTTTTGGGTTTGAGAAGACTTCGAAAATTCAAAAATTGAATCAAATTCGATAAATAAAAAGTGTCGAGAAGAGTGGTTTCAGCTGTCAATATGGACTAAATAATTGCAGGCTTTGATTTTGAAAATGTTGTCGAGCGGAAGGAAAACTTTTTGAGTTGAGAGAAGAGAGAGAGGAGACTTCTGATTTTGTCAGATGAGCTGATGTTTCAAAATATTGACAAATGTATACATTTCTATAGAAATGGAATATCTCATTTTCGTGTTGAAAATAACCAAAGATCATTAATTATAGGATACATATTAAAATCATTAAAAGGATTAAACAGTAATCGAATAGCTGATATCTGGATGATCAGAAATCTGGAAATTCAGATTTGTAGACATTGCAACCTGAAAAGTAAAACATAAATCAATCTTCTGCCAGAAATATGCAGATTGAAAAAAAGCGGCAAACGGAATTTTTTCATCAAGTCTTTCGTGTCTAGCGACAAAATAGCAACAAGAAAAGGACAAATCAAATTTATTACAAATCACAACCACGCGTTTTTCAACTGCTGAAAATATTCTTTCGTCTCATCCTCGTGATTCAATACATTCTGATTCAATACATGCTCATTTCTCAGTTTTCTGACCATCGGTAACCATCTGATAAACTCTTTCTTCCATGAAGGAACACTGAATATTGCTACGGTGCAAATGAGTAATGGGTTTCTGAAAATTTTTGGTCATTTTTATTTCCAACTAATCTTCTAGATCCATACAAAAATATGCAGTTTTCAATGCAATGCGCAACTGGATTATTCAACCAGACTGGTAGCAGATCGAGCACAATTGTCATGAGCAAAGAGCAGGCGATGGCGACGAAAAATGTTGCGCAACAAATTATATTACGTGCTAGCTGAAACAGAATTTTAAAAAATTCACCAGAGATCAACTATTAGCACGGCACACTTCTTACAATCGCGCTCTACCGAAACCGAAGAAAATTGGGTGCGAATTTGAGAGACTCAGAGAAAAAGAGACATTTTTCAAGGGCATTTCGGTGGAGCGCAGTTGTAAGAAGTGTACCGTGCTAATAAACGAAAATGAAATAATTCCCACCATAATATGTCTCATATTTTCTTTAACCTGAAACTGTTGAGCCAATCGATAAGTGCCCGGTACTGAAAATCGTTTTCCTAGTTTCACATTTACTAACCAAAGTATAAAATATATCTGAAAATGTAACATGAGACATTGATCATTCCCCTCTCGAATCTCTTACCACACAAACATAAACTACACAAATAATGCAAAACGAGTCGGCAATGATAAACGGAATACGATTGTTGACCATCAAGTATGCAAATGGAAAACTGATACAATGCACAGAACACAGTAATCCCATTCCAATGTGTGTCCTTGGTGTTCTTTCGTAGTCTCTGTCAATTTGATAAAATGGTGACCTAGTTCTTTCACTTCAAAGTTTTCTATATTGTGGAGAGAGTGCTCACTCGCCGCTTCCGTAGCGCAGTAGGCAGCGCGTCACACAGGTAGTTGGCGTGCGGACCGCATGCGGATTCAGTCCCATTTTCCGTCCACATAGAGTCCGCAGCGGAAATTTGGTCCGCTGCGGACTGTATATGGACGCAGCGTGGACTTCGGGAAAAGAGGTGGAAGTGGGCGGCAGGCGTCCGCGCGCGGACCGTATATGGGCGCGCTGGCCGCGGCCGCGGCATGCAGTAGCTCTTCCGAAGCTCTCGGACTTCTCTCGGATAACGATAATTTTTTAATCATTTATGGAGCGTTTACGTTTCTTTCCCTATTTTTTCGAAAGTTTCGCTTTTCTTTATGTTTTTCTCTATTGAAATTTCTCTTAATTAAATTTTTCGTTAAAAATTCTCTCATTTTACTGTGAATGATCAGAAAAATATTGTGTTTTCAGTCAGTCCGATGATCCCAAAAAGAGAGCAGCGACAGCCAATATGGAATCAATTCATCGCTTTTCTCAAAGGTTTGTAATAGTATTCAGCATTTTCTATTAAAATAAAATTCTTTCAGTGAGGTAATTCGATAAAATTGGCCACTTCCCAAGCACAACACTGTATTTTTCCGGAGGGAGGAACCCATTTTCGAAAGTAAGTTAAATAACTGAACAATTATATTTTATTCCGCAATTAATTGATTTTCTTTTCAGAAATACGAAGGGAAAACAGACGTCAACGACTGAAAACTGCTTCTACGACAAATGGTATTCGATGGATTTCAAGGACATGACTGCCGGACAAACTTCTGATTTCTAAGTCTAATTTGCTGTGTTTTCTTCTTATTTTTATCATTTTTACTGTTCCTTCTATCTTTCTTTTAATAAAATAGTAATTTTATCTCAATTCTTCTTTGTTAAATGACAATCTCAACCGGAAAAAAAAGTAGGGAGAGGGCTGGCAGTGCGAGCGACAACGTCCGCGCGCGGACTCAAAACGGACCGTATACGGACCACATACAATCCTCAGCGAATTCGTGCTGAGTCCACGCGCGGCCCATATATCGCCCATATTGCGTCCGTGGCGGACTACCTGTGTCAGTCTCATAATCTGAAGGTCGTGAGTTCGAGCCTCACCGGGAGCAAGGTTTTTGTTTTATTTTTTGCATTCTCATGAGATCACTCTTCCGAAACACTACGATTACCTAATGTAATAAGTTGCGAGAACTCGTTCGATTGAAACACATGTCACACCAATGAACATGGAGTAAACGTAGTGCCAAATTAATAAACCAGGAAGGAATAGAGGGAGAATAGTGAAGAAGTTAGAGACATGTATCATTTCATCAATTTCTGATGTCCACCAACTAATATATACAGTTTTAGAATCATCAATTTTCAGAAAACCAACTTGATACGGAATCACTAAAATTTTGGCCAAGAACGCCTCGAACCATTGGATCAATAATCCGATAAATAAAATATTCATATTGATATGAAAGTTCTTACATTTGTAAACAATTCGGCATGTTTTCAGAACTAAAACAGCTGTGATACAGTATGAAATCATTTCGAAAATTCCCAATAATAAATATAAATTGTCTAATTTTCCGTTGATTGTATATATTGGTAACCAGATAGTACTTCTATCATTTTCAATTAGGATAATCATATAGAAGAAGCTGAAAAATAGAGAATGAATGAAAATTTGGATTGGTAAAGTCATAATAAATAAAACGTTGTTAGCCGGGAGCAGAGCATAACAGAATCAGAAAAAATCACTGGTTTGCAAAAGAAAACGGAGCTAGCAAAAACTGCAAAGCAATGATAAAGCTAGATTTTTTGAAAATATTTTTTTGAAAACCTATTTTCAGAAGGCATCACTACGAAAAACATATTCAGAAACGTTTAGATCTATGGCTGATAAAATTTAGTGAAATTTGGATTCACCTGTCTACTATCAGATCTTTTTTAGGAGCAAAGTCTACTAATCAGAGGTTAATCTTGAAATTTCAAAACAAAAGAAATCGATCAAAAGTGATTTCAGAATTATGTGCCAGCTCTCTATCGCAGGTGTTGTGAACTTCATTGATCCATATCCGTTTTCTAAGAATTTGTCACTAGGAACTTGACGGCTGAAAAAATGGAAAAAGATGTTTCTTTTCTAATAAGGAAGCAGACATGTTTTGATAGAAAAGGAGATAAATTGAACTCGAAAGGATGAAGAGTTCGAGATCAAAAATTAATGAGAATAGAAACAAAACGAACCAAGTTTTCGTTCTGATGTATGGAGGTCAGAGATCTCTTTTTCAGAGTTTTGAATCACACGTACTCAAAAAAAGTTTGTTAGGATGGAGGGCGTGGGAAGAACTTGCAACTTGAAACTTTATGTGAACTGAATCTGCCGGAAATCTCAAAAAATCAAGCGTGACCGTTAGTTCACGGGGAAAATATCCTCAAATTTTCAAACCTAAACTTTTTGGGCTGTAAAGGTTCGCAGCGAAAACAAAACTCATTTTATTAGATAACGTGTTTTCAGCTTTTCAATGATATAGATCACTTGTAACTCCATACCCCACCTACAGCGTTTCCTAGTTAGTGATGGGGATATGGTCTGGATCTTGACCGAAGTTCTCTGGTAAAAGTACAGGGGGATGTCATTTTTATTTTGAGGCTAAGTCTTGAAACGTGCCGTCCATTATTATCGTACATGGCGAAACTATTTTGAAGCTTTTTAATTGAACCTGAATACTAGGTAATATTGCTCTTCCATGGGGAGCCAAAACTTCAATATCAAAACCAAACAGGAAAAAACCATAAAATCAAATTCATCATTTCCGAAATAAAACTTCCAGCATCATTTAAAAGATCATTCCATGAACTTTTCCTTATCAGCTCCCTCCTTTAAAACATTGATATAACCATTGAAAATCTGAGTTTCTTTTCTATTTCCACCTGAAAAATGCAAGTTTTTCTTTATTTCCTCCTGTTCTTATTCCCCGTGTGCTACTGCTGTAACAATACGAACACCTGGGTTATTCTGGAGAACATAGATGACTCATCAACACTCCCCGCATTCGACTATCAAAATGACACTTTCTGTGTCTCTGTGAGTGTTCGATGTCTTGTAATTCAATAATTGAATGTCCCTTTCAGACGAAAGACATGACAAACGGAATGGCTTTGTATATGACCACAAAATTAACTGATCCCAAGGAGAAGGGTAGTTTTGAGCAACTAGGTTACAACAGTTTTGGTATGGACTTATTAGAAAACGATTAAAAATCTTTCTAACTAGTAAGAAAGATCTTTCTAAAATCTAAATTTTTAGCGGGCGCAAATTCTACATGTACATTCTCCGATAAAACTTTGCTGGGTTGTTTATCTCACTGCACCGACAAAAATCTTGAGAAAATAATGATTCAGTCTGCGATCTCAAGCTACAAAACGGATGTGATAGTTCAGCAGGTTGACGAGTTTTTCGTAGAGTTTCTTGATGAATGTTTCAGATTTCCCAAAACATTGGCTCCAAATCGCCGAAAGTGATTATCAGTGCACGTGTGGACCCCAGTGATCCGAACCAATTGATCAGCTACGATTACTTCAACGACGTCAATTTCTGTTCAGTATTTGTAAACGTCAAAAGACCTTCAATGTTCCCTTATGTCATTTTTGCAACTGCACAATTTGTTGTATAGTTTGCTCCCATGCCATCATAGATTTTCAAATAAAAATCTTATCATGAAACTTCTGAGGTTAGACTATAAAGAGGTAGTTGCCGCTGTTTCGAGTATGGTTACACAGCCACCACCCAGAATTTGACATTTCGAATTTCGACCAAAGACTGTGACGATTATTTTTAGTACCCATTATACACCCAGTTATCATGTCATTAACAGACAATATTTTCTCGAGAAACCTACATTTCTTTTCTTATTCTCACACAGAGAATGAAGTACTCAACACTATTATTTCTTTCTCTCATTATTCCAATTTTCTACTGCTGCCCAGAAACGACCACGTGGCTGGTTTTTGAGAATATCGTGGAATCTGCAACATTCCCTGCAATCGACTATCAGAATGACACGTTTTGTATTATTGTAAGTGTAATAGAATAAATTTGAGAGAAGTTTTGAATTGTTCAGCCAACTGACGCCAACAATATGGAGTGGATTTACACACGTCCAATGCTGGCAAATTTAAATGCCACGTCAAATCTTGCCGAATGGAATTATTATAGCTTTAGTAAGGAACTTGAGCGTAACTAGGGTAGAGATGGAGTTACATGTCGAAATATATCACTAAAACGGAAAATACATCATTTTTGAAAACCGCACTTTTTTCTGAAATTTTATAATCAAACGAAAACTATTTCTACTTGCGTACTCACACGTACAACGCAAAAAAGTTCGAAATTAAGATGAACGTAATTTTGTGAGTCTTGAAACTGCTCATTTTTGCACTGAAAAGCCACCAAACCGCAAATAACTTTTTTCAGGACATCATAGAGCAAAAACAGAATATAGATTTGAAATCAACGCAAAGTTTCCGTTTTAGTGATATATATTTCGACCCGTAACTCCATCTTGGAATCACTCCCTAGATAGATTCTGGACTCTCTCAAACTCTGGCTTTTCCGTAACTAAAACTGCATTTTCCAGGACTAGAAAACTCAACAACTTGTTCATTCACCGATAGTACTGTACAGGGTTGCTTGTCTCATTGTGCTGATCCAAATCTAGAGAGATTACTAATTCAATCTGCGATGGCTAGCTACAAAACGGCTGATATCATCCAGCAGGTACGTTCTGCAGTCTCTCCCAAAACTTTTCAAATTTTCAGATTTCCCAAAACATCAGCACTACAATGGACACAGTCATTATCAGTGCTTATGTAAGCCCGAGTGATTGGACTCAACTGATCAGTTATGTTTATTTCAACGACACCAATTACTGTTCCGTGTTTGTCAACATCAAAAAGCCAACAATGTTTCCTTATGGAATATTTACAAGTCTACAAATTGTTTCATAGATTTTAAAATAATAAATTACAACCAAGCATGTTTAAGTTGTTTGAAATAAACATCAGATTCAGATATGGAAGTTTCGGGAGGAAAATTGAAATGACCAACACGTGGACTTCTATATCTTCCGATAATTGGAAGTCCTCTTATGAAGCTTTCTGACCAAGATGGTGAGCAGGAAAGAAGGGTCAAACTCAGAATCAGAGCGGCTCTGAAAATTCAAAAGACTGAGAATAAGAAATGGTTTACACTATTCTAAACTTACGCTAAGACAATATTATCGAAAATGTGCACAAATATATGTTCGTATCCTTGGAAAAGCTCAAATATCAAGCATAATAGGATTATTAGAGATATTGATAGATAGATTACAGCTGCAAACACCATTTTGATCGCCAGCTGAAAAAAAAACAAAGGTTGAATTCTGAGACATTAAACTCGATTACCTTGAAACTTCGAATGTTTTCTTCGATTTGAAACTTCCTGGTCAAAGAATATTCTTGTTTTTTGTTCATTCTCCTCTTCACTATTCTATTCTTCAGATGTACATTGATCCTCCAGAAAGCCAGATATCCAAAAAATACAAAAGAGCCATTGACGACACATTGAGCAAAAGCAATCCAGAAGGGGATCATATTGTTCACGATTAGATATGAATATGGGATAGTAATCAGATTAGTGAACACAATTAGGAGGTACGGAATATAACGACGTCGCACGTTTTCATAGTCTCTGCAAAAATCTAATTTATCATTTTCTAGTTTCAGTTCATTCAGCTGTTTATTGATGTTGTATGATTCCAGAAGCAAAAAAAAACTGACTCACTCGATGAAATAAGTAGCACAAAACCTCTCGAGAGCAAGTGCAACAAGTGAGAATATCATAGAGTACACGTAGTGCCAGAATACCCAACTGGACCAAAATAATGGAATGACTTTTTGAAAATTTTGAACTAGAACCATATCGTTTTGTTTCTCAGTCCACCAGCCATAATATTCGCGGTTTGGATCAGTTCCAATGACAATTACACCAGTTTGATATGGAAGAATGAACATTTTTGCAATGATTCCTTCAAACCATTGAGTAGCCCTCGTACGAATACGGGGTGGTCGGGTTTCTTATGAAATACGACAACAAAACACGCTTTCTTACAATAAAATACTCTTTATTGCAAGAATTAATAATGACACGACAATTGTACACGATAAAATCAATCAAAACAGCGATAAAACGCGGAAAACTAACTGAAGCTAGCCAAACGGGCTCAAGAATAATTTATAATCCACGTGGACTACACGCCCACGTAAATCGGCGCGCTGAGGTTACGGTGGACGAGCGGAACATGAGCGGAGTGTCGTTGCGTATATGATGTGATGTCTCGAAGAATAAGGGGTTATGGGGGTACCTTGCCACTGGCAACTTCCCCCCCCTTTACAGAAACCGGGCCCCGACCGGTTGGAGAGCAATCACCAATACGACTTACATTCTTCACCGCGTGTTTCTCACCGCCCAGCCTAAACTCAGTTAACCCACCCTAACAAACAAACATTAATAAACAAATCTTTAAGAGACGTACAAATTCTACTCTACTTCAACACAATATTAGTAAAACCAAACAAAACACAATTAGCTATTTTGCTGACCGATCACTGATGACTCGGTCGGCTTCTTTTCGATGGTGGCTCCTTCTCCAGATCCTTCTTCAGCATCTCGACGATTCCACCGCTCGGCATCACGGCTTCTAGGAAGTCCGCCAACTCCTTTGCAGTCTTGAAACGTTCCGGCGCTGTCGTTATCATTGGCATTTGCTTTGCGCCCACACTTTTCATCGGTTCAATCCATATGGCATTTGCGGAAGTCATGAGTGTCCTCTTCCATGTTTCAGTCACCAATGGAACCTCGGCAAAAGTACAATCCATTCGAAATGGACAGACAACCAATTCCTTGACTTCTCTTGCGAGTTTATCGATGACGTCTCCAGTTCTTTTATTCTTTTCTTCGTCCGTGGTCAGAGTCAACAGGAACACCGCCGTTTGGACTTGTTCGAAATCATACTTGTCGACCCATCCGTCTGCATTCGCCTCTCTCATTTCCAGAAGTCCCTTGCCTTTGATGCCCATTCTCGGTCCAATGAGTATCTCAGGTTCGCGAATAACCGTCTTCTTTGGCTTCAATCGCTCCTCCACTTCTTTCTTGACTTCTTCAGCAGCAGCCTTCCACTCCTTCTCTTGAATCGTACTATTCATGATTGCTTTCGCAACCATTGAACATTTCTTTGCGAACATCTTGAGTGCCTCCACCTTTTCCGGCTCTCCCACCTCCTTTCGCACCATAGCCGAATGCATCATCATATGACCATCAGCACCACGTATCTGCTTGTTACGCATGACCAATAAATTGGCGGCTTCCTCTAGTGTCCGGCAACTCTGCTCATCCAGCTTCACGTGGCACGGACCAAATTTGCAGTCGCATCCGTTGATCACGAAGTTCCTGAAAGAATTCATGTTTTCAACACTGATTTCTATGTTTCCTATTTCATGAACCCCGCTCTCCCCACTCTCTCGAACACCTCGTTTCCCTCTTCTTGTTTTAGCCTTCACACTCATTTCTGGCACCTCAATCGGCACTTTCCTGACATGTTCCCATGGCACCCAGATCGTCTCTTTCCCTCCTACAATTGGAATAACCTCCGCTGAATTTTCTGTTGTTTTCAACACCCGATACATCCCTTGCCACTCATTTCGCAGCTTTGCATTCTTTGTCCCTATCTTTTCCGCTGGACTCTTTATAAGGACCCTGTCTCCCACTACTGGATATTTGATTTTGTGCACTCCGTGCTTCTTATCGAAATATCGTTTCGCGTCCTCTTGTTCCCTCTTTATGTGAGCTCTCGTCTCCTCCTGCGCACTGTTCATCTGTTCCGCATGTCTGAACTTGTACTCATCCGTGTCAACCTGATAGCGTCCCACCAATTCCTCCGCATCTGCCTTCATCGGAATTCTCGCATCCCTTCCGTACATCAAGTAATGTGGACTTTCCCCCGTTGCGTCATGACGACATGAATTATATGCAAAAACAGCATATGGCAGCTTCTCGTCCCACTCCGCTGGAATCACTGTAATCTTTTTCAAGACCGTCTGAATTGTTCTGTTGAACCTTTCCACTGCCCCATTCATCCTTGAGTTGTATCCTTTTGTCCTTATGAGCTTAATATTCGACATTTTTGCGACTTTTTCGAAAGTTGCATTCGCGAACTCCAGTCCCTGATCCGTCAATATAGCCTTTGGGACCCTTCCTTCTTTCAGCAACCAATTCTCAACAAAAGCCTTTGCCACTGTCTCAGCCGACTTGTCTGGAATCGCGCACACTCCCGCGTATCTACTGAACAGATCGACTATGGTCAATACATATCGATTCCCGTGAGCGCTCCTTCCCAAATCCAACAAATCAAGCGCCACAATTTCCAGCGGTTCACTCGTTTCTATTGCTGTCAATGGTGCTGTCAATATCTGTTTAGCATTACTGCATAGACATTGTTGACATTCCTTGGACCATTTCCCAATCCACGCCCTCATTCGCGGCCACCAAACCCTCTTTTCCAGCATTGCTCCGACTTTCTCCGGACTCCAGTGTCCTCCGAATATTCCCCCGTGCGCCTCTTGGAACACTTCCTTACGCTTCTCCTCTGGAACCACTTTCAGTGTCGCCCCATACTTAGTCACCAACATCAACTCGTCCCCAACCATCATAAACTCGCTGAGATCTCTTTTTCCTTCTCCTGGAACTTCTACCATCCCGTCTTGTTGCCCCTTCTCCAATTTTCTGATGATCCCCCTCCATTTCTCGTCCTTCTCCAACGTCTCTTTCCAACTGCGTTTAGCCGTCTCTTCTTTCTCCACCACCGACACCTCATTCACCACCCGTACCACTTCCATCCTAGCTTGCTCATGTACTTCTTTCATCTCTTCAATTTCTTGTGCCCCTCCTCTTGACAGTGCGTCTGCTACCGGATTAGCTTTTCCTTTCAGGTAAACAATATTTAACGCAAAGTCCTGCATCTCCATTGACCATCTTAGCAATCTATCCGCCAACTTCTTTCCTTTGAACAGACTTGTCAATGGTTGGTGGTCCGTGAATACCGTAGTCGGACACCCGAAAATGAAGTGTTTGAATCTTCTTGTGGCAAATAATACTGCCAACGCTTCCTCATCACTAACGTGATAGTTCTTCTCAGCTGGAGTCAACGCCTTAGACGCAAATGCAATAGGGTGCACCTTCCCGTCCAATCCCACTTGAGCTAGTACTGCTCCGATTCCATACCCCGACGCATCTGTAAAAATACAGAACGGTCTCTCGAAACTTCTTGCCGCCTCTATATCTGGCTGTGCCAACACCGGCGCACTTGTCATCCTCCTTTTCAACTCCTCAAATGCTTCCTGTTGTTCCGACGTCCATCTCCATGCCACTTTTGGTGAAGTCAGCGGTGTCAACGGCGCCGCAATCGATGAGAAATTCATCACGAAGTTTCTGTAGTATGTGCAAAGCCCGAGAAAAGAATGCAGCTCCACCCGATCTTTTGGGATTGGAAAATTCTCCACTTTTTCCACCTTCTTCCCATCCGTTCTCACTCCTAACTCATCAATAACATGCCCCAAGTATTCCACCGACTTCTGCGCTATCTTGCACTTCTGGGCTTTCAGCTTCAACCCACAATCTCTTATCCTTCTCAGCACTTTAGCCAGATCCGCCGCATGTTCTTCCATCGATTCACTCGCAATCAAGATATCGTCGATGTACACGAAAACGGACTTTCCGATCCATTCCCCCAGTACTTGCTCCATCGCTTCTTGAAATATCGCCGGGCTCGTAGCTAACCCGAACGGCATGACTTCGAACTGATATTGTTCATTCAGCACCGTGAACGCGGTCTTTTCCTTCGACTCCTCCTCCATCGGAATCTGCCAATATCCCGCCATCAAATCCAGAGTAGTGAACCACTTCTTTCTACCCAAGGCTTGCAGTGTTGACTCGATATGCGGAAGCGGATGTGCGTTCAACTTTATCACTGCATTGAGCTTTCTGTAATCCACACACATTCGGATACTTCCATCCTTTTTCTTCACGAGGACCACCGGGCTCGCCCAAGGTGGTCGGCACTTCTTGATCACTCGTCTCTTCTCCATATCCTTCAACATCGCTTTCAGCTTGTCGTGCAGAGCTAACGGCACTGGTCGACACTTTTGTCTTATCGGCTTTTCTTCCTGCAGCTCTATCCCACACTTCGCCATATCGGTTTGTGTCAATTCACTCTCCTCTACCGCAAACACATCACTGTATTCCTGTAGGATTTTTGGAATCATTCCCTCCGGAATTTCCCCATTTTCCTTCAAGATTCCGAGCACCTCTTCCACTCTGGCATTCCCTTTCAGCCCCATCTTTCTGTCCAAATCCATCATATTCACCTCCTTATATTCCCCACTATTCTGCAGCTTCCACTCTCGCACTACTACTCCCATTACTTGGTTCTTCTTAATTAGCAAAGGCTCATCCTTCCAGTTGGACACCACCACTGTCAAACATCCGTTCTCATTCTTAGCGCACAAGCTTGTTGGGACACATTCTTCTTTTGATTCTAACAGGACTTGCTCTCCCAAGTCTACTTCTGTTTTCAACAAAATCTGTGCACAACTTTGCGGGGGAACTCTCAACTTTTCTGCTGCCCGCGCCACCGCTCGTTCCGCCTTCCACTTCAGTTCTACCCCGATGCTCTCGAACGCATTCGTTCCTAGCAAGAAGACTTCTGCTTCGTTTTCCACCACTTGGAACACCACCACTGCTCTTCTACCTCTTACTACAATCGGCAACCTGATCTGTTCGCAAACTGGCATACTTCCCTTCGACGCGTTAACGATTGTGAAATCTGGTTTCCCCAGCATTTCCACCTCACTTTCCCACTGCTGACAACCTGCTTTTAAGGCCTCCCAAGCCGACTTGGAGACTACCGACACTACCGCTCCACTATCTATCACCATCCTCTTCTTCTGCCCCAACACCTCTACGACCTCCGCTGCTTCCGCTCCCACGACTGTTTTCTCCGTATCTCCTACAACCTTCTTCATCGCCACTTCCTGGACCGGCTTCGACGTACATTGTCTCGACATATGCCCGATACCTCCGCATTTGAAGCATTTTATCTTAAAACCCTCCTTTCGTCTTCCCCCTTCATCCTCTTTCCCACCGATCCGCGAGCTGTCTCCTCTATCCTTCTCATTACCGCCCTCTCTCTCCTTATACCCTCCTACAGGTCCTCTTCTCCACCCGTAATCTCGTCGCTTCTCGTTCTCCTGTTGCAGCACTATATCCTTCAGGTGTTCATACTGATCTTCCAACGGCAGCTCCAGTCGTTTCATGACTAGCATCTTGTGGAGTGTGTCGTCTCTTCTCGCCGCCATCATCAGTTTTGTTGTTCGCAGCTGTGAAAGCGTAACCGCTCCCGCTTCTGCAAACGCCTTCTTCGACCACTTCTCCACTTCAACCAGATATTCCCACATTTTCTGATTCGGGTGCTTTCTCAACCCCTCGAACTCGTTCAGCGCCTCTGCTTTACTATCTCCTTGTCTCTTCCGCAATTTCATCTCAAATTCCTCGAACAGCGACCTAATCGGCCTCTCGTACCGATTCGGCAGTGCTTTAAACAAGCTCTTCGCTGCACCTCCCAGGAATTTCTCTTCGAGAATCGCCACCAATTCGTCATCGGTATCCGTGACCTGATTATATTTGAGGAGGAACGCTCTCTTAAACTCTTTGAAGTCTCCCTTCCCGTCAAACATCTTTGGTTCCGGCAACGCCGACGCCTTCATCATTCTACTCATGCATTGCACCATTCCCTGCACCTCGCTTTCCATCGCTTGGCTACCCGCTTTCACACTTCTTCTCTCCCAACCGTTTTCTTTCAGCCCCGCGCTTCCTCTTCCTTCGCTAGACCATTGTTTCACTTTATCCTCCCAATCTTCCCCGTTTTCCACCGGCGGCAGCTTACCTTTCTGGTTTTCCAGACTCCAGTACCTTGCGGTGCTGCTGCTCGAACTTGTTCTTGAGCGCTTGCCGGCATTCCTCCAACGCTCCTGAAGATTTACGTTTCCCTCGCTTAATTTCTCCAATGTCTTACCTTGCACAAATTGCAAGTTCGACTTCATTGACTCCGCAGCTCTCTTCTCCTCCTTAGCCAACTTCTCCATTCTCTTCGCCTTCTGCATGACTTGTTCCTTCTCCATTTCGAGTTCTTGAATTCGACGTGCCATTCCTTCCCTCTCTTCGTTCCATGCCACCTGCAACAAACGGTTTTCATTTTTTATGCCTTCTATCTCTTCCAGCCATTTTTCTTCCCCCAATTTGCCCACGTTTCCTTCACCACCGCCCTCCGTGTTTTCGCACTTGTTCTTCAACTCCCCCAAAGATTCCAAGCCACTTTCGCGCATAATACGCATCACTGCTCTTGGCCATTTATCTTCGTCCAACTCCTTGAACCTCTCCGTCAACTCCTTGCGAAACTTCCTCCACGGCCCCTGCACGACGTCAATTTGTCTTGAACTGACCACCGTCATGGTTTTCAACATCTGCTGCACTTCTTCTTCCACCTGACCGACGGTGGCGAGGAAATTCGCGAACCCCACAGTTCTTTTTCTTCTCTCCGCCAAACTCATTTGCACGGCTCCCATGCTCACCTTATCGTCTCCACTCGCCATACTTCTCTCCAAATCGTCGTCCATTCCGTCGCCCATTTTGTCGTCTGTAAACAAAGTCTTTATTCAACACTTGTTTACTAATCGTCGATCATCCAATCGACGAAATTGTTTTAATTCTTCCGATACTTCCTCCAAGTTTCTCCGTTTGCAACGCCAGAAACAGTCGACAACCAGTAAATTGCTTTTTCGTCTATTCAAACGAAAATCAATCAACCGGTAGAATTTTCAGCCCTCTTCTGTCTATTCAGACCAGAAGAGTCCACAAACTTTGCGAAAAACAAGGAAAAAACAACGAAAAAATCAATAAACACGGTTCGGCCCCCAAGTAGCCCTCGTACGAATACGGGGTGGTCGGGTTTCTTATGAAATACGACAACAAAACACGCTTTCTTACAATAAAATACTCTTTATTGCAAGAATTAATAATGACACGACAATTGTACACGATAAAATCAATCAAAACAGCGATAAAACGCGGAAAACTAACTGAAGCTAGCCAAACGGGCTCAAGAATAATTTATAATCCACGTGGACTACACGCCCACGTAAATCGGCGCGCTGAGGTTACGGTGGACGAGCGGAACATGAGCGGAGTGTCGTTGCGTATATGATGTGATGTCTCGAAGAATAAGGGGTTATGGGGGTACCTTGCCACTGGCAACTATTGAATCAAAAACCATACCATTAGAATACTTTTATTCTCATGGAATATCTTTACTGTTAAAATAATAGAACATGCTCTAATGACAACATATCCCGTAAATATATAGAGAATAATCTGGAAGACTGCAAAAATCAGATAAACTGATGACTTGTGGACTTTATCATTCAAGGAGTAAACTGGTATCCATAGAGTTTCAGAGGAGTTTTGAAAGGAAACGATCATCTGAAAACTTCTGAGAATATAAGTGAAAAATGTTGTGATTTGAGAATTCGTGAGGAGAAACTACAATAAAACATCTGCGGTTAGAGTTGAAATTGAAAAAAGTTTTGGGTGGGCGGAAACGGAAAGAATAAAGGAAAGTGAAAGAGATCCACTAGTTCAGCTTTAAAAAAGAGACAGACACTGATTTTGATTCCTTTCAATGTGAAGACTTGATCTTTTTCAGTCTCTTTGAACTTTGTACTCATGTCTGATCATAGAAACAGCAGCTCCCAGGAGCTTCTGTTCGTAGCGGTCAATTTTATTATTTTATAATCTTTTTTTTCTTCCTTGTTTTTATTGAATCTAGTTTAGAGGAAAGTGGTCTGAACCGGATCTATCTGTTGACATGTTCTAATACGCTCTCCTTCTGGAACTTCCGATAGATTTGGGGTGAATCTACGTCGAGTGACCGAACTTTAACTGAATTAGTGAGCGACTGGAATTCGACAAGACGAATCATTCTTATATCATTCTCTTTCTTATATATAACACGCATGTGGCGTTTGTCCGAATCTCTGTCACAATGTCGGCATTTTATTTTCATTTCCAAAAATAAAAATTTTCATCAAAAAGTTTTCACGTGAACCCGAGTGGCGTAGCCGCGAGAAAAGGAGCCGAAGGCGCGTCAGCCTAAGCTGGTAAAGAATAAATATGAGTAAAACTTGCCTGGCTATTAAAATAATTCAAAGTGTGAAATAAAAAAATATTTTGTGTTTCAATTCCCACCGAATCCGGTGGAGTGCGAATGCTCGAACGTACTCATCCTCTGGGAAGTGGCCTTCACCCAAATCTTTCTGTTTTCTTGCACATTGCATCAAGAATCAATTCATTTCACAATACCTTCGAAATGTCTGTAACCTTGCCACTTCTCCGTGTTCCTTACGTTGTGTTAACCCAAGTTATTCGTTCAATGGATCCGACAATTCTGTAAGTTACCTTCCTATTTTTTCTTTAATATTTCATTTTTCAGTGTATCTCTCTCCCTTTGCTCCAATCGGACGTTTCTTCTGATTAAGACGCTTCAGAGTAAACTCACTAATGCAAATCTATGTATGGATATTTGGCCCGTTTTCAATTGTTACATTACCAACAATAAATCACGCTACAATTTGTTCCAAGTTCAAGACGTCGACGACATCTACTACCAGTGCGGTGGAGGAGAAACTGTGTCAACAATCTACAGCAATAATAAGTTCTTTACGTTTTGGAAGGACCCTTGCGACGGATTCAGAAGAGTGATGAGTTATGTATGCGATTTATTCAGATTGGAAGTTCATACTGTACGATTTTCGAAAGATGCCTTTTGGACCGTCTTGTGGGTTCAAGAACGACAGAAAACGCTAGCCTTCGCGTGGCAGCAAAATTTGCAGGTATTGGAAGCTGATGTGTACCAAAACACTCTTGAACTATGCACAGCCGGGACATTTTTCATCGATATGGCTGTAGTAACTGCCACATTAACTCAGGGATTTCGTATACCGAAAAGAGACACACTTCGTATTGGAGAAGGATCTTGGGTAACAATTGATCATTTGTTGACAATGGATTGTGTTCAGTTGAAAGTTGAAGCATCTCTACTGAAAAAAAGGATATTCGTCAGTTCATCAACCACTGGTCAGCCGGTGGAAGTCCTCGATTAAAATGGATAAGCATTCGCATGACGGAATTCGATTTATCTAGTTTGGAAGACCGATTTCCTGGCAAAATGGTACAAGCAGGGGAGAAAAGATTGTATATTGAGTAAGACGAATTCGGGTTCAAATTTCGTTTAACACACTTTTTCTAGTTTCAGTGAGGAAGAAACAACACATTCATTTCGCGCATACTTGTCACGGGCCGGGCCGGGCCGATTTCCAAATTTTCACCGGTGAAGCGACTTTTTTTTCGAAAAACATGTTTTTTCAGCAGTTATTTTTGAAAAAGTGGTTTTTGGGGCATTTTCTGCAAAAATGCGACTGAATTGATGATTTTTATTAGTTCTACAGTGAATTTAGTGATAAAAAAGCACATGAAAATTATTTTTAGGGTGCAAAAATTAAAAAAAAAAAATTTCCACTCGGGCCGACCGGGTATCGTGAACAACATCTGCGGTTAGGGTTGAAATTGAAAAAAGTTTTGGGCGGCCGGAATCGGAAAGAATAAAGGAAAGTGAGAGAGATCCACTAGTTCAGCTTTAAAAAAGAGACAGACACTGATTTTGATTCCTTTCAATGTCAAGACTAGATCTTTTTCAGTCTCTTTGAACTTTGCATTCATGTCTGATCATAGAAACAGCAGCTCCCAGGAGCTTCTGTTCGTAGCGGTCAATTTTATTATTTTATAATCATTTGTTCTTCCTTTTTATTATATAAGACTCATAAGCCGTGTCTGAACCGGATAAACAATTCACAAAAACGAAAAGTGTCCATTATCATCAAACCCATGCATTTTTCAACTGTATAAAATAGACTTCTCCTTCTGGAACTTCCGATAGATTTGGTGTGAATCTGGGTCGAGTGACCGAACGTTTTCTGAATCGACGAAGACACGGAATCCCTTTCAGAAATGCTTCTTTCCATGAAGATGAGCAAAAGATCCATGTAAAGGATACAACTAGAGCAGCTCTGTAATCAAAGTTGAGATTTCCAAGATTAGAGAATTTGAGTCTTACGATAGTATCACGTTATCCAGAACGTATACAAATAGTATATCGTATCCTTGAACAGCTCCAAAAACTAGAAACGCCAAAATTATCAAAGAGATGGATAAATAGATAACGACTGCAATAACTAGTCTTCTGGCGAGCTGAAAGTAATCCAATTGGATTTTAACGTTAAAAATTTTAACAGCAAGTTAAAAACAAACCAAAAGGTATCGAATATTCTCCCCAACTTGAAATTTCCTTGCTAAGGAATATCTACTGTGATCCTCAATTCGTTCCGCATCCATTCGATTTCTCCAAATTACATTTATTTTCCAACTGATTAGATATCCAAAAAACACAATAGAAGCGTTCAAGACACATTGTGCGTAAGCGACCAAGAATGGAATTTGATTGTTGATAACGAAGTAAGCATAGGGAATTGTGATTATATTGGTGACTAGGATCAAGAGAATTGGGATATGACGTCTTCGGATATTTTCATAATCTCTGAAACAGACGGTGTTGATTGAATTGGAGAAGGTTATTGGAATGGAGAGGTGAAGGGCAAAGACTAGTTTTTTTTCTAAACTTATTGGAAATCTAAAGTCTGGGTGCAAAGAATACAAGTTAAACAAATATCTATTTTGTATAATTTAAAATCATTATCGCTTTTACCAGCTGCTTTTTTTTCCTGGTACCGATTAAACTGAAATGATCAGACAACATTCTATGGATATAATTGAAAAAAAATTACAAGCGAACAGAACCCCTCAAAAGATTATCAACTTTGGCTGTTTTCAGTGGAAAATTATCAACTTTGACAGTGTATTTCGTTGTGACCTGATTATCAGACAAAATTTTATTGCGTATTGGTTAGACAGAGCAAAAATAGCACATAATTTCTGTAGTTGGCTATCTTTTTGTAGAGACACTACCATGAAAGTCACAGGTTGTCAAAGTGAAAAGCTTCAAAGTTTCGCTAATAGAAATTAGTCGGTTTCAAGGTGAAATTACTTTGATTACCTGTAACTTTCTTGGTAGTGTTCCTATAAAAAAAATGGTAAACTACAAAAATTATGTGCTATTTTTTCTCTGTCCAACCCATACCAAAAAAAATTTGTCGGATAATCAGGTGAAACCAAAATATACTGTCAAACTGGTAATTTTTCACTGAAAAAATCCAAAATGTAAACATTTTGAGCGGTACTGTAGTTTGATTTCATTTCAAAAATTTTAAAGAAGACTCCTCACAGCATTGCGATCTAATAGTTTGGAAGCAGGATCTCAGGCTGTAAAACTGAAAACTCACTGAATATAGTAAGTAGCACACAGTCTCTCAACTCCAACAATAATCGGGGCAAACATTGCAGAATAAATATAATGCCAAAGGAAGCAACTTGAAATATACAGTGCCCAGATCTCATTCTTATCTTTTACTATCAACATTTCTGATCTTTCTCTCGTCCACCAGCAAAAATAAGCTCTTGATGGGTCTCCAACTTGGATCAATCCTGTTTGATAGGGCATTATTGCCAGTTTGGCTAGAATTGCTTCGAACCATTGACATAAAAACCAAGCCATCAGTAGGTTGATGTTCTCGTGGAAAATTTTGATTCGTAGGAATATTGAGCAAGTTTTGACGATTACATAACCAGTAAAACAGTAGATAAACATTTGAAATATAGCAGGGAAAAAATAAAAAGAGGATTCATGGACCCGATCATTTATAGAATATACAGGAAGCCAAAGTAGGTTAGATGAGTTTTGAAATGAGACAATCATAGGGATTTAATGTCAGCAGAGAACAAAATATTGGAATAAGGGAAACAAAACATACATGAAAGCAGGTGCAGAAAGAGGCGAATTCTGAAAACAGCTGGGTGTTAGGAAGAGAGTTAAAGTGGGTGGGGTGGTGAGAAGACGAAGAAGGAGACGAACTTCTTGAACCTTTTTGGAGTTGTCACTAGTAGTTATACAGTAGGAAAAGTTGTGCACTTTAGTTGTGTACGCAATTCAAATATTATAGCCATTATACATGTTACTTGGAATCCTATCATGAAAACTCATTTAGAACTCCCACGAGATTACGTTTTGAACTATTCACATACTTATATCCAAACTATGTTTTACAGTATCGCTCAAAAGGTTATCAGCTTTTGCTTTGTATGAGTTAGACAGAGCAAAAAAAGCACATCACTTTTGTAGTTGACCATTTTTAGGTATGGATACTATCTGGAAAGTTACGGGTTGTCAAAGTGAAAAGCTCTAAAACTTCGCTAATATGCACTGAAATTAGTCGGTTTCAGGGATAAAATACTTTGATGGCCTGTAAACTTGATGGTAGTGTCTCTACAAAAAAAAATATCAACTACAAAAACGATGTGCTATTTTTGCTCTGTCCAATTCATACAGAATGAAATTTGTTGGGCAATCAGATGACACCGAAATACACTGTCAAAGTTGATCATTTTTCACTGAAAACAGCCGAAATTGATAACCTTTTGAGGGGTACTGTAGTTGCCATTTTCATACAAAGATTCTGAAAAAAAACATGACAAGCCGTATCACGTAGAGAAAGTAAATCATCCACTAGACAGGCAATTTGATATAAAGAGCACTTTTTTATTTAATCAGCAATCAAAAATTAATTGAATTTATTCAAAGTTTGTGATAATTTGTAACTACAAAATATAGGACAGGTGTGTGCAATTGTGACAAATACTCAACTATTCCAAGAATTTTTTAATTGCTCAAAATAAACTTCCGACTCGGAAACAATCGATTGTTTCTGACGGAAGTCATAATTGTCGACTCTGGATCCACCTCTGCAACTCCCAAAAATCGGAAGTTTTCTCAGAAATTCCTCTTTGAATGCTCGAGACGAACAGAGCAAAGAGATGCTCACCACTGGAGCAGGTCTGGAAACAAATACGTTGGTTTAGAACGGTTCGAGCTTATTTACAAAACTATAAAATTCTCCAGAATATGCACGAAAACTGTTTTGTATTCTTCGAAAACTCCCATCATCAAACACGTGAACACTGACAGCGTTAGGAAAATATAGATCATTATTACGATAACCGACTTTCTTGCTATCTGAAATTTTGGTATGTTTTTCCAAAAGCTTGAAATTAAAGCTCACAGTCAAACTACGAATATTTTCCTCCACTTGAAACTTCCTGGCTAGAGAATACTTCCGATGGTCGGCACATTTGAACAATTGGTTTCGAAATATAATGTTGATACGAAGTATTACAAGATACCCGACAAGAAGTAGGATTATACAGAGAGCCCAGTGACTGTAGATTACAAAGAATGGGATTTTGTTATGAATCACAAAATAAACGTAAGGGATAGTGGCAATATTGACGAATAGGATCAGGAATAGTGGGATATGACGGCGGGGGACACATTCGTAGTCTCTGAAAATTGATCAAGTTTCAGTGCTTTTTCGAACATGATTCTGATTTTTCAAGAAAGACAAAGATCACTCACTGAATATAATAAGTAGCAAGAGCTCTCTCACATCCAATCGCCATAATTCCAAAAAACATCGAAAACATATAATGACGAAAGACGTAACTGGCAACATATAAAGGAAGTATTTCTTGGGTATTCCTTATGAATATCATATCTTGTTTATCTACACTCCACCATGAAAAATACGATTTCTCTGTGTCATTTCCGATGACAATCAGACCGATCTGATATGGAAGGATCACTGCTTTAGCGAGGATCCCTTCAAACCATTGAAGCAGAAAGAAGGCCATTAGGAAGTTTTTGTTCTCGTGGAAAACTCGAATCCTGAGAAATATGGAGCACGTTCTGACAATGATATAGGCGGTACAGATGTAAATGATCAACTGGACAACTGCGAAAAAGATATAAATCGGGGATTCGTAGACCTTATCATTCAACGAGAAGAATGGAAGCCAGAGGGTTTCAGACGAGTTTTGAAAGGCAATAATCATTGGATAAGCGACTGAAAATGAAATTCTGAAGTTGATGAAGGCGAAGAGGTTGATCGAATAGTTTCACCTGTCAATAAGAGAGAGGGAGAGTAAAAGAAATTATAAAAAATATTATAAAAAGGTGTTTCTGTCATTAGAAGAGAAAAAACAGAAACGGTGGTGTTACTGGTTGAAGAGAAAAACAAAAATGATTACGGAAGTTTTAATGATGAGGCAGTAAACTGATCAACCTGAGTAAACACTGATGTTGTTTCAGAGCATCATTTTCAGACATACTCACGAGCCACCTGTCATCCTTTGACTTTCGAAAATAAGTAGATGCTCTGCCACTGAAAGCTGACTGAATGATTACTACTTGATTACAAGTTCTCTGAATGTTAAAGGAAAACATGGAATCTTCTCTAAATCTTTATTACAGTAATCTCAAGTCCAGGCATTCCTCAATTGCTCAAAATACACTTCCGTTTCTTTAACAGCCGATGGTTTTGTATTCTGAGCGATGTGAGCAACTCTTGGATCTCTTAGTCTTCTTAATCCCGGACAACCAACAAGGAATCTCTCTTTCCAAGCTGGGGAACAAAACAGTAATGTGATACTCATTACGAGGGCGGGTCTGAAAAAGTTTGATGATTTTTTTTTCTATGGTGAGAAATGAACTTACAACAAAATAGAGTTATCCAAAGCATAAACGAAGAATGTGTCATATCCGTGTGTCAGTTCGAAAACTTGAAAAACGAGAAGGAAGAAAACGCCAGAGATAAATATTACAGCAGATATTACAAGCTTCCTGGCTAGCTGGAATTATTCAGATAGATTGAAAACTCAGAATTGAAAAAATGAGAAATAACTAACCGTTAAACTCCGGATGTTTTCTTCAATTTGAAATTTTCTTGCCAACGAATAAGTCTCATTATGTGAATATTTCAGACTACTTATCCGATTTCTCCAAATTAAATTGATACGCCAAAGGACGAAATACCCAAAGAATACGATAGATCCATTCAAGAGACATTGGAAACAAGTGAGCACGAGTGATATTCGATTATTGGTAGTTTGATATGCATAGGGAATTGAAATGCAATTAGTGATTAGGATAAGGAGAACTGGAATATGACGTCGATGGACATGCTCGTAGTCTCTGAAATAGTGGGTTGATTGGAATGGATTAGGGCGCGGAGGTAGGTGTTTGGTTTGTTTGTGGGTGCAGGTGTCTGGTTGTGCAAGGTATATTCAGGTGGGAGTTTGGAGGAGACATCTGGACATGCGGAAGGACATATTAGCACGGCACGCTTCTTACAACCGCGCTCTACCGAAACCGAAGAACATTGTGTGCGAAATTGAGAGACTCAGAGAAAAAGAGACATTTTTCAACGATATTTCGGTGGAGCGCAGTTGTAAGAACTGTGTCAGCTTCTGACACTTTCAGTTGTGAATCCATAACATGTGCGGCATGAAATGGATCCAAATAGTTTGTTTGTGAATATGCACGAAAAAACACAGAAATCTGGACAGACAGGTAGATAGAAATATATACTATTGAATCAATCTTTTAAAGATTTCTGTTTTCTAAATGTTTTTAAAACGAACATCCATATCAAATGTACAGTAACTAGGCAATAATCCCATCTTACAAGGGAACTACTTTTAGAAAATGTTTGAGAATTCGCTGAAAATCGACACATATATAGTTTCGACCATTCTGAATAGGATGGTAACGAAACGAACTCGTTTTTTGAGCTCCGGAGCAGGAATGGACAAACGATTTTCTTACCATCGTAATCAGAATGGTCGAAACTAACAATGCGTCAATTTTCAGCAAATTCTCAAACATGTTTTAAAAGTAGTTCCCTTGTTAGACATCCGACCACGTATTCGGTTTCAGAATCATTTTTTAATATCACGACCCCTATATTTCTATATTTTCCTAATCTCCGCCTGCACTAACTTTATGAATTAATCATTAAACAATTTAGTTTTGTAAACTTTTATTACATCTCCTACTAGTTCCACCTGCAAACTACTACACGTACGCATTTTAAGCCTACACTGGAACTTGAATTTGTGAATTTGACAGACGAAAGACCATAACAGAGATCATGCATTGTTTTGAAGAGAAAAAGCAAGAAAAAGAAAACTAACTGAATATAATATGTGGCACAAACTCGCTCAATCCCGATGGCAAGTATTGCAAAAAGAATAGAATACATGTAATGCCAAAGGAAATAACTTGAAATATACAAAGGAATGATCGTGATTCCAATATCTTCTCTGATCACAATCATCTCTTCTCTATCTTCTGCCCACCAGTCATAATAGGTTTTATCCGGGTCAACTCCAATTGAAATCAATCCGATTTGATAGGGAATTATGACAAGTTTCGCAATAATAGCTTCAAACCATTGACATAAAAACCAAGCCATCAGTATGTTCATATTCTGATGGAACACTTTTATGGAGAGGAATATCCAACAAGTTCTGACAATCACATAGCCAGTGAAACAATATATGAAAATTTGAAAGACTGCGAAAATATAAAAGAAATAAAATTTATAGACTTTGTCATTAAGTGAGTAGGCAGGAATCCAAAAAGAAGCTCCGGAAGAATTGAATATTGCAGCCACCATTATTCAAAACATAACACTAAATGACGAAAAACTTCTTTTTTTAAGATAAAAAATAGATTTAGGTAGTAAGCTGACTGAAGTAGGAAACACCTGCTAGCGAGGTGTAAAATGTTTTTTGAGCCAACTAGAGAGAAAATATCTCTGAGAAATAAATGGACGTCTCACTACCAGTTCTTTATATGGGTATTCATGTGAAGCAACACTGCCTGCTGCCAGTTGACTCAGAATGTTCGCTTCTGCTTCATCAAAAACATAAGAAAAATCAGAAGAGGAAGATGCTTCCTGTTCCGTCACGCCCGTCTGCACGCTCTGACCTTCCGATAACTCTCTATGGGTTGTTTTTTTCACTAAACTATTTTTTAATGTTTTCCAGGGTACCAAGGTTGATATTTTCGAGTTGTCTCGTGATTTGATTTCTGATTAGTTTCTTTCCTAAGTGACCACAAGGAAACCAAATTATTTCGATGTACAGATGAAAATTCTTTTCGGTTACACTCTGGAAAAATTTTTTTTAAACAGGCAAGCTAAACAAAAACTATTAGAAAAATTACAAAAAAAAAGATTATCGTTGTAAATTTAAATTCCTAAATTCATCAATTTGTTTTAATGTGATTTGCGGAAGCATGTGTAAGTCTTCTGGAGTCTTCAACACTTTCTCTGCTTCCTCTCTAACTAATTGCCGGTTATCTCCATGTGCCACGTCGTATCGATATCCGCATCCCATAATGAGTGGAACGATGGGAATGATCAAATCTTTTCGTTTGTAGATTGATCCAGCGGCAAGAAGAACGGTGGTCGTCGTGGCCGCTGCGAGCACTTCCCATTGTAATTGATCGCGACGGACGAGGAGCTGGAAATTGAACCGAAATATATATTTTTGGACGAAAAACGATTAAATTAGTTGAAATCTTGCTGAACCAGGCCAGACAATACCAGACGATATTTTTATTATTTGTCTGGCGTGCCTTCGACGCGTTTCAGTAATGAAAGAAGAAAAAAAAAGAATCTGGCGGGTCTCTGACGCTTTTTTTTTCGCTGAAATATAACGAAAATCGAACTTTTCAGTATAAAAAGTTTTTTAAATCAAAAATCAATCGTTTTCTTCAAATTTCGTCCAATTTTTCTTCAGTCAACAACAGTCCTTGAAAAGGTAAAAAAAGAAATTATTGGAAGCTATTTCTGCGTAACAATCATTTTCATCACATTAGTTTCTCTTCGAATGGTTACTTACATCCACTGCTCGTTCTTGTGCCCACTTCAGATTGTCGGCAATCAACTGATTTTCGAACTGAAAAATGAACAAATGAGATGGAAAAATGAGCTTTATTCATGCTTCACTGAATCGAAAATTTCAAAAATGCGAACAAAAAGTTTGTCTGAAGAGTTTCGTGATCCCTTTTCAATGCAGTGAAGCGATTTTAAATCTAGAAATCGAATGATCACCTGTGCATCGTAAAACTTCCGGAGACGCTCCTCCGGTTGTTCCGTTTTTGCTTGCTGTTGTCCCATTATTTTATCTAAAATATATTGAATATTGATTTAATCTAGAAGGAACGATAAAAGATTTGTGATTCGAGAGCGCGAAACACGATGAATAGGGTAGCTAAATCACAGAAAATCACAAAAAAAACCCGTTCATAGACGTTTGAATAAACTTGTAAAGAACATGAAAGAAAGAATGAAATAACAAATAAAAACTACAACCTAAATATTCGAAAGCTACGAAACCAATTATTCAGTAATTCGTTGCTTCTTCCTCCTTTAATTGTTTGCTTCGATATCGGACATCAGCCAATGTTGGAGGCAAGGGAACAAGTGAATCGACGGATTCTTCGAGAAGTTGGGCGGAAGACTCTGAAAAGAAACGTTGAATTTCGAATTAAGTATGAAAGAAACTCGCCAGAAATCTTTTTCAACTGATCTCCATAACAAAAATGTGCTTTGTAGCCAATGAATGACGCCATCGGGAAGATTGGGATGACATGGAGTAGATTTCTGGAAATGAAGTTGATTTACAGATTTCTAAGTCAGTTAAGAGGCTTATTTGATTGAAAAATGCTATTTAATTTTCCATTTTCAGAAGAAAAACAAACTTATGATGGAAGGAGGAGAGGGCAGATAGCACGACGACTAATCCACCTCCACAAGCGATCCAATTGAACTTTTCTCGTTCTTCTGCAAGTTTGAATGCAATCCGACGACGTTCTTGTAGTTGTGCCAATGCAATTTCTCTTTCTAACTGAAAAAATATAACGTTTTGATGATGAAAACCGCAAAAAACTGTTTAACTCACTCTTGTTCTTTCCAGCTCTTGTAGAATCGTGGAAATTTGCGCAGAAGAGCCGCTTGATGAGGAGAAGACTCCGCCCATAATTTTCTGAGTCTAAAAATGATAAATTTGATAGAAACACGCAGGAACTTTAATGAGAAAGACAAAAAATGAAAAATTTAATAAAATAAAAATGATGCAAGTGTGCGCGATGGCTATGCGGAAAAGAGAAGAGACGCAGAGAAAGGGCAGTGGTCTTTGCGCGGTTTTTTGAAAAGTAATTCCCAGTTCATTGCTGAAAATTTCATGAAAACAAACAATTCACAGAGGTTTGAGAAATCTAAAATCAGTTTATTGATTATCATCACGCCCAAGCACTTTTCAATTGTTCGAAATACGCTTCAGATTCCTTATTTGAGAATGCTCGATGCAAAAGATGAGAATTAGAAACTCGGGAATTTATAAAATTCCGGAAAAATGGAATGTCATTCTTGAATTTCTCTTTCCAAGATTGTGAGCAGAACAGAAGAGTCGTACTCATCACGAATGCAGCTCTGAAAGATTTAAATTAATTATCTCTTCTTCAAAACCAAACATACAATAAAATACAATTATCCAGATAATGGACATAAACAATTCCAAACTGAGATATAATATTCAAAGTAGAGAAGATCAGAATTAGCACGGTCACTGCGATATAGGTCAGTGAAGCGGTAACTAATCTCTTCGCGAGCTGAAAATAAACTGAGTTTTGAGCTGATCTCTCATTCTGGTAACTGACCTGTAAACTTCTAAGATTTTCTTCAATTTGAAATTTTCTTCCTAAGGAATACTTCTGGTTGTCATGACTACCCATCTTCTTTTTCCAGTATAAATTCACTTTCATTAACATAAGATAACCAACGAAAACAAATGTTCCATTAGCAACACCTTGGCTGTAAGAGAGAAGAAGAGATAGACTGTTATGGAGGATATAATATGAGTAAGGGATTGTTATGATGTTTGTGATAATGATAAGAAGGACAGATATCCATCGACGGTTCTTGCTTTCGTAGTCTCTGGAATTAATCTTTCAAGTGTGGACTTGGAAAAGCATACTTGCAGACCGGGTCGAAACGCGCCGGCGCGTAACTCGCTTCAAACTGAGTTTTATACGCTAAAAAATGTACCAGAATGTTGATCTTGGCTAGTTCTATGTCTGCGATCTACTACGGGCCAGATGGCTAGTGGTTGATGTGCCGCGGGCCGAGAAACAGTGCCAAAAACGTGAAAGTGGCCGTAAAAGCCATTATAGCTGAAAGTGGCCGTAAAAGCCATTTCCGGAAAAGTGTTTGGATCTTCACAGCCAAAAACTCACTCTATAAAATAAGTAGCACATCCTCTCTCAATCGTAATTGCTACAATGGCAAACAATATTGATGCCATGTAATGCCACAGGAAGAAACTTGCCACATACAACGGCATTATCTCATTTTTATCCCGGACAATCAATATATCATCTTTCTCGAAACTCGACCAAGAACAGAATGTTTTCGCTGGATCCACACCAATTGATATCAATCCGATCTGATAGGGAATTATCACCATTTTGGCTATAATTGCTTCGAACCATTGAAGTAAAAACCAAGCCATCAACACGTTCATATTCTCATGGAACACTTTTATGGACAGGAAAATAGTGCATGTTCTGATGATTATGTAGGCAATGAGGGCATAGAAAAAGATGAGAAATGCACCGAATAGTAAGTAGGTTGGGGATTGATAAACTTTGTCGTTAAGAGAGAAAACTGGGATCCATAGAGATTCAGATGAGTTGAGAACTTGGATGATCATTTTAGTTGGGTCTGAAATAATTTGGTTCTTTTGGTAGAGAAAGAAGGAAATTCTAGAAAGTGAACGGAAGGTAATTATGGGTGAGAAATGAGCATGACCCAAACTGTCTCACTGTCGAAAATCTGGCTAGCATAGTGATACCCGGAAGACAGAAAGTTCAGGGAGTACCTAGTTTGGTCAAGAAGGAACAGGAAAACATGAAAACACGAATCATCTCATTAGGAGAACGACAGATGTTTCAGTTTCCTCATGCTTAGATTTTGTAATTCAGTAGGGAAAAAATGAAGAAGAATAAGAAGAAAAAAAATGGAAAACAGGGAGATGAGTTCAATGCTTGAAACCGGAAACACGAGATTCATTGGAGCGAAGAAGTTGGAAGAATAATAGGTTTTTGGAATTTAGAAATGAAGAGAAAAAAGGAAAAAAAAAGAGAATCAAATTGTTGGTTATCACGAAATTATGTAGATGTTGACGTTCTTGATTGAGTTTGTTTCCTTCTGACTTTGAATGAGTTTGAACTTTTTAGTTTTCAGATTTTTCTGGGTGCAATAAAACATACGTCAGGAGTGGAACAGATGTATTGAAGAGTAATTCTGATGTAAGGAACACCATCAAAATCAATCAAATTTTGGGTAAGGTGTCACACTGAGTTCCCCAGTCTACTGAATATCCTACCTAGTCGATTTTAAAAAGGAAGTCCGTCCAGTCCACCTAAATCGCTTTCTGTTCAAAGTTACAAATTTCCAGACTAGGCACTAGACCAACCGTCACACTTCCGTCCTCCCACCTATAATTATTTATCGCTTTTTGAAGTCTGTTGTTATAATTGTTTTTAGCCCTTTTTCTTCATTCTTTAATTTTTCGAAATTAATTAAAGAAAACGCTAGATATTTTTCCTCGATGTTCGTGTAGAAATACAGTAGCAGTGAGTGAGTATACCTCCATACTTTCATATGTATCTCAGCTGAAACAAGTCAGTTTGGCATAAACTTTTTTTCAAAGTTAACTGAAATATCCAGTAAAACTGACGAAAGTTTTTTGTTCAAAGTGATGAATTCAGATAATGTTGATAATAGTAATGCGCATCTTTTCCCGCAGATTTCTGCTAATTTGAACCATTTTACGATGAGTTATAACGATTTAGCCAAACATACCATTTTGGACTTCTGAAGCTGTAGCACGGTGATTAAGATGCACAGAAGCATTTTAACATTACATTTTGTTTTTATGAACATTCCTTAACATTTCTGACTCAAAAAACCATAAGGTGCAGTGCAAAAATGAAAAAGTTTTTTAACGGATTTTCGAATCAAGATCAAAAAAAATCGATATGCGAAAAAATGAGCTGATCACTTTGTACAAAAAACTTACGTCAGTTTACTGGATATTTTAACTACCTTTCAAAAAAGTTTATGCGAAACTGACTTGTTTCAGCTGAGATACACACAATCTCTCTTATTATTATTCTCCTTCATAAATTAAGTTTATCTGCCATTTGGTTTGATTCAGTAAACTTTCAGTAATTGTTCGTAACAACTAGAGTGTCGTCTCGCGAGAATCAGTTACAGCACTTTGCGAGAATTCCAGCTGAATCCAGCATCGTCTCGTTTCGTTCTGTCTCGTTTTGTTCAGCATAAAGTTCAGCATATTCTCGTTCAGCATAGTTCAGCAAAGTTCAGTTCAGCAAAATTTCAGTTACAGCATATTCCAGCACGTTTCATTTATTTTTCATTCCCGCATAATTTCATGCTGGACATTGCGAGAATCTCGCGAGACGAACGTGGCCATTCTTTCGTATAAAGAAATTTAATTTTGACGTTTCTAATCATTTTTTCATTCAAATTTTTACAAAATGAATGTTGAAAATAAAGCGAAATTGACATTTTTAGAACCGTGACCTTCGAAAAAAGTTCAAAATGAAGGAACACTGTACTTGATTCACAATGAAAGATCACGGAAACAACACTTTAGCATAGATTTTTCTATTTTTCTCACAGAAAAATAATTCACGTTCGTCTCGCGAGATTCTCGCAATGTCCAGCAAGAAATTATGCGGGAATGAAAAATAAATGAAACGTGCTGGAATATGCTGTAACTGAACTTTGCTGAACTATGCTGAACGAGAATATGCTGAACTTCATGCTGGACAAAACGAGACAGAGCAAAACGAGACGATTGCGAGAATATGCTGAAATCAGCTGGAATCGTCTCGCGATACGACACTCTAGTAACAACGCTTAAGAAATGTTT
This sequence comes from Caenorhabditis remanei, assembly GCF_010183535.1. NCBI lineage: Eukaryota > Metazoa > Nematoda > Chromadorea > Rhabditida > Rhabditidae > Caenorhabditis > Caenorhabditis remanei. The sequence goes on from NC_071329.1 coordinate 13,613,784, forward strand.
ATATAACAACTTTATAACAATTTTTGAGACAATCATTGCCACGACTTTTTCAACTGTTCAAAGTATATCAATCCTTCATCTGGTTCCACAGGAGCTGTCGATGCCTTGTGAGTCAGTTGAGGTTTCGGTCGAACTTTGAATACTCTCGCTGTCCGAAATCTTTTCCAACCAGGGATCAATTTCAGATATTCGTCTCTCCAAACAGTTGAACTGAACATCAACACAGTGCAGATTATAATTGGGTTCCTGGAATCACCTGTGTTCTAAGAAAAATGCCAGTGATCTTACAAGTAGATAGAATTCTCCATGACATGAATCAGAATCATTTTGAATGAAGGTATCAATCCGATCACTAGCATAATGAGCAATGCACACGGAACCGACATTGCGCAGAGAACAACGATGAGCAGGTTTTTTGCCAGCTGAAATGTGAGACAACTTTTGAAAGTGCTAAGAATCACCATCCAGGTGGAAAGTAATTTTTCAAGTTGAATTGAACGATCACTTCCGAAAATTGAGATTTGGACTTTGACTAACCTTCAATGCTCTATAATTTTCCTTGACCTGAAACTGTTGAGCTAGGGAATAATCGCATCCTGGTCCTGGATCTTCTAGCTTTTTCCGTCTTCTTTTGTTCACTTTCAAAACAATTACATACATCTGAAATTTGAGAATTATAGGATCCTCTTCTGAAAGCATCATACCATAAATGACAACCCGGAATTTATGAAACACGGAGATGTTCCAATGTAAAAACCAGTTTTGTTTGTGAGCACCAGATAAGAGAACACTAAAGTTACGGCATGTGTTGAGCATATTAATAACACAGGAATATACAGTCTCGGTTTGTTTTCATAGTCTCTGAAATTCAATATTTGAACTATCTCTGAAAATTCTCAAAAAAAGTAACACCATACTTCAATAGAACCGTCGCAAAGATCCGTTCGAGACCCAGATTCAGTATTCCGAAAATCATGGAGTACGCATAGTGCCAAACGAGAAAACTTGCAATTATGAGTAAGTAGACAGTCGTAGACGCCTTCTCGATAACAATAATTTCATCGCTGCCCTCTTCAGACCACCAGCTGACGTATGGTTGAGTGGAATCTGGAATTATAGGTAGGGGGAATTGAGTGACATTGCATTGAAAGAATAAATGGTGACTGATGACTAACAAGGGAAGTCTTTGGAGACGCGGCTTTCAAACGATCTATAAATTTGATTATAAGTACTTTCGACTGCGGGAAGTCCATTTCTGCCATCAAAATCGGCTAAATATCTCTGCGAGTCGAGTTATGAGCTCTCAAACATTTCATATGGTTAAGCTTATCGGTAAACCGCTGGGAACACATATGAACCGCGTGGTGGCGTTTGGGATTCCATTTGAAAAATCTCAATCATATGAAAAGTCTGAGAGCCCATGACTCGGCCCGCAGAGACAATTAGCCGGTTTTTTTTTTTTCAATTTTTTAGATCGTTCAAAAAACGCGTAATCAAAGACTTTCCTTGTAAGATTAAAGTTTGACCGAATCATTAATGAGATTTTTAATGTGATTTTTTTAAAATCATGAGTTAATAAAGGAAACTCACCACAAATCTTGAAAACTCCAATTTGAAACGGAATTATCATCAGCTTCGCCACAATAGCCTCAAACCACTGACACAAGAATAACGTCTTCATAATATTCATATTTCGATGAAACAGTTTGATTTTCAGAAAAATTCTAACAGTAGAACAGATGATAATCGCAGTGATAATATAGAGAATAAACTCGATTATCAGTAGAATCAAATATGCGCCAGATTGAAATGAAGTGTCATTCATAATGTAGATTGGAAGCCAGAAAGTTTCATTTGTGGATTTTAGACTGATGATCATAACTGGGAATCTTGCAACTGGAAAATGAGATCGTAGAAAAAAGTTGATGAAAAAAAGAAAAAAAAGAAGATAACTGCGACGCTGAAATGGAGGGATAATTGAAGGTTTATCCACCTTCCCTTCAAGTTCAGAAATTGAGGAACTCCAAATTTCTCTGTTACGCATAAACAAAGATCCGAAGCAAAAAAAGAAAAGTTTGTAACTCTCGTGAGTTTTTGTTTCCACCTGTTTTCTTTCTTTTTCATTGTCTTTTCTCGTGAATTTCATAATATTTAACAGCCACTAGCATTTGTAGAAAATGTTTAATGATTGAGTTTCACAAACTATAAAACGGAAAGTCTGGAAAGTTTGATCTGATTTTTAGGCCATTGTGCTGAGAAACAAAATTCATCTGAATGTTTGTTTGTCCAGATGTCCATAATCACGCGTTTCCGCCACTTTTTTGAGTCGATGCACCATTTAGCCTCGTATGGTGCATCAGCCCAAAAATAATTTGAAAAAACAACATGACCATTTCTTGCGTGGCCTAGAAACCTCTCATGTAACGTGCTAATCCAAACTTAACCAAAAAATTCAAAATTAATAAGTGGTTTGTGACACCGACGTTTGAATTTATAAGGAGGTTTTAGTATTACTGGAATAACATGACGCGATAATTGAGTTTTAGTTTTTTTTGTTGAAGTTTTTAGTTTGTAGTGTAAGAAAATACTTGCATCCAGTTTAGCTACTGCATCCCAAGCAGGGAAATTCCAGGCCGGGCTGGCTCGATCGGTCCGGCTCCTGTAGAAATTTGAAATTTTAGGAAAAAATGCCCCATTTATTTTCGGGCCGGACCGGCATAATTTTATTGTCATCCCGGGCCGGCCCGGAATTTCCCAGCTCTGATCTCAACATATTCGGTATGTATCATATCTGATGGAACTACTTTAAACTTCATGTCCAAAATTCATTCAATTGTATAAAATGAACATCAGTTTCCATTGAAATCCTCTTCTTCTTCACATCTTCCACCGGCTCCACATTCACAACTCCCAACTTTCGTTCTCTTTTTATCCAGGCTAAGCTAGGAAATGCTTTCTTGAACTGTTCCTTCCAGGCAGGTAAGCTGTACATGAACACTGGACAGATCCATAATGGATTCCTGGAAAAGAAAATAAGCGTATTTTTGAGCGACAGGTGAAAATCAATTATTAAAAATTCTCTGCTGAGACTCACAAAAACACGCAATTCTCCACAAAATGACACAGGAATTGAGGGATCCATTCTTGAATCACCAGTATGATGCCGGTTCCGGACACTACCATTGTACCGAGAACACAAAACACCAATCGTTTACCGAGCTGAAAACAAAGAAGGTTATAATTCTATAACTTTAACACTTACTTTCAACGCTCGAATATTCTCTTTGACCTGAAATCGCTGAGAAACTGTGAAAGAGCGTTTCCGTCGTGGGCTCTCCATTTCTTGAAGCCATTTCTCGTTGGTGTGTTTCAACCAGAAGAATAGCTGGAAGAGATATATTTTATATATCAAACATTGATCTCAAACAGGGTCATTTTCAGTCCGGTTGAATTCCAATTATTTTCCCCCAAATCCAGAAGTCTAGTGAAGCACACAACTTGACATGTTGTCAATTGAGTCGCCGCTCAGCCAAATCTCGTGCTTATAACATGGACGAACGATAGGAAATTTAATATTTCGAATAAAGCTCACTTTTCTTCTATTGTTCGCGTCTTTTCGGTTAAACCTCGGTCAAAAATATCGAGATCATCAAAAAAATGAGAAATACAAATTTTTGACACAAAAAATTTGGATAAATTTTTTGAATTTCGCGCCAATTTTACACAACTTTTTTAGCACAGATGCTTCATATGAATTTTCTATCCATGCTCATCAACGATGAGTTGAGTGCTATAATTTCTGTTGGTCAGAAGAAGTTCAGAGCGTCATACACACTTTTGGTAATTGAACCTTACATTTTGTCTATGTGTTGAATGCTAACTTTCCCTACAAAATTCAGCAGCTGTTGTAAATCAGAATCTCCAATCTCTACTCTACCGACCAGACTACATATGTAAATCAACGCGTCAAAAAAGTTAACTTCCTTCCTGCTTTTTTGGTTTGAACCTAATTTTGAAAAACCTGAAACTCACAACTATTGAAATCACACATGTAGAAATCCACAATATATTCAATATAACTATTCCTAATTTATCGAATAGCACTGCATATGAAATCGAAATCGCCATAAACTGCGTGAACAGTGTCAACGATATCGGGATGTAGAGTTGCGTATTCGTTTCATAGTTGCTGGAAAAATCAAAAAGTTCATTGAGGTGATCATTCGCTTTGAACTAATAGAACCACCTGATCTGGTTAGACTAATAACCTCATTTGCCCTGAATTCAAACATCAGAATGTCTACTTACTCGATTAACAAGGAAGCAATTGTTCTCTCTATACAATGAGCAATCGCTCCAAATATTATAGAAAACAGGTAATGCGATTGGATGAATCCAGCCAAAATTAAAAGTTCCAATCCGACTAACGAGTCTACTGCCAGCATCTCATCTGGATCGTTTGCCCACAACGCATAGAATTTGTTCACTTTCACATTAGGAACAATAATAGTCAACTGGTATGCCATTGTGATGAGTTTTCCAATAATTACTTCATACCATAACCCAAACATTGGAATTGCTAAGATAATAAAGTTCTGATGGAACATTCTGATCCTCAGAAATGTTCTCAAGTTGAAAAATGCCACGTAGGAACATAAAATATAAAATAAAAGTTCAGTTATAGATATGAAAATTGAGTATTGTTCATCATAAAGGTACACAGGAATCAGATAACAAGAATAGTTATTCGACGGTTTCCTCAGACGGATTATCATGAACGAATGTTAATTGAAGTGTCAGTGACACCTTGGTTCTGCGTGCGCAATGCAGGAATATGTAACTAAATTGCACCTGTCTAAAATGGATTTGTCATTGGTCTACCAAAGTAGTTATTTACAAAAATTATTTATTGCTTTTAAAGAAAGAGATCAAATCCACGAGTCTGCCAATTGCTTGAAGTATAAATTGGTCTCAACATCCAAGTTTTTCTTCGTATTATCTATAGTTTCAACGCTGGCCAACTGAGGTTTTCTTCGTCTTTTTTTGATAATTCGAAACGTTAGAAACATCTTTTTGAATTGTTTTTCCCATTGCGGAACACTGAACATTGCAGTAAAGCAGACGAGGTAAGGGTTTCTGAAAAAAATTGGTGACGTTTGTTGAATTGAGTGAATGATTGCTCACAAAAATATGAAATTCTCGATGAAGTGGGAGTAGTAGGTTGGAATAAAGTCGAAAGTCAATGCAGCAATTCCAGATCCGCAGAGGGCAATGGAAGCGAGGACAGCAAAGACAAGCCGTGTGCCGAGCTGAAAAATTTTAGATTTTTAGGGTATTAATAGATACTACTTTAAGTTTGAAGAATTAGCTCGGCACAGTTCTTGAATCTCTCTTTTTCTCCGAGTCTCTCAATTTCGCCCACAATTTTCTTCGGTTTCGGTAGAGCGCGGTAGTAAGAAGTGTGCCGTGGTAATATAGGTGACGTTAGGCGGTTCTGCCCCCAGACGCCTTTTCCGTTTGTCTATTTGTCCAGTTGTCCATTTCTCAATAAACTACATACCCTCAACGCCCGCAAGTTCTCCTTGACTTGAAACTGCTGAGATACCGTGAATATTCGTTTTCTATTTGGATTTTTGATGTCCCTATTGAAAGATTCATTCACTTTTTTCACAAACAAATACACCTGAAAACAAAATTTCAAAAGATCGAAAATCGGAGTGCTCTCTTAAAACTAACCAACGCCGAAATAGAACAACAGACAATCCACGGAATATGAGATGTGGTTGATTTGATTTTATGAAATAATACGGAAAGTGAAACCAAGATTGCTGAGATTTGATAGGTCATGGTGAGAAGGGCAGGGATGAAAAGTTGAGTGTTCGACTCGTAGTTTCTGAAAATTAATCAAATTAGAAGTTCATTTCATATAGTACCGGTCAAAATGATATGGACTTTGACCGTGGTCACTTGAAATTCCCCAACTTTGAGAGTGTGTCATGGTAGTTCGGATTGTCACACCCAGTAGGCTTTTAATGAATCATACAGAACAAAAAAAAAGAGCTTTATTTTTGTAGTTGACAACTTTTTTATACGAGCACTCCCTAGAAAGTTACATTCCAACAAAGTAATTTCTCTCACAAATCGACCAATTTCAGTGAAATATAGTCGGAGCTTAAAATAACCATAACTCTCTAGGGAGTGTTCGTATATGAATGCTGTCAACTACAAAAATGAAGATCTACCTTTGATCTGTATCATTCATTAAAAATCTACTTGATGGGACTATCAGTATTAACATGATACACTCTCAAAGTTGGACATTTTCAACTGAAAATGGCCACAGTCCATAACCGATACTGTAGGTGGGTGTCTCACTCTATCAAAACCGAAGCAAACGCTCGTTCAGCCGCAATTGCTAGCACCCCAAAAACCACAGAATACATATAATGCCATTGCATAAATCCTGCGATAATTAGTAGCTCTAGTCCATCCAATGACTTTAATTCCAGCATTTTATCAGGGTCATCAGTCCAGATAACAATATGTTCCCCAATTGGATAATCTAGTTTTACTAAATTAAGACGATAGCATATTGTGATAATTTTACTGATGATCAGTTCATACCAAAGAGAAAATAATGGAATTGCCAGAATATAGAGGTTTCGATGGAATAGTTTCACTTTCAAAATAACATACATATTTATATTTACTATGTGAAAACAGCATAAATATAGGAGGAGTTCGAAAATTGAAACGTATAACGAAAAGTTATATGATTCATTATAAAAGTACACAGGTAACCATAGAATGGAGAAGTTACCGGATGAATCAAAGAGTTTTATAATCATTTCTCTCGGCACAACGCTAGAATAAATCAATGAATTCCGGAAGTCACGGTTTCTGGAAAATGAGAAACATAGAAATCTAATAGAAGTCTGCCGAATAAATCAGCTGTCTTGCTTTTGAAAATGACTCTTTTCAATTTCCAATTAACGAGTGGGAGAGAGTGAGTTGTGATCTTGAATGTTACGGTGATATCATGAGAGCTTCTGGTTTTGGAAAGAATAAATTGTGAATGAAAAGAAGGAAGGCTGGTTTCAAACTAAAATATTGTTTGTTCACTCAAATGGAGACATTTAAAATGAGAAAAAAACATTTGAAAGTCTATCAAAATTGTAGGTTACTCATGCTCAAAAGATTACATTTTCAAGGAACCAAACAAAAAATGCCAAACTGAGCTTATTTTTTAAAATAGTCCGATTCAAAATTGTTTTCGTGTTGCATTTTGAGATGTTGAATTAATGGAATTATTTTAAATAAATAAGAAGAATAATGGACCCACAGAGTTAAAACTTCCTGAATGTACTATATTTTGCGGAACTGAAGTATCTACAGCCGCGAATTTTTTTACTTTTTCGAACCGAAAAGCTTCTGGAATGTCGAAATTTGTTTCGCTGGTTGTGAGCTTTGCTAGTTATTCACTCTTGGCTATTCTTATTGCTATTATTCCTTTTCTTCTCACGGACAATCATTCGCTATCATGGACCACGAGCCCCCGTTATATTGGATGCTGATGTTCTGGATGAGACTCATCAACGACGCACCCTCGGTGAGTTATTCAAAATTTCAAAGTACTGTTCAGTGGTCTAACTGAATCCTACTTTCTATTCACCAAACTCGTGAGGCACGAAACTAATGGGGATATTCACGCCCAAAAAAGTTGTTTCTCGCTATTCATTTACTGGAAAAACTGTGAAAAACGGAAACAACTATTTTTCCGATAAATGAATCGAGAAAATTTTTTTCCGGGCGTGAATAGCCCCATAAAACCTTTTAAATGTTCGATAAGCCGTTTCTATAAAAATCCTTACAGAATTCAACCCTCCCACATGGATGCTACGGATGGAGTATGTCGACTTGATATTGACAATCATCTAGACTCTCGGATTCTACGCTTACGCATTCAAGGAAATCTACGACGGAGAAGATGTGTGAAGTTCGCAAAGAGGAGGATTGTTCGTTAAAGTTTTTGAAGCACAGAAAACAAGTTTTACTATATTTTCAGCAACATCAGATGTTATCATGTCGTCGTCAAAACGAATGCTCTCTTGATGCACTTCGCTTCCCAATCGACTTCAATGGCATTCTTCCATGGGGTCCTTCAATCTTGCATTTTCCTATCCGGTTTCGTTTTCGATGGCACTACTCTCCAAAGACTTCTCTACGCTACGTGTTATGGAGCGAACGAAAGAACAATGTCGATGTGGTGGGACGAGAAGTATCCGTGCTACAAATTATGGTAGTTTCTGATGGAACTTTTACTCGCTGCCGTCGGACTGTTGATCGCTGCGATTTTCCACAATAATATTCATGGCTACGTCTTCTTCTTTTCTTGTGCTGGTCTTCTGAAAGTCGGAACATTTATTCTCACTTTTGTAAGTTCATATTTTAGTGAGAACCAGGCCTATATAAAAAATTTAAAGAAGTTGGAATTCGGGCGATTTCGGATTTTTCGAAGAGGTTTCAAAAATTATATCAAACTTCACAAGTGCCGCTTTCCACCTCTTTGAACATTATTATCGTTTTCCTACTGTTTCCAAAATTTTTTCAAAATTTCAGAAAGCGAATAACAACCGGCTGTACCAAATCAGAAAGCTCCGGAGAAGCAGAAGAAATGATTACCGGGAAGTCGCAGTAATCGAATTGAAACGGGGAAAGGCATTGGAGGAAATGGAAGGATTGTTGAGAATGGAACATGACAAGGAAATGGAAGATACAGTGGAAGGAAATATCAGAAATCAAGTTGCGGAGTACGACGAAAAAATCAACAAAATGAAAAATTGGGTTCTGGAAGTTCTTCAAATCGTTTCGTGTTTCCTTTGCAGCAAGTTTACATGCCCTTGATTCATAAATTCCTTTCTCTTTCCAAATACATCCTTCATGGTCTCCTACCCAATACTTTCTCTTTCTTCATTTTTTCCTCGATCGCCTTTTCTCTTTTGTGTATTTTGTGAATAAAACCACATTCAATCTTGTCTACATTTCTTCTTTTGACCCAACGAATGACTTCGGAAATTTTCCAATCCAGCGGAATTATCCATTTGTTGAACACGTCACTCCTCGCATGGCTCCTCATCACTCGTATTGGTCTCTCTTTCAATTTTAAACAAAATACAACTTATAGAGCTATTCACGCCCGGAAAAAAACGTTTTTACCCTCGATTCATTCACAAATCGACTTTCAGATTTCAACTGACGTTTTGGATAATAAGAAAAACCGACGTAAACTTGTTTTAGAATATAAAAGACTTGGAGAGCCATGACTCGGATCTAGATGAAAAAAGAAGATGCTTACTGGATATGGTGTTTGTTAACTAATAAGATAGTATCTCTCCCGTCAGAATGTTTATCGGTGTACACTCTTCACTCCGCACGTCTTCTGACCTCTTAGGTTAACACATCATCCCTCTGTCCCCCATTACATTGTCTATTACCTTCTGCAGACCACACACACGATGGTCGCGATAAAAGTCGATACCTCCAAAAAATCCGAAGCACTTCCATTTGTAGTTCAAGATGTCTCCAAACCCAACAGTTTTCGAGAGATTCTGAACGAATACTCGGCATATTTCACCTCTTTTCCGTTCCTATCGGATTCTGTTTACGTTCATATTTATTTGATTCTATACCTTCGAATTCCATCTCGGTATACTCGTTCAACTTTCTGCAGCATGTCTGCCGACTTTCTGCAGCATCTCTGGCGACAGTATGTAAACCATCAACAGAGAGTTGCCAGAGATGCTGCAGAAAGTCGGCAGACATGCTGCAGAAAGTGAAGCCAATCCTTCATTAAACCCTCCCAATATTACGAAACAATAAAATGAAAAACAATTGTATTAAATTAAAGAGTTTTATTAAACTAAATTAAAGAGAAAATTAAAAAATGAAATATACGAGTCATCAGAGTGATTTCATCCATGAATATTCGTGGGGCACATTAATAGGAAACTGTAGAAGTACTTGAGAGATTGTTCCTTCAAGCGAATCTGAAAATATTTTTTGTTTTGAATATAAGAAACAATTCCTCACTTGTTCACCATGGCCTATCGAATGCAGTCGTTTCTTTCCTTTTCCGATTAATCTGCAAAAAAAATGTTGGTTTTTGTGGGGAGACTGTTTTAAATTTAGTCATGTGTGTGTTCGAGCATGCTTGCGAGCAGTTTTCAAAGCATTATGTGTCTGACCGCGAGTCTGTACACTCATTTACATTTTTTCAAAATTGGATTTCAATACATACAAATACAAAACTTGTCCAGAAACCGCGCCTTTTTAGCAAAAAAAACCGTCTTTCTGTGAGATATCTGTGAGTTTGCTAGCTTTATCTGAAATATTTCGATCTTCGTAACGTCAAACTGTGTATGTTTCGCCCAAACAATATAATTATCCTGGGATAGATTTTTAAAGAAAATACGATTATAAACTCGTAAAAATGACTATATTGTAGTGTACTTTTTTATTTTATTACTCCGTATATTTGTAAATCGTGAGATTCTCACATCCCTTTTGAATATTTACCTCATTTTCCTGTGACTACCAGTTACAGCTGGAATATGAACATATGTATCTCCACTGATACCCGGCACTTTCACCGCTCCAACTATATCGTCCTTTTCTCTATTCCATGACTTTCCTTGTGCTGAAAACAAGATTCGTTTAAGTTAAAGTCAGAAAACCAACAAAAAAAAATAACGAAATCGGTTTAAAACGGAAAAAAATTAGAAAAATCTCATGAAAAAAAAACCTCAAAGCACGCAACGCGGACACGCTTCGCTTGAAAATTGCTCCAGACAGTTGGGGGCACCCTCCAATTTGCTACAGAAAGTCGGGGGCGCCCACACGATATCTCTAAAAGAGAGGAGAGGTTGCAAGTTGCTGCAGAAAGTTGCGAGTATATGGACCGAAAAATAGGTCGTACACCAATGTAATCCAACTAGCTGCAGATAGTCAGAAGTTCGTGCCATTTTTCTCCAGAAAGTCGGCAGAACCTCCATATTGCTGCAGAAAGTCGCCAGAACCTCTAACTAGCTGCAGAAAGTTGAACGAGTTTACATATGGATATTTTTTGATTATGAAAATTTTTTGCCAGGGATATTCATACTGGTTCCTATAGGGATGATTACGTGTATGGCTTTTTTAGAATGTTTCATTTATTCATATCGCGTGCAAACAGATATGACGGATATACGATGGGGTCTATTCGGAATGTTAATTTCTAACTCAATATTCTTGGCATCAGTAGTTCTAACAGATCAGAGAGAGGTTTGTAGTCATTTTTAGGAAGTACTTCTCTTAAATTTGTAATTTATCAACACTTCTCATTTTTCAGAAACTTTTCATGGGATGTTTACTTCCATTCACTCCAATCATCTATTGTTTTGTCATGTTCACCAGTATTAGGCGGATGAGATATGTTCAAATACCAGCTGAATTCAAACCGTATTCGAAACTTAACGTATATGTTGTCGTAATAGGAATGCTTCATATTCTTGGAGCAATATTTTTCCTCAACCAATCGGTAAGTTTTAATTTGGAAAGATTTTAAACTTTTCCAGCTTATTTAATTATGCATTATGAGTTGAGCTTTTTTCAGATAAGATGGCCACTGGAATGCCTTCTACTTTTTATTTCTTCATTTGTTTTCTCTGTCGACTTGTATTTATCCTTGATATTAGACACTTTCATTCTAGTCAATCATCCAAAAGAGGACGATGAATCAATTCAAAAGTATATTGATCGTCAAGAACAATTTCGACTTTCATGTGAGTTTCTGGCGAAAATGGATAACTACATAGTTGTCAAGGTCCCGGCCGGGCCTTGACAACTATGAATAACTAGGTGTGGACAAACTGAAGTATCTTGAATCTTAATGCAATGTCTATGCGAATTTTTTTATTATTATAAAATAATTCTTAATATTTCTTTTTTTTTCCACTTTTTTCGCACATACAGTACCGCTCAAAATTGTATTAAGTTCCCCTTTTTTGTTAAAAATGCTCAACTTTGAGAGTGTGTCATAGTAAAAATAACTGTCTTTCAAAATAACTTTTTATTCGATCAAACAGAGCAAGAGTAGACCTCCATTTTTGTAGTTGACAACTTTTCTGCACGGGCACTTCCTAAAGAGTTATAGTAATTTTAAGTCCACAGCTCAAAAATCGCACTATTTTTTGCACTGAATGGGTCGATTTGAGGGAGAAATTACTTTGTCGATATGCTTTCTAGGGAGTGTTCGTACAAAAAAGTTGTCAACTACAAAAATGAAGCTCTACTCTTGATCTGTAGGATCCATAAAAAGTTATTTTGTGGGACAATTAGTTTTATTATGAAGCATTCTCAAAGTTCGGCATTTTCAACTGAAAAAAGCAAAACTTAATTAAAAACTTAATTTTGACCGGCACTGTACTTCAAATTTATTATAAAATGTTTCGTCCCAACAAGTTCAAATCCAAGATTCATTTAATTGATTGAAATACATATCTGTTTCTATTGATATTCTTTTATTAAATTCTTCCATTGGTTCCATACTTGCCACGTCCACTCTCGCATTCCTTGATCTCAATCGACAACAAGCTGGAAATGAATTCTTGTATCTTTTCTTCCACGCAGGTATACTAAACATTGCAACAGTACAGATGCCAAATGGATTTCTGAGAAAAAAAGAAGTTTGAGATTGAAATTTGCATCTTTTAAAAACTCACAAGAAAAGTGCATTCTCTGCGATATGACATAGGGATGGAGGTACCAATTCCAGTAAAAGTGCAGCTATCACAAGACCAATTATTGAAATTGTGCCGATTTCGGAGAAGATTAGTCGTTTTCCAAGCTGAAAAAGAAGAAAATGAGCTTTGAAAACTCATTCGGAGAGGAGCTTACATCCAGCGCTCTTATATTCTCCTTGACCTGGAATCGCTGAGATATTGTAAAAACTCGTTTCCAGTGAGGATTCTCCATTTCAGCACGCCACTTTTCATTGATTCGTTCGACGAGGAGAAACATCTGAAGGATTAGATAAACTGTTTCGGTTTGCTTTGAAAGTCTTACAATTGACGAAAAGATGCAGCTGACAATCCACGTGGCATTAATTGTAATTATGTCAAGTTTGTGGAATAGAGCTAAACAGGAAACCAGAATTGCGAGGATTTGTAGGACGATAGTGAGAAGAATAGGGATGAAAATCTTGTTGGTCGATTCGTAATTGCTAAAAAGTTAGGGTTCTGAATGTTGACCAGACCAAAATTTCACAACATTGGGTTCAAAGACTACACTCTCACATGGGAAATCTTTGGAGACGCGGCTTTCAAACGATCTATAAATTTGGTCACAGGTATTTTCCTCTACGGGGAGTCCATTTCTGCCATAAAAATCGACTAAGTGTCTTTTCGAGCCGAGTTATGAGCTCCCAAACTTTTCATATGGTTAAGCTGGAATTCCGAATGGGCAAATAGTGTACGCAAATCTGTCTTCATTTTTCCAACGTACGAGCACGGGTAGATAGCTGGGGAGCACATATTTAACGCGCGGTGGCAAATATGCTGCCGATTCGGAATTCCATGTGAAAAAGCTTAACCATATGAAAAGTTTGAGAGCTCATAACTCGACTCGCAGAGATATTTAGCCAATTTTTATGGCAGAAATGAACTCCCCGAAGTACCTATGACCAAATTTATATATCGTTTGAATGCCTTGTCCTCAAAGCCTTCCTTTGTTAGTCGATGCTCCAAAACTAAAAATTTTGAGACTCAGATTAGTACCACCTATATCACAACTACCATGGTAAAAATTTTCTCTGATTCAGTGTATTCTGAATCATAACTCTTCAATTCCAGACGTAGACATAATTCATTTCAATTCACCTGCTCTGGTGTGTACCTCGTTCTTTGTTTTTTTCGACACCCCTCGAGTTCAAACTATATATATCCCGATACTTTGCAACTTTGTTAACCAAATTATTCAAATTCAACTTACTCAATCAAAACTGACGCACAAATTCTTTCGATTGCAACTGCAACTGCACCAAAAACCACCGAAAACATGTAATGATACTCCATAAAACCAGCAATTATCAGCAACTCGAGGCCCTTGAACGAATCAACGATCAACATTTTATCAGGATCATCTGTCCATAACACATAAAATTGATTGATTTCGAATCGAACAGAAAATATTTTTAATTGATAGGCCATTGTTATCAGTTTCCCGATAATCAGCTCACACCAAATACCGAAAATAGGGGCTGCCAGAATGATAAAATTGAGATGAAACATCCGGACTTGAACGAATATTTTCAGACTAACAACAACAATGTAAAAACAGATAATATAAAGAATAAGCTCTATGACAACAATCGTTTGGCTCATTATAGTAGGCTCTGGATATAAGAACACCGGTAACCAAAGATAGGGAATACTGGTGGATGGATCCACATTTTTGATGATCATTCTTTTATAGAGAATTAAATATTGAAGAAGCAACTCAAGATAGAGAAAATGAATGATACTTTTAAGATACACCTGCCTATTATGGGAAGTACAAGTACATAACAACCCCTTCTCTCTCTCTCTTTTTTAATCTAGTTTCTCGGAATCGGATGTTTCGGAGTGACGTAATCGAATAAATCAATGAGAAAAAGCAAAAGTCAGCGGTGAAAAAGTACGCAGTCACTTGAATTTATTTAGCCGATAGATGCTATTAAGTTACGCTTGTTGTCGGGTAACTCTCGTTTTATGAGGGTGCAGTGCTTGTTTTCAGACTAGAATAAAATTTCACCTGGAAAAGAGAATTTGTTGGCGGTAGGAGGCTTATGAAAATGGTTAATTTGTTTCCCAAAACAATAATTGAGTTTTCAAACATCAAGTTCTGATTTCTTACTTTATATGTTCACGAAAAGCAAAATTATTGTCGGCCTGTGGAACCAAAACATCTCAAAAAACAAACTGTGACCGTGAGTTCACCGGAAAAATATCCTTAATTTTTCAGAACTAAATTTCTCTAACTGTGAGGGTCCGCAGCAAATATATATTCAGTTTTTGCCCTCGAGTTCTGGTATTTGAGAAAAATAAGGTCAAAGTTTTGGCAAAAATGATAGATTATTACTTTTCTGACACGCGAAATTTTTTTTGCAATTTTCAAAACTTTGTAACTTTCTGAAAACATAATCAATTTTTTGGGATTATTGGACATGCAGACATTAGGACCGACAGACAGATAAACCGAAAATTTGTGTTTCTGGTGCAGCTTTAGGCTCAAAAGTCTAATTTTTCAACAAAATGTATTGCATTAAAAATTTTTTGCGACTTTTCAAATCTTTCTAACTCTCTGAAAACTTTACCAAATCTCAAGGTATTAATACAATTGCTTCGAGCCCTAGGCATCAAGCCTTTAGTCTAAAAAGGCAATTATTCTCTGCTTTTCCCGACTTTGACCTCGTTTTTCTCGAATACCAGACCTCGAGGGCAAAAACTGAATATATGTTTGGAATCAGGGTTTTCTCAGCTTTCCAATGATATAGGTCACTTGCTATAACTCCATACCCCATCTACAACATTCCCTAGTTAGATGAAAGCTTTATTTTCTAATTCAAATCCAAGAATCCTTCAATTGCTTAAAATAAATATCCGTTTCTAAGGACAACTTCTTCACATTATCCTCCATTATCTCTACACTGACAACTCGATTCGGTGGTTTCCTCAAGAAATGAATTCTCGGAAATGATCTTTTGAATCGAGACTTCCATGAAGGATGACCGTACATTGTCACGACACAAACGAATAGTGGATGACTGAAATATAACACAAATTGTATTATACATGGCTATTTAAGTTGATTACCAAAACAGAAGATTCTCCCCGATGTGAAGTAGAAATGCGGGTACAATATCATGAGAAAGAGCAACCATTCCAATTCCACAGAATATCAGAGAGCCCATTACGGTGAAAACGATTCGTTTTCCGAATGCGAGTGCTCTCAAATTTTCTCTTACTTGGAATCTCTGAGAAACTGTAAAAACTCGCTTCCGATTAGGATCTTCCATTTCTTGGAGCCATCTTTTATTTATTCTTTTGATATAAAAATACATCTGAAAACACTTCAGATGATATGCCTTTTGATACAATAACCCACCGATAATGAAATAGTAAAACAGGTAATCCACGATGCATTCAGTACAATTTCTCCAAGTTTGTTGAAAACTAATGCGATGGAAATGGAAATAGTCGAGAGTTGGTAAACTGTGTTAAGAATTATAGGGATGTATAAGTCAGTACTGAGTTCATAGTTGCTGAAAAACATTCATAAAATCTCCATTTTAAGGTCAGTAACTCACTCAATCAACATCGATGCAATAACCCTTTCGACAACTACTACAAATGATCCAAACATAACTGAAAATCCGAAATGCCAAACCCAAAAGCCTCCGAGCATCAAAGGCTCCAAGCCTTCCGTGGAATTGACTGTCAACATTTTATCAGGATTATCAGTCCATAGAGTAATATGCTCTCCTATTTCATAATCGACTTTTAGAAATTTCAATCGATAAGCTATAACAATAAGTTTTGCCGAAATCAGAGTAGACCATAATGCGAATATTGGAGTGCCGATATACACTAAGTTGTCATGAAATAAACGAACTTTCAGCATTATTCTAATGGAAACTGAAACAACATAACCGCAGAAAATGTAGAGAAATATCTCGATGAATGAGTGGACAACTTGTGCCCAATATGGTTCATCGTAAAAGAACAATGGCAACCAGAAATAAGAAGTTGTGTTTTGTGAGCGTATCACTCTAATCAACATTCTTTTTGAGAGAAAGACTGGAATTGAATCAATGTGAGTTTTAAACACCACAGAGAGATATTTTCAGCTGTTCAATCCTTCAATCCACCCCTAATTTTATTGGAAAAGGTGTTTAAAGATCAGAAAAATGTGTTGCTGTTTCAGGAGAAATTATCTTTCAGATCTTGCTGCTAATTACTTTTCTCCTTTCCACAAAAGTTTTAGATTTGACGAATCATTTGATTGCAGCATAGAACACGTGTAGCTGATTTGAAAATCAAAGTCAAATTACGTCATTTTTGGACAATTGTCGGAAGACCGTCCGTTCTCATGTCACAGCAACCATTGTTCCTTTTTGATATTTCTTTGAAGTTTCAACGGCTTCTACCGACGGTCAACAGAAGAAAAAGGCTTCTTTTGTTTGTCATCATTTGTGTCGGAATATTTGAATTCTTTCTCCTTGGTTCTTCTTGGTTCATTGCTGTCTTCCTTTCATATTTTTTGAATTGTTATGGGGTTCTTTCAGGTCATGTTAAAATGTGTTTTAATACATGTTTTCCTTATCCACTAGCGTCTAGAAACTACTTTTTATGAATCTCAGTTTGGCGTTGGTCTAACAGAGTGTTTCCTCTTTTTTGCATTTTCCGACATGCTTATGCAGAAAACTGTCAAAAAAGGGGGAGAAATGTTTAAAAAATGGAAGAAAAACGTGTAAAAATACTTTTTTTACCGTTCGCGAATAAGGTAAAATGTGTATTGAAATACATTTTTACATATCTTGAATAACACCATTAGAAAAAAGCTGTACAGTTCCTTTGTTATGTTTCACTCTTATGTATATCTTCAAACACTCTGGTTTAATGGGGTTATTCAGGTCATGTAAAAATGTATTTTAATACATTTTTTCCTTATTCACGACCGGTGAAAAATGTATTTTAATACATATTTTTCTCCCATTTTTCTACATTGTAACCAATTTTTTGACAGTTTTTCTACATACGCATGTCGAAAAATGCAAAAAAAGGGAAATATGCTGTTAGACCAACGGTAGAGATTTGTAAAAAATAGTTTTTCGACTATCGTGAATAAGAAAAAAATGTATTAAAATACATTTTTACATGACCTGAATAACCCCATAAGAGCTTTTATATTTTCTATTCGAAATTGTAGTGTCAAAAACAACTAGTTACAAAATTATTTTTCTTCGCTTGTTTAAGAGCTCAAACCTACCATACTCTCTGTTTTCAGGAATGTCAGGCATTCTGAAACTCAACTTTCGTGGTACAGTCATCCATGCGGAAAAAAGCAGTTTGGCCCGTCATGATGGATTCTTCAATCTTTTGGCAGTAAGCAACCAAAACGTAAGTATAAGTATTTGTTAGCTTTCACTTTAAATCTCGTTTTTTTCAGCCCCACCTTGAACCACTCTTCGTGGATCGAGATCCAAAGCACTTTCTTAAACTTCTGGATTACATCCGTGACAAAGAGATTCTTCTACCGGAATCAGAAATCGAAATCAATGAAATTTGCGAGGAAGCAAGACATTTCAACTTGCATTATTTGATCTTCAAGTGTCAGCAAAAGGTGGAGAACATGAAATTAAAGAACAAGTTCCGTCATTTGAATGGCTCAGCGGAGATTTTGGAGGCAGTTGGAAACAGTGACAAGGTGAGGATAACTGAAAATATGGAGATGACAATTGCAGAGTTTTTTTTCAGACAGTCATTCTTTTCTACTACACGATCGATCTCTCGAGAGAGTCGGTTCCAATTCAAGCTCTCGAGGAGTTCATAGACGAGTATAAGCACAAATACGATATCTATTTTCATAAAGGTTTGTCTGCAATATCAAAATATGAAACACAAATTAAGTTTTTTCAGAAGAAGCTATCAAGTGGTTCTCATGTAAACTGATCTCAAAGACTCGTGTCGTCAATGTGCTCGATGCCAACCCCAAAGACATCCACTTTTGCTTGGACGAGGTCCGAAGAATACTAGGCACCTTGTGAAAGGCTTTCTTGCGATTTTGTTGAATAAAAAATTTGTTGAATATGACGTTAAGTTTGAAACTTTATGCCAGACACAAATCACGCTTCTTCGAAGACAGAAGTTAGGGAATACCACCTGCTAAGTAATTGTAATTTTGAAAAAAATTGATATCAGTGAGTCATTCGAAGAAATCAGATCATTTAAGACTTGAGAATATCACAAGCAATCAAACAAAAGGGGTCAATATATTTATTCTAAATCCATGAGTCATTCAATTGTTTGAAATACATATCCGTCTCTTGTATTGATTTTTTCTTGAAATCATCAAAGGGTTCCACACTTGCAACGTCAATTCTTGAAGGTCTTCTGCTCACTTTGAAGGACGGAAGTGCATTTTTGAACTGTTCTTTCCAGGACGGATGACTGTACATTATGACGAAACTGATGAGGTACGGATTTCTGGAAATAAAATTGGTATGACGGAAAATATCATACATGCAAACCAGGACGGCGCGTAACTCGCGCAAAACTCAATATCATGAGGTGAAAAATATACCAAAATGTAGATCTTAACGAGTTCTATGTCAGTGACCTACTCGGGGCGAATGACTAGTTGTTACTATGCCCCGGCCGGGGAAAAGTGCCAAAAAACGCAAATTTGACCAAAAAAGTCATTTTAGCCCGGCCCGTGGCACATTAACGGAAAAACATCCGGTCCGTAGTTGGTCACGGACATAGAACTCGTCGAGATCTACATTTTGGTATATTTTTCAGGTTTTGATATTGAGTTTTGAGCGAGTTACGCATTGCCTCGATTTGCAAGTAAGAAAAAATTCCGGATATCTTGAACTCACAAAAACACGATATTCTCCAGGAAATGACAGAAAAAAGGAGGAACAAGTTCAAATATCAAAACGACTATTCCAAGTCCTCCAACAGCAATCACTCCGAATAAAGAATAGAGCAGTTTTTGGGAGAGCTGAAAGAACTAAATGAGATATTTAAATTGGAATTAAAATCTCACCGCAACTGCTCTCAAGTTCTCCTTGACTTGAAATTGTTGAGACACTGTGAATATATCTTTCCGCATTGGATTCTTCATTTTTCTCTGCCAGTCTTTGTTAGTTTTCTTGATCATGAAGTGCATCTGGAAAACGAATTATCCTATATTTATGAAGAAAACTTTCTAACTAACCGTACAAGCCAAAATACAGCAAACTATCCATATAATGTTAGCCGCAATGATATTCAAGCGATCATAAAATACTTGCAACGTGAAAAAAATTGTAAGAAGTTGAGTGATTACTGTTAGAAAGATAGGAGTACAAAGTTTGGTATTCTTTTCGTAATTTCTGAAAATTTGAGATTAGATTCATGATTTTCTCAGATTTCACACTTGATTAACATGGATGCTATTACTCTCTCGATACAAACTGAAAGTCCTCCAAAAATAACTGAAAACAAATAATGCCATTCCATGAACCCGGCAATCAGAAGCATCTCCAACCCATCCAACGACTCCAATGTCAACATTTTCTTTGGATTTCTCGTCCACATTGCCACGTGTTCTCCTATATCATATCCAGTGGAAAACAGTTTCAGCTGATAGGCCATTGTAATGAGTTTTGCTATAATCGCTTCATACCATAACCCAAAGATTGGAGCACTCAAAATCAAGAAATTTCGGTGGAACCTTCGAATTTTCAGATAAATCCTTAACTTCATAGTGACAATATAAAAACAAAAAGTGTATAGAAGGAGTTCAATTGATATCACCAACTTGCTGATTTCATCTGGATCTTTATAAAAATAAACGGGAAGACAAATGTAATAAGGGTCGGAGGATGGGTTCACAATTTTGATAATCATAATACTGAATAGGAACTAAAAATTGAGGTGGCTGAGTCAAAATGTGTCAAAATGACAAATGTCTCGTTCTCGATATAGCAGCAGTTGTATCTATATTCACCTGGCCTGTCCGTTTCGTCACTCGGAATACATAGACTTATTTTTATTTTTAAGCGTGTCTGGAATCTTTTAGCTATTTCCTCAAGGTATATGAGGTCAAAGGTTCATTCTAAGCCCACATAGATTTCAAATCTCTAAAATAAATATTAGTTTCTTCTAGAGCTATCGTCTTGCCGTCTCTCAGAATATCCGTCGGCTTCTTGAAGTCATGAACTTTTCCTCCGACACCCAATTTCTTCAGTCTCAGACCACCGAGCACAAAATCAACATCACGGAGTAAAATGAGGCGCCACGGTTCAACGGAGCACATGGTGACGGTGCAAATTAGTAGGGGATTTCTGAGAAACTTCTTCTTTTTTTTTAGAATTCTGAGTTTACTCACAATAAAATACAGTTTTCCACTAAAAAGATGAGAGTGAGGTTGAACGAAGCGGAGAAAATGTTGGAATTGACGAAAGAAATACAGAGAATGTTCAAGAATATGTAGGTTCCGATGGCGAGAATCACTTTTTTGATGAGCTGAAATAAGTGGAACTAGAAAAAAATAAAAAATAATAATGACAAATAAGAAATCTCACCTGAAAAACCTTCAAATTTTCTTCCAACTGAAACCTATAAGCCAACGAATACTTATCAAACTTCTTCAATCTTTTCCAAAGAGTGTCATTCTTTAATTCATTGCTTAACCGCAGATTATAAAGCATTACAGTCAGGTAAATCTGAAATTTTATTATTACTTTTCAACTAAAACTTCTACGACTTACTATCATTGCTAGTATCACTGCACCAAAGGCAAGTATCGTGCTTGGCACAAAGTCAATTTGAAAATAAAACAGCATGTATGAAATGTACAAAGTTAATAGATTGGCAACTATTAGAATAGAGATAGACATGTAGGATCTGCTGTGTTTTTCGTAGCTTCTGAAAAGAAATTCAATATATTTTTCTATGAACATCAGTACCCCAAAAGAAACGTGGCTATCACTCTTTCCAAATTGTAGAAAAATATGAAAAAGACCATTGACATCATGTAATGCCACACTAAAAAAGATCCGACAAACATAGGCAAAGCGTCTTGAAATCTTCGAATCTTAGGCATTTCCGATGGTTCTAGGTTTGCCCATCCGAGAAATGGACGGTATTTTGGGATACCTGAATGTACTAACTATTAGATTTATATCTTATATTATTAGCAGAGCACGCTTCTTACAACTTCGCTCAATCGAAACTGAAGAAAATTGAGAGACTCAGAGAAAAAGTGACATTTTTCAAGGGAATTTCGGTGTAGCGCAGTTGTAAAAACTGTGCTGAAATAATAGCAGTCAATCCTTCTTACAACTGCGCCCCACATCAAACGAGAGAGTATCGGCGAGAGATGCAGAGTTTTTTTCTCGCGCCGGCACAGATTTTCACAGTTTTTGACCTATTCTCGCATTTTTTCAAAGTATTTTTTGTAAATTGTTAGTTCTGTGTTATTACCTGGTATGGGAAAGAACCCGTATTGATATAAAATAAGAAGAGCTTTTCCAATTAGCAATTCAAAATACTGGGCGAAATATGCAATTGAAATAATTGAAATATTGATATGGAAAACTCTTGTATACCATAAAACCCAGCACATTCGCAGAGTGATAATTACACATAAAAATGAAAGAAATATCTCCAGAACTAGAAGAAATGCAAACGATTGATACTCATGTCCGTTGAATGAGAAAAATGGAAGATATATTAGTAAGGACCCATTTATTTGAAATATCATCAAACACACAGAGTTCAAGAGGTAAAAACACAAATACTAATATGACAAAGTTTGAGAAAAAAAACAAGAAGATCTGAAGGAGAAAACGAAGGAAACTCATGAAAAGTTTCCACTCGAATTGACTCATTTTTTGAGCCAAGATGTTTGAAGTTGTGTGAAGTATAGATCAGTCGTTTGCTGATAACCAAACGAAGATTTTGAGCTGACTGCTCCAAGTTTTGAGCTGGAAAAGATGCAGACGAAGACACGTGACTTGAAAATAGGGCACTCGCGGATAAGGGCTTTCTGCCATGGTTCGATGGAATAGAAGACGACGGAACAGATGACAAGAGGGTTTCTGAAATTTGAAATTTTAGTGAAGTGAGCTAACTGATTGTGAGTTATCATTTGGAAACATTGAAATGGCAAATTTTCGTTATCCCGTCTGTTTATGCGCATGTTTGTCCAGATGTCCAAATTTTCCAGATTTGAAAATGTGGACTGTCCAAATCTCAGTCTGTGTGTCAGTAGGTCCGGATGTCCCGAAAGATCAAAAATGTCGTTTTTAGGATGTTCAGGATGTCTCGATTCACCAAAATTGAAACATTCGTCTGTCTGTGTGTCTGAAATGTCCGTACGTCCTACTGTCTCAAAATACGAAAAATTTTTAGAAATTGCGAAAAAAAAAGTTTTTGGGTCCCCCGTCTGTCGATGTGTCTGTGTGTCCGGATGTCCAGATGTCTCTGAATCAGTTTCTGCAATGGAAAAGTTTAGATCTTGAGCTAAATGATTGAGAGTTAGATAGATTTTCAGACTGTAACCAACAAGACTCATACTTGATGAAATTACAGAATCTGTAGAGTCATCCCCAACATTTTCAGATTGAAAAACTCACAAGTAAATGCAATTCTCGAGAAGAAATATCAGAAACTGATTGAGCGACGGAAATACATCGAAGAACAGTGTGAATAGAACTATACATAATACAAATATATACACTCCAATACAAACTAAAACCCGGTATGCTAACTAAAAAATTCAATATCTAGTTTCAATTCATGAAGTCATAACCGAATTCACCTTCAATGCCCTGATATTTTCTTTGACTTGAAACCGAAATGCCAGAGTATAGAATATCAAACCTCCTGAACTGGACTGAAGTTTATTTATCTTGAGATTCACGATCATTATTATTACAAACGTCTGAAAATCCATTATCTAGAATCCAATCTTTCTAATTTTCTCACCACACAAGACGTAGATACACATATCATACAACCCATCACTGTTGGCACAAATTCAACTTTCTCTGTGAAAGTTTGATAACTCAAATAGATAGTTATCACATGAGAAATGATCAGAATTGTTGACGAAATGTATCTTCGTTGATGCTTTTCATAATCTCTGAAAATAAAAATAAACAAGTCATGTTTTCCAGGAAAAACCTTACCCTGATAGCAGAGTGGCTATTGCTCGTTCGGCACAAAATGAGAAAATGAAACCGATCATTGAAAATAGATAGTGCCAGATGAGACACCCGCCGATGAGAAGGGGAAGCAGTTCAGATGGATTTTGAACTCTTGGAATGGAAAATTGATCACTGGTCCACCAATTCATGTAAGTTCTGTTAGATGGGACACCTAGAAGGCAGGTAATTTTATTTAAGCAACAGAAGTCGAGTTGTTTTAGAAAGATTGAAGAAAAACTCTCCTCAAATAATTGTTATATTGCCAGGGAATACAAAAAGATTACAGGTCGTTTCAAAGGGTTTTCAATCGTTTTTTCTGCCAACACCTTTTTTATTTAGAGAAGGGATATTAGCTTGGCACTGTTTTTTCAACTGCGCTCAACCGAGATCCTCTTGAAAAACGTCTCTTTTTCTGTGAGTCTCCCAATTTCGCACACAATTTTCTTCGGTTTCGGTAGAGCGCGGTTGAAAGAAGCGTATCGTGCTAATACGTTTTTCAAATATAAGTTTTAGGTTTTCCCAACAAGAAATTCCTAGACATTGTCGAATACGGATGAATTTGGACCGGTCAAGGCAAACATAATTCTCACCTTCCACTCCGATCAAACCCGTTTGATGGCCCATCATCAACCATTTTCCAACAAAACATTCAATGTATTGAATCAGATATGCGACAGCCAAAATGCTCATGTTCACATGGAAAACTCGGATCTTCCAAATCAATTCGCACAGTTTCAGAGTGTACAAAACACAGAATACGGATATCAGAAACTCAAAAATTATTAGAGTAACCATAACAGGTGACTTGTATTCTCCGCCATTGAATATATAAATAGGAACCCATAAGTGATAGGTAGAGTTTACCAGGAAAATCATGATTACTGATGTGGGAATTCTTATACAGGTCTGAAGAAGATTATAACATCATCAGGTGATTTCAGAAACCCACCACCTCTTTTTTCAGATGGAATAAATTCGGATGGATGAGCAGACAGAACGATGAATCAAGACGACAAACACCACGAAGAATGAATGAAAAAACAAAAGAAGAAAATTGTCAGTATTTTTGATTTTGTTTTCTTCTCCACTATTTCTCTAACTACAAATTGACGATGTTGTTTCGAGAATAGCCACTGAAAAAGTTAACTTTGTTGACCAGATAAAACAGCTGTGGTGTTCTTTCCAGGAAGTCATGAGATCAATTGGGGAGGGAATGTTCGGGGCAATTAACGGAGATAATTGGGTTCAAGGTTTTAATGGATTGCAAAAAAAAATAATGAGTTATGAGTTCAAGGGTGAGATCAGATACCCATGATGAAGAAGTGAGTGAAATTTCAAAGTTCAAGAAAAATTTAAATAACTTTGCAGGTGAAAAAAGTATCAAGTTTAGGCTTGACATCAAACTACAAATTGTTGTAAACGATTCAGGTGTATCAGAAATGTTGTTCTATCAGAAAGAAGATTGTTGATTGTTGTGGAGAGGCGATATTCCATGAGCTGGTGAAGCTTGAGTTCTATTTTAAGTTAATGTGCTCTCGGTGACCCGACTCGCTGCATTTTGTGTTTTCCTTCGTCCAGTACTACAAAGGTTGGAACACCATTAAAATATGTAGTGAATTTGGTTTATTTCAGACAATTACTGAAACTCGATGAACAATGTGAACGTTGACTTGCTTTTCTCAAAACATCACCAAGTCCATCCAGATCACCGTCCACTACCCACCCTATCTGATCTCCGAGAAGATTTCTCATTTACAAATGAGGTCACACTTTTGAGCTTTTCAAAGATTGCTGTGTTTTTTGCTTTTCCCATGTTCTGTTTTTTGTTATCCCTTATCAGACCAACATTAAGAAAACGAAATGTTTAGCTAAACTTTATCTTGAAATTGAAAAGCTAACAACAATTACTCATCCATAACATAACAATTTACATTTAGTTGTTGGGAAGATGTTCAAGCAAAACACAAAATGAAAGATCAAACTTTGAGGATGAGTTAGAATGGAATAGGTAGACCGAGAATTGGTAAATAAATAGTTTCACACGTCAGCATTCCTGCATTTGTGCCGGAGATCATCCTCTCCCACAATCTCCTGCGGCACACATTACTCCTGCTTTTGCCCCCATGAACACTCCATCACTCAGAACCTAAAGAATGTTTCTAATTAGATTCAGTAGTAAGCGATTCAATTACCGAATAGTTCACAAATCCGACTCCTTCCAAGAAAGCCTGACTAGAAGCATATGGGTATGCACCGTATCCAGGATAAGATCGGTAGGCCTGGAAAGACAGAAGATTGTTAAAACTGAAGAGGGTGGTACACTCACATCAAGTCTAGTAGGTCTTGAGCTACAAAAGGATCCAGTGATACGAGTTGACTGAGAGCTACCGTAAGAGGGGAGATAGAGACTGAAAATAACAACTGGACGCTCATATTATTCAATTTCCCACGTTTCCAATTTTTTGCAAATAACTTAACATAATCTAGTTTGAAGCTAATGCTATAACCTTGTAAGCCCATTGAACCGAACTCACACACTCGTCCTTCCGTCGTGAAAAGTGAACATTGCATAGACTGGATAATAGGATTGTGAAGTAAGCGTTGCAGTAATATCACATGAAGTGACATCATTTGGGAGTGCGACAAGAAAAAGAAGTGACAGAAGAATACAGAACATGATGGCCAGAAACAAAATGAAACGGTTAGTCGAGGAGGTTATAGGATCGATGGTAGAGGTCAAAACCTTGATCAGAAATCGTCACAGGTCATTACAAGGTGTGATCTGTTTTAATGATTGTGTTGGGGGCGGGAGAATATAATTTTATTGTTTTCATAGGAACAGTGTGTGGAGTGTTGACTGAATTGTCTCAAAACAAACAGTTTATAATTTATTTAGAGTTTCTACATTATACAAATCAATTATTACTTGCAATCATTCTTCAATTCCATCTTCCCTCTCAAAGCTTCGATTGTGCGTGTTGTGGGAATCCCAAACGATACAAACCAACGACTCCAGCTCCTCCAATTCCAATATTGTGTTGCATTGCAATCTTACAATTTGGCACTTGTCTCTTTCCACATCTTCCACGTAATTGATTAGACAATTCAACGGCTTGAGCAACTCCGGTGGCTCCGATTGGATGTCCCTTTGAAATGAGTCCTCCTGATGGATTGATCACCCATTTTCCTCCATAAGTATTGTCATTTTTGTCCACAATTGTGTGTCCTTTTCCAACTGGACACAATCCGATTGCCTCGTAAGTGATCAATTCATTTGGAGCAAAGCAATCGTGAAGTTCGATTACTTGAACATCATTTGGAGTGATCTTTGTCTCTGCGTAAAGTTCCTTTGAGATCTTGTCAATCATGTCGAATCCAATCATTTTGATGTTTGACTTCTCTTGGAATACTGACGGCATATCTGTTCCCAATTTCAGTCCAATAATCTCAACTGCTTGAGACTTCAGACGTGGATTCTTCTCCAAGAAACGTTCAGAAACAATGACGGCGGCGGCAGCTCCATCAGAAGTTGGACTGCATTCCAGAAGTCCCATGAAATCGTAAATTTTACGGGCGTTGATGACTTGGTCAAGAGAGAATTCCTTGGTGAATTGGGATTTTGGGTTGTGGACCGAGTGAAGGTGGTTTTTGTAAGCGATCTTGGCATAGTGTTCACGTTTGGATCCTGAAAATTGGCAGATAAAAATGCGGAAGCAAAAACGAGCAAGAAATGAATTATGCACCGTTTTTATAAACATGTCCTCAATGAGTGGGAGGATCGGTAGGTCAAATTGACCATTCAAAAAATTCAAAGTGTTGGAAGAGATTATTGCTTTTAAGACATGCTTTATGCATATTACCCATCCGCCCATGGCTGACTGTTCGCTCAAAGTTCGACCCCGGAGACGCGGAGTTGGTCTCGTTGCGAATTCCGTAGTATAAAACTTTTTAAAGACTAAAGTACGGTAGTGAGCTGCCGTAAATCAACATTCCGCAACGAGACGCACACCGCGTCCCCTAGAGCGAGCGGTCAGCCACCGGTGGATGGGTATTGATTGACTCACCATATTTCTCCATGTGTTCCTTCGCCGCATTTCCGAACATCTGTGCAGTCATTGGTGCTGGTTCCAATCCATATGTCTCTGACATGACCTCAATATGCTTGTCAACAGAAAGAGCACGATCGTCAATTGGGGACGCTAACTTTTCCAGAGATCCAGCTGCCATTTTCTCGAATCCAGCACACAGAATAACATCAGCGTTTCCTGAAAACAAATTGGTTTCGTTTCTAGATTTTTAACCCTTCAAAAAATCCACTTACCACTCTCAATAATCTGTTTTCCCAAGAACAATCCAGAAGATCCAGAAGCACATGCATTATTCACGTTGAAAATTGGGATTCCGGTTAGTCCGACTTCGTAGAGAGCACGTTGTCCACAACACGTTCCTGCAAATATTGGTCTACTGACGTAGAAAAGATAGCGAAGGAACTTTTTTCCGGTACTGATAATAAATGTTGCATAGTTCTGCTAATTTTTGATAAGCTTTGAACTTTGAAATTAGAGTCTAATCCGAATCATTATCTTTTTTGCAGAGAGAAAAAACTATTTTTAGATTTTTTACCTCCAAAAAGATATCCAACAGTGGCTTGTTGGATATCGGAATATTTCATTCCACAATCATCCAAAGCAGTTGTGACAGCCTCCTTCACCATATCTGGATAGTCCCAATCAACTGATCCTGGTTTACAGAACTTGGTCATGCCGACTCCGACGATGTACACCTTTGGCTTGGTTGGAGTCATTTTTGAATTTGTGGAGAGTTTTCTGGAAATATGAATTAATGAAACTAGAAAGTCTGGAAGGGCGGTGAAATCGTTACGGAACACGGTTTTTGAGCCTGTGCAAGATAGATTAAAACGAGAACTCAGTATTTCTGTAACCAGGTTTTCGCACACAATTGTCTCTGAAACAAACCTAAGCTCATAGCTTAAAATCTTCAATACTTTCTAACACTTGTATACATAAATAATTAAGTTGGAAACTACTTCCGTATAACATTTCCAGAGTCAATCTACATTATGAGCAGGATAGCGAAAAATTAGAAAGTGTTAATCTGAAAATGCAGAGTTGGAAAATAAGTTATAAACAAAACGTGCTAGCTACCTATGTTTTTAAAGAAACTCGAAAGTTAAAACCAAAAAGAACCCATATAATGAGAACCTCTTCAAGAATCGAAAGACTATATGTGGGCGAGAAACACAACTGAATGTTAATAAAAAGTTGAGAGAGAAAAAAGAAGAAGACATACACTTCGATGTGGTCTCATTGATAAGAGTACACTGTGGCTTACGTTCCATGTAGTCGTTTTAACGAAGGGAAGAGGCAATGAGAAGATGCGAGAAACGAAGAGAAGAATAGAGAAGACTACACTTTTTACATGTTTTATTGTGTAGAAAGAAATCAGCAAAAAAACATGAAATCGTGATTTGATACACATGACAGTTTCTTGTAGTGATCATTAGAGCTGGAGATGGAAATGATCAGTTTGGTGCGTTCCTTTTTTGTAAACTTTTTAATGGATTACGAGCAAGAATAAGTGGAAATGCAGACTTGTCACAGGGCGGGCCAAAATAAAATATTTTCGGCCGGCCTGGCCAGGCCCACACGGCTCAGCACGTTTTGAACCAAAACTTGACTTTTTTTTTTGAAAATTTTCGAAACTTTTTCGAAACAGTTTTAGACTCAATGAAAAGGTGAATATGTATGTTAATTTAAGCACTTTTAACCTGAATTTTCGAAAAGTTTCGAAAAATTTTGTTAAAAACAGATTTTCACAGGTTTTGCCTATTCTCGCATTTTTTTATAACAAATTACAAAAAATACTTTGAAAAAAATGCGAGAATAGGTCAAAAACCCTAATATTTTGATTAATTTCCACACAGCTGTCTCAAAGAGCTATTTTCTAAGTGTTTACAGTCCCAGTGTATGTATGCTCTATCGATAATGACTGAAAATCAAAGTTGATTTATTTCCGAATGTCTTCAATACTTTCCAAACTTTAAAATGCATAAATACAAATTACCTCGAAGCAATACATATTAATTAACCTGTATCACATTATACAACCAAATTCTAAAGAAATAATAAAAATAGAAATCAAATCAAATCAAAACATCAGGTTGTTGTGCTGATGAAGTGACGTGGGGAGGTGCCACAGAGTAATCTGCAATACTTGCTCGATGCAATGGTGCCACCGTATTCTTTGCTCCCTGAAATTACTTTTTAGATGAGACTGTTCAGTAACAAAAAATAATATGTTCTCGATGATTCTTTTACATGCTTTTACAAAAACTGTGTTACAAGAAACTAAAAATCAATTCTTATCATTTAGACTCTAACGATTAGAACAACATTTCGAACCAAACATAAAAACGTACGGGCAAGACAGGTGGTTATTGACTACATTTAGAATTCAGCTACACGAGATGGTGGACCATTTATAAGAGATGTCCGATTCCGTGTATGCACTGTGCTCACCGTTGATGAGAGCGTTCTGTTACGAGATCCGATTTGTTTCCGATTGACGATAACGAATACTAGACCATCGGCGAAACCTAAATTTCTTATATAGGGATCAATTGGGCACTGAAAATGAAATGTCATACCATTCACTAAAATTGCACAAATATAAAATGGACCAAGCTCGGCAAATAGCGAAACACCCGTAATTTCTTCATATCCCGTAACCAGCAATGACGGGATAGTGACAAAGAACAAGGAGCAGAACAGTATTCCTACAGTAATCCGATTTGCTTGTCGGAACACATTTGTAGTTTTTGTACCAGTCTGGAACAGCAAAATGAGTTTAGGTTATATTTTTCAGAAATTAGTAATTACAGAAGCTCCAATCTTTCTGGCGGATATTTTCCGAATACCAGCAAAAACGAATATACTCATCAAGACTATTAAAAGACCAGCAATCTGAAATTGAATCTTAAATATTCATTCTCTTTATTGTTACCTACCGTATTGGAATAGCTGACATACATCAGAAAAGTACGATTCACAAAACATGCCATTGTTCCGCAGTTAGGCATTCTTTTATAGGGAGCAGTGAGCATTTGGAATAAGTAATCGAAGAAAAACCAACAGTATCCACAAGCCATTGCACAGTTAGCGAAGTATGTTTTGCTGAGTTGACGGTAGACAACTGGGAAGAATATTGCCTGAAACTTTCTAGATGAAACTCTCTATTTTTGATGCATAGCAATTATTGTCTCTCTTTTGAAGTTTTCTAATTCTGACTCATAAAAAATGTGACTAACTGGAAAAATTCACACAAAAAATTGTGTGAACTTTTTGCATATTTGAAAATGACCTCACATGAATCAGAATTCTCCTTGTCTACCCAGAAAACACAATGATCAACGACCTACCAGACATCTATCCAATGCCATCGAACAGCTAATAACCACGACTATTTTCAAATGGGCTGGCAGAAACGAATTGGTGAATATTATCACATACGGATTGTAGTCCAGATACACGTTCGACCAGTTCCATGCCAGATAACCGATATGAATAAGGGAAGCGGCGGCATATCCAAAGTCTCCAATTGCTAGGTAGAGAGCGAGACGAAGATTTTCAGCCGCGGGAATCTTTTTTCTAAAATATCGTACTGTTGGTTTATGAACAGCAGGTAGATTTTAAGGACACTGCTGACAGATTCTAGCTACTTTCACTTTTTCCCAATTCAATTGCAACTGTTTACAGATTTTTTCGGTTTTTCGGGTTTTTCGGGAGTATTTTGGAAAAAAAAAACTTTTCGGAAATTTTTTCGGAACACATTTTTTTCGGCGGCAACCCTGGTCGGAAATCAGTTTTAGAGATATTTTCTCGGTACTAACTTTCTAAGTTCTTATTAGAAAGCTAAATCTGAAAAAGCTTTCTGTTCTAGAAACCAAGAAGAAAAATAACTAAAGAAGGAAACAACAAAACAAGTAAGCCGAAAGGCTAAAATTTCATTATAATACATTTCAAAGCTACGGTATTAAAACTTTCTTGGAATTTTCACAGTAGTCAGCTGAAATCTACCGCTAAAATTTTTCCGTTGCACTTTCTTTCTTTAAGGTTTAACACAATGCAGTAAGAAAGTTGAAAAAAATCAGGTTATTGGTGTATAAATAAATCTCCTAGAGAACCTAAAAACCTAGAAACCTAGAAAAAACCTAAACATAAAACCTGAACCTAAAACCTGAAAACCCAAACCTAACAAACTTAAAGAAAACCTAAAAACATAGAAACGTAAAACTTAGAAATTCTGGAAGAATAACTCCAGAACTCACCTCCAAAAACAATAAATGATATATGCATTGAAAACGAAGCTCAACGTGGCAGCAGTCAAACAACAGAGTTCAGTGACGAGATAGATGACAGCCATTTCACTGGAACTCAATGTGTCGATTAGCATTTTTTATTATTCTGAGATCAGAATTTGGAATATGTTATTGTTGTTTTCCTTTCCCGTAAGGTAAGAGAATAGCGTAAGAAAATAGATATAGTGAATAGAGAGAAAATTGAAAACGTTTGGATATTTTCACTTCCCGTTTGTTTCCTTTTCCAAATGAGTAAGAAGAATGAATCAGAATTTCTTTTTCTCTTTTCTATCAATTAGCTTCAGAAAAGAGAATAGTGTTTTCGTGGTGATGTTTTGATTCAGAAATGGGAAAAAATATTTAGTATGTAATTATGAGAACTTGTATACGTGGGTTGGATAATTGATGGGGAAGTGAGAATAGAAGATCAAAGCATCAGAAGATATTCTAGAACGAAGAACAACAATTTTTGGTATTTTAGTCACGCCCACTTTTCTTCGTACGCCCCTAGACAATATTCTGAGATTATTTGTTAGGGCGAACAAGACGGAGGAAAACAAGAAGTTACCAATATGGGGTGTCTAAAATACAATTGAAAACAGAAGTACAAAATTTCGATGAATTCAAAAAGTGGATTTAACTTTTTTTGATAAGAGATCAGTATAAATGCCAATGAAGATATATGGAGTACTGAGCATTTCTAGAATCTTCTTTTGGAAAATAGAGCAAGCAAGGACGAAAAAGGTAACTATGAGAATATAAGAAGCTTTTTTGATTACTGTTCTAACAAGAGTTCACTCAAGTGAAAAACAACTTAATGTGCAGCCAACGGAACCAATCCAGATAGAATTTCGAGCGGAACAGACGAGTGATAGTTTTTGATTATCGTTTGGTTTAAAAACTCGCTTAAAACGCAATATTATGAGCTGAAAAATATACCAAAATGAAGATCTCGTCGAGTTCTATATCCGTGATCTATTACGGGCCGGCTGGCTAGTCGTTAATGTAACGCGGGCCGGGCAAAAATTGTTTTTTTGAGGATTTTCACGTTTTTTGGCATCTTTTCTCGGCCAGCGGCACATTAACGATCCGATCCGTAGTAGATCACGGCCATCCGATCCGTCGTAGATCACGGACATAAGACTCGACGAGATCTACATTTTAGTATATTTTTCAGCCAATAAAATTGCGTTGAAGCGAGTTACGCCCATTTCGGCCCGGTTTGCAAGTATGGTTTAAAACTACTTAGGACAACGACTTGTAACAAGTTCATCTTTTTGAGAAACTTTGAAAAAATTTACCTAAAATGGGAATGCCTCGACATTTCCAGACTTGAGCCTTGCTACTCACCGAGAGTCAGGACACTCCATTAAGACAGGAGACATCTGCTTCAAATGAGAAAAGGTAAAGTTAGAAGTGGAGTGAATGCATATCTTCTACTCGATCCTCATGGTTTTATACTTGTCAAACGACTAAACTGTAGCTCTCATTAGTTCATATTTTCATTAGTTTTTGTTTTCATAATACTCAGAACTTTTTGTTTTTTGAAAGATTCACACGTATTTTGACAGTTTCTCACGATGAACTTCAGTCTTGGCAAACAGTCAGAAGCTAATTTTTGTAGTTTTTTGTTGTATGTTTTGGCCGTACACTGTTTCGTATTGACGTAAAGTAGGGTTGAAAAATAAAAAGTTTCAAGTAAGTTCCGAATACCTAAACTTAAAGACAGAAAATATATAACAACATGGAACAACGTCAAGAAAACAGAAAACATAACTTTCTGGTTGACTGATTTTCCAGAGCAAAAAACATAAAATGTGTATAAAATAGACATTTCGAAGAATCAGACGTAATAATAGAGGAGTTCTTTCGCCCGGTGGTAGACCTTCAAAACTATGAAATTCTTGTGAAGAGGGTACTTGAACGGTCAATTCAATCAACTGACTAATTGAAACATTTTGATCTTTTTTTGAGTCAAAGATCAGAAAGTGGAACCAAATTCCTGATCAGAATAAGGAAAACAATAATTTTTTCTTCAAAAATACAAACAAGGATGTGAAATTACGAGCAGGACTCGAACAAAAGAAGATCAAAAAGTTAATTACTTCTAAGTAAAATGTTCTAGATTTTTCTAGAGAAATCCTGGGAAGTTCTAGAGAATATGCTACAAAGGCTCCACTGACATCAATCAATGTAGTCTGGATATGAATATCACCCCCAACCAAAAAGAATGTGTAACCTAATCAATTTGTGAGACTAATAAAGTTGTATGACAAAAATTGACAGGAGGAAAAAGGGAAAGAAATGCAACACAAATCACGTAATTCCTTTTTCAGATTAAAGACATTTCGTATTTTTTATGTGCAAAAACGTATCGTTCTAGTTATAGGCTATACTCCAGAATAGGAAAAGAACAAGTGAATTTATTGGGTTGGAGTGTCAACAATGTCTGGACACAGTGATCTGTCAACGGATAACCAGGAAAAGGGGGATCCCAGTATAATTGGGACATAGACATGTCTGAATCGGACTTTTCCATAAATTTCAGTTTTGGATCTATAGTATTATGCTATATATTCCAGATACCTGTCAGGTTATATCACGGGCGGTTCAAAAGGAAACGTGAGGGCTGACAAGGAAAGCAGACTTGTCACGGGCCGGGCCGGGCCGAAATCAAACAAAATCTCGGCCCGTTTTGAAACATTTTTCGAAAAAAGTATAGTTTTTGACCAAAACTTTAAAATTGAATCAAAATGTGAATATGCCCGATTTTTGACAAGTCTGAAGGAAAGTCTTTGGAGACGCAGCTTTCAAACAATCTATAAATTTGGTCTTAAGTACTTTCGACTACGTGAATTCCATTTATGCCATCAAAACCAGCTAAATGCCTCTGCGAGAAAAGTTATGAGCTTTCAAACTTTTCATATGGTCAAGCTGGAATTCCGAGTCAAAGATGTTTTCATTATCCAATGTACAAATGGAACCGCGCGGTGGCGTTTATGCAGCCGATTTGAAATTTTATAAGAAATAAGCGTAACCATATGAAAAGTTTAAGAGCTCATAACTCAGAGACGTTTAGCCGGTTTTGATGGCAGAAATAGACTCCCCGTAGTCAAAAGTATCTATAACCGAATTTTTTTAGAAAGTTTGAAAACCGCAAATTGTTTGAGAGGTAAGCAATATATATTCCACGCGAACTGTCCAGAATAACATCAAAAGTTTTTCAGACCCTCGCCGCAGTCTGACCCTCTCTACTGAACGAAATAACACATCAAACATAACGTTTTCTGAAGTACTCAGTTCTTTGACACCTAAATCAATTTCTCACTTATTTAGGCAATCAAAAAGTGAAAGACTCTCGGATCATAAGACATTTCCTAGAGCTCTATAAAAAAGTCAATCAGTCCACCTGCCCCAAAAAGCAATTTGTATATACATGACGGAGGAGCAAACTGTTCAATGAGCTCTTTTAATACACTTTTTAAAGAAGAAACTCTAGGCGTGGTAATTGGATGGAATTGAATATTTATGACTAATTATGAGAGCGAAAAGATGAATGAGAAATGATGATGTGGAGGATGAGCATAATGTATGAAGACTAGAGGTCAAATTGAATTTCATGATCTTTATTTTAAACGAAACACACAGAAGGATATAAAAGTGAAATGTGCATGAACTAATGTTAGAAATGGAATGCAGAAGAGTAATTGAGTTTAGTTTCCCTCCAAATGGATTACAGGATAAAGAATGAAGAATGAGTCAAAAGTCTGGAATTTACGAGATATATTTGTGAATTATTCATTTGGGTTCATATCTTTTCAGATTCTAATGGAACGCAAAAAAAAACAATAAACAACAGAAATTGATGAGATGGTTCCGGGTATCCTTGAGCAAAAAACAGAAAGAAATTGAATAAAATTAATCTGTATTCTATTTTCAGAGAATTAATTGAAGACAAGAAAACAGAGAACCGAGTTGAGCAGAGGTCACTTCTATTATTTTGAAAAGATGAGTTTCAAGAGTAGCCGAAAGTTTTTTTTCGTTTTTTCGAGTGTTTTACGATGGGATGCATGTCGAGAAATGTCTGTTTTTAACGAAATAGATGGGTGAAAAGCGGTGAGTAATTGAGAGGAGATGTCTCGTTTAACTGATGAAAAATTCCATGCTTTTGAGATCGATGTTTTGCATTGAGAAGTGAAAATTCAGGGTTTTTATTTAAGAGAGAGGTGAAAAAATGGAACGGAAAGTTTCAGATTTTGTGTCTGTGTATGGTAAGTCATAACCGGAATTTGGGTCTTTCTGATTTGGGCCTTTGTCCCAAAGAAAATTTGTTTTCTGGAGAAAAATGGGACATACATCTCACATCAGGTTACAGTCTATAGAATTTTCGGCTAGTTGTCCCATTTGTATTAGCTCAGAACAATTCTTACTACTGCGCTCCACTGCAATGCCATTGAAAAATATCTCTTTTTCTCTGAGTCTCTCAATTTCACACATAGTTTTCTTCGGTTTTGGTAGAGCGCGGTTGTAAGAAGCGTACTGTGTTAATAGCGATCCACCGCTCATTACTTGAAGTTACAACGATACAGTCCTTTAACAAAAACAGTCAAAAGTGGTCTGGCAATCAGAGATAGTACTGCATCACATTTATGGTCTAAAACTGACCCGTATTTTTTTGTGGCTATTAATGTCTCGGATTCCTAGAAATCGGAAATTTCAGTAATCATCTTACACATTTCTTGTGAGTTTCG
This sequence comes from Caenorhabditis remanei, assembly GCF_010183535.1. NCBI lineage: Eukaryota > Metazoa > Nematoda > Chromadorea > Rhabditida > Rhabditidae > Caenorhabditis > Caenorhabditis remanei. The sequence goes on from NC_071329.1 coordinate 13,650,907, forward strand.
CACAATTAGCTCAATTGCTAAACGTCTTTATTTATTTATTGAAACGAAGGACCAAGTCACTGTCACTTTACATTTGAAATTAAGTAAGGTGAAATTTTTAATTTAGGCCAGGGGATTACTCGAGTGTTTTAGCATTCTCAAAATGATAAACTGAACATCAAAATGAAACATTTGTCTTACTGAGTACGTGCTGGAAACATGAACTTTAGAACTCGGACATAAACTAATAAACCTAAAGTGTCACATACACACTCTAGTCTAATGCTCTTCCTGGACTCTTTTTACTTCCTTCTATGCTAATTAGGAACTCCAAAGATTTCAGATATTCTATCTTGGGCTATAATTAATTTCAAAAGCGACAGAATGATGCTATGATGGAAGTTCTTTAAAAGTCTAGACCTTATTGATCCCATAATTAAAACAGGAAATTTCTTACCTGAAAGGTCTCGTAGTCGACATCATCACGTATTCCTTCTACTTTTTTCTAATATTCTTGGCCGCCGCCGATTTAATTTAATCTGGGGTCTCTACTGCAAGATGAAGGAAATCGTGGGAGTACATGGAGATGAAGAGAGAAAACTGGGTAAATTATTAGTCATAGTCACGGACTAAAATGACAAATCGTTGGAGCTGTCAATCAGTTTTCTATGAGTGTGGGGAATTTGATGAGAGTTTGAAAAATGTGAAATTGGGGAAAATGAACAACTTTGATACTGTATGAAATCGACTGATTTCTGAGCATATAAGACAGGCCAAATTTGAAAATTTCATCTTTTCAAGGAAAAGTAGCGGTTATCTCCCTAAAGATGTGAAATTGTCACAGATTTTCTTAGCATCTTAGAGTTTATAGCAAAAATAGAGATAATTGCTAAATTTCCACATGCATTTGCTAAATTTCCACATTTTCGAGAAACCCTGAGTTTTGCGGGAACCGGACAATGAAATCAGGTTATTCCTGAAATTCTAGAAAAAGTAATTCTTAAAACAAAACGTGATAATCACAAAATCAGTTTATTGACGTGAAAAAAACGTTGAATCACAAAATCACAGATTCGTTTCATGAAACGAATCGGGGGAAATATAAAAAAAAGGAAAGTTTGAAACGTAAATAAAGTAAAACCGTGAACTAATCGTGGATACCCATTCTGGATGCGAGCATCCGGGATGGGGAAACATGAGAAAAACTAGAAAAGGTTATAGGCGTGAACTATGAAATGTGGATTCACATTCTGATTTCACGAAATGGAAATGGGGAAATTTGGAGAAGGCCAAATTTAAAGACGATGGGAATTAGAGAGCTTTCACAGAAATACTCTTGTAGACCTCTGAATATACTTCCGGCTAGCCAACATTGAATTTTCTATCATAAGACTTCTGAAATAGAACATACAGTTACGAGGAAGGTTTTCTAACAACTAACCTTTTGCGAAAAAGCATTTGTCTCAGCAGTCCTTAAACTTCAAAACTGTCCAATATCCATAAATTCACGATTAAATCTGAAAGTGTATTTAGAAGACTATGTCACCTGCTTTATAGAATAGTTTAGGTCATAGAGCCGAAAACAATGTATCCCGATTGAAATCATTGAGAAGAATAGGCTAGCAACATACGACGATGTTGAAAATTAACAAAATGAATAAAATACAACAATAGGAAAAGGTCACGGATAATAATCAATAAACCTGAATCCCCGTTTTTTGCAGTAAGAATCACGTGACCTTACTCTGTTGTTGTTGTATTTTATTCATTTTGTCAATTTTCAACATCGTCGTATGTTGCTAGCCTATTCTTCTCAATGATTTCAATCGGGATACATTGTTTTCGGCTCTATGACCTAAATTATTCTATAAAGCAGGTGACATAGTCTTCTAAATACACTTTCAGATTTAATCGTGAATTTATGGATATTGGACAGTTTTGAAGTTTAAGGACTGCTGAGACAAATGCTTTTTCGCAAAAGGTTAGTTGTTAGAAAACCTTCCTCGTAACTGTATGTTCTATTTCAGAAGTCTTATGATAGAAAATTCAATGTTGGCTAGCCGGAAGTATATTCAGAGGTCTACAAGAGTATTTCTGTGAAAGCTCTCTAATTCCCATCGTCTTTAAATTTGGCCTTCTCCAAATTTCCCCATTTCCATTTCGTGAAATCAGAATGTGAATCCACATTTCATAGTTCACGCCTATAACCTTTTCTAGTTTTTCTCATGTTTCCCCATCCCGGATGCTCGCATCCAGAATGGGTATCCACGATTAGTTCACGGTTTTACTTTATTTACGTTTCAAACTTTCCTTTTTTTTATATTTCCCCCCAATTCGTTTCATGAAACGAATCTGTGATTTTGTGATTCAACGTTTTTTTCACGTCAATAAACTGATTTTGTGATTATCACGTTTTGTTTTAAGAATTACTTTTTCTAGAATTTCAGGAATAACCCGATTTCATTGTCCGGTTCCCGCAAAACTCAGGGTTTCTCGAAAATCTTCAAAACGTGTGGAAAATCAGCAATAATTCCCATATTTGTTGAAGATCAATGACCACGTTGAAACGGTTGTGAATCCACTGATTAATTAAAAGAAATGAGAGGTCTCGTTCAAAAGATGAAGTTTTCAAATTTGGCCTGTCTTATATTACCGAAGTTTTTCACTTTGACAATCAGTAACTTTCAAGATAAACCCTATAAAAAAACGGTCAACTACAAAAATGATTTGCTATTATTGCTCTGTCCAACCCATACAAAATTGAGTTTATCGGACAATCAGATGACACCAAAATACACTGTCAAAGTTGGTAATTTTCCACTGAAAACAGCCAAAGTTGATAATCATTTGAGCGGTACTGTACGAAATTTTAAGACTTCGGAGCTTTGTGATCCAAAGATCCAGACTTGGCTCATCAAACCTCGGCCTATCAATAAACTTATAAATACCAATTTAAATGACCAAGTGATCGTATGGTTTCCAGTTCGCTACATTTTTCATATCTGTAAATTCTAATCTTGATATTTTCATCTTTTCGTCTGCAACTTGATGCAGCCAAAGTGTCGTTCATCTATCAAATAATTATCAATGAGATCAAACCAAAAGACAAAAAGTTTATATGAATAATAATATTTTGCAAAAAGTTTTTAAAAAACATGAAAAGATTACGCTAAATCAACAAAAGTCGTTTGTTTCGAAGAGTTGAAAGGTCTCGATGAGACGACGGTTGTGACGGCGGCATCTGATAGTGTCTTCGTGTCGATTTTACTTTTGACAGACCCATTGAGGATTAGGAATATCAGACAGTTCATGGAACCTGGAAAATTGTTGTTTTATGTTTCAGATATCGAACATTGATCCCATTCACTCTATACATCGTTCTAGATTCAGAGAATTTGATCAGTCCACTTCTCTTAGCGGAAGTAAAAGTTCAATTCAATAATTTTTTGATCTTTCCTAATTAAACTTCCCTATCTGAAAAACTAACAAAATCTAATTATAGTCCAAACTATTATTTTCTTCCTTCTCATTTATAATTTCCTTCTCTTTTTTCCATATTTTGCTTGTTTGATTTCTAGAAGCAATTTTGAGTCAGAAAACATGTCTTACCACTCGAAAGCAAGGAGGCTACGTAGAAAGCTCCGAATTTCTCGAAAATTGAGAACCCTGTGATTGTTTCAACAAGAGATACCAGAAGGGATGGAATTGTGAGACAGAACAGAGAACTGAGAAGGATACCACACGTCGTTCGATTGGCTTGACGGAACTTTTGGGAGGCAACCTGAAAAATACAAGAAGATAATAATAGAAGAGTTGTTTGAGAGTGAAATGACAGAAGGGCTGGGAAGCTGAGAAAACGCTGATTCCAAATATATATTTACTTTTTACCCTCGAGGCCTGGTATTTGAGAAAAACCAAGTCAAAGTTTGAAACAATCGAGAATTATTAACTTTTTAATACGCTAAAATTGCAACAAATTTTAAAAAAAGTTTTTCAGAAAGGTGAACATTGGTCATTTTTCCGAATTTTGACCTAGTTTTTCACGAATACCAAGATACAAGGACAAAAACTGAATATATATTTGGAATCAGCGTTTTCTCATCTTTTCAATGATATAGGTCACGTCCCAATACTCCAAACTGACTCCATGGCGTTCCCTAGTAAATCTACTCAACTTATGATTGGCGATTACCATATTTTTCTTCCGTTCCGCTGGTGTTGCACCCATCCATCCACTCTCACGAGACAACTTTTGTACTTTGAAGAAAACGAATAAGCTCATGACTATTATGATGATTCCGCAGGTCTGAAATTTGGGTGATGGGGTGTTTTGGATAGTATAAGGGTTACCATGTTCGAAGAACCCCAATAAGTTCGGAATGCATCATGGACAAAACAACCGAGTGATGAACAATTGATACGCTGCTCAAAGCGAAATGAAAAAATACAGAAAACAGTATCGATGAGGCCAATGAAGACACAGACAACCATCAAGATGTTTGAGCAATGAACATGATCTATTTTACGGTAGATCAAAGGGAAATATAGGGCCTGAAAAAACAGAATTGCACGTAGAAATACGACCCTCGATAACTCACCAGAATCCTTTCTGCTGCTGCTCCTGCATTTAAAACTGATGAGATTTTGAGAAACATTGGTAATGGCCAGTCAATGAATGCGATAACTTGTGGATTGTAGTCGACAAATGTGGTATCCCAATAGTATACGAAGTAGCAGATTTCAGGCATGACTGAAATTAAAATTATGATATTATTACAATGATTAGACTACACTTACTGGCTACAGCGAAAACAATATCGGTGACTGTCATATAGAGAATGATACGGAGGTTACGTCGAGAGTCTAGTCGTTTTCTGTAACTTTCATTGACTGGTTTCAGGGATTTAGAGAGATAAACTTACGTGAAAAATAAGTAAAGTATCACAGAATTGCCAATAATCGCCAAAAGACCCATAAAAATACAGTAGCAATCAGTGATGAGATATAACTTCAGACCCATTGCGTCACGAAGGATTGGACCCTGAAAGTCAAGATTCATGACTGATTATAATGAATATAATAAAAGAATAATGAGAAAGAGAACATGTTTTTTGCTTGAACCTGTCTATGAGTTCTTTCTTAAAATTAGATTTTTGGTGATGTTGTCATTTTTCTATAAATTTAAGTCTACAGTATCAGCCTGAAATGTTTATTTTCAGAAAAAAAACTCACTCTTGACATGATGGTTTCCTAGACTCTTGTGTAAAGATTATTGCCACCCTGTGAGAACTTGCCCAATTCTGTTATATACCTCGTTCTTCATGTTTTTCTCAATTTCAATTTCCCACTGACTCAAGTTTTCAGGTGCATAGATTACATGAGTCTCCCTTTTGATGACTCATGTTACATCTCGGTTCGCGCGGAACACGGTGAAACGAACGGTACGGAGGGGGAAGCTTGTCTGCGTCACTCGTGTGGTAGACAGTCTCTCGACAGAAAAGTTTGCTCAAATACGGAAGGGATTGTTCGGGAGTTCAAGTTGATATTATTGCTACATGAGCATATTTGGAGAGTGGAATAGTGCACTATGATCGGTTTACTTTTATTTCGTTTCATGCAGATTTGGATGTTTTCTCGTTTCAAAAGTAAACCTTGTTAACTTAATTTTCTATGATTATCTATTAGCTCAACACAGTTCTTAAAACTGCGCTCCACCGAAATCCCCTTGAAAAATGTATATTTTTCCTTGAGTCTCTAAACTTCGCACGCAATTTTCTTCGGTTTCGGTAGAGCGCGGTTGAAAGGAGCATGCCGTGCTAATATAGCTTAAGACCAAAAAGATTCAAATTGAGAGAATAAATACTTAAACTTCATATAGTTTCGATTTCCGCTTCATTAAACTAACTTTTGCATTCAAGTGGAACCATTTCATAGCAGACATGAGCTTATCACGAAAAAGTGAATTTCAAATTAGTGTAGGGAAATTTCAGATTTATATAATAAACTAGGTATAGGATAAATCTGATCTAACGGAACTCTTTTTGTTAGAAAACAAACTGAAAAATTTCTGAATTAGTGAGCAACACAGTGTTTTTTCAAAAATTCGTGTCATAATGAAATCAGAGGCCCTCAAAAAGGAAAGATGACACATAACGGGCTTTAAGAGAAGTCAGAAAAAATACAACCTTCCAAAATACGGCGAAAGATCTATTAGCACGTCATGCTTCTTACAACCGCGCTCTACCGAAACCGAACAAAAGTGTGTGCGAAATTGAGAGACTCAGAGAAAAATATACATTTTTCAAGGGGATTTCGGTGGACCGCAGTTGTAAGAACTGTGCTGAGCTAATAGAAGACTTCTAACTCATTCCACTTGATTCTCTCGTTTAACTTAGCAAACAAGTTGGTAGTTTGATCAAAAGTTTACTATCCATATTACAGTATCCCTACTTCATTCAAGTTACAGGAATGAGAGAATGAACTACAACAACCATTTGGTTCTCTACCCACAGTACTACGTGACCTTGACAACTCCAGCTCAACTGCCACTGATTCCTGAAGCATATAAACCATTTCCACATTATAATTTGGTAATACTTTTCAATTTCACTTCTAGCAATTCACTACTCTTTCAGGAAGCAGTACAATGGGCTCTTCTATTTGGAGTATGTTTTATGCTTGGAGTTGGAATGGGTGCCAACGATGTGGCTGACGCTTTTGGAACATCTGTTGGAACTGGAACAGTTACAGTTACTCAAGCATTCATTCTGGCTACCGTAGTAGAAATGATGGGATCAGTGGCATCTGGTTTTGCGGTAGATGGAAAATCATTGAGTATTGTGGACACAAGCAGCTATGCTGATAACCCGGATGAGCTGGTTATCGGACAGATTGCGATGCTTGTTGGGTGTGCCACGTGGCTTATTGTGGCAACGTTCTACAGTATGCCAGTTTCATCTATCCATTCTTTACTTGGAGCAACAATGGGATTCTCATTTGTGCTCCGTGGAGTGAACGGGATAATTTGGAAACGTGTCTTTCTGATAATGGCGGTCTGGATACTGTCACCTATTGCATCAGCGATTTTTACGCTGATCACGTTTTTCTTACTTGATGTGACTGTTTTGAGAGCGGTAGGTAACTATTAAAAAATCAAGTGAGAAAGAAATTTCAGAAAAATCCAGTGAAAACTGGACTGTTTCTTCTACCAGGAATCTACGTCATAGTGGTTTTTGCCAATGTTTTTCTATTTTTACAAGATGGAAGTAGAGGTTAGTTTTGCACAGTAAAAACAAAGAAATTAAAAACAAAATACCTTTAAATGTTTAATTATAGTACTCCGATTGGACCAAATTCCGTTCATGTACACAGTTGCAGTATCACTAGCTATTGGAGCTTTAGCTGGATTTCTAGCGCTATTCGTAATTGGACCAATAATGAAAAGAAGGTTGAAAAGTGAGTTGGAGGAGTCATCGGGAAGATCAGACCACCAAAAACTTTTCTATGTATTAGTCAGATATTCCCCTCCTTTTTCGTCACTCGAAACGCATCACAAGTTCCGGGTGACTAGGAACTAGTACTTTAAAAATGAAAACATCTTGGGTTTTTGACTAATGGATGTATGACATGTGTCACTGTGAGAGTATGACCTATTTATTTTGGTTTTGAGAAAAAGAGAACCTTTGGTAGAATATGCGTAAAATGAAATAGTTCGTCAGATGGCGTCGCTAGAAGAGTGAAGCCAAAGGGGTTTGACTGACTAGGGAAGGTCATGGAGTCAGTTTGGAGTTATGTGACGTGACTCATATCTTTAGAAACCTGAGAAAACGGTAATTCCAAATATATATTCAGTTTTTGCTCTCGAGGCCTGGTATTCGAAAAACACAAGATCAACGCTTGGGAGGGTAGAGAATTATTACCTGTTTATGCCTCAGGCTTGAGATCTAAGGTTTGAAGCCTAAGACAATAAGTACCTTAGAACGTAGTTTATATGAAAATCCAAGTCAAGATCTTCAAAATTATAATAATCCCTTAAGGTTTGGTTGAGTTTTCAAAAAGTTAAAAAGGTTGAAAAAAATAGAATTTTCATCCAAATGGGGCACCAAAAACATAAATTTTGTGTATGTCGGTGTGTCCGAATGTCTGAATGTCCAAAAATCCCAAAAATCCCAAAATTTGGTGATGTTTCCAGAAAGTTACAAAATTTTGAAAATTGCGATCTATCCTTTTTGCTGAACTTTGACCGTTTTTCTCGTATACTAGGTCTCGAGGGCAAAAACTGAATATATATTTGGAATCAGCGTTGTCTCAGCTTTTCAATTATATATGTCACGTCCCAAAACTCTAAACTGAGTACAAGACCTTCCCTAGCGAGCTATTTGGAAAGAAAGCTAAGGTTCTTATTGAAGAACTGGATTACAATTGAACGGAGATTTAACAAAAAATTCAGAAAAAAAACTGCTCATCATCTCTCATTTTATTCAGAAAAAACGGAAGAACTTCCTCGAATCGCTAGTTCGTTGTCCTACACATTCCCAATACGACCTAGTGGATGGTTACGAAAAGCTGTCTATTGGGCGTTTCCACCAATGAGAAATGACGATCAAAAAGCTGTTCGATTGTTTTCGTTTCTTCAAATTTTGACAGCCTGCTTTGCTGGATTCGCTCATGGAGCCGATGACATCAGGTGAGTTAACAAATCAATGAGTTCTGATTGTAACCTACAGACAACATGTTGAAAAATGCATATCGTGGTTTCTAACTCAATTTCTTCTTATTCTGACACACATTATAATTAACTTACACAAACAAAAAAAGAAGAAAAATTAATCTCTGGAAAGGAAAAAAAAAAGAAATTTCCAAAACTATCCGAGGTGTTTTAATTTGGAAACAAACCGACTCATTTGAGTCTGTTTTTGGGCAATAATTTGGATTTTTAATCAACTTTATTTTCGGAAATAAGTTTTTTCCAGATACAGAGGAAAACTATGTTGATCAATGTTGTTTTTCAGGAATTGTGTGGCACCTATTCGTGATTTGATACACATGTACAATCAAGGATATCGAGATGACAACACACAATTGAATGTGAGTAATCAGAGGCCAAATAGGTTATGGGAATGAGGTAGTTCTGAGAAAGAAGGGTTGATTTGTGGCCAGAACGAAGGTTGGTATAGTGGAAAACATACTGATCGATGGAATTTAATAGGGACGGCAACTAGAATGAAGTTGCAGTAAAACCTGTAACAGACACCTACCGGTGCCTCTTCACAGCGGTATATCTCGGCTCTACAGGAAATTTCAAAAAAACTGGTAACAGGCAAAATGTAGCTTATTGTTCATAGAATATTTCTTCAGTTGAAAAAATTTTCATATCTTTAAAGACAGCCGAGATAGGAGGCTCCAAGCTCTTGCTGTCGATACTAGAAATTTAAAAATGCCCAGTGAAGAAGACGGTACTAATCTTAAATATCAACATTTTCATGTTAGACATCTTCTGACAAAATTAGAATTCCTGACTCATTGTTTGAGAACCGTAAGCTATAACTCACAGCAGACATAGAAGTTTACAACCTAGTCAGCACTGGTCAGCAGTCGAAATTCGAATGAAATTGGGTAATCCGCCACTAGCCAATAGTCTAAAAAGGATAATTATTTCAATTTTTATTTCAGAACAGGTATTATTAAATGAGCAATAAACTGATATCTTACCATGAGACTTCAGTTGGACGTCGAAATTATCGAATCAAAACTTCTGAAAGCGCTCAAATTTTCTGTTTCCTTTGGGAAATACTTGCTAGACAGAAGTTACGAATAATATATCAAAACGAACGCTCCGTTTTCCATTTTTACTCTACTCTTTCTTGGTGGCTAATCAAATCAACCCGTTCTCGGTCCAATTTTCTTCTTCTGATTTCAAGCTCGCCGAGTTCTAAACGCATGTTTTGTCAAGAAAACAGGAAGTTACATTGTGTTCTTTCAGATATCGGTTTATGTTGGATTACTTACCACTCTTGCCGTTCTGATGGGAATTTGGACACTCGGAATTCGAGTTATTAGGACTGTGGGAGAGAATTTTGCAAAAATGAATCCGGCAACGTAAGTGAACCGCACCACAGGGGTGCGAGACGTAAGGTCCGCAACGAACAGTTTTGAATTTACCTGTCGAACCGCGCTGCGTGCACATCGCGTTTTTAATTGACTGATACGACAAACAAACGCTAAACTTGAATTTGGCACTCAGCCAAGTCCTTTTTTGGCACCGTGCCAACCGCTGTGCGACGGAGCTATAACCAACAAGTTGAACCCACTTGATAGGTAGAAAAGATCTGATATTTTGCATTTACGACTAGGTATCAAAAAATGTGCAGAACTTTTGACCTACATGATTTCACTAAAAAGGTTATGCCAATCAACTTGATTTAGGTGACAAACTGAAAGCCTAGCACTTCCTTAACTGAGTTTATTGAACATAATTTTGCAACTCGGAGTTCCGGGTGTCATATTCTACACGTTGCCATAAAGTGTGATTCCATATTCAAGCACCAAAGGACCCCCGTGAAAATTCCAACTTTTTACACTTTACAGAGGCTTCTCGGTGGAATTCGGTGCTGCCGTGTGTGCTTTGGCCACTAATATGTACGACATACCACAAAGTATGACGCATTGTCTAGTCGGTTCAATTTTCGGATTGGGATTAGTCAGATCTGGGCCGATATTAAAATGGCACACTGTCAAATATGTTTTTCTTTCTTGGATATTGACAATACCGGTTTCAGGTGCGTAAGACAATTTATTAGAAAATTTCTAACTGGGTCGAGTTCTGTCTGGTAACATTTCAAAAGGGAATTCTTTGGAGACGCGACTTTGAAACGGTCTATAAATTTGGTTATAGGTACTTTCGGCTCCGGGGAGTCCATTTCGGTATATGCGGCCGATTTGGGATTCCATGTGAAAAATCTTAAGCATATTAAAAGTTTGAGAGCTCATAACTCGACTCGCAGAGATATTTAGCAGGTTTTGATGGCAGAAATGGACTCCACGTAGTCGAAAGTAGCCATTACCTAATTTATGAATCATTTGAAAAACGCGTCTCCAAAACGTTCCCTCGTCAACTTTAAATTTAACTTTTTTCAGGTCTCATCTCAGCGGCTGTTATGTATCTTCTACAGGCGATACTTTCATAGTCAAATTTTCTTTTAAAATTTAAATAAAATCATTCATTCCCACTGTTTTCTCAACATGTTTTCATAAGTATCAGTTGTTTGTTGACGAGATTGAAAAGTTTGGAGAGAATGGTTTAATGTCGCAAGTTTTGCGTTTTTCGTTTGATTCATTACGCATCCAGTGTAGATTGGAATTATCAAATCGGCGAATGTGAAGGGCTGAAATTTTTCTTTATATTAGCTCGGCACAGTTCTTACAACTGCGCTCTACCGAAATGCCCTTGAACAATGTCTCTTTTCTCAGAGTTTCTCAGTTCCGCACAAAGTTTTCTTCGGTTTCGGTAGAGCGCGGATGTAAGAAGCGTGCCGTGCTTCTAAATAAAAGCGAAACGAAACTCACAAAAATCGCCAACTTCACTGTGCTAAACAACGGTCTATTCTCATTGAATAATTGGATTTTTCCAGACCTCAAGACGGTCATGGTCGATCCAAAAAATATTGGGACAACTAATCCAGTTAGAAGCACAGATGACACCAATCGAGTGCATGTGAGATTCTCGCGGATTTGATATCGCGTTGTGAGCCGGAAGTTTTGACTGAAAAATGAGCTGAAAACAAAATGAGCTTGAAACTTACATTCGTAGTTTCTTATTATTCAAAAGTATGAGTAATCTCAACATGATGAATGATAAAACAGCGAAAACAAATGATGCGATAAATAATATATTTATCTGAAAATTTTTGTTTTCAGCTATTTCAAATTGTCATAATAATTACCGATTGTTCTGTATTTCTTGGAGCGAAAAAGGCAAAGCAAGAAGGTGTGTTGAAATCAGCTGTTCGATATGTTACGTATACAACAGAGAACGGGAAGAGTATTACAATCATTAGATAGATCCAACACGCAGATTTTTGATCTTCATACTGCTCAACTCTTCCAGTTGCTACAGTCCGTTCAAACACTAGTAGACCCTGAAAAGGAAAATTTTGATCAATACGAATACTTAAGCTTTATTTTACTTTTATGGTGGCATCCATGACCTGAGACAAAGCAAATGTCAGGTGAAAGCTTTGGAAAATAATTGGGTTCATAAAGAGATTTTGTTCGGTTCCGTTGAAAATGAATACTCGATAAAAGAATGAGGACTGAAAAATGGAAGCTGTTACAGTAACCAAACACGATCACAGTACCGCTTAAAAAGCTATCAATTTTGGTTGTTTTCAGTGGAAAATGACCACCTTTGACAGTGTATTTCGGTGTCATCTGATTTGCCGATAAACTCAGTTTTGTATGGGTTGGGCAGAGCAAAAAAAGCACATCATTTTTGTAGATGACCATTTTTTTGTAGAGACACTACCATGAAAGTTACAGGTAGTCAAAGCCGCTTCTCCCTGAACCCGACTTATTTCAGTACATATTAGCGAAATTTTGGAGCTTTTCACTTTGACAGCCTGTAACATTCATGGTAGTGTCCCTACAAAAAAGTGACCAACAACAAAAATTATGTTCTATTTTTGCTCTGTCCAACTTATACAAAATTGAGTCCATCGGCAAATCAGATGACACCGAAATACACTGTCAATGTTAGTCATTTTCCATTGAAACAGCCAAAGTTGATAACCTTTTGAGCGGTACTGTACGTAGGAACTTACCGCGTTGGCAATTGAGAAAATTCCTCTTACATAACAATTAAAGAAATACAGAATGAGGAGAAACTTGAAATTGTTATGGATTGCAGAGTTTTTGATATGTTTTTCCAAGAAATAAAATGTGGCATAGAATGAGGCGATAGTGAGAGAAGAGTGGAGAACTAGTGCGAGTTGGAATGGGAGATATTGTAGAGTGGCAGCACACTGAAAATGTTTTTTTTTTAATTTCAGATTAATGTTTGCGACTTATTTCAGATGATGGCCTGAACCTTCCTCATCTTTCAAAACCTTACCTCATCTTTCAAATAACTTGTATCGTAGCTCATTCTCTCCAACTTTCCAGATTCTGTCCGACTTCGATTAGCTTTTTTATTAAACCTGAAAATGAACTATTTTCAAAAAAAAAACTTTTGATTAAAAAACAAGGTTTTTGGCTGGAATTGAGGTGTGTGCTCACCAAGTAAACAAGATCAGATTAAGAAAGTAAAGAGTCAAGCAACTGAAAAAAAGTAACAACTAGAAAAAAAAGAGAAAACAGAGACGGCAGCTGAAATGTTGAAGATGATGATGTTCTCATTTTAATAAGCTGGTCAAAATAGAAAGTGTTCATGTCGAAACCAGTCTAGATCAAGGAGCATGATCTGAAGAAACCGGAAGTACGATAAGAGAAACCGTGAAAGTTTCTGATTAAGAGCTGAAAGTCTTGAGCTTTGAGCTTTTTTTTACTATATTTTGTTTCTCTATAGCTTTTCGGTACTGGAAACAACTGCAAGTATTGTACTGACAACTTACAACTAGGGAAGGATCCCGGGTCGAGATGGAGTTACAGGTCGAGATATATATATCACTAGAACGGAAATTTTCCGGTGATTTCAAATCTGTATTTTGTTTTTGCTGAACGTGAAAAAAGTTATTCGCGTTTTTGTTGCTTCTCATTGCAAAAATAAGCACTCACAAGACTCACAAAATAAACCTTTTTCTTATTTTCCAGTTCATAGAAAACGGGGCTTCGCAAACTTTACCACGATGGTGCAGCCGACTTTTTGGAGCTCGCTTCGGTTAGATGTTGACCTAAGTTTTGGAAGCCGCCACTTCATTTTACTGAAGGTCAACTACACTGCATGTTTTTGAAGGCTTGGACAAAAAGTTCGTTGACTGAGGACGTAAACACGGGACAATGGGATAACAGTTATGTTTTGTTAATAGTGAAAGTATTGTTTAAAAAAACCAAGAGAATTAAAAAATGAAATGCATATGCTACGATTGTGTTTCAACAATCGTTAATGTTTAAAAATAGTCACTGTCTGGAAATCAGATTTTTAACCTTCGTCTAGAGATTTTTCGTGGTTTGGACTCGTAATTGAAAGGTAATCATATATAAATGAATGCTTATTCGAGATTTCTGAGAATTGAAATGAAGGCAACAACATTTCCTTGTATGTATGTCATCTAGAACTTTGTGAGGTGTTCGATTCTAGTCATGAAGAAATTCTTCGTCAAAACAATGTATGAGAAATTGCAGAAATCAGAAATCAGAACACAGACAGAATGAGAACTGGCTCCAATGGGAAGAAATTGGAACAGTTCTGATCAGCTTTTCATCGAGGGTAGCCACAATAGTTCAAATCAGTTGCCGGTAATGTGCCGAGTGGGGTGGGAACATTCGCCCTATTTCTACTTCCTTTTTAGGTTGTTCAGGACAATGGAGCACCCGATGTGCGGGCAACTCAAGTGCTACAAAAACCGATTTATTATAAAGGTAAAAAGCATATCCCGCGAGGAACTGCAATAGAGAAAAGGGAGGAAGGAGTTATAGTGGTCACTCTGGAAGTATCCGATACGCGTAAGGGATACTCTCGAGGGACAACAGAATTGAATGGAATTACTTAATTACTTCCGCCTGAAATGGGGGTTAATGGGACAGGGAAGAAGGGCGTTAATTAACAGAAAATAAAATACGTAATAACTATAAAATAAATTAAAATATATTTATTTATTTTAGTTTGGTGTGCGACAGGAATCTGATCGGGACCAGGAGACTATCAACAAGTGTAAGTTTCGAAGGAAGCTGTTCCCCTTAACTATTAGAATACATTTGGGATCTCGGAAATCCCGTCTCAATCTATTGTTCAAAAAGCGCATCAACTCGTTTCGCTACTTTCAGATGCTTCAGCTACTATTGAAGAGCGACGCAGCGACGATCGGCTGCCTCCAGTACCAAAAGTCACAACTGGATGCCTTTTACAATAAGGTTAGGAAGAGCTAACTGAACTTCTGCTTGAATAATTTATTCAGTCTTCGAAGTTTCTGAATTCGTGAATGTTGATTTTTTCTTTGTGAATGAGCTACAACATCACTTATCGGTTACGTCGTGCTCGACATTGTGACTCATGTCATCGATGTGCGTTACACTCTTATGTCCTGTACCGTGAGAAAAGCAACAAACTTACAAGGGAACCCCAAGCACTTGTAAATTTGGAATTTGATGAAACTTTGGTGGGAGGTCAAGGACCCCTCCAATAGAGCTCCCACAAAATATTGGAACACGCTCGACACTCTGCTCCGAGTTATGGGCTCTCAAAGTTTGGCTCAGATTTAACACAGTAAACCTCATTTCCTCTCTTCTCAACAGTTCCCAAAATGTCACTTCCCTCCCTTTGCCACGTTTACGTTTGGCCGGCTGGCTGAGGGGATGTGCGCTGTGATGATGATCAAAGTGTTGGTGGTTCGTTTCCCCTTTTGGTTTTTATTTTTTGTATTTCTTGAAAACATTTTTGCCACCTTTTTGGACATTTTGTTGTCTTCTTTTCTTTGTTTTCTGGTTCAAAATATCACAACAATTCATATTTCGAAGTTTCAAAAAATTATATTTTTCCACCAAAAACTCGAATTGGGCTGACCATCTGGATGCAATATTTATGTTTTTGGTGGAAAATAAAATTTTTTGAAACTTCGAAATATGAATTGTTGTGATATTTTGAACCAGAAAACAAAGAAAAGAAGACAACAAAATGTCCACAAAGGTGGCAAAAATGTTTTCAAGAAATACAAAAAATAAAAACCAAAAGGGGAAACGAACCACCAACACTTTGATCATCATCACAGCGCACCACAGGTGAACCGCTGTGGATCCTATATGTGATCGCGCGGTGGCGTATATGCAGCTAGAAAGAATCAGCGTTGTGTCCTATATGTGTCCATATGGATCCACGCGCGGTCGGCCGAAAACGTGTGCCGCATATGGATCGTATATGGATCGCATATCAGGATTAATTCTACCAACCGTATTTGGTTGATTATTGTGTATGAAACACTAGAAAGGCCTAATTCATTGTTGTGATTGTTATATAATGCTATAATGTTGTTTTACTTTTCCTTTTTCAACTTGTTCACTTTCCATTTCTCGGACTTGTACATTTTCTCCATTTTTCTCGAAGTTCTTTCTTTTTATAGCAGATAATGGCAATACTTCGTGAAAAATTTAAAACTCCACACGATTTATATAAAAAATGATAAGTTAGTTTGACGGTTGTAAAACGATTTTCGAGCTTTTCTTGAACTTTGAAAGAAGCTATACCCGTCGATGACATTCGAAGTCCGATATTTTGACTTTACTTCGGTATGGCAAATACTTACCTTCTTACCTTTAATTCCATCTGAAAAATATAATTTCTTATCATACCGAAGTAAAGAAAAACACAAGAAACGAACTTCTCAACAAAAAGTATATCCCAAAGTTTCTTGAGAAAACGACAAGTTTTCTATTGAAAAAAGAAATTTCCGCAAATTTAAATATCTTTATTTTTACTTTTAAAGTTTGCCATTATCTGTTTTCAGCAAAAAGAATGAAGAAATTCGCTGAAAAACTTCGAGAAACGAAGAAAATGGGCCCGGACTTATAGAAAAAAATGTCGCGTCGATTTACGGTAAACAACACGCCCACGTGTAATTCCGGAGTGTCGTTGCGGCGGCCGGCCGCTAGGCTCAAATATGGACCATATATGGAACGTATATGGATGCTATATGGATGCACGCGCGGCCAGTACAAGGAAAAGACTACCGCACATATACGCCACACGCGCGGTCCACGTTTCATTTAGGGACACATATAGGACGCTATATGCACACTTTCACATATAGGATCCATCGCGGTTCACCTGTGACATCCCCTCAGCCAGCCGGCCAAACGTAAACGTGGCAAAGGGAGGGAAGTGACATTTTGGGAACTGTTGAGAAGAGAGGAAATGAGGTTTATTGTGTTAAATCTGAGCCAAACTTTGAGAGCCCATAACTCGGAGCAGAGTGTCGAGCGTGTTCCAATATTTTGTGGGAGCTCTATTGGAGGGGTCCTTGACCTCCCACCAAAGTTTCATCAAATTCCAAATTTACAAGTGCTTGGGGTTCCCTTGTTAGGTCATTTTCAGTTGAAAATGTACAACTTTGAGAGTGTGTCATGGTAATTCTGATTGTCACGCCCGGTGGGTTTTTAATGAATCATGCAAACTAAAAGTAGAGCTTCATTTTTGTAGTTGACAACTTTTTTGTACGGACATTCCCTAGAAAGTTACATATCGATAAAGTAATTTCTCCCTAAATCGACCCATTTCAGTGCAAAATAGTTTTGGGAAAAAAATCACTTGGTCGATACGTAACTTGCTAAGGAGTATCCGTACAAAAAACTCGTCAGCTACTGAAGCGAAGCTTTTTTTGATATTTAGAATTCATTAAAAATCTACTGGCTGTGACAATCAGAATTACCATGACATACTCTCAAAGTTAGACTATTTCAACTGAAAACGGCCAAAGTTCGTATCTTTTTGCACTCGATCGTTGTTCTCTTTCTCGTTCCAATCAAACGCATACCAAACATGTGAAGAATACAAATGTGATTGGTTCCAGACCACTACTCCAGACAAGTTTTTTTGACGGCTTTTCAGATTAAATGCCACAACTTTCAGATTTATCACACCTTTGCGGATTGGCTTCGTTCGATCGATTATCATTGGCAATTTATCAACTTCCCTTCTCTCCCCGGCCATTTATTCTTATTTCTGACCCTTTTCCAGCTGAAATATAGTGTTCCAAAATATCACCACCCAGATCTCAATTGAGTTTTCTGATTTAATTTCTCTTTTTCACATTTGCTGCCCCATTATTTTGTTACGCAAACAAGACCAGAACAGAAAATTTTATTATTTCACAAAGAAAGATTTATTTTGTGTTCATTCAATATTAGAAATGATTTTCGATCCTGCTCATGAAAATTTTGAGAAAACTAAGTTTGAAGAAAGTTTGTACCTAATGATGCACTTTCAGAAACATACAACATTATATTTTTTCTTCAATTCAATAAACTAAAATCCTAATTTCTTCTCACCAATTTCCATGAATTTCAGTTCGAATTGAATCCAATCGGATTAGAGTTCACGTATGCACCTCGTTAGGTTTCTCATGTCTTTGACGCGTTTGTTCAATGATATTTTGTTGTCTGAAAATAGATTTGTAGGGCTTCTTTGCATGTCACTTAATGGAATTGATCAGTGTGCTCTGGATAAGACTTCCGTTTTCCTTGAATCTTCATTTTTAGTTAAAAAAAAATGTTACAAAGATTATTTTCTCACGGTGTTTCTCACGGAGCATAAAATACAGGTCATGTGGACCAAATGTCTCTTTGCGTGGACAAGAACTCTAGTAGTGCGTTCTAGAAAAGTCTGAAAAACAGAATTTGCAAAATGATGTTTTTCAATATTAGATCATCTGAACCGGCAGAGTTGCAGAAGGTTTGTATTTTTTTTCCTTTTTTTGAATATTATTTTCAGCTTTAACGTTAGAGCAGCAATTGACGGAACCTGACACCACTAAAAGCATGATAACCTTTTCAGTATAGAAGCTATGATTATCTAGATTTTACCCCATTTTTTAAATATTCTATGAATATCTCAACTCACTACTTCCCAGTTCAAAAAATTAAGTTCAAAAGCTCGATTTCTTACAACTTGATCTCCTCAGAATCACTTGATTCCACCTGCCATGTTTCAAAAGACCGATCAATTTCTGATTTCTGTCGCTTTGATGGGTTTCACTATGAGAACAATAGAATTCTAGAATTCCAGACTTGGGATTGTATGATAAACCTCTCGCTTTCTGAAAAATTTGTCGCAAGTATTCTTGAATGAGAAATTCTAATCATACAAAAACTCTCGTCTAGATTATTTTTGCAAATCTTGACAATTTCCTTGCTATGAATTCACCTGGGCATTAATAATAATATAAAATAGTCTTTTCTAATTATTCGAGAACTCTAAAGTACAGTAATACGGGCGGCATGAACGGAAAACAACGATGAAAATTGTATGTACGATCTCTGAAAAATGTATAACGATTATCATAAGATAAGCCACAACAACACAACTTAACCATGCCGAAATCTCACATTTTGAAATGTTGTCTCAATTCTCAGAATTCATAATTTCATGTTTCCAGTCTAATTACACATGATTACCGATGCCTCCTTCTCTCAAACAACACTCCATTTTTCATTCGCTTCGCCTTCTCCCTTCTGACGTTTTTTCCTTGTTTTCAATAAAAAAATAAAACATTTCAGCAATTTAGAATATGTACATCAGCGAAAATGGGACGGAGATTCGATTTCTGGCGATTTTCTACATGAAATCACACGGTAGTGATTCACCATTCGAATGGGTTTATTTGGTTTTTCAATTTGTGGAGATCGTTTTGACTTTTCTATCAGGTCTATTGAATGTAAGTTTTATAATTTTTTTTTCATTAGTCGGTCAATGCCAATTAGGGAAGATCATGACGTCAGTTTGGAGTTATGGGACGTGACATATATCATTGGAAAGCTGAGAAAACGATGATTCCAAACATATATTCAGTTTTGGCCCTCGAGGACTGGTATTCGAGAAAAACGAGGTCAAAGTTCCGATCCCTCACAAGCCATTACCTTACCGACGTGTGATATCACTCGTTTTTCTCGAATGCTCAAGAGTAAAAACAGAATATATATTTGGAATCAGCGTATTCTCAGCTTTCCAATGATATATGTCACGTCCCATAACTCCAAACTGACGTAATGATCTTCCCTAGCAAGCTGTCTGAACTTCTGAATATCTGAAGAAGTTCAACTATCCGGATATTTCGTTTTGCCAGAATCTTGAATTTTAGTTGTTTTCAATAATCCCAGTTATCTTCAAGGCTTACACCGTATACATGTGCTTCTTTTCCAACTCTTTCCACTTCAATATCTGCGTCCTTTACGGCATTTTTATGCTCCACTGGTTCGAACTCACGATATCACGAATCCTTGTTTACCCTTATCAAGAAGCGATACTCCTGCTGACGCCTCCTTCTTTAACGAATTCAATTCTTCAATATACTTTTGATGATTCCGTAGTACCCATTCCCAAATTTGACGCTTATTTTCATCTTCTCATTGGCGGTGGAATCCGAACGAGATACATGCTTCTCGTGTGTTTTGCACTTCCATGTGTAGCAATCGAGAGATGTCTTGCCACTTGGTTGGTCAGGTAAACCTTCAATTTTTATCCGAAAGGCTGTCTAGACATTGTTTGCGACTAGATTGAATGAGTAATAGTTACAGAGACTATGAACAGAAATCGAGGGCATTTATATCGGTGACTCTGATCCTCATATCGGAAATTCTAGCCACGATTGGAGCATATACTGTAACTTTTAAAATAGTTGGAGTATTCTATATGGCTGTGACTGCTGGAGTCTTGCAAACGGTTTCATATGGGGTAGGGGTTTGAAGTTAAATGAAATTTTTGAGAATCTGGATTTCAGATAGTGAGAGTAGCGCAGCAACGGACAAAATATATCAAGAAGAAATGTGAGAGAAGCCATCAATTCTATAGTTTATCAGTGAAATTTCAGATAACTGAGAATGTGAAATCATTTCGGGTAAGTGTGAATTTTTTTCAGAAATTTATTGAATATTTTCAGGTAATTCACATTCTTGTTGTGGAAGTTGCTCTGATGATTCTAACTGCATCGATTACGATTGCATTAGCAGGACTAAATTTGGTAGAGTCAAGGCATACGGTCTATGTATTTTTCTTTCTGGAAAAGTTAATTCAAGTGTGAGTTTCCAATTTTGCCTTACACAACAGTATACAAGTACAGTACCGCTCAAAAGGTTATCAACTTTGGCTGTTCTCAGTGTATAATGACCAACTTTGACAGTGTATTTAGGTGTCACCTGAATGTCCGACAAATTTTATTTTGTATGGCTGGACAGAACAAAAATAGCACATTATTTTTGTAGTTGACCATTTTTTCGTAGGTACACTATCTCGAAAGTTACAGGCTGTCAAAGTGAAAAACTCTGAAAAATTGGTCGATTTCAGGGAGAAATTTCTTTGATGACCTATAACTTTCTTGATAGTGTCCCTATGAAATAATGGCCAACTACAAAAATGATGTGCTATTTTTGCTCTGTCCAACCCATACAAAATAAAATTTGTCGGATAATCAGGTGACACCGAAATACACTGTCCAATGTGGTCGTTTTCCTCTCAAAACAGCCAATCTTTTGAGCGATACGAAATGAATTATTCAACTTTTCCCATTTTCAGAAACCCATTATTCATCTGTACTGCAGTATTCTGCATCAAACCGCACTGGTTCAGAAGACTACTCCGTCTGATTCCGTTCCGCCTGAAGCATAGAACACATGCAGAGGAATATGTAGTCGAACACTCAACACATCGTTGCTCACTGGCTGACGCTCATTTTGAACAACTGAAAAAGTTATGGTAGTTATGGTTGGCCTTTTCATAAATAAAGTATTTTGTTTTATTTCGTGCTCTAGTTTTTGTAACTTTGCAGAATTCATGTTAATTCTTTGAAAAAGAACTTACACAAATAAAACCTCATTAATCATTTCTCTTTTTTCCCCGCCACCACCCTCCATATTCTCGGAAAAACAAGTGGTTTCACCTGTTTCCTGCCCCTTTATTGCTTTAGGCAGTTCAGAAAACTGAGTCCACTTTTTTCAGATTTTCAGAAATTCAAGTTCCTGAATGAGACTAAATTTACATAATGTCACTGTTGTATATTTCCCGATTTTTACAATGTCAAGTTTCGACAATTTTTCAGATTTACTTTATTGGTTTATCAGGTTGGTAGAATGAGTTTTTTCCTGAAACTGTTTTCCTAACTTGTTTTTCAGGATATTAGAATTAATCTCTCTTTTTCCTTCATGCTTCATAACATATCAATTCTGTAGAATAATGTGTCAAACTAGATGTTTTCATTTCAATCTCACTATTATTTTTGTTTCTCTTCTCGGGCAATGGTTTGAATGTTTTCTAGCGAGACTCCTGATTATACCGTATCAAGAAGGATGGATTGCTATAAAGGATACTGTAATTGAAGGTGAGAGAAGAGTAATTAACGTTGATTGCTAACTCTGCTCAGTTCTTACAACTGTGCTCCTCCGAACTGCCCTTGAAAAATGTCTATTTTTCTCTGAGTCTCTCACTTTCGCACACAATTCTCTTCGGTTTCGGTAGAGCGTGATCGTAAGAAGTGTGCCATGGTAATACTTTTCAATTCTAGATGAAACCACTGGCCATGTCCAAGTCTCTCTTCTATTCATCCCTCTTCTTGTCGGTGGATTCATTCGTTCTCATTATATACTATCACTGTCTTTTTTCATTCCAAGCGTTGTCATTGAACGGATTATTGCGAGTATTTTCATAAGGTAACTCGATTTGAACACCAGGCTTTTGACATCATTCTCGTTTTCAGAACATACGAAAAACACCCACGTGTCTATGTCTCTACATCATTACTATTGATTTCTCATCTTTTTTCGATTATTCTATCTTATCAGACTATGCAATGGAAGTACTCTTATTTTCAAATTATAGTTACTTTCATTTTAGTATTGACTATTACGATTACGGTAGGAGATATAATATGAGATATGATGTGGATTATTACTAGAATTTAGATATTTGCATGTCTCTATATCTACAACTCATCGGTCACTAGACGACTGGAACTTCAACATAGAAGATATGGATACCATTTTGGGAAGAGATTTCAAGCGAAAGAGAATTTGAGATCTTTGAAGGTAAATTCCTTTTAAAATTCAAGAAATACATTTATCTTAAAGTTTCAGATGGTTCGACGTATCACAATAGTCGGTGTATGCGGGTTTCTCGTTGCTGCTCTATTCATTTCTCTTGTTGCTTCACAATTATTACCTAATTATTTTCACAGAATTAGTCTGCAAATTTCGGAAATAGCATTGAATTTGTATGTTTTTATTCAACGTAAAACTTAATGTTGTCTGTTTTCAGAAACCCATTATTTATTGTTCCGTCAGTAGCAGATAGAGTTCCTCCTTGGAAGAACAAACTGATTGAGACTATGCCAAAATTTATACGAAAGAAAAACTCCTGCACCCGGACAGTTCGACCGATGGATTATAGGGCAAGACGGACAGTTGTTGAGGAGACGAACACTTATTGGACGCAATATTCAAATAACTGGTGATAAATAACTACCTCGGTCAAATAAACTTGCCATTTCCATGTTTTAAAGTCGTTTTCATTTGCCAGATATTTCTGAAAGCGCACGCTTTTAACCAGACTCGCAAAAACTTGGCCCGACCCGGCCGATGATGTAGTTTGCCGGCCCGATTGGCCCGGATTCAAAAAATGTGCACAATTTGTTCGCAAATTTTCAATGTTTTTTTTTTAATTTTCATAAAAACAGTCAAAACTCCTATGTACGCTTCAGGTTTATCGATATTTGAAATAATAGGCGAAAACGCGACTTTTTTGCAAAAAATCCATAAAATTCAATCTTTAAAATTTTTCTACTGAGACCCGGGCCGGTGAAAAATTTCGAATGGACCCGGCCCAGCCCCGCCCGTTTAACTTGACTACCGTAATTCTTAAAGGCGCAATGCCCAATCGTTCAAAAACATCCTGCAACGATTGTGTTATTGTAACGATTTATTTTTTTTTTCTCGCTTTGCTTGTTTTAATTTTCGACTTATTTTCGTCTAACATTCTAAGTAATAACTCTTTTATTTCATTTCGTTTCAATTTATATGTAGAAAATTCACTTAACATTTCATAATACATTACTCTCAAAAAATTTGCGTCCCGATAATTAGTTCCTTCGTTGTTGTTGTTTTTTTCTGTGTCATCAAAGTTATGTTTTCACCATCTCAGTTTAAATAATTCCTACTAATTTTAAAGTATTCCTTTCTGATTTTCGTTTCAGTATGCAAGCGGAAACGTCTAACGAGCTCTATCTGGAAAGGTTACGAGCAATCGAAGAAAAAATCATGAAAATGAAAGAACACACAAAAGAAACAGACTTGCAGCGACTTGTTCAAGCCGAAGAAATTGAAGATTTGAAGAAAAAAGTGATAAATCAGGAGTGGAGAGATGGAATCTTTCGAAAAGAGATTGAAAAAATGAAATCGGATGCTCAAAAACAACAAGAGTCGCAGGTTGAAACGGCTGGAATTCGAGCCGAACCAGCTTTCAGAGAAGCTTTCAAAGAGATACAAAAACAAGTTAAAACTTTCGGAGAAAGTGTTGTCGAAGAGATTCATCTTATCCGTGGAAAATTGGAAGCGGTTGAAAAAGAACAGGATAATCAGAGAGAAATGGTTTATAAAGCAGATTTCTTTCTCGCGAACTTCAATTTCCATTTCAGATCCAAGCTATAAGAGAAAATAATAATCCCCCAAGAACTGATTATTCGCGATTCATTCAAATGGCACCAAACCCTTTGATGCAAATCGTTCAAGATGCGTATCCAGGTTTATTCAATAGTAGAAATAGTTGTATTACGGTTGGAGAGTTGGATAAGAGATGTGGCGCTATTCAGGGAACAATTAATGGAATTTATCAAATGGTTTACAGCATCAAAAGCGAGGTAATGAGTGCGAAACCCATTTTCCTTATTTTTCTTTTGCGAAAGCTTCCGTTCTTGCAGCTCGACGCCATGGTCTATAAACAAACAAAGCTGGCGAACGGCTTGTGTCAATTCAAAGAAGAGCTTCATGATATTTCTCAGAACAGAACTGTTTCCTCTGTTTCCAGTCATTGCAACGAAGATGATATAACGAAAACGATTGTTGGAGAATGGAAACTGATTTCCGAAAAGAATTGTGAACAGTTCTGTACAAAAAACACTAATTATTCTCATGAAGTTCACTCGGATAACATCAAATTTGATTTAGAAGGCTTCAGACTTAATTCGTATTTCTTCAATGGTCAAATCTACACATTCTTTACAAGCAAGATGCGCGGTGAACCCTCTGCTACAAGAACTCGGTGGTACATCGTAGACAATTCGATTGTGTCTGTTAATGTAGATCAGAAAACACAGCTAGTCGAGTACTGCAAGCATTCTGTAAAAGGCGACAACCTGATGTTGATCAATCATATGTCTGGAATTGAGTGCACGCGAACTTATAAGAGAATTCAATAAGTTATCTCTCGTATTCTATCTGTTTCTTACTTGTTACTTTTCTCCTGATTTGTATTTTTCTAGTGTTATCGATAATTAATTACCTCGCCCTCTCAATAACTGTAAAATAACCTCCTTGTTGAAATCTTGACTACCCCTGAACAATAAATTTACTGCCCCGTTATTAACTCTTCCCATTACGAAATAAGGGTTTTGTTCCCTGTTTTCAATATTTTATACTTTTTTAACACGGAGTAGAGCTAATTACTACAGGTATAGTTTAAAAAAAACGCAGTCAGACCGAAGTCTTGAAAATTTTTTAAATTTGAGGTCAAATGTAGGTCTACTTTTTATCGCCACAGTTTTGATCTATGGTAACTTTAAAAAATGGTTTTAGACTGGCAGTTTTGTCGGCATTGACTTTTTTCGCCCATAATCGGTATTTCCTTGAAAAATTGCGATTTTTGACGGTTTTTAGCAGGAAAAACTAAAAAAGATCTGTGAGAAATCAGCTGAAATTGACTAAAATCGCGCTAAAATCCTTTTTTTCATTAAAAATTGCTTTTTACCGTTTTTAGCTGCGAAAGACTTGAAAATTCGATAGAAAATCGGCTGAAATTGGCTGTAATCCCACGAAACAACTTTTAAAAAACTTTTGCTGACTTTTTTTGCTGAAAACCACGGTTTTTGTTTGTTCCGGTGATTTGAAACGGTAATCGCCCGAAAATCGCTTTTTCTAGTGCTTCATAGAAGAATATTTATCATTTTCGTACCAGCCGACGTCAGTTAAATTTAACATTTTTCAGTAACACCATGAGTCGCCATAAGTATATAGACTACATACGAGAAAAGTTTGCAAAAATAGAGAATAATATTGCTGAAATGGACTATCGTTGCAATATGTACGAAAGAAAAGTAGAAGAGAACCGAATCACGGAAGAAAGAGACGTCGAACATGTGAGGAAATGCATAATGGATCAGGAATGGAGAGATGACACGTTTCGAATGAGTTTAAAGAAATTGGAGAACCGGTTGAAGAACGAGACGGATAAAGTGAGTATAACTAAATAATCTATCTATACATTTTCTCTAAATTCAGATAGAATCGGAGAAAAGCGAGCAGCAAGCAATGATGAACTCAGTTAATGCTGAACTTCGATCAATTCGTGAAGATTTCTCTAGTTTTAAAAACTTGTTTTATGAAAGTTATATGATGAATCTCGAAAAAATCGATGAAAACGTTTATGAGAAGTTTCGATGTCTGGAAACCAGTGTTGAGGAACTCAGAATCAAAAGCCGGAACGATTACAGCAATGTTTCTTTAGAGAATAATTCCGTCGACTACTACTATTTTGATAACGAGATGAAAGCTATATCTGAATGGATTACGAACCAAGAGTTGAGAGGCGAAGAAGTTCGAGAAGAACTCGAAGAATTAAGATTGGAAATCGAGAATCACAAAGAAGATATGATTTCAATTAAATACGAACAACGCTCAGATTCGCGAAATCTTAATTCTGAAATTGAAGCGATCTGTGATACAGTTGCAGATATACATAATCAGAATGAAAGCGATATGACTGTTCAAGAGAAATTCAATGAAGATGTGAAAAGTGATCTCAATAAAATCGGTGATTTCATTAAGCAGATGAATAAAAAACAACAGGAATTCGAGAAATCTGTCAACTTGAACGGATGTTCGGGATGTTCAGAAATTGAAGAAATGAGAGAGTGTTTGATGAGGCAACTGGCTGATAACCGAGAAATGAATCGAGCGATCGACGAACTTCGAAATGAAATGAGAAGTCAAAAAGAGCTGGTTTCAGACATTCTCTTTCTTTCATTTCTCATTTCTTTTTTCAGACCGAAGCAGTTAAAATAAAACAAGAGCTGTTCAATCAATCGGTACCGCTGGAAGTGAGATCTCTTCGTAAAGAAGTCGAAGAAAGTCGGAGAATCGGAAACCATGCAGTTGCAGAACTTTTTGCGATTCATTTGGAAATGGACGAATTGAAACAAAAACACGAGAAAGAAATTGAAAAAGTAGGGATTCTGAGATAACGAAATAGCAAGCATTCGATTTCAGCTGGAATCCGAAAATATTCAACAACAAAATCTCATCGATTCGCTTCGTTCGGAAATTAAAAGTCTAAATGAAGACTATTCGCAATTCGACGAAAAAATTCGTGACGAGTTTCACTATCATCGCAGCGATTTGAAAAAACTTAGCAGTACATGTGACCAGGGACTCAAAGAGAGCTTGTTCGTCGATGAAAACTCGAATTTGTCGAAAGAAAAGGTAGAAATTTGCACTTTTTCTCTATCGGGATATAGTTTTTAACTTTACAGATCACTCTGAAAAACACGTCATCTAAAATAGAGAGCACGATTGATGATCTTCGCAATGAAATCAAAGAGATTTTTGACAAGTTGCAGACTATTAATCAAGAGGTTCTATAATTATTTTCTTTGAAACAATCAGAAATACTATTTTTCAGGTCGAATCGATTCAAAACTTTCAAAAGGGAAAATTCAACGGACTAGCGGTTGTCATCAACGATATATTAGAGAGGATTCAACACGATTCTTTCGAAAATTTTCAAATGCTTGAATTCGCAAATAATCGGCCAATTCAGGAAAAAAATCATAGGAGAATGGAGACTTTCCGGATCAAAAAATGTGGATGAATTCGTCGAAAGAAACCAGGCATACCCACATGAAGTATATAAAGAGAACGCGAAATTCGCTGTGGATGGAGACTGGTTCAGATCTTATTTCTACAATGGCAAAGAGTTTGTTCGAATGAAACGGAAGAGACTCGGCATTCTGGAAAGCAATATAAACTTTTGTTTCATTGAGAATAATCATATTAAATCGGTCGAATTTCATGGAGTTGACAATAAAGTCACTGAAAATGCGGAGAGATGTTCGAGATACATGGTGGATGATCAGCTTGTTGTCGTTAACAGAATGGGAGGAATCGTCTGTAAACGCGTTTATGACAAAATCAAATGATGATTTCATTTCATGTTAATAGCAGTCCACCCCTCTTTCAACTGAGACACACCGCAAACGTTTTTCAAAGTAATTTTTTCAAATTGTTATGAAAAACAGCGATAATAGGTCAAAAACTGTGAAAATATGTGTCGCGCGAGAACAAACTCTGCGTCTCTCGCCGATACTCTCTCATTTGCGGTGGAGCGCAGTTGTAAGTGGGGTGGACTGCTAATATCAAAAGTTAATTGCTATCAAATGTGTGCTGTTTTATAATTCTGTTCCATACCCTCCCGCCCCCATCTCATATACCTCTCGCTTTCATTCATGTTTGTTCAAGTTTTACCACACGTTCATGTTTATTCATTCCCTAATTTTCTATTGCATGCTTCTTTCCATTTGATATGTTGAATTTGTTTTATCACAGTGACTGCTATTAATTTAGTAACAATTCTCTAACACGAATTTTCTTCTTTTTTCTCTCTTATTTCCATTTCTAAGTTATTATTTCTATCTGTTTCTTACTTGTTACTTTTCTCTTGATTTGTATTTTCCTAGTGTTATTGATAACTAATTAACATTGTCTTGGTCTCCCAATTACTATAAAATAATCTTCTTTTTGAAATCTTGACTACCCCCGAGCAATAAACTTACTGTCCCATTACCTTCTCCCCATTACGAAATTAGGGTATTGTCCCGTTTTCAATATTTTATTCTTGTTTTAAAACTCCGAGTAGAGCTGATTGCTACAGGTAACGAACACTCTTCAGGTATAGTAGAACACGTGTCCAGACATAAGTAGATAAAGACATTTTCTTCAAATCGCTGAACTGGACTGTTTTTTCTGCTGAATTTTCCAACTTTGTATTTTGACGAGTAACTTTTAAAAGTCTAGCATAATGCAAGATCGTCTCGCCCTAAACCAGAGTGTGGGGGCGACAGACGCAGTTTTTGTTTTTGGAGCGGCACTGATTATATAACCGTCTTTCTTCAATGCTTTTGATTGTCTCCTAGTTCATATGTGCAAGTGACCCGTCCCGTCAAATTGAAATGGACGTTTAGTTAGGTATTTTCAAAGTTAAAAATTAGGAAAATTATCAAAAATCAAAGAAAGTCGGTGAAAGTTAGTACTTAAAATAACTGCGTCTATCGCTCTTGTTTACAGTGGCAATTGTAAGAATGAATGGGATGCTACTCTCTTACATAACTTGCTTTAAGCTCTATCAAATCACTCGAAACTGTTGTTTCCAGAATGCCGTTACCAGCCAATTCTACAATGGTGTATATTCATGAAACGGAATCGAATCGAAGATTTATGGTGTCGCTTGATTTGGATAGTACACTAAATGGAAACCGCGAAAAAGTTTGTTAATTCACTTTCCCCTCAATTCTGATTTCCAATTTAACAGATTTCTGAAACATTCTTGACTACGTGGAATGAAAATGTCCTTAATTACAATTTGCGTTATTACAATTATTTGGGGGTCAATAAAGGAGACGTACAATTGAGAAATTTGAGAATTGATGGAGGAGTCTATGTGAAGCTAATCGTAGATTGGCCGGAAGATAAAAAACCCGCTTATAACGAGGATTCCTCATCGGATGGTACAACTGCCGGGACCCCATCAGATGGCGACATGGATCCTAATGAGGTGAGCTCGAATACTTCAAAAAATCACTGGATCAGCGACATATGTCCAATAAAACAATTTTAGGAAGGAACAACTAATAAGAATAGGAAAAGAAAACTGGTGACTTCTGATGAAGACAATGATTTGGTGAGAAAAAGAGCTCGGAGGGACTGTACAGAGGACGTCGAGCAATTCAATCATGATGCAGGTCATATGGTTGTTGGCGCGGCTGTTCAGCTCGAAACCGCGAATATTCTGGAAATTTTCTCTTCGGATACAAACAAACGTGACGTCATATTCGAAGATTCCCAGGTGAGAGAGTGATAATAGTAGAAAACTAGAAGAAAAAGTTGAGACTTCTCAAGCACAAAAAGCCGTTTCTCATCATTTTATACTGTGAATTCGAAAAACATCCGCATGAAAACAGTGAAAAAAGTTCTGTATTTATTCAAAATTTCTTGTCTCAATTTTCTTATTTATTGGTTCATTACAGACAGTGGCATTCTACAAAGACTCTTCTCCCGACTCGGTTCATTATGTGGTGGTTCCAAAACGACGTGTGAATATGCTCCAGAATGCGGAAAAGACGGAATTCCTTGGGAATTTATTGATCGTGGCCACAAAAGTGAGGGAAACCCTGAAGTAAACGGGAGCATACTTGCAACGGGCCGGGCCGGGCCGATTTGAGAATTTTCACCGGCCCGGGTCACAGTACAAAAATTTGAATTTTTTTGAAATTTTTTTGATTTTTTCGCAAAAAAGTCGAATTTTCGACTATGTTTTTACATATCGATAAAACTCAAGTGTACATAGGATTTTTGACTATTTTTGATGAAAATTTCAAAAAATTTCGAAAAATTTTGTGAAAAAATTGTGCTCATTTTTTGACTCCGGGCCGGCAACTTTCTCTACCGGCCCGGGCCGACGGGCCGAGCCGGGCCGGGCCGATATTTTGCAAGTATGAACGGGAGGGAATTGAGAGATAGGTCGATTGAACTGGGAAATCTAGGAAATTCATTGGATATCGGCAAATCTCTGAGTTTGCAGAAAATGTTTGGAATGAAAGTACACGATACGAAATGCTATAGACAGTCGTGAGAACAATAATTCAGAATGTCGATAACAGTTGATCAAATAAGTTGAAATTGAAGAACTATGTACTAACTAGGGAATGATCTCGACATAATTCAAGCTTTTGATAAAAGACCAACATGGTTGGATAGTTCGAAATCTGAGGATTTCAAAACTGTTTTTAAATTTTGCTAAACGCCTCTAGGGATCGAGAAAAATGAGCTCAAAGTTTGAGAACTGATTTCCATTTCTTAACCATAGGGAACATGAAAGTCTGACTTGAAGATTCATTCCTCTTTTCTTTTCCTCGTTTTCGCCTAATTTTCAGCGGTGAGATGGCCGAGGGGTTAACAGGGAGGGCTAGTAATCAAGGAATGAAGGTTCGGTTCGTCTCCGTGGTTTTGTTTTATTTTCATTTTTTAGAGAATAAAACGTCTCGTTTTTTTGAATTGTCAAACACATTTCATGATGATTTTAGAGTTTTTATAACCGTAGAAGTCG
This sequence comes from Caenorhabditis remanei, assembly GCF_010183535.1. NCBI lineage: Eukaryota > Metazoa > Nematoda > Chromadorea > Rhabditida > Rhabditidae > Caenorhabditis > Caenorhabditis remanei. Next base: position 13,682,381 of record NC_071329.1, read on the forward strand.
AATTACACAATTTTTGCAAAAATTTTTTTTGAAAAATTTTTGAAAAGTGTTTGTATGGAATCTTCAAAAATGGTAGATAGGTCAACAATTGTTCAAAAATAGGTTTCTGTTAACAAACAAGATAATTTCAAGTGGAAACATCTAAAAGTTGACATTTCAACTGCATTCCTCTTTTCTTATGTTGGCCACCAAAAACCAAAACGACTGAAAATGTTCTCCATCGTTCAAAACATATTTTGGTGCATTTTAATCCCGCAGAAATCTTTTTTTGGATGATTTAAGTAACTTCAAGGTTTCAATTTTTAGTACTGAAATCTCACAAAAATTTAGTCTATTTTAGTATTTAGAAAGTTTCAGTAATGATGCTAAAATCACAAGAAATTGAGAAATTAACAGCTTTAAAGAATGTATCAAAACCTACATAAATGTCACCCTGTGAAGTACGCTCTTTCTTACCCTCTTCATATTATCCCATTTTCCGGTTGCCAAAATGATCGACCTCGACGACTACAGAGTGGTAATCAATAACGGAGAAGACGGTTGCTCATCTTCACTGCTTCTGCATCTTCATGTGGTTACCGGTGTACAAAGGGATTGGTCGATTAAATAAATGCGTGCTTTCAATATTGTATTTATGACTCGTATATTACTAAAACTTGGCACACTCTCATATTATATGATTAAAATCGCGATGTGTGTGTGCCCACTAACTCCATACATTATAGCTTTGAAGCTTAATTGATTGTTCTTGTAGCTATGAAATGAGTGTAAACCCCTATCCCATTTCGATAATTTTTCAGTTGTAATCGAAACAAAAGTATTTTCTATTTAGTACTCTCCCTCGGATTTCTTCTTCTCCATATTATTTTTGTTGATTTTTCTTACTTTCACTTTAACCTCGGCCCAAACTGTTCCTGTATGTGTAACACATGTGATATGTTTATCAAAAAAATCACAATGATATTATGTTTGGAGTTTGTATTTGATGTGCCTACTTAATCAAACGATCCTGATAATGTGTGGAAATTAATCTTGAATGGTACCATAATTGTACAGTTTTGCTTCTGACAGAATAAGGAACTTTGTCGTCACGGTTACCTTCACAAAAGTGATAAATTCTACATAGGATGAGAATTTGCTAAAACATGGCCTTAGTCATGGTTGGGAAAATCCGGGCCGGGCCGACAGAAAAATGTTTTTGATTTTTTTTGCAAAAAAATCCATTTTTTTTAAAAATCTATTTTCCAAATCCAGGTCTATGCATTTCTAAAACAAAATTTCAAAAAAAAATTTCGACTATGTTTTAGAACATCGGTAAAAGCCTTAGCGTGCGAGAAATTTTGAGAATTTTGACTTCTTTAAAAATAAAATTTTGCAGAAGTTTGTGAAAAAATGGTGCACATTTTTTGAATCCGGGCCGGAAGAATTTTTGTCAGCCCGGCCCGGAATTTCCCAACCCTGGTCTTAGTCACCAATATTCAGAAGAGGGAGGTGGCATCGCCGCCGATCATTCAAAAGTTGAAATTGATTATTGAACACAGCACCCTACGCCTCCAATGCGCCAGAGAGGAGCTGCTTTTTGTGCGTCAGAAATGCCGTTGGCGCGTAAGGCGTGCATACCGTAAATTTAACATGTTCATAATTCGAAAATCATATTTTCGTCTAAAATTTCTGTAAAAAGTGATTAAGTTCGTAAAAATTGATAAATTTATTGAAATAGACGTTCAACGGAAATGAAAAAACACTGGATTTCGGGAGAAAGTACGATAAATAAAGAGAAAGAGATAAATCCGAGTAAATGAATTCTTCTTTTTTCCAATTGTGAACAAAAAACGTCGTTGTTTCTTCCAGCATGCCGTTCGTTGTGGAAATAACCTGAAAGAATATTCGGCGGCGAAGTATTTTCTGAAATTCTCCAACTAACCGCTTGTTTCGATATGTCTGACGGGAAATATCTGGAAAATTAAATATTTTTAAAACTATTGAAGAGTTTTTTTAAAGTTTTAAATTAATAAAATAGAGAAGAAACGCAATAAATTTCATAATAAAGGCAAAAATTCAAAAAAATAAAATGCTGAAATACGAGAAACACTGAGTAAAAACGAGAGACGCAGAGACACCGCTAAAGCGCCAATGCACGCATAGTACGCCTTGTTGACAGATCGACGTCACAAAGCTCCCCAGGATTTTGGAAGTGTAGGGACCAGTGATTGAAAGATTACCCGAATTTTGGGGAGAGAAAAAGAAGAGTTATCGAGTTCCAGTTTTTCTGTAAGATAATTTTGAAATAATTCTTCTGTAAGATTAAAAAAAGGAAAAAATGAAGTTCCAGTTGATGTAATAAAAACCGCTAATATTGAAATCCAAATTCCATCAGGTCATTGAGAAATATCGTGAATTCTTATCAGATATGAATCGATTTCTCAATTGTGTTCTGCCGGAACGGACTGCTCAGCTAACAAAGGCTACCAACAAGAAAAAGAAAGGTTATAGGCTATATTCCATCTAGAAGTAAGTGAGAGAGTTCTGTGACTTCAATTGTTTCAACCATTAGAAACGCCGCAGGCGCCAAGGCTGTCGCACGGCCGGCCGTGGTCGGCCCCCGACCCCCGACCCACACTTCGACCCCCACTCCTGCCAAAACTTTTTCGTTTTTTGTTTTTGAGTTTTTGGTACCTTCGATCCCTACTGCTGCCCAACCTTTTTGTTTTCTGGTTAAAAGCCTTTTTTAGTCCGTATGCATTTTTATCTAAGGAATTGAATGAATGTGATAAAAAATCTGTTTATATTTGACACATGCATTTTGATTCAGAGCTTTTTCGGAAAGGGTAGTTCTGAAAAAAAAACACTTGTAATCTAGAGCTGATTAAAAATGTTTTTCGGCTCTGAAATGGATAAGTTATGGTAGACATACCAAGTTTATTGGTAGACTTTTTGCCACTGAAATACAAAAAAAACTATAAAATGAAAGGTGGGGTTGAGCCCTGGTGGTCAAATTGGTACCAAAAAATCAAACACAAAAACAAAAAGTGTTGGCACGAGTGGGGATCGAACCCTGGTTGTTAGATTGGTACGAAATGTCAAAAGTATATCCAGTCATCTTTTCAGTTGATATGCTAGAAAGCCGCGGCTTTTTGAGATTTTCAAGCAAAAACCGCGGCCTCTGCCGGCCACGATTTCTGACAGCCTTGGCAGGCGCTGTAAAATTGGGAACGGTGGTGTTGCGAAGGGTGGTGTAGCCGTAGGCTGCGTCAACCGACTGGTACAAATATATTTGTGAAGATATAACATTTAGATATACGAGAGACATTATGGTATTTTACCAGATGTTAACGTTTTTCAAATTCAAATCTTTAATACTGAGCTTGTTTTGAGAGGGACTTAAAAAGTATCTTTATGACTTGTTATGTTATTTATGCCTGAAAGGTAAAAAACATTTTTGTTCATAACACTGTCGAATTAAACTTTGAAGTTCAATCGCTCATATAATCATTGAAGTTTAATCGCTCATAGCTCTTTCAAAACTGTAGGAAGTAGATTCAAACTTTGCGAACGTAGCGTTAAACATAACTTGATAGTTATTTATTTTTGAAGGTCATCTAAGACGTTCACAGACGAGACGCAAAACTGACACGAAACGCCGACACCTGACCGACACGCTACGCCGACACGCTACGCAGTCAACTATTATAATTGATCGCACCGGTTGCTACTCACTCCCGTCTGTTTTTCTCGTGTGTTTCATAATATTCTGAATTACTTAAAAATGCCTATGAAATTCCTAATTTTTCCTTCTATAATCCAAGAGAAAATTCTGAGATCAATGGATTATGCAAACGTTTTCATGATATCCTGTTGTTCGAAAAAAGCAAAATATTGTGTGATTCGAGCAAAAGTTAAAGTTAGCAGAATATGTCACACTGTAGCCGCCGAATATCAAAGTATTGATAACCAGATAGACGGATGGCGAGGGAGAATTATCGAAATAAGAAAAAACTCAGAACAACTCGTAGAGAACGTTGTCACGTGGACTTTCAAAGAAGGAATTGCATTCATGGCAAAGTGAGTGAAATTTTCGAACTTGAGTGAATGCTTGAGAATCTCTGTGCGTGTGGGATTTTTGTTTTTGTTATGATCAATTTCAGTAGGGTTCCGAATTAAGTTTGGAAATGAGTGTATGTTTACGTCAGCAAGCCATGCTCATGAAGCTCCTTTCCTATTCTCACGCAAAGCGTCATAAAGCCTCATTGTCAAAAAAGCTTATTTTCCTAATAGCTCATTCATTCTAGATAGTGTCATTGCATAACCTGCGTGAAATTAAAAAAGGCTTGACAGACCCAGTTTCAACGTAAAAAAAGCTTACGCCTTCTTTGCATCTCTTTTCTTATTTCCTACCCTTGTAATCAGCTGCTTCTCAATTTTTGAAGAAGTGACAGTAAAGTATGTCAAATAAAGAATTATCTTATCAACTGACTATTGAACCACTTTCTGAAATTAAGAGGCGAATTTTTCGGAGTTCAGTAGATCCATGACCCATGATTTAGAAAATGTTGAAATTGTGAAACTAAATTGCGTTCAGCGTCTTAAGAGTACTTCGTTTAGTAGTATGTATCCAGAAAATCAGGTCAAACAGACTAGAATTGGAGAAGATAATACGAAACGTTTCTCGTTTCTGGTTTTCTCATTCGGAACCCAAAATTCCAGCTAAATTAGGCCAATACTGAATGGGTACCGATATTTTTTGGGTACCTACTCTTTGGGTACCGAGTGATTTTTGGGTTCCAGTGATCATTGGGTACCGATTTGAGATGATTATTCTTTGGGTACCAAGTGATCATTGGGTACTAGTGTTCTTTGGGTACCGATTTCTGGCGCCAACTCTTTGTGTGCCAAGTGATCTTTGGGTACCGGTGATCTTTGAGTACCAACTGATCTTTGGGTACCCGTGGCACTAAAAATGTTTTTTCGAGGATACTAAATCAGTGTGCTGAAAGAGGAAGAAATCTTACACAATCTGTGTGATTCTTATGGGGGACCACTTTCCACCATTCTCTTAGGCTTAGGTTTCTTAGAAATTCGGAAAAAATTGACAAATACGGTTATTAATCATTATTGTCAATTTTTTCCCGAATTTGTAAGAAACTTTGGCCTAAGAGGATGCTTAGGTAACAAAAAATTGCCTCTCACATGCATTCAGCTTCACACCTTCAGCCAAAAAATTTCCTAAAAATTCGCTAAATAGAGTGATAAAAAATTGAAACAGGTACCCAAAGATCAGTTGGTACTCAAAGATCACCGGTACCCAAAGATCACTTGGCACCCAAAGAGTTGGCGCCAGAAATCGGTACCCAATGATCACTGGAACCCAAAGATCACTTGGTACCCAAAAAGTAGGTACCCTAAAATATCGGTATCCATTCAGTATTGGCCGTAAATTAGACGGTTGAAATTTCAAAAGTTCAGAAAACTGAAAAAAATTTTGAACCACCCTAATTATGACTGAGCAGAATTATTAAAATATAAAAAATGGATAGCGTCTCCCGCCTGAGGGCAGGATCCGCTAGGCGGGGCTTTACTCCGCGCTCATAGTCAGTGTCAATCAAGCTTTAAAACTTGGAAGCTCTACGGCCATTTTGGAACGACTCATAGCTCGGCCACCAATGATGGTATCACACCCAAACTTTCCATCAATGACGGGACAGCTATTTCCTAATTGCTAAAAAAAACTAGCTGAAAAGCTGAGAAACGGACAAAGTTATTAACGGTCAACAAATCGTGACATTTTGGCTAGTGAGAAATGAAAAATTATAACGCATGCACCTTTAAGAATTTGCCACCCTCATACCTAGTGTGGTTAATAAGAGAAGGTGGCAGCTAAGAGAAGGGGGCAGACAGAATGAACGGGGCAGATTTTCCAAGTTGAAATTTCTGGACCAACATTGAAGATATGAAAAAAGAAAAAGTTTCACGTGTAGTTTATTTTGGAGCAGATTTTTCAATTTGACAAATCTGGACAAAAAAAAATAAATTTTGTTATTTTTGCCGTGAGTTCCAACTCATCCGTTTTTCGTGGTTTAGAGTAGAATTTGGAAACTGGAAATTCTGGATCGGGAGGTGTTTTAAGAAGGCGAAAAATGGAGTTTTGAAAATTAAAATATATCATTCAACAACGATTTGCAAATATTATTAATTTTTCGAAAAACGAAAAAGAAAATAAGTTTTGAAAGATTTTATTGCTTGTTTTTCGGATCTGTTCAGAGAAGTCAGCATTTTCTTCTTCTTTTTCGTTTTTCGATAAATTAATAATATTTGCAACTCGTTGAATGATATATTTTAATTTTCAAAACTCTCAATTTTTCACCTTCTTAAAACACCTCCCGATCCAGAATTTCCAGTTTCCAAATTCTGCCCTAACACCACGAAAAACCAATGGGTTGGCACTCACGGCAAAAATAACAAAATTCAATTTTTCTGTCCAGATTTGTCAAATTGAAAAATCTGCTTTAAAATAAACTTCACTTGAAACTTTTCCTTTTCAGATCTTCAATGTTGGTCCAGAATTTTAAGCTTGGAAAATCTGCCTGCCATTTTTTATATATTTATAAATCTGCTTGGAGTGGTCCAAAAATTTTTCAATTTTTGAAATTTTTTTTCGATTTACTGAACTTTTGAAATTTCAACCGTCTTATATGGTTTTGATCGGAACGAAAGTTATATCAAAATTGTTCGTTTTTTCTGGATAGTTGAGTAGATTTGAATACTATTTTGAAGGAAAATCGCAGTTACGGAATTTAGAAATTCATAACTCCTAATATCTGGACCTTCGAACTTCACCGGTCTGGGAGATATGAATATCAGGTCTAGAATGTTTACTTGTTAACTGGGCTGAGCCGGGCCGACGGTTTTTCTTGAATAACTTGTTTTTTAAATCGTACCAGGTAGGTTTATACCCCAAAATATACAGCACCGCTCAAAAGTATATTAAGCTTTGCGTTTTTCAGTTTAAAATGCCCAATTTGAGACTGTGTCATGGTAAAACTAACTGCCCCACAAAATAACTTTTTATGGGATCAAACAGATCAAGAGTAGAACTCCATCTTTGTAGTTGACAACTTTTTTGTACAATCTCTCCCTAGAGAGTGATGGTAATTTTAAGAGGACAGCTCAAGAATCTCACTAACTTGCACTGAAATGGCTCGATTTTAGGGAGAAAATACTGTGTCGATATGTAACTCTCTAGGAAGTGTCCGTACAAAAAAGTTGTCAACTACAAAAATGGAGTTGTACTCTTGGTCTGTTTGATCCTATAAAAAGGTATTTTGTAGGACAGTTAGTTTTATCATGACACACTGTCGAACTTAGACATTTTCAACTGAAAAGGCAAAACTAGCTATTAATACACTTTTGTGCGGTACTGTAGGTATTTTGAATTGTCATTCATGAAAAGCATACCGTGTGACTTTTTTTGCGTGATTGGTTTTGTTTCTTTATGGATGACACTTCAAAATACCTATCTCTTGAGCTGTAAACCAAACTGATACGATTTTTGAAAAAGTTTTTCAAAAAAAATCGTCGGTCATGTTGACATCAGGGCTGGGCAAATTATTTGACCACGTTTTCAGTTCACCGTGACCGCACAACCTTGCTCCCTGAATTGAGTCACCTAATGTAAGAATTGGTAATTAAAAACAGCCGAGAAATTTTTGAACAGATCGGTCAACTTTCACCAAAGATATCAAACATTCAAAACAAGAATTAAAGTAATTTGCCCAGTCCTGGTTGACATGTATGCTAGAATGTTAGTACATTGGTCAAAAAATGATGGTCTAGACTGTTTCTATTTAGAAACTTTTACAAACTTTGAAACATCACTATCAGAAACTGAAATACGCAATTTTTCGAACATTCGTGATTTTCGAAACTCGTGTGAAATTTTTGTTTGAAAATGGGGCAAGCACTACTTTAGAGTGAATTTCCGAATATTTTCAATCATTTTCCTCAAAGTTCACTTTTCACGTTGAAATCGAGACCATTTTATTTGGAAAGAATAGGAAAATAGTATAACGCGAAAGTCTCCCGGACACTGACTATGAGAGCTCATAACTCATTTTGTACTAACTTTCAAATATAGATCCGAAAGGTATTTATTACCCTCATGAAATTCTGATTCAAATCGTGTTTGAAAGTACAATTTATGCTTTCATAGTTCTTGGGTAAACCTCTCTTTATGAAAGTGACTATTTGACTTTGACCTAAAATTACGCTATGCTAGATGACTATGAAGCAGATTTCGTAAACGGAAACATAAGTTTCTGATGTTACTCTATCGATGTCTACGATTAAATTTTGATGATTATATTCCCGACTTATAAGGTTCCCTTGTTAGTTTTTCTCAACCGCCCGCGTTGCCTTTTCCAAACCTCCTACCATTGTTTCTACGATGCATCTGGCGATGTCTTTGATCATTTTTTTTGTACTCCAACCTTCCAGTATCATTTCGTGTGCCCGTTGATTCCTTATGTCGTAGGGATCTGTGCTCGAATGTTTGATTGGCCTCCCATAAATGAAAACAAAACGGGGTGTCGCTTATCGTATAGAAACTATATGAAACCTGGAATAGGATACTGAAGACTTTTTAAAAATACACTATGAGTTTTTATTTTTTAAATGATCAATCAGCCTACTTGAAAGCCACTTTCCAGAAGAGAGTAGTAGAAACTGGGCAACAAAAACTAATCATGTTTGAATTCAAGCTTTTTAGTTTCCAGCGCTCCTAGCAACTAAATTGAAAATCACGGTATACTACTGATTTTCAGGAAACTTCTGAGATAATATCTTTTATGTCCCCTGATATTATCAAGGGACATAATTTTCAATTTTCAAAATAACTTCCTGGCACAGGCTTTCTAAGACGCCTGATTAAACGGCATCAGCCGGTTTTTCCTGTCGATTGCAAGTCAGGACTAGGTCCCTAGGTTCAACAAACGAGGTTCAACAAACGAGGTTCTTTGCAGTATTCCAAATTCTCAAGTGGAGATATATTTATCTTTAAATAGTTTTTTAAACCAAAACAATGTGATGGTGGTGTAAAAGGAGGCACTTTTAGGGCCGTTGGGCATCTCGAACCAATCGGTGATTTTTAAAAATCATCATGATATTCTTTTTTTACGATGGCAAAGAAAATAAAAACGTTTAAAAAAAGAAAAAGTAACGGGCTTCCAAAGTTCTCAAAACCCCACCTGTTTATATTTCAGAATCAAACTAAAATGTGTACAGCCCGGAAGAGAATGCATTTCAATTGAAGTGAAGGAAGATATAAATTACATAGCAGAAGCAATACATGACTACGTCTGTCTCATATTTCAGCCTACTCAATCAAACGTCTTAGCTCTAAATGTGAATATATCTGGCAAGAAAATTGCAATGTTAAAAAATATAGAAGACTCATTTATATTTGGACAACATCCAATAGAAATGAAAATTTTGAATACATTCCTCACAATGTATCCGAATCAAAATAGTGTATTGATTGGACCAGAAATAATTGGAGGTTTGAAAGATGACTCGGAAATACTCAAGCTCAAACGGGTTCACATATACAATATCGGACAACAATTGGGGATGAAATTTCTATCAATGTTTACTGGTCAACACATCTTATTAACGCTTCATATTGTTTCCAATGCAGAGATAACAAAAATTATCATGAAATGGATATCAAATGAGTCAATGCAGAGTCTACATACACTCGGATTCTTTATTCCTGATTCTCTTATTACACCTGATGAAGTTGTCGAGTCGTTGAAAACAGAGAGATTCAATTCAGCAATTCGGCCACGGATTTATCATCTTGATACTAAGTGAGTCGTCTTTACCAAATAAAATCTAATATGAAAAAGTAATTAGATTTCGATTGTTTTTTTTCAGAATATACCAAGATAAACCGAGAAAAATCGACTTGAGTGGTGATAACTGTTATGATATAATCAGAGAAGTTGATGGAAAGAGAGCCACTCTTCATTTCGATGACAAGTATTTCAAGATCTTGGTTTGGAATTGATTTCGCATGGACTTCTGAAAAACTCGACCTAAAAAGTTGCACTCCGGGACATTTCGCCTCCAGACATTTTGCCACCAGTATTAGTTACTATTACTGGCGATATTAGTTACTATTACTGGTTCGCGCTATTTTCACAAATCTTCCGGAAAAAACCGGTGTTAAAGTTTCGGTCCTTTTATTTTTCATTTAAACCTCCGATTTTGAAGTTTTGATATCAAGGAAAATTGTTGGCCTCTCATTTTCTTCCTGGTCTCCGATTTCAGAACAGAGCCAATTTAATGAAATGAGTTTAATAGATTTTCCGAAAATTCATACTTTAAAAAAAAGAATATTAGAACTAATTCATTTATTTTCTTCATGCTTCATAACATATCAATTCTGTAGAATAATGTGTCAAACTAGATGTTTTCATTTCAATCTAACTATTATTTTTGTTTCTCTTCTCGGTCAATGGTTTGAATGTTTTCTAGCGAGACTCCTGATTATACCGTATCAAGAAGGATGGATTGCTATAAAGGATACTGTAGTTGAAGGTGAGAGAAGAGCAATTAACGTTAATTACTAGCTCGGCACAGTTCTTACAACTGTGCTCCACCGAAATGATCTTGAAAAATGTCTCTTTTTCTCTGAGTCTCTCACTTTCGCACACAATTCTCTTCGGTTTCGGTAGAGCGCGATCGTAAGAAGTGTGCCATGGTAATACTTTTCAATTCTAGACGAAACCACTGGCCATGTCCAAGTCTCTCTTCTATTCATCCCTCTTCTTGTCGGTGGATTTATTCGTTCTCATTATATACTATCACTGTCTTTTTTCATTCCAAGCGTTGTCATTGAACGGATTATTGCGAGTATTTTCATAAGGTAACTCGATTTGAACACCAGGCTTTTGACATCATTCTCGTTTTCAGAACATACGAAAAACACCCACGTGTCTATGTCTCTACATCACTACTTTTGATTTCTCATCTTTTTTCGATTATTCTAGCTTATCAGACTATGCAATGGAAGTACTCTTATTTTCAAATTATAGTTACTTTCATTTTAGTATTGACTATTACGATTACGGTAGGAGATATAATATGAGATATGATGTGAATTAATACAAAAATTTAGATATTTGCATGTCTCTATATCTACAACTCATCGGTCACTAGACGGCTGGAACTTCAACATAGAAGATATGGATACCATTTTGGGAAGAGATTTCAAGCGAAAGAGAATTTGAGATCTTTGAAGGTAAATTCCTTTTAAAATTCAAGAAATACATTTATCTTAAAATTTCAGATGGTTCGACGTATAACAATAGTCGGTGTATGCGGGTTTCTCGTTGCTGCTCTCTTCATTTCTCTTGTTGCTTCACAATTATTACCTAATTATTTTCACAGAATTAGTCTGCAAATTTCGGAAATAGTATTGAATTTGTATGTTTTATTTACTTCTACGTAAAACTTTTAGTTAAGGTTACCAGTTTTCAGAAATCCATTATTTATTGTTCCGTCGGTAGCAGATAGAGTTCCTCCTTGGAAGAACAAACTGATTGAGACTATGCCAAAATTTATACGAAAGAAATACTCATGCACCCGGACAGTTCGACCGATGGATTATAGGGCAAGGCGGACGGTTGTTGAGGAAACGAACACTTATTGGACGCAATATTCAAATAACTGGTGATAAATGTCATAAATAACTACCTCGGTCTAATAAACTTGCCATATAAAGTCGTTTTCATTTGCCAGATATTTCTGAAAGCGCATGCTTTTAACCAGACTCGCAAAATCCTGGCCCGACCTGGCCGATGATGAAGTTTGCCGGCCCGATTGGCCCGGATTCAAAAAATGTGCACAATTTGTTCGCAAAATTTTTCAATGTTTTTTTTTTAATTTTCGTAAAAGCAGTCAAAAATCCTATGTACGCTTCAGGTTTATCGATATTTAAAATAATAGGCGAAAACTAGACTTTTTTGCAAAAAATCCAAAAAATTCAATCTTTAAAATTTTTCTACTGAGACCCGGGCCGGTGAAAAATCTGGAATCGGTCCGGCCCAGCCCCGCCCGTTTAATTGACTACAGTAATCCTTAAAGGCGCAATGCCCAATCGTTCAAAAATATCCTGCAACGATTGTGTACTGTAACAATTTATTCTTTTTTTCTTGCTGTGCTCGCTGCTGACTTTTTGCTTGACTTTCCTCGAAAAATTGCGATTTTTAACGGTTTTTAGCAGGAAAAACTAGAAAAATCTGTGAAAATCTATTAGAAATCAGCTGGAATTGACTAAAATCGCACTAAATATCGATAGCTTCTTTAAACATTGCAATTTTTACACTTTTAGCTTTAAAAAACTAGAAAAATCGATGGAAAATCGGCTGAAAGTGGCTGTAATCCCCCGAACCAACTTTAAAAAAACTTTGCTGGCTTTTTTGTTGAAACCCACGGTTTTGCTTGTTCCGGTAATTTTCAACGGTAAAATTTATGAGAAAAATCCCCCGAAAATCGCTTTCAATATTTGTCATTTTGGTACCAGCCGACGTCAGTTAAATTTAAAAATTTTCAGTGACACCATGAGTCGCCATAAGTACATAGACTACATACGAGAAAAGTTTGCAAAAATAGAGAATAATATTGCTGAAATGGACAATCGTTGCAATACGTACGAAAGAAAAGTAGAAGAGAACCGAATCACGGAAGAAAGAGACGCCGAACACATGAAGAAAAGCATAATGGATCAGGAATGGAGAGATGACACGTTTCGAATGAGTTTGAAGAAATTGGAGAACCGGTTGAAAAACGAGACTGAAAAAGTGAGTAACTAATTAATCGATCGATAAATTGTTTTCCAAATTCAGATAGAATCGGAGAAAAGCGAGCAGCAAGCAATGATGAACTCAGTTAATGCTGAACTTCGATCAATTCGTGAAGATTTCTCTAGTTTTAAAAACTTGTTTTATGAAAGTTATATGATGAATCTCGAAAAAATCGATGAAAACGTTTATGAGAAGTTTCGATGTCTGGAAACCAGTGTTGAGGAACTCAGAATCAAAAGTCGGAACGATTACAGCAATGTTTCTTTAGAGAATAATTCCGTCGACTACTACTATTTCGATAACGAGATGAAAGCTATATCTGAATGGATTACGAACCAAGAGTTGAGAGGCGAAGAAGTTCGAGAAGAACTCGAAGAATTAAGATTGGAAATCGAAAATTACAAAGAAGATATGATTTCAATTAAATACGAACAACGATCAGAATCGCGAAATCTTAATTCTGAAATTGAAGCGATCTGTGATACCGTAGCAGATATACATAACCAGAATGAAAGCGATATGACTGTTCAAGAGAAGTTCAATGAAGATGTGAAAAGTGATCTCAATAAAATCGGTGATTTCATTAAGCAGATGAATAAGAAACAGCAGGCATTTGAGAAATCTGTCAACTTGAACGGATGTTCTGGATGCTCAGAAATTGAAGAAATGAGAGAGTGTTTGATGAGACAAATGACTGATAACCAGGAAATGAATCGAGCGATCGACGAACTTCGAAATGAAATGAGAAGTCAACAAGAGCTGGTTTACAGACATTTTCTCTCTTTCGTTTCTCATTTCTCATTTCAGGCCGAAGCAGTGAAAATAAAACAAGAGCTGTTCAATCAATCGGTACCGCTGGAAGTGAGATCTCTTCGAAAAGAAGTCGAAGAAAGCCGGAGAATCGGAAACCATGCAGTTGCAGAACTTTTTGCGATTCGTTTGGAAATAGACGAATTGAAACAGAAACACGAGAAAGAAATTGAAAAAGTAGGGATTCTGAGATAAAGAAATAGCAAGCATTTGATTTCAGCTGGAATCCGAAAATGTTCAACAACAATATCTCATCGATTCGCTTCGTTCGGAAGTTAAAGTTCTAAATGACAACTATTCGCAATTCGACGAAAAAATTCGTGATGAGTTTCACTATCTTCATTGCGATTTGAAAACACTTAGCAGTACATGTGACCAGGGACACAAAGAGAGCTCTTTCGTCGATGAAAACTCGAATTTGTCGAAAGAAAAGGTAGAAATTTGCTCTTTTTCTCTATCGAGATATAGTTTTTAACTTTACAGATCACTCTTAAAAACACGTCATCTAAAATAGAGAGTACGATTGATGATCTTCGCAATGAAATCGAAGAGATTTTTGAAAAGTTGCAGACTATTAATCAAGAGGTTCTATAATATTTTCTTTGAAACAATCAGAAATACTATTTTTCAGGTCGAATCGATTCAAAACTTTCAAAAGGGAAAATTCAACGGACTAGCGGTTGTCATCAACGATATCTTGGAGAAGATTCAACACGATTCTTTCGAAAATATTCAAATGTTTGAATTCGAAAATAATAATCGGCCAATTCAGGAGGAAATCATAGGAGAATGGAGACTTTCCGGATCAAAAAATGTGGATGAATTCGTCGAAAGAAACCAGGCATACCCACATGAAGTATATAAAGAAAATGCGAAATTCGCTGTTGATGGAGACTGGTTCAGATCTTATTTCTACAATGGAAAAGAGTTTGTTCGAATGAAACGGAAGAGACTCGGCATTCTGGAAAGCAATAGAAACTTTTGTTTCATTGAGAATAATCATATTAAATCGGTCGAATTTCATGGACTTGACAATAAAGTCACTGAAAATGCGGAGAGATGTTCGAGATACATGGTGAATGATCAGCTTGTTGTCGTTAACAGAATGGGAGGAGTCGTCTGTAAACGCGTTTATGACAAAATCAAATGATGATTTCATTTCATGGTAATTGCAGTCCACCCCTCTTTCAACTGAGCCCTACCGCAAACGTTTTTCAAAGTATTTATTTCAAATTGTTATGAAAAACAGTGAAAATAGGCCAAAAACTGTGAGAATATGTGTCGGCGCGAGAACAAACTCTGCGTCTCGCCGATACTTTCTCGTTTGCGGTGGAGCGTAGGTGTAAGTTGGGTGGACTGCTAATATCAAAAGTTAGTTGCTATCAAATGTGTACTGTTTTTTAATTCTGTTCCATCCCCTTTTCAGTTCCCCCATCTCATATATCACTCGCCTTTTTCAATTTTTGTTCAAGTTTTACCACACGTTCATGTTTATTACCCTTAATTATACTTTTTTCTATTGCATCTTTTTTCTATTGCTCATCATTACTATGTTGAATTTGTTTTATCACAATCACTGCTAATTTAGTAACATTTCTATGTAAATAACACGGATTTTCTATTTAAACTCCCGATTTCTTTTTTGTTTTCATTTTTATCTGCGTTGAATACGAGAATATTCATATTTCTTTACAGTTTTGATTACATATATTAGTTCGGCACAGTTCTTACAACTGCGCTCCACCGAAATCCCCTTGAGAAATGTCTCTTTTCTCTGAGTTTCTCAATTTCGCACATAGTTTTCTTTGGTTTCGGTAGAGCGCGATTGTAAGAAGCGTTCCGTGCCAATAGCTGCTTTTCTTAACAATTCTGTTGCAGAAACAATGTACCGCATGTTATCTGAAAGTGTCAATCGACTTGACGATAAATTAAACCAATTGAGTGAACTTTTGGAAGAAAAAAGGAACGAGAAAGAGGAAGAAGAGGCGAAAGTCTCCACAGACGAGTTTCGACGTATCGAAGCAGAAGCGCAGGAGAATCTGAAGAATTGGGTACTGAAGCAAGAGGCAAACGATGAAATTATTCTGAAAGAGTTAAAAAGTACAAATGTAAAGGTATTCAAAGCTCTTGTTTTGTGCTGTACATGCTGTTACTTACTTTTTCAGTTCAATATCGAAAAAAGTGCTCAGCGAACATTAATAAGGTCTCTCTTCATGGAAATGAAGGATACCCGAGAGGAATGCAATGCTTTTGGAACTCAAGTTTTCAATGAATTAAATAGTCTTCGAGATGATATCAATGAGCTTAAGAACTTGTTGGTTACTTCGAAAGAAAAGGTTTTCACAATGTTCTTTCCTATTTTTCAACAGAAAATGCTTTTAGGGTTGCTCTGAAAATCAAAATAGCGAGTCTGTCAAGTCGGAAGCTACTGATACGCAGTGCACATCTACTGAGTCTGAAACTGTCGACGAGTATCCATTGCTTCCAGGCGGATTGAATCAACGATATTCAAATTTTTATATTTTCAAAAATTGCCCGAAATGCACTCGTCTTGTAAACAAAACGGATGAAAGCAATCATGTGAAGTGTTCGTGTGGAGCATTTTTCTGCTGGGTCTGTCTGTTCCAGGCATCTGAATCCAGACCTATATATGCACACATGAAAGAGGAACACGGCTGCCACGGAGGAAATTATGACGTTAGTTGTGCACAAGAATGTTGCCTTCCAACTATGAAAATATATAATTTTAGATTCCGGAATTCGAAGATGGTAACATCGATGTACAAAGAGCTATCGCTGAAAACTTGCGATTCCAACCAGATGATGAATTCGATCAAGAGGAAGAGGGCCGTCTTAACCGTAATTTGAACTTGGCAGAACAACAGCAAGTAATTTACAGTTCAATCGTTTTAGAAAGAAAAATTATTTTTTTAATTGTATCTCTTCAGGCACCCCAACTCGAAAATAGCAACAACGGTCCCGCTGAAGAGCGACAAGTTTCTGAGGATTCCTACCTAAGCGATGAAGAAAATGACGAGGAAGAGCAAAAACGTCTTCATGAGGAGCAGGATTTCACCGCTGAATTGACAAAAAAACTGACTTTGGTCAAACGACAGCAAGACAATCGTTCGCTACCACCTGCTTCCAAAGTACAATTATTTGATAGTGCTGTCGGATTTCCTCAAACTACTCCCACCATTCCGAATCCACCTCAAATTGCACAACGCTTTCAGAAACATTTGAATGAGTTTCCATCAGTTCTTCTTGAGAAATATCCAGTGTATTACAAAAGCAAACGTCGTCGGGCAGCTTTGTTAAAATGGATCAACGAGTCGGACAGTCAATATCAACATGACCATCGCATGAGAGAACTCTTCCGCTATGCAGAGAATAACATCAATCTTACTGTCTAACATTCTCACAATTATATAACGATTATACCCATTACCTCCTGTTTATCAACACCTTTTATAACTATCTCATCCCTGGCACCAATATATAAAGCCCCCTTGTAATAAAGTTTGATTTTTTATGCAATGTTTTATCTCCGGTCAACCAATGGTAGAAACCCTCCTTGAGTATCTTATTTTTCGTTATTTTTTTTTTGAAATTTAACTATTTTTTAGTAAATATGCTTCGTTTTTTCTCCGAAGGAGTCACCGGCGAAGTGAACGAAAAACTGAATAAATTGAGTGAAGGATTGGAAGAAATGAAAAGAGAAAAAGAGAAAAACGAAATATCCGCTGAAGAAACGCGTCGTATTGAAGCAGAAGAGCAAGAAAATCTGAAAAAATGGATTTTAAAGCAAGAATCAAACGATGAATTTCTACTGGAAGAAATTAAAAGAACAGACAAAGAGGTTGATTGCAACAATCATTTCTCCTAATTGTATTAACACAGCACGCTTCTTACAACCGCGCTCTACCGAAACCGAAGAAAATTGTGTACAAAGTTTAGAGACTCAGAGAAAAAGAACCAAAGAAAGGACATTTCGGTGGAGCGCAGTAGTAATAACTGTACCGAGCTAATATTTTTATTCACAGATCGAATGCGAAAAGAGTGCCCAACGATCGTTTATGAGAGCGCTCTTCATGGAAATGAAGGATTGTCGAGAGGACTGTAATGCATTTGGGACTCGAGTATTTAATGAAATCAGTAATCTTCGGAGTGATATAAAGGAACTCAGAAAGTTGTTCACTTCAAGAGAGAAGGTATTTAAATAATAATAATTTTTCCCTTTTTGAGGAATATACTTTCAGGAGAATTTCCGCTTGGAAAAACCTATTAAATATGATCAGTCGGTGTCGAATAACGAGGCGCTTGTCGCTGATAAACGGTGTGCCTCCGACACAGATTCTGGGAATGGGGAATCAGATTTTAACCGAATGGTGAGAGGCTATAAGATATCTTACATGTTTCTATTGCCCTTTTTAGATTATGAAAATGACAAAATCTTACGATAACGAGGAATATATTCGAGAATATCGAACTACAGTGAAGAGACTTGAGAAAAGTGTCGTCTCTCTTCATGAAGAATGCACTGAAATTCGAATTACACTTGATAATTTCAAGCTGGAAGTGAGTTTTCGTAATATCGATCAGTCTAATTTATTGTTTTATAGGTCGAGGCAATGAGACGTGAGCAGGCTGAGAAGCTCGTTTCGATAGAGCAAACATTTCGGAAGGAACTGGAGACGTTGCGAAATGAGTCGGAGAAGAGAAGTGAATCTCAAGATATCAAGGTTATACTCCGGGAAGCTCTAACTCATGTAAATTGATGAATTTTCAGCCCAAAATCATTGTTCCCGTTCAAAAGTCTGAGTCAACATCTTCAGCTCTGAAACCGAAACCAAAGATACCTCCAAAAGATGTTCCCATTCAGGAGGCAATCATTGGAGAGTGGAAACTTATTTCACACGATAAACTTCACAATTTCTGTGAGAAAAATAAAAAGTACAAACATGAAGTTCACTTGGAAAATGTAAAATTCACGATTGACGATGGCAAGCTCACTTCTTACGCTTTCAACGGAAAATCGTATGTGAAGCTGAAGTCTAAAGCGATGAAGAAAGGAAATAGCAAGAAGAACTATTGGCACGTCGAGAACGATGTTATCAAATCGTTCGATTCAAATGGAATTGTTGATCCGAAAGCAAGCGAATACTCGTCTCGATACATTAAGAAAGGGCAACTGATCATTACTAATGAAATTGGAGGAATCACCTGCACACGAGTTTTTCAACGAATTAAGTAAATTTCACTCGTTTTTCAGTGTTACCAGGATTCCCATTACTAGATCTTCAACAGACTTTCTACTGTAAAATTATCTTCTTTTCCCTTTCTTGTCTTTATTCGCATTTTCCCATAATATTATTTGCACAACATCTTCCCCCTTTTCCCATCCTTCCTTGAAACTCCCACTTCTTATTCTGTAAATCCACTCAACTCAAAGTTTCAACAAATCAATTCTTGTCCATATTTTTCCATTTACACGTCAAATTTATATATCTTCTGATGCAATCAGTTTTTCGATAAAAAATAAATCGAACTTGACGTGCCCACTTTGCCCTGTCATTACTACTTATCGATTCCATTCGAACTTCCAATTCGAATAAAAAGATGACACGCAAGAGACAGAAATTGGTCATTAAAAGAACTGCTAACTTGACTGATTCTATGAGAAAAGAACGTCAATCGGAGACTTTTGAAGAGATGAGCACTGCGGTGAGTTTGGACATCTGGACTGACAGATTTTCTAATTTTCTAGGTTTCGAAAGAAACGACGTCAGTCGAATCGCTTCGCCAAAAGAAAAAAGTTAAAGCGGCTCGAACGATTCGAGTTCAAAGAGAGAAGATCATAAGATATGAAGCGAAGTTGGCAGCTGCTTACCAAAAATCTGAAAATACGCACTCGTTGGATACTGTAACTGAGCCAGAAGACATTGATGAATTCGATAAGAAGTGTGAGGTTAGTGCTCCTCGTGGCGCAGTCGGTACCAGTTTTGAACTACGCACGGCTGCTCGAGAGTTCGAATCCTCTATTCCACTTTTCATTTTTTTTTGTCTTTTTTAGGAATCCAGACACATCGGACCTCAATTAAACCCGATGAAATTCGTTGCCACTGATGTTGAGACTCCGGCTCAAGCGGTTTTCGTTTCGGATTTCGATCTGTGTGAGGCAATGCACCGCCCGGAACCTAATTCGACTCAATCGAAGAAAGTGGAATCTTCGAAACGGTTCGAGGTGGAACAGAAGTTTCTGGAAGAACTTGTGACGGATATTGAGAAATTGTTGGCGTCGAGTGGAAGAATGGATGTGGAATTGAAGGTTGTGAAGACGAGAGAGGTATGTGGGGACATCTGGATAGACAGACATACAGTATCGGTCAAAAAGTTGTGAACTTTGCCCGTTTTCAATTGAAATTGTACAACTTTGAGAGTTTGTCATGATAATACTGATTGTCTCACAAAGAAAGTTTTTAATAAATTATAAAGATCAAAAGTAGAGCTTCATTTTTGTAGTTGTCAACGTTTTTGTACGAGCACTCCCTAGAAAGTTACATATCGACAAAGTAATTTCAGTGCAAAATAGAGTGGTTTTCTAGCTGTCGTCTAAAAATGACTATATCTCTCTAGGGTGTGATCGTACAAAAAAGTTTTCAATTGCAAAAATGAAGCTCAATCTTTGATCTAAAGGATCCATTAAAAACTTTCTTTGTGAGACAATCAGAATTACCATGACACACTCTCAAAGTTGGACAATTTCAACAAAGTTTACAACCTTTTGACCGGTACTGTAAGGACAGAAGTCTTTAAACCTTCCAATTTCAGAATAATGGATCTCCATGCAGCAAAATCAGTTTGGTTCGGAAAATGAAGGCTGAAAAAGTTGGAGAAAATCTGAAGAATCAACGTGAACTCTATGGATTCGAAGCGTCTGAAATTCCAATGAAAGATGACGAATTCAAAAGAGATCACGGGAATAGTGAAGTGAAAATCACAAAGAATCAGAAAGTTCCATCTGGATACAAGATGTATACTTCGTTTAAACGTCTTTTCGGTTACTGAATACAATCTTTTGTAGCCATTTGGTTTTTTTGCTTTTAAAATTCTCCATTTTTCCTCAATTTCACCGGAATCTACCTTCTTAAAAATACATTTCCATCTCTTTGAAATTAAAGAATATGAATATGCAATTTGGAGGAAATGAGAAATGAGAGAACACAGACATTTATATGGATATTGAGTCAAATATGATTATAATCATAAACTCAATTTCTATTCAGCCGAATTTTATAGGTATTTGTCTTTTTTTTTTGAAAATGACTAAACGAGTTCTTATGAGTCAGAAAATAAGTTGTTTAAATAATATTTATCTAGGAAAGTCTTTCTTTCAAAAACAAAGATAATTTGTTTTTTTTGACGTCTTGTTTTTACAACTGCGCTCAACCGAAATCCCCTTAAAACATGTCTCTTTTTCTCCGAGTCTCTCAATTTCGCACACTATTTTTCTCGGTTTCTGTAGAGCGCGGTTGTAAGAAGCGTGCCGTGCTAATATACTTTAGAATTCTATTTGCAAGTTAAAATGAACTAGGCTAGCTCAGTTCAAAATATGAAGCTTTGTTCTCCCAACTGGACTGCGAATTAGTTTTTTTCTTGGAAAGTCACTAATAAGAACTTCATAACTTTTTCCCATTTCAGAGCATCAGTCATATTTCCAGAAAGTTGAAGTTTTATGAAGTTTCTACGGTTTTTGTAAGATCACTCAGCTCATGGATGCATCATTTTCTTCTTGTCAGATTGTACTAAAATACGTTGAAAGACAAATTTCACATGCTACAATGACCCGGGTTATTTGTTCAGTTGACTGATTTCATGTCACATTTTTCATTCTGAGAATTCAGTAATTTTTGAGAACGTGATCTTATGTGGTAGGTCTCAAAGTTGTCCGGATTTCCGGGTTTCCTTTATTCCGGTTCCGGAATTCCGGATTCCGGATGTGGAAAATTTCATTCAGGTTTTGGATTCCGGACTCCGTTTATTTGAGTTTCCCATTTCCGGAATCCGGGAGTTAAAATATTTAATTTTTTTGAATTTAAAAGACGATTATAGTAGTCCTTTTTTTGTTTTCATACTCAAAAGTAGTTTAAAGCTTTATTTATCCTTAAAAACACTAGAATAAATGACTTGGTCTTGCAAATTTTGCAAATCATTCGGATTTCCAGATTCCGGAATTCCGAGTTTTTCAAAATTCCGGAAATCGTAAAATCTCATTTCGTACAACAATGGTAGGACTATCGTTTAAAAATCTTTGAGGATCAATTTGATCAAAACTCCTTTATGTGCGTAGTTGAACACTTTTCGTACCAGGAAGAACAAAGTTCATCAACGACAACTGATCCGTGCAAATATTCTTAAAACTATAAAAATTGTAATCTAGAATTGTTTTTAACAAACAACAAAAATTGAGTTTAATCAGAACAATCAGAGTTCATGTTTTACGAAAAATTGAGTATTTAGTCAGAGGACATAGTGTTTTTGGTTCAGTTTCAAAATTTTACATCTTTCAAATTCTAAATCTGTGAATCCAGATGTCTTCTAGACTCTTTTTGTTTTCCATCCTCATTCCCTTATATACAGAAGTTCGGATAAATTGGAATTCATGAATCCAAGAATAATTACTCACTTCCTATGTATTCTTCGTTTTATTTTTATGTTGTCTGTGATTTATATTCTCTTCATTTCTTTTTGTTTTTCTATTCAGCTCTTCCAACTTATTCCCTTTTTGGATAACCTTTTCCATTTTTATTACTTTCCCAAAAAGAGTTTTATTGCCATTTAGAGGGAATGGGTCTTATGACTTTTCCCTTCGGAACATTAAATTTAAAATGAGAAATAAACCAGTTTTTTTAATCGGAGCTGCAAACGCGTTTCCCTTTTCGTCACATGATTTATTAATGAGAATTTCTGTGGTATCTGAAAACGAAGAGAAAATTAATTAAAAAGTTTCAGCTGTCTTAGAAAAGAAGCCAAGCCAAGCCCCTTTTTGGTTAGCTCTCACTCACTCAGTTTCACATTTTGAATACATATTCGACATCTCTCAAACTTATGTTTTTTTCATTTCTTTCAGCTTCAAAAATGCTCGGTTACATAAGCCTTTTGTGCTTGATTGCCATGGTGCCATGTGGTATTGCGACTCCTGCTCATAGAGCACACGCTGTCGGATGGGAAGAGGTTATTCTGGAGGTCCAGGAGGCAATTCGCAGTCTCGTCAATCATAGGTTTGGTTCGCAATGAATTCACTTTAGTAAGAAATAGTTCAGATCAACATTCCTCCATGATGAGATGAAGAAGACTTGTCTCGGAAAGGATTTCATGTTGATGAAAGTGAATATTGTCAAGGGACCACGTCAGAATGAGACCATCTTCGAAAACTATGCACACTGGGGAGACAATGTGAGCATACTGAATATACTTCTAACATCTATTAGCACGGCACCCTCCTTACAACCGTGCTCAACCGAAATTCCCTTAAAACATGTTTCTTTTTCTCTGAACCTCTCAATTTCGCACACAATGTTCTTCGGTTTCGGAAGAGCGCGCTTGTAAGAACTGTGCCAAACTGATATACTTATTATCCCCAAATTTCAGTGTGTATTCCACGTCTACGACGCCGGTGTTGTGTCTCTTCAACAATGGTGTTTGGAGGATCCGGCACGTCATCTGATTTACGAGCAGAATCAGACAGAGTCGCCGTTGAAGGGAACCCAAATGATTGTCAACACAAAGTGCCATCTTTTCGAGGAAGATCGTAAGTTTTGGTTCTTGATCTCCTAGGTTTGCAGACAACGTTTAATCTTACATTTGTGACTCAAAATGTATTTTTGGATACTGAGAAAACTAATAAGCAAATTTGATTAAATGTTTCACCTGTTTCGTATACGAAGAAGCAGGCTGAAAAAGAACAGGGAGAGATTTCAGCTGCAATTTAGATGGAGGGGATAAGGGTTCAGGATATAGTTATTTGAGCATCACGATTTAGAAAAGATATACGTACAGGCAGACATGCAGAAACTTACACAAATAGAGACGAGAGCTGAAATCCGAAAATTTCAATTTCTAGCCAGCTAGACACATACAGTACCGCTCAAAAGGTTATCAACTTTGGCTGTTTTCAGTGGAAATGACCAACTTTGACAGTGTATTTCTTTGTCACCTGATTGTCCGATAAACTCAATTTTGTATGGATTGGACAGAGCAAAAATAGCACATCATTTTTGTAGTTGACTATTCTTCTGTAGGGGCACTATCTTGAAAGTTAGAGGTTGTTAATGTGAAAAGCTCCAACATTATGCTAATATGCACTGAAATTAGTCAGTTTCAGGGATAAAATACTTTGATTACCTGTAACTCTCATGGTAATGTCCCTACAAAAAAATGGTCAACTACAAAAATTATGAGCTTTTTTTGCTCTGTCCAACCTATATAAAATACAATTTGTGGGACAATCAGGTGACACCGAAATACACTGCCAAAGTTGGTCATTTTCCTCAGAAACTGTCAAAGTTCGTATATTTTTGCATGGTACTGTAGACTGAAACGGAAGTTGTTTGGAAGTTTGAGGACTTTGAAGTTTAGCAATAATAAAAGAATCCAAAAATTTTCCTCTTTTCCAGCGGATGACTACTACCGTAACCTCACCGAAAACTTTATCAAGTTCTTCATCATTGTCGCCTCCATCTCCATGATTCTGTAAGCATCCTTACTCTCGAAACCTCTGACAAAACAACTACAAATTCCAGAACAATCATCAACTGGATTTTCCGTCGCGACGTCGTCGTTGTTGTCAACAACGCAGCAGATAAAGCAAAGGAAATGGAGAACTCTCTGATTGAGAGACACAACGAGTGGAAGGAAAGAGAAGTCGACAACTCGACTGGCGACAAGGCTCTTCTTCTGGAGAATCAGGAGCAGAACGAGTCAGCGTGACTCGAGGAGAAACTCTTTTCTCTTGGCTTTCTTTGAAATTATTTATACTTTTTTGTGTCTGTGTTGAATTTAATTGTGAATAATGGACAAGAATGCTATTAAAAAAAGAGAATTGAGTTTCATACGATGGGTTTTTCCATCGAATAAAGATTTTTTGAACTGTTAAAATATGGCTTTTTATGTGATTGTATGAACAGAAACAGGTAAACTCTGGTTTTCGGAAATGAAAACAATCCTGGGTCCCTGTTATTTAGATTTCAGACAATAGGAGATCAATAATCATAAACAGATCACAAATCTGACATTTTATTAGCACGACACGCTTTTTACAAACGCGCTCTACCGAAACAGAAGAAAATTGCGGGCGAGATTAAGAGACTCTGAGAAAATTGGATTTTTCAACGGTATTTCGGTGGAGCGCAGTTGTAATATCTGTGCCGAGCTAATAATTTTCAAGAACTGAAGATTTCACATTTCCAAGTCTCTGTCACAAGCGGTATTCCAGACTGTGTCCCAATAATAATAATAAATGTTTTATTCTCAAAACATTCAATTAGTAATAGACCTATTCACTGATGTAAACATTTTGATAACTTCTCCAGATGACTTTTTTTCCTTAAATTTTTGTAGAATCCATAGATGTTTGGACAGCTGGGAGCTTGTTAGAATCATTATCACTGCTGATCTGCAATTTGAAATTTTTAATTGTTTAATTAATTTTTCCCAATACCCCCAATCTTACTAACCCAACCGTAAGCAAATCAAACGCTAAGAACTGAAAAATTACAGCAAATTTGATTATGCAACCCACACATAATACGAACAACATCTGAAAATTTTAGAGATTTTTTTAGAGAGCATTTTTTTAAAAACCAGGAAGAGATCTCACCTGTGACGCAGTAACGACTATAAATGCCAATGAATAAAATGCTGAAACAAGACAAAGAGATTTCTCAGCTGTCTTCACTCGATCCGGAAGAATAATAAGTTTATATAATGAAATAGAAGTGCAGACGAGTGTAAATGCCAATGCAGTCATAATGTAGATAGATTGGAACTTTGAAAGAGATGCCTGAAGATTCAAAGAATTTAATCTCAATTCAGAGGCCTACAGTATCTCTAACCCATTCCACGTATTTCACATAAGTGACAAAGAACCCTCCGTACGACGGGAGAAGGTACATACGAGGTGATAGGTAGAGGTTCCAGGTACCAGCAAATGGAACGAGGATAATAAGGAGTACTGTAGCTAAGGAAAATTTGTTCCAAATCTGGAAATTGATGGTTGGATATCCTCGAACAGACATTCTAACCTTCTCATAGCTCATCGGCCACATAACACAGCACATTCGATTCAAAACCATCAGAATCTGACCAACGGATTTCGCCATTCTTGCATGATTATAAGTGCAATAATACACTTTTAAAAATAAATTTGGCATGACGAACAATGGTGATAAAACATTACAAAGTGGAGGGATGAATGCGGTCAGTCTACTAAATGAGATATCCCAGACAAGGAGGATTATACTCTGGAAATTTGATAACTTTATAGCATTTACTAGGAATGGCCATAAAGTCAGTTTGGAGTTACAGGACGTGACTTATGTATACCATTGGAAAGCTGAGAGAACGCTGATTCCAAATATATATATATGTATATATATATATTCAGTTTTTGTCCTCGACGCCTGGTATTCAAGAAAAACAAGGTCAAAGTTAGAAAAATGACAATTATTATCTTTCTGACACGCGAAAATTGTTGAATTTTTTTTTGGCAGTTTTCGGGCGTTAAAAAGATAATGATTCTTTATTTATCCGAACTTTGATCTCGTTTTTCTCGAATACCAGGTCTCGAGGGCAAAAACTGAATATATATATATATATATATTTGGAATCAGCGTTTTCTCAGCTTTTCATTGACATAGGTCAGGTCCCATAACTCTAAACTGACTCCATGACCTTCCTTAGTTAGTTCGAATTCTGTAACTAACCACAACAGAATCTGTCGCAAAGATTCGGAAGAATGAGTTATTTCTGAATATTTTTCTCTGAGAATACAACACCGTTTTTAGTATGAAAATATGCAATAAAACACCAGGAATCATATATAAACAAGTACCAACATATTTGGATATTTCCACGAAATCGTCATATTTAACACTGCAATTGATATAAATTGGGTCGGTGGCCATATTCATGGTTACTTTGAAAGCAACTTGCTGAGTTTGAAAAGTGAGATATCTGTTTGCAGAATGATTTCAAAAACCTGAGATAATGATAGTGTACCAGGGAGAAACGTGTCAAACTCAAGATTTCAAGAAACAATCTTAATCGAAAACGGAAATAATGTCAGGTTACATTTAGAGATCGCGTGTTTTTGAATTAGAAACACCTGGACTTGAGTAGACACCAGCACCAAAATAATATGTAATCTGGAATTTTCATAACCTTTGAGAATGAGAAACGGAATGATCTAGCAAGGGGAATTACAACTATAGAGAGATGTAAGCTTTTTGGGCGTTTCATTTCTCAGAATTTTTCAGAGTATTGACGCATGAAGATACAGTATTCTACTCACATCTGAAAATAAGTTATTTAAATAATTTAATTAATTTCAGAAAACGACAACGACACTCCATTTTGCTCGCTACCGCGTGTTGTTTAGCGCAACAAAGTTTGACATTTTGAAACTCATAATCTTCTGAATTTTGGTTTTTGAGCTTATTTTTATTAGTTTTTTGTCGTTAAAAGTGTAAATTTTAATTACTAATTCTTGTAAATTATCACTATTACAAGGAAAATTTCATTTCAGAAAAATTGGTTTTCGCAATTCTCTTTTGACAAACACACTGATTACTTTTATTTTTCAGAGTGCTCGTATTCAATGTCTGAAGAAAAAAATCCGTTATCCGTTCAAACGGTCACTGCGACGAATGACTCGATTTACGATGATATTGACTTGAATGACAATACAACAGCTGAAATTCGTTATCAAACCGCAAATGATACTGAAAATATCTCGCCCCCAGTTGCAATCGAGCATAAACAAGTCGAAAAGCAAGACGACACGATTTTTAAAGTGAAAGTTTGCGAATTCGAGAAACGCGGCGGATTTTTCGATGTGCATTTTGTTTTTCGAGTCGAGACTCAGGTTTTTCCCCGGAAATTGCATAGAAACGTATATTTCTTTTTGCAGGTGGAAGGCGTTGTTGGGTTCACGAGAAAGCGCTACGACACATGGCGCCGCTTCAATGATTTTCTGGTTCTCCACGAGAAAATTGTTGACAAATATCAGCAGAAAGGGATTATCATTCCGCAACCGCCAGAGAAAAAAGTATCCGTTATGGCGAAAGCGATGGTAAGTTGAAAATAGTGATTTTACATGTCCAGTTAATAAAATGTGTTTTTCAGGCAAGCTCAAACAACTTCACCGATCCCCAGCTGCTCCAACGCGCTCGTCAACTGGAGCGGTTCATGAACCGCCTAATTCAACATCCACGTATCCGTGCCGATTGTGATATTCGTGACTTTCTCACACTCGATACAGAACTTCCTTCAACAAATCCAACGCCTGCACTCGCTGGTATTAAAATGATGAAAGCGATCAGAGTGTGCCAAGAGACTTTTGAGAAATTGATGGCTCCTATTGGAGAAGAAGTTGATCAATGGTTTGAAATCACTAATGCGATGTTCGAAGATTTCGATTCGAATATTCGAAAGTTGTATAGTGAGTCACAGGCACTAATGGCTCATCGAAAAGATATGGCTGCTAGTGGAGAGAAGTTCGCACTGAATTTGTCATTACTTGCCGCATCTGAGGAATCCATGACGCTCTCCCTTGCTCTAGCCGCTCTCACTGAAACCTACGAGAAAGCTTCTTCCATTTGGAATAAACAATCTGAGATCAATGATGCACGTTTCTCCGAATCGATTGACGAGTACATTTCACTATTGAGCTCTTTGAGAGATGTCTTCTCTGACCGTGTTCATGTATGGCATCAGTGGAAGAAGTTTCAAAGGGCGTTCGAGGAGAAACGAGCCAAGAAAACAGAAGTAGAGTTGACAGGAAATTGGAAGCAAGACGAATTGAATAAATTGAGCTTGGATATTCTGGAAAATAAGCAGAAAATGATTGAATTCGAGAAAAAATTTGATCAGGTTAGCAAGTCGATTCAGGAAGAAGTGGAACGTTTCGAAACTGGAAGAAAAGACGATATGAAGAATATGTTGATTGAATATCTTGAAGATATGATCAAGTGTCATACTGAGGTTCGTAAAATAAGCAATGTTTCAAAAAATTAATATTTTTGATTTCAGTTGAGCAAACTCTGGCAGCAGTTCGAACCGTACGCGCATAAAATTCAAAACTAATTTCATATCTTCAATCAATTACTGACAATTGCCCATCTCGTTTATGTATATAATTGTATCCATCATCTTTATTATAAGTGTCATAGTTGTTTTATATTGCTTACATTATATTTTTTCGATCTCCCGTAAATATTCTGTGCTATGTTGAAGTTGATGAGTATTCTTTAATGCCCAGCTTTTCAGAAAAGAAGCGAAAGCATTTCGGGTGTGTCGATGTTGTGCCGAATTGTCAGCTGAATTTCAGATTATCTAAACCATGTAATTCCCTGAAGAAAGCCGAGCACGAACACGTCAATTAAGCCACTTTTTCTTTGTTTTCCCGAAACCGGGAATTTGGGAAATAGCAGCAATATAAAAACAAGGAACTGAATGGGCAAAGAATGACATTTAATCAGAGTATTTTCAGATATTGCTCTTTTGGAACTTTTTGTCTTTCCACTGATTTGATACTGATAATTTAAAACTTGCACTTTATAGATCATCGTGTCACAAACCCAGACATACTTGATGACTACTTGGTAACATTTTGTGCTCTTTTGGTTTTAAATTACATCTTCGAAGCCTCTAATTTGTCGCGATTTCTTATCTGAGACAACAATGCGCCGTTGTTTTCAATTTTTCATTTAGAGAATGAATAACTCTGAAATTATTATTGATTCTGAATGTGATACAGAATATGACCCATTATTCGAGAACTTTCTTTATCTTGGAACAGCTTCCTATTTGATTCTCGGTCTGTTTCTTCATATTCGCATTCTTTGGACTATTTTGATAAAAGAGAGAAGTTATTTCAAGGATAACTCGTTTTTCATTTTATTCGCCGCGGATTCTATAGCGGTAAGAAAAATGAAAATTTTCAACGAACACAAACAGTACCGCTCAGAAGGCTCTGACCGTTTTCAGTTGAAATTGTCCAATTTTGACAGTTTATTTCGGTGTCACCTGATTGTCCGACAAACTCAATTTTGTATGGGTTGGATAGAGCAAAAATAGCACATAATTTTTGTAGTTGACCATTTTTCTCTAGGAACACGACCATGAAAGTTACAGGTTGTCAAAGCAATTCTCCCTAAGTAGCAAAATTTTGGAGCTTTTCACTTTGACAACCTGTAACTTTTATGGGAGCGCCCGTACAAAAAAATGGTCAACTACAAAAATTAAGGGAAATTTTTGCTCTGTCCAACCCATACAGGGGATACCGAAAAACACTATCAAAGTTGGTAATTTTCTACGGAAAACAACTACTGTTGATAACCTTTTGAGCGGTACTGTAGATATCTTCAGAATTCCAGAGCGTTTCCCTCATCCTGAACGACCTTCTTTTCACTCGTGTCTTTATGTACATCCCTCAACTTTGTCCCATCGTTAGTCCCTTCTTCTGGACACCCTCTATCATTCTGAAAGTCATTTACTTTTTGAATAATCACGCAAGATTCGCCAAATCGGTGGCTCAAATCTTTATGGTACTCAATAGAATGTCGTGTGTTATAATCCCAGCTAGTTATAACAAAGTAGGTCTTTCTTTGATACTGATCATGACTTACTTCCCAATTGTCAGATATGGTCTACTTTGACTCCAATTGCATGTGTTCTTGTTGTAATCCTCCCTTTCGGAGGTCTCTGGAACATTCTGATCTCAAGAATATTCGTACTTTCAGTCCGTGGTGGCTTCGGAACGAGTTATATCAGAGCGGTGTCTTGGGTGAGTATAGGAAAAGATCTCGAGAAAAGTTGCTGAAATTCTGTCAGGCTTCCCTCTCAATGTTCCAATCGATCTATATTATAACTGCACTTATATTCACATTTATCTGCACTTCCATCACCCTTTACAAGTTAATTTTACTCCCAGGTCGTATCAAGTCCGCTGAAAAATCGCTTTGCTTTACGAGTATAACAATTTCAGTCACTTTCTTATTAGTAGCAGTAACCCAGGTATGTTTTGGAAACTTCTAGCGAATTTCCCAGTTCTGGAATTGCAGGTAACATTTGCGACGTGTCTAAGTTGTCGATCGGATGCTCTTTATATCATCCAGTTTATGGCATTTGACACATTTACAGTAGGGTGAGAAATGATTCAGTATTCGCTTCCAAAAAAAGGTAGAGTATTTTCAGATCCGCTGTAATCATGGTTCTGACAAACCAACATATCCGAAGTTCAATATTCTCTTCGTCGAGAAAACGAAAGATTATCAATGTGACAGTGACGGCGATGCCATCTGGAAGATTCTCTAATACTAGTTGAAGATTGAATCTCCGTTTCAATTCAGATGTAGACACGAAAAAAAAACGTTTCTTTATTAGCACGGCGCTCTTCTTACAACTGCGCTCCACCGAAACCGAAGAAAATTGTGTGCGAAACTGAGAGACTCAGAGAAAAATAGTCATTTCTCAAGAGTAGTTTGGTGGAGCGCAGTTGTAAGAACTGTGCTAAGCTAATAGACACGAAATAAAAGTTTTTGTTTCATTTTAAGATATTTGGAGAGATTTTTGATGCTGAAAACTGGTGTGAAGCTAACGTGCTCCTCAATTTTCTACAATTTGAATTCGCTTTCTCATCTCAATATTAGCACGGCACGCTTCTTACAACCGCGCTCTACCGAAACCGAGAACATTGTGTGCGAAAGTGAGAGACTCAGAGAAAAAGTGACATTTTTCAAGAGTAGTTCGGTGAAGCGCAGTTATAAGAACTATGTTGAACTAATAAGACATCATCCTAAACATTTCGAACAAAGAGAATTCAGTCTAGTCTTTTTTCTAATTGCAGGTGTAAAAAAAATGTTTTCCGGTTTTCTATAATTCTGACCCTCCAATCAGATTCTGAATCTCCTCATAATGTCTCAGTACTTGTTCTGATTCAGTATGATTTCATTCATGTATAATTATAATTTTCATTCTTTTCTGATCTTCGAGACAATCCAAAGTTTCAACTAATTTTATTTTCGAAACTTGGGCTCTATTTCCCTTTTTCCCCTCTCTTAAACTTGATTTCGATCTGTTTCAGAGTTTCAGACCCGAAATGAATTCTTCTTCGTCGAATGATTCGATTCCATTTCAATGTCTAGACCCAACAGATCCTGGACTTGACATTATTTTATATATTTTCTGTTTTTTCTATTATTCAATCGGTCTATTTCTTCATGGATCAATTCTTCGAATGATCTTCTTCACAGATAGAACAACATTGAAAGATAACTCTTTTTTTCAAATTTATGCGATGGATTCTATTATGGTGGGTGTATCTGGACAAACATTCAACGTATGTAGTCCCTTTCAGAGCATTTTCCTCATCTCAGTCGAACTATTTTTCAATCGACTCTTCTTATTCATCAGTCCCTTCTGTCCTATAGTTGGCCCATTCTTTTGGGATACTTCTATCATTATGAAATTAGTTTATTTAATACTTCACCACTCAAGATTCTCTAAATCTGTAGCTCAAATCGTAATGGTTCTCAACCGAATGTCTTGTGTGTTGGCTCCATCGAATTATGATCGCCTGTGGAGAATATTCACTCCAGTTTCGAGAGTTCTTGTAGTGATTCTTCCATTTGGTGGAACATGGAATCTTATTATTAGTAGAGTTTTTGGACAATCGATACGAGGTGGATTTTCTATTAACTATAAACGGGCAGTGCAATGGGTGAGTGCCCCTACTGGTCTACTTTCAGCTCTATTGCAATTTAGATGTCCTGTGAAAAGTCGAACGTTCCAAAAAACACTTAGACGTCCCTTAAAACACATATATGTCCCTTAAAACAGTAAGACGTCTCAAAAAACATTTAAACGTCCGTTGTGGTCCCAAAAGTGCTCACTATCAGAAATGTTTAAACGTCCCAAAAAACATTTTCCAGAAAAAATTAGCGCTTGAAAGGACGGCTAAGTGTTTTGAGGGACGTCAATGTGCTACAAGGGATATCTAAACTGGAATGAACCCCTACTTTCTTATGAAAATAACTTTGCAGGCGGCTCTCTCAATGTTTCAATCCATCTACATCTCAACTGCCCTATTCTTCACTATCATCTGCACTTCTATCACAGTTTACAAGTTATACATACTTCCAGATCGTATTAAAACTGCCGAAAGAGCACTTTGTATCACTAGTTTCTTCACCTCTCTTACATTTTTGTTTGTCGCAGGAACTCAGGTGAGAACAATGTTTTGAGAAATTCACAAAATTCAAAGCTTTAGTTGACATTTCTCTATTGTACCACATGTAACAGAGATTTTCTGTTTATTTTCCAATCATTCGCGTTTGACACATTTACGGTGGGGTAGGTTTTCCGGTGGGGTGGGTTCCCCAAAACTAGATATGTTTTCAGATCTGCAGTGATATTGATTGTGAGCAACAAGAATCTCCGAACTTCATTGTTTTCCAAGAAAGATGACGGGAGCAAGAGAATAGTTACAGTAACGCCTATATCAAAATAGAACGTGAGCAATCTTCAATTACAAAAATATATTCTTCTGAAAATCTCCAAGATTTCGGTGAGCTGGAAATCATGACATCACTATCATCAGTAATTTTTCTGATCCGAGTTCAACTAACCACTTCCACCTTGTTATTTTCTTCTCCCCAATTCTCAAAAATTCAGTTTTTCCATGGATTGCCTTATGTCTTAATGCTCTATTATTATCTGAAAATTCATATTTGTTTATTAGAAGTTCATTTCCAATTCTCCTTACTCTTTGTGAAATACTAGAATACAAATGTCTTCTATTTTCACAGATTCTTTTCCTATCGACTGTGACACTTCTTTC
Source organism: Caenorhabditis remanei (assembly GCF_010183535.1). Taxonomy (NCBI): domain Eukaryota; kingdom Metazoa; phylum Nematoda; class Chromadorea; order Rhabditida; family Rhabditidae; genus Caenorhabditis; species Caenorhabditis remanei. Next base: position 13,716,170 of record NC_071329.1, read on the forward strand.
AATCCATTCATTGAGATTCTGAAGTACTTGGGAACAGTTTTCTATCTTATCATCGGTCTCATTCTTCATTTTTCTTTACTCAGAACAATTTTTGTTTCTGAAAAATCATTTTATAAAGATAACTCGTTCTTTCATATTTACGCTATGGATTCTATTGCGGTAAGATTCACAAAACACACAAAAACCAATGATGCATTTTCAGAGTTCTCTTATAATCCTTGCTGACATCCTCTTCAATCGTCTCTTTATGTTTGTCACACCTCTCTGTCCCATAGTTGGTCCGTGGTTCTTCTCCCCATCATATGTAGCTAAATTCGTGTATATCCTTGGAAATCATGCGAGATTCTCAAAGTCAGTTGCCCAAATCTTTTTGGTATTGAACAGAATGTCATGTGTTCTCAGCCCAGTTGGATATAATCACGTGAGCTGATTTGTCTTTTCAGATGATTGATACCACTAGTTTCAGCTCTGGAAAAATCTTCTGCCAGTAGCACGAGTGTTTATTGTGATTGTCCCATTTGCGTGTACCTGGAATCTGTGGATTTCAAGGACTCTGATAATTCCGGAGTTTGGGGGTTTTGCTTTGAGCTATACGAGGAATGTTAAATGGGTAAGATATATAGAAGGGTTTGTGATAGAGCTTAACTAAGGATTGCCCCCCAAGTAACCATGGAGTTATAGGACGTTACCTATATCATTGGAAAGCGGAGAAACCGCTGATTCGAAATATATATTCAGTTTTTGCCCTTGAGGCCTGGTACTCTAGAAAAATGAGGTCACAGTTTGGACCGCTGACAAGTCATCATTACCTTACCGACGTGTGAAAAGTGTCGGTAGCGTGGTGGGGGTTGCAGTGAGGCGGAGTGGAGTGGTGAAGGGTTTTTCTCGAATTACAGGCCTCGAGGGCAAAAGCTGAATTGATATTTGGAATCAGCGTTTTCTCAGCTTTCCAATCACGTCCTATAACTCCCGTCCTATAACTCTACGGTCACCAGGAGGCCTTCCCTTGTAAATTCTTTTTTTCGAATTTCCAGGCTGCTCTATCCCTCTTTCAATCAATATTTATTCTTACTGCTCTTGGATTCACAGTCATCTGCACATCTGTAACTCTCTACCGTATGGCTGTACTTCAAGAACGTATCAAAGTCGCTGAAAAATCACTCTGTTTCACTTCAATATTTATTTCATTCACTTTCCTATTAGTAGCAGCAACTCAAATTCTTTGGATAACTTGTTGTGCATCTGATTTAATGTATGCTATTCAGTTCATTGCATTTGACACTTTTACTGTTGGGTACGTGAATTTGTGTACTATTTTTGGAAACGTCGAGTTTCAGATCAGCTGTCATTGTGATTGTAGTCAATAAGCATCTCCGTAACAGTATCTTTGTCGTGGATTGGTTTTGTGTATGGCTGGTGAGGCCTCCAATCCATGATTTTAGTTGTTGTTGAGCAATGCATAATGTTAAGTAGTTCGAACAGTTGTTGATGCACGAATGGTTTATTACCGAAGCATAATAGATGCTTTGGTCGAATATTAGTCGAAGAAGTGGGAATAATAGTGAGAAGTCACATGAGCGGGTCAAGGAGTAGTAAGTAAGGAAGATTAATTAGGAAGATGTGTAAAAGGTGATGGGGGAGTCTCATAGAAATGTTCTAGAAACAATGGGAGAAATAGCGAGTGGAAAGGGGAGAGTGCTAGAGATATTATGGCGGGGGCGGCAATTGAATGAATTGTTTTCCCTCGCTGCCGTCGAGCGCGGTTGCATCCTCTTCCACGAGCTTCTCGTCCACGGCCATCACGAATTATCCTCGCTTTGGTGACTTGTACTCGATGGGTTGAAGAATCCATTGAAGAGTGAGGAAATTGAGAGATTTCCGAGAAGAATCTCATTGAATGATAGGTCGTGGATATATCCGAAGGAGGATATCCACGACACTCCGGGAAAGGGGGATCAACGAAACGTAGTGTAGTTGATTGGCGTGACGTCTCCAGTCCCAGATGTGATTCGTCTTGAAGTCTCCTGTTCTTCTTTGAGATTCTTCGTCCATCTCCGCGTTGCTTTAGTATTTTGGATCCTTCTTTCGGTTGTTGCCACGTTGGATGATACTTTAGCTCAACACCTCATACTTGTTATTTCATCTAACAGAGTACGAAGTATCAGCTAAATAGGTCGTGGATATAACCAGGATGGTATATCCGCGACACTCCGGGGGCGGACGAATCGACTGAGCGAAGTGAAGTTGATTCGCAGTGGTTGTGTGTAGTCGTTTGTATTTGCTCATTGGTTGTTAAGCGTCCTTTCCGGTGTATCGAGAAGAGAGTTGAAGTAATCTTCGGCGTGGACTGTTGCATGACTATCAGCTTTGATCTATGAAGACTTGAAATATCTTGGAATTTTGGTCGGTGAGCCTGATGAACGTTCGAGTTAGCTTTGGAGTCTACGATGACGTCGGGATCCTTGGTTGAAGCATCAGGGTGATGTATTGACGATGTTGTCTCTGTTGCTTCCTCCTCTGAGTAGATTTAGGCCTGGGTCTCTCCACCTTTACAAGCGAAAGACTTTCAGCTTCCTCAGACTCAGTTGTAGTCGAGCGTCTTTGTGCTGGGTAGATTTAGGCCTGAGTTAGTTTATCCTTTCAGATAACCTAACTTTCAGCTTCCTCTGCCCCAACAGACGCATTTGTCGGATCTCCTGTAGTGACAGATAATGACGAGTTTGTTGACTCCGTTGCTCTGGTGAACTGTTTGTAGTTGGCTCAGGTTGACGCGTTCTCCTTGATGCTCCTGTGGTCTTCTTATCCTTGCTGACACTGATGCTCTGGTCCTTGCTTCTGATTGTTTTCAATTTTCTTCTTTGGTGGTTGTGACTTCTGACGATGTCGTTGTTGAAGACTTGCAGGCGTGAGCTGGGAAGAATTGCTATTAGCGACGCTTACAACGCGTCTCTGACAACTGTTCCTCCCTTCAGAATTTGCAGTCTTTCATCGTTTTTACATCTGTTGCTTCACGGCTTTTTGCTTCGGAGTGTCTTCTTTTGTCGACTCCTTGACTGCTGGCATTGCTGATGGTGGTGGTTCATGTGGGCTTGTTGAAGATTTGTTCGACATCATCGACTCCAGAATCGTTAGAGCGACGTTGTTGCTTTGGCAAACTTGTTGTTATTTCTTATAACCTTTCATCGGTTTTCAGAAGTAACAAGTAAGCCATCCTCCAACTGCATCTATACTTCGTTGGTCTTGAACTATTCGGCATGTTGTCGATCGCACTTGATGTTTTTGTGCTGGCGTAGGATTGTGAAGAATATAAAGTCTCTTCACTTTGACTTTGGCTTGTATGTCCACGGTAGATGTCCATACTTTGAGGTGTTTCTTCTGCGGGATGTCCGGTGAAGAGTCGTTGATGCTTTGGCTTCATATGCCTATGATTCCTTGCATCGTTGTGGTGTTGGGTTGAAGCTTCTGAGGTCACATCTGGGGTCGCGATGCTGTTCTCGAGCCTTGGACGATTCTCATTGCTTTATCCTCGATCCTTCTCTCGATAGTTTGAGTCTGGAACCTCTCCACTCCAATTTGGTTTGTATGATCACGTCCTGTGTACATACTTCGAGTCGATTCTTCTGCGTGTATCCGATTGAAGAATCGATAATGCTTGGGTTGCGTAACCATTACGCTTCCTAGCATCGTTTTCGGTCGTCTCTCGACTTCCTCCTGCTGGTCGCTGCCACGATCGATCCGAGCCCTATGCGAACCACGATTCAACAGGTGATGCTCATCCTCCAGATGCCTGGTGCACTCCTGGGTACTTGGCTGCTCTGGATTCAGCACCTCGGGGGCTGAATGATGTATTGTGTGCTCCTGCAACACATTGCCTTTGCTTTGAAGTCCTCCGATGTATCGTTCTTCTTCTCCGCTGTGTTTTGACGTTTGGTGTTTATGACGTCCTCCTGTTGTTGCTGCCACTGTTAATCCGAGCCAAATGCGAATTGCAGACAACAGGTAGTTCCTTCCTCTTGGATGCCTGGCGCACCCCATGGTACTTGGCTGTTGCTCCTGAGAAAGGACCTTGGGCTGGTTGTGTTATGCATACTGCGGTCGACCTCCGTATGTATACAATGCCTGGGCTTTGGATGCCTGCGGTTGAAATCCGTATGACATCCTCCACTTGCAAGCGCCTAGACTCATCGCAACGAATCCTGCAGCACGATTTCCTCCTCCATGCTCTGGTCTGCTCGTTCGAGACCTTCAGCATGTCCGCTCCTCGTACCACTTGAGCAACACGTTGAGATATCCAAAGACGGTGTGCTTGAATCTCCGATGACATTTAGGACGTGAGAGCATTGATCTGCTCCTCCTTTGCCTTCTTTGCTTCTAGACGACATCTTCCTTGGTGTTGGACAATATCTCGGTGAACATCTTCTTCTGTGCGCCGTATATTTTCATTAGGTGTGTCCTGCACCATCCACGACGTCTTCCGATTTTCACGGCTCGGTGATAAGCCGACCTCGATGTTGAAATGAATGCGTTTCCTCGATGCTGTGGTGTTGTCCTTGTACAGTCCAATTAACTCGATTGCCGCGGTGATCCCATCCCGTCGAGCAGGTTCCGGCACTCATCGAGAGCATTTCCGTAGGTCTTCTCTTCTTCGGGGTCCTCCAACAATCCAGGGCTCTTGGAGTAACTGTACTGGCTTATACATTGTTCCATGTAGGGGCGCCATTGGTTTGTTTGCACGGGCCTTGACATCCATTGAGTGGCATCAATATCGAGGGTGAGTTTTTCTCCTTTTTGTCGTGAGTGTTCATTCTGTTCTTTCTTCCATCGAAAGAACAAAACTAAGGCTCTCGACATTCGACTTCCTTTTCTGTCTTGAGTTTTCATCCCGAACTTTCTTACATCGAAAGTACAGAACTACGACTCCAGACATTCGACTTCCGTTTTGACTCCATTTGCTTTGGTCGACTTCTTTCTTCTGTCTTTAGCTTGAAATTCACACTTTATTACATCTAAAGTGAGAATCTCAGCTTTCGACTTCGTCTTCTTTGTCGACTTCTTCCGTCCGTCGCCAATTGTTGCGAAATTTTGCGGGTTTTGTCGTTGAGTTTCATCAGCACCTTCTTCAGACCAAAGCGTGGCGCCTCTACTCGCCGACTCACCGAATTCCGTTCCGTTTGTTGCGATTGCATCATCCTTTGGTGTTCGTTGCACTGCTCCACCGCTGAGTTCTTTTCTTGGAAAAAATTTCCATTTCCGGTCGAGGCACCATGTGGAGGATTGGATTTGTGTGTGGCTGGTGAGGCCTCCAATCCATCCGAGATTTATCCGATGTGATTGAATGTAGTGTCGCTAGAGTTGGTTGTATCAGTGACCCATTTATTGATTGCTTTGGGCGAAGGGTCACAACAGAAATGGTGAAGAATGAGTGGGATTAGTGGCCAGAATATTAGAGTAGTGAATAGTAGAAGTGGGGAATTGTGAGAAGTGTACAGGTAAAAGTGAAGTTAAGGCGAAGTTATTAGGAAGTGATCCTAAAAAGGTGTGATAGGTGATGGGCGTAGTCTCATAGAAATGTTCTAGAAACAATGGGGAAAATAGCGAGTGGAAAGGGGAGAGTGCTAGAGATATTATGGCGGCGGCGGCAATTGAATCAATTGTTTTCCCTCGCTGCCGTCGAGCGTGTTTGCATCCTCTTCCACGAGCTTCTCGTCCACGGCCATCACGAATTATCCTCGCTTTGGTGACTTGTACTCGATGGGTTGAAGAATCCATTGAAGAGTGAGGAAATTGAGAGATTTCCGAGAAGAATCTCATTGAATGATAGGTCGTGGATATATCCGAAGGAGGATATCCACGACACTCCGGGAAAGGGGGATCAACGAAACGTAGTGTAGTTGATTGGCGTGACGTCTCCAGTCCCAGATGTGATTCGTCTTGAAGTCTCCTGTTCTTCTTTGAGATTCTTCGTCCATCTCCGCGTTGCTTTAGTATTTTGGATCCTTCTTTCGGTTGTTGCCACGTTGGATGATACTTTAGCTCAACACCTCATACTTGTTATTTCATCTAACAGAGTACGAAGTATCAGCTAAATAGGTCGTGGATATAACCAGGATGGTATATCCGCGACAATCTTTTCATGGAAATCTTCAAGAGTGAAGACCAATTCCATAATGATCTCCGTGGCCCCTACATAAATGTATGAATGTCTGAAAGTTAATTCCAGCCTAAACATGCGCAATCTCTGCTTTCTTGAACTTTTCCCGAGTAAATGTTGTTTGCAGCTGTTATTAAATATTTCATTCGTTTCGATCCGAAACATGTGCATGTCTCTATTCCCTCTAATCAAAAATTCCATTTCTGAAATAATGTTCTGTTTCTCTTGCTAGTCTTTCTTCTCTGAAAATGTACAATTCGTCTACTATTCCATTTAATTGTAAAAACGATTATAGCTTAATTTTGGAACTTTCGAAGTATTTCGGGAATGCTGGGTATCTTGGAATTGGATTATTTCTTCATGTTTCAATACTGAGGATTATTTTATTTGTGGAGAGAAAGAACTTCAGTAAAAGCTCATTCTTTCAAATTTATATAATGGATTCTATTGCGGTATAGATTTTCTATTTGCTCGGTACAGTTCCTACAACTGCGCTCCACCGAAATGCCCTTGAGAAGTGTCTCTTTTTCTCTGAGTCTCTGAATTTCGATCACTATTTTCTTCGGTTTCGGTAGAACGCGGTTGTAAGAAGCGAACCATACAAAATACATAACCTCCAATATAGGTATTCTTCTTTCAGAGTGTGTATCTTCTCTCCGCCGACATTTTCTACGTCCGCCTGTTCATGTATATCCCTCCACTCTGTCCCATAGTCAGTCCATTCTTTTGGGATCCTTCTTTCATTTCAAAATTCATCTACGCTACAATGAATCACTGTCGATTCGCAAAATCATTAGCTCAAATATTCATGGTTCTCAATCGAATGTCTTGTGTGTTGATACCTGCTGATTATGAGATAATGTGGAAGAAACTGACACCAATAAGTCGATTTATTATTGCATTGCTGCCATTCAGTGGAACTTGGAATATCTGGATTTCGAGAGTCTACTCATTCAGAACTCCTAGTGGAGGATTCGCAATGGATTATATAAAGAATGTGTCTTGGGTAAATGAATTGGATTATATTTAGGTTGTTTTACATCATTTGAAATTGAATCCGATTGCAGGCTGCCCTTTCCCTCTTCCAATCTATTTTTGTCCTCACTGCTCTTGGTTTCACAATTATCTGCACTTCGATTACTCTCTTCAAACTAATTGTTCTACCAGATCGTATAAAATCGGCTGAGAAATCATTATGTTTTACAAGTATTTTCATATCTTGCTGCTTTCTAATAGTGGGTGCAACACAGGTCGCTTTTGTGACTTGCACAGTCTGTCGATCTTTTGAATATCTTTATTTCATGTACATGTTGAGTTATTGGACTTTTGATGTCTTTAATGTTGGGTTAGTATACAATCAAGAATTTCAAAAACATTTTCGCAGAAACTGAACATAATTATATTTTCAGAACTGCTGTTGTCATGATTCTCACGAACAAACAATTACGGGATTCAATTTTCCATTTCAAAGAGAAGGATACAAATGGGACTGCTTCAGTATCTGCAGCTCCACAAAATGATAATAAAGCTGATAATATTTGGGAACAAAGGACTTGAAATATTGATTTTTCATTTATTTTTTCGCAATGAAACTTTATTTTTGATTCTACAAAAGCCCTGAAACGCTAATAACTGAGATTTTCTTCGTGGATTGTTCCTTCCACCAGAACAAGGATTCCCGAATCTTCTTACTCGTCATAACAATTATAACTGCTGGTCTGAAATCTCAATATTAATTTTTAGAACTGCTTCTATGATTCTCACCCAACAGTGAACAAATCGAATGCGAGAGCTTGTAACAAGTACATTATTTCCCTATCACATGATAGACAAAACGCGAAAGAAAGCTGAAAATTTGTGTTCACTGAATATGAAATTCATCTCACCTGTGTTGCTGCAACCATTAGAAAAGTAGAAGAAATGAAGACTGAGGTGAAACAGAGAGACTTTTCAGCTGATTTTATACGAGCCGGTAGGAAAATTAATTTGAAAAATGTGATGGAAGAGCAGACAACAGTGAAGAATAAAGCAGTAAGAATGTAGATAGATTGGAATAAGGAGAGGGCAGCCTGAGATTTATTTTTGAGTTTTTTCAAAAAATGTTCCTGACAGCTGGAAAAGCAGAGGAAGGCCTCCAGGTGACCGTGGAGATTTGGGACGTGGCCTATATCCTATGTCATTGGAAAGCTAAGAAACCGCTGATTCCAAATATATATTCAGTTTTTGCCTTCGAGGCTTGGTATTCGAGAAAAACGAGGTCAAAGTTTGGACCGTTGACAAGTGATTACCTTACCGACATACCACCACATCACGCTGCCGATATTTTTCACGCGTCGGATGACTTGTGAGCGGTTGAAACGTTGACCTCGTTTTTCTCGAATACAAGACCTCGAGGGGAAAAACTAAATATATATTTGAAGTCAGCGTTTTCTCCGCTTTCCAATTGTATAGGTCACGTCCCATAACTCTAGACTGGCTCCATGACCTTCCCAAGTGAGAATAGTTGTTGATCTTTTAAATTATTTAGGTCTTCCAGTTGAGCAAATCCCGCTTACCCATCGAACAGTCTTGAGGTATCCAATATTGAAACCACCACGATATGGTTGAAGAAATACTCGAGATATCCATACATTCCACATCCCACCACAGGGTAAAATCACGACAAGAACACAAGAGATTGGGGTCAGACTTCTCCAAATCTAGAATTTTTTTTCTGATTTCTATGAATTCAAGTATCTAACTACCCGATCATATTCGGTTGGAATTAAAACACATGTCATTCTATTCAAAACCATAAAGATTTGAGTGACAGATTTGGAGAATCTAGCGTGATTCAGAGAGATATAAACTATGTTGAGAATAACAGATGGTCTCCAGAAGAATGGACCTACAATTGGGCATAGTGGAGTGATGTATGTGAAGAGTTTGTTGAAGAATAACTCATTGAGAATCAAAATTATGCTCTGAAAAAGTAAATTAACTAAAATACATTTTTAATTAATCTGACCGCTATGGAATCCATGACAATAATCTTGAAGAATGAATTGTTCTGGAAATGTTTTTTCTCCGTTACGATCATGGTTCGAATAATAACGAAATGAAGCAAGCATGCTATTCCGAGATAGAAAACTGTTCCCAAATAAATAATTGCCTCCCAAAAGGGATCATAATCAAAGCTACACTCATTAGGAATCAAATCTGAATAGAATTCAAGAGTGGTGGTGTTGCTCATGATAAAATGAAGAGAAGGGTGAAAGATGCAAAAGAAGTTATTGAAAAAGTGAGTGGGAAGTGAGCAAATTGTGAGAGAGTTTTAAAAGTTCGCACACTTTGTACAGACCAATTATGCATCATTTTGTTCCCGAGTAAAGATCAACACCAACGAAGGAGAGGAGGGATGGGACATCTGGACAAACAGACAAAAAAAGTTAATTTCAGTGCAAAATAGAGTGATTTTTGAGCTGTCGTCTTAAAATGACCATAACTCTCTAGGGAGTGTCCGTACAAAAAAGTGTGTCAACTACAATGGATAAACATTCATGCACAAAGATTAAACAAATTTGAGGGAAACCCGATGACCTCGATCACATCTTTCAGCTTCTCTGCACTTTCGTTCCACTCCAAAAGATACTCGAGCCATCCTCTATGTTTACTTCTTCTCGGAGCATTTTCTCATTTACAAATGAACATCTCATCTTCAAACCTCGATTTCATTCCTTTTGACTGTGATACCAGTTACAATTCAACATGGGAAATCTTGCTATTTGTCATCATGTGTTTATATCTCACACTCGGATTGTTCCTTCATTTTTCTATACTCAAAGTAGTGCTGGTCACTGAAAAAATGGCATTTAAGGAAAGCTCATTCTTTCAGATATTTGTGTTTGATTCGGTTTTTGTAAGGGGCTTGAACAGACTGATATGTAATCAAGTTCACATTTTCAGAGTATTCTGATTATAATGACAGATTTATTTTTCAACCGTCTCTTCATTTATGTTACACCCCTTTGTCCTCTTGTCAGTCCCTTCTTTTTCGATTCTACTGTTATTTTAAAGACAGTTTTCGTCATTGGAAATTATAGTAGGTTTGGTAAATCTGTGGCACAGATTGTGATGGTTTTGAACAGAATGTCATGTGTTTTACAACCCACAAGTTATAAAAATGTGAGTTGTATATCTCAAGTATAGCTCAATATAAACCACAATTCAGACCTGGAAATCCCTGACCCCCATTTGCTACGCAATTTTAACAATCGTTCCAATCGGTGGTATCTGGAATATAGCAATATCCAAAGTGTACGCCGATCCAACTCGAGGTGGATTCACAATCAATTATATCAAAGCTGTGAAATGGGTAAGATAAAGGATAATGGGTACCACCTCTTGAGATCTACACGCAGGCTGCCCTATCAATGTTTCAATCAATCTACATCTTGACTGCTCTTGTAATTACCATCATCTGCACTTCCGTCACTCTTTACAAACTAATTGTTCTCCCAAATCGTATAAAAGCGGCGGAAAAATCACTTTGCTTCACAAGTATCTTCATTTCGGCTGCTTTCTTGTTAGTAGCCGCTTCACAAGTAAGATATCAAAGTTGTTAGCATCACTCATAAATTCCAGTTCCCATTCTTCATTTGCTCATCTTGTGATGTTGACTTGCTGTTGCTACTGCAGGCTTTTCCATTTGATAGTTTTACTGTGGGGTGGGTTTTTTCATGTTATTTTGTCTCAAAATGACAATTTTTACAGAACAGCAGTAATTCTTATTCTAGGAAATCGCCATATTCGTCAGTCTATTTTTGGGATAAGAATGCAAAGAGAAGAACGAGTGCGCACCATGTCGGGTCAACTGAACTCACTATAGGAAGAGTCTGTAAACATAATTCGTATGACACACAAACCGTTTTACTTTATTTTTTGTTCTATTATCTTGTAGTTTTATTTTGGATCCCGATTATACCATGTTGGAGGGTTCACCCTTTCTTAAATTGTTCATAAAATATTTTGATACATAGTTACCACTCTACTCAAACGCTCTTTCGTCAATACATCGTTTTTTTTATTGGTCTACATGTATTCGAGGAAATAGAAACTATTACTCGAAATAGACCTGATTCCAGACAAATTGAAATTGATATTGAATAAACGATTTCTTTGATGGGGTTTTCTTGGAATTATGATGTGGCTTGTTGTCTGAAATCAAAGATTACTGAAAGCGGGTACTTCGTTTGGTTTCAGTTCAATGCAAATCTGTTCCACCGACAACGTCTTTTTTGTTTCAAGTTTTGGATAATGATGAGGTCACTTTTTTCTAACAGATGCTTGCTTCAGATTCTCCCTTGAAAGACATGCTATTGATCTGTTCACAGACTCAATTTTCATGTTTTCCATCTCAATGGGTTTCCTCATCTTCAGCTTCTTATCCTCAGTTATCCACCCACAAAACTTTTTCTTCATTTTCCTTTTTCCAGTGCCGACTAAAATGAGCCAAGCCCTCGCTTACTTGAACTTGTCGGATGGAATTCCAGAAGTTTACCCGATTGAATGCGACAAAAGTTGGGATTCCTACTCGGAAATGTTGATCTACTTTGGATTTTTTGTATTTCTGGGAATCGGGTTGGCAGCTCATTTGTATATTCTCATAAGTATTCTATTCACAAAACGAAAAATATTCAAGGATTCTTCCTTTTTCCAAATATTTGCGATGGATTCTATTGCGGTGAGTTCTCGATTATGTGAGTACCAGTTTCTATGTTTCTTTCAGAGCGTCGTTATCATTTTGGATGAACTTTTCTTCATTCATCTCTTTTTATTCGTTCCACCACTTTGTCGAACCATCTCTCCTTGGTTTTTCCGACCAACTTTCATCCCGAAATACGTATATATTTCCATAAATCATGGAAGATTCATGAAGTCATTGGCTCAAATATTCATGGTTCTCAACAGATTGTCATGTGTTATTCTGACTGCTCCAGGGAAATATGAGATGGTGAGTAGTTCAAACCGAAAGAAAAGTCAATGAAGTGTTCAGCTATGGAAAAAATACGTCTTACCATCTTGTATAGTGATGGCTGTTCTGCCATTCGCGGGGACATTCAATATCTTTATTTCAAGAGTCTTGATAGTTTCAATGCGTGGAGGATTTGCACTTGGTTATGGGAAAACAATCAAATGGGTGAGGAACCTGGGTGCCAGAGATTTTAAAAAGTTTCTGTCAGTTTTCAGGCCTCGATATCTCTGTTCCAATCCAGCGTGCTTATCATTGCCTTATCCGTCACAATCATCTGCACCTCCATCACCCTCTACAAGCTGATTCTCCTACCAGGACGTATAAAATCTGCCGAAAAATCGCTCTGTTTCACGAGCATCTCTATCTCAATAACTTTCGTGATTGCATCATCTACACAGGTATTTCATACCCCATTTCTCAACATTTTCATTTTCAAATTTTCAGTCCCTAATAGCTTACTGCTCAACTTGTAACCTAGATACACTCTACATTTTCCAATCCATTGCCTTTGATACGTTCACAGTTGGGTGAGTTTCAGCTGAAATCTTGAAATCTGATGTTTCGAATATGATTTTCCAGAACTGCTGTGATTATGCTGATGTCGAATAAGAAACTACGTGGATCAATGTTCCAAGCGGTCAAGAGGGTTTCGATTGTTTCAGTGACAGGGAAGATGAACTCGATTTGATAATTATTTATTTATTCAATGTAAGAAATAAATTCGTGAACCATTTATTATTTTAAATTTTCTTCGGTCCCCAGAGACACGGAAGTACTGAATAACGCAGTCTCTTATCAGTTATAATCATGATGACTGCTGAGCTGGAAGTTCAAACTTTTAGTTCCAAAGTGTCATCTGATAACTCACCCAACTGTGAACGTGTCGAATGCCAACAACTGAAGAACGTATAGCAGTGAACCTTGACAAACAGAGCAGAATGCGAAAGCTAGCTGAAGTGAGAATGGAAAATTTAGGGAGCATCTGACAAGGAAAGTCTTTGAAGATGCAGCTTTCAAACAATCCATAAATTTGGCCACTTTCGACTACGAGGAGCACATTTCTGCAGTCAAAACTGGCTAAATGTCTCTGCGAGCCGAGTTATGAGCTCTCAAACTATTCATATGGTTAAGATTTCACATGGAATTCCAAATTGGCAAATAGCATACGCAAAAATGTTCTCATTTTTTTTCTTTAACGTACAGGTGAACCGATGGGGAACACATCTGGAACGTGGCGTATATGCGGCAGATTTGGAATTCCATGTAAAAAGGCATAACAGTTCGAAACGTTTGGGAGCTCTTAACTCGGCTCGCAGAGACATTTAGCAGGTTTTAATGGCAGAAATGGACTCTCCGTAGTGGACAGTACCTATTGCCTATTTATAGATTGTTTGAAAGCTGCGTCTCCAAAGACTCCGATTGTGAAGGGTTTACGAACCTGTGTTGCTCCAACTAGAAGAAAAATTATTGAAATTAGAATACTCGAAAGGAACAACGATTTTTCCACGGATTTTATTCGTCTGGATAACATAAAAAGCTTGTAAACTGTGACAGTGGTGCAGATGACAGTGAATAGTAATGCAGTAAGGATGTAAATTGACTGGAAGAATGAGACCGCTGCCTGAAATTATAATATGAGGATGAATATTATTGTGGAAATTGTCCATACTTGGAAACCGGGCCGAAACCTGCCGACACGGGACGGCGCGTAACTCTGTTCAAGCTGAGTATTATGAGCTGAAAAATATACCAATATGTATATCTCAGCGAGATTTATGTTCGTGAGCTACTACGGGCCGGATGGTTATTCGTCAATGTGCCGCGGGCCGGGAAAAGTTGGAAAAAAAAAACGCGAAAATGGCCAAAAAGCCATTCTAGCCCTGCCCGCGGCGAATAGTCATTCGGCCCGTACTAAGTCACAAAGATAGATCTTATTGAGATCTACATTTTGTTATATTTTCAGCTCATAAAACTCAGTTTGAAGCAAGTTATCCGCCGGCCCGAGTCGGCCCGTTTTGGACCGGTTTGCAAGTATGAACTTGTCTGCTTACCCATTCAACAGTTCTTATATAATTCATAGTAAATCCGCCACGAAAGGGTCCGATGTACACCCTGGAAATTATACAATTCCATGTTCCACCGAACGGAATAACCAAAAGAGAGACCCAAACCATCGGGGTTAGTTTCTTCCACATCTGAACAAAAATATTTTCGTTTTTAATTATACCCACTATCACTAACATGATCGTATCCAGCAGGCATCATAACGCAAGTCATTCTGTTCAACACCATTGCAATTTGAGTTATAGATTTTGCAAATCTTGCATGGTTTATGATGACATACAGAAATTGGAGAAAGACTGAAGGGTTGTAGAAATATGGGCCAATGATAGGGCACAATGGTGGGATGTACATGAAGAGTTGGTTGAAAAATAATGAGAAAATTATCAAGATTGAGCTCTGAAATCAAAAAATTAGGGAAATTCTACCTACTAGAAAAAAGTAGCAAACCTCAATAGAGTCGGTGACGAAAATTTGGAAAAAAGAGCATCTCCTGTAATATTTTCTCTCGGTTATTAGAATTGTTTTGATGATAGAAAGATGCAAAATCAATCCGATTCCTTGATACATTGCAGTTACAATGTATTTTGATACCTCCCAAACTAAATCATATTCTGCTGATTTACAGACAAACGAAATTTCAGAAGAGTTGTAAGTGCTCATGTGTAGGATTTTGAGTAAAGATAAAAAGTTAAGAGTGCATTTTGAGGAAAAAACGAAAATTTGAAGTGGTGATCGAAGATTAATAGCATGTTGTAGTTTGCTGCTCTTCTGATCGTAGTCAATTTACAGAAAATAAGCGTGATTAGTCCCTGAGATAGCTTCGAAATAGAAGAGAACGAGAAGATGATCAGATTTCAAGAGATCAGTTTGAGGGGTAATTTTAGGAGGTTAAGGAATTAAAGTTCTTAGGAGGAAAAACAAAATTACGAGAGGTGCAACCATGGGGTTTACGGTGCAAAGTGTATAATTAAAGTTTATTTTAACATATTTTCATCATTGATTATTTGGAAAATTAATACATCGATATACTCGCCGCTCGAACTTTTGACGGAGAAGCTGTTCGAATTTTCATTGGCTTCCAGGTATATGGGAATACACATGCACGTAATTTACTGTCGGTGATAATCATGATTACTGCTGATCTGTAATTTTCAAGTTTTGAGGTTTTTCGAAGCGTCATAGTACAGCACCGTCCAAAAATATATATATCATATTTTGATTTTTTCAGTTGAAAATGACCAACTTAGACACTGGATTTCGGTGTCACCTGATTGTCCGACAAATTTTATTTTGTATCGGTTGGAGAGAGCAAAAATAGTACATCATTTTTGTAGTTGACCAATATTTTGTAGGGACACTACCATGAAAGTTACCGGTAATCAAAGTGAAAAGCTTTGACAACCTGTAACTTTCAAGATAGTGTCCCTACTGAAAAATGGCCTACTACAAAAATAATGTGCTATTTTTGCTCTGTTCACTTCATACTGAATCGAGTTTATCGGACGATCAAATGACACCGAAATACACAACCAAAGTTGATACACTTTTGAGCGGTACCGTATGTATAACTCACCCAACTGTGAACGTGTCGAATGCCAGCAACTGAAGAATGAATAACATTGAACCTTGACAAACAGAGCAGAATGCGACGGCTAGCTGGAAGCAAAATCAATGAAATAAGATATTATACTTTTTAAGTTAACCTGTGTTCCTGCCACAAGAAGAAACGTGGAAGATATAAAAATACTGGATAAGCACAATGATTTCTCAACAGATTTGACTCGTCCTGGTATAAGTACCAATTTATAAACTGTGACAATAGTACAGAAGACAGTGAAGAATAGAGCAGTCAGGATGTATATGGATTGAAATTTTGAGAGGGCTGCCTAAAACTTTTTGATGCAAGCCTAATGTTTATGTTCTCCAACTTACCCATTCAACCGCTTTAATATAATTCATTGTGAATCCCCCACGAAAAGCTTCCACATATACTCGAGAAATGATACAATTCCAAGTTCCACCAAACGGGAGAATCAGTATTGCAATCCAAACCACAGGTGTTAGTTTCTTCCACATCTGAGAAGAAAAACCACCATTTATTAGCATCAAGACATGTGACTCACACTGTCATATCCAGTAGGAATCATTACGCAAGACATTCGATTCAGTACCATTGCAATTTGAGTTATAGACTTTGCAAATCTTGCAAGATTTACAATCACATACAGAAACTGGAGAAGAAACGAGGGATTGTAGAAATATGGGCTAACGATTGGGCAAAGTGGTGGGACATAGATGAAGAATCGGACGAACAGAGACAAAAAGATCAAAATTGAGCTCTGAAAGGTTAAAAAACATTCATTTCATGTATACAGTACCGCTCAAAACGCTATCAACTTTGCCTGTTTTCAGTGGAAATTAACCAACTTTGATACTGTATTTCGGTGTGACAGGATTGTCCGACGAATTTCATTTTTGGGTTGGACAAAGCAAAAATATCACATCATTTTTTGTAATTGATCATTTCTTTGTAGAGACACTACCATAAAAGTTACAGGCAATCAAACTCATTTCTCCCTGAAACCGACTATTTTCTGTGCATAGAAGCGAAAATTTCGAGATTTTCACTTTGACGACCTGTAACTTTCAAGGTAGTGTCTCTACAAAAAATGGTCAACTACAAAAATAATGTGCTATTTTTGCTCTATTCAGCACAAAAAATTGAGTTTATCGGATAATCAGGTGGCACCCAAATACACTGTCAAATTTAGTAATTTTCCACTGAAAACAACCAAAGTTGACAAAGGCGGTACAGTATGCTTTAAAGGCTTTTGTAACCGTGCTCCTCTAAATTCTTTTAGAACTTGTTTTAAATTTTATTTCTGATTCAGTAGTTGCAAGAATAATATAAAGCAACTAAACACACACTAACCTCAATCGAATCGGTGACGAATACTTGAAAGAATGAGCTCTTCGCATAATATTTTCTCTCGGTTATCAAAATTGTTCGAATGATTGAAAGATGCAATATCAGACCTATTCCTAGGTAAACCACTGTTCCGACATATTTCGAAATTTCCCAGAAGGGATCATATGCCGATTTACAGACAACAGGAATTTCAGAGGAGTTGTAGGGAATCATTTAGAAAAAAGTATTTCGATTCGAACAAGTGAATGTAGATGGTGTATGCGAGCAAGTAGATACTTGGAAAGAGTCGATTGTAATCAAACACCAATAACACGCATGCCAATTTGATTATATGCAGCAGAGTCATGGTTGGTGTTGAAAATAGTTGTGAAATAGAGGAGAATGAGATGATCATTTTGAGGGGTAATTTTAGGTTCAAACCGGTTTGAGTTCTGAGAATTTTCAAAATTGCACGAATTGCAGGCAGCAAAATTATAATGCTGAGATTCTGGGAATGGGGTGTTTGTTCTTGAACAAAGATCAGTTTATGAGGAGCAATTAAATTTCACCTGTAACGACAACCAGAAATTACTATCGTATCCATCAGACAGATCAAATGACAAGAGAATCGCATGAATCAGAGAAAAGTGACGTTAGGAAAACTGAAAATCATTTTTTGAACTACAAATTCAATGAACTCGAATTTAATTACTATTATAGATCTATGTGAAGTATTAGAAGGAAGGAGTATGCTTAATTGAATTCCGGGTGTCAAAGAAGGCGCAGTTCCATAAAAAGAAGCAACAAGTGTTCCTATTTTAATTTCAGATAAAATAAAATAATGGATACCTTGAAAACAGTCGATTATGAGGGTTATGAACTAACATCATCCGAACTCTCGTGAAATTCTGAAATCGATGCAGACGTTAAAAAGAAGATCAAATGTCAGAAGCAGAGCAGTGTGGAATTCCTTTCTTCGACTTCCGTCTTTCGACTTTCGTTCTTTTATCCACTTCCGATTTCCTTCTTCCGACTTCCGTTTGGAAAATTTTACTTCCGTCTTCCTTTTTAGAAAATTTACTTCCGACGTCTGGCTTCCGTCTTCCGTTGAAAAATGTTTTTGGCACTTCCTACTTACGTGTGAAGTCAATTTTCGAATTTTCGACAGAATTTCGGCTGAATTTTGGTGGTTTTTGATGAAACTTTGTATGAAAACAACGCCGAAATTAGTTTTTTTTTCTTTTGATGACTAGAATTTTTTTTCTCAAATTCGTCATTTTCAATATAAACTTCCAACTTCCGACTTCGTTTTTAAAAAAATTTTCTTCCGCACAGCTTGGTATGAAGTTTACATAAAGACATTGCTGTTGTGCCACATGAGACGTACGGTCTGCACTGGAGCCGATTGCCCGAGCTAAAATAAGATTTTACCTACAAGAAAATTCACTCACCTGATAATCATGTCACTTTAGAACTTGTTTCCCTATATAATTTTATCACATTTTTTTCTAGAAAAACTATAAACAAATTGTAATGAATCACTTCTATTTGCCATTAATGTACATAAGAAGTCTAGTTGAAAACGAAACGAATCTAATATCCACTAATTATACTCCGCGAATATTCGAGAGAAACATTTTGGTTATTTGATCTTATCCAGACAACAATCTGAAACAAACCCATAATAATTTGAATGAAGCCTACAATTGTATCAATCGACACGTACATAATCTAACTTCCTATTCATATTCATATCAAGAAACAATTATCTTTTTGAATTGAATTTCATTCTCTCCCTCTCATTTTCGTCATCTGGATATCTCCATGAACAACATTTACTTCGTTTTTTAAACCCACCTGCCACACTGGTTTTTTGGTGTCACATTAAGATATTTATTCTGATTTATTTTTCCTTTTTTATTCTTAAAAAATGACATCTAACTATTCTGGTCCTATGCCATTTGATTGCGATTATTCTTATAATTCTACTCTGGAAATTTTGAAATACCTTGGAACAATTTCGTATCTAGTACCCGGATGTGTATTACATCTTTTTATACTTCGATCAATTTTGGTTACTAGAAGAGATTATTTCAAGAATAGCTCGTTTTTCACTATTTTTGGATTGGATTCTGTTGCGGTGAGTTGGTTTTTTGAAGCACTGTCTGAAAATTTCAGTTTTTTTTTGTTGCAGAGTATTATTTTGATAGTCTGGGATGTATGTTTCGGTCGTCTCATCCTCTACGTCTCCCCATTATGTCCAATAGTTGGACCATACTTTTGGATGCCTTCAATGATTCCAAAAATCTATTACTACGTGCTGATTCATGCAAGATTCGCGAAATCAGTAGCTCAGATAATCATGGTTTTGAATCGAATGACTTGTGTTTTGATGCCGACTTCTTATACTGGAGTGAGTTGGATTTTGAACTTGAGCGAAGAGTTTCGATGAGATTGCAGATTTGGGCAAGACTGACACCTATATCAATTGTTTTGATATTTCTATTGCCTCTTGGAGGTACATGGAATCTATTGTTGTCCCCGAGATATTATTTTGTTCCGTCATATGGAGGATTCGCTGTAATTTATGTTAGAGCAGTTACTTGGGTAAGAAATTTATACTAACTAGGGAAGGCCCCCAAGTCACCGTGGAGCTATAGGGCGTGACCTCTATCATTGGAAAGCTGAAATCATGCTGATTTCAAATATACATTCAGTTTTTGTCCTCGAGACTTGATATTCGAGAAAAATGGGGTCAAAGTTGCGACCCCTAAAAAGTCTGTACTCTCGTGATGTGCGAAAAAAGTAGCAGAGGTGGTCAAGGCACAACAACTTTTTGGTACAATTCCGGCCTGCCACCAAGTTTTTTGAACTTCGTTTTTTTCTTGGAAATGGATTTCGATTTTTTTTCAAAATATTCAAATAGTTTGTTTATTGAACGGCCACACCACTGCCGATATTTTTCACATTTTTTGTGGGAACGGTCTAAACTTTGACCCCATTTTTCTCAAATACCAGGCCTCAAGGGCAACAACTGAATATATATTTGGAATATGGGTGTTTTCAGCTTTCCAATGATATAGGTCACGTCCCATATCTCCATACTAGCTCCATGATATTCCCTAGTCAGTCTCGGTTCATATCATCACTTTATAATGATAATAATAATAACTGATGATTGTGATAGTAGTCATCCTACGAAACCAACGTTATTTTCTTCCAGGCGACTGCCTCCTTGTTCCAATCCATCTACATTCTCACTGCTCTTGGATTTACTGTCATCTGCACTTCCATCACTTTATACAAACTAATTCTCCTCCGAGACCGTGTGAAGTCTGCTGAAAGGTCTCTTTGCTTCACTAACATTTTCATATCGTTCACTTTTCTTCTGGTTGCGGCGACACAGGTTCGGCGACACAACATTGTTGATTACTCAAATAATATTTGTTTTCAGCTTTATTATCTTGTATGCATCCCGTGTAGAACCTCTGACTACCTTTTCGCTGCTCAATTTTTGGCGTTTGATACTTTTACTGTTGGGTAATCAAATCTTGTTTTTTTTTACGTTGAGAATAATAATTATTATTGGTTTCAGGTCAGCTGTGATATTGGTGTTGAACAATAAGCCTCTACGGGAGTCCATATTTCAATCAAGTGGGGACAATGATCGGGTGTTTCGAGTATCAACAAACAATTCTTTCACTCATTGATAA
This sequence comes from Caenorhabditis remanei, assembly GCF_010183535.1. Lineage (NCBI taxonomy): Eukaryota > Metazoa > Nematoda > Chromadorea > Rhabditida > Rhabditidae > Caenorhabditis > Caenorhabditis remanei. Next base: position 13,737,019 of record NC_071329.1, read on the forward strand.
CCAATTTAAATGAAACTTCTTTATTTTCAACTCAGTTAACTTTCAAAACTTCACGTACAGAATCCACAAGTCTTAGCACAGTTCGCAATCATAGTGTTTTTGAACAAGCTGTGGTTACAGTAATCCGTTAGTCCAGTGCACTCGTTCACTCCTTCGCTGTTCACTTTGTCCGCACAAATCGTATATAGTACGTTTTTTTCATCACAGCACATGCCGATTGAGGTTGCGACGTAGCCAGGTGGGCATTCATAGAGGGCAGTGACTTCTGAACTTAATTCTGATTATGGTATTTCACTTAACTAACCTCCTATTTGTGCAAATGCTTCACAATAAGAGAATTGAGCGTTAGTAGAGACGATGATTGAAAGAATTAGAAACAGGAATCCGGTCATTCTCAAAAAAATGATCGAGTGAAAGCTTGTGTTCTCTTTTATAGGCGTATTTTCATTTTTGAAATATGTGGATTAAAGTTCGCTATTTGTTTTTTCTGTTTAGACAGATGTGTGAAAGTCAAAGATTAAAGGAGAGATGAATTGGGCTTATTTGGGTTTTGAAAGGATCGAGCTGCATTTTTACAGTATGAAACTGGCTCCGCGGCATTTCGTAAGTCACGTATGTTTCACAAATACGACGTTTCGCAACCACACCACATTTAAATATTTGAGTCCGTTGAAAATGTTAAGTGTACCAAAGGTCCTGGGAACATATTTGAAAACAATTAAATACAAGAAAAAGTTATCCGACCCGTTTCTGACAAAACTAGGTTAAACTATGCTAGTTGTATGGTTGCAAAAAGTCGTGGTTGCGAAATGTCGCAGTTGCGAAATGTCGTGGAGCCATTTTTGCAGTATGAAAAAGCAAGATCAGCCGCTAACCAAATTTGAGTCAAATGTTAAAAACAAACAGTTTTTCTAAAAACATATCTTCTTGTAAAGGCAACAACGTAAACTGAAATAATGGAGCAGGGTTACGGTAAAACTATTCTGTATTCAGAAGAATTTTCTTATCTTTTCAGAATCAATTGAAAGATAAAACACGTGGCTGTTCTGGTAGCCCCAAATTATTCTAGTTTACTAAGCTCCGCCCCTTTCTCATTATCAGTCCAAATCAATCAATCGACAAAATTAGTTATTCCCAACAACTCTCGTCGAATCGACGCTTCAATTATAAACAGCTTCTAAGCACTTCCCACACAACTGGCCTAAAGTTTGATATTTGTGAGTTTTCAGAAAGGTCTCCTCGACCTCCTTCAAAAGAAATCAACTTTCAGTTCAGCCGAATTTTACTAAAAAATACCATGGCGGTTGGTGTGTTGGTGCTTCTCTACATGGCGATGACCATTTGTTAGTTTGAAAATGAATCAAGAGAGTCAATGTCTGTTTCTTTTCAGTCATGGTCCAAGTTTGTTCAAAGAAGAAGAAAGTAAAAGAAACGGCGAAAGTACGTGGAGACGTTCCATTGTCTGGGTTCGGGACAACTACCACGACAGATGTACACGCTGCTGATGGCGCTGCCGTTCCGAGTTCCCTGATGAAAAAACCAGATGAGGTGAAGCCAGAAAACGGGAAATCGAAAGAAGACGAGGCGAAGGAGGGTGAAAAGAAGGAAGATGAGAAGAAGGAGGATGAGAAGAAGAAGGATTCTAATGAGAAGGAAGATGGAAAGAAGGAAGAAGAAGGGGATGGAGGAAAGAAGAAGAAGAAGGATTCAGATGAGAAGGATAAGAAAGAGGAAGAGGGGAAGAAGGATGATGAGAAGAAGAAAGAAGAGAGTAAGAAGAAGGTTGAGAAGTCGGGGAAGTCAGTGAAGCCGGAGGAGAAGAAAGAGGAGAATGTGGAGAAGAAAGAAGAAGAAAAAGAGAAGAAGGAGGAATCAAAGAAGGAGAAAAAGCCGGAAAAGGTGGAGGAGAAGGGAGCGAATGTCCCAAAAACAATTCCGCTGACGAAGAAAGAAGAAGCAATTGCTGCAGGTCTGAAGGTCGATAAGAAGGCTTATCAGACAATGAATGATGTCGAAAGCGATTGGGATTCCATTAAGAAGGTTTGTTATCTAGAAGGGAATTCTAGAAAATCTTATATTTTCAGAAGAAGACAAAGGGAACAAAAGAAGAAGAGCCGGACAAGAAGGATGAGAAAAAAGAAGAGAAGAAGGAAGGAGAAGGAGAGAAGAAGGAGGAAAAGAAGGACGAGTAACCCTCTCGCTTTGCCAATCAAGATTAATTTTTTGAGAAGTTTCGATTCCTGCTTTACAGGAATTCGTGTATTTTCCTTGCCATTTTTCTTTGATAAGAATGAAGATTTTTGTGTTGAAAATTGTGTTTTCGAGGGGTATTGGAGGGAAATTGGCACAATGAGAAACAAGTACAGTACCGTGCAGCAAGATATACAGTTTGATATTTTTCAGTTATAATTGTCCAACTTCAAAAATTGAATCAATTTTTTTTCGAAATTTTTTCAATTTTTCATCGAAAATTCGAACAATTCTGATCATTTTTCAGATTTTCCTGTAATTCTGAATGATAATTGAAAATTTGACTTTTTCGCGAAAAAAAAATCAAAAATTCGAATTTGAACTTTGGCGCCAAGTACCTGACCCTTGACAAGTATGGTACGTAGCATCACATTACAGAATCTCTCACTTCGCAAAAGCTTGTAGAAATAGAGAACCTCAATCGGGAGAATGCAGAACGATTGGAAGATATTGCTGATCTGAAAGCGAAACTGAAAAATTCCGATGATGTAAATTATGTAAATAGCAAATTTGATAAACAGACACGTAAGTAATGAATATCTTCGAGTTTTATGCTGAAAAACTGTCATTTACCTTGAATTTCGCTTTGTTATGTTTAAAATTTGTTCTTTTGTGTGAAAAACAGTGTGCACCTTTAATTATTCAAATGAGAGACTGTCTGCGTCTCTCATTGCGCCGCACTCTCTCTCTTCGTATCCAAAAAGTTTGTGTTTTGATTCCTTTTCGTAATTTCTTCGATGAAAACTTGATTTGAAGAAATCAATTGATATTTTAAACGTTTTTTTTCTTTATTTACAGCAAATGCAGAACCGCCGAGCCCTCCAGATTTCGAGATGCACGAAGAAAGGAATTCCGAACGAAATGATGACGCAAACGATGCCGAGATGAATGGGTTGATAGAAGAAAACGTTCCAGCGAAACGTTTGTTCTCTGAAATCCAATTGCATCACTAATTTTCCTTTTTTTCAGAAAATCTCGAACTCGATGATTTCGAGAAGCTCAAAAAGGAGAATGCAGAAAATGTGTCTATTATTAACACTCTTCGGAAACAATTTCTGGATGATAGTCATCAGTTCGAGGAGGAAATTCAGTCTCATCAGGACGAGATTGAGCAGCTCAAGAGCCAGTTGGAGGGTGTTGGTGAGTACTGCGAGCAACAGTCGGAAATGATAATTCTTGAAAATTTATTTTATTTTTTGAATTCTTAGCTTCTTTTCAAAGAAAAAGACAGGAGAGCTTGTGCATTTAGGTACTTAGTTTGCGAAAATCGTTAAAAATCGGTTGAATTGGGTCAAAAACCGGATTTCCAGAGTTTGCCAAAGTCAAATTCTGTCTCTAAAACGCCAAAGGTACGCTAGACACTCAATTATTTTTTTTTAATTGAATCCTGGCGTGCCTTTGACGCGTTTTCTGGTGAAATAACATTGAAACTTTGACGGACCAAAAATTTATTTCTAGCGTTACATCTAGCATTGTATGTGTTTCACTTTCAATGAAATGCATTTTTCAGATTCGTTGAAACAAGAGCTGCGTGAGTGTAAAACAAAACTGCAGCAGCAAACCGACGAAATGGAACGAATTTTAAAGGAAAGTGAACAATTGAAAGAAGAAAACGAGATGAATGTTCGAACAGTTCTGAATATGCAAAACAAGTTGAAAGAAGCGGAAGTCAATATTGAGAGGCTGACGTTGGATATTATTGAGCTGGGTGAGTTTCTAGATGTCTTTCTATGTGATACATATAAAATCTTGCTGTCAAACAGTTCGAATTCGTTCCTATTCCGTTCTGAATTATTGAGAAGACACATAATTTTCAATAAAATTTCGTGTTTCTCTTCTTTGTTTTCGATATAAATTGAAAAAAAACAACGAAATTTTGTTGAAAAATGCGAGGAATTGAGAAATAATTTTGTCCGAGAGGACTACACGGTGGAGAAAATTCGCGTGGGAAAACTCTTCCACGAAGGCTCCTTTTGAGCCGGGAAAACGGGAATTTAGAGTGTTTAGAGCGATTTTTAGCGTATGCTTCTATTATAAAAGTTGCTCAGAATTTTTTGAAATATCAAAATCTGAAATAAAAAATAAGACTTCAGTCCTCCTTTAAGTTATAATGAAAGTTCATTTTCAGAGCAACCAACACAACAAAAGAAAGCCGATTCTGAGAAGCTCGAGACATTATCCGGCACCATTCAAGATCTTCAAACGCAGTTAAAGGAGTAAAGGAGCAAGAAGGTGTCATCGCAGAGTTGAGAGAGAAGATTGCTGTTCAAGGTGAATTAGAGAATCTGAAAGACATATAATCTATTATTTCCAGAAGAACTTGCCGCGCAAGCGAAGGTCGATTTCGAAAAAGTTAAAAGAGAGCGTGCAGAGTACTCTGTTCAAACAATTTGTGATCTTGAAAACGAGTTGAGAACGAAGGATGAGGAACACGCAGCCTGCCACCGGGAGATGACGAATGGTATGAAGAGGATGATTCCGACGATGATGATTATTACGAGGAATTAATGGAGGGAGATATTGATGAATGGGATCGGTGGCCAATGTATTAATGACTTTAACAAAAATTTGTCTCCGGATAATATATTTCTCAATTATTCTCATTAAAACAACGATCGTCGTTAAATATATCGAAAAATTACTTAAAAATCGGCATTCTTCGTTTTAGCGTTGCTTAGCAAAATGCCTCCCTTTTTGAAACTTTTTCATAATTTTCTTTTCGCTTTTATTGAATCGTTTTGTCTCCTCCTTCTCTCAATACTCTCAAATAATGTATCTATTTCCAGGAATGCGTCTTCAAGTGCTCTTGATCGGCGATTGCTCAGTTTTAATGCGGTTAGTTGAAGAAATACTCTATATACTTCTCCGCCTGAATTTTCAGATTCGCCGCAAGTCCCGGACAACATCGGCAGAATGTGACGACAAAGAAGCGGATCGTAAGTTCACTGGGAATTAACCGATTTTTGAGATTTTTCGTTAAAAATTAGTCTTAAACGCAAATTTTTTTATCTGGAGAGAGTCTACTGCTGACGAGACCGCGCTCTCAATCCAGAATTTTAAATATTTTCTTGTCCAGTAGAAAGCGGTCGAAACAAGGATAAAAAATTGAAAGTTACCGAAAACTTGGAAAAAAAGAAATTTCACGTGGCAAAAAAACGTGAAATTTGCTAAATTTTATAGAAAAAAATAAAATTTTTCACGTTCGCGTGAACTCAAGGGCGGTTTTGTTTTCGCATCTTTACCACGTCATCCAATGAGTTAAACTTCAATTGTGAATCACCTTTTTCTTTTAGTTTCACAAAATAGTTTTCCTCTTTTTTTCCTTGTCTACCATCTCCGTCCTCTACATTTCGTTGACTCACCCAGGTAAGAAAATGAGAGAAATCGGTGGGAAACGGGTGAAAAATAAGATGTTGCCATGTCAATCTCAGAGTATAGGGATACGGTAGTTCTATGCTTATGGTATTGTATATCATCTTTTCATTCGAAACACAACCTTAAAGTCCTGTGATCTAGATTCTCTGTCTAGTTGTTAATAATCCAAACATTCCTCAAATTAGTTCAATCCGTTTTCCCTCTTACATGGTTGATACCTCTAGGGGTCTCAGTAAAAATAATTATTGAGAATTCGACTCCGCCCCTTTTGATCTACTAAATATATCGATAGAAAATGAAAAAGAAATTTTCGAAACACGCTTTTTTCGCAACCAGAATTGGCTCAAAGTGGGCTGAAATCTTACAATTCTGCATTTATCTGAAAATTTTGTTGAAAGTATCATTTTTATTTGAAACTTCCATGTAAAGTGTGGCTCTCCGTGAAGGGTACGCTCCAATGACCCTTCAGTTAGCTCAACCTTTATCCGTATCCTCGGACTTAGGGTTACGGTAGGATAAGAGATGAATATAAAATGGTTGGTTGGTAGATATATAGGATTATTATGAATGAGTAAATATCGAGTAGAGTAACTCTAGTGAGATCCCGAACTACGGTGGTACTGTAGTTCGGGAAAGCCAACAGGGATGTGCGGAACGGAAATCGGAAATTCCGAAATTTCCGACTTGTTTCGGAAATGTTTTCGGTTTTTCTGAACATTCGGTAATTTTCGATTTCTGAGAAATTTTTCGGAAAACTTTTTTCCGAAATTTCATTCATTCTCATGATGATAAAAATTGGAATTTTCGCTGAATCAAAAACGTCACACCTTAGTCAAAATTTACAAAATTTTTAGTTTTTACTGCATATTTATTGACTTTGACAATGAAAAAATTGAGAAACCGAATTTCCGAAATTTCCAGAATTTCCAAAAAGAATAATTCGGAAAATTACCGAAATTACCGAAATATCCGAAATTTTTATTTCCGCACATCCCTGGAAGAGTCATCCCTAGAAGTGTGAGAAATCGGGTCAGTTTGAGCGAATTTTGATTGACTTTGAGTAGAAAAATAACGATGTTCAATAATTTAATCGGGATTGCCAATTTTGAGTCATTATCAGCAAGTTTTGACTAATTTCCAGTGAGATTGACTCAATTTTCAGTCCCGGTTAGATGCGATTTAAATGCGATTCGTGACCATTTTCAGATATTTATACCCAATTTTGAAAAACGTAACTTTGTATTTTCTAGGTCTGAATTTAGTTATTTTTGACACACAATAGAACAGTTTCAACTTTTTTGGCTCATTGTGTTGAATATTTTCATTTGATTACACACTCTATTATTGACTTCAACGAGTCAACTCGAAAAATACGAATTCTCGGAAATTTCAGTGAAAAATAATAATGGACATTTTAAGGGACCAGCTCAAAAATCACTTTATTTTCCACTGAAATGAGACAATTTGAGGGTGAAATTACTTTTGCGATGTGTAAATCTGTAGTGAGTGCCCGTATAAAAAAGTTGTCAACTACAAAAATGAATCTTTACTTTTGATCTCTGTGATTTATACACAATTTATTTTGTGGAACAATCAGTGATACCGTAACACACTCTCAAATTGACCATTTTCAACTAAAAAATGCGAATGTCGCATTCTAAATGGCCAGTACTGTATCACGAATGGAATCTCAGTTACGAACTTTTCTTCAACTGATGAAATATTTCATTTGTATATTTTTTCAGTTGAAAACTTTTTGTATCTCTTCTTGGAATCATGTTATACTGCGTTGAACATATACTACTGGAATATTTTCTCAAAATTCCATCTCTAACACAACTTCTGTAATGTTCCGCAACAATGCTACTCACCGGTTATTAAGCCGTCATTGGGATTTTTGCGGTTCTCGAAAGTTTGAATTCCCACCAAAATTTACATTTTCTGGAAGTTTTCGGAAGATTTGAATTCCTCCCTCTCTGGAAGTTTCCGAAAGTTTCTAGAAAATTCTGGAAAAATCTAGAAACTTCAGGATGCTCTGTAAACCTCCGGAATTTTCTCGAATTTTCTGGAAGGCTCCGGAGAAGGTTGGAAATTTCTATGAATTTCTAGAACTTTCTGAATGTTTCCAGATGTATTTGGAAGTTTCTAGAAGTTTCTGAGACATTTTGGAAACTTCTGGAAATTTCGGAATACTGCGGCCAAACGGGCTCTAATTTTTTTTGGAGTTCTGTCTTAAGGTGCCAAGGGTGGTACTGCCAAAGTATGTGTTCAGTACTTTCAGTTTGAACCTCTTTTCCTAATTTTCGGGTTACTGTACCTACAGTACCCCTTTAGGGTTATGGTAGCGTAATCCTACAGTAACCGGCCTAATTTTTTTGGGTGTCATACTGAGGGGTCGAGGTTGTTATCACCCCACTTTGGTCTCCCTTCGTTCTGTGTGGAACCCTTTTTCATTTTTTGGGTTACGGTAGCTACAGTAATCCTACACTGATCTGGTTTTTTTGAAATTATCCGAAAATGTAGAGTAAAAGTGCTTAATTTATCATACATATTCACATTTTGATTGCATTTTGAATTTTTAATCGAAAACTGTATTTTTTCAAAAAAATTCAAAATTTCAATTTTTTGCAAAAAATGTTTCAAAACGGGCCGGGCCGGCCGTGCTGGGCCGAGAATTATCTCGGTTAAAGTGAAAAAAGAATTTTCTCGTGAGTTGACACACTACTCCAAAACATATGAAAACTCACGTGTAGATAATACGTAATACACTGAAAAAATGATGAAAGTCAGTATGAACATTATCACGTCATTTGAATAAGTGATAAAATCTAAGGTAATCATTTTGAATACAAAACGGAATACGGTCAAAAGTAGATATTGACTTCTTTTGTCATAAGGATAGACAGAAATTAACAATAAAAACTTTATCCCATCGACATCCGATTTTTTAGACAATGGGATCGTCGTGGTCAAGAAAGAAACCCGTGCAAAGAACGGTAGACATCGAAACGGAAAAGAAACGAGTCACAACAAATGAGCGAGGTTCACAATACAACGTGACAGCTGGAGGGAACGTATATTTTTTGGGCAACTCACCCAACTTCTCGACGAGCCCAGAATTCAAGAAGAGAGTGAGTGTTCGTTATCAAAGAATCAACATGTTCAGAACTCTTTTGTAATTGAAAACATGAGAAATTAGTGGGCTCAAAGACATAGAGCACAAAATCAGGGGCCTAGGAGTCTGTCTCTGAATTTGTCAATTAGTTAAGTATCTGTATGGCTGATTACATCATCAATTTTAGCCCTGCCCGCTGGAAGATGTAGAGCACTCGACGGATTCACCACAACCCAAAGTGAGGTTTAAATTGTTGTATTCCACTAAAAGAACCAGTTTAAGAGAAGACGATTCGAAGCGAGTGAGAAGAGAGGAAATGGAGTTCCGGACGACTTTCACCCACGAACTGTAAGTAGATTCATTCACTCTCAGAAAGTCTTGAGAAGAATGCGGCGACAACTTTTTGTGAATGTTTGCGCTTTTAATTCGATCTTGATTGAAAATTCTCTATTTAAAAAATAATCATTAGGTAAAGCGCGATAGGAGAGCGGTAAGCTATCTGCCGACCGCTGCCAGGCAAAAGAAGCACGTCTGTGGGCGGCCTACCAGTAAGCTATTGTCGAAATAAAAAAGTTCCGACATTTTTTTTCACGTCAGAATGCAGACACAGTAGTAATTTTGTACTGAGTCTGCATTTTGTCGTAAGAAAAAATGTCGGAACTTTTTTATTTTGATAATACCAGCGCACGATTTTTCAATTTTTAACAGCGGTTCCCTTCTATTCTAGGTCTTATTTTAGAATATTCCCTCTAAATATTACATAATTCCAGCAGATTTTCTGCTATTCTTCGCTCCTTGGGCCCTTTTGGAATATCTGATTTAAGAAGAGGGGCCGAAATAACCTAAAACTTCCATTCCATCGTTCTCTCTTCCCTTTTTTCAACCATTTAGGCACTTTCTCCACTCTCGATCATTTCTTACGTTTTTCACCATGTTGTTCTGTCAATACTGTAGAAACTCAAAATAGCTCAAAATGCAGTACTAATAGATACGAATAAAACGAAAAAATTAAGTTGAAGTTACTGTTTTTTGGCAAATTGTTCTATTAGTACACAAAAAGAGCTAATTTAGTGATCAAAGTACTCCTCTGACTATTCCTGAACGTGAACTACGGCAGAATTAACAAAGTTCCAGTGAAAAATGTGCACCATCCACTCTTTTTTGACTCGAAAATGATAAACGTGACTGAATTTCCGTTTTTATTGGCTCCAGTTAAATATTTTGAGACAAACGTTCGAAATGTTATGCAAGACTGATAAAATTAAACGTTTTCCGAATTTTTTTCAGAAAAAATGAGAAAGTATTTCGAGATTTAGCTAAATTCTCTCAAAACAAAAGATTTAACCTTTTTTTTTACTTAGATAATTTTTTTGAAAAAAGTCGGATTGCGAACGATAAGTCAGAGTTTTCGGCGAAATTAAAAGAGTGTTCGACTGAACATGCCAATTTTAGCAGATGGCATCAGAAATGGATGAATTGATTGAAATTGGTCAAAGTAAATAGTCAGAAATTGTTATCGAAAATCATGTATTATGCGGTTTTGTCAATCACTCGCCTCTGATTGTTTCCAATTCTTCGAAATCTAACTTACCTTACTTACCGATTCACCTGAAAACGGATTGAGCTTTCGATTAGAACTAGAAACAACCAGATTGGTAGCAGCGCACAGTTACCGATATTGAATTTTCTCAATTTTTGCTGCGCGCAGCTATTTTCCTCTAAAATAGTTTTTTTAAAGGGAGCGAATGTTCCAAAAACAATCCCGCTGACGAAGAAAGAAGAAGCGATTGCTGCAGGTCTGAAGGTCGATAGGAAGGCTTATCAGACAATGAATGATGTCGAAAGCGATTGGAATTCCATTAAGAAGGTTTGTTATCTAGGAACCAGGGAATTCTAGAAAATCTTTTATTTTCAGAAGAAGACAAAGGGAACAAAAGAAGAAGAGCCGGACAAGAAGGATGAGAAAAAAGAAGAGAAGAAGGAAGGAGAAGGAGAGAAGAAGGAGGAAAAGAAGGACGAGTAACCCTCTCGCTTTGCCAATCAAGATTAATTTTTTGAGAAGTTTCGATTCCTGCTTTACAGGAATTCGTGTATTTTCTTTGCCATTTTTCTTTGATAAGAATGAAGATTTTTGTATTGAAAATTGTGATTTCGAGGGGTATTGGAGGGAAATTGGCACAATGAGAAACAAGTACAGTACCGTGAAGCAAGATATACAGTTTGACATTTTTCAGTTATAATTGTCCAACTTTGAGAAGGTATTTCGGTGTCACCTGATTGTCCCACAAAGCAAGTTATGTATAAATCGTACAAAACAAAGGTAGAGCTTTATTTTTGTAGTTGACAACTTTTTTGTACGGACACTCCCTAGAGAGTTATGCTCCTTTTAAGGGAACAGCTCAATAAACACTATGAGCTGAAATTAGTCAATTTGAAGGAGAAATTACTTTGTCGATATGTAACTTGCTAAGGAGTGATCGTACAAAAAAGAGCCATAAACAATCGATATTGTGATACCATCAGGAAGCCCGTCTCACACTCACAAAGTTGGCCATTTTCAACTAAATACGGTACTGTAGATTCTGACACTGTTTTGTTTTCGAAGGACTGAATATTCCGACTGAATCTTTATTCTTTAAACAAGTCTAATAATCTACACAGAAGACGAAATTACTTGCAATATCCGCAAGTCTTTGGGCATTGAGTCTTCATTGTTTCCTTGTAGAGACTGTTGTTACAGAGGTTCTGGTTGGCTGCGCACTCGGAGCGGCCGGTATTTGGGTTGGTCAAGTCAACGCATGAAGATGATGGAGTGCCTGGAAACGGAAAGATAATTTTCAGTTTGATACGGTAGGAACTAACAGAATCCGCAAGTCTTTGGGCATTGAACAGTCATCAAACTTTTGTAGGCACTGTTGTTACAGTAGCTCTTCAACCCTGGACACTCGTTGACTCCGTTGGCATTTGTCTTGTCAGCGCAGGTAGATGCTGATGATGTTACTTGAGAAGATGAACAGCATTCACCGTTGCTTATAACGGTGTAACCGGTTGGACAGAGTCCTCCGATGGCTGCTGAAATAATTGAATGGGAATAAAAAATACTGGATAGACTGAATAACTTACGTCCAAGAGTTTGAGCTCTACAAGTTGTCTGTTGAGCCACGATAGCGGTGGAAAGAGCAGCGAAGAGGGTCAAGAACTTGTACATATTCAATCAGGGAAGGTGAAGTATATGCCTCTCGATTGAACTGTTTCGCTTTTATAGGTCGGTTACTGTAACCAATTTGGGAGTTCGTCGGCAGTACCGAGCGGCACAAAACAGCTAATTAAACAAGACAATGCACGGGTTTCTCACCATTTTTCAGTTTTTCGATCTTTAATTGATGTCATCACCGATGTTTGATGAAATGGAAAGAAGAGGTTTGTTTGGACAGGCGGTGAACCAAATAGGGCGAACTTGGGAGGTTTGATTTTTTGAGAGTTGCGAGGGGGAAACCTCTCTAAAGTCTGAAATGCATCAAATCTCATATAAACACTTTTGCAACAATGTTGAAAACAAGAGCATAATAGTTTCAATGAATGATATTTTTAGTTGTAAAAATCTGATGATCCAATGTTTTGTTTTCCTGGAAATGTCCTATAAAAGAAAATGAATTCGACTGAAAAGGCATGTTCTTCATCCCTTGTGTTGAATAATGTACACTCTTCTGGCTTTCTTAGCTTTCCTTTCTGTGTCTGCTTTGGCTCAAATGCCGGGGTTCCCGGACCGATTTGGCCCCCAAACCTCCCAAACAACCTGTCGTGGTAGAACAATTGGAAGTTAGTTTTAAAAATTGAAGTGCCTTTTTTTCGAACCACTTTTTTCAATTTTAGGATCTATTAACAACGTGTGTCCACCGGGGCATACCGTCATCTCGAATGGTGAGTGCTGTCCCAGCCAACAAGTCAATTCAACTGGAACTACTTGTGTTGATAAGAGAAGTGCCAACGGAGTCAATGAGTGTCTTGGATGGAGAACTTATTGCGACAACATCTTTTACAAGAACTTTATGACTGAAAACTGTCCACAAACTTGTGGATTCTGTAAGTTATTCAACTGTTTTTCGGTTCTACTCATTCCCACGTCTATAGGCAACACAGCTACAATGAGACCAGGAGTTTCTTCTACTATCCGCCCTGGAATGACAACTACCCGTCCATGGACTAACAACTGTACTGATAAACTTGCCACCGGTGGATTCAATGAGTGCCTTGGATGGAGAAGCTATTGTAACAACATGTTCTACAAGGAATTCATGACTCACAACTGCGCTCAAACCTGTGGATTGTGTAAGCTTTGATTGCCAAGAGCACTATGACTCATTCTCTATTTGCAGGTGCATCTACCATGCGACCAGGAGTCACTTCCACTCTCCGCCCCGGAATGACAACTACCCGTCCATGGACCTCACCAAACAACTGTACTGATAGACCAAATGCCAATGGAATCAATGCTTGCCCAGGATGGAGAGCTTACTGTAACAACTTGTTCTACAAGGACTTTATGACTGACAACTGCCCACAAACTTGCGGATTTTGTAAGTTTTCATTCGATATGCTGACTTCTATATTTTTCTTCTTTCAGGTATTCCATCCACTGGATCTTATCCTACCCTCCGCCCAGGAATGTCATCAACAATCCGCCCAGGATCCTGTATCGATAGCCGTTCTGATTGCGCACTCAACAGAAATCTTTGCAATAACAATTCATTCAGAGAGCAAATGAGAATCCAATGCCCAAGAACTTGTGGATTCTGCCAATAATTTTCATTCACTCTCCCATTTGGCGTAGATCGCTAGAATCTGTATATTGACAAATGTCTCAAAAATAAATAATCCTTCGTGCAATCAATTTTTATGTTCTGAATTTTTAACGTGACCCTTGAGGCATTTTATAACTGTAAATTCCAACACTGCGTCTATCATTTTCTCCTTGAATTTATCCATCAAAATGATAGAAACTCAGCGAAATGAGGCGCCAGAAATCACAGAAGAAGAACCAATTAACATACTCGACGAGATATCGTTTTGGCTGGAAGAGAAAGCGATATTCATGTTGTATCTACCGGAATATATTAATGAAACGTTGGTTTCAATTCACTAGATCTTGGTTTCGATGTTTCAATTTTCAGCCAAATTCGTCGAATGGCATTTCATAACGTGATTGTTGTCATTCTGAGTTTTGCAGCATTTATTCTGAGTCTTCTTGTTTTGTCTCAAGGTTGGGATTCTTTCAAGAATAAAGATTCTAATTTTTTAATTTCAGATATTGAAGATTCAACAAAATACAATTCTGTTCAAATATATTGAGATCGAGGCAACTACAACATGGAGTCTCTGCTACAGTAACCCTTTTAAAACTGTTTTTTTTTCGTTTTGTTATTTCTAGTGATAAAAATTTTCAAATTTAAAAGAATTCTAGTCTTCAATGCCTTTTTCGTCGGTTTCTCACTCTCTCATACGCTATATTCTAATCCCTGTCGATACACTATTGACAGCCAGACATCTCCCGGGTCGATATTCTATCTCTCTCGTTTCTCTAATGTCTCTCTTCCTTCATTATCCATAACTTATTCGGTCAGTACGCAGCGTACGAGTACATCAGTGGGCGTGTCGAAGAATGAGGAAGGAACACGGTCCATTCTTCTCCTTCATTTTTTGTCAGGCGTTGTACGGACGCCCCCTAGCAAGTTAATACCGGCAAAGTAATTTCTCCCTCGAATTGTCCCATTTCAGTGCAAAATAGAGAAATAGAGTGATTTTTGGGCTGCCCCCTTAAAAGGACTAATAATAACTCTCTAGGGAGTGTCCGTAGAAGAAACTGTAGTTGTTACATAAAAGTTACTGAATCGCTTTTTTGGACGCTTCAAGTATTTTTTCTCATTCCTCACTTCATCTTTGACAGTTTATGCATTTTCAGCGATGAAATCCTCTGTGAAAGCGATTCATGAAGAGAAGAAAAGAAGAAATATGAAAAGACGCAAGAGAGGCGCCCGCAAGAAGCAGCAGCGCAAATTTGTATCGCTTCCAGAAATTCTGAAAAATGATGGTCAAACTGAGACAACGAATCGGGAACAATGGCCAGTGGCTGTGGTCACTGGGCCAATCTACAACAATGGGAGCATTGAGGAGGAACTGGAGGAGTATTTTCAGGGAAAGGAGAACATTGAGGTTAACGGAAAAGAAGACGATAAGGAAAACGTGCAAGTGAACAAAAACAATGAAAAAGATTGCGAAGAGAAGAAATTATTTGGAACTCAAAAAAAGATTAATTAAATCTAAGAATTACAGGTATTTTTATAAGATTGAATTGGAAACAAACGGCTTTATTTTTGATGTTGAAGTTATTTGGAAACGTTTTATGTACATCAGAACCAACATTTTTCAGGATTCATCTCCCAGTCGCCCGATGTCTACAACCCGATTCTCAAAGATTATCAACATCCGGTCTTCAGTATTTCATTGTTTTCCGTCTGACCCCAGCAAACAACTTCATTACAAAAATAACACCACAATTATCCTACATTGTTTATTAGTTCTAGATATAGATTAATACATAGTTAGTTACAGTAATCCTGCTCACTTGACAATACAACTAGGCATAGTATTAGTTTAGAGTAGCTATTGTAGATTTGATGATTTCCAATAAGTATCTCCTTTACTTTTTCCCTGTTAAATGATTTTCTTTCCTTACACAATTTCATAATTTTTTATTGATACCTTTTTTTGATTGTATTTGTATCATCATTCTTTTATCTATTTTAGAATCTCTGAATAAACTTATTTCTAGTTCTTTTTGCCTAGCTGTCAATTATCAATGTACTATCAACATGTAGATTATTGCACGAAGGATTATTTATTTTTAAAGACATTTGTCAATATACAGATTCTAGCGATCTACGCCAAATGGGAGAGTGAAAGCAACTTATTGGCAGAATCCACAAGTTCTTGGGCATTGGATTCTCATTTGCTCTCTGAATGAATAGTTGTTACAGAGATTTCTGTTGGATGGGCAATCAGAACGGCTATCGATACAGGATCCTGGGCGAGATGTCATTCCCGGGCGAACTGTTGATGACATTCCTGGACGGAGGGTAGAGGAAGATCCAGAAAATGGAGTGCCTGGAAATGAGTACATTGTCGTTTTGTTCTAGAAATAAATGTTATAACTAACAAAATCCGCAAGTTTGTGGGCAGTTCTCGGTCATGAAATCCTTATAGAAGATATCGTTACAGTAGGATCTCCAGACAGCACAAGCGTTGCTTCCACTTGCATTCAATTTATCGGTACAAGTGTTTGATAGAGTTACTGAACGGCTAGTAGAAGTGAGTGTTCCTCGGCGAGTAGTAGAAGTAAGACCTGGACGCATTGTGGAAGAAGAACCTGGAATCGGAAGAGTTAGAAATCAGATGAATACAATCAGAAAACTCACAGAATCCACAGGTGCGAGCGCAGTTTTCAGTCATGAACTCTCTGTAAGACACGTTTCTGCAGAATCTTCTCCATCCAAGGCACTCATTGAATCCACCGGTGGCAAGTTTATCAGTACAGTTGTTAGTCCATGGACGGGTAGTTGTCATTCCAGGACGAATAGTGGAAGAAACTCCTGGTCTCATGGTAGCTGTGTTACCTATAGATATGGGATTGTGAATATACAAAACCAATTGAAAAACTTACAGAATCCACAAGTTTTTGGGCAGTTTTCAGTCATAAAGTTTTTGTAAAAGATGTTGTCGCAATAAGTTCTCCATCCAAGACACTCGTTTACTCCGTTGGCATTTCTCTTATCAACACAAGTAGTTCCAGTTGAATTGACTTGTTGGCTGGGACAGCATTCACCATTTGAGACGACGGTATAGCCAGTTGGGCACATGTTGTTGTTAGATCCTGAAATAAGAATAAATTGATATGAAAGTAATTTCAGATTTTAAACTCACTTCTAATAGTTCTCACTCTGCAGGTAGTCTGCTGAGATGGAAAGCCAAGATGATCGGGAGACCCTGGCATCTGAGCCAACGCTGGGACCAAAACGACAGCCAAGAGAGCCAGGAGAGTGTACATTATTCAACACTAGGGATGAAGAACATGCCTTTCCACACAATTTGATATGCTTTTATAGTATTATTAAGCAAAACAATTTTAACTGAGCAGATCAACTACAACTTAAAACATCGGTGGGATCATTGAAACTTTGCGAAAACTACACGTTCTTGTTTTCAACATTGTTGCAAAAGTGTTGTTAGAACTTCCAAAAAACTGTTTTAATCTAGACAGCTCTGTTGTATTAACATCAAATATGGTCGAGTTGTGGATATTGTTCTTTCTAAATATATAACTAAACAAAATTGCTTAATGAGTTCTTCTTGGTTTAGCAGCTATTCAAATATTAAAGTTCTCCTCAATTGTCGAACATTTTCTATGACATCAACGGGAAAAAGCTAGAGTGAGCAAAATTTTTTATAAGTGTGATAATTATGATAATCTTTTCCTTACAATTAGTCCTTTTTTTGAGTTGCTCTACATGGTTCAAGAACTGGTGAAGTTAAATATGAAAGATTTAAGAAGAATAATGTTTGGGATTTTTGAGGTAATCTTCAACCGATGGGTCTAGCAATAAATACCGAGCACCGTCACAGTATTTATTCCGGCACACTTCATTCGTTTAGATTTTATTAAAGTTATGTGTTCTGCATTACTACTTTGAACTAATCAGCGTTTTAAACTCCGTTCAAGTTGAATAACTTGTTTAATAATTCATCCTTGTTTTCTGAAAGTTTTGATTCGACGATATACATATCAACTTCAAAAAAACGGAGAAGCTGTTCTAGTTCTCAAAAATATATACATTTTTTCAAATACATCTTTCAAAACTGACAATTTCCGGACACTCAGACTCTGGTACTGCCAACTGTGTTGTAAGTATGTCGAATGCGAGATTGGCTACTTACCGTAAATACTGTATTATAACGGCACCTGTAATAGAACGGCACCTGTATTATAACGGCACCCCATTTATACTCAGAATTCATGAATGTGATCATCCCGGTGTCTTTTTTTGGTTTTGATTAGAAGCAGCGTGATTAGTAACTTCTTGATCAGCCGATAGAACTCCCAAAAAAAGTTTTTCCGGTAAATTTTAATAAGTTTCTGAAACCACAAAATTTCTCTGGGAGCCGGTTGAAAAATATAACGGCATGCCGTTATAATACAGTATTTACGGTAACTTTCTACATAATTGTAGATTAGGGATTTGTTTTTAAGAAGATTCTTTTTTCAATGTGCTGTCAACATGTAGATTATTGCATTAATGTTTATTTATTTTTGAGACATTTGTCAATATACAGATTCAAGCGATCTACGTCAAATAGGATAGTGAGAGTAAATTATTGGCAGAATCCACAAGTTCTCGGGCATTGGATTCTCATTTGCTCTCTGAATGAATAGTTGTTACAGAGATTTCTGTTGGATGGGCAATCAGAACGGATATCGATACAGGATCCTGGGCGAGATGTCATTCCCGGGCGGAATGTTGATGACATTCCTGGACGGAGGGTAGAGGAAGATCCAGCGAATGGAGTGCCTGGAAATGAGTACATTGCCCTATTGCTCTCGAAATAAATGTTAAAACTAACAAAATCCGCAAGTTTGTGGGCAGTTCTCAGTCATGAAATCCTTATAGAAGATATCGTTACAGTAGGATCTCCAAACAGCACAAGCGTTGCTTCCACTTGCATTCAATTTATCGGTACAAGTGTTGGAAGGAGTAATTGACCAGCTAGTAGAAGTGAGTGTTCCTCGGCGAGTAGTAGAAGTAAGACCTGGACGCATTGTGGAAGAAGAACCTGGAATCGGAAGAGTTAGAAATCAGATGAATACAATCAGAAAACTCACAGAATCCACAGGTGCGAGCGCAGTTTTCAGTCATGAACTCTCTGTAAGAGATGTTTCTGCAGAATCTTCTCCATCCAAGGCACTCATTGAATCCACCGGTGGCAAGTTTATCAGTACAGTTGTTAGTCCATGGACGGGTAGTTGTCATTCCAGGGCGGAAGGTGGAAGAAACTCCTGGTCTCATGGTAGCTGTGTTACCTATAGACGTGGGATTGGGAAGTGAATGGAACCAAAAAACAGTTGAATAACTTACAGAATCCACAAGTTTGTGGACAGTTTTCAGTCATAAAGTTCTTGTAAAAGATGTTGTCGCAATAAGTTCTCCATCCAAGACACTCATTGACTCCGTTGGCATTTCTCTTATCAACACAAGTAGTTCCAGTTGAATAGACTTGTTGGCTGGGACAGCATTCACCATTTGAGATGATGGTATAGCCAGTTGGGCACATGTTGTTGTTAGAACCTACAATTAAAAGATAGGGGTTAGAAAACACGCTTCAGGGTTTAAAACATACTTCTAATAGTTCTCACTCTGCAGGTAGTCTGCTGAGATGGAAAGCCAAGATGATCGGGAGACCCTGGCATCTGAGCCAACACTGGGACCAAAATGACAGCCAAGAGAGCCAGGAGAGTGTACATTATTCAACACAAGGGATGAAGAACATGCTTTTTCCGTCGATTTCATTTTCTTTTATAGGAAGTTTCGACGAAAACAAAACATTTGATCATCAGATCTTAATAACCACAAATACGTATCAGATCATCTAAACTCTGTTAAAACCACATGCTCTTGTTTACAACGTTGTTGCAAAAGTGTTGTTTAAACTTCATCAGATGAGCGGTTTTACCTCCAATAGTGTCTTTGCCATGAACTCTTCTAAAACTACATGAAACCATGTCTATCGAGGTGGTCGCTTTTTGTTCAACAACTGTTCAAATATCCTTATTTTTTAGAATTGTCAATGACATCAACTTGTAGTTGCGAGTCTTTTATTCTTGCTCAATGAGTAGCTTGGTGTAGTGTCTTTTTTGTATTCAAATTTTTATAACTGTTCTGAAGTTTGCCATTCCATCAGCATTCCATCAGCATTCCAACAGTTTTTTGTGCATTTTTTTTCTCCATCCCCATTTACCAGAGAGATTTCGGAAAACTAAAAATGGTGCTAAACCTGTACCGTTTTATTTGAACAGCTGCTTTCTGCCCTTCTGAACTGACAGCGAACTCAATAACTGAATATTTTATGCAATGGAGGGTTCTGTATAAAATGCAGCAGGCATAACTTTTCATCACTTCAATTGTGAAAATGCATAAGTTTTTGTCTATCCTTGTTATCTTCTCTGCGCCGGCTTGGGCCGTGTACAATACTACTTGCATTAAGATGGCAATAGGCCGTATGTTTTCAAACATGAAAATATTTTCAGACGTTTCTCTTATTTCAGCAGCTATCTTGAACGCATGTCCACCTGGCTACGATGTTATCTCGAATGGTGATTGTTGTGACCGTGACTATATCACTTCCACAGCTAACTGCTTCGACCAAATCGATGAGACTGGACATAATAACTGCGAGAAAAATAAGAACTACTGTAACACTGATGGGTACACGAAAGAGATGCATGAGCAATGTAGAAAAACTTGTGGACTTTGTAAGCTCTTTCTTATCACGGAATGATTGAGGTCTCATTATTTTTCAGGCACTCCCTCCTCGACTTGTGCTGACTTGAAGAATCCAAACACTGGACGTTCTGGGTGCCATGCTAACAAAGCTCTATGCAACGACAAAACTGTCAAAGAAGCTATGAAGCTCAAGTGTCCAAAGACTTGTGGATATTGCAAGTAAATAAGGAATTCAATTTTTATTAGTTTACTGCTAACTACAAGATTAAAAGAAATGTCGAGAACAATAGAAATGAAAAATTTCAGTCGATCTCTTCGCCAGATTCTTACACTCCCAGAATGCCAAGGTTATATCGGAATTTCAAAACGTAGCATCCTTCCTCTTGAGGGTCATAAAGTTGAACAAGGAATTTGTTTGAATAAAACAGGCGATGATACCGTAAAACCTGTTATAGAGGCGCAGCTAGCGGTGCCTGTTCGGAGCAGTATTTCTCGGTTAGAAAAATCAAAAAGCTATTAACTGACAAAATATAGCTTAATATTCAGAGAATACTTCTTCAGTTGAAAGAATTGTCATATCTTTGAAGACAACCGAGATAGGAGCCTCCAAACTCTTGCTACAGGTTTTACGGTAGATTTCTTTTTGAAAAGAAGTGTCATTTTCTCTTGGTGATTCTGAAAAAAACGCGTTTCAAAAGTTTATAGTTTTAATTGTGTTTTACGAATAAGAATAATTATTTTCTTGGTTCTTCAAACCACTACTGATTTTGTGAATGCACTTGGAGAGTTAACCATTCCACAATCCGCCCGTCGATTCTTCAGTTTTTTGATCAAAAAGTCTCGATAAGGTTTATACATGACAACCAATCCAATTGTTGTGTTTATACCAATTGTTGGGATTATCAAATTACAAATATTTAGAAGACCTGAAAAAAATAACCTATGTTGAAGAACATCTAAGCTACAATAAATTAAGTGCACCTTGATTCCTGAATCCAGTGGTCAAAATCAATGCAAACACTCCCAATGGAATCACAAAAACTGTCATGAAAATGGCGAGTTGGGAGAAGGAAGCAAACAAAAACATCTTCTGCATTTTCCGAGTGCTTCTGGAATAACGAGCGGCTTCCTCTGAATAGATATACCAGATGCAATGAGTGATGAAAAAGGAGTACTGTAGGGATACTAATGATAAGACAATAGCTATGCAGATACTGAATTCATTTCGATTTGAGTCCACAGCAAACGTGTAGGTAGTGAAGTAGAGAGGATCTGGGCACGGGTTGAGCTGAAATTAATTATGAAAAATCTGAAAACAAATCGAACTGACTCACCTTCAAAAACTTATACTTCAAGTCATCGCTATCTGCTCTCAACCAAATTGCCATCACCATTACAAACATTCCCAAGAAGTAATTAAAAACCACTAGCATAACTCGGAACACAGGTTTCTGAATTCGAAACTTGTAGCCTTTTGGTATCATGTGGTGTTGACGGTTTTCGAATATCAGTATTCCAGCAGATGCGATGCCTAAAAAAGTGGTCTTTATTGTTTTCAAATGAAAATCTTGACTATAGAGTCGGTGACGATGTCTCAAGTTGTCTCCAAACTCCTAATTTTAGTTATTAATTGCAAAAATGATACGCGTGAAATTATAAACACTTTTGTAGTTTACAACTTTTTGATTGCTCCGCCCACTTTTTAGATATGCGCCTTTAAAGATATGCCTGTAATAGAGAGCGCACATCTCAAAAGTGGGCGGAGCAATCAAAAAGTTGTCAACTACAAAAGTGTTTATAATTTCACGTTTATCATTTTTGCAATTAATAACTTTTTTCTAGCTCCACCCACTTTTTTGATACATCCAATTTTTCATCCACCCCCGTTAACCCTACTCACCACCATAACAACACATTGCCAAATAAAACTGAATCTCAGATGGAATTCTGAAATATTGACTGAAAACGCCAATATATCCCATTGCAAAAATTGGATAGAAAACATAGGGAATCAAGAATACAGCGTAGATCAAATCAATCATGAGTGTCCAAAATTTCAGATTTAATAAACATAATTTTAGATGAATCATCGACTTGGGAGTGTGAAAAATTAGAATATAATAGGCAAAGAAGTTTGAAGGAATTCCGATTATCCCGATTATTTTGGCACCCAACGCTAAGAATTCTGGAGTCTCAATGTATGACCTCTCGGAGTTGGATTTCAGACAGAGTTGACTGTAATTCTGATAATAATACTGCATTAGAAGGGTAGTAGTTGTCATAACTGATATTATAGGAGCAGTAATAAATAAAAAGTGAACAACGAGGAAGGGCAGCTGTTTATTCCCTAAATGTTGTTGGGGGAGAGAATATTAGATGAAAAAAGAAGAGAAAAAAGCAAAGCGAAGAGGAAAATAATGGACTTACAGGTGGAATAAGTGTTGTTGCTTTTAGATATTTATTTTGTGAGCTTTGAAAACTTTTTACTGGAAAAAGAGAACAAGAAATCAAAGGGTGTAATTAATGTTTGACGTCTTGTAGAAGAAGATCAAAAAGTGGCGATCGGAGGGGCGACTTCTGAAAGCAATTTTGAAGAACCGGGTGTTCTGAAAAACTTCATTTCAGAATTTATGAAGAAAAGAGACAAAGCAATTTCTCCCTCAAATAGTCCCATTTCAGTGCAAAATAGAATGATTTTTGAGCTGTCCCTTTAAAATGATCATAACTCTCTAGGGAGTGCTCGTACAAAAAAGTTGTCAACTACAAAAATAAAGCTCTACTTTTGACCTGTATGATTCATTACAAACCTACTGAGTGTCACCGTCAGAATTACTATGACACACTCTCAAAGTTGAACAATTTCAACTGAAAACGGCCATAGCACTTATCTTTTTGCATTGTACTGTAGATACGACCAGAAAGAATATAACTCGAGGTTATCTAAATGGTTGCCGTTCTCACTTCAATAAAAGCTAAAGGTGTCAATTTTCAACTGTGCTTGGGCAACATGGATTGTCTCATATTGATTCTCCTCAACTCCCTGTGAAGTCATTAATATCACTCTTTTTGAAATACAAAATACGTTTATTCAAAACTTGGAATGTATCAATTTACAGGAAGTGTTCGCGTCTCATTTACAGTAAAAATCACATGAGGGTGAGGCATTGGGATTTTTGATGGAGAAAAGAGATAAAAGGTAATTATTTAGTGAACGATTGAGATCGTATGGAGAGATCAATTCAGAGATGTTCTGATGGTTGTTGAGTTGGAGTCACTTCTTCTCGTCATCGTCCTCGTCGTCAGTGTAGATGAAGTCGCTGTACTCCGACTCTGAAAAATAACTATAGTTAGAACTCGTTTTAAAGTGTTGCGGTGAAGTTATGTTGTCTTATACCGTAAAACCTAGATGCACACCCTTGTTCGAAGCGGTATATCTCGGTTCCCAAAGGAAATATCAAAAAACTGCTAACTGACAAATTATAGCTTAATATTCATAGAATATTTCTTCAGTTGAAAGAATCTTCATATCTTTAAAGACAGCCGAGATAGGAGCCTCCAAACATTTGCTAACGGATGCGCCTCTATTAGGTTTTACGGTAGACACAATTCCCCGTATATCTAATTACCTCCAGCTCTCCCCTCCCCCACTCACCCTCTCTTTTGCGATCCTCCTCCCAATGAGTGTACGACTCCTTCGCCTCAAGAATCTTTCGCTCGAAATCGTCGAGTTCGTTGAACAACTTCTCGACTCGCTCGTCAAAATCGTCCTCATCTGATGAGTCGACTTCCTGGATTCTCGACGGCACCTCGCTCTTTTTGTCGCTCTTCTGCTTAATGCAGTCTTCGTTTTCATCCACAATCTTCTGAAGTTGAGTGTTCGAGTTTGTGATTGTAGTCATGGTGGTTTACTGGAAACGAGAAGGGATTGTGGAAAATAGAAAGAAAGGAGAGTAGGAAATGAGAGGGGAGGTAAGGCGCAACTGTGAGTAAATGGCACAATGACACAATGAAGAGGGGAGGAACCCTAGGCAACTGTATATCGATCCGTGACGTGGATATTGGATAGATGGACGAGAGAGTGTGCTGGTTACGATAGACGCAGACACAGCTACAGAATCAGAAACACCGGGACACTAACATGTTCTGGGAAAGTGTACAGAGCAGGTGTGACGTCAGAGATTCAGGAAAAAAAGAGAAATTCTAAACAGAAACATGGAAAGACTCATTCATTATGAGATCATCAATAAAATGTGGGAACTATTCTCGAAGTCCATATAGCTTTGAAACTTGACTTTTACTCTTGAGAAATGAGGATAGCTGCTTTCTTCTCGATTCGTCCTCTTCTTCTACTTGCAGAGAACAATAGTCATATGAGTTTCTTCTAGAAATCTATGTGATCTATAATTCTGGAAGTCACAGGTTCCCTCATAAAAATTCGGTGTCTATTACAATAGAAGTGTCCAATTTTGAGAAATGTATCAAGAAATGTGAAGAAGAGTATTCTGGCTAGTCAGAGTAGTGATGGTGAGCTGTGGTATCTGTTTAAATACGAAATAGTTTCTGCCGTGAATCCGAATGAATCTGGTGGAATGGAACTTGTCGCATTTCGCATTTTCACGGAGCAACCGGTGTGTGAACGCTTCTTTTGAATGGAAAACTTTATGTAAGAGATACCGTACTCTTTTCCCACTAAACACTAAATCTCCCTTACACTGTTTCAGCCATTAAGAGAGAATAACACGAAAGAGATGGAGAAATGATTCATCTGAAAATGGTTGGGTGATACAGTATGGTAGGTTCATTATCGGTTCATAATCTGAAAACTCACATTATCATTAATCCAAGTTCGAACTAGAAATGAGGTATATTTTTACTTTGTTATTTTTCAGAAAATGTGCATCTCTAGTCAAATCAACTTCTCGATACAGTCTGTTCTCTTCCCAGTAAGTGTCAGTCCCGAAACTTAAATTAAAATATATGTTCTGATGTGATCAGACAGATATGGATGGTTTCTTGGGTGGTATGTATCTACATCAACAAATGGATGCTCCGAAATATGGACATTATGGAATGCTTTTAATGAATAAAGCTCTTAATAAGCCCCGCCCATTTGCGGCCCAGCTCAACTGTATTCTTATCTGTAGCTTATCATGGTACAAGTACTCTTTGACTATAGGTTGTAGCGATGTAACTGATCACAATCCACTATATAAACCACCCCGTGTCTTCTTCTTTTCTTCATTCTTACGTGTAGTTTTATGTTTAGTCTTCGAATGCTGCGTCTCTCGTATTGCCAAGTATTTCTTCGATGTGTTCCATCAACAATTTTTTTCTATTTTCTTTCTATTTTTCCGCTAATTTTCTTCTAATTGGCTGTTTTTTTTAACTGTTTAGAGTTTAAAAATTGAAAATTAACCAATACAATGTAACTTTTGTATGCAGAGAGCACTCTTTACGATTGAATTCTTCAGTCAGTGCACTGCAGTGAGGCGAATTTTTTAGAAATAAACAAAAATTGCTACATTTCACAATTAATTTCTATTCACTTCATTTTGCGCCTATTCACGAAGAAAAGGTATCAATTAAAATGAAATAATTTCCATTTTAATTCAATTCACGAACGCACACTAATGTGCATAAAAATTACCTTAGTTCAATTAAAATGAAATTAAAATCTTTACTATTAACAAACGCAAACGGCTGTATGTTTGTCTGTCTGTCGCCGATCCTAGCGCCCTTCCTACTGAACCGTTTTTCTTCAAACTTGGACCAAAATATCAGAAATTTTCACCACTTGATGCCCGTCTATTTTTTTTAGTTAAAATAGGTCTCGACTAGGTCACTGGGTCAAAAAACGTGGTTTTCAAGCCTAGCAGTGGCTTTCATTTCCGAAATAGGGAAGTAGGAGGTCACGGGGAAAATTATTTATATAACTTTTTCATTCTGCAAATGACTTCATTTCTTAAAAGCGTGGGAAACATTGTAACAAGTAGAAGGGTGATGTAGAAAAGGAGGTTTAGTCGCCGGTAGGCGACGTAAACCGACTGGTACATAAATAATCGTGACGAGACATCTTCGAAGAACTTCATTATCTTCCTGAAAAGACGTGCGCCTTTAAGACTTGTGTGGATTTACGGGCGTCCAAATTGTTTTCTGCTTTTTTCCAAAGCGATTTTCTGGTCTTTTCGTCTATCTTTTTATCTTTTTTCGCTCATTTTTCTCTTCAAAATGCCTTTTTTGTTCTTCTCAAACAAAACTTCTCAAAACTCATTTCCAGTCACCGCGACAATGCTCTCCACTCGTCGTCTTCTCCCTTCAATCACCAACTTCGCACATCGCTCATTATCGACAACTTCTATTCTAAAATCAACGGATATTTCTGTGAAAGAAGAACGTCCGCACGTCTACAATGTGAAGCTCAATCGACCGGCAAAATTGAACACTTTTACAATGGATATGTGGAGGTTTGTCCTTATTTATGCTTGTTAAAAATTCCCCGGTATTTCATAATTTGTGCTGAAATCGCAATTTTTACTCTAAACTTCCATTTAAAAAATATCAAATTTTCAGAGAATTCAAAAAAGCAATCGACGGACTGGCGGAAGATCCGAAATGCCGATCAATCATTATCTCTGGAGAAGGAAAAGCGTTCTGCGCAGGAATTGATCTCGCCGCCGGCCTATCGAACATCATTCAAGTCATTCAAGACGATTCCATCGAAATCGGACGGAAAGGACGGGCGGTTCGAAGATTCATCGGAGAGATTCAAGACTGTTTCACGGCGTTGGAGGTTTGAATAACTAGGAAATTCTAAAACAATGTTTATTTTCAGAAATGCCCAAAACCAATTATCGCAGCTGTTCATTCACATTGCTTGGGTGCTGGAATCGACTTGATCACTGCCTGTGATATTCGAATCGCTTCTCAAGACGCCAATTTCTCGATTAGAGTGAGTGCTGATATAAATTTTTCAAAAATCAATAGTTTCTTTTCAAGGAAGTCGACATTGGTCTCGCCGCTGACATCGGAACCCTCAACAGAATCCAAAAAGTCGTTGGAAACGACAGTTGGACCCGCGAAATCGCTCTTACCGCTCGCGACTTCGGTGCGGATGAAGCTCATCGTTACGGTCTCATCTCCAGAATCTGTGATGACCGACAGAGTCTTCTCGAGAACTCCATCGAACTGGCGGCTCGTATAGCTGAGAAGAGTCCGATTGCTGTCCAAGGAACGAAGGAAACACTGAATTACGCTCGAGATCACTCCACCGAAGACTCGCTCAACTTCATTAAAACATGGAATATGAGTCAATTGTTGTCGACGGATTTGATGAATAGTGCATTGGCGGCGATGAATAAACAGAAGGCTACTTATGAGGATGTTTAAACTAGTGATAAATATTCGTGTATCAATGATTTTTAATGTATTTCTCTGTAAAATAAATATGAAAGCCTCAGACACCCTGGTATTGTAACATCCGCCTGACCCTTCCAGAATTCTACTTTCTTTTTCAATTCTTGTGGAATTCTTCGTGTTCCTCATTCCTCTGAAAATGAGAATCCTCCTCATCATTTTCTGCTTATTCTCTCCAATTATGGCGTATCGTTTCCTTTTCGCCGCCGATGTCGACTGTGAATACGACAACGTCTTCCAGTACACCGCTTCTTATTGGGATGGAGACAAGCAAATTTCGAAGAATCGTACTGTCACAGCCTTCAAGAATATCTTCTTCTATCAAGAGGGAGCTACTTACAGAATCAACAACACTAAAGACGTGTACGCTGATATCGAGCACAACTGTACAAAATCTGGAGAAATGGATTCTTTTGTGATACCGTTCGAGGAAGTTCGAAGAGACAGAGCGTTAGTTTTTTCTTTGTTTGTAGGGAAACCAAACGCGCTCTATTAGCTTGGCACAGTTTTTACAACTGCGCTCCACCGATATCCCCTTGAAAAATGTCTCTTTTCCTCTGAATCTCTCTATTTCGGACGCAATTTTCTTCGGTTTCGGTGGAGCGCGGTTGTAAGAAGCGTGCCGTGCTAATAACCGAATTTTGCAGAAGATTTACAAAATGATTTCAGCGTTCAACGATTCGACTACTACGTTAATTTGAGTGAAGATGATTGAAGATACCTCTTCCAATAATAATTCAACTCGTCCTAATAAATTACTTGCTAATATGAATCCTTCTTCTTCTTCACATTTACCACGTAGCTACAGTAACCTATCAATTCGAAAACTCTAACTCTAAAACTCCTCAAATCTTGTGATTGTCTTATTCATGATTTACTCACTATCATACAGAGAAAAAGTCTATGAGTCAACCACTCCGACCGGAGAGAAAGCATGCAAAATGATGGAGTCAAAGAAAAGGGGGAGGAGTCATATCGATTTCATTTTCTAAGATTTTTGAATAGGAGGTCGTTTTTTTACTGTTTTGCTCTATTCGTGGTCGATTTCTGAATCAATTCGAACGGAATCGAAGTGAAATGATGAGTGAAGGTAAATAGGTGTAACTGTGCTAGGAATTATTCGATTAGAAGATAATAAAGTATTCTGGAATCTTCTAATCTAGCCAAACATTTTTGTAGTTAACAATTTTTTAATACGAGCTCCACAAATAAAGATACGGTACCGTGCAGTAAGACATTCAATTTAGCCTTTTTAAGTTGAAAATGACCAACTTTGAGAGGGTGTTACGGTATCACTGATTGCCCCACAAAGTAAAAATTTTGCTGGATCATACAGAACAAAGGTAGTGCTTCATTTTTGTAGTTGACAACTTTTTTGTACGGACACTCCCTAGAGAGTTATGGCCATTTTAAGACGACAGCTCAAAAATCGCCCTTTTGCACTGAAATGGGACGATTTGAAAGAGAAATTATTTTGTCAATACTCTAGGGAGTGTTCGTACAGAAAAGTTGTCAATTGCAAAAACGAAGCTCTACTTTTGATCTGTATAATTCATTAAAATCTACTTGATGGGACAATCAATATTACCATGACACACTCTCAAAGTTGGGGTACTGTATCCTCACATGATTTTTTCAAAACATTTCTACAAAAATAAAGCTCTACTTTTGCTCTGTACGATCCAATAAAATCCTACTTGGTGCGACAATCAGAATTACCATGATACACTCTCAAAGTTGGACCATTTCCACTGAAAACGGCTAAGGTTTACAACCTTTTAACCGGTAGTGTACTTCAACTATTTCTTCTATAGCATGACTACAGTAACCCTCTTATTTGCAGTCTCCCATCCCTTCCAACCCTCTACCAACACCACTGAACCTGATTGGGTCTCCTCATTCGTCTCCCCAGTAACATCTGAACAAATGGAAAATGTTGCGATTCGACAAGGACCGCGTGCCTATGATATCCCGATATTCCGGAAGCCGCTGAATTTTTACTATAGAATTTCTAGTCCTGAACCACCAAAAGTTTCCAAAGTTCCAACTCGTTTGCAAAAACGGACCAACTCGACGGCCTCGACTGCTTCGAGTAGCAACAGAAGATCTAATGATCGTCCGCCATTTCGAGTCTCGATTTACTGTGGAATGGCTTTTCTGAACTGCCCGAGGGATTGCATCACATCGAATGACGTCTTGAATTTTGTTCTGTAAGTTAAATATCTTCTGTGACTTAAGTAATAGCACGACACGCATCGTCCAACCACGCTCCACCGAAACCCAAGAAAATTGTGTGCGAAATTGAGAGACTCAGAGAAAAAGAGACATTTTTCAAGGGAATTTCGGCGGAGCGCAGTTGTAATACCTGTGTTGAGCTAATAGCAACTCAAGTTATTTTCAGCCACCACTTCAAATTCTTCCGAAATGTTAAAGAGATCCACTCTACCATCTGCAAAAATTTGAAAGACAAAACGGAAAAATTCGTTCGCGTCGTGAATGCAGGAGAGCAATTCGGGAATATGAATACATACACTCTGAAACCAGGAGCCGACCCGAAGACGTGGCTCACGACACGCGATAGATACTATATGGAGCACATTGATACGAGAGGAAAAGGTGAGATTTCGATGAAAAATTCAAAAAAGTGACTTTTTTTTCAGAATTCTACGATAGAATCTTTATCGGAGACGTCGGTTTGCCACGTCAACTCTTTTATTCTGTCATCGGTCGAAAGTTCCCGAATCTGGCAGGTCCGGAGAACTCTGCTCTCTTCTATCATCTCGTTTCTATGAAGATGAATCCGTGGAATCAAAAACTCTTGTTCCGCGAATTCAAAGATACGGAGCACTCTGGAAATGAGCCCAAGTTCATTGAGAGTCAGTATCTCCGTTATGATGGACGATCGATGAGGGAGCAAAAGAAATGGGACTCGAATGGAGCTGGTATTCCATTTTATCGAGATGCTAAATCATTTCTTGATAAAATCGAGAAATACTATCAACTCCAGAAGACCTGCAAGGCTCGGGAACTCGACAATTGGACAACACCTTCTTCAGATGACGTGGCAAAAATTCTTGAAATCATTATCTAATTATACTACTTGAAACATGATTCTAATAAACTTCCTAATTTTTAAACCCATGTTGTTCATTTCACACGAATGAGAAAACAAAAGAAAATAATCATATTCAGGAGAAGGAGGACGATTCAAGTCAGGATGAATGAGTCAATAACTTTGTCTCATAATCCGAATTGCGATACAAAGAATCGAGAAAAAGGAGAGGAAACATCAATAAGTTACGTATACACACTACACCAAAGGAGACATTATTTGCTCGGAAAGGGACGAGGGGGAGCAATAAATAATTTAAATAATTAATTTAAAAGGTCAATCACAAATCAAGAAATAATCAATAAAATTCAATATGTATAGAGCTTATTGAAGCCGAACGATTTACAGAAAACTACGCTGATGGAGCCGCGATTGGTTGCCCATCTCGTCGAGATCGCATTGCTGAACTCAATTTGTCTCCAAGTGTCAGACACATTCCTTGGCTTTTCGCCCGAATTCTGATGTGACCAACGATTGGGGAGGAGTCGTCCATTGGGAGCGCCTTTTCGACAGAAACATTCGCAAGAGCATCCTCTCCGAAAATCGAATGAGCACACAAGTTGGCCGCAAGGAACCCACATTCTCCTTCTGAAATACAATAATTAGAAATTCCAAAGGTTTAGATTTCTTAGAACTCACCGATGGCAGCATCTCCAGTTAGCACCTTCATATTCGTGGAGGTTGACAAATGGTTAAGGAACTCTCGAAGATCTCTGATGGGCGTCATCACGTTCACCTTATTCTCCCATTCGAAATCACTCCACATCTGTCGGAACTCTATGTCGGTAATGTTGCCCGGTACGATGTAGTCCTGAAAATAACACGTTGACAATAAGTTCAATTCCTAACAGAATGTACCATAATATCAATCTTTATATCTTGCAAATAAACACAGTTTCGATCAGAAGTAGATCCACGGACATCGTAGGAAATCGTGGAGAATATCACACCATTTTCTGTGGATGCGACTTTAACAGTGGCCTGAAATAAAATAGTTGGTGTTCTACACATTCCGAGACGAACTGTACCTTAATATTCGAGAAATCATTTGGAGCCAAGGTGACTGGGGTTGGCTTGTCAACAAGTTTCAAATCTCCAACAGTTGCCAATTCAAGAGACACATTTTGAAGAGTATCGGACGTTTGGTTGACAATTAGCACGTCGAGAACGATGTCGTATTGGTTGACATTAACATAAGCTTCTGCATAAATTGGATCAGAGAATCCAGCAAGTTGAATGACCTTTCCGAGTTTAGAGCTCGAGAAATCGAACTTTGTGTCTTTTGGAGCAGTTCCGAGTGCTTGAGAGAGCGACGAGTCATACAAGTTCTCTCCTTGTTGGTTGTTCTTGGCAAGGAGCTGAGTGAAGTTGATGGTCTTGTCAATCTCGACAAAGTCTTTGGAGCGGGCAGATCCCGATGTGGTCAACTTGTCAGCGGCATCGAGGCGGCTGATGGATTTAGCGCCGAGCATGAGCTCAAGACTCTTCTTGCAAGCATCTCCATATTGTTCATCAAGTCCTGGAATTCCTTGAGCAATGATCTTAATAACAGCTCCCATTCTAAAAATTGCACTTTTTACAATGAGTCCAAATCAGTAACAAACCTGTCTAAATCGTCTTCATTCACTTGATGAGAAATCAGACCGCTCTTTGCGAGATGAATGATTGAAGCGAGGATGAGCATGCATTCAGCACGGAAACGATTTGAGCGCTCCGATCCTACTCCGTTAAGCTCAGTGAACTGTTGAGCAAGTTTGGCAAGAATAGTGGCCAATGAAGCTCCAAGGAAGAACTCACCATTCAGAAGGAAACGTCTGAAAAAGTTCAAGTTATTCATATAAGTAAATGTTTGCAATGGTCTTACCTCAATGGAGGCTTCTCATTCTTCTTCGATACAACTGTTGACGAAAGAGCAGTTTGAGTGGCGTATGTTCCATCAGCAGTAACTTTTGGTCCAGAAGGAACCTTCTTCTGTTCAATTTCTTCTTGTTTTGGCTGATCTTGCTCGGCGAGTTCGGTATCAACAAGTGGCAAATCTCCCAAAGATTGCTTAATGAGTCTGAGAACCTCCAAGGATCCTTCAGCATCACAGTAAGTTGCGAGAATCCAAAGAGCCGACATGAAGATGTTTGGAGATTGAATAGATGGAATTCCTTCACGTAGAGACGCCAAAATAGCGGTTTTCAAATTTGGCAATTTGTGAACAGCTTCACGGACGAATTCATTGACGTACGAGGCAGCGGTTTCGTTGGAATCAGACAAGAATTCCATGAGAACTGGAATAATGCTGGAAGCTACGTCCGGGAACTTGATAGTTGCAGTGTGAAGAGTCTTGACAAGAGCTTGACGGTACTTTCCGTTCTCATCGTTCGACTCGGTGGCAGTCTTGTTGATTTCCTTTTTCAGGAACATGACCATATCTTCGACATTTCGGCTTGAAACCAGATCGAGAGCAAGATTAAGCGTCTTCTTACGAACTTCAAGTCCTGGAGAAGTGAGAACACGAAGAATATCCATCACGAGTCCTTGAAGAACTTTCTCATTGCTGGAGGTATTGCGAAGTTGAACCAGTCGATCCAGAACAATCAACTTCACATTGTTATCGCTCTCTTTCACAATAAGATCGATGTAAGCAGATGCAGCGGCTTTGACTGCAGCTGGAGCGTTGGTGAGAGTGACGAGAGTTCCAGCAGCTTCGTATCTAGAATCAAATATTTGGTAAATAAACTAGAACCGTTTTACTCTACCTGACAGCTGGAGATTGCGATTGAAGAAGATTGTAAACGCATCTGATGAAGCGAGCGCACTCATTCGGATTATTGTGACACACTTTGTAAATCAGCTCAACGATAACCAATTGCAATATGTCTCCGAACGATCCAACTTGATCGATGCATCCGGACAAGTAGTCGAGAGCACGAGCTTGATCAACATGAAGAAGCATCATGAAAGCGTTACGCTTGCAGGAAGCATCCTGTTCTGTCTCAAGATATTCGGTGACGAGCTCAGGTGCATCCGGAATCAAGAATTCGAAGTTCTCTGGAAAATGAACAATTTACTTGTGATTTTAACAAATTTAGCCTTACTGTAGATGGTGAAGATAGCACAGACTGCGTTACGACGAACATATGAGTGTCTGTGTTCCAAACAGGTTCTTATGGCTGGCATCAGTGGCTCCAAGAGCTCTGGTTCACGAAGTTTGCACAAGAATCTGAGAGTTGATCCGCGAACGAACTCATTTGGATGTTGGAGATCTTTTCTGTATGCATCACACACTAGAATCATCTCGTGGAGCAATTTCCCGTTCGAGTCCGTCTTAGGGACACATTCCCAGAAGATGAGAAGAGTCTTCTTGAGCGTGTGATCGTTTGATGGAAGACAGAAACGGATGACGTACATCAGCATGGTTTGCGACGTCTTTTCGCCATTTAAAACCATGTAGATGAGCTTCTTGAGTGCCTCTGTTCGTTCCTTGTCTCCTCCCTTTTCGAACTTCTCTCTGAGTTGAGTTTCTGAAGGGAGCTCCGCATCACTTGGAACGTGGATCAGTGTATAACATGGCAATTCTCCGGCGGAGCTCATGTTGAGGCAGCTGAAAATATATGAATTTAATGAGTGTTCGGGAAGAAGAATACGATGAGCGAGTAAAACGAATTAAACGGCCCCCGCTGAATCAGAGTGAATATTCACAACAACAGTCCACGTTTTTTCAACAACAAAAAATTAAGTAACTGGAACCTGTTCAGTTGTTTCTTGATGTAGTATTAACATTTGTGAGAACGTTTACTCTTGCAGATTAAGATGTATATGTGAATCAGGTAGATATCCGAGAAGTACACGTCGAAATATATACCGCAAAGGACGCGCAACATTCTCCAACTCGCTTTATGGTTATCGGAGATTCCGATTTCGCAACACTCTTGTTTTAAAAAATATCAATGAGACACTAAAGTTTACTTTACAATTCGAATTATTCAATTTTTATACCATTAAACAGAAGAAAATCGGGAAAGCTTGGCAAAAGATTGGAATCGCAGTGACGTGGTTCTTGCAAACACCGTACCTGACGACACTTGTGCAGGCAAATCGTGGCGAGACCCAGCCACCTTTTGAAATCTGGCATTTTCAGTTAAAATCATCGCAAAAGCTTCATCTCTCATCAAAATTCGTTCTCTTTTTCTGAAATTGATTAATTTTCGCTTTTTCAGTCATTGCTTAACGAAAATCAATATATTGATTGCAGATGTCGTCGAAATATGACGATGATCGAGAACAAAAGCGTAGAACAGTGAAAGATGGTGAATGGGCATGTGTTGATGCGAAATGTGCGAAAATCAATGAAGAAACACGACAGTTTTGTGATGATTGTGGCAAAGGTATGTGTTTTCAGAAAATATAACAATGAAAATTTCATTTTCAGCCAAACCCCGCGCCAAAAGCAAAATTGGCAAAGAGTTGGGAAAAGAAATGGCAGAAAAATCGAAAGGATTGTTTGCTGCTGAAGATTGGGTTTGCTCCAAGTGAGTTTTATTTTGTGGAAAGAATCGTATTTTCAAATTAAACAAATTCAGATGCGGAAACGTTAATTGGGCGCGCAGAAAAACGTGCAACGTTTGTAATGCACCAAAACTAGCAGATTTAGAGCGGAGAACTGGATATGGTGGTGGATACATGGATCGTGAGGATGTAGAATATATAAAGAGAGATTATGATGAGGAATTCGACGAGTTTGGAAGGAAGAAAAAGAAGAAGGGTGAGGTTCGTAGCGATGCTTTGACTCATACAATTTTGTGTGATTTTTTGAAAAATAATTACGTATTTATCATCGCTATGAAACAAATTGAGATATTTCTCTGTGAAAATTTTTAAAATTAAAATTTATAGGCGGAAACATCTCTAGAACGAGAAGATGGCGAAGAATCGAGCGATGAGTTGGAAGAGAAGGTATCCGCCGAACAGAGGAAAGAAGACATGGAAGACGAGGAAGATGAAGAAGAGGAAGACGGAGAAGATCTTGCCAAGTACGACTTCAATTTCGATTCAGACCCTGAGCTCATTCAAAAAGTTGAAGAATTGAAGACCGTTGTTTCCAGCATAGCAAATGGGCCTTCACAGT
The DNA here is from genome assembly GCF_010183535.1 of Caenorhabditis remanei. Lineage (NCBI taxonomy): Eukaryota > Metazoa > Nematoda > Chromadorea > Rhabditida > Rhabditidae > Caenorhabditis > Caenorhabditis remanei. The sequence goes on from NC_071329.1 coordinate 13,772,949, forward strand.
GTGATGAGAGCGAGTGAGTCATTATAACTTTGAAAGTATATCCAATTTCCTTTTTCAGTTGCTCCTGTTCGTGTTCTGGTGGAGAATGTTCATGCCCAGATAGTGAAGATGAGAAAGAGAAGGAAAGAGAGCGTCGAAAAGTCCACAAGTCGTCGAGAGAACGCGATCGTGAAAGCTACCGAAAGAGAAGCTCATCGAGAGATCGTGATAGGAAGAGAGGGAAAAGAAGCAGGAGTAGAAGCAGAGATCGTCATCGAGATGATCGTCGAGACAGAAAGCGGTAAGTTACGAATCTGTAATTGAATTGATGGAGCTAAATATTCTCATTAAATAACACAACAATACATTTTCTATTAATCGATTCCAAAACTATTTAAGATCACGATCCCGTTCAAGGGATCGTCGTCGGAGTCGTTCTCCTCGTGGTGAAAGACGGCGTGACGATGAGAGACGCAGAGAAAAGGATAGAAGACGAAGCAGATCCAGAGAAAGATCCCGAAGATAAGCAGCAGCAAACGACTTTTATTATCTTGTCATAGTTTGTGTTATTGACTTTATTTTTATATAACTTATTCCATCTGTTCAATCACTTTCTTTGTTTTATTTAGTTTATTATTTAAATTTCCCGATTCCTCCCTTTTTTCTTTCTTAAAATCTCAAAATTTCGTCAGTGTTACGGTTTTACTACTTATCAATATCAATTTCTCGTAAAAAGATCTTCGTGAAGCGTCCATGTTTTTCATTCTTTCAATCAACGGTATCTCCACCGATGCAAATATTTCTAAATGCGTTTTGAACGATTATCCTCGTAATTCTCATTTTACAGACGTGATATCTATACTACACGTCCCACAATGGATTTAAATTTTCAAAGTAAGCTCTCAATATATCATTTTCTCTTATTCATTTTATTCTCATCAAAACAATGGATCATCAGCGTTGGGCAGATATTGATCTTGGTGTTTTGAGTGTTCCCCTTCTCGTAAACTCATCTAGATAATTTTTAGATTTTGAAAATGTGAACTCCACCAACGAGCAATCTGGAGCTTTCGGTGGAAATATTGGAGATCGAAACAACGTAAGTTGTACTAAATAGGTCTACGAACTGTAAACTCCAATGTTCAGCTCGTCGGATCCGGTGCTTCTTTGTCGGCTCCGTCAGGAGGAGTGTTCGACGACTCCCAATCTTCCACATCAACAAGAAAAGGAAATTTTTTCTCTTTCGAATACTATCAGCAATTCTTCGATGTGGAGACAGATCAAGTTATTAAACGCCTTTTGAACAGTGTCGTTCCCACCCACCGAAACTATATCCAAGATTTCCTCCAGCCCATTCCTGATTTGTGGGGGCCATTCTGGGTGTCAGTGACGTTGGTTTTTGCCATCGGAATCTTTGGAAATTTGGCCCAGTTCATTGAAAATGATGGAGCCAAAGGAACATATGGTTCGGATTTCCGAATGGTTACTTCTGCTTCCACTCTCATTTTCCTGTATGTTGTCATTGTCCCACTTCTACTCTACGGTCTTCTCTGGAATCGCCGTAGCGAGCTTCTCCACCCATACGTGGATCTCGTCTGTCTCTATGGGTATTCATTGACCATATTTATTCCAGTCACGGTCAGATTTTTTGTATCACAACCTTCTAAAACAATGGTTTTGTATTTCAGTTCTTGTGGATTATTGACATTGGATGGTTCCGTTGGGCTCTCATCTTCATGTCTGTTGGACTCTCGGGGACAGTTTTGGCTCGTGCCATCTGGCCAGCCGTTCAAAATGACGTTAATAAAATGGCAAGGAACTGTTTTATGTTTCCAATCATACATTTTCAATTACAGGTTGCATTCGGAACAATAATCACTGTTGTCGTGCTTCACTTCCTCCTCGCCTTCACTTTCAAGGTTTATTTCTTTGACTCGATGCACACCTAATTTCACTTTATGTTCATTCCAACCTCTTCTGGCCATCTGTCTCTGTAAATTCTCTAATACAATAATTTATTTTTCTTTTGCTTCAAAACTGGGCGTTTTTGGTTTCCAAAACAAATAAATATTCCATCCTTGAAAAGATTTATTTTCGAAATTACTGATCTTTGTCTGAAAACAAACGTCTGAAATTTCAGGAGTTCTACTTCGATGCAATGCATCCGGCCAAGTCGGTTGTTCCAATCTCCCCAACTGAAGCTCCACTGGATATCACTACAGCTGCGATGATTCAAAATGCAACGGTATCATCAAATCAAACAAAAGAAGCACCTGAAGCACCGAATATGATTGCGAACGAGGTTGGAATAGAGGAAATAATTTTAATTAACACATTTTTCAGGGGACGACTCTCGAACCGACAACAAAAACAGTAAAAAATGACAAAAAGAGAGATTCTGCAGAAGTGGTAAAGAGTATTATATTATAACATTTAAGTAGTTTTTGTGGTTTTCAGACGAAAGAAGACAAGGAATCAACACGGAATGAAACGTCGACAGAACCAAGCCACACAGTTGGAACCAAAGATGAGAAAGTTGATTTGAAACCGGCGAACACAACTGTGAAACCTACGGAGAAGGCGACGTTAGCAACTGCTGTGAAATCAGAAGCGACTACAGTCTCTGAGACGACGAATTCTACTGAAATACCCAAATAAATATATCGAGCATTTTGTATTTAATACTAATTTTCGAATTTCTGACACGTTTTGCCATGCTTTACCATTTTTTCATAACCAAATTAGCATAATTCCCATGTCCGGAATGAAAACATATTCTTTGCTTGAACACTTCACTTTCTCCCTGTAAATTGTATGTTCGTGAAAACTCTCTTCCCGTTATTCCCCGTTATGTGATATCATGTGATACATTTCGCAGCAGTCATTGAGAATGAATAATTGTGATTGTTACGGCAATTTTCTTTTCAAAAATAAGAAATTATTTGGTTGAAATCAAAGTCTTTGTTGCCGCCACGTTTTTTACGGAACAATTTATAATTAAAAATTGCCTTTTTTTCAGACTGACACATACTCGATCAATATGGAACAATATGAGCACTTTTATAGTCCACAGCACTGCTTCGTATATTTCCCGATAATTCCTAGACGAAACAGTCCCGCACGAAAAGAACTGGACGCGTATTCTCGATATATGATGGATTTGATGATTCAGTTTCATGGATTACCGGTCATACAAAGATCTCCTCGTGAACAGCGAAATTTGGCACGGGTTATGACATTCTATGAGCACGAATTGTCATATCTTCATCAGTTTGATGCGAAAAATTACAACTTTGAACAGGAAGAGGAGAAGAAAATTGAGAACATTGACACCAATCAAGTCGAAACGAAAGAAGCAAATTCGGCCGAGCTTGCAAACCCAGAGTCCGAGATCCCATTCGACAATGTGTTTGCGAAGCTCATCAATTCTGGACTTAACAAACAAGTTGACGCGGAGAGTCAAGACACAAAGCCAGGGAATTCAGGCGGAGATGAATCTGAGCTAACTGTTAGCACTGAACATGTGAAGGCATTCGATACGGAACCGAAAACTTCAGACAACAGAACGAACTCATACTCACTGTTGTCGTCTTTACTTGAAGAATCTTTCGAAGCGTCTTGGGTAACAAATTCCGAAGGTAAATCCAATAAATATCGTAAATATCCTTACCAATCTACACAGTTTTACTTTCAGATAACTGGTCGAAGCCGTCGTTGAAAACTCACCTGGTACCAAATCCAGCATTCTGTCCTCATTCCGACATGGCAAAAGACGATTAATGTAATTGTTGTAATCATCGTTCCATCAAACAATCGTGCTGCACATAATATACTATTTCTCATTCAATTCAACAGTATAACTGTCTATTCACTTTTGATTAATTTTTGAACTCGAATTTATTATTTGTATTGAATTGTTCCATGCTATATGAATCCTAATGAATCGTTACTAAAATAAAATTAGGAAAAATTTAGGAAAAAACAATTGCATCGACCGGGAATCGAACCCGGGCCGCCCGCGTGGCAGGCGAGCATTCTACCACTGAACCACCGATGCTTGAAAGTGATTGCATTACCAGTTAGATATCATTTCTGATGACACGGAACTGATACTGGCCGAAAACAAACAAAACCACATCGAATATAAATAAACTGGTAGCCGAATGGTTATTCATTTCTCCGAAGAAGAAATAAACTTGTTATCAAAGCAAAGAGAAGAATGTATTTTCGAAGCATCGGTGGTTCAGTGGTAGAATGCTCGCCTGCCACGCGGGCGGCCCGGGTTCGATTCCCGGTCGATGCAACTCTTTTTGAAGAATGCATTCCTTCTTCCCATCTGCTTTCTCCATTTTTTCTTTTTTCTCATCTTTCTATTTTCTCTCTCGCCGTATCTCTCTGTGCGAGTGTCCTCTAGCTGCAGCGGAGGGTTACGCTGTTGTCGCTGCCTCTCTCAACGAGTTTTTGTCCGTGTGTCACCAGTGAAAACAGTGCGGGAGACGAAGAGAAATAGAGAAAGACCGCTTAGAAATGATCGCACGCGCTATGTGGCGTATGTATAAAGGCGCTAGCGATCTGTGTCTCTTCGTTTCTTACGGAGCTGACCACGCTCGTACGCACAACGTTCTCTCTCATTTGTTTTCGTTTCCTTGCATGCAGTCGTCTGTCATGCATTTTCCGTCACTTTCGCAAATTCTTATATCAAACGCATCTAGAAAACGAGATAGTTGAATTATTACCGTACATCTTATATTAACATAACAGTTACATAACAGTTAAAAGAAACAAAACAATTGATATTATTGAAGCTACATTTGAGAATGCCATAAAGCGCTCGGTTGGTTATAGAGTGTTGAATAGTTCTGTTGGGTGCAAACGGGTGGAAAATGTGGTTGTAAATATTGAGGCAGATCTGTAAAGTTTCGTTTGTTTTGTGGGGTCAACGTTTCTATATCTCACCTGACCGAATTGACATCGGTTGTTGGTATTGCATAGGATACTGATACTGATGTTGCAATGGATACGGTTGCTGCATCTGAACCTGTGGTTGCTGAGCGGTCCGTGGAACAAACGGTGTATTCGGAGGAATATCTCCCACTTTCATACAAATCAAGTGTTTCGCATGTTCCACCTGAACATCTGATCCTCGAATAACAAAAGTTTTCTCATGTGGATCTTTTCCCGTTTCTCGTGAGAGCTCACAATGAGCACCACTCTCTGCGTTGATCTGTTTGATGACTTCTCCGCCTCGTCCGATTACTAATCCAACTTTTGAGGTGGGAATAGACATGTAGAATACCTGAAAGGTTTTGGGTTTATTAGCTCGCCATAGTTCTTGCAACTGCGCTCCACCGAAATGGCCTTGAAAAATGTATACTTTTCTCTGAGTCTCTCAATTTCGCACACAATTTTCTTCGGTTTCGGTAGAGCGCGGTTGTAAGAAGTGTACCGTGATAATACATTTCTCAAAAATTTATAAAATCTTACCGCAACCGATGTGTTCTTTAGTGGGTTGGTAGAATCAACAATTTCTTTTAAAAGATGAGCAGCAACTGTTACAGAACTTGTCTTTCCCATGAGCATTAACGATCGTTCCATTAGACTCGGATCATCATCAGGCATGAATTGAATCTTAGTTTTAGTCTCATCCATTATTTTCTTAATAGACTGTCCCTTAACTCCAATAATCTTTCCAACACTACTACGTGGAACTTTCACTAGCAAAGACATAGTCGCCAAAGAACCATTTCCAACCATCGTCGCAGGTGAATCGTATTCATTTGCAATAACATCGGCAACCAATTTTTTAGCGTATTCTACAGCTTTTTGGTCACCAGTGATCATCAGCGACTTTGTATTGTTCGCCAAGTTGTGATCTTGCGATAGCAACATGAAGCAATTGGACAAAGCCTGTAAAGAGTAGTTAATTTCAAAATGTTGTTTTTTTGACAAACTCACCCGAAGGTTTCGCATTGTTTCTCCTCCTTTACCAATGACAAGTCCACATTTATTTGCTGGAATCGGAATTGTAATTTTGTAATTAGATATATTTGAATGGGACGAATCAGTTGAATAACGATTAACTGCGGCGCGAGAAATCGTTTCATCGATACATTTCTTCGCGCATTCGACATTTTCTGGAGTTCCCACAATTTCCACCATTCTGTAGCCATTAATCGGCAAGTCGACTATAACTTGTAATTGGCATTGCGATATTTGAGAGATTGACATAATTTCGGTTCCATTTCGGCCAATTACTGAAACGAGAAAATAAACTATTTACTTTGAATATAGCGTTTTTTACCTAATCCTGCGCAATTTTCTGGAATTGGGTGCTCAATTCTGATGACGGCGTTCTGTTTTTCTATTCCCTGAGGATAAGAATATTGTTTCCAGCGTTTTGGAGCTAAAAACATTGAATTTTATCTAGTTTAGTCTTTTTTAAACTCTTACACTCGTCAGATCCATCGGAATAGTCGTCATGCGCTCGTTTCGCTGAAGATCGCTGAAGAAATGTATATTTTTTTCGAATGAAAAAAGATAAACTATTTACCTGTTCAAAATAGCTCATTTTCAACTCGTAAATGAAGAAAAATGAGAAAAAAAGTTCGAAAAATTAATTGTAGCTTCGCCGGAATTACGGAGTGTCGTTGCAACTCTAACTTTTCAAGAAGCCACGCCCCTTTCATTTTATGTCTCTTTTAAAACAAATTCCATTTTTTCTTTGAGTCTCCTGGATTCAAAAATGTGCGTGAATGAAGAAACAGTGATGGTATTACTGTCGCGTTCTCTGCGTCTCTCGTAATTCTCCACTCTCTTAGCTCCGCACAGTTCTTTCAACTGCGCTCCACCGAAATGCCTCTAAAAATGTATATTTTTCTCTGAGTCTCTCAATTTCGCTCACAATTTTCTTCGGTTTCAGTAGAGCGCGGTTTTTAAAAGCGTGCCGCGCTAATAGCTTCTCCAATCTACTCGACACATCTTAATTTTCTCTTCTTTCCTACTCTACTATTCTTTCTAAGCAAATAAATTTTCAGAACAATGTCACACGGCAGCTCTTCCACTCCTCCAATAGCCTACCACAAGCTTCCTCCACTCCTCCCTCTTCCTACTCTTCCAGGACCCGATCCATCTCGAAAACTTGATTTCAAAGATTACTTGGAACTTTTGAAAGTTCCAGGATATCAGTTTGATGAGGTGGATCAATCAAATGAAGTTATGAAGAAAGTGGTACTCAGTGAAATTGAGAAACGTCCAGAAGTTTGGAGTTCAAGGAAAGGAAGCTCGATTCAGAAGACATTTCCGATGATAGCAGTTGCCACGTTTAAGAGAACAGGTGTCTTATTGTCGGGTGAGTTAAAAAATGTTCAGTCTGAATTATTATTTGAAATTTCTTTCAGTTCCATCAATCAAATCAATCTACAAATGTGCCAAAGACAACCTTCGAAACCGTCTCCGAATCGCCATATGCCGCCATAAACTCTCTCCTGAAGCCGTCGAAAAATACATGTGGAGATGGGATTTCTATGGATTCATTCGATTCTATCGGGAACATACTCAACACTGGGAAGCCGAATTGTATAAAGAAATGGCTGGGGGTAATACTGGATACGTGGAGGAGGAGCCGAAGAGAAAGCAACAGAAGTTCGATCCAGAAGAAATTGATTTTGGGATTACTGTAGAGGAGGAGCCATACGAAGATTTCGATTTGATTTATGATGAAAAGTGAGTATTGTAAACCATCACATTGGACCTTCCGTGTTTTTTCCAGACCTCTCGTTGAACAGAGCCCCTACCCGCAGGATCATTCTGATCTGATGTCCTACTTCCAATCCGGATTGCAATCCGCCAACACGAGTAACTTCTTGGAGAAGATCAATTCAGCTGCCAGTACAAGTCAAAAAGAAACAAACAATGGAATGAGTGGAACTGATTGTGATAGTTCTTCGGTTTGTAATCACTGTCACCCAATTCAAAATTTTATTTTTCCTCTTGCAGACAGTGATTCCTCCGTCAGCATTGAACGACTTCTCGGAAGAATTAAAACAAATTGCGTATCAAGCCAATCGAATAGCCAGAGAGCAGCCAGAATCCATCAAGATTCTTCGTCGAACTCTTTTTGATGTCGTACTTGCTTTCGACGATAAGAAATACAAAAGTGCTGGCGAGTTGTACAGAGAGTTGGCTGAGAAGAACCCGAGATGACTGTCAATTCGTTTTATCAATTATTTTCATTATTTATTGGTATCATATTTGATTACTGCACGCACGTACTGCATAAAGCTCATCATTTTATACTTTTTAACCAATAAACAGTAGTTCTACAGTATGATTTCGAATATTGCACATAGAAAACCGCGCACAGTGCTATGAGAAAACATCCCAGGGCGGCGTACTTTTGTTGCTCTGGCAACTCGATGTTAGTCTAATTAGACAACCGAAGTCTAATTAGACAGAATAGCAATCTAAATACAATCTAGTTAGATTCGCTCGTTTTTAAAGTCTAATTAGACAGTTTTAAAGTCTAAATAGACAGTTTTAAAGTCTAATTAGACAGTTTTAAAGTCTAAATAGACAGTTTTAAAGTCTAATTAGACAGTTTTAAGGTCTAAATAGACAGTTTTAAAGTCTAATTAGACAGTTTTAAGGTCTAAATAGACAGTTTTAAAGTCTAATTAGACAGGCAAGTCTATTTAGATTGTATGTTAGTTGGATTAGACAAAATTGTAGTCTAATTAGACGAAATCGTAGACTAATTAGACTGTGCGTCAATCTAACTGGGTCGCGTTAGTCTCTAAATTTACTTGAATTAGATTAATATCGAGTTTCCTGAGTTGCAACCTGTGTTATTTATATCACAACTTGAGTTACTTTTAGCGCAACTTGTGTTACTCTTGTGGCGACTTTTGTTGGCGAGCCTGCTTACAGCGGCGGGAGTCTACCTCACGGTAGGTCCGCTAGCTGCGACGAGAGATTTTGATAGGTCTCTCGCCTGTCTTTTTTATCAGACGGTGGGTTTGTGCAGAGGGTCGAGCTCAGGGAACATCATCACCCGAGTTGATTCCACCGGCATCACTATTTGGTTAGGTGAGTTCTCCGCCAGGAGCCTCACGGCCTACGACTTTACCTTCGGGTTTGCCCCTCCAGCATCGGTCGGCATTCAACCTGCCACTCGTGTGTTCTTCCGGCCAGAGCTCTCTTTCAGATCGAGAGACAGAGACCTTCCAAACACTATGCCAGATCAGATCGTGGCAGGCTGAGCATCTGATATTACCGGCTATCAGGAAGCCTTAAAATTTGGGCAAAAACTCATTGACTACACCTCTCAATGACTACATTGTCTCATTGACTACACATTCTCAATGACTACAAAGTCTCATTGACTTCATTTTTCTCAATGACTACACTTTTCTCATTGACTACACCACTCATTGACCACAAAATTTGAGGGATTCTCTCATTGACTACATCTCTCTGAAATACAGTCTACTAGACCATCTGAATTCATAACATATCTCAGAAGCCTTATCTTCCAAACAGGACCGGAAAAAGTAGCGGACTGACCAAATTAGGAACGAGTTTTCACCATTCTCTTAGGCTTAGGTTTCTTAAAATTCGGAAAAGAATTGACAAAAACGAAAACCGATAATAACTGTTTTTGTCAAGTTTTTTTCCGAAATTCTAAGAAACCTAAGCCTAAGAGAATGGTGAAAACTGGTCCCCCTTAAGAATCACACAGATTGGATAAACTTTGTTCCTCTTTCAGCACACTGATTTGAAATCCCCGAATTTTTTTCTAGTTTTAGATATTGTACTGGCGAAAAATAATGTGAGACAGTCAGTGAGGGTGTGGCACATGCTCAAAGCTGACCAATCTTAACTTAAAAACTGCGAGTATCGCGTTCTCTTTGCCGAGTACTGTAGATGTAGTCAATGAGAGAATCCCTCGAATTTTGTAGTCAATGAGTGGTGTAGTCAATGAGAAAAGTGTAGTCATTGAGAGAAAAGAAGTCAATGAGACTTTGTAGTCATTGAGAATGTGTAGTCAATGAGACAATGTAGTCATTGAGAGGTGTAGTCAATGAGTTTTTGCCTAAAATTTGGAGAGTGCAAAGGTCCCCACTTTGTTGTAAGCCTCTCAGTGGAGAAAAATAAAGGAATGCTTATATCCTCTTTTTCACCTAGGCTTACAAACTTGGGGTTTTGATCATCCTAACGACTTTTCTTCCCGAGGGAAAAAAACCGGGGTCAAAACTAACCACCCAAGCCCGAGTTACCTCAAACTTGTGTAATTTGTATCACAACTTGAGTTACTTTTTGCGCAACTTGTAATGAATTTGTCCCAACTTGTGTTATTCTTGTGGCGACTTGTGTTAATTTTGTCACAACTTGTATTCCTTCTCTTTTTACTTTTACGCAACTTACGTACCTTCTATTGTAACTTGTGTAACTTTTGTTGCAGCACCTGTTTTTTTTGCTCAACTTGTGTACATTCTGTTGCAACTTGTTCGGTTTTTCTTACAACTTGTGTTCCTTTTGTCGCAACTTGTGTTATTTGTATCACACCTTGAGTTACTTTTGTCTTCTGCCGCAACTTGGGCTACTCTTGTGTTTCTGTGATTCTCCAGTGAATGTCCGCATTGCTCACACAACTTTTTTCCATTCATTCTCTTCTTTTCGTTCTACTTCAACACTTTGGGTTTGTCTGCAGGTTCTGCAATTTTCGCTTTTTCTCCACCATAGAGTCTGCGTCAGTTGTTCTTCTGTCTTCACTTTGTTGTATCTTGTCTCTCTTTGCCCAGTTAGTTTTCATACGGCTTGCTGTCATCTTTCTTGCTTCTCAGCTGGTGAATCATATTCTCCTGTGTTGACTCCCATCTGAACCAAATTTATAGTCGTTCAGTTTTTTCAATGAGTGAAAATGTTATGTCTCCCTATGGTGAGATGATGAACAACGCCAAATATGTAGACAGTGAGAATGAAAGTAGATTTAACTGCCATTAAGAATGAATACTGATGTCTTAAAACTGTTTCTGATTCCAGCGTTGTAACTGGCATATCTCACTCTACTACATCTCTTCAACCTTTTCCCCCACCATCCTACTGTATCATAGGAGATCTGCATTTTGTCGTGGGATGTGATCAACTCTATTCTTCTCCGTCTGCATCCTTCCTAATTCAAACAATCTCTCTTTCCAACACGAGGTGGTCCTGCAGTTGTTTAACCTTCTCATTCTATTTAATCTAAGTCTCTCCTATTCTCCACACAGTTGACACATGGCGAAGGTGACCTTCTTTTTTTTGTTGTCTGTTGACTGCAGTGGTTGCCTCCGCAAAGGTTACTACTTCTGCGTTCAATGCATCTTTTTTCTTCACTTTGCGGTTAAAGGTGTAGTTCACAAGCTGTGTGAATTTGAGATAGCTTCTTGTCATCATCCGCGGCGTTCCATTAAACGAGAACTGAAGTAATTTTTATTGCAGATTACGATTTTTCAGAGAATTTTAGGAAACTTTAATCATTGACTCATAATATAAGCAACTTATGCTAAAAATCGCTCTAAACGGCACAATTCCCGTTCTCCTGGCCCAAAAAGAGCCTTCGAGGAAGAGTTTATCAGCGCGGCCGTGTAGTCCTCTCGGACATCCAACAAGTTTTCTTCAAGGGAACCTCAAGGGGTCGCAAGTTTGGAATTGTTCCAACTTGCTACCAGGTATTAAGGACAGCTTGAATAGGCATATCCCAAAATTTTGTTTGTGCTCGTCACTTGCTTCTTCTCTATTTACTCCTTTCTTAACTCACTGCTTTCCCAAATACCTTATTTCAGCAGGGTTGAGGAAAATTCCGCTTACGCTGTTCGCTCAAAAATTTTCCATTCCGTCGTACCTCTTTTCCAAAACCGCATCCCGCTGAGTCTTGTTTTCAAGCATATTATTCCAGAATGTCATCCACACATCAACATCGAACTATCAAATCCGAGCCAACAAACCCTCAAATCTGGGAACTTCCACCCAGTGTGCCACTCCCGAAATTGCCGCTGGAAGATCCAAATCGTAAGATGACAATCAACCAATACCTGTCAATATCAAAAAACCCACAAAAAGTGGAGCAGAAGTGGCCCACGATCGATATTCCGATGAAAGAAAAGGAAGTATTGAAACTGGTCATTTTGGATTGCATCTCGAGGGCACCAGAAATCATCGAAAATAAAAACACAAAGACTGTTCACCTGGATTATGCAAAGGTCGCGATCCAGGTATTCCGGAGAACCGGCTACATCCTGAGCCGTAAGTTTTAGTTGAACATTATTACATTTCGAATAATTCATGCCTTTGTTTCAGCGCAGGTGCTCATGTTCGTGTTCAGGGCAGCCAAGGAGCAACTCAGAGTACACCTGCGAGCGGCAATTTCAACAAAATTGGTGTCACCAGCGGAAGTTGAAAAGAGGATGTGGGAATGGCCCGTTTACGGATTCATTCGTTTCTACCGGTGCAAACTCCAAAAATGGGAAGCACAACTCCGTCAGAAATATATAAAGCCGGCAGGTGGAGATCAAGTTGTCTTTGATATCGATGACAATCAGTTGGAAGACGATCAGGAAATGTTCTTTGCCGTCGAGGAGGAGTCCTATGAAGAAGAGGATATTGTATGGGAAACAACACAAAGGTTAGTTTCGATCTGATTCATCAAACTACTGAGCCATTTTCAGCGAATCTCCACCCGCGATTCTGAGCTCTACGGTGAATATCAAGTTGGATCACCATGAGCAATTCCAAGAACAACCGACATCTAGTTCGCATGATCAATGGATTCCCTCAATGGACAATACATTTGAGCATCAACCGGAAGGAATTATTCCAATAGATCAAATGAATCAATTAGATCAGACAGATGACCATGAAAATACAGAAATGAAGATTGTTGGCTACACATCCGTGAGTTTTAAAGCAAAAATACGCTTGATACAACAATAATCACAGTTACAGAATCTCACGGATGAACAACTAGAGGATATTAGAGAATTTCAGATCAGCATGGAACATATCAGTCACCAGGCAAATCGTGTGGCTCGCCGTCAACCAGAAAAGATAAACAGAATGCGTCAGGCTCTTTTTCTCGCCGTTTTTGAGTTGGAGAAGAGTGACGTCACTGATATGGGCGAGTTCTTTGCTGGGATGGCTGAATTGTATAGAAGCAAATGATTGTTCTTGTTTTGCCTTACAAAGTCAAGTGTTATTGTTTTTGTCCAATTTTTGGGTTCTCAATTCAAAGTAGTATTCACACTCTCCATCTATTAAGCCTACTGTTCATACTTTCACATCAGACGTTTTCAATTTTATTCTTCCACTTACCTTGTGTATTGAATGTTTTTTGTTAGAGTTTTGGTCAAATTCTTTTCCCGTGGTTCACTTTAATTTATGCACCTGCTTTACCTGATAACAACGAAGTTTCATAAAAGAATTTTATTATCAATAATAATGACATGTATTTCTTGACGATGCATATACTATTCTGATATATCAAAAATCTGTAAACCAGGTGGTCATGAACCCGAAGGTCTCACAGATGAAACTAAGATTGACACTCTGAAAAATTGATCTCAGTCTTGAGTACATATTAAGAATTACTAACTTCCTGATATCATTCTTCCAGAAGAAAACAGCTTTTCGGAATTCAGGATACGTGAAAATGACTACGAGACAGTTGAATATAGAATGAGTGGTTCCAATCATGAGAGAGTACCAGGAAATTTCTAAAATCATTTGAAACATCAGGAATGAAGAGAACGAGAAATCACTCACGTTGAGAATAACGGGAGGGAAATATGACAGTGAGCATGATGGTAACACCGGGGAAGACTGAAATTGGTGTCGTCAAAAACTGAAATGGGAATGGAAAGGAATAAATACTTAGTCACAAAACAAAGATTTCAAGAAAACTCACCTGCATTATCAAACTTCTCAATGCTAATTTATGCCTTGCAAGTGTTTTCCTCGACATTCGACTCGAATGTGTTTGAAGTGTCCGATACATTCGGATCACTGATATTGACACGAGAATTGTTGTCTTTGCAGCTCCAAAGGTGGTTAAAACAAAGAATGACAACAATCTTTCATTCATAATATAATAGTGAAACTCTCTCAATGCTCTGAACTTTGGTGCTGTCTCTGGGTATAATTCTTCCAACACTTTCATTTGTTCTTCGTGACTGTCCCCACTCAAATAAATTGATAATGTAAATACGCAGTTATAGGAAATGACGAAAACATAGGTCAGTGGATATTTCCAGTCTGATGCCCTCGACATGTTTCCCAAATTCATAATTGCTTTATGTTTCCGGAGAAAACATATTGTGAGAGCTTCAATTTGCGCACTAAGAAAGCATACGAACAATGTCTGGAAAAGTAATAATGAAGAGGGGTTGACAATGCCAATGGATACCATAAGAACATGTGAAGACCATGAGAAATATCTAGAAAAAATGCCGTAGCAATATCCAGCACAAATTGGAAATAATCCAATGGGTTGCATGAAAATAGTAATATTCAAATCGGAAATAATACATGTTATCTGAAATAAGAACATCGCTGATTTATCTAACAAAATACCTGTTACCTGAAAAGACAACAAATAAAATCTGAAAGAATCTAGTTTTCCACTGTGAAATAATACATATTAAATAGACAACTAATAGATTAAGAGAAAATGAAATTGCTCCAGATGCGTAATAGTGATAAATAAGATGGAATGGTACTTCGAAATCTATGTTCAAGTTTTCAGTCATTGCTCAATAAATATAATTTGATACAACTAATTTTTAGAGAGAATAAGAATTAGGTAATCAAAAATTTCAATTAATTTTTGTGATACTTTCACCTGTTGCAGATACAAAGTCATTTGTGCTTATTTGGCAGAAAATGTGCATCCGTGTAGTAGCAAATTTGTAAGTCTTTTTGGTTTCTGGACCACGACACAGTTGAATTTGAAATGGGTTGTTCCAGAGAGAAAGATAACAAATGCATGTTCAAATCTCAACGTGAGTGGTTTCTCCTCAGGGAATTTTAGGCGAGGGTTGAGCGCCTTGCCGGCATTTTGCCTCTATTTTCGGCGAATTGCCTTCACTTTGGGCAGGTTGCCCACTGGGCGAGGGTTGGGCAAGAGTTGGGCAAAGGTGGGGTGGAAGAAGTGGGGGTGTGTCGCGACGGTTTATGGGGTGGTGAGCCCGAACCGGCCGCGAGGAATGAGAGGAATTGAACTTAGAAAGACGAGCCAACACAAGTTTTAAATGACAACGGTTTATTCGATAATATACGCGAGTTAAATAAGATACCTTCGACAGATCCAGTGGGCTTGGTACTCGATGGCGATCCAACGGCTTCGATTGGGGAGGAAGGAACAGTCGGGGTAGAGGACGGCATTGGAGAAGTTGGATGTTCGGCTGCTGCTGTTCGTACTCTTTCGTAGATACTGATTCATTGCGTTTCTTCCTCCTACATCGACAGTGCCACGTAGTAGGATCATCAAGATAAGGAGTTGTGGAGCACGTCGGTCAAGGGAATAATTAAGGGTATCATATCTTCCTCACGTCTATATGAAGTTCACCGTTGTCTAATTAAGAATAGGAGAATAATCTACGATTTAGATTGTACCAGTTGTGATAATATAGCTAGGGCTATTATTGTCACGACACTGGGGGGGGAGCGAAAAAGAACTTCCCTAGTGGTAGCGTTAGGGAAGTTCGTAACATGCCTCTGCCTAAGCAGAAGCCTGAGGAGGGTTACTCGGCGATCCGAGTTGCTGATCATGACCGATTGTCACGTTATTTTCTTTAGCCCGTCTTGGAAGGTACGGGCGGGTCCGTCGAGGTGGAATACTAGCTGGAATCATCTGCTGTTGTGTATCAGGAGGACCGATCGCTGACTTGTCTTGATCTTGATTGTCTTCCGTGGGAATCTCCAACGGTATCAGATGATTCACCGATTTTTGGAAGGTCTTCTGTCCAATTTTTACTTCCACGGCTCTCACCTTCCCATCTTTAGACGAGATTAACTTCTGAATGACCCCGATAGGCCACATGTATCGAGCTACTTTGTCAGTGACGATTAACACTGTTGTACCAGGTGTTGGTAGGTTTTTATTGTGCGCTGCAGGACGAGGAATGGATTCTCGGAGTAACACGTAGTATTCATCACTGAATACGTTCCATAGGTTATCCCTGACAGCTGCTGTAGATTCGATTAATCTTCTAGTTAGTTTTTCTGTTTTTCCTGACTGTAGAACTTCCGATATTGTTTTCGACGATTCTGGTAACACCACCGACGACTGAGGGATCAAATAGTCGATGGGTCGTACTGGTTCGGCATCGGCTGTGTGGATTTTGTTGGCGGTTATGGGTCTGCAGTTGATGATACATTCTGTCTCAATTAAGAGACTTTCGAGTTCCAACAGGGAGACTGTGATTTTCTTCAGACATTTATGTATCATATTCTTGACCAAAGCCACCAGTCGTTCGTAAATTCCTCCCTTCCACGGTGAGAAGGGTGTGATAAACCGAATGTCTATTTCTTTGTCCGCCAAAAATGAAGTCAACGTTAAACTTTTATTGATGATTGTCTTTAGATCGGCGTTCATCATTGAATATCCGAGTTTGAACGTTGGGGAGTTATCTGATAGTATAGATTGAGGGACTCCTCTACGACCGAAATATCGTTTTAAAGCCAAGATAAAACTGTGAGTGGTGTTGTCTTGGACGATTTCCAAGTGTACTGCCCGAGTGACAATACATGTGACTAGCAATACCCAAATCTTCTCGTATTCATCCTTCGATTTGTATTTCAGTGGCCCCAAATAGTCGAGGCCCACGAAGACGAATGGAGCCACGAGTTGGCTTCTAATAGACGGCAATGTTTCTGAGTACGGATATTCGAATGGACGAGCGTGCATCCTTTGACATGTGACACATTGCCTCCGTACCGCTCTGACGATTACTCCAAGTTTCGTTATCCAGTATTTTCGTTGGATGTCCGATATGACATCTTTAACACCCTGATGTAGTAAGCTGGTGTGTGATTCGATAACCAGGAGACGGGCGAGTTGGTGTTTGTGGATGATGATAATTGGTCTTTTCATCTCATCGGAGTGTCTCGGATGTCTCGAATTGACATATGGCCTGCTGTGTCGATACAACCCTTCTGGGGTGAGCACTGGTTTAAGGTGAGCAGGCGGTTCCTCATTCATCCGATGTTTCGAATCTCGATAATGATCCGCTATTATGAAGGTCCTTGTGATCCTCCTTTTTGTAACTTCGTCATTTTCTTTATCGGTTCCCGGTCGATGCACCATGTCGCGACGGTTTATGGGGTGGTGAGCCCGAACCGGCCGCGAGGAATGAGAGGAATTGAACTTAGAAAGACGAGCCAACACAAGTTTTAAATGACAACGGTTTATTCGATAATATACGCGAGTTAAATAAGATACCTTCGACAGATCCAGTGGGCTTGGTACTCGATGGCGATCCAACGGCTTCGATTGGGGAGGAAGGAACAGTCGGGGTAGAGGACGGCATTGGAGAAGTTGGATGTTCGGCTGCTGCTGTTCGTACTCTTTCGTAGATACTGATTCATTGCGTTTCTTCCTCCTACATCGACAGTGCCACGTAGTAGGGTCATCAAGATAAGGAGTTGTGGAGCACGTCGGTCAAGGGAATAATTAAGGGTATCATATCTTCCTCACGTCTATATGAAGTTCACCGTTGTCTAATTAAGAATAGGAGAATAATCTACGATTTAGATTGTACCAGTTGTGATAATATAGCTAGGGCTATTATTGTCACGACACTGGGGGGGAGCGAAAAAGAACTTCCCTAGTGGTAGCGTTAGGGAAGTTCGTAACATGCCTCTGCCTAAGCAGAAGCCTGAGGAGGGTTACTCGGCGATCCGAGTTGCTGATCATGACCGATTGTCACGTTATTTTCTTTAGCCCGTCTTGGAAGGTACGGGCGGGTCCGTCGAGGTGGAATACTAGCTGGAATCATCTGCTGTTGTGTATCAGGAGGACCGATCGCTGACTTGTCTTGATCTTGATTGTCTTCCGTGGGAATCTCCAACGGTATCAGATGATTCACCGATTTTTGGAAGGTCTTCTGTCCAATTTTTACTTCCACGGCTCTCACCTTCCCATCTTTAGACGAGATTAACTTCTGAATGACCCCGATAGGCCACATGTATCGAGCTACTTTGTCAGTGACGATTAACACTGTTGTACCAGGTGTTGGTAGGTTTTTATTGTGCGCTGCAGGACGAGGAATGGATTCTCGGAGTAACACGTAGTATTCATCACTGAATACGTTCCATAGGTTATCCCTGACAGCTGCTGTAGATTCGATTAATCTTCTAGTTAGTTTTTCTGTTTTTCCTGACTGTAGAACTTCCGATATTGTTTTCGACGATTCTGGTAACACCACCGACGACTGAGGGATCAAATAGTCGATGGGTCGTACTGGTTCGGCATCGGCTGTGTGGATTTTGTTGGCGGTTATGGGTCTGCAGTTGATGATACATTCTGTCTCAATTAAGAGACTTTCGAGTTCCAACAGGGAGACTGTGATTTTCTTCAGACATTTATGTATCATATTCTTGACCAAAGCCACCAGTCGTTCGTAAATTCCTCCCTTCCACGGTGAGAAGGGTGTGATAAACCGAATGTCTATTTCTTTGTCCGCCAAAAATGAAGTCAACGTTAAACTTTTATTGATGATTGTCTTTAGATCGGCGTTCATCATTGAATATCCGAGTTTGAACGTTGGGGAGTTATCTGATAGTATAGATTGAGGGACTCCTCTACGACCGAAATATCGTTTTAAAGCCAAGATAAAACTGTGAGTGGTGTTGTCTTGGACGATTTCCAAGTGTACTGCCCGAGTGACAATACATGTGACTAGCAATACCCAAATCTTCTCGTATTCATCCTTCGATTTGTATTTCAGTGGCCCCAAATAGTCGAGGCCCACGAAGACGAATGGAGCCACGAGTTGGCTTCTAATAGACGGCAATGTTTCTGAGTACGGATATTCGAATGGACGAGCGTGCATCCTTTGACATGTGACACATTGCCTCCGTACCGCTCTGACGATTACTCCAAGTTTCGTTATCCAGTATTTTCGTTGGATGTCCGATATGACATCTTTAACACCCTGATGTAGTAAGCTGGTGTGTGATTCGATAACCAGGAGACGGGCGAGTTGGTGTTTGTGGATGATGATAATCGGTCTTTTCATCTCATCGGAGTGTCTCGGATGTCTCGAATTGACATATGGCCTGCTGTGTCGATACAACCCTTCTGGGGTGAGCACTGGTTTAAGGTGAGCAGGCGGTTCCTCATTCATCCGATGTTTCGAATCTCGATAATGATCCGCTATTATGAAGGTCCTTGTGATCCTCCTTTTTGTAACTTCGTCATTTTCTTTATCGGTTCCCGGTCGATGCACCATGTCGCGACGGTTTATGGGGTGGTGAGCCCGAACCGGCCGCGAGGAATGAGAGGAATTGAACTTAGAAAGACGAGCCAACACAAGTTTTAAATGACAACGGTTTATTCGATAATATACGCGAGTTAAATAAGATACCTTCGACAGATCCAGTGGGCTTGGTACTCGATGGCGATCCAACGGCTTCGATTGGGGAGGAAGGAACAGTCGGGGTAGAGGACGGCATTGGAGAAGTTGGATGTTCGGCTGCTGCTGTTCGTACTCTTTCGTAGATACTGATTCATTGCGTTTCTTCCTCCTACATCGACAGTGCCACGTAGTAGGGTCATCAAGATAAGGAGTTGTGGAGCACGTCGGTCAAGGGAATAATTAAGGGTATCATATCTTCCTCACGTCTATATGAAGTTCACCGTTGTCTAATTAAGAATAGGAGAATAATCTACGATTTAGATTGTACCAGTTGTGATAATATAGCTAGGGCTATTATTGTCACGACAGGGTGTGCGTGAGGATGGTGTAGGGCAAGTTGCCCATTTGTAGGGCAATTCGCCCACTTTATAAACATGCGCTCTACTGCACTCTAAAAATCATCAAATTTTTTGCTGCGTCATTTATTATTTTAATTTATTCGTTTTGAATACACTATTCTATCACATGCATGTTTTTAAAATACCAGAAAAGATGCTATTCGAAAGTAAAGGAGATATTCGTAAGTGAAAAAAACTTATTAATCCAGAAGAAAATAATTTGGGACTTCAGAACACTTGTTCGGTGGAAATAAAAACCGTCTCTCTACGGAACTTCTAACCGCCAGCTATTGATCTGACTGTCAGCACTTTGACTTTCTGATGCTAGCCACATGTAGTTGACTCATTCAAGTAAGTTATCTTATAGTGGACACGACAGCTCATCATTCGACGTCTCCCTTCGCTAAACCGTCTCTTAATACAAGTGTTATGATGAAAAGCGAAATCTTTTCGAAGATGAGGATCACTGCTGCTACTAACGAATTCTACTATTATAAATATTATTTCAGGTACCTCGCCGAAGACTTCTCTTGATTATGAAACGTCGAAACACCTCCTGCCAACCGTTCTCTCCACTCATATATAACTTGTTTCCTTCTAACCCTTTCTTCGTTCACCAACTCTTCTCACATACATATTTTTGATTTTGATTTTGTATTTTTGAACAAATTAATAAATGCTGATTAAATCCATAAATTTTCTTCTGTTTTTCACTAAAATGAATATATTGCGACGAGGGGAGCAAGCGAAGCGCACGCTAGAAACAACATAAAATGGGCAATTCGCCCTCGATTTGGGCGGCCTTGCCGCCATTGTGGCGGCAAGCCTGCCCAATTGGTGGGCAAATCGCCCAAAACGGTGGACGAATTGCCCAAAATTCCCTGAGTCATCACTCTCATTTCTGATATTCCAAATGACTTCAGAAATTTCCTGGTACTCTCTCATGATCGGAACAACTCATTCTATATTCAACTCTCTTGTCGTCATATTTACTTATCCTGAATTCCAAAAAGCTGTTTTCTTCTGGAAGAATGATATCAGGTAGTTAGTAATTCCAAATACTCAAGACCGAGATAAATTTTTCAGAGTGTCAATACCTTCGGGTGCATACTTTGAATTGACAACCCAAAAATTCAACAATAAAAATAACACCTGAATTTGTGGAGCAGGACGCGAAAAAACATTTGCGTATGTACAATTTTGCCATTCCAGTTTGATACTATTGTCTGAAATGAAAAGTGAATAGCACTGGAGTCTTGGCACAACTCAAATGAAATATTCAATGGTATTCAAACAGGTAGTCGAACATTTTATTAGTAGAGGTAATTCTTTTATATACTAGGGCGATTTTTGAATTTGATCTTCTGATTAGGAATGGTTTACTTCTGGGTTTCAATGTCTTACATACATCCCAGTTGGATTTTAATTCCAGATAAGGTACTTTTATAAGGTAATTGCATTTGGTGATATCCGACGATGAAATTAGCTTTCAACATATCAGGAAATATGTCTACATCTCAATGATTAGACACCACTTCACCAGGTGTGTAAACACCAGAAGGCCTCCTGTGGGGTATGCCGATAATAGAAACTCTGAAAACCACGGCTATAATTGTTAGTTTAAACTGCAATTACCTTCTACTTTTATTTTTGCAGAAAAACAATGTTCTCCGAAACTCTGGATATGTGAGAACAACAACAATAGAGTTGAATATCGAGTGAGTTGTGATAACTACACACGCGTACCAGGAGATTACTGAATATTGGTCTATAAAAAAGAACAAGAGATAGGAAGAGCTGACTTACGTTGCGAATAATAGGTTGGGATCAAGATGGTGAGTAGGCAAATGCAAGCAGGGAAGAATGTTATGGGAGTGATCATGAACTGCATAATCAAACTTCTCAAAGCAATCTTATGCCTATCCAAAGCTCTTCTCGACATACGACTGGAATATTCTTTTAGTGTCCGATACATCCGAGCCACCAGAATTGTAACGAGCACTGTAGCCTTCACAGTTCCAAGACCTACCAATGCAAAGAATGTGATCAGTCTCCAGTTCATAGTGTAATACTGAAATTCTCTTAGAGCATGAAACTTTGGAGCGATCTCCGGAAAGAGAAGTTCCAGTTCTCTCATTTGTACGTCGTGACTGTCATAACTCAAAAGTACTGAAAGCGCTAAAGAACAAGTGAATGAGATACAGATTAAATAGGTGAGAGGATATTTCCAGCTTGATGACTTTGACATGTTTTTCAGATTCATTATTGCTTTGTATTTCCTTATAAAACAAATCGTGAGCACCTCGATTTGACCGCTCATAAGGAATGTGAAAACCGTAAACATTGCATGAGTAGACCAGGAAAAAACTCGTGAAGAGATACCGTAACAGTAGCCAGAACGCATTGGAAATAAGGGAACAGGTTGCATGAAAAGAGTCATATTCAAGTCGGAAGAAATACATGATATCTGGAAATGAATTATAAAAAAAACTCTTGTGATAATGCTACCTGAAAAGCCAACAAATAAAACTTGAAAGAGTCTAGTCTGGTGCTGTGCCATAATATTAAATAGACAACCAATATATTGAGAGAAAACGATATTGATCCGGAAATATAATAGTGATAAATGAGATGAATTGGTACTTCGAAGTCGATATTCATTCCACGTTTACTTTTACATCAAAAATGAGAGAACAAGTATCAAGAATCTATTTGGCAATAAGGCAATAACATGTGATTTAATGCAATTCGAAGAAAATGTAGGTAATCATAGGCTTTTGCCATATGTATAATAAGTCACACTTTTGCGAAGCACTACAATTTTATTGAAGATTAAGAGCCAGGAAACATGTTTGAAAAATTTCTCAGCAATCTATAATACTCCCCCATTCCACGTTTCCACGCCGCTAATACGCCACGTCATCTTTTGGAATTTTTTGCATAAAAATGCTTCTCTTTTTCTTTATTATTTCTGAAGTTTTCCAAAACATTATCATCTGAACATTAGTCCAAAAATGGTCAAATTTACCACTGGTGAGTGATACATACTAACACTCTAATAAAAATTTCCAATATTTTCAGCTATTTTCCTCTATTTTATCAGTCTCGTCACCTGTCAATATCAACGAGATTTCTTGGTTTTCACCGCCCATCTCACTTGCAAACTTCCTGGAATCTTTCGTTACCAGATTCAATATATGGAGGATGATACGTGAGTTTTCTTTCTTCTCCGTGTTTTTTTATTGAGTTATGTGCTTTAGAATCTTCCCACATGATCGAGTAACTCGTTTCGATAGTGTTGGAAATGGAATTGGAGAAGTCATTTCGAATAATTTTGGAGTTATGTATGGAGACGGGTTTCTGGATGTGAGTTTTTATTCTTTTATTGAAACGCAAAAACAATTTCAGCGCAACTATGAAATCTACGTTATAATCCTTCACAACTGTACGAAAAATTCAAAGATGATGAGGGAGTATCAATTCTATATTGATCCACCATGTGAGACTACCGGGTGAGTTTTGGTGTGAGAAATTTCAAACGAAAGTTAGAATTTTTTCAGAGGCTGCAAAAGACAATTCAATCTGGATATCACCGATCTTGGAGAGGAAGTGACGCCAAGAGTTATTCATTATCCCAGCTATAGTGTTTAGTAAGGTTCTTTTGATATGCAAAATGATTTATTATTATTATTGCTCATTAAAAACAAACTCATATTCATCTCAACATACAACAAAACAGTCCCATAAGCAACCAGAACGCTGAGAAAATCAGATAAAATGCAGCGATATGGAAGGTCCACCAATCACAATAAGCACGAGCCGCCCATGATCCGAATACCCAGTAACAGCCAAAGAAGAACCTGTAATTTGAAAGTCTCAAACCGATTTATCTCAAAAAGCAGCGAAATTATGAAAAGGTTTTCAACTACCAAAATGATCAGCATAAAATTTTAAACATTTTGTTAGTTTACAACTTTTTTCTAGCTCAGCCCCTTTTTGAGATACACCGGTTTGAAGTTTGGGGAGAGACGCAGACAACGAGACACTCTCGCTTCTCTGCGTCTCTCCTCTCCCCGCCTTCTCACTTTCCTTTTCCCTTTCCCTCCAGAATTTAGTTTACGACTAAATCAATCACGCTAAACTCATTTTTCACATTCATAACTTTTAATAATTCCAGTTTCCTAGCAAAAACCATTAAAAAATCATGTAATTACCAAAAATATTTCAGAAAACTGTTAAAAACTAACCAAACAAAAATCAAAGCGTTCAGCAGGAAATGAATGTAGCCACATGGTAATGGAAATCCTGATTCACCCAATTTATCTCTCAACTCTCCGTCTTCACTTGGCAATGGAGACTCACGTTTTCTTTGCTGAAACAAGAATTGATCTGTAACTTCCTAGTCTCCTAGTTTCAAAACTCACATATCTCCTTCTCAATCTCTCAATAATATCTCTTGTCAACCATAAGAATCCCAAAACAATAATAAAGACTGGAATCATTGGTTGTCCATCACATTCTTCACGTCTTGCAACTCCGAAAATGATAAGACAAACAGTGAGAACTGTGAAAATTATATTGCATCCTGATGAGATTTCCTCGTCCATTTCCTCATCAAATGAAGCTGAAACTTCTTGAATTTAGTGATTTTTTGCTATTAAATTTTTTTGGAAGGATAAATTAGTCGCTTTTGCAGATTCTGGCTATATGTTCAAGACTTTTTCCGATAGACTTTCCCAAAATTTCAAAACTTGCAAACCTGATTATACAAATCACAAGCCACATACCACACCCACTTTGTACTATAGTCGGTTAACGAAACGTCGGTACCCTTTAAACGCGATTATTTGCAAATAGTCTGGCTGAATAAAAACTTCAAATTTGTTCGATATGTCTTCCAGAAACTTGATTATTGTTTTGGAAGCGTTTACAAAATGAGCAACTAATTTTGCTTCTGACCACAAACCTCTTGTCAAAGCTCTATCCAGAAACCGATTGACTCCTCCGATTCCTTTTTTCTTGTTCATTGGCTCAATATTTCCACCATCTTCTATATTTGTATCTAGCTTCGAGGAAGACATCCTGTAAGTTAACACATTTTTAAATTTAGATTTTCATCAACAAAGAAAAAGAAAATTCAGTGAACTTCAAACAGACAACAGACAGACAAAACTTCCACAAAACAAGAAAAAAGGAAAATAGGTGGTGATAACGACGCCGTCTTCTTATTGACGCTTTCGAATGATAATAATCAACAATTTGGGGACAGCGAACAAACATGAAAAAAAGAGATTTCACATCGTTTTCTTCTTTTATGATGACCTTGACCGATGGGTGTAGAAGAGGACAGAACGTGGAAGAAAACAGAGAAGCCAATGATCAGGTCGTTCAAACAGGTGAAATGATTAGTTTGGTAATCAAAAAGTGTTTGATTACTGGCTTTAATGTTCAGAAAATATGCATAATCTTTATAAGAGATATGCTATAATTCTTATGAATATATCAATTGTTCTAAACTTTATTAATTCATTATCTCATGAGGATAAGAAGACAAATCTCTTATAATCCGTTTTCACAAAAATGTCATTGAATTCATGTGTTGTGGGTACACCTCATTCAACTTTATTGTCGTCTTGGTGACATAACAAGAATGCCGAAATGTGTTGCTATTCTGGGAAAATGATCTAAGGAAGTATGAAGTAACTGAGTTTAGGAACTCCGTGAGTATTTTCTTTTCAGAATTTCAATAAAAGTTACAGAACCTTCGGGAAAATATTATATATATATATATATATATATATATGTATTACATCACTTTGACAATCGCGTTCTACCGTCATAGTATTGTTATGCGTGTTATGCAGATAAATTTCAAAAATAATATTTTATTTAAATCAGATTAAAAACATTTAAATTTAAAAAATGAAGAAACAAGAGAGATCGAAAATCGACAAGAACCGGGGGGAGAAACTCTTAATCAAGCATTACAATTAAGTCGCTAATCACTTTGGCAAAAACAGAAAATTAACCCGTTTTTGACTCTTTCTCTACTAATATATTTGAAACCGAAATCAAAATCAAGTTTTCGGAATACGATTATTTTTATTGGGAAACGTGGAACTCATTCGGATATCTGCTATCGTTGTCAATCGTTTAGCCTCTTTCGAATGACGAATTCCATAGGCGAAGTAGATCAAAAGACCTGAATTTTATCTATTAGGTATGTGAACTTTCAACAAAAACTAACCAACTCCCATCCAAACGAATAGCCGAATCCACGTGGCAGTTGTCAGATAAGACATCATGAAGACGTTGACAAGAAGGGAGAGACATGGAAGAAATGGGACACATGGAACCTAAAAATGAAAATTAGTTATAATTTTTCTTTTCTAAAACTAAAACTGCTACCTTAAAATTAGTCTTCAACGAATTCTGAGTATGACCCAATATAAAAGCCATAATCAAAACAATACACAATCCATTGAAGCCAATCGACATTTGACCATACCAGCTCTCATAAAACCCGGTTCTGAAGGTGAAAGACAACCAGAAGAAAGATGCGATCAAAGCTCCAACAGCCAGAGAAATAGATGTTCCGGATGGAAGAGATTCCCAGAAGTTTCTAGCTGGGATCCATGAGCTTAGCTCTCCTCCACCGTCCATTCGTTTCTCATCTCCGTCGATTGGAGCTGATTGGTAGCGGAGGACAAGAACTGATGCAGAGACAAAGGAGTAGGCAAAGAGCGTTCCGATGGAGAGGAATTCGACCTGGAAAATATGTCATTTGTGCTTTGTTTCAATGGTCAGAATAACCGTTTTCCCGTTTCCCACTAACTAGGGAAGGCCATGAAGTCAGTTTGGAGTTATGGGACGTGACATATATCATTGGAAAGTTGAGAAAACGCTGATTCCAAATATGTGTTCAGTTTTTGCCCTTGAAGCATAGTATTCGAGAAAAACAAGGTCAAAGTTCAGCAAAAATGATAGATTTTCTTTCTGACACGCGAAAAATTTGTAATATTTGCAATTTTCGATTCTTAGTACCTTTCGGGAAACATAACCAAATTTCGGGATTTTTAAACATTCAGACATTCGGGGGGTATTTGAGTTTAGAACTCGGAAGAATAGAACTGCGACAAAATAAAACTGTGAAAATATAGAACTGACTAAAATAGAACTGAACAAAGTGGAACTACGAAAAAATGGAACTGCTTCAAAACAGAACACGACAAAATAGAACTGAACACAATGGAACTGCTACAAAATAGAACTGTTACAAAATAGAACTCTAGTTCGAAGGGAGCGCGTTTGCATTTTTTTGCAAAAATTCAATTTATTTTTGACTTTTCTCAAATAAATTCATTTTCTTCATCGACTAATTGTTAAAATTGAAAAAAAACGTCGTTTTAATTCTTCTAAAAAGTCACAAATGCAAACGCGCTCCCTTCGAACTAGAGTTCTATTTTGTAACAGTTCTATTTTGTAGCAGTTCCATTGTGTTCAGTTCTATTTTGTTGAGTTCTATTTTGTAGCAGTTCTAACTTTCACTGTTCCACTTTGTAACAGTTCTATTTTTTCCTGTTCTATATTTTCACAGTTTTATTTTGTCGCAGTTCTATTCTCCCGAGTTCTAAACTCAAATACCCCCGACATTCGGACACACCGACAGACAGATAGACACGAAAATTGTGTGTTTGGTGCAAAAGGTCTAGCTTTTTTCAACGAAATTTTTTTGTACTTAAAAAATGTCGCGTTTTTTTCCAAATCTTTTTAATTCTCTGAAAAACAACCAAGTTTGAAGGTATTAACATAATTTTGTAGTTCTTGACTTCAATTTTTCATATTTACTACGTTTTAAGGTATTTGGAGCCTTAGGCCTCAAACCTTAGGTCCAAAATGGTAATAATTCTCCCAAACGTTGACCTTGTTTTTCTCAAATACTAGGCCTTAAGGGCAAAAACTGAATATATATTTGAAATCAGCGTTTTCTCAGCTTTCCAATGATATAAGTCAAGTCCTATAACTCCAAACTGACTCCATTACCTTCCCTAGTAAAATTAAAAGTGAAATACTCACCAACGCCTCAATATCAAAAATCAATGCAATAACTGCATTGATCAATGTGAAGATAACAATTGCATTCAATGGAACTTTTGTATAAGAATTGACGTGTGCCAACCATCCAAATAGGAGACCATCATCTGCCATAGCATAAACACTTCTTGGCAAAGCAAACACCCCAGTGACCAAGTTGTTAGTCAACCCGACCAGTGCTCCGATTGAAATTATATACTTGACTACAGTACACCCACGAGCATCGAATGCTTCTGCGAATGGAGCAGTGGTATGGACCTGATCATAGGGAACCATCAATGTCAGTGTAGATGACACCAAAATATACAAAGTCATGATGACTCCGATACTCAGAAAAGTGGCAACAGGAATTGTACGGTGTGGCGCTGAAATTGGTTTCTTAAAATCTTAAAATTTGATTTCTAAATTTTGAACTTACATTTTACCTCCTCTCCAGCTGTAGCTAACACTTCAAAACCAATATATGAGAAGAAACACGTGGCAGCTCCAGTGAGAGTTCCAGTTACTCCGTATGGAAAGAAATTTGAGCGCCCATCAGATGTTGTTCCAGTCCAATTGTTGAAGTCAGCATAACACATTCCGGAGATAATGACGATAATGATAACCAAAATGTTCAAGATCACAAAACTTGTGTTGACATTTGCTGACACTCTCGATCCGATTGCAATGACACACGCACAGAGACAAATCAATACAAAGGACAAGACATCTGGGTATGTGGAGAAGAATCCTCCGGGCTGAAATGGAAAGGGGTCAGTGAAAAAAAACGACAAACTTGTATATGGATACCTGACTCAATTCCCCCACAATTCCGATTGTTGTGTTCTTGACATAGTTGTCCAGGAGATTGTCAAAGTAGGCGGACCAGGAACGCGCAACGGCTGAAACTTTTTTTGTTAATTTTATTGATATCTCACAAGAGAAGTCAATGGAGACGTGGCTTTCAAACGATCTATGGAATTCCGAATCGGCAAATAGTATGCGCAAAGATTATCTTATTTTTCCAATGTACGAGCATAGATGAACCAATGGGGAACACAAATGGAACCGCAGAAATGGACTCTCCGAAGTCGAAAGTACCTATACCTATGAAAGCCGCGTCTCCAAAGACTTTCCTTGTCAATCGACACTAACCAGCATTTCCAATCATGTACTCCAACGGAATAGTCCAGCCAACAATAAATGCCCATATTTCTCCAAAGCCGATATAGGTGTATGTGTAGGCACTACCAGCTCTTGGAAATCTAAAATTCTTCCCTTTACAGCAAGAGTGTCAACTGTTTTTCACTCACCTAGCTCCAAACTCCGCATAACTGAACGCAGATAACAACGCTGCAATACCAGCCAAGATGAACGAGAAAACGATGGATGGTCCAGCTTGATTTCTGACAACAGTACCAGTAAGTACGTAGATTCCTGCTCCCATCATTTGGCCGAGTGCCAAGAAAGTGATATCCATTAGGCCAAGGCATCGACGGAGGTTTGTGTCGAGGTGAGAATCACCTTCGAACTTTTTCTTACGAGTGATGGCTTTCCAGATTCTGGATGCCATTGTGAGATCTGAGAAGGGTAAATAAGAATGATAAGTTATGAAACATGAGTATTAGCACAGTACGCTTCTTACAACCGCGCTCTACCGAAACCGAATAAAATTGTGTGCGAAATTGAGAGAATCAGAGAAAAAAAAGACATTTTTCAAGGGCATTTCGGCGGAGCGCAGTTGTAAGAGCAGTGCCGAGCTAATAACTGGAGAGAAAAGAAAACGAATCAGATAGATTTCGTGCAACAAGTCAAGTAGAGTATCAAGTAGAGAATTTCAAAAATTGGAACAAATTTTTATTGAAAGCAAGCTTGTGTAGGACAATGTTGAAAGAAGAAGAAGGCGGAAAAGTTAATAACTAATCATAATAACTTCCCGTTCGAAACGAAATTCCTTATGGAAAACAAAGAAAGTTGCGGAAAAGAGAGAAGAGGCATAGACACAAATCAAAAAAGTCGACACTTTCACTATTCTTCTCGACGACACCGTCATATCTTCACAGAACGGAATTCCCCCATTTTTTTGTATGAAAAAGATTCGACACCGATTCTCATTGTCCGTCTCTTCCTTTTCAGGACATGACAATCGATAGAGAAAAAGTGTGAAGAAGAGGAAATGTTTCTAAAGAAGAGGGGTTCAACACCAGAAATATTATGCAGAAAAAAGTGGAAATACTTGTTTACACTCACTTCTCTCCCATCAAATTTCTTGTGATTCGGACGTGGTGATAGATTTGATATGTTTGACGACGACGTAATCATCATCTTTTTACAGTACGAGAAATTGAAAAATGAGGAAGTTGAGAAACTAGATGATGATACGCGGGACATAAGTTTTTATTATTGGTTTCTTTCCTTATTATCAAATCGAAGCGGAAGTGGAATAAAAATCTAGAAAAAATGGAAAAGTTTGGTTAGGACAGTGATAGACCATTTGATGAACACTTAGCAATTCCTTCCAAAACTAACAATGCTGACTCACATTCAATTGGTCATTTCATTTTCACGCATCAAAATTTACCAACTTTTTCTTCGTGAAATGATGATTTTTAGATTGACCAGACATGACTCAAAAGGGAAACGAATCACATGGTCAAGTTCCGGTAGACATAGAATACATTTTGGTATAAATTGGGTGGAAGGGGGGAGAAGAAAGGGCAGAAAGTTTAGAAAGTTGTTTAATTGGGAGAAGGGAGAGAGTTAATTTGATAATGAGGGGTCTGGTAAATACGTAGTAGATCAAAAACGGATTCTACATTTAAGAACTTGAGTACTGGAACTGATTTCAAATGAAATGCTAGTGGTATAGAAATCTATCTAGTACGGTAGTTTTCTAATAAAACTTTTAAGAATGAACTATTCAGAAAATGTTTGTCATAGATGCACCAACTACCTTTCGGCACATAAATTGGCTTGAGAGTTGGTACCGTAGGAGCGGTTCAGGCGGCCCCAGTCCGTGTGTTTTCAGTGGAAAATGACCAAATTTGACAGTGCATTCCGGTGTCAGTTGATTGTCCGACGAATTTTATTTTGTATGGGTTGGAGAGAGCCTAAATAGCGCATAATTTTTGTAGTTGACCATTTTTTTGCAGGGACACTATCTTGAAAGTTACAGGCAATTAAAGTCATATCTCCCTGTAATCGTTTATTTCAGTACTTGTGTACTAGCGAAATTTAGGAGCAAAGTTGATAACTTTTTGAGCGGTACTGTACTTATACATAGCTAATATACACAAACTCAAAAATCTGTTCATTTTGTTTGAATCTAAACTTAAATTTGAAGAACTACCAGCACTACCACGTGACATGTTTCCAAAATGCTAATCTTCATATAAAATTTCAGTCCGATCTATACTTTTCCTTCTTTTTTAAAAAATATCTTTGATCTAGCCCTCCCAAAATCGGAATCTTCAAAGATTTTGACGGCTTACGAAAGCTAATCTATGTAAAAAAGTAACCAACAGAAAAAAACGAACGTAGAAGAAAAGTGAGAGAGAGACAGTGTTTGAAGACTGACCATGCCATCACAAAGACACCACTTTCTTCTTCTTTTTCTCTTCTTTCTTTTCATTCATTTTCTCATTCTCTAAATCTCTCTTCTTCTACCATTATCTCACTCATTTTTGACTGGTCTTTACGATCCGTTTGTGGCCACTATGATCGGATCGGAAAAGGAAATACATGGCTTTTGTGTCGGATAGGAGGGGGGAAGGAGGTAGGAGAAGATGAAGGAGAGGAAAGGTTGTAATTTGTAATTGTATAAAGAGAGATATATAGGCGATGAAGGATGAAGGAAATGAAGTGTATCAATTTGAACTAGGGAGGAGGGGCTTAAAATATGTAATAAGAGGGAGAGAGGTGTGAATTTAGAATATAATTTTTGTATAGGTAATACCAAACGAGAGATGGATTAAACCTGTCATGAGAGGACCAATATGCTAGGATTTGCTTGTAAAGCATGACTCTCACTAGGGAAGGCTCCCGAGTGACCGTGGAGTTATAGGACGTGACCTCCCTCTATCATTGGAAAGCTGAGAAAACGCTGATTCCAAATATATATTCAGTTTTTGTCCTCGAGGACTGGTATTCGAGAAAAACGAGGCTAAAGTTTGGACCGCTGACAAGTCATCCTTACCGACGTGCCACAAAAACTTTGACCTCATTTTTCTCGAATACCAGGCTTCGACGGCAAAAACTGATTATATATATTTGGAATCAGCGTTTTTTGCCGCTTTCTATTAATATAAGTCACGTTCACGGTCACTCGGGAGCCTTCCCTAGTCAGACAGTAATTCAGAGCATGATTTCCAGCCAAAATGATTCTGAAAGTGAGCCACTGCAGAAAAATGCAGCTCTCACTGGAATTCGCCCCAAAAACAACACATATTTGAACGGAAATGCAAATTTCTGTGAGATCATCTGACTTTGTATGAAATGGTTTATGCAGATTATTGTGTTAGTTCGCAACATTTGTTTACAGTTTTTTCGGCTGAGGTCGGAAAGTCAAAAGTGAAAGAGAGTCAAACTGGTTGGGGTTTTGAAAATTGTATTTTGGTGTGTGTGGAGGGATAATATAATAATTGGAGGCATGTTATAGAAGAACAAGATATGAATTCAAGAGGAAATTTGAACCCCGAAATATCGGTTAATGTTTTCACCACAATGTATCAACCAGAAAACTCATAGCAAGTCTAGAATATTCTTGCCACGTCATCGACTTTTAGTATCTGGTATCTGGCATCTGAATCCAAGTTGTTCTTTTTCATTCACTCATCACATCACCATTTTCTAAACAATCACGTCACTCATCCATCAAAAAAAGAAAGATAATAACTTCAAAACACACAAAATCAAAGATAGAAAGATACAAATTGGTCGGAAGTCCCAATTTTTTCATAAGAGTGAGAATCTTTCAACAAAATTGATCCGACCTTATGGGAAATGAACTGAAAACGTTCTCTGACACCTATTTCATACCCAATTTTTATTCATTCGTCAAATTTCAACCCACAACAATTATTTTTTCGACTTCTCTCCGTCTCCACTTGATACGGTATTCCCTATAATTTATCACTCTTGAAACCTTCATAAATCACTCAACAAAAGATATAAACTGATTCGATGAACTGACAGTTGGTTTTTCTTTTCAAAGAAATAGTCATAAAAGTGTAGAAGAAATAGGACAGAGGAGTGTACTGTGACCGAATTCGAAAAACACTTGAGAATCATAAAACTTCCGTAATGAAATAAAAAATTGGATAGGAGAAGTGATGAAAGTTGATGGAAGGATAAAAAGAGAACAGAACGGGGGGAGCGAAGTATTTGTGAAAGGAAACTTGAAAGGCACCAAACTTTTGTGGGTCGCTTTAAAACATATGTCGTGGAAATAATACTCCTTCATTATTTCCACAACTGGTATCGTCTAACTCGTTGACTTTCTCACGTTATACAAGGTGAACTTATTCTTACCCTCAAAAGTTGAACCCAATAACCGAGTGACACGTGCGACATACGCACATCTGGATGACCTTTGCTACGTGTCACTGTCGATGGAAGCTATTGATTTGAAATCAATCAGTATTGGAAGTTAGACATCCATCGATCAACCATCAGAAGTTATTCACCTACCGGACGTCCTACACCACCAAGACGACGTGCTTCCAACAACTACAACAATGGCACCGGATCCTAGAACTCTCAAGCCAAGGTGCTTGACCTTTGGGAGTACAATGATGAACCGTTTGTCTCACTTCTTGAGGTAGTTTGGGTTCACCAATCCTATAAACCTCCTCAACATGGTGCATCGACCGGGAGGACTCCAACAACACAAGAATAGTATTAGACGCACCGCCTGAAAAAGGGAAATTGTCCCTCAACAATTGTCTTCATCCAGGCCCCTCTATTCTTCTGAAAATTATAGGAATTTTAATCAGAAGTTGTCTGAGCAAATGCCTTATGATCTCTGATATCGAAAAAGCGTTTCACCAAGTACATCTACAACAACAATGCAGGGACGTCACAAGGTTTCTATGATTGAAGGATCCCGGGCTATTGGTTCATTTTGACTGTAGACATGAGATTGTATGGATTGTAAAGCAATAAAGACAAAGATATTTTGACCATCGTATTCAGTATGTTCGAAAGTACCCATGAGTCAATTTTCAGAAAATTCTCAACTCTTTTTAAAAAAGAGTTATCTTTCGATAAAACTTCTGATATGCTTGAACTCAAAAATAGAATGGAACTGTCAGTAGGCCAGAAAATTTAAGCCATAATCGATTTTCCTCAATCTCGAAAAAAACAAAGTAAGAAATCGCATAACCCTGAAACACATGAGGGCAAAAGGATCGTACGTCAGAAAATAATCCAATTAAAACTCCTCCCACCAGGGAAAAATAACTACGCATTACCTCATACGGTCTCGATTGTCGTCTCTAGCGAATTCAATAAATTTAGAAAGCTTAAACTAGACAACAAGCAACATTTCTGCAATGTCTTCACCTATGATCTCTGGTTTCTCAGCATTCCTAAACCGTTTTTAAAGATGCGTTTCCCGATCAAAAGTTCTAAAGGATTAGCTTTTCATTTCTCTTTGTTATGCAATTTTCTAACCGAAAGGTTGGTATATTTCTTGTGAGATTTTTGTGAGGCAAGTTTTGGTAAATTGGAAAAATCAGCGAAATGACTACTGGAAGTAAAAGTGATATGTACATTTATTAATTTGAACATAATATTATCGGAATAAAAAAGTTCCGACATTTTTTACCGACGCGAAAGGTACGCGCCAGTGATCTACGGAAACGCCCACTCATCATTAACATTTCTTCTGCAAGATCGGTGCACAGCTACATTGATTTCGCGGGTAAAAATTTGTTAAAAATTCCACTTTTTCATCAAAAAATTTGATCTTTTCTCTCAAACTTCCACAGTGGAAATGAAATTTCAAGGAAAATATATCAAATTTGATGAAAATGTGGATTTTTTAAACAAAATTTTACCCGCGAAATCAATGTAACTGTGCCCCGATCTTGCAGAAGAAATGTTAATGATGAGTGGGCGTTTCCGTAGATAAGTGGCGCGAACCTTTCGCGTCGGTAAAAAATGTCGGAACTTTTTTATTCCGATAATACGTTCACACTAAAATTTGGAGGTCATAAAAAAGAGGAAAAGGACAAAAAGGAATTGATCATAAAACCCGTAACAAGACATCAGAATGGTGGGAGGGGAATGGAGGACATGAGAATCTTTTCTGGAGGTTATTTGATTGTCCTTCGGGAGAAGGTATTGAATTAATCAAAGAAAGGGAATACATAAATGAGATCAAGGGATTGAGGCACAAGGGGGAGAAACAAATAAAAACCATTGAACTTCTAGAAAATCAAGAAATAAGAAAAACAATGAAACAACAACAAGTTTTTAGAAATTTGGGAACATGTAAACAACAAAATATAATGTAATGAGATCAATACAAAAAAAAACTAAATAAATACTATCTATTCTTTGCCTTCTTCATTTCGAATCTTGGCCACTAAATTGCTAAATAAATGTTGAGCTTTTTCAGCATCATCACCAATTCTATCCATCTCTTCTATCATCATATTAAGTCCTTCTATTATTATCTTCTCATCGACTGATTCATTCAAAAGAGTGGCTATTAATCGGCTTGAGATGGCCGCCCGTTCGGCAGCAATATCCCAATTTTCTGAGCCAACATTCCCAGCACGCTGAAAATAAACATTCCAAGTTTTCGTGGGTTTTCAACCAATACCTTACTGAAGTCTGACTTGATGTTGATGGTTGGTTCTTCACTGGTGTGACAACTTCCAAAAGGACACAATCATCATCGTCGTCTGATAAGTCAACAGTTTCGAATGAATCTCCACGAGCTGGTTGGGAAGTTTGATCAATGACCGTGACGGCAGGAACAACTTTTTCAGCGGTAACTTGAAGATTTGAAGACGATTGAATGGTGGCAGACTCGACAGCAACGCTGAAATTTTGAGTTTTCGACTTTGACACTTAGCCACGCCTACCAAACGCTTTTTGGGATTTCTTTTTCTTTTAGATGCAGAGTCTGCAGGAGATTCTGAATCCGATGGTACCAAAATGTACGGGGCAGAGATGTTGGGAAGTGAAAATTTTCTTATCCGGAAGTCGGAAGTTGGAAATCGGAAGTCGGAATTAGATTTTTTCAAAAATATTCAAAAACTCCAAGAGAAAAATCATAAAATTGCCGAAAATCAGTGGAAAATTAGTTTTTGGCTGAAGAAAAGCCTGTTTTCTGTCCTTTTAGACCATTTTTCCATGTATTTCTGCGAAATTTACTTTTCCGAAATTTCACCGTTATGGAATGACGGACGTCGGAAATAAAATTCCTTATCCGGAAGTCGGAAGTCGGAAGTGAAATTTCTTATCCGGAAGTCGGAAGTCGGAAGTGAAACAAAGCCCGGAAGTCGGAAGTCGGAAGTCGGAATTCCCAACAACACTGGTACGGGGCATCGGATTCAGAAGACCCCGAAAAGTGACTTCAAAAATTGGCCGTTTTTAAGATTTTTGGAAAATCTTCAGTTTTCGACTTTGAAGCGAAGCCACGCCCACTAAACGCGTTTTTTGGAATTTTTGTTTTGGATTCAAAAATTAGAGAACATTCTGAAGCTGATGGTATAAAAATCTTTGCGGCATCGGATTCAGATGGTAACGAAAATTGGGCATTTTTGAGATTTTTAGAAATTTTGAGTTTCTAACTTTGAGGCTTAGCCACGTCCACTAAAAGGTTCGATGTTTGAAAATGATGATTGAAAACATGCCAATGATGAAAATAAACTCACTTCTCTCTAACTTCCATTTTGTCATTGTTGTTGGTACTTTCGTTTCCTGAGGTTACCACGAAGTCTCCTAAGTTTGCGAAATGGATTTCCGTCATTTGTTCTACTGGAATCTTTTCAATGAACACCGGCGCCGATTGAGTTTTCTCGACGACATTGTTGTTCAGTGGAGCTTTTGAAAGTTCCATCGGAACCTCAATTTCGTTCTCGACTTCGAGACAAGATCCATCAGTATACATATCATTATGAACTGAATCATTCGGAGGTTGCTTGCCATTCAAGGAGCTGTTACTTCTGAAGCATAATCGTTAATAAAAAATGTGAGATTGATAAGTTACCTCTCTCTTTGGTTTTCTTTCATATGAATCCCGTCATCATCCTTCTCAATTCCAACTGGAGAGACTTGCTCTATTGGAGTGGTGTCCATTTGGTTATCGACATGAGCTTGGAATGGAATACACGAAGAAGTAGACAGTGATATAGGTTGGACAACATTTTCAAAGCTGAAAATTTAGGAGTTTTATTATAATTTCAGTCTTACAGTACCGTGCAGTTGGATATACAATTTGGTCTTTTTCAGCTGAAAATGACCAACTTTGAGGGGGTGTTACGGTATCAATGATTGCCCCACAAAGTAACTTATGTATAAATCATACATAATAAAGATAGAGCTCTATTTTTATAGTTAAAAACTTTTTTGTACAGACGCTCCCTAAAGAGTTACAAATCGACAAAGTTATGTCTCCCTAGAATCGTGGCAAAAAATTATTTTTGAAAAATAGAATTGAAAGTCTTGGAAATTAATTTTTGAATTACCGCGCATAGTTTCTTTAAAGATTAAATTAAAAAATATCTCAAAAATGCAGGAAAATGTTGAAAATCTCAATTTTGATCATAGAAAATTGATCAAAACGTTTAATTTAATCTTTAAAAATCCGTTTTCACTTGTTGTCTTTTTTATAATTTCTAATCAAAGCCATAAAGGAATAAACGACCAAACAATGGGCGAACGACAAAAAAAAAATTTCAATACTTTGACGGGCCGAACGGGCGGAAGATTTTTTAGCGGGCCCGGCCCGTGACAAGTATGCTCTCTCAAAGTTAAAGTCGCTCAGACTTGTCAGAATTCGATTCACTTCAAACTATTAGCACGGCACTTCTCTTACAACAGCGCTCCACCGGAATGCCCTTGAGAAATGTCTCTTTTTCTCTGAGTCTCTCAATTTCGCACACTATTTCCTTCGGTTTCGGTAGAGCGCGGTTGTAAGAAGCGTGCCTTGCCAATACAGTACCCGTATTTTCCAACCGATCAACTCACCTTTCAAAGCGCGCTTTCTTCTTTGGAATCTCACAAGTTTCTATTTTTGAAGATTGGATAACAGATTCAGGATTCACGGCTTCCTCAGAAGGACCCGGCTCCTCAAAGCGGTGATCCGATTTCCTGGAAAAAATTGATAGAATTGGTCTTGTCCCTAAATATCGAACCTTTTTTTCGA
Source organism: Caenorhabditis remanei (assembly GCF_010183535.1). NCBI lineage: Eukaryota > Metazoa > Nematoda > Chromadorea > Rhabditida > Rhabditidae > Caenorhabditis > Caenorhabditis remanei. Next base: position 13,811,390 of record NC_071329.1, read on the forward strand.
TCCGACTAATGACATTGGTTTCTGAGAAGTTTGATTATCAGTGTCTTCGACGGATATCCACGCGGCACTGGTACTCGGCTCACTGAAAAGTATACATTTGAATTAAATAAGCTATTGTTTTGAATTGCTATTAGTGTTTGAACATAGTGAACATGCATGAAACTAAGATTTTCTTTTGGAAAATGCCAAATTTCACAAATATTAAAAACTCATACTTTTGAGCAGTTACACTCTTTGGACGTGAAACATTCACGAAGTCAAAACAAGATTCCCAGACTTCACGACTCTGTCGGTCTCTGAAAATTTGTTAATCTTGTTTGTCCACTAGGTGAAAAATGAAGGTTCTAAGTGAGTTGGGACACGTGTTATACACAAAAAATGAAAGGTCCGGGTAGGTACTCACTTGTCACGAGTTTGATTTGTCTCGATTCGTTGTCTCCTCTCTTCTTCACGCTGCTTCTTACTTAAGTTTTCAAGGACTTTAGCGATAGATCCTCCAGATTGACGTTGTTGATGCTCATTGGTTTTGGGTGAAGTACTTGGTTGAATAGTTTTATCCTAAAAAATTAATGAATTTTGATTCTCGTTAAAAAAGTCACACTAACCACTCCAGATGTTTTTGGAACTTGTGATGCGCAAATCAAAAGCCATGAGTAAAGTTGAGTTAATTTCATTTCAGATTTATCAGGTAGTACTAATCTGATGTCGGCCATAGATACCGGCGGTTGCTGAACATGAGTCTCATTTGCCGGCTGAACCAATGTTGATACACTATCATTCCCAAAACGTGCACTCAGTCGATCCAAAATTTGTGCTGCCATTTCTGGTGTGAGTGATTGGGTACGGAGTACAGTATTTCGTAGAGGATCGTTTGTTTTCAGCAAGAGCTCATCCAAAAGATCATATAGTTCTTGTCCTTGACTTGGTTGCTCTGTGTCCAAATCTACTTGTTGAGAAGTGCTTGGAATGTTTTTCAGTCCCTCTTGAATTGTCTTGTATACCTCTTGCTTTAATATTTCTGAACCGACTGGAATAATAACTGAGGGACTTGTTTTTTTGAGTAATTGTTTTGGAGATGACTGGCGTGAAGAAGATTGGGACCGACGTCTCTCTTCTCTCGGTTTCTTCACTGACTTTCTGATCGGCAGTTGGGGTTCTAAAACTGGCGGATTTTGGTTTGGAGATGATTGTGACGAAGACTGAGCAGATGTTGATGTAGAGGTTGACGGTTGTGAAATTTCTGATTGAAGTTGAGAACTTTGTAGCACCAATGGATGTCCAGCACCATACAATTCCACTTTGATTTGCAGCAGCTCAGCCTCCAGCTTCTTTTGGTTGTCAGCAACGTTCTCAATACCTGTGTGATTCATAAGGAAGGTCTTTGCAGAAAAATTCCTCAACATCTCTTTGTATACAACATATGAAATCTGGGGTCTTGGGTATTCCGAGGCGGGTTGATTCGACAACTTCTTGTCTCGTTCTTCCATAAATTTTTTCATTTCCATTGTTTGATTGTATAGTTTTTCAATCAGTTGTCCCATTTCTGGCTCCATTTTGCCAATATTAGGAAGACGCGGACCTCTGCCTGTTGGAGATACTTGAAGCTGCTCCGGACTTTTCAACATTTCCTGTTGTTGTTGCAGTTGCTGTTGTTGTTGTTGTTGCTGTAGTTGTTTTTGTTGTTTTTGTAATTGTTGTTGAAGTTGTTGGAAGATTAGTGGTGTGAGTTGTGGCATTTCAGCTGGCGTTTGTTGCTGTTGTTGCATTTGTTGTGGAACTTGAGCTTTTGGTTGTTGCTGCACTGACTGTTGTTGTTGCGGCGGTGGCTGAGCTGGCAGTTGTTGATGTTCTTTATGCTTCGGTTCTTGTTTACGTGGTCTTCTTTCACGCCGAATTTGTGGGATCTTGTTTTGATTTGCCTCCAGAGATTGACCATTTGGTAGTTGCGGAAGTTGTTGTTGTGGGAAAAATGGTAATTGTGATTGAAGCATCATTTGCATCAGGTCTGGGGAAAACTGTGGGGAAAACGGTAATCCATTCATTGGTAGTGGGAGTTGTGGTGAAGTTTGACCGATTGGAGAGACTCCAGTTGGAGACAATTGTGGTGACGGTTGTGGTTGAAACATGGGAAAATTATTAAAAAACGGATTTGAGAACTGTTTTTGCATTTCCATTCTCCACAAGTGCTCTTGCTCGGCCCTGAATTGTTCGATAAGCATACATTGAGCAACTGGGTTGTGGTGTGCTCGATTTATCTCGGTTGCAAATAAATTTCGAAGTTCAGTGAATCCCAAATGGGAAACTGGTGCTGGATTGACATAGAGACCAGGAGTAGCAGGTTGTGGAGGTCCGGATGCCATTTTGATCTGCAATTCAGTTGTGATCACGGAATCAGACAATGGTTCTTGAGAAGACAATGAATTCCAGAATTGGTAAAAAGTTTATTCCAATAGGCCAGAATCAATGTTTATCACTGTTTCTTACTGTAAGAAAACTTATGTTATTGAACCTCACAATCTCAAATAATAATTTTTAAAAGCTATGTTTTTCGGTCTGAAAACGAGATTTTTGACTAGACAGCTGTGAAAAAGAGCGAACATTTCGAGTCAAAATCTATCATTTCTAGCTGAAATCAGTATTTGGTAGCTTTTTGAGCTATTTATAGCTTTTTCTTCGTATTGGGAGCAATCTTCCGCTGTTTTCGGTTATTTTTTATCGGTTTTAATAAAATTTCAGACACTGATTGCAATTGTAAGCAATTTTTACCGGATTTCGATAGTTTTTCAGCTAAAAATTATATTTGCAGTTATTTCGAGCTTGAGTCGAAAAGAAGCTTGAAATCGTCTGGAGCGACTGTGACGCGTTTTGGTAATTTTCAGACCATAATTTTCGGACTTCCGGCTATTTTTGGTAATTTTTGACCGGTTTTCATTCATTGTTCGTCAGAAATTTGCAATTTATCGTCGACCCAAAATGACTCAAAGTGTTTTAAGAAGGCGTCTATTAGTTGATTCCCATCAATTCTATCCTCCATAGTCGCTCGAAACAGAGACACACCTGACTTTGAACTCAAGACTGAACGTCTTGCAGAACAGTTCAACAAAACAAAAAAGAAGAAACGTGTTCTCTCTCTCTCATTTGAAACTATCTCTCTCCACTCATATCATTTTTCTCCGCAGAAACATTGCCGTATTTTGCACTTTATTGCCTCCTATTTTCTCTACTGACGAGACGAGATGCACACACACGCATACACACATACTATCTATCTATCTTTTTGTGAATGCCCCGGGAGCGATGAGTGGCGTCTGTCAGGCGGTGGTCGACGACACTGGCAGGATGGCGAATTTTCGTTCAGAAAAAAATTGAGAGAAAAAAGAAGAAAATCTACCGGAGAACTAATCAAGGAGGGCCGGAGGAGAATTAGTTATGTTCTCTGTATTTCAGAAGATCAACACCAGAAAACTGAACTATAAATTACAAAAAATTTGTTGAAAAGTGCACTTGTACTATAAGGAATTTGTAACAGATTGAAATAGAGATACTATAATTTTTTTTTAGAAAATCAAAGGAATCATTCTATTGAGGAAACTCAGAAAGAATCAAATGCTTTCTAAGAATGTGAGAGACAAGGTTATGATTTCAAGGTTAACAAGTGTTCAGAAAGGAACTTTGATAACAATCTAGAGACTTTCGGAGAATGGAAAAACTAACGAGACTAACCTTGAAAAATGATCGAGTAGTAGTAGTAATGAGAAGGAAAAAGTTCAAATTACGAGTGAGAGATGAAATCGGAAAAAAAGTGGCTGTTGGCTGGCAGAAAATGATAACGGACGGGGAAAGTAAAAAGAGAAAAGTTGTTATCAGTTCTGGGAAAGGAATTCCGAATTCAATAAACGATTGAGTTATTGGCTATAGTACTGAAGGCTGGGGCGACTTGAGCGTGTAATGAATTATTTTGACTTTTGAGAGGGGCCCACATACTTGTCAAGGTCCCGGCCTGGCCAGGCCCAAAGGCCCAGTTTCAAAAAATGACCCTTTTTTCTTCAGAATTTCTTGTAATTCTGAATGATTGTTGACTTTTTTAAAAAATTGACTTTTTCGAGAAAAAAATTCAAAAAATTTGAACTTTGAACTTTGGCGCCAATTCATCAGGCCCGGGCCTGAACAACTATGGGCCCCAGAATCAGAATCAATCAAGACTAACTAAATAAGATTGTTCTGTTGTTTTTAACTAACCTTCTAAAATATTCGGGATCCCTGAAACACGAACATCAACTGGCAGCAAACCAATGATAGACTAGAGACGAGCTGTAATGGAAAGTGGTTTTTTTTCAAAACTATAAAAAGAATAAGCGATTATAAAACATGAGAACCTCCTATTGATACGAACTGACAAAGGAGGAGGAGACTGAAAAGAGACTGGGGTGTAATGAGGTCACATTCGATAAGAGAGACAATTTTTTGAGAGAGAAAAGAACCCTCGCGTCTTATCACGAATTTCAAGGCCAAAAATGATAATTTATTGGCTAATCAGAAATGAGAGCTAAATTTTTCGTTGAGAAGAAAGGAAGGGAGAGATACGGTCTTGTGACAAGAAGAGTTTTTACTTTGAAGAGAAAAGAACAGAAGTGCAAACACGGAATAGGAATAGAAGAAGGTGAATGAAGAAATAAAAAGATGAAATATGAAATTGATGAAGGGGGCGTGGCCGAATGCCGCGGGGGAAGGAAACAGAACAAGCAGAAGGGGTACAAACAGAAATAGTGTGAGTTTGATAGAGGAATTGTATTTTTTCGACGATGGCGGAGAAAACGGCCGAATGTTCTCTTTTTTGCGATTCTTTCACTGAGAGATAGAGATATGAGGAAAGAGAGAATGGTTTGGCTTCGGGTTCTCTCTCTCTCTCTTTTTCTGATAGAACTGTTCTGAAAACGCTATCACGACGGGAAAAAAGAAACTAAGAGAGTCGAACGGTATAGAATACGCATACCGTCGAAAGTGACGGAAGTCGCTGTCTTCAGGCTCAACTCAGTTTCAGTTCAATACATATTTAGCTATACAGGCATCGCGAGGCGTAAGGTCGCCGAAACGCGATCCGAAGACCTGGCTGAGTGCCAAATTTAAATTTTGTCGTATCTTTGGTCATATCGAAAGTTCTAGAAAAATGACCACGGATTACAGTTTTTCAGGTATTTATTAAGTAAGATCATATAATTTACACATTTCGGGAAGCTTGGACTTGGATACTTCGAATCCTTCCCAGTAATTCCAGAACTTTTTCATTATTCAGTAAAAACAGTATTTCAAAAATTAAACAGAATGCCACAAAATACGTTCTGATGTTCCGCTCTGTCGCATTACCGATTGCGCAATGTCAGAAATGTCAGAAGTGACGTCAACACCGTTTCAATTAAAACTTCGTGGGTGGTCGGAAAATGCCCTTTACGTCTTGAGCGCATGTGACTTCAGGTAAATCATGATCGTTCAAGAACGCAAAATAAGCATTCAGATGGACTGCTTTCTCGGACTTAAAGCCCCAATAATCATAGAATGATCACGGCTGTTTGAAAGCTCTTATTGGAGAGGCTTCCGAGTGACCATGGAGTTACAGGACGTAATCTATATCATTGGAAAGCTGAGAAAACGCTGCTTCCAAATATATATATATATATATATATTCAGTTTTTGCCCTTGAGGTCTGGTATTCGAGAAAATTGAGGACAAAGTTTGGACTATTGACAAGTACCTTACCTCTCACTTCTTCATGGAACATCGCCTATATTTGGAATCAGCATTTTCTCAGCTTTCCATTGATATAGGTTACGTCCTATAACTCCACGGTGACTCGGAGCCCTTAACTAGTCAGATGTTCGTAACTCGCTTTTCCAAATGATGACCTTGTTACATGAACTGGAATTGAACTATTCAACTACGCGTTTTGTACATTATCGTTGGGAAAATAATGTTTTCCCAATATGAACTCAACCTCTCATTAATTTAGATAATTTTTCGATCAAGGGCCGCCCGGTGATACATCACACACCATCTCATCATTTTCTATTCTTTCCGTTCGATGACAGTTTCTTCTCCACTCAAATCATTTTTCTATCTCTTTCGTCCCATGAAAAAAATGAGTGATCTACACAGTCACCTTCAAATTCCTCGTTCGACTTTTGTCGAAGACAAGAACTGTTACAATAAAATGGTGGCGTGGTCAAAAGGGATAGGTGAAAAGGAAAAAAATGAGAGAGAAGCGGCGGTGGCGACGGAAAGAGAATCGACGAACAGTGGCGAAATGATCATAAATTTCCATGTCCACAAGTCAAAAAAGGAATAATCTAAAAGCCAACAAATCCTTACTAATCCTACAAACTCTCGAAATGTGTGACATAAGAAGTGTACAATTTGGGGAAGAATGACGTTCGGTATGGAAGCAGATGGAAAAATCTAGAAGGATTCAGACATACAAATCGAGAAAAGGGCGTTGCTCAAGAGAGTGCTCTAGAAGCTTCTAAACGGGAAAAAAGCGTTGTCCACCTCGAGATACAACATAATGAGCACCCCTTCCTCGCGCGGTAAGAAGATTATAGAGGGAATGAAATAATTGGTATCCATAGGGTTCTCTTGGAGTGAGTCATATGAAGAAGGCTTATGCGGAAAATAACGAATTGTTATTCACTCTCCCTGACATGTGTGAGAAAACGAGTGAATAGAGTTTAAATATCAGGGAGGGATTTAGGGAAAGAATGAGCAGAATATATGAGGAAAACGAGAAGGGCACATGACCTCGAATGACATATTTTATTTTCAGATATATTTAGATAATCCCATCCCGAACGTTCTGACTAATGGATGACGAAGGTTGGAGGTATAGAAAATGATATCAGCGGAAAGCTAGAAAGTTACTGATTTCAATTCTTGAATCAGATTTTGCAAATGACCAACTTTGACAGTGTATTTCGGTGCCATCTGAGCATCTGAAAAAATTAATGTTGTATGGGTTGAATAGAGCAAAATTAGCACATCATTTTTGTAGTTGACCATTTCTTCGTAGGGACACTATCTTGAAAGTTACAGGTTGTCAAAGTGAACAGGTCCAAAATTTCACTAATAAGAACTGAAATTAGTCGATTTCAGGGATAAATTACTTTGATGGCCTATAACTTTCATGATAGTGTTCCTATAGAAAAATGATCAACTACAAAAATTATGTGCTATTTTTGCTCTGTCCTACTCATACAAAATAAAATTTGTCGGACAATCAGGTGACATCGAAATACACTATCAAAGTTGACCATTGGAGACAGTGAGATGTTTACTCCCACCTTGCGTGCAAAAGGCGATCAGAGATGGATTAATGCGTCATGTGTTCGAACTGAGAAGGATTTATGGATGTTGCTATATCGCCCTTCAAAAGAAACCATAATCTCTTTTTTAGGGAAAAAGTCCAGAACGTTTTTCCTGATTTCGTCACTAGATTAACCAATGTATTATCATATGACTTTGAACATCCGTACTTGGTTTGATGATCATAAATTTTTGAAACAAAAAGGTCATATTCAGTTTCTGAACAAAACAATAAATAACCACTATCCCGTGTACCAGCCTCCGTACCACTTTAAACAAAATCTTCAACCATTCGCAAAAAAAAAAAGATATTTCTCTGTTTTATCAAGAGAGGAATCCGCTTCTTTTTTTCTTCTTTCCCTTCGCTTCTTTGTCATCACAAAAAGATTGATAACCACCTATCAGATATCCTTCAATAAGTTCTATCTCTTCGAACGAGGTCATACTGACAACTGCCGTCCCCCCACCCCGATAGCAAAAAAAAACATTTATCATTTGTGTTTCATCGGAAAGAAGAAGAAGAGAACATAGTACCTTGCTTCTGTTTCTTCTTTTTCTTCTTTTTTCTATCAAGGGCGGTTTTTTTCCGAGAGAAAAAAATCTCTGATTATTTGGAGGAGATAGGGAATAGGAAAGTCGAAAAAACTGACAAATTTAACATTGGCGTTCCCAGTTCTCTACACATATCTGTTACACAAAATTCAGAGAAAAAGTTGGTATAAACAAAAAAGTTGTAACACGAGAACACACAGTCGACTCGATTTGAAATAGATACCGATCTGTCAGCGTGGGTTGGCATTTGTCAAGATAGGAATCTACTGGGGGGAGTAAGGGAGAGATGAGTTATCGTATTCACCAGTATTTAAATAGTTTTCATGGTTGTTAATATGAAAAATGTGTTCTCCAAATCTCTTCAAAACACCTGGCATGGCAACATCTGGCGATTGAAAATCACGAGTCATTGCCGCGCAATAGGAACCTTGAACAGTGTAATAATAATTTTTAATGAGACTCATATAACAGAATATGTAGAGTGTCGGTGTGAAAAAACAAATAGAGAACAGAGAGCAGGAGCAGGATTACGGTTGTCACTGAGCAATTAGACAAAAATGTTTTTGAAGCATGAAGAAGAGGGTGTGAATATGCAGTACTGCTCAAAAAGTTTATTTTTTTTGACTGTTTTCTGTGTAAAATGGTCAACTTTGATAGTGTATTTCGGTATCACTTGATTGTCAAACAAATTTTACTTTGTATAGGTTGGAGAGAGCATAAATAGCACATCATTTTTGTAGTTGATTATTTTTTTGTAGGGACACTACTAAGAAAGTTACAGATTGTCAAAGTAAAAAGCTCCGAAATTTCGCTAACGTACTACATAAAATTAGTCGATTTCGGGGATAAACTATGTACTTTGACAGCCTATAACTTTCATAGTAGTGTTCTTACAAAAAAATGGTCAACTACAGAAATAATCTGCTATTTTTGCTCAGTCCAACCCATACAAAATAAAAATTGTCGGACAATCATGTGACACCGAAATACACTGTCAAAGGTGGCCATTTTCCACTGAAAATAGCCAAAGTCGACGTACTTCTAATATAATGCTATAGGCTATGCTTTTTTTCCTTTCCCCTTCAAAACTAACTTCCTATGGCAATTTGAATAGATTACGCCTGCGATACAGTGCTGTGAATTATTGAAATCAGCATTTTTCAGAAGTTTGTCTGAAAAGACAAATAAAGCGTTCAACTCACTAGAACACAAAACAAAAAAAAGATTAGTGAGGGTATATGATACCTCTTGTAACCAAAAATGTGATTCTATATAAAAGTTTTAGCGGTGTTTATATTTATAAAACTTGTCTGGTATATAAGAGAAAATACTTGAGCATGAAATACAATAATCTGGGAAGAAAGATGGGGCGGGTGAAATGAACAAATTACAACAAAAAAAACAAATAAGAAACTGAGTAGCCAGGGGAAAGAGACCTTTGGAGAATCACGAAGAACAAAAATTGGAGAAAAAGAAAAATAAAGGAAAATCATATGAAAACGATAATTTATTAAAGTTTTGGAATCAACTCTTTCGATTCCTTAGCTTCTTCCTTGTGCCCTTCTGCCTTGACGGCCTTTGCCTTCTCTTCGATTTCCTTTTCTTCTTGTTCCTTCTTCTCGGCCTCCAGCATCTCCTCCATATACTTCAAATCTCCAAACGTTTTCACCGCATCCGGATACTCTTCCTTCTCCAAATAGTCCAAAATCTTCTGAATTCCCCCTTTGTGAAATTCGAATCGATCTGGATGATTGACGAAGAGCTGGATCATGCAGTTTCGAATGGCGAGGGCGTCGTGGTCGACGGGCATGGCTCGTGAAGAGGGACCAGGTTGATCTTGGTGGTAGAGAGCTTCAGCGTACTGAAATCAGAATTCAGATACATTGATTCTCAACCTTTACACTACCTTCCAAAATATACGAACTTTGGCCGTTTTCAGTTGAAATGTTCCAACTTTGAGAGTGTGTTATAGTAAATCTGATTGTCCCGTCAAATACATTTTTAATTGATTATACAGATCAAAAGCAGATCTCCATTTTTGTAGTTGACAACTTTTTTGTACGAGCACACCCTAAAGAGTTATGTTCATTTTAAGACGACAGCTCAAAATTCATTTGCTCCGACGATTTGACGGAGAAATTAACTTTTCGATATCTAACTTTCTAGGGAGTGTCTCCACAAAAAAGTGGTCAACTAAAAAAAATGAAGCTATACTTTTGTTCTACATTATTCATTAAAAATCTACTAAGTGTGACAATCAGAATTACCATGACACACTCTCAAAGTTGGACAATTTCAACTGAAAACGGCCAACGATCGTATATTCTGTTTTACTCCCTTTAAGAAAACTCACCTCATAGCGTTGATGTTGATTCTGTTGTTCATCGTTCAAAGAGCCGTCAATCTCCTCATATCTACCAACCACCGATATGTCGTTGACCACCTCTTCCATCTGAAAATTAACTACTCAAACTGTTTTCTGAAAATAAATTCTGAAATCAAAATTTGTTAAAACCATTTTTGCATCCGTACTCATACGTACAACACAGAAAAAATTATGAAACAGGTTAACTTCTTGTGAGTCTTGAAAATGCTCATTTTTGCACTGAGAAGACACAAAAACGCGAATAACTTTTTTCAAAGAATCATTCAGCAAAAACAGAATACAGATTTGAAATCAAAAAAAGGTTCTGTTGTGCGGCTGGAGGTTAAGTTATCATTTATTGGAAGATGAAAATAGATGCTCACCTCTGGGCTTTTATACCAAGCATAGAGGCGGAGCTTACAAACAATAGAAAAGAAGATAGATGATGATTCAGCCAGACGGTGAACCATCAAAGAGCGGAAAGATGAAAGGGTCAAAACAAAGGAATTGTAACTATGACTCTTTCATCAAGCAAAGAGATACAATTCTGTAGGAATTGTATACAGCGCAAAATTTCCGTTCTGGCGATATATGTCTCGAACTGTAACTTTATCTCGACCCGGGATCCTTTCCTAGTTAATCTCCTTTACCCCCTTCAAAAAAACTCACCTCATAGCCATGATGTTGATCCTGTTCCGCGTCCAAAGAACCACCAATCTCCTCGTATCTTCCAACCACTGGCTGATCGTTGACCACCTCTTCCATCATTCCATGTTCACGATAACTCTGAGCATAGTAATTTACTACTCCGTCATCCTGATACTGATGTTCCTGACTCTGTTCTCCAACTTCAAAATCATTGCTCGAATCCATCTCCGTTTCTTCCTCTGCGTGTCTGGGAACACCTTCGTAGTTTTCGTCGTCGGAGCTGAAAATAAATTGAGATTGAGATAAAAAGAAACCATCCCAAACTAACTCTTCGCACTCTTCAAGTGACCCGAATCCAATAAATTGAATTTCATCGTCTGTGGCAGGCGGAAACTTCTCGTTGAATACTCGGTCTCGAAGCTTGTTCTCGAAATTTTTCAGTGTTTCCCGATAGTACTTGAACTCCCCGTAGTAGGGGAGGCTCCACATAGCAGTTTCAGTTTGGACGGTATCCAAGTTTTGATTCAGAATGGAGATACGAAGCTTCCTTTTCACGCTTGATTTACAAAGGGTGAATACCCGACGGAGGCTGAGAACTGAAAGGATATTCAAATTGTAAAACGAGTCTGGATCTGAGGGAAAACTAACCTGAAACAATTTGTTCCGTCCGTTCGTACACCTCGATCCCAACACTCTCCCATGCACTATATTCAGCACGTGCGGCGTGTTTCCAAATCTCCGGCTTGCCTTCCAAAACCACTAACACCACTCTCTTCAAATTGATGTCCTTTCCGACATCACACGTCGCCTTCTTTTTTGATTTCTCCGTATATATTGCTTTGGTGATTGGAAAACGTCTTGGTGGGATTTGAACTGGATTCCGCTTCGTTGAGATCTCGATTTTCACAACTTTGAGGGAATTCATCTGAAAATATTATTAGAAGAAAATATGAACAATACAAAAAAGGATAAAGATATAATCATGGATTGAAAACCCAATGTATGAGAAAGTATATAAAAGCGCAGATAAAGCGATCTTCAGTTTATAAATGTAAGAAAAAAAGATTTTTAGAAAATATAAAACATAAAATATCGATTCACAATCGAAGTGATATTTAGGTCTGTCGGGGTCTTTTCGTTTCACAGGCTTCCTCATTCTTTAAGCGATTATCAGTGATTCTTCGTTTGGTCCTGGAAGCCCGTTCGCAATCTTCAAACATGTTATCCAACTTTTTGTAGGGAACTTCGTCTCCGAAAGAACAGAATTCGTGGAAAATTTGACGATATCCACGTCTTGCATGAGGGTTCCTTTGAAACCGGTGGAGTATGAGATCCGTAAACACTCCGGCGACTTCGATCATATGTTCCGTATCCTAAATGATGAATCATTTGGTTGGAGAGGTCGGCATTTTTTTAATATGGTTGTTCATAAGGATGATTTCGATACAGCAAAGATAGTGACCCGCTAATACAGTATCGTGCAAAAAGATGCGAATTTTGGTTTTTCAGTCGAAAACAACCAAATTTTAGTGGGTGTTACGGTATTACTGATTGTCCCACCAAGTAAATTATGGATAAACCATACAGAACAAAGGTAGAGCTTCATTTTTGTACTTGACAACGTTTTTGTAGGGACACTCCCTAGAGAGTTACCTATCGACAAAGTAATTTCTTCATCAAATCGTCCTATTTCAGTGCAAAATCGAGTGATTTTTGAGCTGTCCCCATAAAATGACCATAACTCTCTAGGGAGTGCTAGTACAAACAAATTGTCAACTAAAAAAATGGAGCTCTACCTTTATTCTGTATGGTTTTTATATAATTTTTATTGTGGAACAAACAGTAATACCGTAACACCCTCTCAAAGTTGGTTATTTTCAACAACTGAAAAAGGCTAAATTGTATTCCTTACTGCACGTTACTGTAACTAAACCTGTAATAGAGGCGCACCCTCTAGCAATAGTTTGGAGCATTCTATCTCGGCTGTCTTGAAATATATGAAAACTTTTTCAACTGAAGAAATATTCTATGAGAATTAAGCTATATTTTTCCGGTTAGCAGTTTTTTTTATATTTTCTTTGGGAACCGAGATATACCGCTTCGAACAGGGGCGTGCCTTTATTATAGGTTTTACGGTAAACTACTTTATTGTAATTCTCAAAACTGTGAGCCGAATCTCATCCTATGTCCTACAAAACAATCATCTCTTGTGATTTTAGCAGAGCGAACTCCAACTAACCTTGGTTGAGCCGTTTTCCAATGGATTGTTCTCAGCGATGGCTTCTGGTCCGTCGACGGGTTGAGCTTGGTGAGTATCTTCCAATCGAATCGGGTTGTTGGCTGACTTTCGAGGAGAAGAGGTGTCTACAGGATCTACAGAAGATCTGGATCCATATTGAAGATGTTGGAGTTGGGATAAATGGTGCACCTTCATTTCTTGTTCTGGTACATGCTCGGACGTCGGTGGCATGAAGTAAGTTGGATAAGTTGGACAGGGGTTCGTGAAAAAGAAAGTTGGTGGGAGTGGGGGTGAGAATAAGGGTTCTGATGGGAATGAGGGTCCTGATTGTTCAGTTGGAAGTGGATGGAATGATGGAGGAGGCGGGGCGAAGTTGGTACTGAAATTATGAAGAATGAGATGATTCATTTTGAAAAAAAAGCTTTTAAACTCACCTCTCTTGGTTTCCCGTCGATTCTTCTGGCTCAGTTTTGACCACAGCAAGGCTTTCAGTTTGATGTCCAACGTCCTCGTATTCGATTATGACATCTTCGTCATTCTCGAAAGCTCTAATCTCCTCTTCATCAGCTTCCAATCCATTATACTTAGCACGAAGTTGATCTTCGTACGGCTGAAGAGTGGTACGGTAGAATCGAATGTGTAGATAGCCTGGGAAGTTCTGGTCTAGGTGGGTTTCAGTGCTCGTTTCGTGCATTCTTTTATCTTTGATGCACTCTTTCAACATCTTTCGGAGAGAATCCTTCGCGGTTTTCCACATGGTTCGAAGCACTTCCACTGAAAATATTATTTGTACACTAGAAATTATGAAATTTCTAAAAATTTACCTTTGAGAAGAATTGCTTTCCTACAGTACATGTCGACTGCTATCTCTTCCCAGTGCTTTTTGAAGACCTTCACACCTCTTTTGGTCCAGAGTTCCACATTTTGAAAGATGAGGTCGAACAATAAATTACGGATTTCCTTGGCTTCCTTCTCAGATACGGTAGACAGTTCATGAAATTTATGTGCTGGCAAGTCTCGATATTGTTGGAGAGTCATCGATAGTCCACGGATGCGATCGGGAAGAGGAGGCTTCCACTTTCCGAGTTTGTAGAGTGGAATTGGAGCATCTTTCTCTTCTCCTTTCTCATCCTTGATCTTGATTTGACCTTGGGTGAATCCTTCCAAGTATACTCCTCTAGCTGCAGCCGCTCTGGCGGCATTGGCGATCAAACGAGGAGGGATTGTTGGCTGGACGGAGGAGGAAGAAGAGTTAGAAGACATTCTGAAAGAGAGAATATTTTAGAGCTAGAACCATGTCAGAAAAGGGCAAGTGGAGTTAGAGGGAGAGAAACGAAAAAAACCACTTTATGAAATGCATTTACAGTACCGCTCAAAAGTATATTAAGTTTTGCTTTTTTCAGTAGAAAACGCCCAACTTTGAGAGTGTGTTACGGTATCTCGGATTGTCCCACCAAGTAAATTATGTATAAACCATACAGAAAAAAGGTAGAGCTTCATTTTTACAGTTGACAACTTTTTTATACGGACACTCCCTAGAGAGTTACATATCGTCAAAGTTATTTCTCCGTGAAGTCGACCCACTACAGTGCAAAATAGTGCGATTTTTGAGCTGTCGTCTTAAAATGACCATAACTCTTTAGTGAGTGTTCGTAGAAAAAAGGTGTCAACTACAAACAAAAATGAAGCTCTAATTTTGATCTGTATGATTCATTAAAAACCTGCTAGTTGCGACAATCTGAATTACCATGACTCACTCTCAAGTTTAGACAATTTCAATTGAAAACGGCCAAAGTTTGCATCTCCTTGCACGGTACTGTAAGAGAGGAGGACAGAATCAATTAAGTCAATCAATCCCCGGTAACCAGCAAGAAAAAAGAAAAAATTTTGAGAATCGAAAAGTTGCAGCAAACATCAAAGCCCTCGCCGACTTGCAGCAACGAAAGAAATCGGAACAAAAAAAGAAGGGAAACGGAAATTGGAGAGAACGTTTGACAGTTGGGAGAGAAAGTAACTGATAAAGAGAAGAGGAATGGAGTATTATCTTACACAAACTGATTAACATGGTATAGGCTATGTTTGTCTTCATGGTCACAAAGTTCATGAGTAAATGGACAAGTGGTAATTGGATGTTGTAAAGAATGAACTTTTTCATAACTGGAGGACGAAAAGAGAAACCACAACACATGTGTACCAGAAATTAAGAGGTCTGTCAAGTGCGCTCTAATTGAAATATGATATTGAAAATCCCAAAAGATGAGGTCAGGGCTACCAATGCAGCCGCGCTCTATTGACAAAAATGGTACTTTTTTGCGTCCGTTCCTGTCAATAAAGCGCGGTTGCATTGGTAGTCCTTGCCTCATCGTGCAACTATGTTATCGTATTCTCAATATAAGACGGTCAAAATTTCAAAATTTTTTGCTAGCGATTATATTTTATTAAAAATTGAGAAACTCTGTACTAGCACATATTCATTTCTCAGCTTTGATTCCGTTGAAATATGTGTGAAAAATATCATGTAAGCACAAATCTGCTTCACTTTTGTCTGTTCACGTCATTTTCTGTTCTTTTTTCAAAGTTTATTCGAAAGTACAGAATCGGTATGGATACCGGTTCTGTACCAAGAAACTCCTCCAGATTTGGTATTCATACCTATTCTGTACTCTGCATAAAAGATCACGTGAAAAAAGTTTTTTCTCCAAGTTTATTCGAAAGTACAGAATCGGTATCGATACCAATTCTGTACCATTGTAAGTTCTGTATAAAAGGTCACGTGAAGAATTGAAAATCTACAATTTCAAAGTGTCAAATTTTATTTATGATTATTTTCGCTTACGTGGATTCAAATTTGATTTTCAACTAGTGGATAAACTGGCCAAAATGACAATTTTTGAGGAAAAGTTACCTAGATTCTGTAATTTGATTTTGATCAACTTCACCTTTTCTTATTCAACAACATTAAAAACGTCCGTTTTAATGAAATTTGCATAAAAAGGTTTGAAAATGTGTTTTCTTTTTAAATAAGAGAAGGTAAAGTAAGTTGATCAAAACCTAATTACAGAATCTAGGTAACTTTTCCTCAAAAATTGTCATTTTGGTGAGTTTATCCACTTGATGAACATCAAATTTGAATCCACGTAAGCGAAAATAATCATAAATAAAATTTGACACTTTGAAATGGTGGATTTTCAATTTTTCACGTGACCTTTTATACAGAACTTACAATGCTGTTGTTTGGTACAAAATCGGTATCGATACCGTTTCTGTACTTTCGAATAAACTTGGAGAAAACTTTTTTCACGTGATCTTTTATGCAGAGTACAGAATAGGTATGAATACCAAATCTGGAGGAATTTCTTGGTACAAAATCGGTATCCATACCGATTCTGTACTTTTGAATAAACTTTGAAAAAAGAACAGAAAATGACGTGAACAGACAAAAGTGGAAAACTCTGTGCTTCACGTGCAACTTTTTCTAGCAATTGCCAGTTTATTGCAAAATCGTTCAAATTCAGGGAAATGCTGTATTTTCAGTACAGATTACTCACAGAAAACCATTTTTCAACTAGCTAGCAAAAAATTTTGAAATTCCAACCGTCTTATATTGTTTTTGATCTACCAGAAAGAAGAAATCTAATAAAGTTGGTCAATCTACACAAAAATGAAAAGTGCCATCAGAAGGCCATCAGAAGTAACAAAAAAGTTCCCTCCTTAGCATGGAAGTTGGGACAAAAGACAGAGAGTATTGACATTGAGTCATGATTAGAATTTGTCGAGTAAAGAGTCAAAAAATGGTCAGTACCAAATGGTGTCAGACCAGAGGAAACTGCCGGACGGGATCAGGAGAGTTGCGCACAGTTCGGTAGATTAAAAAGTTATATCAATTGGAAGATGATGAACAGAAACGAAAGAGTCTTCCAGGAGAGGAACAGAGAAGAGGAACAGAGAAAAAAAGAGGAAATAAAAAATAAAAACAAAAATCCATAAAGATGTCAAGAAACAGAGAAACGGGAGCGAAGACAGTGTAACAAAAATGTTTCGAGAGTTTCTTCGTTCAATGGGGTCATACAATGTCAACATTAAATTACGAAGAAGGAATCGAAAAAAAGTGTAACTTTGGTATTTAGGGAAGGTGGGACTAATGAGAGATGAATATGATCTGGAACAAACGTACTGTAGATAAATGAGAAATGAGTAGGTCAGTAGATACATTTGGACAGAGAATTAGAACGGAGTAATAAACGGAGTAGGGTTGATCAAAAATAGGGTAGATCAAAACGTGAACGGTGTAGAGTAGATCAAAAATGATTGAACGAGAGCTGCAGGAATAGAAATAAGAATAATAAACAAAGAGTTGTTAATTCAGTGAATATCAGTTTGCATCAAGAAGTAAAATATTCTTAAATTTTGAAACTAAGAAACAGAAGCAACATAAATGTCACTGGACAATTCCACGAAATATTGTTTCCGCGATGGGTCATGCAATGTCGACAACATGCATCAACATGAGAAAACTTCAACATGCGTCACCATGAACAGTGGGAATTTCCGGAGCGTAAAATATGAGGTTTTGTCTTGCTCACGAATCAGGACATTTCTAAACCAGCCGTTTCGAAATCGGAAGTTTTGAAACCGGCCGTTTCGCAACGGGACGTTTTGAAACAGTCCCGAAATGTCCGAATTCGAAATGACCGGTTGCGAAGTGTCCGGTTTCGAAGTGTCTGGTTTCAAAATGTCCGGTTGCGGAACGTCCGGACGTTTTGAAACCGTGACGTTTTGGAACCGGACGCTTTGAAACCGCACCGAAATGTCTTGTTTTGAAATATCCGGTATCAAAACGTCCGGTTGCGAGACGTCCGGTTTCAAAACGTCCGGTTGCGAGACGTCCGGTTTCGAAACGTCACGGTTGCGAAATGTCCGGTTTTGAAATGTCACGGTTGTGAAACGTCACGGTTTCGAAACTCCACGGTTTCGAAACGTCACGGTTGCGAAATGTCCGGTTTTGAAATGTCACGGTTGTGAAACGTCACGGTTGCGAAATGTCCGGTTTTGAAATATCACGGTTGCGAAACGTCACGGTTTCGAAACGTCACTGTTTCGAAATGTCACGGTTTCGAAACGTCACGGTTGCGAAACGTCACGGTTTCGAAACGTCACGGTTTCGAAATGTCACGGTTTCGAAATGTCACGGTTTCGAAGAGTCACAGTTTCGAAATGTCATGGTTTCGAAATGTCACGGTTTCGAAACGTCACGGTTGCGAAACGTCACGGTTTCGAAATGTCACGGTTTTGAAATGTCCGGTTTCGAAATGTCACGGTTTCGAAATGTCACGGTTCCGAGGTGTCCGGTTTCGAAATGTCCGGTTTCGAAACGTCACGGTTTCGAAACTTCACGGTTGCGAAATGTCACGGTTTCGAAGAGTCACGGTTTCGAAATGTCACGTTTTCGAAATGTCACGGTTTTGAAATGTCCGGTTTCGAAATGTCACGGTTTCGAAATGTCCGAAACGTAACATAGGAAACGTAACATAGAAGGTCTGAACATTTCTGGAGTAAATGTTAGCTGAATAATTCAGAAATTGGAAAACTAACTGGAAGAGAAAGATTTTTCAGAAGGTTCTGATATTTTCACTCTTCTCAAGTTGGATTTCCCATTCCGAAACTTTCAGAAAACATGAATTCGAGAAACATTCGGTACCCAACACATACACACACATACATGCAAAAGCATCGATAAGATCATGACCGATGACGTCACGCATCACCGGGCAATCACTTCTTACCGAAAATCGGATATTGTCTCACCTGTATCAGTTCACAAATAGTTCCAAGTGTCGATTGTATTAGGTAAAGTAAATCAGTTCGAAGCTGCTTATTGAGTTTTACGAATAGATAAGCGGCATGTCGATTGGAACTCGAGGATCACTGTAAGTGTGGCATTAGATATTTGATATGGATTCATGGAAAGAGACTGTGGGGCAAGGGGTGCAACATGGGGAGACGCTATAGAATGAAGTAGTTGAGTTGGAGAGGGGTACTAGTACCGGTACTGTAGTCTAAGGTTACTGTGTAAGACCGACACGCGTTTTACCGAAACCGAAGAAAATTATGTGCGAAAGTGAGAGATTCAGAGAAAAAGAGATATTTTTCAAGGGAATTTCGGTAAAGCGCAGTTGTAAGAACGTTCCCGCACTAACAGCCAAATGGAATAGTAGTACAATTTGCACTATGTATAAGAACGGAGACCATTAAAAACCGGTTTCTCCCATTACGGATGTCAACGAACACAGTATTTGCTGAACAAAAAAAAGAGACGGAAGATTAAAATCGGAACTTTCCAAATATCATAAAGTCTGACTATGAGAAAGTAAGTACAAATACAGTACCGTGCAGTAAGGGTGTTACGGTATCCCTGATTGTCCCACAAAGTAAAATTTTAATGGATCATACAGTTCAAAGGTAGAGCTTCATTTTTGTAGTTGATAACTTTTTTGTACGAACACTCCCTAGAGAATTATAGTCATTTTAAGGGGACAGCTCAAAAATCATTTGCTCCGACGATTTGAGGGAGAAATTACCTTTTCGATATGTAACTTGCTAGAGAGTGTCTCTACAAAAAAGTTGTCAACTACAAAAATGAAGTTCTACTTTTGATCTATATGATTCATCAAAAACCTAATAGGTGGGACACTCAGAATTACCATGACACACCCTCAAAGTTAGACAATTTCAACTGAAAACGGTCAAAGTTCGTGTATTTTTTGCACGGCACTGTACACTTTGTCGACATGAGAGTGATAAAAACCGTAGACGAAACAACTAAACTCAATTTAATCAATGTTCTCAAAACCTTCTCTCTCAAAAACCCAATGCAAACAACTGTTGCAACTTCTGCTGCAGAAAAAATCAGCGCCAAGTGAGAGAGGTTGGCAGAGAGAAAGTAGGAAGCAGAGGTCGTTGCATGTTGACACTTGCTTTCATCTGAAACATGTGGCGTTTTTCGCCCGTCACAATTGAATCGATTACTGATTTCGTTCTCTAGTCTCTAGAAACTTTTTCAGTGGGCGGACGCAGTTGGCGTGAAATGTTGCCTGGTAGTGCTAGGTTCTGAGTCCGGATGTCAACAAACATTTGTTTTCACAAATGGAGAAAAAACGTTATCACGGCAGAAAAATTGAGGAGAGCCAGTTGGAAAAACAAGATGAAGGAGGAAATCTTGGTGGACAAATGTGAAAAACAGCCGGGATTAATGGAGGGTGGCACCTTCTTACACACACCTTAGAATTCGTATTAATTTTTATGTACTTCATCCAGAAGGGAATTAAAATTAGTGTAAAGTGAAGTTGAGAAAATAAAACTTTTTGGAGCAAAAAGTGTTAAATTTAAATTTGCTTTTTGTCAAAGTGTGAAAATTGGGAAAGACCCAAAATCGTAATCGTAAAGAAGAAATATTGGATTTTGAAACATCAGGCCTTGGCAGATGGCCGGTGCGGACGGATTAGAATCAGATTCCTAAGTTTGACAGGCGTCGTCCTTGAGGAACAAGATTAATTGCCTTTGTGTCTCAAACAAAATGTATCATCCTTAGTTTCGGTCTTCAAAATTTTTAGAACCGGACACTTTGAAAAGGGACATCTTGGAACCGGGAAATTTCGAAACCGGACATTTCGTAACCGTGACATTTCGAAACCGTGATTTTCGAAACCGGACATTTCAAAACCGGACATTTCGCATTCGTACGTTTTGGAACCGGACGCTTTGAAACAGTTCCGAAATATCCGGTTTCGAAATGACCGGTTGTGGAATGCCCGGTTGCGAAACGTCCGGATTCGTGAGCAAGACTTTTTACCGGTAAATTTTTCGGTATCGTCGAATTTACTGGTTTTTGAAAAAATGTGCCTAAAATTGATATGGCGGTCATTTGAAAAGATTGTGTTCCCAAGAAGAAATGATTGCATCAGAAAATTAGTTTATCGGATAGCCAGAATTAGGTAATTATGATCGAGATAGCATGTCAGATGAATGATGGATAAAGAGTTATATGAATGTGTACCAAAGAAAGGGAATAGAGCAGATCTGTACGGAATTCCAAATTCCGAAAATAGAAAAAAAACATTCCGTACAACTATTAGCGCAGCCGAGTTTTTACCACTGCGCCCCACCAAAATCCTCTTGAGAATTGTCACTATTTCTCTGCGTCTCTCAATTCCTCACCTTAATTCCCTAAGTTTCAGTAGAGCGCAGTTGTAAGAAGAGTGTGGTGCTAATATGAAATAGAAATGTGTCTTCCTAGAAAACAAGGCTGCTGTCAATCTCATTGAAGGGGTAATTAGTGTATTGGAATCACGTGATTGAACAGGACACAGTGACGACAAGGACAGTTTCGTACGTGGACACTAGTTGACAGGTTAGTGTTTGCGCATGGTGAACATAGACATAACCTCACAAATGGTTAGTTTCAGACAGGACAAAATTTTTAACAAGCAAGTATAGCTTTCAAAGAATGATATGAATAAGAGTTTTGAGTGGAAGTGGCAAGTAGAAAACAAGACTGGATGAATCAGAAAGAAAAAACAAGATTAAGATGATTCTATACTGGAAAATAAGAAAAATAATGACGGAAGCAGGAAAAAGCATAAAAACATATTTTCAAGAAAGCTTATCAAGGTGGAGTATTCATGACAACTGCGCTAAAAAAATCGAAAACTGGAAAAAAGGAGAAAAAGGAAATCGATGTGAAGAAGATGGTATAGAAAAAAGTATTGTCTGGAACGATGATTCATGAGAAAAAAGAGAAAAAAGGCAACATCGATATTAAAAAGTTTTCGATTTCTAAAAGAAAAAATGAAACATACGAAGATCAATAAACCTTCTCGAATGTTCTCCTGGAATTCCCAGAACCCACTCTCCAATTTTCTCACCAACATTTCTTGGCAAACGAACGGAGTGTGTGCAGAGATATTACTGTGTACGACGACAGCTGACCTCTGCCTATTTTTTCATCTCTGACACTCTCTCTTCCCGTTTTTTTTTCTGCTATGATGTGGCATCAATGTCTTTTCCGTCTTCTTTTTTTCTTCTTGCTATTTTCGCACCTCATTAAAAATGTGCGTGTCAAACTTTTGTTGTACTCTTCTTTCCCTCAAAAACTTATGTGGACTAACATGCACTTGCATCAAAAGACAAAAGATTATTTACTTGATAAAGTGCGAAAAAAAGTGAAAAATTCGTTTTGGTGTAGACTGATAAGAAGTGGAAAAGAGTAGATGAGATGATAGAGACGCTTATGTACTTTTGTTTCGTATTTATTGATTGAATCCACTCTCCCACTGATAACAACTCTTAATTGGTTAAAACGGGAGTGTAAGCGGGAAATGAGAAAAAAAGGAGAAATGTGAACTAGTCGTAGGTGGATGACGATGGCTGGAGGAATGGAGAGGTTGGTCGGATTACAACGTAAAAAAAACTTTCGTCGGTACCCGCTTTTGTGACCAATAACCGACGGATGTAGTAAAGTGAGTATTGGAGCAATAAGAAGTTGTGCAAGATCTCTTGGGCAGACTTTATCGAATGAAGAATTACACTCCTGCGAGCAGAATGAAAAAAAAACGTTCCCATACCATTCAATTGAAAAAGTGTTTGTTTAGCAGGTATCAAAATTGATTTTGGGTTTGTTGACATTCAAAAATTGATGGAAAATTCTGGAACATCCTACACAGATCTGGGAGCTTTTGATATTTGAACACAGAAAATATAAATCCGTTCTTCATATCTCATGGATGTACAGAACTGGCCATAAATAATGCGACGTTTGCAGTTTTTAGTTGAAAATGGTCAACTTTATAAGTGTGGAACGGCCTTCCTGGTGGTATCACAATATCGATTGTTTATGGAGGGTATAGATAATAAGTAGAACTTCATTTTTGTGGGTGACAACATTTTTGTACGGGCAAATCCTAAAAAGTTACGTATCGACAAAGTAATTTACCCCTCAAATCGACCCATTTCAGAGCAAAATAGTGCGATTTTTGACCTGTTGACTTAAAATGTCCATAACTCTCTAGGGAGTGTCCGTACAAAAAAGTTGTCAATTACAAAAATAAAGTTCTGCTTGTGATCTATACACTCTATAAACAATCCGGATTGTGGTATCATCAGCGAGGCCGTTTCACACTCTCAAAGTTGGACAATTTCAACTGAAAACGGCCAAAGTCCGTAATCTTTTGACCGGTACTGTAGAATAAAGCCGAGTTAATATACACTTTCTTATTCAACTTTTCAAACAGCTTCTCCCACTAACTAAATTCTCATAAACACTGTAGAACAGTTGGTATCATTTACATTATTCATGACATCTGCTATGTTATAACTTTCGATTTATGCTAACCATTTTGAAACAGCTGACATGGTACAAACCCACACAGAAATGTGTTCCAAGTGGCATGTCAAAAAAATATTGAAGGGCTGCCAGAATTTCGGAACCAAGAAACTGGAGAACTGGAGAACTAAACGGAGCACAAGTTCAACTCACTCCGCACTCTATCTCTCACAGCAAAAAAAGAGAAATAGGGAATTGGAAAAGAGAGATTCTACTGGGAAAAGGGAGAGAGAAAGAAGCTTGTCTCGTGCCAGTGTTCACAAAAAAGAGGACGGAAAGGAGCATTTCTTTCGTTTTCTTTTTTGCACTGCTCAATGGCTGACTGACTGCATACAAAAAATTCAAGAAAAACTGATGGGCTCAAAATCTAATTTGAAAATGACACAGATCAATGAGATCTGAAGTTTATGACGATATCAGAAAAGAAACAAAAGTGCATGACTAATCTATCTTCTCAACTATTCATTTGAGCCGTATTGATGGATTAGGCTGACACCTCCAACACGCAAAAAAGAAACCTTATCTCTTTAGCGAAAACTGCGGAGGAAGGACATGAATGTGTGTGTGCTTGTGTAACATTCGGAAGTGAAAAAAAAGAAGAAAGAAAAAAAGGTCCCCCTTTTAAAGGGAGTCATTTTTTTAGGGAACGCAACAAACCGATGTATCAACTGGAGGGAAGAAGTTCTTTCGAATAATTTTGAGTTCCAGGGGAGTTGTGAAGTACTTGAAAATTATTCACGATGTTATTAGCACGGCACATTTCTTACAACCGCGCTCTAACGAAACCGAAAAAAACAATGTGCGAAATTGAGAGACTCAGCGAAAAAGATACACTTTTCAAGGGTATTTCGGTGGAGCGCAGTTGTAAGAACTGTGCCGAGCTAATATACTGACTACTGCTTTTCTCTCTTCTTTTAGGGAAGGATCACGGGTCAAGATGGAGTTCCAGGTCGAGATATATATCACTAGAACGGAAAATTTACGTTGATTTCAAATCTGTATTCTGTTTTTGCGGACCGATCTCGTGAAAAAAGTTATTCGCGTTTTTGTGGCTTCTCAGTGCAAAAATGGGCATTTTCAAGACTCACAAAATTAACGTTATTCTTATTTTTTGTATTTTTTAAAGTTTTGTACGTATAAGCACGGATGTAAAAATGATTTTGCAAAGTTTAATTTCATAATTTGTTTTCGGAAAATTTTTTGTGAAGTTTCTTAAATTTGCAAAAATGACGCATCTACAAAAAACGTGTCTGGAAATTTTGAAAATACACATACATCTTTGAAAAATTTGAAAAAAATAAGAACAACGTTAATTTTGTGAGTCTTGAAATTGTTACGTTTGTGGAATCGAGCCGTAAGCGAGTTATTAAGAACAGGTTTATTTACAAACTGATTTCCATAGGAAATAACAAGTTCAATAAGTAGAGCACGTGAACTAGGGTGCTAGGCCAGGTTTCTATATCTCACGGATATAACATCTCTCCTTCTAACATCGAAAGTCCACGGGTGCCACGTCGTTCTGATGGAATTCTCTCCAATTGGCATCTGGTCCACTCATCATTCTCAACTCGTAACAATTTGGAATCCACACGTAACGTCCGGTCATCTCCGAGCATCCAAAATTGTTTCTCCAGGGGTACATTGCAAAGCTGGGTTGTGGTGGGGTTGGCAACGATGGTGTGCTACTTCCTTGTTGATTCCAGCCACGATTCCACTGTGAATGCTGCCCCAATGTCTCTGGAAAACTAACTTTTAGTTCAGGTTGCAATCTCGAGTTCTCTTTAGGATTCTTCTTTTCCCAACGATCGTGTCTCTCAAAGGCTCCAACTTTCTCCTTCCGACCAGGATTTGGACTTCTTGTCACGAAACTCTTGCATCTCTCCTTTCCAGTCTCTTCACAATTCCTCTGAATCTTCACAAACTTCTCATCTGGCCAACGTCTCACATGTCTCTTCATCGATCCGGTCTTCACGACTTCTGTCGATCCCTTTCTCGGCTTCGATTCCTTCACGTATATACCATTGACTTTGTAGATGTCTCTTCTTCTTTTCGGTGTCTTCGCAACTACATGATTAACTCTGTGACCCGAACGGTCTGACTTCTCATCATCTTGTTGTTCTCGGCATTTCTTGGATATGTGTCCTCTGCGTCCGCAGTCAAAACATTCCTTATTCTTGGCCCAACAATTCATTGCGTTATGCTCACCTCCACATGGATGGCATTTCTTCTTTCTCTGATTATGATTTCTCGTCGGCTTCTCTTCGTCCGAATCATCTTTTCCATCTGTAGAACTTCCTTCGTTCTCACGTTGCTTCTCTTTTCTTAGCAAGTGTCTCTGGCTCGATCTTTTCTGTTCTTTCGCTTTCTCAGTTCTCATCTTTCTCACGGCAAATACCTCTTCACTAGTTCTGCATCCTCCAATGTTTTTGGCGTCTTCTCTGAACTCTAGCAACTTCATGATTTCATGCTCCAATTGAATAAGTGTCGTCGTCGGTCTTGTCTCCATGATCTGCATAGCCCGAGCTCTTATATCAACTGTTCCGTTAGTTCTTAGACCCTTTATCCACATCAAACACTGCACTTGTTCTGAACTCATTTCATTGAATTTGGCATCAGCATAGGCTTTCTTCACTCGACCGGTGTACTCTCCTAAGTCGCCGCCTTCGTCTATGATTTTCAAAAATTCCATTCTTCTTGCAAATGTTGATCTTGTCGATGGAAAACATTCTTTCAGTTTGTTCACAATTTCCTCAAATTTGAACTCACTCGTCTTATCTGGTAGGATTCTATTTGTAAAATAGTTGTAGTCTCTTTGGTTCAATTTGCTCAATATTAGTCTTCTCTTGGCTTCATCTGATAAATCAGTGCCTTCACCCGTAATGGTGTCTCCATATCTCAAGTACCAGTCTTCAAACGCCTGACCTTCTTCTGGTTCATACTCAAAATTCGCAATTCTTCTCGAAATCGAATCCACGAGTCCAGTTCCTGCTCCTTCGGTTGTCTTTGTCGTCAATTTCAATCGTCCGTCGGCCAACGCCTTCAGCACCTCATCCATCGAAATTTGAACGTTCATACCTTGAGCTTCTTCTACCATCGTCTACTCCTTTGGTTTCTATTGTGGTCGGTTGTTGGTTCTCTTCTTGAGTCTCTCGTGGTCCTTTAGTGATCCTGATCGCCACTGTTACGTTTGTGGAATCGAGCCGTAAGCGAGTTATTAAGAACAGGTTTATTTACAAACTGATTTCCATAGGAAATAACAAGTTCAATAAGTAGAGCACGTGAACTAGGGTGCTAGGCCAGGTTTCTATATCTCACGGATTTAACAGAAATTGCACATTTCACTGAGAAACGAGAACGCAAATAACTTTTTTCATGAGATCGTTCAGTAAAAACAGATTACTGATTTAAAATCATCGCAAAATTTCCGTTCTAATGATAAATGTCTCGACCTGTGACTCCAACTCGGCCCGGGATCCTTCCCTAGTTAGTGGAATAAACCCTAGAATCAAAAAAAGTTCCCAAAAAAAAGAATGTCTCTCCCATGGAATCTTGGTTTGTTTGAAGAAGACGAATGACGTCGAGAGTCTCATTATCTCGTTTTTCTCAAGAATCCCATCCTTTTTCTGCCTTCTCGCATTGCACTTTTCGGAATGGAGATGGAACCAGAAGCCCGAAGAGAAGACATTTTTTATGCATTCCTTTTTTTCTGTTCTAATAAGAAATGTTCACAATCTTTCAGTCAGAAGTGTGGTTTGTTGCTACAATTTGAGAAAAATGATTCTTCGGAAAAAGGGCGAACAGCTTTGACAAATCTCATGTACATTGAACATTGGAAGATGTGAACATCGGGCTCTGTGTTCTAAGCTCTCAGAAAGGGCACATGTACTTTTAGCTAGAAGACGTGCGATCCTGCAGAGGAAAAATTTTTCTCGAAAAAAAATGTTTCGGGTCGTCAGAAGCAGACTTGCGAGGGACCGGGCTGACATCAGAACTATTTTCGGCCCAGTCCGGCTCGGCCAGGCCCGCAGTCCAACGCGCACGGCCCGTTTCGAACCAAAATTTGAATTTTTAGTTTTCGACTATTATTGTTTAATTCAATCAAAAGATAATTACATACGTATGGAAAATTCAAGCACTTTTACTCTGAAACTTCGAAAATTGTCAAATAATTTTGTCAAAAAATGAGTATCCATTTTTGAATCCGGGTCGGGCTGTCTGACAAGTCTTCAGAGTCAAAGAGACTAATTGAAACAGGAAAAAACGGCATTCGAATGTTTTTGTTGATATAATTAATGTGATCCCTTAGAAAAAAAAACGCTGAAACTAGTTGTAGTTTCCTTTGATGTTATGTGGAACCGACTGCTAAAAGTGCATCGGATTCACTAAATCTGATGTGATTTTTTGAAAAAAAAACACCTCAATCTGATCATTGAACAAATGAACATCAGACTTAGTCTAAGTTCCTAAAAAAAGGGCACATGTACTATTAGCTGAAAACGGCGGAAGACGTGCGATGACGAAGAAAAAAGAAGATAGAAAGGGAAAAAAGATGAAAAGTTCCCTCAAAAAAGGTAGAAAGCTCCCTCATTCTCAAATTCTTTCGTTGGGTCATCTGACATCTCACCAGAATAACTGAAATGAGTTGGATAGTAGAATTCATTTAGTCGGTGAGATGGGGGAGATCAGTTCTTAATGGCTAGATTCAAGATATGGAACAAGAACATAATTTGCATTTTGAGAGCAGACCTCAATAAACATATCCGATTTCAGAGTGCATAAAACGTTAGTGAATATTATGTGTCTCTCAGAAAAACCACTGAAAATGTATATGTGACAAATCATTTGAACATGTTCACATACCAGAAAGGGCAAAGGTACTATTTTTCTAGCAGCGGAAGGCGTGTAAAGAGAAAGTGTTCATTGAACGGAAGGCAGGGTGCATGTAAGTTTTTGGAAATTTCGTTTAGTTGGACGAGTCGTAATCAGACCTTTTTAAAAGCGCCTTGAACCACGTGGGGGCGGGGCTTAGAGGTTTGGAAGGGTTTTAGGCTAGTTCTAGACTAATCCACCCAAACACTCCAAGTTGTGAAATAACAAAAGTTAAAATAAATAATACATGGTTAAAAGTGTATTCGAAGTTTCGTTGTCAATGGGGACTGAATAATGAACAAGGATGCACCAATGGCTATGCTATTGTTTACCAAGATGAAGCGAGAATAATAGAAAATGTGTCAAGGAGGAGTGTTTTGAAAAGGGATTGTTATAACACAAGGGGCGTGGCCTAACATACTGTTTTTGCAGTTTACGAAAATAGATATTTTTAGGCGCTCTTAACCACGCAGGGGCGGGGCTTAGGTTTGAAGTGTTTGGGTGATTAGGCTAGAACTAGCCTCTATGCCCCGCCCCGTTATAGGCGTCTTAAAAAATATGTTCACTACTTGTGAAATTCTGTTCCGAAAGTATTTAATATGAACAGGTGAACGTCATCTCTGCAATGACTTCTTTAGTATAGAAGTGCAAAACTATTTGACAAATCTGTTCCAATCCCTTTCAAAAAAAAAACTGAGTCGTAGACAGCTGATCATTGACATATAGGAACACCAGTCTTCGCATAAGTCTTCAAAAAAGGCACATGCACTTTCTCGCTTGACGTTGCATTTGAAGACATTGAAGGGATCAAAGCACAGAGAATTTTTGAGTGATTCACTTAATACACAGGCTGTAACTATTCAGACAGGGCTCGTACAAAAAGATGATCAACTACAAAAATGAAGTGCTAATTTTGAACTGTATAAAAAATAAAAATTTGATTCTGTGGGAGAGACACACGGAAATGTTCAACTGAAATAGCCGAACTTGTTAGATTTATGGCCAGCACTGTAGGTGCATCGAAAAATTGAAAATGTTTATTTCTAATCGATTGATATGAATACACAAATTAGACTACGAACAACTGAGCGTGAGTCGGACAGTAGACTTTGGTACGGTCGATGTTCTTAGGTGCCCAATGTTTGTAGACGAGATTGCAGATGTGGACACGAGATGGTTTGCATTTCAGGAATGGAGAGATCCATCTGAAAGATTTCGAAAGTTATCTGAACATTCTACAAGATATCTAAAGATAGCTCACTGAAAACTGTTCGGTGCCATTTGACTAGATCTGACTTCGAATTGAGACACAAACTTTCCAGAATCCTTGATATCTTTCAACATTTCATAAAACATTGCCTGGGCGACACGTGGGTCATCTGCATAAATCGGTCCGAGATTACAGTCTTTCTTGTTGTCATAAATGATTGCTTGACCAATTCCAATAACTTTTCCATCATCATCATATGCAACTTTTCCATATCCATCACGATCATACATATGGGAAATTATGTATTTCTCACGGTGATATGGATGAACTGTCTGATCGTATTCAATGATATCTTTCTTCGGAACTTCTCTCGCATTCTTGACTGAAATTCCAGTTGTGTCCAAGTTTTCCGGGATGGTGACGTCTTTTGCATCATAAAAACTCTTGTATCCAGCGTCTCCAGTCCTGTGTCCAATATCTTCCTGCTCTCGGATTCCACACATTTTCCACCAGAAACGACGACCAGGTTCATCTGAAAATAATTCGCGTCTTACAACCGCGCTCTACCGAAACTAAAGAAAATTGTGTGCGAAATTGAGAGACTCAGAGAAAAAGACACATTTTTCAAGGGCATTTGGTTGCAGCGCAGTTGTAGTAACTGTGTCGCCCTAATGACTTTAAAAATAATTTTTAAAACTCACTGATATGGGAGACGATATTCACATTATCATCATGAACCTCTTCCATACAACTCTCATTCTGAAGTGTTGCCATCGTTGGAGATCTATATTCCGGATCGATCCATCCGAATCCCATGAATACGATTGGCTTGTTTCCAGTTCCCTTGATTGGATCAAATGGACAAGTATGCCCCATTGCAATCACTCTCGAAGTTCCTTTCAGAACCGCAACTTTGAATTTGTATCCGTCGAATGAGTTCTGCCATTGGGCGAGGTCCCCTTTTTTGAAGACGGCACGGTCGTTTCCGTGCTGAAAAATGGTGGTGAGAGTTATCTATAACTTGTCTAAAACTCACGGCCTTCATAAACTCATCCACATACTTTTCACTCGGATTCGTCAGAAAAACCACTTCGGCCCTTGTCAACTGCTTCGGACTCATTGACACATTGGAAAAATTGGAAAAACGAACGGGGTGTTTCCAGAGACTACGGGACTTGAGCATTTTCGAATCGAGGATTTCCGAATCGAAGGAAAATGTGAGAATGCTTGATCGAATGGTTGGTGTAGTATGTACATTCTCATTATTTACGTGGATTTCTTCTTGTTTCTAGTTTTTCCCGGGAAGAGGTTGTAGGCCTATTCACGTTCCGAAAATTATGATCAAAAGAGAAAATTGCAGGTATACTGTGTTCCAAATTTGGATTTCTATCGCTATATTCTCCATTCAAAAAATGTATTAGCAGTCCACGCTTCTTACAACTGCGCTCCACCGCAAACGAGAGAGTATCGATGAGAGACGCAGAGTTTTTTTAACGCGCTATTTTCACACTATTTTGACATTTTTTTTACCTATTCTCGATGTTTTTCATAAAAATTTACAAAAAAAACTTTTGAAAATCGGCGAAAATAGGTAAAACTTTTTGAAAATCTGCGTCTGTCGGCGCGACAAAAAAACTCTGCGTCTCTCGCCGATACTCTCTCGTTTGCGGTGGGGCGCGGTTGTAATAAAAATGATCGGCTAATACTGAAAAATCGGAGTTATTTGTTAAATTTATGAAACATCAGTTCCAGTTTCTAAAAAAGTTTCAGAGAAAAAATAATCCCTTTTCACAAAAACTCAAAACCCACGATTCAGAAAAGAAACAATAATTTTTAAATCTTTTCACGCACGTCCCACGTGACTCGAAAAACTCTCCACGACAATCCACGTGTATGATAACAAATATCAGATTTTATCATTTTGCCAGATTTTCGTCATTGAAATTTTAAAGAATGTTGGTTTCTCGTCGTATCAACATCTTAAAACTATCGAATCGTTTCCTCTCTTCGTCTTCAAGTTCTCAGTCTCTGCCAGGAATTGAAGAGCTGGAAATTGTGACGAATCCATCTGGAAAACATTTGGACGAATTTATGAAAGCTGTCAGTTTATAAATTTCGTCTTATTCTAAAACTTTTTCTTTCAGGCTGGAAACGACAGAACTGTTTTCAAAAGAGAGGATATTGAATTGTGGCAAAATAGTTTGAAAGACTATCAGCTGAAAGTGACATGTCTGAAAGAGACGAAACGAGTCATTGCAACTTTACACTTCTGTAAAATGTATCCTGTTCCGAATTCTGGAAATGAGCCGATTGTATTCATGGGATTCGGATGGGCTGACCCGGAATACAGATCTGCTCCATACATCAAGTTTCAAAACGATATGTCCCATCAAATGATTCCAGACAAAAGAACTAATGTCATGGCACAATACAGTGAGTTGCAGAGATTTCATTGTTCATACTCATTTGATAAAAATGTATTTTTTCAGATGAAGCTGCTAGAAAGTGGTGGCATCTCTTGAGTGGGAAAACGGATCATCCGGAAAAAGGGCATGAAGTTGTGGATGTTGGATATAGAAGTATTTATGATGCGAAGGAGTTCGTGCTCCCGGAAGGTTTGGACACAACTGGAATTTCAGTCAAGAATGCGAGAGAAGTTCCGAAGAAAGATATCATTGAATACGATCAGACAGTACATCCATATCGCCGTGAGAAATACATAATTTCCCATATGTATGATCGTGATGGATATGGAAAAGTTGCGTATGATGAAGATGGAAAAGTGATTGGAATCGGTCAAGCAATCATTTATGACAACAAGAAAGACTGTAATCTCGGACCGATTTATGCAGATGACCCACGTGTCGCCCAGGCTATGTTTTATGAAATGTTGAAAGATATCAAGGATTCTGGAAAGTTTGTGTCTCAATTCGAAGTTCGCACCACACAGAAAAGTGCCAATAGTTTCCAGTGAGTCTACTAGATCGGCGCAGTTCTTACAACTGCGCTCCACCGAAATCCTCTTGAGAAATGTCCTTTTTTCTCTGGGCCTCTCAATTGCGCCCACAATTCTCTTCGGTTTCGGTAGAGCGCGGTTGTAAGAAGTTTTCCGTGTTAATACATACGTTGACGTTTTTAAAAATAAATTAAACTTCCAGCTGGATCGCTCCATTCTTGAAATGTAAACCGACTCGCACTCATATCTGTAATCTGGTCTACACACATTGGGTTCCAAAGAATATCGGTTTCGAGAAAATCTACTGCCCGACTCATCTTCAAACGTTCATCTGTTAAAATCTTCAAATATTCATGTGTTATTGTGGAATAAAGTGTATTTATCAATAGAATAGGAACGATGCAAAAAAGACTTGGCTGAGTGGCAAATTTAAATTTAACGTTCATTTGCTGTATCTTTCAGTAAAACCCCGACGCGCACGCAACGCGACTCGGGAAAAGTTCAAATATTTTCGTATCGCCTCGCACCCCTGTGAGTGCGTCGTTTAACGAGGACACAAAGCGTCTTTCTCTCTTTGACAGCTGCGTAATGGCCTCGCAGCGAGAAAGTAACACACCCATCTCTTGTTTTCTCTGATTCTCGCTATCGCACTCTCTGTGTGCGCTGTCTCCCTTCGCTTCTCTGAGAAACATAACGTAAAAAAGAGAGACGACAGAGAAAACGCTCACTGAGTCCTCGCCGCCGCGTTGCGCTTGCAGTTTTATGCTACACGCTGCGTCTCTTCATTGCTTGGGTGTTTTCCTCCGTTCAATTGATTCAACTTTCAGAATGATTCATGCTCAAGAAGTCAAACCATTGCCATTCAAAACTCTTGAACTCTGGGAGGGACCACCACTGTATCCACTAGAGGATCTTCCAGAAGACGATGGAACTCGTCAAATGAGTCTCATGGAGTACATGGATGCAGTTAGAAAACAGAGAGGACTACATATGCCAAAGCATTCAGATCACATACTTAAGAAAGTGGTTTTCAATGAAATCGAGAAGATTCCGGGGATGTGGAGCACGAAAGCCACGACCAATCAACCGAAATTCTATCAGTGTGTTGGCATCGGAGTGTATAAAAGAACGGGGAAAATATTGCCTCGTAAGTCAGAAATTAGTTTAAAGAAAAACTATTTAATTCCAGCAAAATACTTAGCGACAATCTTCAAATTCGGAAAAGATGCGATACGAAACCGCCTGCGAAACGCAATTCTTCACAAACGCTTGTCTCCGGTCGAAGTGGAAGAACACATGTGGAGATGGGACTTCTATGGATACATTCGATACTATCGTACACCTCTAAAGCCATGGGAGCAATTTGTGAGAAAACAAGCGAATGCGTTGGATCAGAAAATCTATCATGATGTTGAGGATAGTGCAATTGAAGATGGTGAAATGATGGGAGTAGAGGAAGAGTTCGCAGAAGAAGACGATTATCAAGTAGATGAGAAATCAATGGGCGGTTTGGATGATGTCAAGGTGGAGGAACCGACAAATGGATACATGGAACAGTAAGTTTTATCTAAAACAGACCTGCAACGGGACGGGTCTCAGTACAAAAACTTGAAAATTTGAATTTTTCCGAAATTTTTTTTGAGTTTTTTTGCAAAAAAATCAAATTTATCGATAAAACTCGAGCGTACATTGGGTTTTTGACTATTTTTTATACAAGTTTCAAACTTTTTCGAAAACTTTTGTGCAAATTTTTGACTCCGGGCCGATATTTTGTCTGAATAATTGTATCATTTCGTGATTTTAAATCGGAAAATTCTGTAAAAAAAACGAAAACTATAGCAAGTTTGTTAATTCAGAAATTTCTAATATTCGTTCTATTTTCCCGCAGTTTTAATGTGTATTAACCACCTTTTTTCCAGATACTCACCTCCACAATACTACGCTCAACCCCTGTATTCTGCACAGCATTCCGAAAAACTTCATCAAAATCATCAGTACTCTCCGCCAAATGTTCCACAACAGGGAATCCAAATGGCTCAAATGTACCCACCGAGAATGAGGGAAGTGCCGAGTCTTCCCACTTCAAACAGTTCAGCTTCCGAGGAAAAACCCGGATCGTCATCTGTAAGTTATACCAAAAAGTGTCAGATTTGTATTTTTCAAATTTTAGAGCTTCGCAATTGATTTCGAGAAAGAAATGAATCAAATCACGTACCACGCCACTCGAATCGCCAGAGAACAACCGAATCGAGTGAAAATGATTCGAAAAGTTTTGTTCGATTCGGTGTTCGCTTTCGACGAAAAAGAATATAATAGTGCTGGAGAAGTCTATCGAGATTTGGCTGATAGAAATCCAGTTAGAAAATTTAATTAATTTGTAAATTTTTCCTTATTCATGTTGTCTGCTCACTTTGTCTATTATTGAAATACATGTTCTCGAATAAATGCTCATTATTAGCAAGTTGAATAGAAATCTGTTAACTATGGAAAACTAGAAGTAACTTTGAAAGTACAATTGATACACCCAAGTAAGGAGATCTAACAAAAAGAGACAAATACAAGAGAAAAAGTAGAGAAAAGTGCAGGGAACTAGACTGGAAGGATCACAAATATGCGGCATTTAGAAAGATGAGGTAGAGAAAAAAAGAGGAAGAAAATTGATTATTAGATGAACGAGAAGAAATAAATTAAAGGATTTAGATAGAAAAGTGAAAAATGTTAGATAATGTACTGGAAAAAAAACGAGAACTACTCAGCATGCAGTCGAACGAAATTGACTTTTCGGTACTCCCAAAAATGAACAATTCCGGTACAAGTCGTTAGATAACCTAGAAGAATTGGAAAAGAGTATTGAGCAGGGAGGGTGTGAGCAGAGACAGAGAGGTTGATAAGACCAGTGAGCACGTTGGAAATGAGGAAAAATGCGAGAGAATTCCGATTGATCGAGTCGGAAAGGCACGGGGAGACTGGAGAGAACGGGTCGTCGCCTGGAAAATTTAATAGGTTTGAAGGAAATGAAGAAGAACGAAACCTTTTGAAAACTGTGGAAAACTGGCACACCACACGACGACGTTGAACATTTGAATCGATAGGCACACAGCGGTGGCGAAAGTCATCAGGGTTAGCTGAAAAATTAGAGTTGGATTGAGATGGAATTATTAGCAAGGCACGCTTCTTACAACCGCGCTCTACCGAAACGGAAGAAAAGTGTGTGCGAAATTGAGACACTTTTCAAGGGCATTTCGGTGGAGCACAGTTGTAAGAACTGTGCCGAGGTAATAGATGATGATTACCTGTGAAAAGATATATGTGATATTGACAACTCGTCGGCATGGTGGATCCACGAACTTCTCGGTGGCAAGTTGAATGAGGAAGAGGAGAAGAGATATGATGAAGAGTTGGAAGCAACGACGGATCCAAGATTTCACACGAATACTGGAAATACTGGTTTTTGGGTAATAGCTTCCGGTCAAGATTCAAAACGTGGCTTTTTTTAAATCAGAATTTAGTAATTGTAACTGGCGTACCTTTGACGCGATTCATATAGAACGTCGACTCAGTAGCGCCAAAGGTGCGCCAGATTCCATTTTTATAATCTGACACGGTATGGCCCGCCTTTGACATCTGTTTCATCTAAATTTGTATAAAACGCGTCAAATTCTGCACAACGCACTGAAGATGCGCCAGACTGTTGCTAGTAAATTAGAAATTCTGTCAGGTGCGCCTTTGACGCATTATCAAAATCGAAAGAAATGCCAGTGAAAATCGCAATTCAGTTTATTTTTGTCAATTTTTGGACTTTTTTAACGATTTCCACTCAAAAACATGGATTTATCTTTTTCTTTTCTCGGTTTCGAGTCAATTTTCCTATTTTGTGAATTTCCGAACTTTTATATCAAAACTCATGAATACCTTGTCTTCGCCATCAGCTCTCCAATCGCCAAACTCGCATAGAATATTGTCAAATATCCCGACAATGAAGTCAATCCCTCTGCATTCGCCGTCACCAAATTCTCTCGTCGATTCGCCGTCTCATCGAGAATCCACTCTTGAAGACCCGTCGATTTCAGCATTGTTTGATGACAGATTCCAAAAATCACAGAGAGAACGAAGGGATAACAACGGGGAAGAATTGAATAAAACACTCGAACTGCTGCTAATGTGAAGAAGAAATTCCAGTGAACACCGTATTCTGTTACATGTTGTGGGTAACCGATGATTTCCAGAACGAGTGCTCTTCCAGTTCCGAGAACAAAGAGAAGGAATGTTGATGTGAAATACCAAGGGCGACTGTGACTGAAAAACTTTTTTTTTTGAATTTTGGATTTGTAATGGTATTTTAATACATTTTTTACCTTATTCAGGAACAGTGAAAAATGTATTTAATTAACATGTTTTCACCCTTTTTCTACGCTTTTTTCCACCGTTTTTCTACAGTTTTCTGTCATCAATTCGGCAGAGTGAACATCAAAAGAAGGCCGCTTGAGGCGAGATAAATATCCAAATTCAATAATTCAATGCGCCTTTAAGCTTTTTGGTGTTCACTGCCGAAATAATGACGGAAAACTGTAGAAAAGCTGTTAAAAATGTAAAGAAAAAGGGAAAAAATGGTAGAAAAATGGGAGAAAAGTATGTATGAAAATACATTTTTACATGACCTGAATAACCCCACAAATTAATTTACTTACTTTGAAAGTGTTCTCCCAGAACTCGGTGATTTCGCCATTCGACTTCCCAGTGCTGACTGGAAAATGAATGCAGCCACACCAACATCCATCGTAGAGTGTCCGAATTTTTCAGTTTTCGCGAATCTTCTTGGAAAAATCGGAAAATCTACTGCCAAAATCGCGACAGTCACCAGAACCATCGTCAACGATCTGAAGTAAGTGACGAATTTGGTTGGCCTGTGTTGCTCTTCGACTATTCTTGTCCATGCTTGTCTCAGACTTGACGACAAATTATGTTCTGACGCCTCGAATAAAACGAATAGAAGAAGCACCCCGGAGACTATTGACATTATTAGAGTGAGAATATATAAGTGCTCGCTGAGCAAAGTCATTGCCAATAGAGATGGCAAGCAAAGGAAAATCACATCGGCTACAAATTTCAGCCAATATGTCACTCTGAAAATAAATAAAAATTATAATTTTACAAAACTATGGGATTCTTACTTGCTCGTATCATATCTTGCACCTAAAAAGATCCATGGTAATGTCAGATTTCGTATAAAAAGGCCCAACATTGTGATAATAAATGTTAGGAAAAGCTCTCTTTGAGCACATCCAGTCATTGTGCTCACGAATCTGCTGTGCTCATCGTCTCCGCTCATTTGGTCTGAAAATTTGGACTTCGGTACTCTCTTTGAACCGAGAAACTTATTTAGAAACTTCAGGGCTGAGACCCCTTTAAATCTTTAAAAAAAGAAGAAAATACTCTAGTCAAATAATTTATGAACGATTGAGAACGAAGAAATAGATAAAGGACAAGAGTACATTAAGAAGAAGCGAGAATGAGAACGTTAGAGGTGGGAATATTTCAATAATTTATTTGATGCGATAGATGAGGTGGACTCCAGATGACGTGTCGACGATTGGCGACATCTCTCCGACCTCGAGAGCGAACGAAGCGTCCTCGAAAGGTTTTTGCATTTGACGGCGTTCGAATGGCTGAAAAAATAAGATTGATACATTTATTTACAGTTTTTCTTGATGTGGCAATTCAGGTCATTTGAAAATGTATTTTAATACATATTTACCTTATTCGCGAAAGGTGAAAAATGTATTTTTACATGTTTTTCTTCCATTTTTCCATTTTTCTACACTTTTTCACCATTTTGCTACAGTTTTCTGTTATCATTTCGGCAGAGAACATCAAAAAGCTTAAAGGCGCATTGAATTATAGAATTGGGATTTCTCGACGCGTGCGGCATACTTTTGATGTTCACTGCGGAAATGATGACAGAAAACTGTAGAAAAACAGTGGAAAACAGTGTAGAAAAATAGAAAAAATGGGAGAAAAACATGTAAAAATACATTTTTTACCGTTAAGGTAAATATTTATTAAAATACATTTTTACATGACCTAAATAATTTACCCCAAGATCTCCTCCACGTTTTGCAGAACTGCAATCACTGAACTGTTTGGCCAAATCACGGAACTTTCCTTCGATGTTCGACGCATCTCGCAGCTCTCTTTCATAGTCTGAAATACGCTTTTTTGATTCAGTAAAACTAAAAACGATACTCACTCTTCAGGATATTGATAGCATCTTCCTTTGACCGAGTGATATGGTCGGAGCGCCACGACGACGGATTGCGGCTTCCTTCATGCTTAACGAGAAGATGAAGACATTGAACAGACTTCAAATCACTTCCTTTTCCGAAAGCCGACGCTTCAGGACGATCCCATTGACTGACGCCGGTGGCGGTGTTGAAGTAGTAGACACGGTCTGAAATAATTTTTAAAAATTTTTATTCGTATCGTACAATTTTACAAACCATTCGTGCGACTTTGACGCTTTTCCCATCCTGCTGGAAGTGGATTTTCGGAGGACATCTGAACAAGAACAATATTTCTGACCGTGGTTGTTTTTTTTTAATCTTGAAAATATTATAACTCGAGAGAAACGATCCGTGTGAAAGAAACTATAATAAGATGTTGAATTAATGTTCATATTGGGAAATGGAACAGACTCAAATCATGCAATATAATAAATACAACTCGTTTGAAAATTATGGCAAAGTATGGAAGTGAACAAATGCAAGAATTATGAGAATTATAAAGCAGCAGAAAAAGACCCGTAAACTCTTGAATAGAACATTAAAAAAAGGGAAAAAATCAATAAATTATGGAATATTGGTCCCGTTGATTCTGGTGCAGCACTCGCTGGGGGCTTTGGAGAAATCGTAGACGTAAGAAAGACGGCGTCTGAAAAATCATTATATTGGTGGCCGAGATCTCAATTAGGAAAGCGCGCCCTATTGTTGCATGCGTGTAGTCCTCTCGGAGAAACTCACTGGAATTCTTTTGTGCACAATCTTCCACTTGTCTTCAGATTATTGTACATTTCGGTCATTTCCTCCATCGTATGCTTGTGAGTAATAAGATACTCATTACTGCATCCTCGAGATATCCATTCAGTATCGAATCGTGGATCATGCACATATTTCACATCGAGACCTGCCAACCAGGCACCCACTGAAACATCTTCATTTCTGTAGATTCGGAAGAGTGGAGCATTCGTGGCAAGGAATCG
Organism: Caenorhabditis remanei; assembly: GCF_010183535.1. Taxonomy (NCBI): domain Eukaryota; kingdom Metazoa; phylum Nematoda; class Chromadorea; order Rhabditida; family Rhabditidae; genus Caenorhabditis; species Caenorhabditis remanei. Next base: position 13,851,212 of record NC_071329.1, read on the forward strand.
AACAAGCTCATAAGACAGAATATATCCACCACCGAGTTGATATGGAAGATATCGATCGCAGAGATTCCACTCTGGTTCTTTCCATTTTCCTTTTCGGAACGGTTTAGCACGGCCATCAAGGAATCCCCAGTAGAGCATTGGGTGTTGAACAGTTTTCAGATTCATTATAAGCGGAGTGATCCGGACGAATGAGTCAGCATCAGTTTTGAGGAAGAACTTGAACTTGAAATGTTCATGAGCATGAACAAAACTAGCCAGCGTTTTTTTCGCCAGTTTATCATACGACTCTTCGTGTCTCTCCAAGAAAGACAAATCTCCGAATTTCTCATTCTCCTCGTCCAACTCTTTTCGTTCCTCTCCAGTTAATCCCATCGTTCCAACCATGAATCTCGTAATGAAAACCGAGGGACCTTTCGCAGAGAGTCGGAACCACGTTTCACGAACATTCTGCCGTCGATCGGTTTCGTTTGGTGAGGAGAGGACTGACACGAAGAGGAATGTTTCCGGAAAAACTGCAGTCGATGGTAGTGAATATGGAGATCGTTCTGCAAAATAATTACAGATGAACTGGTTTACTTATGGGGTTATTCAGGTCACCAAAAAAGTATTTTAATACATATTTTACCTTACGGTGAAAAATTTATTTTTACATGTTTTTCTACCATTTTTCCCTTTTTCTATACGTTTTAACAGCTTTTCTACAGTTTTCCGTCATCATTTCGGCAGTGAACATCAAAAAGCTTAAAGGCGCATTGAATTATTGAATTTGGATATCTCGACGCGAGCGGCATCCTTTTGATGTTCGCTGTCGAAACCATGACGGAAAAAAACATGTATTAAAATAGATTTTTACATGACCTGAAGAATCCCATAACATTGTTTATTTATCATCTCAAAGCCTACCATTCTTCAGTTCCGTTCGATTATCGTCCCATCCACAATTAAAAATCACAGCAAGTGTGCAAATTGAGCAAAAAGCGCCGGCAACCAGTAGATATGTCTAGAAATGTTATTTTCCTTTATTAAAATTGGGAAGACCTCTATTTAACTACCTTATAAAACCTCATATTTTACGTTCCCATTTGTCGTGATTCAAGCGATGTCTATAAATTCAGATGTATAACTCAATAAGAGCGATAGATGAAAAATAAATATATCGAAAACAAAGAATAGCCAACTTTAACTTTTAGAAAACATTTCTGAAAATCTTAAAACTTTATTTGCACTAATAGAAAATCATATGAATTTAGGAAAAAAATGAAATGGCGAAGACGGAAACAATTATATCACAAAATCGAGGAGGTGATTCTAATTTTTATTTTTTGAATTTCAATTTTCAAATCTTAAGGAGAAGAGAAAGAAAAATCAAGTTCAATTTTTGAAGGTTGAAGAGATGAGTGTTCAAAGCTGAAAATCGGAGAGAAATAACAACAACGGTGGGGGGAACAAATTCTAGGCAGTGGGTGACCTACCGAAACGGGGATCTGGAGGCAATTTACACATCAAAACACACATAGAGGGTGGAAACGAAGGAATACACATACAAAATCAGGATGGAATTATCGGAAAAACTTGTGATTTGCTGATAGTTTGACACGTGGAAGCAACGACCCCGAAATTGAAAAAGAAGAGTGAATAAATATCAAAAAGAGATGAATTATCTCCTTTTTTCAAATTCGGCGGCCGCTAGAACCACGTATCTAACTGCAAATGCAAGTACCGCCACGCCTGCAATCATCATCATATTCGACAAAAATGAAGATAGTCGGGGAACTCCGCGCGATGCGTCGCCTCTGCGTCTATAACAAATTTGGATTAGAAAAAAAAACGAAAAATTTGGTTCAGAAAGCATCTTTTTTCTAAACTTCTAGCCTGTTAGGGTTAGCAGACAAACCAACCGATTTCTCAGAGCGGTTTCTTCCTCCTTGATACTATCCAGCTCCTCTTGATTCATCTTTTCAATCTCCTCACGAATCTGATCCGCCTCTTCTGGGAAAAGGGAGCAGAAAGTTTTGTCCTTCATATTAAACTGTTTCGATTTTTTGGCCAGAAGACGACGTTCTGATTCCGAAGTGACGACCGAACCCAGTGTTGGCTGATTGTCATTCATGAATGACATGAGACCAGTGATGATGGTCGACACCGTCCAAGCCGGGTTCCACGTATCGGGATGGTAGTCGGAAATCGACAAACACAGACGGGTATTGACCTGGAAATTGAGATGTTATAAGGTCTTTCTCTATCTTTTCTTTACTATTATTAGCAAGACACGCTTCTTGCAACCGCGCTCTACCGAAACCAAAGAGAGTTGTTTGAGAGACTCAGGAAAGAATAGACATTCTTCTGGATAAAAAAAACTCAATTTCAAGCCAAATTCGAAGAGAGAAAAGGGGGAGGTGGTCGGCCGAACCCGTGCCACAGAGCTACACTTCCATCGGTGGGGCGTGGATAAAGCGGAACGCGCCGACCGTCCGATCTGGTAAGTTAGGCAACGTTGACTACGGTTAGTTGGTTCGACTTCGGATACGAAATAAACGCGTTTGAAATCATTTGAATTTCAACTCTAATGTAGCCAGCTGATTTATTCACCTGGAATCTTCCATTCGGAGTGAGCATGAGAATTGCCGGAGGTTTGAACGGAAAATCTTTCGGGAAAAGCAGTTTCCCCTGATAGATACCACCTTCATACGGCGTCTTCGGTGCTCCAATGATGATGTACCGCCACTCTAGAATGTTGGTTTCTAATGGAGCAGCTTTCATGTATGGAACTGGCTCTCTGAACAAAAAGATGATGAAATTTCCAGAATTTTATGGAGAAACTCACTTTAGAAGTCTCTGGTAATCTTTTTTGAGTCTTTGGAATGCGACGGTCGGCACTTGTGATGACATTTTTGCTCTGAATTTTTGCAAAAATTAAACAATTTTTTATATGAAGATCTCAAAATATAAATATTATCTCTGGCTTGAGGACCAGCTTTAGACAATTCATTTGAAGAACAAGGTCAAAATACAATTTATTTCACATATTTGAGTTTCGCTATAGAAAAACGGAAATAAATTGAATTTGTTAGTCGACAAAAAAATCAAGAAAAGAAACCATACCGAAGAGAATAAAAAGCGAAGGGACGGGGTTGAACACAAAGAGAAATGAATTTTTACATTGCAGAAACTCGCGAATGAAATAAAAATAGAGTGGGAAATTGTCACGGAGCAAATGGGGGGAAAATATCAAACGTAAATTTAGAGTTAATAATGACAAAAACGGGGAAGAAAAATAGCTGAAAATCATGGAGAGGAGGATCGAGTTGACAGGAGGACGGGGATGAAGGGGAAGGGGATTCCCGTTATAAAACAAAACGAGTTCCACGTGTGGAACCGACTTAAAACAAAAAAAATGTTAGAAAATTGCAGATGATGAGATAATGTTTTTGTTTCTAGATTATTGGTTAGGAAAAAAAGAAACATTTTGTTGAAAATCCCAGAGGAGGAAAACCAAGAATGGATTCTGTGCACCATATTTACACTTTTGAGGAAGATGGGGTGTGGAGGTGACGACAATTTTTGAGACAAAGAATTTAAAGAGCAATTAAAATATATGTGAATCAGGATAAAACAGAGAAAGAGACATAACAATATTTAGAGGCCACGCGGTCCACGAGTTCGTTTCGGAGGAATGACGACTTCTTCGTTGGCGGCATTCTGCAAAATACAAAGAGATTGAAATGGGTCTTCCGAATTCATTGCGAGCAATCAAAAAGTCGATAATTCGAGAAGCTTAGTGTCTCACGCGCACGTCATCCGAGCAAATGGCCAATGGGGCGAAGGAGTGAGGAAGAGAAGCAGATGATCGCAGACAGAGAGAAGAAATAAATTAGCACTCTAACCCCCCTTTTTTGCTTTACGTATTAGCAAGATACGCTAAAATGCGGTTGAAAATATCCGACAATCATGAAAAATGGTTGAAAATGAACAAAATTTTCGATTTTTGGCTAAAAATTGCCGAAAATCATGAAAATTGGCTGAAAATGACTGAAAATCAACAATTTTGGATGTAAAATCCCTTAAAAAGTAGCCAATTTTCATTGTAAAAAGTGTAACTTGAGATTAAAATTACAGAAATTGACTGAAAATTCGATAATTTCTGATATAATTCGTATTTTCATCAGTAAAACTGTGTTAAAAATCAACTAAAATCCAACAAAAACCCGTCAAAATGTCTGTGAGACTCAAAGGCCACTTCGATGGAGCGCAGTTGTAAGAACTATGCCGAGCTAATATGATTCTGTCGAAAAATAAAAAGTTAGAAGGAAATCAAAGCATGCAACAGCAGTAAATAATAAAAGACATACCTAGACACTAGGGTGGATTAGCGGAAGCACACGAATCATTAGTCACGAGCAGCGTCCTAAAAACATAGGCTGTATTAATTAGTTTATCGAAATATTCCCCCAATTAACGCATGCTTTAATCATCTGCTTTTCTCCCTTCGAGAGAACTCTTCCACCACAACTTTCCATCAGTCAAATAGAGCACATAGATCGGACTCACAGACCTGTCGTGGTGGTTCATTACGTCTCGTCGATCGTCGGACTCCTCTTCCCAGCGGCTCCTCTTCTGGCTGTGGGTCTTCTTTTATTCCCAAACGAGCCCGCACTTCAGCCCGCCTTCCATCTCGTTTAGGTGGTGCACGTGGACGAAGGATGCGTTCTTTTGGTGGTTCTGGCTGAGCAACAGGTTCAGCAGCAGCTAGCGCATCAATAGGCATTCCCTCATCACCCCTGCGTCCGGCACGATTTCTTTCTTGTGGCATTACCTGTTGAACAATTCCAGGCTGCTGTTGTGCCTGTTGCATCTGCTGTTGTTGCATGGCTGCGATTGCAGCAAGATCTCGATACAAAACCGGATTGGCTACTGGCGGTTGTGGTGGTCCAGCTGGAACAACACCGGCTCTGGGAAGCCCGAACATGTTATATTGAACTCCCGGAATCAATTGCTGCATTCGTGGTTGATTTCCCGGACGAAGAACCGCTTGCATCATTTCGTCGATTTGTTGACGATTGTTGTAAGCGGCGCGTGATGAGTGCTGCTGAATAGTCGGGACTGGAATACCATTTGGAGTCGCGTGTTCTGGAAGCATTGTCGGTGCAACGTCCGGCTCGTCTGGTGTCGGAAGAACTCCAGTCCATTCTTGTACAAGTTGCGGGAAGAAACGACGGAATTCGCGATACTAAAATCGATTAAAGTTGGATTTGTTATTGGCTATTTCTCACTACCTTCACATTGAACTCTTTACTTGCCGCGGCAAGATTCTTTTGCTCTTGCGGCGTTCCAGCAATCGATCCAGCAGCCGGCTGATTTTCATTCATAAACGAGTGAAGACCTATGAGAATCGCAGAGACAGTCCATCCCGGATTCCATGATTCTGGATGATAATCTGAGATGGAGAGGCACAAACGAGTGTTGGTTGCAAAGCTGAAAATGTTGAAATGAAAATTTCAAACTGAAGTTTCGATCCTTACCGTCCATTTGGAGTAATCATAGTGAGAGCTGGTGGACTCCATGGGAAGTTCTCCTTGAAAATCACTTTTCCCCAATAGAAACCTCCGTGAAACGGTGTGTCTGGTGATCCGCGAAGACAATAATGCCACTCCAGAATGTTGTCTTCATTCGGGAGAGCTCTAATACCATCAACTGGATCTTGCATCAATTTAGCATAGTCCTTCTGGAGACGTCTGACAGCAGTTGCTGATGCTGAACCTGCTGGAGGAACAGTGACACCTGGACCCAAGTTCAACATTCTTCCTGTATTGTTTCGTATTCTTTTACTAGTCTCCTACACGATAAATGATTTTCTTTTTTCGGCTCACCACCGCCAACCTCCGGAAACCTGTAAACTGTTATTAGATATTAAAAAGTGCAAGAAAGGAGAAAATATAAAATTTAAGATATTGCAGCGGTGTTTTAAACCGGTGAATAAAAATTTTAAAAATCAAATGAGAGTAAATATTGAAAGATTATAATTTTTAGATAGAAAAATTTGCGTAGTCTTTTGTAGGAATTAGTACCATAAATTAATAAAATTAAAAGCGAAACAAAGCACGAAAAAGAGAAAAATGGAAAAGAAATCACAGAAGCTATCAAAAGGTCGACAATCGAACAGAAGAAATCAATAAATTATGAAATTCAAGGAGTTAAAAGAAGAAATGAAAAAATATTTGGCGATAGTGCACAGAGAAGCGAAAGGAGACGCAGACGATACGAGAGAGGAACGATGGTGACGTGTGGCAGTTTTGATGTGTATTTAGAAGTCTCTGAAAGCGGTTATTTTCGAATAAATAGGGCTGAGCAAAGGAAGACTCACAGCAAATTTCCTGCGTTATTGCTGGAATTTGAACTGGGCGGACCGAATGGATCTGATGGGAATGGAGACGAAGTGGGTGCGGCGGTGGCGGCGGCCGCGGTGGAAGAGCCAGTCGGTCGCGAGTTTCGAATCTATAAAAAAGAGATTGATAACGATTTCTTTTAAAGTTATAAAAAAGTTTTGAAAAAAAACATTGATTCATTTTTTCGAATAAATGAAGGGTGAGACCTATGAGACCAGAGGGTCGCTGAGAAAACAGAAAACAATTTCAACAAACCACACGAGAAAACAGAAGAGAAAACGAAAAGAGGGATAGATGTGGTTGTGAAGAGGAACACATTGATGAAACGGAATTGGAAAGATAGAAAAGGGAGAGAGGGGCAGAGAAAGAGAGAAATTTAATTTTCATGGTAATCGAACAAAGAATGAATGTGTTATCATTCGATAAGCTGTTTTCAGTGAATCTGTACTAGAAGTGCAAGGATTTTAGGTCAAAAAACTTTCCTGAAAGATATCAGCTCGGCACAATTCTTACCACTGCGCTCCACCGAAATGTTTTGAAAAATGTCTTTTTTCTCTGAGTCTCTCAATTTCGCACACATTTTTTTCGGTTTCGGTAGAGCGTGGTTGCAAGACGCGTGCCGTGCCAATACTTGCGTTGAAATTGTGGTTCAAAATAACTCATTCTAGAATTTTCGGAGATTTGGGAAAACTCTTCAGATAGAATGGCCTGTGCAGACGAAAAAAGAGAATTACACTCCATGGGAAATGGAAAAAAGAGAAAGGATTTACAATTTTCTCATTGCGCAACCAACGCAGGTGTATTCGAAAAAACAGAAAATAAAGTTTAAAAAAAGATTACTTAACAGGGGAAAGTGTTTGATAAGGTACTCATTTCACTTTTTTCGAAAGATAGAAGTTCAATATTGCTTTTGAAAAAAAAGAAACTAGCGAAACTCACCACTGTTCCGGCACCTGGCGGTGGTGGAAGTAGTGGGACAAGGCCACCAGTGGCTGCTGCAGCTGGACGAGGTCGAGACACCGCGTTTTTGTCTCTTTTCTAGAAAATTGTTTATTCTTGAAAATGTTGAATAAAATCTTACCCCGATATTGATAGAAATAGTTTGTCCCTCTTTGAAAGCCAAATCAAGGCTCGGTCCGGCTGTGAGGTCTTGTTTCTCCAACTCAGCGCTCCGTTCAATGTATCGGAAGTGATCCTGAAAGGAGGAAATGTGGCTCGAAATGAAGAAAAAAGCTTGATAGAATAGGAAAATCCAAATTTCAACATTCCTTCAGAACTAAAAACCGATTTTGAAATTTAAATATATAAATCGCCTATTTTTTATTTACTACAACTTCACTTTTTCAGATTACAAAAAATATTGCGAACTCAGATACTAAAAAAAAGCTCGAAAATCCCAATAATTCATTAAAAATTCTTACTTGAAGCGTCACATTGAAATCGAAGGCGTCACCACGCTCCTGAAATCCGCACCCTACGAAAGCTTGTTGTCCGTTGTCGTTCTGAAAACTATTCGGCGTAAATATCGGGATAAAGTTTGAAAATTGTTTTCTCAACATTTTCACAATGAATCTTTGTTGTTTTCTTCTTACCTGCAAACGAATCACAAAATATCTTGAACTATCATTGACCGCTTCGACAGCATTTCCTGGGTGCGCATCAATTGGACATTTGGCATAAAGATCACCTTCAATCTTTAATATTATTAATTTTTTTGACAACAACTCACAAGTCTCTCCGTCTTCTAACCGCATTTCCAAACGCTTTCCTATTGCTACGAGACGCATCCTTCCTGTCCATGCTGGGGCATCGAGATTCCAGTCAGCAGCCCTGAGAAAGAAAATCGATACGTTTGTGTCGAGAATTTATTGCAACTAGGCAACAAAAGATGAATGATGACTCAGAAAACTCACTTGTGACCGCCGGTTCCAATTGGTGGGATTCGGTAAACGAACACTTTTGGCTTCACGAGCAGTACATTCTCGTAATCACCCATTTTTAGAACAAGAAGGGGGCGAAGTAAAGCTTTTGTATGAGAAAAAAGGAAATCGGATGAGAGGGGGAAGGGATATTTACGAGAAACGACGTGAGGCAACTGCGAATTAGTCGTTCTCTCTTCTCTTTCTATCGACTTTTTCGCCGGAGGTGGGAGCGGGAAACTCGGCCGCGTCCACGAATCAAAGCGTGGAAACCAGCGCGAATTTGAAACTGAATTTTTATGTTTTGAATGAAATTTTTGATAATACCGTGATAGTTTTGAGAAATCTTTTTGCTACATTTTTTAAAGGGTTTTTTTAAAACAATTATTTTCGAAATTATTTTCGGAAGAATAAATTTTCCGAGCAAACAGAGATCAAACTTCTCCGATTTGAAAATAAAATAAAATGACGAAATGATTTAACGGAACATGCGTGGAATTCGCACTCGCGTCCCGCCACGAATGATTTTCTTACTGTAGTTGACGAATGTCACCTTTTGCGTGCTCTTTCCCGCGAATTTCATTCATTAAAAATTAATTTCTACTCGATTAACTCGCAGATCTCGTTGTCTCTACTCGTCGAAAAATGTCCTTCCTTGCTCGCGGATTGTCGAATCTCATTGGAATCGTCGCCCCAGTCATTCATTCGTTCAAAGTGCTCAAAAAGCCGACAAAACCGAAATTGGTAAGTGAGATGCTGGATATTATGGGCCTATTCTTGGGAAGCATAAAACGGTATTTCGCTGCTTTTTTCGATACCACAAGTCTCGTAGCGAGCGGTTAAAACACCAGCGAAAAACGGAGTTTTTCGCTGATTTTCTGCTTCGGTGAATCGAAAAAAACCAAAAAAAAAAACGTTTTTTTGCTGTCCATGAATAGGCCCATTAATTTGTGACGGGAACTCATATTCTAGAAATTGTTCATTTTTTGAATGAGTTTTCCGTAAAAGAAACTATTCTAAAAATTATTAAAACCTTCATTTCATTATTTCAGATTCAATGCCTCCACTTCTGGACAATCTACGGCTCATTCCTCATCTGCGACTGGTTCCTGAATACCTTCTTCATCTCTTGTTTCATTCCATTCTACGACTTCTTCGTGCTCTCCTTCATCACTCTCCTCTCTGTTCCTCATCTCGGGTTCGCATCAGTGCTCTACACGAAGTTCTTGGCTCCATTCCTCCGAAAAAACGAGAGACGAATCGACGGAATCACAATGGCAGTGATGCTAAGATTATGGGATTGCATGCCAGCAGTGGCGATGACTGTTCCAGCGGTTATGGCTTCGGTGAGTTACAAACTGTCTGTTTATTTAAATAACCAGCCTGTCTCCCCCGCCTTCGGCGGTTGAGCCGGCTGGTCTCTCTTCATTCACGTGGTCATTGACTTTCGAATGTGCCCGCATGGCCGAGTGGTTTAAAGCGGCGGTCGTTTTCCAAAGCACGCCAGTTCGGTTTTGCCTCCTGGCTAAGTTTCTCTCCTCTTCCCAAAACCGTTGCGGACAGCGCCTCAGACAACGCCCAATTGTCTTTTATATATAAGAATGATTATTCAAATTTTGTTTCCAGATTGTCAATGCCTTCAACACCCCAATGGCGGATATTCCACAACTGGAAGTCGAAGAAATGGAAGACTCATTAATTGAAATCCATTCTCAAAGTCGTCCTTCGGTGTCTTCTCGTCGTGTTTCCTCTCGAATTGTTCAAAGAGTTCAACCGACTCTCGATTTGAGTTTCGAGATTCAAGACGAGTCGGAAAACGATGAAAACGACGGTGGTGACGTTTTCCGCGAGTTTCCAGTTCGTCAAGTGAAGCAAGAAGAAATTCTGGATGAAGAGGAGATAGTCGATCATGCACCTTCATCGCTTCGTAGACGCCCAGCGCCAACTATTGCAATGAGAACTCGCCGACAACTCCGATCTCAATCTGCCCAATAACTTTTACCCCTGACTTCTGAAAAAACTAATCCCCAATCCGTATTGATTGCCTTCTCATCCCTATAACCTTCGTGTATTTCTCTCAAACATCTCCGGTTTTTATTGTATGATCAGCTTCATGTATAAAACACATTCTTGACAGGTAGAGAGACTGGTAAGATAACATTTTAGGGTTGTGGCCTCCAAAGAAATTGCAGCGGCTTCATCGTTACGGCGTTTCAGTGTAAGGCAATTAACTTCCGTTTCAAGAGCTTATCAATCGATGTTACATTTGAAGAGAGAAGAAAGGAAAGTTATATTTGAAATTAAAGAAGATAGCTAAAACCAACAAGAAAGAAGGTTCTTTTCCGGAAAAGGAAGGTTCTACTCAATATATAATCTTGAATCCCGATCTCCACTTCCAATAAATCTTCGCCACACCATCTCATTTACTCCATCGTCGACACATCCATCACCACTCGAAAATGATCTGGACCAATAAAAAGGAAGGGCCCACTCTATATACACATCTCCCTTTTTCTCAGCTGATCGTTTATATTCTTTCTCCCCGCATATTGTGTCTCCACCCCCCTCCTTTCCCCATACTCTCTTCTCAGTACTCTCATTTCCCTTTTCCTCTCTGTCTCCTATTTCTCTCCACTCACTCGTCTCACTTTCTCTGATGCCTCCTCTTCGAGTTCACGTGCCCTCAATGTCACTCGCTTCGTTTTTTCAACAAATCATTCAGTTTCGTTATGAGGAGTCTGGAAAAATCTGGAAATAGAGTTTGTCTGGTTTTGGTTGATATTCCTTTTCTTTTTTCCCTTTTGGCCAGGTTTTGTGGTTGAGTATTTAGTTTAGATTTCTTTTTTCTTTTTTACATTTTCGTTTTGTTTATGTTGTTGCTTATTCTTGCTAACTCTATGACTAATAGGCTGACTCACAGGTGAATAATGAAAGAAAGGAGATTGAAAAATGAGGCATACTTGAGGAATATATAGATAAGATTGTGGAGAAGAATGAAGACTTTATTGTACTATCTGGTTTTCTTCAATCTTATCTAGAAAGAGTAACCGCATTAATTTATTTTCTTTTTTGTATTTCGAAATTCCTGGCTATTTTCCGAGTAACTCAACTTTTTTTCCTCGAATTTTGATTTTATCTCAGTACTTTTGACTTTCTTTCCGATATGTTGTGTTTTGATGATTCGGAAGTCCACTTTCGACGAATTTTCATCAGATGTGAGATATAGCTTTGATCGTTCAGTGTCTCCATTTGTGAACTTTCGGTCATGTGTTTGTCCAGTTTAGTGAAAGTGAGAAAAAGTCATTAGTATTTATGTAAAGTGGAAAGAATATATTACTGTAACTGGTATGTTACTCATTGAAAAGTGACTAACCGATGGTGATGGCAGATGGCGTCGATTTACAGATTTAATTTCTGAAGGCACGAGGTCCACGTGCCGTCAGTCAGAATGCGTCGGAGTCTTATTTCACGTTCTAGTTTATATTTTGATTCGATTTTTCGATGGCTGACTCGTGGAACCGCTAGAACTTTTGTATCCAGGTTGAATTCCCAATCCTTCCTGTGAACGTGAATTTACTAGGGAAGGTAATGGAGTCAGTCTGGAGATATGAGACGTGACCTATACTATTGGAAAGCTGAGAACTCGCTGATTCCAAATATATATATTCAGTTTTTGCCCTCGAGGCCTGGTATTCGAGAAAAATGAGATCAAAGTTCTGAAAAATGCCAAATTATTACCTTTCTGATACGCGAAAAATTTTTGAACAATTTTGAAATTCAGTTCTCATCTTGGACTTCGTTTTCCTCGAATACCAGACCTCGAGGGCAAAAACTGAATATATATATTCGGAATCAGTGTTTTCTCAGCTTCCCAATGATTTAGGTCACGCCCTATAACTCCAAACGGACTCCATGACCTTCCCTAGTTAGGTTCATCCTCTCTAACTATGTCTCACAACAATGTTCCAGTTCTTCCAACCATCCCTATAACATACCTTTCCTTTCCCACCCCTGAAACCGATCATTGACTAATGCCCAATGACCATCTCTCCACTTGGAAAACAAGGATGTTTTCCAGTTCTGTTTATTTTCTGCTCCCCTCCTGAACCCTTCTTCTTCTTCTTCTCCTCTTCTCACCTCCAAAAAATTAACATGACAATGTCACACTCAAACTCCTTATCAGTCCAACCCTTTTTTCTTTCTTTCGTCTTCTGCTCTCACACATTTCAATCACCTGACTTTGATTGATTGACACTGAAACAATCTCGACTGGAACACTTTATCGACGGATTAGATGGGGGTTTATCGATAGAAAACTCATTCCTTGCACGTTTTGTTTACTAGAAGGTGTCTCCCCACTATACTAGAACTCTAGTTTTGCAGATTGAATACGTGCGTCCATGAATCATAAAAAAGTTCAGAAAATCACCGTCACCATGTTTACTTTACTATTTTTTGGCAAGCTGGATTCAATTTCACAATGCTTGTAAACAAATTCTAGAGTGAGAAATTTGATGTCTGGTGCGCCTTTGACGCGTTCTGACACATCTTCAAAACTGCACTATGCCTCCTCCAAAAAGGTTCAAGGAATCAAATCAATCAAAGTTGTTTAATTCCAGAAATTTTATGTTCTGTTGTCTAGAACCTCCAACTGATAAACCCCAACTAAAACTTCTCCGAAAATTTCTCCACTCCTATCACTTTTTTCTTGCTTTTTCCGTTTTCCTACGTCACTGCAATCATCAATTTCCACATTTCTCTTTTTCCAGGCTCTTGTACATTTTCACTTTTTTGGTTGAGAATGTATAGGAATTTCCGAGCTACAAACGTGTGGGATGTCGACAAAACAATCCCATCGACATCATCATTTTTGGATTGGATTTGTGAGTTTTCAGTTGGATTAAAAAAAAGATTTATAACTTTTTTCAGTGTCCCCAGTGTATGATAACGAGACAGGAGACCACAATTCGACAGATGTTCTTTGTGCGAATTGTATAGGGAATAGAAATTTAATTGGTGAGGTTTTGTAGTTTGTAGTTTGATTTGGGGGTACACGATGAGCCCAGGGCTACCTTTGCAGCCGCGCTCTATTGACAAGAATGGTACATTTTTTGCGTCACGGTGAACATTGAAATTTATATAGCCGGTATAGCATGCACAGAAGTTCGAATGTTCACCGTGACGCAAAAAATGAACCATTCTTGTCAATAGAGCGCATCTGCATTGGTATCCCTGGCCTCATCGTGGGGGTACATTCGTTTTAACATGAGAGACGCAGACAACGAGATTCTCTAGTTGTCAGTAGAGCGTACTTACTACTACTTTGCAAAGGAAATAAGATAAGACTTTTTCAGCATGCGTCCGCTCCAGTATCTTTGCAGTTCTTGGAATATGTACTGCTGCAATGTGTATGGCTCGAATCGCGAAACTTCACTCGACTTCCCAATCACAACTAATGCTTCTTCTTTATTATATTCTGGCTGTTCACTGTTTTGGAGGGTTGGTTTTTTTTCTTCAGCTACAGTACCCACATAGAGTACCGGTCAAAAAGATATGGACTTTGACCGTTTTCAGTTGAAATTGTCCAACTTTTGGAGTGTGTCCTGGTATTTCTGATAGTCACACTCAGTAAGTTTTTGATGAATCATACAGGCCAAAAGTAGATCTTTATTTTTGTAGCTGACAACTTTTTTGTACGGACACTTCCAAGCAAGTTACGTATCGACAAAGTAATTTCTTCCTCAAATCGACCAATTTCAGTGCAGGGTGATTTTTGAGCTGTCGTCTTAAAATGACCATAACTCTCTAAGGAGTGTCCGTACAAAAATGTTGTCAACTACAGAAATGGAGCTCTACTTTTGATCTATATGACTCATTAAAAACGTATTTGGTGTGACAATCAGAATTACCATGGCACACTCTCAAAGTTGGACAATATCAACTGGAAACCTTTTGACCGGTACTGTAATTTTTTCTTCCAGATCATTCGAATGGCTGATCGGATGGAATACCCAAATCGCCTTGTTTCTCTCCTACACCAAAGCCATTTGCCTTCTAATCGTTTGTTATTTCTACCTGGATATCGCCTCTTCCATGATGCATTGGAGCTCAACTGCTGGAAAACGTCTTTGTTTTGTGGCTCTATTCCTACTTTTCACATATTTCACGGCCTTCCTTGTGATGGGTTACGTACTGGCTTCGATCGAACCGAGGCTGGATTGTAGAGCTCCATACTGGATCTGGTTCTCCACCGGACAATTCATAATTGTCCAAATGACTCTCGTCTCGTTCTGTATGATTCTTCGAAGAATGAATCGAATCTCGGCTCCAGTTCAAATGAGAGCAGCTCAACGGAGAGATGTTTTTGTATTGATGTGGGCTTTTGAGACAGCGACTTTTTGTGATTTAGCTTATCACATTGGGATGTTTATGTTGGCAGATGAGAGGACGGCCAATAGTTGTTCGGCTATTTTTGCCCACGACCAAATCCGTTACAGTATGCTGAAAGCCCCATACGATTTGATCAACTTCATCATGCCAGTCTGGGCGATTCTCTACGTGTTCCGATCGAAAGCCAAGCCAAGATCAGACACAGATGATGATTCAGTTGAGTCCTCCACCGCCTCATCCTGGTCTTCCAATCACTCCCGAAACAATGTCCGAATCGCTGACGTCGTCACTGTCAGAAACTGGAGACGTCGTTACCGTCCACTCACTCAACCATCTGCTTCCGAAAGACCAGTTCTTCACTCCCAGTGGAGACAGAATCGAGCGATGACGTCTCAGAATCCGAATAACCAGATGTTGTCACCGCCATCTGTTCCAGCAGCACCACGTCTTCGTAGTGTGTCATCAGCGCCAATGATCCGGAGAATTAGTGTATCACATTCGATTGTCAGCTCCCCACTCTACAGTATCCCAGAGGAACATTTGGTGAGTTTTTGGTTTTAATTCCTTGAAAATGTTTCAAAGGTTTCAATAAATATTTTCCAGGGCTCAATCCCACAACAACCGCAAATCATCGTCGGCTCTCTGGACACCTTTTCAACAGTTCCTCTTCTAGATTAATTCAGAAGAGACTCTAGTATAAACACTACTAGATTTCATGTATCTTCCCCCCGAAATGTCTTTCTCGTTGTTAATTCCATTCACTTTTCTACAAAATTCTAACTTCTGAGCTTTTTTCTTGTTTTTCCCGGTTTGTTCGTTTCCTTCTAACTCTTTCACTTCATTTTGACCCGAATCAACGGGTTTTTCTCTGTTTTTTCTTTGTATTAGGTTGTCCCATAAGTTTTCGAACATTATTGAATTCAAATTTATTCAAAGCCAGAATATTACAAAAATCAAACATAGTGACCACCTTTATCCACGACTGTTTGCCATTTAGTAGGTAGAGATTCAATACCTTTCCGCCAAAACTCAGGCTGCTTCGAGTCAAAATACTTCTTCAACCATTTCTCGACCTCTGACTTTGTTTTGAAGTCCTGGACTTCAAAGGATCGATGCATGTCGCTGAACAGATGGTAATCCGAAGGAGCGATATCAGGGCTGTACGGAGGGTGAGCAGGGACTCTCCAGTGGAATGTAGCCCGGAGAGACTTGATCGTCTTTGCGGTGTGTGGTCTTGCGTTGTCATGGAGGTAGTGGACTTTGTGACCGTGTAGAGGGGAGGTTTTCAGTTTGGGCTTCACCTTTTGTAATTGAGAAGAATAGTAGTCGGCGGTGATAGTTTTTGCCCCCGGAAACAGTTCCCAATAAAGCACTCCATGAACAGACCCCCAGACGGAGAGCACTATTTTCTTAGGGTGTATCTCCTGTTTGACGACATCCTCTTGCTGTTTATCAGCATCAACCCACTGGGCTCTCCTGTGGTGGTTTTCGTATAAGACCCACTTCTCGTCCGACGTAACCAAATGATCCAGCCAGTTGAAATTAGGATGGTGGGTTAGAAGATGCAGTGACATGTCCACTCGGCGCTCAAGGTCAAAGTTAGACAATTTGTGTGGTATCCATCTTCCCATTTTTTTTAACTTGCCAAGAGCTCCCAGTCATCTTTCTACCGCAGAGTGAGTAGAACCCATTACTGTTGCCAGTTTACGAATGGATTGAAATGGGTCACTTTCCACTACCTCCCGTAACTTGTCAATGTCGAACTCCACTGGTCTTCCAGAACGTGCTGCTTCGGTCAAAGAAAAATCATTATTTTTGAAACGATGGACCTAACGGCTAATTGTCTGCCGTTGAGGGGCAATATCCTTTTAAACTTCAACCATACGTTCTTCAATCTCAGTGATTTTGGAGTTAGATAGAAACAAAAATAAAATGACATGACGAATATGAAGTCGGTCGGGGACAAAGATTGATGTCGCGTTCATTGAGAGAAGGCAGCCAGAAGAAATGAATGATATTGTCAATACACCCGACGTCTTATATAATGGAAAACATGCACTATTTGGTTTGATTCTCGCTCTCTGTCCTATAGCAGATTAACAAAACTATGTTCGAAAACTTTTGGGACAACCTAATATCTTGTAATGATTTTGTTCATAAGTTATGTAAATATTCTCCAAGAATCGAATGATAAATTAGTTTTATTTCAATCAACGACAGCATTAGAATGAGTAACACGTGGATTTGTTGAGAATGCGGAATTCCCTCCAGGCGCTTGAACCACCTCAAAAAGTATGATTTTCCGTTTAATGTTGTTCTTAAAACTTACGATATTTCTTCTCCTTCCACACCGAAAGATCTTATTTGCTTCATTTCTATATTGAGAAGATATCACAAGACAGATAATACTATGCACAATAGAATTAAGTACTGCCAAGTTTACCAAAATTTCATCTAGTCTTTCTCTGCTATCCCTGCAAAAATATGATTAGGTGGAGATGAATATTTTTGTTCGAAAACCCACGAAACATGCATAAAACCCTCAAAAAATGAAGTAATCGCGTAGACAATTCCAGTCGGCCCCTCAGCGATCATCGAGAATACTGTCATTAATGCTACCATTTTGATGGATTTCTCGGTTTCAGATCTAGAGAGAAATTATAAATTTCGTAAAGTTAACTCATTAAAAATCTCACTCTGTTCTACCTTTGCTCAGACTTTTTCTTGATTTGACAGCCTTTTGTATGCATCGAATAAGAAGAATTGATAGAATCGGGAGAATTACAGCAGGTATTATCTGAAATACTTACTCCATGAGATGAGAAATTTCAAAGGGATCCATCTACTTTTGAAGTTCCATCAACAAATAATATGGTTTGTTCTAATTTTGGACGGATGTCATCGAACATAAGATTAGTAGAAAGTCGCCAATCATATGGAACACTATAATTGCTGGGCAGATATTCACAAAAATGGATTTCGTAAGTACCGAAATCCGACAACTCATATTGACCAAAAACCAACAACGTGATCATAAAACAAAACATAAAAACCACCGAAATCGTTTTGATGGCGAATGAGGGTGTTGAGAGGAATCCCATATTAGATTTAAGTGGATTTTTTATGATAAGCAATCGAACTAACGCCATTAGAACAGCAAGCCACGTGGATAATCGACGGCAGCAATCATGGAACATTCCAGCTATCAGCGCAACTATAATATCTGAATAACTGGATGGCATCCGGCTGGAAACGGACTTCTCATATTTATGTTGATGAAAAAGTAGTTTTAAATAGAAACTTACCAATCGTACTCTCCAAAGTACCCAGTGAAATCAACTGAAATATAATATAATATAGACAAAATCACACATATATCACATATCGTAATTCCAGTCATAATCACATAGATGCTATGGTTTCTCAAAGTTTTTCTAGTGACTATCAAAAGATGAAACAGATTAAAAACGAATCCAATACATGAGAAAACAAGTTGAAAAGGCGTGAGATAGTAAGCAATTGTTAATGCAGTATCTGAAAATGATTCCAGTACTTTGTCATCCGGATGGGAGCCATCTTCATAGTAGTACTCGTTGAAAGAAGATGACATGGGACTATTGGATAAAAATTTTGGAGGTGTTTGCTTTCTCAAACGAATTCTCAAACTAATAATTATCGTATCGCACCTGACTTTCTCTCATCACAGTTTAGAATGGAAAACAATGATGTGAGAGGGTTTTTAGTTTGGTTAGAATCTTTATTAGCGAAAACACACATATCAAAAGGGCATTGAAAATTACAGGGCTTTATCAATTGCTAGTGACCACAAACCAAAAATACCAATAAACACAGAAAAATAAATAGTTGCTGATTTATGACCATTAGCAATCGAATTCTCTGAAATTATGAAATCATAATAAAACTGGCACTAAAGAAAGCGAACCGCAATTATTTCCAATGAATGCAACATTTGTTTGATAAGTGATAGGGAATATCATGCAGTCATCGGTGATCAAAAGTGGATTGTCATTCAAAACTACGTACCGATTTCCTCGAGATATGATATTCTGAAAATGAACTATCCACAGGGTGATTTCTAGTCTATATGAGTTCAAATTAACTTCCCGCGAAATCGGAAGCCTAGTGAAGCGCGTTTGCACCCGACTTGGCTGATTGTCGATTGAGCCGCCGCTCATCCAAATTCTGTGCTTATAACGTGGACGAACGATAGGGAGTTAAATTTTTCGAATGAACTTCACTGTTCTTCCATTGTTCTCGCTGTTTTTCGGTAAAATCTTACACAAAAAATATCGAATTAATAAAACAAAAACACTTCGCATTAATTTTTTAAATTCCGCGCTAGTTTTACGCTAATTGTTTGGAGCGCAGGTACTCACACCCAAATCAGGAAAAGATGCAGTTGTCATGTTGTGATTCGACAATATCTCCATGACATATCCGTCTTCTAACGATGCAATGAACCTCAATTTCTCGAGAAAATTCAAATTTACCAATTTTGTGTTCTTGATCACTATCGATCCAAATATAGTTTCCAGACTTTCCAACTTATAAACATACTCTTCATCACCGGAATCAATGACTACTGTTCCATAAATAAAAATACAAGACTTCGCCAATGTTTTCATGTTTTTGAATTGGCAAACTCTTCTTTCCATATCGTCTATCATGATACTCTCAGCACCCGGACAGAATTTTGCGTGTATTTTATTGAAGGACACGTAGTTTTCCAGGAAAAACTGAACTTCTTCAAAAGTCAGACAGAATTCAGAGTGAAGATTCTCTAAATTCATAATGAATGGTCCATCGAGAACGTCGTAGAGACTCTGAAAGAAGATGTTTTAGTCAATAGAAATATCTCATAAGAATTAAAGAATTCACCCTTAATGACGAAATCCCAAACCGTATCATTTCACTGTTATCGTGAATATTCATCACCACTTTCTCATTAGTTAATCCGTGTTTAACCAGAATTCTTTTCAAATTCTTCAAAAATGATAAATTCTTAAAGTTCGTCTTCTGAATCTCCATGTCTCCTCTTACAAGGGAAACGAGTGAGAGAGAGGTCAGCTGTGTGTCGGTGTCGATATAGGACAAGTTCAATTCACCATTCAGAATAGTGCAATTTTGAAAGTTTTCCATATTTTCAAGGGTTATTGTATCTCCACGGCAGCCTGAATTGGTGAGAGGATACACATACAGTACCGTGCAGTAAGATTTACAATTTGGCCTTTTTCAGTAGAAAATGACCAACTTTCTGATTGTCTGACGAATTTTATTTTGTGTGGGTTAAAAAGAGCAAAAATAGCGCATAATTTTTGTAGTTGACCATTTTTTTGTAGGGGCACTACCATGAAAGTTACAGGCTGTCAAAATGAAAAGCTCCAAAATTACGCTAATACACACGGAAATTAGTCGGCTTTGACAACCTGTAACTTTCAAGATAGTGTCCCTACAACCACATGGTCAACTACAAAAATGATGCCCTATTTTTGCTCTTTCCAACCCATACAAAATAAAATTCGTCAGACAATCAGATGACACAGAAATACTCTGTCAAAATTTTCCATTGAAACAGCCAAAGTTGATAACCTTTTTGAGCGGTACTGTACATATATTAGAACACTTACCACAATCTTTGAAATTCCCGATTGTTTTCAGTTCAAACATGTGTTTATATTTTCTATCTTGACATAAATCACTGACATCTAACTTTGGATTGTTCTCAATTGATAATGTGCACTCATTGGTCAGTCTATCCGTCGATAGAAATAGATTTTCAAGGAAATCTATGTTTGTTAGTTTGGAATTGTTCACGATAGATAAACCAACTGGAATGAATTTTATTTGGTTCCGTAAATACATAACGAACTTACAAGTTGCACAGTAAAAATCAAAGATATGCGTTTCAGGATCTACACTGAAAAAGTCGAAATTCTGAAACCTGGTATTCTCAAACCGCAATGATCCAAAAAGTGTTGTCATTCCTTTGAAAAGTGTTTCAATTTCCGACTTTTCTATATCAGTGTTCTCATTGAAAACTAGAATTCCGCAAACTGCATAGCAATCTTTTGGAAAGAGGGCTATGGTTTTCGATGTGATCTCCGATTCACTAAATGTACAGTAAGGGTCTGAAAACGGCTGAATTCGGGAGTAATACAATAGCTCTTACCACAATTGTAAACCTGTGTCACTTTCTCCAAATCAGAACTGAAATCAGATGAGATTGGAGATATCAAAATCGATAAGACAAGTATTAAAATATTTCTTCTATCCATTTCGCAAAACATTGACGTTATTTCAAGAAAAGTAAAACACGAGTTCTTTTAATGATAGGTTTCCCTTTTCCACTTCAAATTTTCGATCATTCTAGATTCTTATTGAATATGAAACTAATTTTTTTCTCTTATATTTTTATGTTCTTCACTTTAAAAATTTCTTCTGATTTCTCCAAAGATTTGAAAACCATTGTGAGCACAAAGGACTGTGGTAAGGTCTAGAGGAAAAAACCAAAAAACCAAACATCAAACAATCAAATCAATTTCCAGACTGGAAGTGCACATTTAATTACTCTGAGGTCACTTCGAAAACTATCGAGTATTTCCCGAGAAAATGTGAAGATGTGTGCGCAATTCTCACGTTCAATTCGAACACAGATGTAGCTGAATCCGAATTGAAGAAAGTTTTCAAACAAATGCATTATCTTATCGGAGGTCTGAGAATAGAGAATTCGAATATAACGAGTCTATCGTTTTTTACACTGTTGAAGGTTTATGATACTTTTAATTTTATTTGTGACACTTGTAAGTTCACTTTTATCATACTTGTCTAGGTCCGGCCCGGAAAAGGCCCGAAGGCCCAGCTTCAAAAAATAAACTTTTTTTGAATTAAAAAAGTGAACATTTTTGATGATTTTATTTTGAATTTCTTCTAATTCTGAATGATAGTTTGACTTTTACCAAAAAATTGAGTTTTGAATTTTGGCGCCAAGCACGCGGGCCTTGACAAGTATGACTTTTATAACATTTGGAATTTGCTTCAAAAATTTGGTTTTTTTCAGTCGGACTCTCGATTGTCAATAATTCCCTCTTGGAAGACATTGCGATACTTCAAAACTTCCAATTTTGGGTTACATCTCACTCTGCTTACGAATGTCCTTTTCAAATTTCAAACAATACGAAACTTGACACAACTGATGTATGTACTCATGTACAAGTAGCAGATTGGTTTGGAAGTCGAATAAGTGGAAATTCGAAAGATTGTGGTGAATTAAACAAAACCTTGATAATTGATTTGAGAAAATAAACATACTTGTAAACCGGCGTGTATCTCGCTTAAAACGCAATTTAATTGGCTGAAAAATATACCAAAATGTAGATCTCGGCGAGTTCTATGTCTGTGACCTACTACGGGCCGAATGGTGTCTCGTTAATATGCCGCGGTGCCGGGAAAAAGTGGCAAAAAGATCGAAAATGACCAAAAACCATTCTAGCCCGACCCGCGGCACATTAATAATCCGTCATCCGGTCCGTCGCAAGTCACAGACGTAGAACTCGCTGAGGTGTACATTTTGGTATATTTTTCAGCCCACAACATTCCGTTTTAAGCGAGATACGCGGCGGCCCGTTTCAGCCCGGCCTGCAAGTATGAAAATACGTATTTTTACAGAATGTCCTGGTGGTAATGTCGCAATAGACACATTGAAAAGTTATGAAAATTGCACTACATTGACCGGAGGCTTATATATTTCTGAATTCAGTGATTCCAGTCAGCTGACATCTTTTTCAAAACTTAAATATTTAAAAGGAGACGTGGAAATTCAGAACACCACTTTAAAAGACCTGTCGTTTCTGAAAAGTTTGAAAGAAATACGTTCGAAACATGGAAAAATTAACAGAAATGTTGTGCTGAATGTACATGATAATTATGAAATGACGCGATTGGGGTTGGATAATCTTGTGGTGAAAGAAAAAACTGATCTCAAATTTAATAGCTTTTTCAGTTTTTCAGAACCTCTACGATGTTCTATTCGGTCCATTATTTATAAATTTGGAAAACCTACATCCGGATTTCTGTTTGACTTTTAAAGAGTTGTTATTCTTTTATGAGCAGAGGGTTATATTCAACAATATTCATGCAAAGTATTGCCCAGAATCCAAAAAAAGGATTAATAAACAAAAGTTATGTGAGATTCGAAATCTGGATTCCTTAGATGATGATTGCAACTATTTATTCGGAGACTTAGTCATTGATTCTTTCGAAGGTAGATATTTATACAAACTATTCAATGTGAATATATTATTTGGGTCACTGAAAATACAGTATACAAAGTTAGAAGGCGCTAATTTTTTATACAATCTGGAATATATTGCATCATTGAATGGTAACAACCGTCGTGGATACAATCAGTTCTCAAAGGTTCAAGTTTAAGTTTCAGACTCTCATCCTGCAATTCTAGTCAGATCGAACAAATATTTGAAACAGCTAAAACTTCCCAATTTGAAGGTGATTAGAGAATTAGTTTTTCAACGGAGTAATGTGAGATTTCAGCACGTGATATCTAGAAATAAAGACGCGGTAGTGATTGAAGATAACCCAGTATTGTTCAGTAGTAATATGGAATGTCTGATGTATCGAATCACGTATGCAACTAATTTGAGAATAAATAATGAGGGTTGTGGTGAGTTTGATAGTTTTATGACATAGATATCAACCATAGTTTCTAAATATAAATTCAGATCGGCGAGTGTACAAATCATCGCGAAAGTTTGTCCACATTACATACATTTTGCTTTTGAGTTACTTCATACTGTGAAAAAATAAAGTTTGGCCAAGAATTTTCAAAAAATTAATCGCGGGCTGAAACGCAAGTGTGGCAGGGAGTTGTGGGTGGAGCTGAAACTGCAAGCGTCATTGAATTTCCAGATAAAATCGTGTTCAACTTGAATGTCAACCGCGCCGCTTGCAGTTCAAGCTCCGCGCACATAGGGGTGCGAGACGTAAGGTCCGCAGCAGAGTTGCGCGGAATTCCGACTTCCGGCTTCCGACTTCCGACTTCCGTTTTCAAAATTTTACTTCCGACTTCCGACTTCCGACTTCCGTTTTCGGATGTTTACTTCCGACTTCCGTCATTCCATAATTGTGGGATTTCGGAAAAGTATATCTCGCAGAAATATAAGGAAAAATGGGTCTAAAAAGACAGAAAATGAGCTTTTCTTCAGCCAAAAACTAATTTTTCACTGATTTTCGCGAATTTTATGAACTTTTTCTAGGAGTTTTTCAATCTTTGCGCAAAAATCTACTTCCGACTTCCGACTTCCGACTTCCAACTTCCGACTTCCGGGCGTTTTTCACTTCCGACTTCCGGCTTCCGACTTCCGTTTTCAAAATTTTGCTTCCGGCTTCCGACTTCCGACTTCCGGATTAGAAATTTTACTTCCGACTTCCGACTTCCGACTTCCGGATTACAAATTTTACTTCCGACTTCCGACTTCCGTTTTAGAAAAAATCACTTCCGCGCAACTCTGGTCCGCAGCGAAAAATTTTGAATTTACCGGCCGAGTCGCGTTGCGTGCGCGTCGCGTTTTTCAGTGAAACATACGACAAACACACGCTAAATTTTAATTTTGCGCTCAGCCAAGTCTGTTTTTGGCACTATGCCAACTGCTGTGCGATGCAGCGCGTTTACGCGACCATAAGCTTCGCATCCCTGTGCGCCCACAACTCCCTGCCGCACTTGCGTTTCAGCCCGCGAAATTTTAAAAAAATCCTTGCCCAAACTTCATTCTTTCACAGTACAGATGCTTTAATAAAATGGTTCTTAAATTGTCTTGCAGATTTATTCCAGACAAAAAATGCATAACAGAACAATCAGTAAAGTTCAAAAATCCACTACTTCTTCTCCTCTGTGTTCTCCTTAGCGTAAGCATCAGAGTTTGGACAGCAACCCTCATTAGCTACCAAGATGAATCCGTATGGACACTCTTTTCCGATAGCTGGCATTGGCTCGGATTTGCAGGCATGAGAGTTGACATCTGAAAAAAAAACTTACTTTGTCGTCACAAGAATAAACTCTAACTAACCGAAGACAGAATCAGCAAGACAACAGCTGTCCTCATCGATTAACTTGGAGCCTTCTGGGCAGACTCCAGCAACGGCATTACTGGTTTCCCCTTTGCACGCGAGGTTGGTAGCCTCTGAAAAGTTCGATCTAGATTTTAGATTTCAAAAGTATCGAAAGAACTCACCAGCAGCGAAAACCACGAAGAGAGCTGAGAGAGCGAGAACCTTGAACATTTCCGTAAAAATGATTTTTAGTAGCTTTCGTTTCACTTTTATGGAAGGATGTGGTTGAGTAAACAATCATTTCGAGATTTTTGGTTTTGAGCAAAAAATGAGTGGAAATGGGCAGCTGAATAAACTGAGTAATTGGTAGGAAGTTTGACACTATGATGCAATTGTGGAGGAGGGGGGGGAGATGGAGGTTATGAAACGTGTATTATTGGGATGATCGGGAAGTTTGAACAGGGTTTGTAGGGGGAGGGATCGAGAGTTGAGGGAAAGAGCTCTGATTAGGAAGTATGGCTCACAAATCATGCTAGATTGTCACGGAGCTCTTTGTAGAGTATCAGAGTGTTCAACCCAGATAAATTTTACAATACAGTTTGGTCCAGTTTCGAAGCTTTTGCAAAGAAGAAGTTGCTAGCTACATTTCGAAAGTTGAGAGCAAGACCCTGGTATGGCATCTCTGAAAATCTAGAATTTGCTAACCGATCAGATTTCGACACTCCCAAACATACGACATCTGACGGTGCTGTCCATATACAATACCGTACAGTAAGATATACAATTTGGCCTTTTTCAGTTGAAAATGGTCAATTTTGAGTGGGTGTTACGGCAACACTGATTGCCGCACAAAGTAAATTATATACATATAAACCATACAGAATAAAGGTAGAGTTTTCAGCGACCCAAGTATTTTACTATTCTGCCTAAAATGAAGTCCTTATAATTTAAAGAAAGTAGAATCCCGATTTTTCAAATACTCTTTAAAATTCAATTTCAGGCTAAGAAAATCTACATCTAGACAGACAGGTTTTCAGATAAAAGTGCAATGATTTTTTGTTGAAAATACCACTCGAAGGAGATACTCAGCCAGTTCTATTCATTAAAAGTTCCTGCTTCACGAATTCAGACGACCCATAATCCAAGGGTACATCGAAAAGGGGTACATGTGTGAAAAATTTGATCATAGGGTACATTGAATTAGAGGGTACAGTGAATCTTAGGGTACATCGAGGACCTATGATCATGGGGTACATCCATGAGGTTATCATAGAGTACATCAAGTCAGAATTTTCGTAAAATTTCAGAAGTTCATAAATTTTTAAGAAAAGCTTTCCAGACAGAGTTCAAAGAACATGTTCATGCTGTTTTGAAAAGGATGATATAACACAAAAATTATGAAAATTCTGACTCGCTGTACTGTATCCTTTGATGTACCCTTCGATTCAAAGTACCCTCAGATTATAGGCCCATTTAGATTCCCGAAGAGAGTTGTTGAGAAATTCAGAAGAGTCAGCTGAAAATTGGATAACTCCTGGAAAATTGACCAATCTGAAATGCTTTGATCATAACTATTTATAAAATGACAGAAGAATTCAGCCAAAGATTGACAATTTTGATTGTTTCAAATCCAAAAGATGACACAGTCTGTACATGCCATTTTTATTCATCTCCCTCATCGAATATTCTACTTTTTTCATTTTATTGTTGCCTACTACTACATTCTAGGCAATTTCAGTGTTTCCACTACAACTACATCATCATTATAAAAATATTGTGTTATTACGTTTTTATTCTTCTTTCTCTCTTTCTTCCTCTCTATTTTACTATGAATACTCATCTAGATAAAGAAAGAAAGAGAGAGAATAGCAATCAACCTAGAGACACATTTTCCCCTTTTCTGTCCATTTTTTTCTCCTTCAGCGGTCCCCAGGCGTTTCAAATAGCACGTGGCGTCGTCGAAGGACCACTATACTCTAGGCGCCGTATGAGTCTCTGAATCTCTCTGTCTTCACTGCTATCTCATATTTAATGTTGCCAAAGAAGGGCGCCGCGGGACGGGAAAAAGAGGAAAACGAATTTTTGTTTATGTTGTTGACGCTTTAAAATATGTCGGTTCTGTTTTTCCTTTTTTCACATCACACAATGCTCTTTTTTATTGAAGTGTTTCAGATCTAGAATTTTCCTCAATTCTACCAAAATAGTCTCCCCCCAGTTTTACTCTAATTCCACTCTTACCTCCAATCGCTAATCTCTTTGGATTAGAGGGCATCAAAGCAATTATTCTCTCTCCCAGTCCTTTTTTTGTTCTATTTCAGTTTAGTCTGTGTTTTTATTGGGAGTGAACGGATTAAATTGAGAATCAGTTTGTCACGTATTGCTGGTAGAAAAACGTGGATTTTGGAAATATTTTTTCGACTGATATTTTATGAAATGATAACACGTACGTAGGCCCATTGTCAGGTATCCCAAAACCTTTATAACATATTTTCAAGGCTTAGATTCTGGGAGAACATATCTATGCTACACGTACTTTCTTGCTGTAAGTTTTTCACTTTTTCCCTACTTATCTACAGTAACGTGATATACAATTTGCCATATTTCAGTGGGAAATTACCAACTTTGAGAGGGTGTTACGGTCTCACTGATTGTACCACAAAGTAAATTATGTATAAACCATACAGAACAAAGGTAGACCTTCATTTTTGTAGTTGACCACTTTTTTGTACAGACACTCCCTAGAGAGTTATGGTCATTTTAAGGGGACAGCCCAAAAATCACTGTTGGACGATTTGAGGGAGAAATTACTTTGTCGATATGTAACTTGCCAGGGAGTGTCTGTACAAAAAAGTTGTCAACTACAAAAATGAAGGTCTAGATTTGATCTATAACTTCTTCAAAAGTTGATGGTAAGAGATGACCAATCACACATAATCTTTTCTGCGATGCTGTATCGATCGCCTACTGTATACCAGAGTCCACTAATTCAAAAGTTGGATATAGGATATTCTGATATATTTCTTCAACACAAATTTCTATGTTCTGCTCAAAATTTTCAGACCCTTGAATCTTTTCCCATTTTCACTACCCACCAACTCATCAAAATATTCTCCGATCACCCTACGTGGAATCGGCCGAAATCACACGATCGTCCTTTCTGGTCTTATTGTCGTTTTCATCTTTCGACTGATCAATCATGTCTGTGTAGTTCTCTGCTTCTTTTATGTCCGTTCTCACCTTCTTCTTTCTTCTCACAAGATCTCTGTATTTTTCTTTTGTTAGGTACACCAAGTGATAAGAAATCTGATCATTCTTTTTTCCATACAACTTCCTTTTTATGAGAATTTCGTTCGATCTCTAAACTCTTCAGTCCCATCTAATTAACAATTCAGATCCCATTCATATTCATTTTGCTTCCATTAGAAATATCACATAAATTCTTAAAATCTGAAGTTTTTTTTTTTGAAATGAAAATCTTGATTTCAATTTCCAAAAGGGTATCGTGGATTAGCCGATTAATCTCGATCTCTCTCGTTTTTCACTATTATTTTTACACTTTATCCAGAAATTCTAAAAAGTAAAACATAGTGTCGGAGGAGGAGAGAAATAATTCATAAACATATAAATAACTGAAAAACTGGATGAAGAGAAAATGTTTATGAGTTTGGCAGACTGCCAACGGCAATGTTTATCTTCTCTTTTTTACGTCCATTTTTTCACCTCATCATGAAAAAATGGATTCGGACTGTTTGGAATGAGACAGGCCGTGTTGTTGAGACGAACACGAGTACTGGATGGTATAGAATCTAGAGTTAAAACTAAATAGGAAATTGTGATAAAATTTCGAATAGTATTATAAGATTCAGAGTTAATTTATTAGAATGCAAAAAATTTTGACATACTGCAGTACTGTATTCAACTGGAAACGTTGAAGTCTTTCAAAAAATCGCATATTTTCGTAGATTTTCGACTACCCATATTATTTTAAATGTTATGTAGATTCTGAATCTGAAAAGATCTCATCTCCCTCGAACTTGCAATTTGATTTATAAACAAAAGTTTGAAAAAACACGAACATTTTACAAAAATTACATTTTTCCAGTGAGAACGAGGGGCTAAAATCATGGTCTGAACACAATAAATGCTTACAATAATGTTTTTTATTTGTTCCCGTCAAAATTTAATCGAAAAAAATTTCAGATTTTTAAAAAGAATTTTCACCACGTTTCCAACTTTGAGACGGTTTTCGATTTGGCACGTGTACTGTCTCAGAGAAATACAGTACCCCTGACTAACACCCCTCCCGTCCTCCTGCTTTTTCCTCCAATTACTCTGCAACCCCCTTTTCTTCAGAAACTCTCCCAGAACCTTTTTACAAAAAAAGTATCTAGCCTGGTGCTAACCTTTCAAAAGTATATCTATTCACATGAGACGTTTTTCGGGTTTTCTCCTTTCAAACTTTCCCACACTTTGCCACGTCATAGTTTTTTTCTTTATTCTGGTTCAATATACTATTCATCATTCAACAAGAATATATTTTGCAACTAAAAAAAACGAAATTGCTTTTGTCTCAAATCACAGAATCTTCGCATTCGTTTCAGAGTGCCTTCCCCCAATATCTTAAAAATAGTGCACTTTTATATCTGAAATCCAGCAAACTCTGTCCCACATCCGTTCCCTTATTCCATTCTGCAAAGGGAAATTAGTCACTTATCCCATTAGTAAGTGTCAAATGAGTCTTAAGCGATGTGTTGACTTTTTTCGTCATCAAGTTAATCCGCCCATTTTCAAAATACTACCGTGATCTGTTAATCCTGAACACGTTGTTTTGTGCAGATTGCTTTCGCTAATAGGGATTGTGTATTATGAGATTTAGAGTGATTCGGTAGTAGTAGTAGTGAAGCTAAATAGTCTAGAGATTGAGAATCAGGGTTTGTGGATTTCCGAGAAATAGAGACTACAAAAGTATAAACGTTCAAAATGTATGGCTCAGTAGCTTGTTCATTTGTAGTTCCATATCTCTGGAAGTCCGGATGTCCACTTGTTTTCAGTATTAGTAATAGATGAACAGAACAAACATACCAACATGTATTCGACCCGAGTTGATGTGTTTCAAGCAATTTTCAAGGCTCAGGACAATCTGAAACTGG
Source organism: Caenorhabditis remanei (assembly GCF_010183535.1). NCBI lineage: Eukaryota > Metazoa > Nematoda > Chromadorea > Rhabditida > Rhabditidae > Caenorhabditis > Caenorhabditis remanei. The sequence goes on from NC_071329.1 coordinate 13,881,137, forward strand.
AAGTTTTAAAACTTTATTTGCCGTAAATTCTCTAATATAAGGGCCCCCAGTAAAAGACGTTTGGTGCTCAATATCTCAAGTGTCTTGAGAGCTATCAAATTTTTTCCAATTGAAGAAATGTTTTATAAGTATTCAGCTATATTTTGTCTGTTGACAACTTTTTGATATCTTCTTTGAGAAAAAATATACACAGCATTCATTAGACTTTGCTGGGTGCACCTTCTACGGTGTTCGGAAACTGGGGGTAAGACGAAACCTGAAATTTGAATTTTGAGACATCTCAACAAAAAACTGGACGCCTGTGAGTGAAAAGCTCCGTAGAACCAGGTGCAATTCAACTACAACATTTCAAATGTGAAAATAACGAATCGTCATAATTAGCTTTTCAACTTTTTGTTGCTCTTGTGGGCTGGGTCGAAATCAAAAATATTTTCAGCCCAGCCCGGTTTGAAACATGTTTTGAACAAATTTTGAAAGTTTGAATTTTTTGAAATTTTTTCAAAAAGTCTAACATTTGACAAAAAAGTTAAAACTCTATAAAAAGGCGATTAAGCATGATAATTTAAGCACTTCTACTCTGAATTTTTAAAAATTCAACAAGTTTATTTTAAAGATGATTACCTATTTTTGAATCCGGGCCGAGCCGTTCCGGCCCGATTTTTGACAAGTCTGCAGTTTTCAAGGTCATTTCCCCTCCGAAACTTCAATTTTATTTCCTCTTCCGTTTCCCCTTGAAACAGTTTCAACTTTTCCAATTGTCATCCCTCCTCCCTCTCCTACATATCCAGATTTCCACACTCAAGAAGACATTTTCTTGTCTATTTCGTATAAACATACATATGGTCAGTCAGCAGTCAAAAAATCAAAAAGAGACAGACATACGTCGTATCCACTTGAAACTATCCGTAGCACTCTCTATATGTTTCTATTTTGTCACAAAAATGGGAAGAAGAACAGCAGACTCTTTTTTTGTGACGACGAGTGTCTCCCGCTCTCTTTCCACCAAATCCTCTTTACAGACGGGTTGTATTTGTTCGGTTTTTTTCGCCATTTTTCTCTCTCAACCTCTATTTTTTAAATGCTCTCTCTCACAAGAGTTTCGTTTCTATTTGTATGTGTACAGACTGTTTCAAAAGTCATCATGTGAAAACGAGAGACGCAGTGAAAGTGTCCCTATATTACAGGGCTTGCCCTTAAATGTATGTATCTAGTTGAAAGTGTGTAGTATGGTAAGGATTACTGTATGTTGAGGGGACGACAAATTATGCGGGATTCGGAAACATTTTGAATGGGGGCGCCTGTGACGACAAATTCTTTAAGTACACAAACACTTACTTCGGGATGAAAGGAAGTGGAGGAGGACAGTGTAGCCTAGACTTGGTGCAAAACTTTTTGGAGGTGTAAGTTCGCTCTACCGGACACCTAGAATAGTTCCAGTAGAGCGGGTTTTCAACAATACAGTAACCCATACTGGATATAGCTACCGTCACCACAATTTCAAGATCCCCGAATCTCGACTTCCTAAAAATAATATACACTTGGAAACATGAAAAGAAGGGAGACGAAGAAACACGAATACGAAGGCGGGAGGAGGTAAATGCAAAGTACACAAACACTTATCGAACCCCGCTACGGTGTGCGGGGGGTGTCCCTTTATGAGAAGAAAAAGAAGTCTTCTTTTGACTATTCATAGTGAAAAAGCACATATAGTTACGAGGAGAACAGTGTGTGTGTTGCGACTCTTTTGTTTGGTTTAGTTTTGACACAGTTGTGTTCGATGTTTTTGGGTTTTCGAGGTAGTTTTGAAAGTTTGAAATTTTATATTTCGGAAATTATCACTTTTCCTCACCTGCGACTTTTTCCTCCAGAAATACTTTATACCTGAATTTTTGAACCTTGTAATTTCCGTTGTTATACATCAGAATTCCCAACAAAAACATAGAATAAAAGGCCACGCCCATTTCAGCAGTGATTTGGCACAATACTGTGAAAAAATAAAATTTCGATAAAGATTTTCAAAAAAAAAATTTCGCGTGCTGAAACGCAAGTGCGGCAGTGTATCGTGGGCGGAGCTAAAACTGCAAGCTTTCAAGATACATTTCTATTTTAGTCGATTAAACGCGGATACGGTAGCCTGAACTTGCTAAATAGGCTCCGCCCCCAAATCTCCGCCCACTCTTAAACAATTCAGTAATGTGTTGGCCATTTTTCTTTCTTTCAGCATACAAGCTTCACACTTCTAGATGCACCACGTTCTCCGACAATATGCACACAGTCACTCAAATACCGTAATCCTTCCCCCTCCCTCTCCACCACTATTAACCCCAATTCCGTTTCGGTCACTTTCGGTCTTCCTTCCTGCAAAACGAACGATTTGTAATTTTCTGCAACTTTCTCCCTCCTCCCCCCTTCTCCAATTTTTTTCTCCTCATCCGTATTTTGTCTCGTTTCGGGAGTTTCGGGTCGTTCCAAATAGCTAATCTTCCTAATTCTATGTGTCCTGGGTGCGTTTTTGTCGCGATTTTATCGGCGGCGGCCTTGCCCCCCCGAACCATGAGTGCAAAAAGTTGAGTGTATTAGGCTGTCTGCATGTATGGACACGGGAGGTGAAAAGTGAGAAATTGAATTCAAGAGGAATTATGTTTTTCACATGTTTCCATCTGTTTTTTTCTTTTTTTCCTATTACTTGACTTCGTTTTCGAAGTTTTAGACCCATTTTGAAAAGGCTTCGAGGGGACAAGGTTGAGTTGAGAACAAAGGTGATGGCCTAGAAAGCCATTACGTAGAAGTTACGCCACCCGACAGACTACCCTCAGGTACAGGACGTTAGCTGGTCCGCTACTAAGTCCATCTTATTTTGTCTAGAAACGCCTTTAAAAAGGGGCGCGTTCTCTCTTCCTCCTGGTTCCCGTCTTTAAAGGCGCATATCTCAATAATGGGCGGAGCTATAAAAAAGTTGTCAACTACAATAATAAAGATTTACACATGGTCTATACACCCATGTTATAATAAAATTTCTACAGTAATCCAGAAAGTCGTAACGGGACCTCAAAGTTAGTCGATCTCAACCGATCTCAACTGATCTCCAAGATTCCCCCAATTTGAAAAAAATTTCTTTTCAGCGCGGTCAGAATACCTAATGTGTAGAATACGTCTAGAGCAAGCCTGCTCAGCTGGCAGGGAGTAAAAGTAGCCTCCAACCGACCCGTTGCAAACTCACCTTCCCAACTAAAAATACCAAACTGTATTCCCTAAACCAGAGGGAAACCACCGACTCGGTTCTTTGATACAAGCCCCCCATCCAAAGTTGTCTGTATCTCACGTAGACTATTTGCCAGTAAAAAACTCTTCAGTCAATGTTATATTATTTATCTAGCCATAAAACTGTTTATTTGTATGAGAGGCAACTGACCCGACTATTCCCGCTCATTTACAATTTTAAAACAATCCCCCAGTTTTATCCGTCCCCCTCCCCTCCACTGATCTCATGTTTCGAGTTTTGATGGGGAGGAAAATAAATCGGTGTCATAAAACATGTCTATAGTTTTTTGTTTCAATTTTTTGATCTGACTTTTTATTGAAACAGGCGGTTTTTTGGAATTCATTTCTGACAGTACCTGGTACTTCATGGAGTATAGACAATTAGACTTTGTTGGTGTTTTAATAATTATGTTAATTATTTTCAGTGATTTGATTATTCAAATCATACCATTCGGTTTCCAATTATATCATCTGTCCCTTTATTACTTGCTAACAAGAGTTTATTTTCCTTTGGTACATACCGTAATCAATTCATTTTTCTCTATCTTATTCGTCTGCCTATCTGTAAATCTGAGATAACCTTCATTCTGGTAATATTTTTGCATATTTTTTTCTTCTCCAGATTTTCAGAATTTGGGGAAGAAAATGGTATTTCGGATTTTCGAAATATGGGGAAGAAAAAGGGATTCTGAATCAAAAGTTATAGATTCTAATTTAGTTTAGCTGTGTTAGTTGGTATTGAGTCGGAATTTCTCCTTTTCTTCTTTTTTCTCCTCCAGATTTTCAAAATTTGGGGAAGAAAAAAAGTTTTTCTGATTTTCAAAAGTCAGGAAAGAAAAAAGGATCCTGAATCAAAAGTTATTGATTATATTTTAGTTTAGCTGTGTTAGCTGGAATTAAATAGAAATTTCTCCTTGTCTTTTTTTTTTCTTCTCCAGATTTTCAAAATTTGGGGAAGAAAAAGGTTTTTCAGATTTTCTTTCATCTCAACCTCATTTTCAAAAAAAAAACCCCTTTATTTTCTAAAAGTCAAAACCTCCTAAAAGCCACAAACTACACATAAATCTTCCCATTACCAATCCCTCTCAGCTGCTCCTTTAACTCGAACGTCACTCATCCTGAACAGCAGATAAATAGTTTTGTTTCTTTCTCATTTTCCTCTTCTTTCCCCCATCTGATTGTCATGTCTTACGTGTTTTCAGTTTGCAGATAGAGTTAGGAAAACGCGGAGAGAAATGAACACAGAGTCACCTGGTGTGTCAACTTTCAACTCTCTTCCCAATTCTCTAGATTAGTCGAAATTGATAGTAATAATAATGGCAGGCAGACTTTTGGAAATGTTATAGGAAGAAGTTGAGGGGGATTGATGTGGTCAGTTTCGGCGAGCGTACTGTAATTGTCTGTCTGTGTTTTTGTGCTTCCAGATGTTCATTTTTCGGCTTTTCATAGTATGTGTGTTTGTTATTTTAGGTTACCAAACTGTCAGTTATGGGAAAGTGAGTTTGTTCAGATGTCCGTTGTCTGTCTGAATGTCTGTACGTCCAGATGTCTCCATTAATTCCCTCAGGGTCTAGTGTCAACTATCCGTTCTACTATGTCTTTCTGGGAGACTGTCACTCTGGTGTACTGTAGAAATCTTACTGTAGGCTAACTCCAAGGTAAGATCAAATCTCAAGAGTTTCATTGCTGTCAAAAATATAAAGATTCGACAGGGATTTTCAAAGAAAAATGTTACGGGCTGAAACGCAATTGCGGCAGGGAGTTGTGGGCGGAGCTTAAACTTGCTCGTTAAAAAATCAGCTGGAACTTCAACCTTGCAGCTTGCAGTTTAAGCTCCGCCCCCAACTCTCTGCCGCACTTGGGTTTCAGCCCGCGAAAACTTTTTTGAAAATCCTTGACCAAATTTTATTTTTTTGACAATAAGATCGAATCTCAAGAGCTTCATTAGTTGTAGAATAGAGAAACTTTAACAATGTAATTCTTATCCGAGAGTTTTCAATCCGTAATAGTTAAAAACCGGGTCAGTCTGCAGCCTAAATACGCTAATTTCGCTAATGACGCGCCACCGACACCCCAGCCACCCCTTTCTTGATTGCCTTCATTTTCGACCTTATTTACAACCGGTGAGCCGAAACTTCGAGAGAAATAAAAGTAACAAAATAACAAGTTGTTTCATTTAAAAGACTGTAGGTTTCAAGAATAAACATCCCTCTCTCTAAAACTCTCTCCGTCTCTCTCCCTCTCGTTTTGCCTCCCGGGGCGCCAGTGTGTCGTCCCCTTGAAAGTGTAAACACTCTATGCTTCTCTACCTAACCCTCCATGATCCATCCAATCACTACGACCTTCCTCAATCAACCGTCTCTTTCTCTAACACCCTCTAACTCCCATTTCTCTCTTCTCCACTGACGACGATCGTTTTTTTTCGTTTTTGCGTCAAGGTTTTCTTTTCTTTTTTCTTTTTTTCGATTCCGTCTCGTGTCCCCAAAATCGAAAAAAAGACACAACAATATATATAAATGTAACTTTTGCCATTTTGTTTGTGTATCCCGAAAAGTGTGTAAACTTTGCCAATTTGAGTCTCAGTGTGTCTCACTTTCAGTGAGTATAGGATTTTATGCCTCTCAGGTGTTTTTCCCCCGATCTACTTTTTCTATTTCTCCACATTTCTCACATTTTCACATGTTTTTTTTTCTTTTTTACATATGTATATTTCCTCAAAACATCTGTTCTTTTCTCGAAATGTTTTAACAATGGCTGGCTGGGATTATGGTAGATTTCATGTTTAACAATGACGTGGTGATACCTACTTGTTTACAAAAAATATGAGGTTTCAAATCATCTGTTTTGGGTTAGGAGATCTAGATCACTTGATTCTTCTGTTATTTTCAGAATACAGTATAGTCGATATTGAACTAGATCTCATAGTTTCCCTCAAAAAAGTTTACTGAATCTGGAGTTGAACATTCGATAGTTTTCCTTCCTGACTGTGAAAAATGCTCGAATGAGTACTACCAGAATTTTATCTATCAGTTGACTATATTTCGTGCTGCCACATCAGCTACAGTATGATACCAAGGCACGGGTTCGCTCTACTGGACATTGGCGGCAAATTCAAATTTTAACTTTTCCAATTCGCTGTTTCGTTGTGTCATTTTGATACGCAGTTTAATCGCCAACTTTCTGAACCGATTTATTTCAGTATTTCCGCATTTTGACTAGTTTTGCGACGACCGTCGCGCGTTTTTTGAATTTCGCGCTGAAATTTTCGCTGATCTCAGCGGAGCGCGTTTACTTATAATAATCATTCCCAGACCCCGTGCCAAGGGTCAAACCATCTCCCATTTAAGAACTACATCTGACGTCAACCTTACCTCCCCCCACTCCCTATCCCTAACCTTGATTAACCTAATTCCCTCTCCCTTCCCAAATTTTGACCTTCTTTATCTGACTCCCCCCTTCCATTCATTTTTTTTCTATAATTTTCATTTTCCTTGACCGCAAATGCCAACCAGCTGGGAAACCCCATGACTTTCACTTTCTTCATCTCCTTCTCCATGTGAACTGTCATCTCGTTTTCCGTGAACTTTATGATGGAACTGAGAATGATAACGCTTCTAGTATAGTCTTTTTCTTATCTTTTCTTTCTCTCTTTTTCCAGCGCTTTTTGTCACTTTTTGTTGCCTAAACCCCCTGCATTGTCTTATAGTTTACGAAATGTATACATATATGTAGTTGGGTTGGGGAGAGAAAAATGAAAAAGGAGGTGATCTATGTTTTGTTGGCAAGACACTGTACTTATTCATCTCGAGGCTAATTAAGAGAGATCTTTTAGATAATGAGGTCAAAAAGTGCCATAGGCTGAAAATAGGTAAAGTTACTAAAAATACATTGCTTTCTGATTTTCGAGTGACCAAAACTTTTGCTTTTTTCAGAAAATCAGAAAAAACCTATTCAACCAAAAACAAAAAAAAAGTTTTCAGTTTTTGAGACATCAAAGTTGAGGTTTCGGTTTCAAAAATACATAGAGACCGACCTAAATAGAATATAAACAAAAGTGTTTTGTTTTTCTTTTTTTTAGTGTTTTTGGATTTAGAACGGTCTAGAATTTTTTGGATTGAGGGAACTTCATGATTCGGAATTTTTCCAACCAAGCTACAGTATTACCTACGTATAGTTTTGTGAGTCTGCAATTGCGCTCAACCGAAATAAATTTTAAAAAACTGTTGATTTTGTATGAATCTTGACGTTTTCTAGGGACATTGTTTAGCTTCGATGGAGCGCGGTTGCAAAATGATTTGTTTCGAGATGAATTTCAATCCGTCAAGCAGAAATGCCGGCCCGGAGTCAAAAATATGCACAATTATTTCACATAATTGTTTGAAAATTTTTGAAATTTTTAACAATAGAGTTTTTATGGTTAGTTGAAAACATAGTCGAAAATTCGACTTTTTAGCAAAAAAACCAATTTTCGAAAAAATTCAAAAATTCAAATACCGGGCCGGTGAAAAATCTCAAATCGGCACGTCCCGGCCCGTTCCAAGTCTGCCGTCAAGAGATTACGGTTTTTACTCTGTTTTGTTAAAATTTTTAGTTTCCTTGTTCCTTGAACTACCGTAATTTCAGTTCGAAGTCTCGAATGATTCCCTCTATCCCAAAAATTCGGTATACTGTATTTAAGAATTTTAAAACCGCAGCCGTCAGAACGTCATTCCTATGCCCAGGCTGACGTTGACTCCACCCGCGACTTTTTATAAGTTTGTGACTCGAATGTCGTCTCCTCTACAAATCAGAAACATTCTCACCCTCTTTATTAAATATTTTCTCTCTCTCTCTGTCTCTATCTGAAACTCAAGTCACGTGGCTTTGTCGATTGCCGTGCATGTGCATATATTAATTTGTCATACTCGACATACATAAATTCTATCTGAAAGTATCTGAAAGTAAATTCATATTCTGAATAGGGAATGAATGAATTCAGGAGTAGTTGAGAGGGAGGCAAGAAGTTGTTTACTACCAGAAAAAGAAAACTTCATAAATATAAATTTTCATTGGTATGTATCTAGTTTGCTCCGCATTTTCTCTCCACCCCATTTTTTTGTATCCTTTTTAAAAGAGAAAAAGAGAGGTGCCTAGGAATGAAATTACATCGCTTTTTCCCTCCCCTCCTCCGTCCCTTTTTCCCTCCTCTTGCCGTTTTTTTTCTCTTTTGAAACATTCGAGAATGGTTGAGTGACCCCCCCTTTCACGGACATTGAAAGGAGAGAATAGAAAGAAAAAAGTGCCGGGAGACGAGAGAATCAGAGGGAGTGGAGAGTGGCGAGAGATAGAGAGAAGAGAGTGAGAGAGTGTGGAGAGACAGGAGATTAGTAGAGAACACGAGAGAGACGCAGAGAAAGAGATAGCGCCAGGGCGCGCGAAAAATAGATGAGAAGGAGGGACACAGGGGGGGGGGATTGGAAAAGGGGGGGAGCAAAAGGGAGATGTAGAAACATGATGGAGATGAAAAAGAAAAGAGCACGTGGTCCGGAAAAAAGAGGCGGAACTAAGAAGGTCCATGTAAAGCGGAGAAGAAGAGGAAAAAAGGATTACACTTCCAGGTTCTAAGGCACTCTCTCATTAGTTCCCAAGATTATTCATTCTTTTTTCTTCTTTTTTTTCCCGCATTGGTCCGCCCAGGTTTGAGTCATACGAGGAAACGTAGAATTCAAGGAATCTGGAGTCAGAGAATCGGAATGATGAGGAAGGAAACTTCTGAGGAACTGTTTGGAGCCATGGAGAGAAATGGAAAAGGAAAAATAAGATTCAGAGTTGTAAAGAGATCTAGATCCTAAAAAGAAAGAGATTTCGGAGAATTTTCGAAAGAATTTCGAGTCTGTGAGACTACGGTAGCTTTTTTAGAAACTGAGATTTGACTTAAAATAAAATTTTTTTAATTTTGAGTTTTTCAGAATTTGAGGCTGATTCTGGATTTTTGAAGGATATTTGGCATCATAGTTTTGGGATTTTTTCCGAACCGTTTTTTTTAATGAAAAGAAAACCAAACTTATCAAATTTCGGCCCGGTTCCTGAAAAGGTACCGATTTTTTGACCAATTTTTTTGAATTTTTCAAAATAATATCCAATTTCTCGATGCATAAGAATCTTGATTAAATTCTAAAGTATAGTAAAAAATTCGACATTTTCGGAAAAAATTCAAAAAATCTCAAAATTTCGTTCAAAGTTTAGTTGAAAATTAAAAAAAATTTCAAACCCCGGGCCGAGAAAAATTCCGATTTCCGCCAGTTTTGAAAAAAAACACCTTTTTTCAACTTGTATTGTTTCCTCTATCTTTTCCTGTCTGTCAGTTTGTCTGTGCGACCAGATGTTCGCCGTTTTGAGTTTTCGTTCTACATAAACTGAGCTCTTTTTTTCCAAAATTGACTGTCCGGATGTCCGCCTTCTCTCAGTTTGATTACTTTTCCACTATGTGTGTCCCAAGTTCCTCCCCCAACCCCGAACACATGTCATATCTTTTCTTTTTTCAAATTTTCGAGTGCATCATCGTCTCAAATTTCCGAAATGTACTCAATTTTCAAGGTTTTTTCTTTTTTCTTCCAAACAACTTTCATTTGCTTTGTTTTTTTAAAGTTAGTTTCTTTAGAATTTCTAGATTCTGATGACACCCGGAATCCCAAAAACCAAATTGCAATTGTTTCCGATTCGTTAATTCAAAAAACAGTGTGTCTCGTTGTTTTGCCTAAATTGACACTATCACTTGTTTATCTCATTTCCACCACGTGCTGCTATCATCATCACTTGTCTTCTTCTTCTTTTTCTCTATTATTCTATCTACAGTAACCTCAAAAACGAATGACGTCATTAGAGAATAGCCACATGTATGTGTTGAGAATGGTGTTATTGTCTTCTTCATTTTTCATTTCATAACTGCCTTCTTATCACTCGGAGGCTTGCCATCCACTTTTACTGTTTGTTATCTATGGGAAAAATTCACAATTTTTCAATTGAAGAGTGAGAAAGACATTGAAAATTTGGCAACATTTTCCTTTTTCGTCTTGGATTCTGAATATTCTGGAGAATCCCCTTTCCCCAAATGTCTCTTCCCTCTAATCCTGTTTTCTGAAAATGGTGAGAGGGGCGGTTATCAGTGAGAGATACACGTGACACGCGCGACGGAAAACGGCACAAAATGACCCTGTAAAAGTAGAAAAGACCTGTTTTCCGGTAGAAATGAGAATTGTTCGAAGACGTCACTCAGAGAAAAAGAGATATTGAGAAAAGAAATGGTTTTGGTTAAGGCGGTTTTCAGTTAAGAATTGAGGTAGAGACGGGAGAACTGGAACGGTTTTGACAGGTTTCTTCGAAATGATACAAAAATTTTCGGTAAATATTTTTGAACTAGCTTGCCACTAAAAGTGAATATCCTGTATTTAGTCAATTGCAATAAGATCCGAAAGGTTTTGAAAAGCTACTTTATTTTTAATTTTTAAGAGTTATTATTAGCACACTTCTTACAACCGCGCTCCACCGAAACCGAAGAAAGATGTGTTCGAAATTCAGAGACGCAGAGAAAAAGAGACATTTTTCAAGAGAATTTCGCCGTTGTAAGAACTAGTGTCTTCCTAGGTATTAAAATTTACGACAGTTTTTAAAGAGGCTCAAACTGTTCTGAAGATTTATACATTCTGAATTGCTTTCACGTCTGAAATTTCAGAGCTCAGCCCAGCTCTCACAACTGCGCTCCAAAATGCCCTTGAAAAATGTCTCTTTTTCTCTGAGTCTCTCAATGTCGCAAACTATTTTCTTCGGTTTCGGTAGAGCGCGATTGTAAGACGCGTACCATGCTAATACATTCCCCCAAAAGATTCGGAAACCTGCCAAAACGTTACTATACTTATTTTCTCCGTCATATTCGTATTCTAATCTTAATTTCTAAAAATATCTGTTCTCGAAACAGTAAACAAATCGTTCAATCACTCGTTCATATTTTTAACTTTCATGTGGTTCCCACGTGAAAATTGAATTGGGTATCGAGGAATGAGATTAACCGTAAAAGAGAAAAATGGAGAATGAGAAATATGATTAGGTTTAGGTACACATGTACCAAGTTTTGATAATTTTTAGGTAGAAGTCTAGGCTTGAACTGAATTTCAGACTGAATATCTATTTCTATTTCCAGAGCTCTCTCTTCTTCCCCCAATAGTAAATCCCTCTCTCTCTCTGTCAGCTCTGAATCCTAAGCCCCGCCCACCAATTTTTTCCTGCCCCCCCCCCCACTTTCCCCCTTCATGCCCTCATTTTCTGCCAACATTGTTACTTACTTTTTTCTCCACCACCCCAATCCACCTATTTCTCCGTTTCTTTTCTGCTTCCTCTGAAATGGACTGAGCCCTTCCCGGGGACGAGAGCTCTCTCCGAAATGTAATGCGTGTTTCCGTTCCAAACACACACACATGTACACGGGAGGGCACACGCAATACAAGAAAAAAATGCCAGAAAGAAGAAGAAAAAAGAAGAAGAAGAAGGAAAAAGAACCAAACGAGATGGGGGAAACGAGAGCCCCCACAACCCTGGAGGAAAGGAGGCCACGCCCACTTTTCCAGGACTCTCTCTCCCGTTTTTTTCTTCTTTTTGGGACTCACCTTCTACATTTTTTCCGCCATTTTTTTCTCGGGTTCTTCTTCAAAAATGCAACATATATGGGGCGGTGTTTCTAGTTTGAAAGGGCCGCCCGAAATTTGAGAACTTTCGAAATGGAGATCTAGATTTCAATGGTGCAGATGAAATCATTGAGTTTGTTATCGGGTTACCACCCCGGAAAATGTTCATTCTGAAGTTTGTTGGAAAACTCAAAAAACCGGAAGAGGTGTTCTAGCAAAATTTTTAGTTTAGAGTTTATTAACCCTGAGATTTTCAGAAAAATTCAAATTTTTAGAGCGGTTGTTCTTCTTTTTAGAGCATCTTGTGGTCCCTCCACAAAAACTACAGTAACCCATTTTCATGATGGGATCCACAATTGTATTCCTGTCATCATCATTTTGTCGTTTCCCTCCTTCGTTCCTTATTGTTCCTGGTCCATTCCGTCCCCCATCCCATCCCATCCACCATCAGAATACTGAAATTGGAAAATTTGAAAAAAAAAACTGAAAACCGGTCGCCCCTTCCTGTCTCCGTCTCTTCCTCTCATCCATTTTTTTCTGATTTCCCATTTTCCTTCAAAGTTTTCTCATTTCTCTACTTTCACCCTCCCACCGTCCTCCAACTTTCCCCAAAAAAAAAACATCATCCCATCTAAAACTGGTTCTCAAAAATTGATTTTGATGGGGGTCTTATGTCGAAATTGGACACTTACCTTTTTCTTTAGGGGGACAGGTATTCTGGTGATATTGTGAGGAGAGGAATTCGTTTTTACCGTTCTCCTTTCATGTGAAATTGAACTCAATACCTTTAAAATTTTCAGCAACAATCCACCCGTGCATATGTTTGCTCCTTCGGCGGTTTATACCTATGGACATCATGGATCTGGAACAGATGAAGATGATGGGTAAGTACAGTAACCCATGCTACCATTCAGTTCATACTTACTATCCTAAGCTTCAAACAAGAAAGATCATTATGCATCATAAATAAACTTAGTTTCAGTCAACCGGTAATGCAAGGAATGGACAGCGGGGATGGTCAGTGTATGGTATGTGGAGACAGGTCAGCAGGCAAACATTATGGAGTCATGGCGTGTTATGGTTGCAAAGGATTCTTCCGGCGTACGATTCGATCCCAACAGACCTATACTTGTCGATTCGCTCAGAAGTGTTCGATAGACAAAGATCAGAGAAACGCATGCAGATACTGTAGGTTTCAACGATGTCTGACTGTTGGCATGGAGCCGGAAGCGATTCGACCGGATCGTGACGTCATCGGCAAACAGAAGAATCCAAGGAAGAAGAAGATGAAGGCGGAAAGTAGTAATGAGACATCTCTACCCTCTCCGAATGGTTGTGATTCTCCTGTTTCGGCGGCGAATGAAGATGTGAATATTCTAACGTTTTTATTGGATGTGGAAGAGCAAGCAACTTGTGGAAACAATCATATGTCAATGCCGATCGGGATTTCAATGATGATGAAGACTGATCCGGATTTCGATGTGTCGACGCTGTTTCACAGTCAATATGTCAGGAATCAGGAGAGTTTTCCGGTGAGTACCAGTCAGAGGAATATGGAAATCTAGAAGCGTAGAAAACTGTTATTGTCCATCTAACTAGGGAAGAGCTCCGAGTGACCGGGGAGTTATAGGACGTGACCTCCCTCTATCATTGGAAAGCTGAGTAAATGCTGATTCCAAATATATATTCAGATTTTGCCCTCGAGGCCTGATATTCGAGAAAAACGGGGTAAAATTTTGGGCGACTGACGTGTTAAACATATCGGCAGCGTGGTGTAACGTTTTAACACGTCGGTAAGGTAATGACTTGTCAGCGGTCCATACTTTGACCTCGTTTTTTCTCGAATACCAGGGTTCGAGGGCTAAATCTGAACATATACCTGGAATCAGCGTATCTTAGCTTTCCAATAATATAAGTCACGTCCTATAACTCCACGGTTACTCGGATACCTTCCCTAGTAAGAAAATCATTCTGTTCTGTTATTTTTTCCTGCGTTAAAACAAATTTGAATCCAATGTACGAAACCTTACGACAAATTGCAACCCTTCCAGCTACAGTACTTATCCCGTCTTTTCCACCAGATGAACCTATATCTCATTTCCAGATAACGTACGCCATCGGTCGAACCGCTTCCGTAGAACAACTCATCGCCGCCCTCCGCCGATACGTTCTTTCAGCTGTCCACTGGATTGATGCAATATTCAACTTGGCCCATTTAACGGAGATGCATGATAAGACAAAACTGCTAAAATCAATAATCGGACCATTCACAATTTTTAACATCGCAGCTAGAACTGCCCAAATATCCGAAGGAGACCTGATATGTCTTTGTAATAAAAGTACGATCAGTCGACAACCGGCACGACATTTATTAGATACTAAGTGAGTTGTGTGTTAGGCAAAAATGAAAAACAAGAATATTTTTCAGTCTGGTCGGAAATAATTTCGTGGGACGGGTAATTGACGATCTAATGGTTCCAACGCGGAAACTTCGCCTCACAAATCCTGAAATCACAATTCTATCAGCCCTGATAATTCTGGATCCAGATGCACGTGGATTAAGTACGGACACCTCGTTGGCACTACTCGGAGTCAGGGATCGAGTACAAAATGCACTATTTAATGTGAGTTTTCTTCTAGAATCATCTATTTTTATCCCGGTTTCTGAGATTTCTGAAGCAATTTTTCTATTTCCGGTCACACTTTGATTCGAATTAGCCACTGTTCATAACCCCGGTTTTCGCCTTCTAAAAACAGAAAAAATGTGCTGAATTATGCTTGATTAGATTTGTTGTCCTAATAGGATTAGGCTAGACTCGAAGTGAGAGACGAGAGATTTTGAACCAGGTGCAAATATTTATCCCAATTTTCGCTCCAATTTTCTTTTCCTTTTCTCCCACATTTTTTATGCTGGGATAAAAATAAAAATAACATTTGCCCTGAGGGGAAGAGAAAAAACTGAGGGGAATATTGAAAAAAATTGGAAAGTTCAAACTTCTTATTAGTGTGAAAAGTGTGACACAAGACCGCTCTAATGACGATGCTGCGGAAGGGAGATACCGAAAAACTTAATAATTGCAGAAATTTCATAAACTTTAAAAAATTTCAGCTAATCAGAGACAACTCCAGCAACATGACCTCTGTAACCAGCAGATTCGGCAATCTCCTTCTCCTCTTCCCTCCATTAGCGGTAAGTCAAATCTTGAGAGAATCATTTCACACATCAATTTCAGAAGCTCAGCTCACTAATCGGAGAAAATGTGCAACTCGCAAAAATGTTCGGTATCCCAATCGACTCGTTGCTTGTTGAACTTTATGTGGATGCTGATTCACCAGAGGTAATACTTTTCCTTTCTTTTTCAAAAATGATGTGAATTGTGAACTAATGAGTAAGCGCACACACACACACACAAACACGTGGTGAAGTTACAAGAGTTAGCAGGTGAAACATATACTAATTGGGTTTGCAAGCAGTGGGCGGAGTTGAGAAACTAGAAAAAAGTTGGAGAAAAAAAAGTGGAGTCAACTTAGCTCCGGGGGACTGAAAACTGTACAGGGGCCGGCTCGTAACTCTCTTCAGAATAAATATTATGACCAGAAAAATATACCAAAATGTAGGTCTCGGCGAGTTCTACGTTTCGCCCGGATGTCGGATTGTTAATGGCCGTGCGGGTCGGGTCAGAAGGGTTTCTTGAGTCATTTTCGCGTTTTTTGGAACTTTTCCGGGCCCATAGTAGCTCAAAGACGTGGAACTCGCCGAGATCTACATTTTGGTATACTTTTCGGCTCATAACAATGCGTTTTAAGCGAGTTACACCGATCCGAGTGGGCCCGGTTTGCAAGTATGCTGAAAATTTTAGTGAGAGAAACGGACCAGATCTTACAACTAATCACTTACCTATCCAATTTCCAGCTCATCTCCCAAAACTCGCATCACCGAGAACGTATGGATGTATCTACACAAACTGCTTCTATGGAAGGAAGCTCTGCAGCGATGACACCCGATCAAAGCGGTGATTACATTAAGGAAGAAATGAGCAATGATAGTCCATCGAGTTCTGAAGAGCCAATGTGTATCGGAGCACCCTCTTCCGCTTCCACTGTAACAGCAGCCACAAATCTAGCAGCAGATCTTCTAGGACTGCTACCAAATTTCGATGCGACGGGGCTGGAATTGGCGACTGCGGCCGCTGCGGCTGCATCAGCGAGCTACACAACATTCTATGGATTCGGGAATCTGGGAGGATCCCTGGATGATTCCTCGTCGTCTGGCACTGGATCAGTGGGAAGTTTCGCGCCGCACTCTGCACCGCCGATATCAAACAACATAAATCCATTTGCCACCCACGGATTCTTTGAAACAAGTGCGCCGAATACTGGAATTGTTCACAATCAACCGTTTCGATTCGTTTAGTTTCCAACAAACAGTTTCTGTAGATTTGTAGAGAATTTTCAAGAATAGTACAATCTCAAAACCAACAACTTTTCTCCAATGCATTCATTCCCTCAATACTTTCCCCCACCAGTCCAGTCAGTTCTTTTTTTTGTTTTCATGTTTTCAATTAGCATAATCTCTTTTTTTGTTATTTTATATGTACTGACCTCAACCCCCTTCCTTAAACACCGCCCGTAATATTCTCTTCCAAAAAAAAGCAGTTCCTCATTTTTCTCGTTGTGTTTTGTGTGTTTTTCCTGCAGCTCTCTTTACTCTTCTTTCCAGTACAGTAGGCATCGATTTATTATTTTTGACCTACTTCTCTTTATTCACAAAAATTCGTTCCCGGTTTCTTCCAGAGTCTTTATTATCTTCGAATGGTTTAAAATGTTCTACTAGTCCAATAGACTATTACATGTATATAGATATAAATAATCCTTCCCCCACTTTCAACAAAAGTTGTAATCCCTCCAAAAGTACAGTACCCCAAACAACACTTCCCTTCCCCCAGTGAGATTCTCCAATTCAAGTCAAAAAAGCACACACTTTGTTCGAAAAATCGAAATACAAATCATGTTCACACCTCTCTTTGTCTTTATGTTTCTTTCTCCTTTGTTTCAAAGTGAATCATATAAATTATGAAATTTTATTTATTGTTTTTATTGTTAGACATTGAAAATATTTAAGGGAAAAAACGGTGAGATACTTGCAGACAAAAGCAGACAAAGCCGAAAACATTTTTTTTAATCAACTGAAAATTCGATTTTCGAGGTGGTCCTATTAATATTGGACGGCTGTAAAAATGACTTGCTGGTGGTGCGCTTCTAAGAAAAGAGGTAGAATCATGAAAATATGACACCAGGGATTTATTTGTACCCTGAATCGATTTGTCATTACAGATTTTTTGTATCTGTATTGGCTCTTTCTGGAACCTCTAAATCTAGGTGGTCCTATTAATATTGGACTCACTGTACTATTTTGTGTTGTATCCTACGTGTTCCAGAATAGTTTTTCAACATTTAAAAAGAAACCTGCTATTAAAGAAATTTAAAGTTACGCGAACTTTCCCGATTATGTTCGTGGTCATCCTTGGGTCATCTGATCTTATCTCTCATTCAATCACTTTAAAATTTTTACTACGTTTTATTGAAACTTCAACTTTTCAAAAAGATAAAACTTTTCTTCAAAAAAAGTAACAAGTGAGTTTAAAATTCCTGCATTTCTGAGTCCAAAACTGTATTATTTCAGAAAGAAAAGCGGAAAACCTTCATGCTCAGCTTCTTCTTCGTCATATCTTTTTCACTGCTCTTTTCACTGACTCATCAGAATGTTCCTCCACCAAGTAAGACTCATCTTCCTGCCACTCAAACCCATTCCATATCTTTCAGAACCAACTGAATTGCAATTGGTCACCGAAGACTTTCTGACACTCGCCCGTATCACAAACGCAATTTTTCTTCAAGCGTCTTTGATTCGGAAGAATTTAGATGTTCGGGAAACCATTGCGGAACTTCTAAAAATTGATCAAGCAGATCTTTCGGGTATTCTGGATATCGATTCCCAATCGGCACTTTCCAAAGTTGAAGAACTCAAGAAAAAGAGTTCAAATATATGGAAAGCAACAATGACACCTGATTCGTCGGTTGGTTATATTATTGACGATTTGAACAAGGTGTGGGAAGTATTGAATGAAAATCGGGTGTCACCACTCGTCGCAAATATATCGGCGGACGAGCTGAATGCTGCTGTAATTAGTGTAGCTGAAAATATTTCGGAGTTCAGCAATGCTTGTAAAATTGCTGAATTGAGAAGTTTGAGAAGTAGAACATTTAAATACAGCGAACAAAGTTTGGATGTCGATGAAGATGACGCGTCCGAAGACCTCAGAAAGTTTGGAAAATATTTGAAGTGTTTCAAAAAATGCTTCGATTTTGTCAATAGTTTTTCTAAGAGTCTACAAGATGCATCGTTTTGGGACATCTACAAAATGTATGAATTAACGTACAAAGCTTCAAGAATGTTTTTTGAAACCAATAGTTTGAACAAATACATTCCAAAGCTGATCAACGATTTGGCCATCACGAAAGAGCTCAGAGAATACTGGAAAAACTCTGGAAATTCTGGTTCTGAAATTTTGAAATCATTGGGCTCTTATGAAGACCATGATTCCAAACTGGAACCTACACCTCCAGTTTTGACAGTCGCCTTTCGGACGCCACAGGAGATGCTACAGATAAACAAAGACTTGGAAAATCCATGGTTTCAAAAACACTTTATACGAGGATCAAAGGCTGTCGATAATTTAAAGAAATCGTTGGAACCTCTTCGTCCAATCTCAGAATCAGTTCAAAATTTGAGCAAATTATGGGAATCATTTGATGTGCTCATGAAATCTGGACCTGCAAAATTGAGAGTAAAGAAGGTTGCATCTATCTTGACTACTCTCGAGCTTATGGTTAAAAATCAGAGCCTGCTGACTCATGACGATTTTCTAGCAACTTCTAGTAAAATACTGATAGATTGCACTATCAAACCGGATGATGGTTTCACAAGATTACAAAAAAACTTTGAAAAACATGAAAAACCATTGAAAAAAGTCAGAGAAGAACTTCGGAACCTTCAAGACCGATTCGATCTATTTGGAAAGACGATAAATACAAGAAAAGCAAATTTCGATATTATCGATTCGTGTTTAAACGCTCTTGAGATCACTGTCCAGTCATCGAGGAAGGGAAGTACTAAAAAGATGACAGCTCTACAGAATGCGATACGCTCGTTTTCCAACTGCACGGCGAGTCGTCAAATGACATTGAAATTGATAGATCTGATTGCCATCTTTCGTGAATATTTGGATAGTTTTAATAATTTCGAAACGGCTTACACAAAATTTCAAATAGAAATGAATAGAAGAGAGACGCTCAGTAACAGCGGTGAGATTGTTCAGTTTAGCGAAGTTTTGGAAAAATCCAAAGTGAATGAGACATTGAATTGTTTGATGTGAGTTTATTGTATTTAGTCTTCTGAAAAATTATATAAATTATCTTTTCAGGTTGAAAAACTTTGAACCAGAGAAGCTCATGCAGTCGATAACATTTGCTCGAACGTTCAGTGATTTCCCCAATCAAGAAAAGCTGGATACCGCGAAGACTTTTTTGGAAACCTTGCAGAATGTGAGTTTCAGAAACCTCTTGATACGCTCTGATGAGGTTTTTTTTAGATTCAAGCAAGTCTGAAAACAGTTGAAAACAATTTCAATCTTACTGGAAATCGAACAAAACGAGCTGCTGTCCCTTCTAATCCTGTGTTGACTTTGAATAACTCGAGATTTCATTCGGAAGACATGGGAATTTGTGCAATTGCTCTTTCGAATATGGTGGATGTTCAGGCTAAAAGAGGAGATCTTTTGAAAATCAAAAAGTTCACTGGTCGAGTCGGCGAGAAAATAGATAGCGGCGGAGTCGTTTTGAAAAACTTCAAAAATCCCGAGGCCTCAATTAGGACACTTTTAGAGCAAGTAGATGAAGTTAATGAGATGGCCAAGAAGTTACGAAATAAAGTTCCATCGAAAGAGGCTGAAATATTCAACACAGTTGCTGGAATTGATGGAATTATTGGAAACCGAGAAATATTGTGGAAAATGTGGAGTGAGTTATTGGCATTTTATTATATGCACATTTTAAGCTGATTTCAGAGGAGAATAAGGGCAAGCAAGAGTTCATAAATGCTGAAAAGGAAATCAACACACTAATATCGTTAAATCTTGACTTTCAAACCTATCAGTCTCGATTGCTAGATGGACGGTTCACAGTCATTACTTTGAAAAAGTATTTCGATGAAATATTTGGTCACGTGAAGAAGTCTAATCCGAATGAGAAAACTAAAGTAGTTGTTGAGAAACAGTGAGTTGCAATTCAAGAAGTTTCAATGATCATCTCTAATTTTCAGTACTCCCATCGTACTCATTATATTGATAGTTGTCGGGGTCTTACTTTTATTGATTATTGGCGTAATTGTAATTTATGGATTGACTAAAAAAGGAAGAGAGAAGTACAAGAACTTGTATCTATTCTACTTTGGAAAACCGGACGAATTTGAGAAAAGATGGAGATATTCGGTGAGAGGGTTACAGGATGGAGCCCATTTAAGCAGCGACTTACAGAGTTTCATGGACAAAGTGAATGGAGAAAACGCTCTACTCAGCTCGATACATGAGATAAATAAGACAAATATGTTGATTGCATTGAAAAGAGGAGTGTACATTAATGCATATAACAGTGAGTTCCGATGTTCTGTCTCTTCTGACCAAAATGTGTTCTTTAGAATTTGGAAACACAGCTCTCCATTCTGCAACTAAAGGAGGTCATCCAGAACTTGTGGATGCTCTAATTCGCCATGGAGCCGATCGAACTCTGCTGAATGTGGAGAACCGTACTCCTGAACAAATGATTCCGTTCAAGTTCCAAATATTGTATCCTGAACGAGCAGAGAGATACGAACAGATACAGAATATTTACAAGAAATATCAGAAGAAGAAATACAAGATTCGAGTTCCAGAAGTGTTCCCACTGACTTCGTATCGTATTTGGATTGAGGATCGGACTGATGACAAGTTGACGAATCAGTTCATGGACGTGTTCCAGTCGATTGTGAGTATCTGACTGTCATCTGTTTGCACCTGACTGTTTTCAGACATCGATTGAAGCATCAGCACTGACAACTCATTGTGTTATGAAGACGGATGAGAATGGAGTTCTCGTAACTGATAATACAAATCTTCTATTCTGGATTTTCAATGGTTCAATTATTGTGAAAGAGCAATGGATGATTGATTGTATTCAAGATCAGAAACTAATTCAACAAGATTTCAAATATCTCATTGAAAAAGTTCAATTCAAGGGAGTTCTCTACGATAATGTACTTCAATGGTCAGAGGCAATGGCAAAAGGAGATGTTCCCTATCTCTACGGAGTGCAAGTCGCGATTGCCATGAAGGCGTGCAGTAATAGTAGGCTTAAAAGTTTATCTTCAATTTAATATAATTCTTCTTTTCAGTTGTCACTCTTTCTGCTCTCATCACTAATCACGGAGGTATCCTGTTGGACCAGTTTCCAGACAAAAGCAACTATAACTCGGGATCCCATCCGTATATGCATTCTCATCTCGGACCACTTTTTGTTCTTCATGATGGAGAGGTATTCTGGAGAAACTTCTGAATCTCAAACAATTTTGATTTTGAATTTCAGACTGATTTGAGTAAATTCAAAGATGATAAAATGTTCACATTATTCACGGAAGACGAGTTCATTGCGTTCATGTTGAGAAGAGATATCAAGAAAGATTCGAGTGAAAACCCCATTTGTGTTTTGAGAGAACAAGAATAAAGATTAGATCTGCCATGATTTTATCTATCAGCAAATTTTGTTAATTCATGTACACAACGGTCTGAAATTTTCAGATGTGACTCTTCAAAGGAGAACTTGTTTGATGAAAATTTCATTACCTGAAAGAAACCGATTTTATTCTAGGCCATACCGCATACCCTCTTAATTCATTCAAACTGGGAAAACCATATTTTCCCTGTTTTGAATTTATTCCGCCTTTGTCTTAATAAAAACGTTTCCACAACTCACTCAAAAAATGTATTGATTAATGGCAAAAAGGTGAGCAAATACACTTTGCCAATTCTTTTTTCGAAAAATAGAGTCTTGTCCCCCTTTAATCTGATCTTTTGCCTCATTTGCATGATTTTCAAACGCCTTTCATATTTACTCACCTTTTTTCTATAGTTTTTCCATATTTTCCAGTATTCAACTTTAACTTTCGGGGTTCACAATAAATGTTTTATTTATTCAGTGATCATATAAAAGGAGAGGGATATCGAAAGATGAATTCATCGGATTCGAAATGATAAAGTCCCTTCTCACCATTCTGGTTCTTTCTGTATGCTGCTCTGGTGAATAGAATTCTCAGAAACATTTTAGTTTTCAAAATGAGACCTCTTCCAGATGCAGTCAATCAATTCTGTAGAGGTGTGACGACATCTGCTGTTGGCGGAACTTGCCCATCTGGATATGTTGTAATTTATGGGAACAAATGTTGTACTACGAACGATTATTATGGTATGAACACTTTGGGTGCGAAAATAGAAATATGTACCTGGATTTCAATTACGAAACTTATGAGAAATATAATTTATAATTTTCACAATTTTCAGAGATGTCAAGCCTCGCATGCAAAGGTAATTGGAATCCGGCAAACTACGGAGGGTGTCCTAATGGACAATCGATTTTTAATGAACACTATTGTTGTGATAACAAAGACATCTATGGTACGAAAATGAGATTTTCGAGAATCATTCTAACTTTTGATTTTAGATACAACGACTGCGTCCTGTAAAGCTGGTGGAGTTATAGGACTTGCTGTAAACCAACTTTGCGGAACTAACTATTATGTAACTAAAGGAAATTTGTGCTGCCGCAAAGAGGATATTTACTGTAGGCTGATTACTTTAAAATGTTCGCTAATTCAATTTTTCCAGAGTCGAGTTGTGAAGTTTGATTTCGAAATAATCCAAATAATTGATAAATAATTGATTTCTGTCATAGTAAAAATAAAACTCTCTACCAGCATTTGTACACAACGGTCTGAAATTTTCAGATGTGACTTTTCAGAGCTAGATAAGAACATGGTTGATTGAAAGTTTATTACAAAACAGTGAAAAAGTTTAAATCAGTTATCTCTCCTTATTTCTGCTTGGGGAGGAAATCAGCAGCATCACAGCACTCGCCACCGGCAACCAAGAGGAATCCATCTGGGCAGATTCCTCCGAAAGCTGGGCCGAGCGAGTTTCCGTCACGACAGAAGTAGCTATCTGCGTCTGGAAATCACATGATTCTTAATCGCTTCTGAATGTATTCAACATACCATAAACATCAGCCTTCTCACAGCAATTTTGTCCTCCAGCGACAAGAGTCGAACCATCTGGACAGGCTCCTCCGATAGCTGGGTCAGCGGATTTCTTGCAGGCTGGGTTGGCGGCTTCAGTAGCCAAAACGAAGAGAAGAGCAGAGATAGCCAAAACCTTGAACATTTTCAGGGAGTCCTTGTCGGAGTTAAAAGTAATTTTTTCATGGTTTGCTCCTAATTTATATAGTCGCTCCCAGAGATTTTTGGTCTCACTTCTACGGAATGCTGAACAAGAAATGGCAACAAAAAATGATTGCGAACGGCTGAATCAATAAAAGATACGAGGAAAAAGACACATTTGAGAATGGTTTAGTGGATCAAACTATTGTAGACAAAGCAAATACACAGAACATGGTTTATATTGAGCTTTGATTGGATGAAGAGACGAAGAATGTGTAGGCGGTTTACGGTTGGATAGAGGGAGCTGAGGGAATCCCACTAGACTCTATTTCTACTTTATTTTGTTTTTTCAATAATGATTGAAACTTAAGAGAGCCCAGTAAGTTCAGAACCAAATTCGATTTCCTATCAATAATTTGAAAATGACCAAATTTCCAATGAAAATTTTCCATCTCCTTTTATTTTAATTGTAGTTGTATAGAAATAGTTTTGATTTGATCCTCATGGAGGATGTCGCCAGGTTCCTCTTATGAATGAAAACACACAATGTATCTTTATTCTTGTTCTCTCAAAACACAAATGGGGTTTTCACTCGAATCTTTCTTGATATCTCTTCTCAACATGAACGCAATGAACTCGCCTTCCGTGAATAATGTGAACATTTTATCGTTTTTGAATTTGCTCAAATCAGTCTGAAATTCAAAATCAAAGATGTTTGAGATTCAGGAGTTTCTCCAGAATACCTCTCCATCATGAAGAACAAAAAGTGGTCCGAGATGAGAATGCATATACGGATGAGACCCCGAGTTATAGTTGCTTTTGTCTGGAAACTGATCCAACAGGATACCTCCGTGATTGGTGATGAGAGCAGAAAGGGTGACAACTGAAATTAAGGATAATTATTAAATCGAAGATAAACTTTTCAGCTCACTATTACTGCATGCCTTCATGGCAATTGCGACTTGCACTCCGTAGAGATAGGGAACATCTCCTTTTGCCATTGCTTCTGACCATTGAAGTACAGTATCGTAGAGAACTCCCTTGAATTGGACTTTTTCAATGAGATATTTGAAATCCTGTTGAATTAGTTTCTGATCTTGAATACAATCAATCATCCATTGCTCTTTCACAATAATTGAACCATTGAAAATCCAGAAAAGAAGATTTGTATTATCAGTTACGAGAACTCCATTCTCATCCGTCTTCATAACACAATGAGTTGTCAGTGCTGATGCTTCAATCGATGTCTGAAAACAATCAGGTACAAACATATAACGGTCAGATACTCACAATCGACTGGAATACGTCCATGAACTGATTCGTCAACTTGTCATCGGTCCGATCCTCAATCCAAATACGATACGAAGTCAATGGGAACACTTCTGGAACTCGAATCTTGTATTTCTTCTTCTGATATTTCTTGTAAATATTCTGTATCTGTTCGTATCTCTCCGCTCGTTCAGGAAACAATATTTGGAACTTGAACGGAATCATTTGTTCAGGAGTACGGTTCTCGACATTCAGCAGAGTTCGATCGGTTCCGTGGCGAATTAGAGCATCCACGAGTTCTGGATGACCTGCTTTTGTTGCAGAATGGAGAGCAGTATTTCCAAATTCTAAAGATCAAGTTTGGGTCAGAACAGATAGAATATCGGAACTCACTGTTATATGCATTGATATACACTCCCCTCTTTAATGCAATCAACATATTCGTCTTGTTGATCTCATGTATCGAGCCGAGTAGAGCGTTTTCTCCATTCACTTTGTCCATGAAACTCTGTAAGTCGCTGATTGAGCGAGAATTGCCTCGTTACCCCTCACCGAATATCTCCATCTTTATTCAAATTCTTCCGGTTTCCCAAAATAGAATAGATACAAATTCTTGTACTTCTCTCTTCCTTTTTTAGTCAATCCATAAATTACAATTACTCCAATAATCAGCAAAAGTAAGATTCCGACACCTATTAGTATAATGAGTAGAACGGGGGTACTGAAAATTAGAGATGATTTTTGAAACTTCTTGAATTGCAACTCACTGTTTCTCCACAACTACTTTAGTTTTCTCATTCGGATTAGACTTCTTCCAAGGCTGTCGTACGGCCGGCCGCGGCCGGCCGCGGCCCTCGGCTTTTAGGGCCGTCGAGGCCGCGGATAAACCAAATGGGCTGAAATTTTGTACATCGACTAATCTTTCGGTGCTCTACAAGGCCGCCTGAAGAAGCGAAAATTTTCCATGGCTGGGAACTGAGATATAAAATCGCCCCACGGCCTTTTTGACAGCCTTGACTTCTTCACATGACCAAATATTTCATCGAAATACTTTTTCAAAGTAATGACTGTGAACCGTCCATCTAGTAATCGAGACTTGTAAGTTTGAAAATCCAGGTTCAACCATATTAGAGTATTTAACTTAGGAGCAGCGTCTTTGAAGACTGGGTCCCTTCGATGTTCATCTGAAATCTGATTTTCGAAAGAGTAATACACTGCGGGACATAAATATGGAGCCACTTTAATTTTTAAGTTTTTTGGAAAAAATTTGTCGTTTTCAAAAATTCTTTGAATGCCAATAATGTACTTTCCTGGTCTCAAAAACGATACACTTGTTGAAATTTTGAAAGATTTCGGGTTTTTGAAAGTTTTGAAAAAAGTGTGAAAAAAGGCTTATTTCTATGGGACATAAATATGGAGCCACCCAAGAAAAAAGGAAAACCCGCTTAAATTGTTGTCGGAAAATATTGAAATCATACTCTCCGTCTAAAAGTGAGTTGTTCAGAAATATTTCTCCAATAATTTCAGTAAAAAACTTTTGAGAAAAACAGGAATTTCGGGAAATTTTCGAGTCTTTTCGTTTTTTGTCTATATTTTGTGAACAAGCCATCTCATGCAAGCTATTTTAGTTATAATCTAATTAAACACTTTTGATTGTTTGTTTTAAACTGTTTTTGTAGAGTCATTGACCATTTTGTAGAACTTACGTGACTTCAAATTCAAAGAATGAGTCATATTTCGAAATTGAGGCTACATTTTAGCTCATATTCTCCAAACTTCACTTTTTCAACTAAATTTTTTTGTAGATTAAATGAAAGTCGGGTTCTTTATTTCAGTTTTAGACATCCTTAATTAATTTACTGGTCTCTAGACTGCCGAAAAAAGCCCTAAAACAGAATTTTTGAGCATTGTGATGAGTGAAAATCATGAACCAATTTAAAACGTATCTAATGTGGAATTATGGTTGCAATCTGAAACGAATTCTTATTTTTGTGCGTATTGCTTCTTGTTCTAGAAATTTTCCTAGCCGTTGCAACAGTTTCCACCAACTTATAGATTGCACCTCCTTACTAATGAATGAAAATTCACGTTGGCACTTTTTTCGGCAGTCTAGAGACCAGTAAATTAATTCAGGATGTTTATAACTGAAATAAAGGACCCGACTTTCATTTAATCTACAAAAAAATTTAGTTGAAAAAGTGAAGCTTGGAGAATATGAGCTAAAATGTAGCCTCAATTTCGAAATATGACTCATTCTTTGAATTTGAAGTCACGTAAGTTCTACAAAATGGTCAATGACTCTACAAAAACAGTTTTAAACAAACAATCAAAAGTGTTTAATTAGATTATAACTAAAATAGCTTGCATGAGATGGCTTGTTCACAAAATATAGACAAAAAACGAAAAGACTCGAAAATTTCCCGAAATTCCTGTTTTTCTCAAAAGTTTTTTACTGAAATTATTGGAGAAATATTTCTGAACAACTCACTTTTAGACGGAGAGTATGATTTCAATATTTTCCGACAACAATTTAAGCGGGTTTTCCTTTTTTCTTGGGTGGCTCCATATTTATGTCCCATAGAAATAAGCCTTTTTTCACACTTTTTTCAAAACTTTCAAAAACACGAAATCTTTCAAAATTTCAACAAGTGTATCGTTTTTGAGACCAGGAAAGTACATTATTGGCATTCAAAGAATTTTTGAAAACGACAAATTTTTTCCAAAAAACTTAAAAATTAAAGTGGCTCCATATTTATGTCCCGCAGTGTAGTAACGAAAACTTACAAAGAAGCTTCGCTAAGCCTTCTCGGTTTCCAATAATTCCATCGATTCCAGCAACGTGATAAAAAATTTCCGCCATTTTTGATGGATCTTCATCTTTCCATTGTTTAGCAAGCTTATTAACTTGATCAGTCTTCTTCAGTATTTCTTTTATCGAATCCTCAGGATCCCTGAAGTTTCTCAAAAGAGCACCAGCATATTTCATTTCATCCCTGATTTCTGTATCAAACTTTTCGATTTTCTTCAAATCTTCTCTTTTAGATTGAACCTCCACCATATTCAAAAGAGCAACAGTACAAATTCCTAAGTTTTCAGAGTGCAATTTTGAGTTATTCAAAGACA
Organism: Caenorhabditis remanei; assembly: GCF_010183535.1. Taxonomy (NCBI): domain Eukaryota; kingdom Metazoa; phylum Nematoda; class Chromadorea; order Rhabditida; family Rhabditidae; genus Caenorhabditis; species Caenorhabditis remanei. The sequence goes on from NC_071329.1 coordinate 13,908,968, forward strand.
ATACAGGATTAGAGGCCACTCCAGACACGGCAGCTCGTTTTGTTCGATTTTCAGCAACGTGAAAACTGTCTTCAACTGTTTTCAGAGCAGTTTGGATCTGGAAAATGATGGTTAACTCAATTTATAAAAGCTAAAGTGCCACTCACATTAATAACAACATTCAAATAGCGTGATGTGTATTCGAGATCAACATTCAGGAAACTACCGAAAGTTTTAGCAACAATGAGACCATCGTTGAGATTTTCGGCATGAAAACCTTTTGTTCTGAATAAAAATTAACTTATTTATTATACTGTCTGGATAAACCCTGGATCATCGAGAACACGCTTCGTAAAGTCCCTCCTCGTTGCGGTTTCACAACCCATCATGCCAACTTCTATATCATTCGTAACTGCGCTACCACCCTCGCTATTCCGTTGTCAATAATCTACTCTGACTCTTTTCTTAAGTCACACGTCCCTGCTTCTTGGAAACACGCTATCATCATCCCAATTCCCAAAAAAGGATCCTTGACCTCTCCTGAAAACTACCGCCCGATATCGCTCACAGACCCTTTTTCTCGTGTCTGTGAGCGTATCTTGTGCAATTATATTAAGATTAATGTTTTCCGCAATATAAGCAGATTTCAACACGGGTTTCTGTCTAAACGATCTTGCTCTAGCTCACTTGTCCACTCCATCTCTGAATACCGATTATTACTCTCCAGTCACAAGTCTCTTGACGTTGTCTATTTCGACTTCCGCAAGGCATTCGATCAAGTGGACCACCAATTTCTTATTTCGAAACTTGACAGCTTCGGAATCCCTAGTAATATCATTTCCTGGCTTACTGATTTTCTGTCTGATCGAACATTCTCTGTCAAGATTGATGACTTCGTTGGCACTCCCTCTGCTTCTATCCCCTCCGGTGTCCCCCAGGGCTCCGTCTCTGGCCCTCTCTTGTTTTTAGTCTTTATTAATGATCTCTTGCTCAAACTTGCTGACATTTCATCGCTATGTATCGCAGCTTTCGCTGACGATATTAAGCTTTACTCTCATGATCCTCTAGCACTTCAAATGGGAATAGACTTGGTAGAGTCTTGGGCTTCTGATAACTCCTTACCTCTGGCCCACTCTAAGACTGCCCTTCTTCGTCTCGGACCTCGAAACTCTTCTCACCCGTACACTATTGGAGGTTCCCTCATTGATTCCGTTGATTCTGTTAGGGATTTAGGTTTATTAATAGAACCTAATCTCAAGTTCACTAGACACATTAATCGGGCTGTTGCTCTCGCCTTACTCCGTTCAAAACAACTACTGAAATCTTTCAAATCCAACTCTCCCCAATTTTATATCTTCCTATTCAAAACTTACGTACTCCCTCTAGTTGAATACTGCTCCGTCGTTTATTCGCCTCCCCCATCATCTAAACTAGCGCACAAGCTCGAAACTCCTCTCAGATTCTTTTCGCGGAAAATTCTTCAACGCTGTAACACACCTTATTGTTCCTACTCGGATCGCCTCTCCCAACTTGACCTCTTTTCTATGCGCCACCGTAGGCTCAAAGCGCAACTACTTTTCTTATACAATCTTATAATCGGCGCCTCATATTTTCCTAGTCTTGAGACCCATGTCAGGTTAAGTTCCTCCTCCCGTCGCCCAATGTCTCTTATCTGTATAAATCCTAATTGCTCTAATTTCTTCTCAACTGTAATACCTATTTGGAATGCCTTAACTATTAATGTCCCCCTTTTCCTTTGCCCATCGGAATTCAAGTCTCTTCTTGTGAATAATATTGCACGATTCTGATTTTTTTTTCTTTCTTTATTCTCCCTCCCCCTTGCCCAACACCTATTTTCTAATTCCTTATTCCCGGTTTCCCTTCTCAGGTTTAGTCTCGTGAGGGACTTTACCTGACCTCCAGTGACATTTTCTGTATATTTAAATAGTTAAATAAATATCAAAATATCAAATAAACTAACTTGAGACAATTCACCATTTCATTTACTTTTGATTTTTTCAGAACCTCATTGAATTTGACCAATTCGTTTCCAGCTCTTCTTTTCACTTCTTCTTGAAATGCCTCTACACTCTCTCGAAGTTTTTTCAAAAGTTTAACCGAATCAAGGTACATATCAAAAAGATCATACAATTCTAGACTTTCCCCGGTACATTCACGAAATCGTTCGATTGAGACGTGCATCGCTTCGACCAAATCCGGTTCTCTTTTTTTCAACGAGTTCATTGTTTTTTTAAGAGTCATCAAACAGTTTTTATTAGCGTCCATGTAACGCTTTCTAAGGCTTTCCGTTTTTTCATGTCTCTCGATGTCTTCTCTAACCTTCACAATGTTTTTCAAGACAGTAATTAAATCCTTTTCTTGAGTTTCAAACTCTTTAAACGTCGAATCGAAATCTGCATCCGGTTGATTAGTTGACAGACATTCTGTCAGAATCCTATTGGAATTATCAACAATGTCATCATGTGTCGGTGGCTTCCTTTTCTCGGCGGCAAGTTTCTCGAGTGTCGTCAAAGCGAATGCCGTCTTTTTTATGGTTTCCTCATTACTTCTATTTCTGCCAAATGTTCTGAACTGTTGATATGCATCATCTAGTTTCTGAATCGGTTCGTATATTGACCCGAGTGGTTCCAAAGATTTCGATAGGCTCTTGACTGCCTGGGATCCCCGAACAAAGTGTTTTTGAAACCAAGGACTTTTCAGATCATCGTCAATCCGTAGTATCTCTTTGGGTTCTCCGAAGGCAACAGTTAACACTGGAGGTTTTGGCTCAAAACGTTGCATTTGTCTGATGTGATTATCGAAAACTTGTTGAATTTGAGCACCAGTAGTTCCAGTTTTATCCCAATTATTTCTGAGACTCTTACTTATCTCTAACTCTACTTTCAGTGTTGAAGTGTGCTTGATCATGACATTAACATATTTTAAAACATTGGAAACGGCGTCGTAAGTTGACTCATATTTCGAGTAGTCATTCCAAAAAGTCGGATTGTCGAGAATCGCAGAATAGTTGTGATGATATTCCATACACTCTATAAAGTATTCCAACTTTCCCTCGACAAAATCAAATTCCTTGGGAGCTTCACTCTCTTTAATGTTTCGTTCTTGGTAGGTGTATGTCTCTATTATTTCAGTTAATTCGTCGAGCGTCGACTCTTGACACTTTGTTTCCAATTCAGATAAGTTCCCTGCTGCACCAACAACGCCATTGTTTACGTCATCAGCCGATATATTTGAATCAAGAGGTACCTCCTGAATCTTCTTTAAACTCTTCAGATCTCTCGAAATTTCTACAAAAGGAGGTTCAGGTGTGAGCCTTCTTTTCCACATTGATGGGTAATCCTTTCTCAGATTTTCGATTCTCGAAATAGCCAATTGAGCATCAACATCAACGATACCAGAAAAATGTGTTGAGTCAAGCTTCAGAAGTTCCGTAATAGTTTCCCGAACATCTAGATTCTTCCGAATCAAAGACGCTTGAAGAAAAATTGCGTTTGTGATACGGGCGAGTGTCAGAAAGTCTTCGGTGACCAATTGCAAATCAGTTTGCTCTGAAAAATATGGAATGGGTTTGAGTCGCAGGAAGATGAGTCTTACTTGGTGGAGGAACATTCTGATGAGTCAGTGAAAAGAGCAGTGAAAAAGATATTAAGAAGAAGAAGATGAGCATGAAGGTTTTCCGCTTTTCTTTCTGAAATAATACAGTTTTGGACTCAGAAATGCAGGGATTTTAAACTGACTTGTTACTTTTTTTTGAAGAAAAGTTTTATCTTGTTTTGAAAAGTTGAAGTTTCAATGAATCATAATGAAAATTATGAAGTGATCAAATGAGAGATTAGATCTGATGACCCCAGGATGCCGCAGGACAACGTACACGCAATTAAAAACTGTTTTGGAAGAAATTGAAGACAAATAAACGTCAAAAATGCTCAATATCCTTTAAGCAGCTTGCTCTCAATCAGAATCAAGACAAGATAGCGACCCAAGACTGTTACTATTCTGCTTAAAATGAAATCATTATAATTTGAAGAAGGTAGAATCCCGTTTTCTCAAATACTCCTTCAATCTTAGGCTGCGAAAACCTACATCTAGACAGACAGATTTTCAGATACATATCCTTTGATCCACTGGTCATTTTCAGATTATTGATTGGATATCGAAATTGGTACTGAACTTTATCAGGGCTCTCTTAAGTTTCAATCATTATTAAAAAAACAAAATGAAGTATAAATATAGTCTAGTGGGAATTCCCTCAGCTCCCTCTATCCAACCGTAGTCCGCCTACACATTCTTCGTCTCTTCATCCAATCAAAGCTCAATATAAACCATGTTTTGTGTATTTGCTTTGTCTACAATAGTTTGATCCACTAATTCCTTTTCAAATGTGTCTTTTTCCTCGTATATTTTATTGATTCAGCCGTTTGCAATCATTTTTGTTGCCATTTTTTGTTCAGCATTCCAAAGAAGTGAGACCAACAATCTCTGGGAACGACTATATAAATTAGGAGCCAACCATGGAGAAATTACTTTCAACTCCGACAAGGACTCCCTGAAAATGTTCAAAGTTTTGGCTATCTCTGCTCTTTTCTTTGTTTTGGCTACTGAAGCCGCCAACCCAGCCTGCAAGAAATCCGGTGACCCAGCTATCGGAGGAGCCTGTCCAGATGGTTCAACTCTTGTCGCTGGAGGACAAAATTGCTGTGAGAAGGCTGATGTTTATGGTATGTTGAATACATTCAGAAGTGATTAAGAATCATGTGATTTCCAGACGCTGATAGCTACTTCTGTCGTGACGGAAACTCGCTCGGCCCAGCTTTCGGAGGAATCTGCCCAGATGGATTCCTCTTGGTTGCCGGTGACGAGTGCTGTGATGCTGTTGATTTCCTCGCCAAGCAGAAATAAGGAAAGATAACTGATTGAACCTTTTTCACTGTTTTGTAATAAACTTTCAATCAAGCAAGTTCTCCTTTAAGAGTCACATCTGAAAACTTCTGACCATTGTGTACATTAACTAGCTGATAGGGAGTTTTATTTTTACTACGACATATCAAAAATCAATTATTTGAATAATTTTGAAACCAAATTTTGTTGCTCGACTCTGGAAAAAACTGAATTAGGGAACGTTTTGAAGTAACCAGGTTACAGTAAATGTAGTTTTTCCAGCAGCACATATTTCCTTTAGTTACAAAATAGTTAGTTGCGCAATGTCCGTTTATAGCAGCTCCTAAAACTCCACCAGCATGACAGGATGCAGTCGCAGCATCTAAAAACAAAACTAGAGTGGTTTTCGAAAATCTCATTTTCGTACCATAGATATCTTTGTTATCACAACAATAGCGTTCATCGATTATCCAAAACATCGATTGTCCATAAGGACACACTCCGGAGTTCCCTGCTGACTTCCAAGCTCCTTTGCATGCGAGGCTCGACACCTCTGAAAATTGTGAAAATTATAAATAATATTTCTTTTAGTAGTTGTAATCCAGCATAATTTGTTAATCTTTGAATCCAAAGTGTCCATACCATAATAGTGCTTTGCAGGACAACATTGGTTCCCATAAATTACGACACTTCCAGATGGGCAAACTGGGATAGTAGCAAGCACCGGCACACTTCTACAGCGCTGAAAGACTGCATCTGGAAAAGTTCTCATTTTGAAAACTAAAATGATTCTGAAAATTCTACTTACTAGAACAGCACACACAAAGAACCAGAATGATGAGAAGGGACTTTATCATTTCGAATCCGATGAATTCATCTTTCGATATCTCTCTTCCTTTATACGACCACTGAATAAATAAAACATTTATTGTGAACTCTGAAAACTAAAAGTTGAATACAGGAAAAATATAGAAAAAAAGGTGAATAAACATGAAAGTTGGAATGTAATTGCTCACCTTTGAACAATATATGGCAAATGCAACCTAAGCAAACATGCTCTAAACTTTTAGCTACAAAGCGCGTGGTCCGCAGTACGTGGCGGTGAACATTAGAAACATTTTCGTCTAGGAATTTTTAAGAAACGTGTAAATATTAATTTCCCACGTTTTTTTCTCATTAAAACGTGTTCGCATAGGTTCACCTTGAAATATCGTGTTTTAACTGTATTTGCTCATTTTTTTGCCAATAATCAACTTGTATTTGAATGAGTTTCGACGAGGTTTTAGCGGAATAAATTTAAAAGAGGTAAAATATGAATTCATCAGTTTGAAAGTTATTTAGAGAGAATGGGTAATTTCCTTGAATCAAATCAGTTTCGCTCAGAAAATAATAGGGCTGATCGGTAGTGCAAGACATATACATAAATAGAATTCATGAGGACAGAAAAGTTTTTGATTCCCAATAGTCTAAAAATCTGCAACTCTCATGGTCGCTTTTATCAGTTGAGCTCAACTGGTCAAAGGAATTCAAGCATATAATTTTGACATCGATAGTGTTGTCTACGGTATTATTCCCATTTCAAATATCTCACGTCTCGAATAAATTGACCTTCTACGAAAATATGCTGCACAGAAAGCTGCGAGAATGAATTCGAATACTCAGAATCCAAAGAATGATCAACCGGTTGGTGTAGAAGTTAATGATACTCTACTATCAATTCTAACTAAATTTCTTGTTTCAAAGAAATCTATAATGATTGTGTTGCTATTCAGGTTGGGGTATATTCCGTTTATTTAGTTTGTGTATTAAAAAAGTGAGAAGTTCATGTCTTCAAATTTTCGATTGTCTCGTTCGGCGTCATTAATAGTAGATTGGGGTGCAGATCTAAAAATGGGTAACTTAAGAATTGAAACTGTATAAAAAACTTACTTTTGAAATCTCAGACATCTTGTCTTTCGGAATTTGATCCTTGAGGTTGTTAATTATTTGGCAGAGAGCATTCAACGAGTCTTTACATGGATTTGGCTCAGGGGCCACTATTTTTGCCAATTCTTGAGCAGTCGCCTGTAAACTTGACTAGTATATAAGTTTCAAGAACTATTGAAATCTTACCATGGTGGCAATGAGACAGAAGACAAGGCAAATGAAATGAGCGTTCATTTTTGGTTGCTCGTTGTTTCAGAGCATCTTTTTATAGGACGATTACGGAAGTTTCATATTTTTGTTCGGACGTGTTATGTAAAATTTGCATAGACTGTGTGGAAAATATTTTTGTTATTGTTCAACGATAGAATACCATAAATCAAGAGTAGAACTTCCGTTTTTGCATAGGTGGGAATGCAAACACACATACCGAAAAATACTGAAGCAGCTAGATTTTCATGCAAAGCTCTATAACAGATATACCCCTCTCTCTTTGAGTTGTTCATTTAACCTTCTTGGTTTATTTGATAACTAGTAATAAAACTATTATGTGTTCAAGAACACCTTATCCAATTTCCAGATCAATCCGATGCCAACCTCTCCCACTCCAACTAATTCATACGTTCAAGACCCCGCCCACGCCACTCAAATCTCCGCTTTCCTACCGATTCCTCATGTTCTTCCATATGCCATGATCCAACTCGACTTTTGAGTTCACTTCTCACTCCTAGAATTATTTCCTTGTGTCAACTGAGAGCCTGGGTACAAGTCAGGCCAGACTGAAAAATAACAGAAAATATATTTCAGAGTAACCAAACCTGGGGTACAAAAGCGGAAACTAGGAAACTACCTATTTTTTCAGATTCCCCAAAAACGAATGTCATTCGACACTGTAAATTGGGAAAATGGTTCAAAACCCTACAGAATATGAGTCACTTCCGACCTGACACGTCTTTCAATTTATTGAAAAGCTTTCTTTGTATTTTCATTCTTTTCTGCAAGACAATAAACAATGCAGACACAAAAAAACTGTTGCTTTTTTTCTTGTTTCATATGATCAGAGAGAAATGTGAATTATTGGAAACTTTGTTCGAAGGATAAATTCCTCAATGAGCAGACAATATTTAAAGTGGTCTGGTTATAAGCTTTCTCTACAGTTCTTTTTCTTTTTTTCAATGTGTTTTTTCAATCCGAGTTTCACGTGAAATTCCACGTTTCATGACGCATTTTGTTACTTTTTTAGTTATAGAAAGCTTAACCAAGAAGATGTTTTCACTCATTTTCTTGCTTATCCTTCTGAAAATCACGTCATCAGTTCCGGTAGTAGACCCCGAATTCGAAGAATACGATAATTGGCTTCAAAGGAATCGAAGTATTCTGTGAGTCACGTTTTTGAAACAATTTCCTACAATTTTCACATTTTCAGCATGATGAAGCACCTGCCGAAGAACGCGAATTACACATGGAAAGAATATTTCACAAGCTGGAATATGGTGTATGAGAAGGAGATGGCAAGAAAAGAATTGTCATTTGAGGCTGCGGAATTGTTAGTTTTTGTATTTTTTACTTCTTTATAATAATTTTTATTATGAACTGTAGCATCGAACATACACTATCTACCATCGACAGCACAACTCCAACAGTCATTAATTTCGATGTCTCGTTGAAATTTTCTCCGAATCGGACTGGATGGTCTCAATTGGACAGAAGGATCAAGGAAGTGCCGAATGATTTCAGAGTGAGTTACAGTTACAGTATTTCTAGAAATCACATTAATTAGATTCTTCCAGATCCATATTACCTGGTCTGCTGAATATTATGGCTCTGAAACGATTGAAGAATGGTGTAAAATGGGAAGCCGCGAGACAATAAAAATGGGAGGTCAGTCTTATAAAATCTTTAACGGTGTATTGTGGTCTGTTATTATATATTCATATCATAATGCATGCGTTTCGGCAAGTTCATTTATATACAACCCACTGAAAACGAGCGCCGGAAAGTATGATCAGTGAAATGGCCGAAGAAAAATGACGCGGTGGCCTAGAAATTCGACTTCGGGCGCGTAGATTTTTAAAATTTTGACGGTATTTTAGATCATTTTAGTTGTATACTTCAATAAACTCTATAGAATACGGCAAATATTGATAGAAAATTTAACTGTACCAAGAGAAATTTCTAGAACTTCCTCATCAAACTTTCCGGCGCTTGCTTTCAGCGGGTTGTGCACCGAGTTAAAAAAAAATCTTAAAGTACGAAAATCATGAAAATATCATAACTGACCATAATACGCTTTTAGCTTTCCAAAATTTGAATGACAGGAAATATCACCATCAAAAACGTTCTCCACGGCGTCAATGTTACTTTCACCTGCCCGTTCTCCATGTATCACGCAGTTCGGAATGTATTCATTGTAGAAACGAAAAACTCGTGGCGTTTCTCCAAGTTCTTTTATATTTCTGTTATTGCCCTTGTTGTATGTGCTCTGATTGGAATCGTGGTGCTTATTCTGTAAGTTTCTTCTAGAGAAAAGATGGATGACTTGCCACTTTTTCAGAGTTTTATGTGAGAGAAGGGATCGGAAGTTGAGTCAAATGGAATGCAACGATCATTGGGCAAAGTGAGTAAATCTTCTTACTAATTAGATCGTGTAGACACTCAAAAAAAGTTTCAAGATTTCGCTACACTCAAAACTACTATCGTTTCGATACCACTCCAGCAGACACTCCAGAAGAATTCGATCACAACCACAACGAGACGGAAGTGCCGAGCGAGAAAGAAGACTTTGTTCCAGTACGGAAATAATAGTTTTCCATTGTCTGTTTTTTTCAGTCCAAATATTGCCCCATCTGCAAATAGTATATATTTCTTTTCATTAATTTTTGAAATTTTATCGCAAAAACCATAAAAGTTACCACATTAGTTTAGTTTGATCTATTATTGTTTTCTCCAGTACAAAACCAAAGTTTGGCGTCATAAATCTGGAAAATAATAAGAACAGTTCAATTCAACGACACCCGTTGGTAGACAATTTGATGATACTCTACTATCAGTTCTAACCAAAGTTCTTGTTCCAAAGAAAACTAAAAATGATTTTCTTACGATTCAGGTTGAAGAATATTCAGTTTATTTAGTTTGTGTATCAAAAATGTGGGAAGTTAATACAAGACTTGTCAAAAATCGGGCCGGGCCGGGCCGGGCCGAAATTTCTCTTGGCCCGGCTCCATCATTAATTTATGACATTTTTTCGCAAAGATTTTATTCAATATATCAGTCAAATATTCTATTTCCAAAAACTCCGACTAGTTCAGAAAAAACATATTCATCACAAAAACAGGAAAAAGGCAAATTAGAATCACTCAATTGTAATCACAGATTCCTTAGATTCTTCATCAACTCTCTTCTTCTTGGCCGTTGGCTCCGATGTGCTAGAGAACATTTGCTGTTTCGCTTCAATCATTTTCTTCCATCTATCCATATCCTTTTCCAATTTCCCACATTCCAAATCTTCCGCGCATTCTTTTATAACTGAAAAGATTCTTAAATATAATAGTATGACACAAAAAATTTACCTCCATAAACTTCCAATTGGTAAAAGAACTTCCTCAAGAACAGTTTCCATGCAGGACGTCTGCTCTCCACCACATCAGTCTTCTCAGCCACCATAAAGTGACGGATTGTGATATGTCGTCTCACTTTCCACTGAAAAAAATTCATTCTCACTTCAGATTTCTGTTTTTATGAACCTGTGTTTCATGCTTGTAACTGCACTCTCCACACTTGTAAACTACGCAATCTCGAGCGTGTTGTGTCCGCAGATGCTGAGCCAATTGTCCGTCCGAACGGAGTTCAGTACCGGGATCGCATTCGACCAACTTCGGACAGTAACTGCAGTGGTATACTTTCATTTTCTTTGGCTGCTGGAAACAAATTATATCATTGTATTAGAAATAATCCGTTTACCAAATTTACCTGAACTTGAGGAGCGGACAGCGGAGCAGGAGTGGCTTGGAGCATTCTCAATATTTCTTGAATTGTTTGCTGTGGTTGCATGAGAAATGGATTCGGAATGGTTGTGGGGAAGATCGGTGGTATTTGATTCTGAAAAAGGTACAATGAGTTATAAAATGAACATTTTTCTTACATTTTTCTTATTTCTTTTTGTATCTGTCGCTTGTGAAACAGATTCACTGACTGAGTCAATTGCGGATGCGGAATAGGAGTTCAGTCCGCTAGTAGAGAATCTTGCCACTGAATTCTCCCTGCTTCTTGCCTCCCTAACTTTTTTCATTTGAGCATCACGGCCCGGAAAGTGCTCTTCTAACAGTTTCTGCATTTCTGAAGACGACATTTCTGGGGATTTCATTGCTACAGGGTTCTTTTCTCCATGCATATATTTCAAGTGCTTCCTCATCTGAAACAAAATAAGTAATAAGCTCTGAATGCATGGTGTCAGTTCTCACCACATGGCTCGAATCATTCATAAATAGGCAAACCGGGCACTGGTATTCACTTATATTGAAATGACGGTTCACATGCTTCACCAATTGCGGAGTTTCAGTTATCTGTAGTCTGTCACCACATTTAGTGCATGGGAGATACTCCTCGGGTATTGGTGCCTCTTTTCTGTTATCTCTCAATCTGGCCTGATTTGTACAAAGGGTTCCATTGGAATAATTTTGGGTTGCAGCAGTGAGAAGTGAACTCAAAAGTCGAGTTGGATCATGGTTGGCATGTGGGAGAACATGAGGAATCGGTAGAGAAGCGGAGATTTGAGTGGCGTGGGCGGGGTCTTGAACGTATGGATTAGTTGGAGTGGGAGAGGTTGGCATCGGGTTGATCTGGAAATTGGATGAGTTGTTCTTGAGAATTGTAGATGTTCTCAAAAAGAAGTTAGGTAGCTAAAGATAATGCACATGATATAGATCATTCTCCGAAAATCTAGCTACTCCAGTATCTTTCGGTCTGTGTGCACGCATGTCTACCTATGCAAAACGGAAGTTCCACTCTTGATTTATGGTATTTTATCGATGAAGAATAACAAAAATATTTTCCACCCAGTCTACGCAAATTTTACATCACATTTCGGGACTAAAAAAAGAAACTTCCGTGTATCATCCTATAAAAATATTCTCTCAAACTACCAACGACCAAAAATGAACGCTTTTTTCATTTGCTTAGTATTTTGTCTCATTGCCATCATGGTAAACTTTCAATACATAGATCTTGAAAATTGTATACTAGTCAAGTTTACAGGCGACTGCTCAGGAAATGGCAAATATAGTGCCTCCTGAGCCTAATCCGATTAGAGATTTGATAAATGCTCTCTGCCAGATGATTAACAAAGTCAAGGATCTAATTCCGAAAGACAAGATGTCAGAGATTTCAAGTGTGAGTTATACTATACAGTTTCCATCATTACAATTCTAATTTTAGATCTGCCCCACAATCTACTACTAACAAAGCCGAACGCGACAATTCGAAGAAGACATGAACTTCTCACTTTTTGAAACACAAACTAAATAAACTGAATATTCGGCTCTATAGGCGAAGAATGGTCCCAACCGCAAAGAACGGTCCCAACCGCAAAGAATGGTCCCAACCGCAAAGAATGGTCCCAAAATTTTGGGTGACCCAAATTTCCGAATTACATGGTCCCAACCGCAAAGAATGGTCCCAGCCGCAAATAATGGTCCCAAAATTTTGGGTGACCCAAATTTCCGAATTACAAGGTCCCAACCGCAAAGAATGGTCCCAACCGCAAAGAATGGTCCCAAAATTTTGGGTGACACGAATTTCAGAATTGAATGGTCCCTACCGCAAAGAATGGTCCTTCAAAATTGATACGAAAAACTTTTCACCATTCTCTTAGGCTTAGGTTTTTTAGAAATTGGTGAAAAAATTGACAAAATCGGTTATTAATCGTATTTGTCAATTTTTTCCCAATTTCTGAGAAACCTAAGCCTAAGAGAATGGTGAAAAGTTTTTCGTATCAATTTCGAGGGACCATTCTTTGCGGTAAGGACCATTCTTTGCGGTAGGGACCATTCAATTCTGAAATTCGTGTCACCCAAAATTTTGGGACCATTCTTTGCGATAGGGACCATGTAATTCTTTGGGACCGTTCTTTTATTTTTTGGGACCATTCTTTGCCTATAGAGCCGAATATTCTCTTCCCACCTGAATAACATCACAATCATTATTAGATTTCTTTGGAACAAGAACTTTGGTTAGAACTGATAGTAGAGTATCATTAACTTGTCCACCAACCGGCTGACCATTCATTTGAGCCAGACTGTCGTAAAATTGAACTGTTGGAAATCCTTGGTTGAACTGAAATAACTCCGAAGATTTCTGTGAAATACTCTTGAAAACTCAGCTCACCAAGTTTTTAGCCAAATCGAATGGGTCTGAGTTCTTATTATCTTCCAGATTTATGACGGCAAACTTTGGTTTTGAACTGAAAAAAATACAATATAAGATCAGATTAAACTAATGTGGGGATTTTTGTTTTTGAAACAAAAAATATTATTCTTTCTGAGCATTCGATAGGAGAGTTCATGGTTAGTGGAGAAGAAGGGTGAGTGTCAACAAGGCAACAAATGTAGTTCTCACACTCGTCTGAATTTGTATCGAATTCTCAAGATTAGAAGTAAAAATAGAATGTCGAAAAAAAATTGTAAAACACATAAAGGGTCTCTCCCGAAGCTGGTAACCAGGTAACACAATAGTCATAGAAACGAAATGTGGCTGAGATTTATTAACACTTCTGAAGAATGCTCGTTCAGTATTTTTTGATTCTTTGAAATTTCACAATTTGTATATACTCTAATTTTCTCAAAAAGTCGAATAGGAACAGTTGTATATCAGGAAACATTGGAATACTAAAGTTAGAAAAAAATGTTTGAGAGCTCACATTTTTTCAAACGAGCGGTTAGATTGGAGTGAGAAAAATGTAGGTTGCTATTCAATTCCATGACATTTTATGAGATTAGAAAATGTCGTGTTTATGAGTTCCCAAAATGGAAAGTTAACAATTTCTTTTTTTTTCGAAAAAAAAAAAACGACTTGAGGCAATAAAATTGGGAATGAGGCATTCCAAAAGAGGTACTTCGAAATGGAATAGAAAAAATAGAACATACCTGCAATGGGCAGGGCCATGACGAAAATTTCATGCTCACTCGAAGTCCCGGACGGCACGGCCCGGTCTGCCCGGGGTTTGAAATTCAAAAATTATTTTGAACGAAAATTTAAAATTTAAACAAATTCCGAAAACGTCGAATGTTTGACCATGCGTTAGACTTCAATCAAAACCTATTAGCACGACACGCTTCTCACAATCGCGCTCTACCGAAACGTGTACGAAAAATGAGAGACTCAGAGAAAAAGACACATTTTTCAATGGCATTTCGGTGGAGCGCAGTTGTAAGAACTGTGCCGAGCTAATAGTTATGCATCAAAACATTGGATTTTTTAAATGAAAAATTTCTAGAAAATTCAAAATAATTGATTAAAAAATGGGTAGCTTTTCTCGAAGCCGGGCCGAGCCGAAGATTTGCAAGTTTGAAATACCATAAATGCTTCCACAAAAATCGCAATTTTCAATGAATTTTTCAAAAAAAAAAGTTAGATTTTCAATCCAAGAAGTGGTAGAGGCTACAAACTAGAATTCGATGGAACGGATAAGACCAAGAAAGACTACTTGAATGATGAAAGAACACCCATCTCTCTACTTTATTCTATCTTATTCACACCTAACTCTTTTAATATAAATCCGTCACTCCTACATACTTTAAACTCCATTTGGACATTCTCACTCTCGAGTCGAACAAGTAAAGTTACATAATACTCTTTTATGATCTCCCACCCCCTTTTTCTACTCTTTTCTCATAACTGAGTCTCCATGGCAACTTTCACATCGGGTCATTTGTAGGGCGTGTGTGTCTAGAAGGGCGGGAGAGGAAAGGATTATTTGACATATTCTATTTCGAAGAAGGAGGTCGTCTGGAGGATAATGAAGGATAAGAAGAGGGGGCAAAGTTCATAATGGAAACGGGGCAGGTGGATGTTTGTCTACGGATGAGTTGTCACAGATTTGACCAACCCGAGAGCGAGCCGAGCAAAAATTGAATTCGAAGAAGGTGACTGAAAAAGATACTCACCGAAATAAGTCGTCAACGCTGTATTCTCCATTTACAGTTGGTACCGTGAATCGTTTTCGTTTTCCCATGTTGTGTGGTTCTGGAAAATACTTTAAGGAGTTATAATTAGGAAACTGACATTTGTTTTTTTTTTAATTGGGCGCATTTTTAACAAACTTCAAGTTAATTATAGTGCGGAACACCTCTGGTCTTGAATAACTCATTTCATCTCTGAAATAGGGAGAGTTTCCAAAAAAAAAGAAAACAATTTTTGAGATAAAACGATTCTAGTAGGAACAGAACAAGACAGGAGACGACTAGACTATTGGTTGCTTACCGATAATCACTTTACGGTAGAACGTTTTTGCTTAAGAAACCAAATATTTCGCAACTGGACGTTTTGCAACCATTTCAAAACGTCCGGATGCGAAAAATCCGGCTGCATAATGTCCGGTTTCGAAATTTCTGGATTTGAGATCAAGGCAAAACTTCATATTAACCGGATATTTGCCGGTAAATGGTGTTTCAGTAAATCTTTTCGATAAAAATTTACTGGAACGTTCCGGAAAAACCCACCAGACAAGACTGAACAAGAAAAGATAAGACGAGTCGAGGAGCGAATGGGACCGTGATAATTAGAAATGAGACCGGGTGAAACCAAACGAAGTACTATACAAACTATATGAGACTATATGATACCATGAGAGAATATAAGAGTACTGAACCGATAAGACAATATCAGACCTAATCGATCCCGACTCGAGATACAGTTACGGTTCGAGACCTATACATATGGTTGGAAAGGAAATCGGCTGGGATTTCCAAAACTATTTTCAAATTTTACTGAACGCATCTAGGAATTGAAAAATTGAGATAAAAGTTTAAGCTCTGACCCGATTCTTAACCATACAAAATGTTCGAATAGGTGGTGAGGGGAAACCTCCCACTCCCAGGTAATGGACGAAAATAGACAAGAAAGAACACGACTAGGCGAGACTGGACCTGACAAGAAACGTGGTACTACCGAAATTAATTATATCCTTGCAATTAATAGTTTCAGTGATTTCAACTATTCCAGACTATCCCTGTAAAAACCAAACACAACAATACAAAACAAAACAAACCCACCAAAAAGAGAATGCAAAAGAAAAGAAAAGGGGCTGTCGTCGTTGAGTCCTCTCCTTCAACCACCTTTCTATGTCTCTTCTCCTCCAAAACTCTCTCTTTCATCTCTCCCATTTCTTCGTTGAAATGAGCACTGTCAGGAGATTTATCCGTCGTCTTCTTTTGTTGTCTCTCACTCTCTTATATTCTAGTTTTGTATATTCTTTAGCCGTTAGCTCTTCGCTTTTTTTCTTTATTCCTCTTCTCTGGTTTTGCTGTACGTTGAGGTGACGACAGAAAAGAAGAAAAAAAAATGGGGGAAAATGAGATGAGAGAAAGACACAGAAAGATATGATAAGATTTTGTATCTATTTCTTTTTCCTTTCGTCCCAATAAATATATATATATATATATATATGATGATAACAGGTTAGAGAATGAAATTATAAGGGTCTAGACTTGAAGAACTTGCACGTACAAAGAGGTTAGAAGTTCAAGATAATTTAAGAATAAAAGCAGAAACATCCCAATTATCTTGTTAAGGTTCCCATTTGACATTCCAAAAGGAAACAGATCAAACTTCAAAACACAAGTCCTCACGAAACTATCCAGAAAAATCTTCTATTGATTGTTTCATCATATCATAACTGAAGACCCCACTCGAATTCCACTCCTTCGAATTGATTGCCGGCTGAAAATAATAAGATGAATAATTCGAAAAAAAAATCATTCACCGTCTCAGTTTTGTCAGAACGAATTTTCTGAACGGAGGAAAAAATATCAACAAAGAAATCGTATTTGCAGAAGAATGAGCAGTAAACCAGGCTACACACAACTCTGTTAAAAATTGGGCCTGATCAACTTCAGATACAGCTAATATTGCTATCATACATGGGGGTCCTAAACAAAATGAAGCCGTTGCAAATTGAATAATCAGAGTTCTGATTGTTTCGATGGGCTTCTCATAGTTATACTTGGATATTATGGGTTTCAGTTGATACATCATCTTGAATATGTCGACCGTAAAAATGAGAAATAACAAAATAAATCCGACTCCTCCCAAAAAAGCACATATTAAAAGTAGTACTATATTCAACGTCTTGACGTATAAATCAAAATGTTTTATGCTCCGAAAACCTTCAGAGTGTATTCACGTAGATTCTGAGGATACTATACATTAGTTGTATTCAAGTCAAGAGCCTACCGTTTCAATATAAATTCATTGTTCTTCTTTGGATATGTGGGTTGTATGAAACCAAAAACAAGTCATTACAGGCTAATCATGCAGAGAAAATAAAAAAAACATCTCAAACGATTTTGGAATAATATGAACGTTTAAAGCGGTGGCAATGCCTTGATGTTTTTTCGCGAAGCAACATATTAAAGATTCCAATTGAGCAGATGTTATTAAAAATGAAACCATCTGAAATAAAGAAGACTATTAGTTGGTAAGCTATACAAACCATTGAAAAATGAGTTGAGATTTCGAACCATTCCGCCAGAATTCCTCAGAGTACGCTGCTATAATGGGAAATAGAGGTACGGGCTGCATCAAAAAGTAAGATGGAAATCTAATAGAAAACACATTATCTGAAACTGAGATTTAGTTGAGACCTGTGGAGTTGATCAACCTGAAAAACCAGCAAATAATAACGAAAACTGTCTAATGATCTGCATTGAAACAGCAGCAAATAAATACCAAATAAGTTCAGAAAAATTGAAATCGTGCCAATGAAATGTTAATAGTTTATGAGCCACGCAGGTTCAGAGAAATTAAGTGCGTACATGAAAATAAATTGAACTTGAATTTAAGAATAGAAGAATTGCAAAAAAAATTTAAGTGCGGAAATATGACAGGTGAAAGTTTTGTGGCTTGTCAGTGCTTCTCGGCAAATGTCGCCAAGTCTAGGAGCACAGCTTCACAAGTGTTACTTAAAAGCAGGCCTATAAACTTTCTACTATATTTACGTGCTTCTTCGGGAATTTCTGTAATCCATTCAAATTATGTATTTATCCCAAAATCCAAAACTCACATCCTCAAGACTCGAAGCAGCTCGGTAGAAACCATCGCATGCAACATTTACACGTTCAGCAACAGGCGCGCAGACTGCAGCATCAGCAACGCATCAATCACACGCGTTCCGTTTTCTGAAACGTGTCGGCAGCACGTGTGAAACAAGCAGGATGAGGAAATATATCCGCAATAAAACCGCTGCTCTCCAACAGCATCTACGCAACATCCAGCAAGTGCGCTCCATTTTTTCGGTTACGAAAACTTATCAATGAAATATAGCAAAAGAGGTAGCGGCCTAATTTTAACAACGTCAGAGCAGCACAGAAGCAACATTTCCGCAACACGTACGCAACAGTAGGGCAACACAACCGCATCAGGCCAGCACTCTACGCTTGCCTGCTGCGCCAATGCTGCGAGCCTGATTGGAGTTTGCTTTGAAGCAGTTTGAGCGTAATTTAACATGGCAAAATGGAAAATATTGTAAACGGGAAAGAATAAAAGCATTTGATGATTCTAGTTTTGTGAGCAACACCTCAGAGAGTCATCAAAGTGGTTTCAGTGTGCATCTCATGGTACAGTTGTCAACAAAATCCTCATCAAAAAGCTATCCAGAAAAATCTTCTATTGATTGTTTCATCATATCATAACTGAAGACCCCACTCGAATTTCACTCCTTCGAACTGATTGCCGGCTGAAAATAGTATGATGATTAATTCGAATAAAAACTATCATTCACCATCTCAGTTTTGTCAGAACGAATTTTCTGAACGGTGGAAAAAATGTCAACAAAGAAATCGTGTTTGCAGAAGAATGAGCAGTAATGCAAGCTAAACATAACCGGGTTAAAAATTGGGCTTGATCAACTCCAGATAAAACTATTATCGTCAATAGAAATGGTGATCCTAAACTAAGTGAAGCTGTTGCGAATTGTATAGTCAGAGTTCTGATTGCTTCGATGTGCTTCTCATAGTTATACTTGGATATTCTGGGTTTCAGTTGATACATCATCTTGAATATGTCTACCGTAAAAATGAGAAATAACAAAATAAATCCGACTCCTCCCAAAGCAACACATATTATGAATAGTACTAGACTGAACGTCTTGACGTATACCTCAAAATATTGTATACTCCGAAAACCTTCAGAGTATTCACGTAGATTCTGAAGACACTGTACATTAGCTGCATTCAAGTCAATGACCTACCGTTTCAATATAAATCCACTGTTCTTCTTTGGATATGTGGGTTGTATGAAACCAAAAGCAGATTACTACATCAGAAACAATGCAGAGAAAATAGCAAAACAGCTCAAGCGATTTAGGAATAATGTGAACATTTAAAGCAGTTGCAATGGCTTGATGTTTCTTCTCGAAACAAAATATTAGAGATTCCAATTGAGCGGCGGTAATAAACATTGTAATAATCTAAAATAAGGAAGTCTATTGGTTGGCAAACTATACAAACCACTGAAAAATGAGATGGGATATCGAACCATTCCGCCAGAATTCCGACAGTGTAACCTGCTAGTATGGGAAATAGAGGTATGAGTTGCATCAAACAAGTAAGATGAAAGTCTAATAGAAAACACATTATCTGAAATTGAGATTTGATTTAGATCTGTGGAGTTGTTCAACCTGAAAAACTAGCAAATAATAACGAAAACTGTCTAATGATCTGCACTGAAACAACAGCAAATAAATACCAAACAAGTTCAGAAAAATTGAAATGGTTCCAATGAAATGATAATAGTTTATGAGCCACGCAGGTTCAGAGAAATCGACTACGTACATGAAGATAAACTGGACCTGATTTTCTAGGACAGAGTTGAAAAATTTTATTTCCGGAAATGAGGCAGGTGAGAGTTTTTCAAATTGCCAGTAGTTTCTGTAAAGGACGACTGACGTCTTTTTTAATTCAGATTATGATACTTCAGACAATTATAAAACACTTTTGTTATTGGAGCATACGTTAAGAATTGCTCTAAACACTCAGGTATTTTTTGGCGAGAGTTGGGCTGAGAAACTGTCAAACGGGCCATGTGGCCATCTTAATTAAAAAAAGACAACTGAAATTAGAACCACGCCGCTTATTTAAGCTTGCAGTTTAAGCTCCGCCCACAACTTAATGCGCTTGCTCGAATTTTTTTTTGAAAATCCTTGTCGAAACTTTATTTTTTCACAGTAAACATCCTTGTTAATTTGTTTCCGTACATTCTATACGGTTGGCACCGTACTCTAAAACATTTCTTTAAAGTCGCTTGAGTTTCTAGACCCACTTCGTATGCCATTGTGTTGCCGCCTTGACCTACGCATTTTTCGTCGCTATTTGTGTTAATTTCGCTTACAAATGGAGAATTTCGGCAATCTTGGGCGCTGGCGGAGGCACGTTTTGGGTTTTAGACCAAATTTACAGTTTTTCTTGTTTTATTGTAGGTTTTAGCCGCGTGGCGTTGAAATAAATTGATTCATCAAAAAGTTGCGTTTTGTTGGTTTCCGCGCGTTTCAGGTTCTAGTTTGTGTCAAAAATTGGTTTAGATATAAATTATAGTGACTTTTCAAATATTTGTCGTTTTTCTTACATTTTGTGTGTTTCTCGTTATTATAGCTAGGACTTACTTCTAATTCTTAGTGAATCGGTAGTTCGTTTTACTATTCTAGTCACAATCCCACTTTCAGCCAAGTATCAAATTACCCTACTAATCGACATTCTTAGTTCTTTTTTAGTTACTGTCTTAGTCTTACAAGACTTTCGTTTTCCCTGACCCCGATTATTATTCAAAACTGTGATAGATTGAGTTAATAGCAGATGTCTTTATCTAACGTAGACATGTCAACTAATTCACACATTGTCTCTCTCTCGGTATATTGTTTTGGACACGTTTCTTCACGTATTGCCATCGGCCTCCTTATCTCCTTGGGGAATCGGTCCGAACGGATAACTTTGGGGGAAACTTGGAACCTTGAACGGTCGGATAAGAGGACGCACCTGTCCTTTGCCAGATGACTATCTTCTCCTGTCACCCAACTTCACTTTCGTTTGAATATTCACGTTTTTGTTTGACCTCATCAACCTCTTTCTCCTTTTTCCGTGCCCTTTCCCAAGACAACATATAATATGTAGATGGACACTTGCCTATTGTTTCATTACTGTTGACACAAACCACCTGCTCACTTATCTCTATGGGAAATCTCTTTTTTACGGCCTATCCTATTAGACCAACAGATGGCTGTTTCCTACCAGACTCCGCCCATTGGTCCCCAGTCTCCTCATCATCATTTTCTTGGCTCAGTCGTCCACCATCTTTCCGTATGGGATGGTGACTCTTCTATCTTCTCTTTTTTGGCCATCTATATATCCACATAACCATGATTTATCTCGTAATTATATTTCTTATTTGCTCAGTTCGTTTATGAATTAATGTTTTGTTTTTCAGTGGTAAAGCACAGTGCATGAAGAGCAAACCGACCGGCTTGATAGATGAGGAACGGTGGAGTGCAAGAAACGGTGGACAAGAGAGCAATGGGTCAATAGGATGATCAAACTGATAGACGTGAGTTATAAACCCTAGAATCAAGATACTTTATCGCTCTTCACTTTGACTTCCCCCACCATTCTTATCTGTGTCGGTTCCGGTTAGACTGATCGAGCATGGCGCTGTAATAGTCTATACTTATCCGGGCTGAGGTTTACTTCAGTAGACGCGGGTTTGAATCCTCCCGGGTTAAAATCAACAAAATTGTAATTAAAATTCCTAAAAATAGGACATTTTTTAAATCTAGGAATCTATAAAATTATAATTGAAATTCTTAAAAACGGGATACTTTTTATGAAATTAACTTCCCCCACCATTCTTATCTGTGTCGGTTCCGGTTAGACTGATCGAGCATGGCGCTGTAATAGTCTATACTTATCCGGGCTGAGGTTTACTTCAGTAGACGCGGGTTTGAATCCTCCCGGGTTAAAATCAACAAAATTGTAATTAAAATTCCTAAAAATAGGACATTTTTTAAATCTAGGAATCTATAAAATTATGATTGAAATTCCTAAAAATAGGACATTTTTTAAATCTAGGAATCTATAAAATTATGATTGAAATTCTTAAAAACGGGATACTTTTTATGAAATTAACTTCCCCCACCATTCTTATCTGTGTCGGTTCCGGTTAGACTGATCGAGCATGGCGCTGTAATAGTCTATACTTATCCGGGCTGAGGTTTACTTCAGTAAACGCGGGTTTGAATCCTCCCGGGTTAAAATCAACAAAATTGTAATTAAAATTCCTAAAAATAGGACATTTTTTAAATCTAGGAATCTATAAAATTATGATTGAAATTCTTAAAAACGGGATACTTTTTATGAAATTAACTTCCCCCACCATTCTTATCTGTGTCGGTTCCGGTTAGACTGATCGAGCATGGCGCTGTAATAGTCTATACTTATCCGGGCTGAGGTTTACTTCAGTAGACGCGGGTTTGAATCCTCCCGGGTTAAAATCAACAAAATTGTAATTAAAATTCCTAAAAATAGGACATTTTTTAAATCTAGGAATCTATAAAATTATGATTGAAATTCTTAAAAACGGGATACTTTTTATGAAATTAACTTCCCCCACCATTCTTATCTGTGTCGGTTCCGGTTAGACTGATCGAGCATGGCGCTGTAATAGTCTATACTTATCCGGGCTGAGGTTTACTTCAGTAGACGCGGGTTTGAATCCTCCCGGGTTAAAATCAACAAAATTGTAATTAAAATTCCTAAAAATAGGACATTTTTTAAATCTAGGAATCTATAAAATTATGATTGAAATTCTTAAAAACGGGATACTTTTTATGAAATTAACTTCCCCCACCATTCTTATCTGTGTGGGTTCCGGTTAGACTGATCGAGCATGGCGCTGTAATAGTCTATACTTATCCGGGCTGAGGTTTACTTCAGTAGACGCGGGTTTGAATCCTCCCGGGTTAGTAATGAACGAAATTGTAATTAAAATTCCTAAAAATAGGACATTTTTTAAATCTAGGAATCTATAAAATTATGATGGAAATTCCTAAAAATAGACATTTTTTAAATCTAGGAATCTATAAAATTATGATGGAAATTCCTAAAAATAGGACATTTTTTAAATCTAGGAATCTATAAAATTATGATTGAAATTCTAAAAACGGGATACTTTTTATGAAATTAACTTCCCCCACCATTCTTATCTGTGTCGGTTCCGGTTAGACTGATCGAGCATGGCGCTGTAATAGTCTATACTTATCCGGGCTGAGGTTTACTTCAGTAGACGCGGGTTTGAATCCTCCCGGGTTAGTAATGAACGAAATTGTAATTAAAATTCCTAAAAATAGGACATTTTTTAAATCTAGGAATCTATAAAATTATGATGGAAATTCCTAAAAATAGACATTTTTTAAATCTAGGAATCTATAAAATTATGATGGAAATTCCTAAAAATAGGACATTTTTTAAATCTAGGAATCTATAAAATTATGATTGAAATTCTAAAAACGGGATACTTTTTATGAAATTAACTTCCCCCACCATTCTTATCTGTGTCGGTTCCGGTTAGACTGATCGAGCATGGCGCTGTAATAGTCTATACTTATCCGGGCTGAGGTTTACTTCAGTAGACGCGGGTTTGAATCCTCCCGGGTTAGTAATGAACGAAATTGTAATTAAAATTCCTAAAAATAGGACATTTTTTAAATCTAGGAATCTATAAAATTATGATGGAAATTCCTAAAAATAGACATTTTTTAAATCTAGGAATCTATAAAATTATGATGGAAATTCCTAAAAATAGGACATTTTTTAAATCTAGGAATCTATAAAATTATGATTGAAATTCTAAAAACGGGATACTTTTTATGAAATTAACTTCCCCCACCATTCTTATCTGTGTCGGTTCCGGTTAGACTGATCGAGCATGGCGCTGTAATAGTCTATACTTATCCGGGCTGAGGTTTACTTCAGTAGACGCGGGTTTGAATCCTCCCGGGTTAAAATGAACAAAATTGTAATTAAAATTCCTAAAAATAGGACATTTTTTAAATCTAGGAATCTATAAAATTATGATTGAAATTCTTAAAAACGGGATACTTTTTATGAAATTAACTTCCCCCACCATTCTTATCTGTGTGGGTTCCGGTTAGACTGATCGAGCATGGCGCTGTAATAGTCTATACTTATCCGGGCTGAGGTTTACTTCAGTAGACGCGGGTTTGAATCCTCCCGGGTTAAAATCAACAAAATTGTAATTAAAATTCCTAAAAATAGGACATTTTTTAAATCTAGGAATCTATAAAATTATGATGGAAATTCCTAAAAATAGACATTTTTTAAATCTAGGAATCTATAAAATTATGATGGAAATTCCTAAAAATAGGACATTTTTTAAATCTAGGAATCTATAGAATTATGATTGAAATTCTTAAAAACGGGATACTTTTTATGAAATTAACTTCCCCACCATTCTTATCTGTGTCGGTTCCGGTTAGACTGATCGAGCATGGCGCTGTAATAGTCTATACTTATCCGGGCTGAGGTTTACTTCAGTAGACGCGGGTTTGAATCCTCCCGGGTTAGAAATCAACGAAATTATGATGGAAATTCCTAAAATTCCTAAAGAAATCTTTTTCTATTTAATTTTTTCATTTTTCTTTCTGTTCAAGTGTTATAACTGAAAAAGTATCTAAAACATTTTCCATATTTTCCGTGTTTTTGAATTCCAGTTTCAGGGAAATAATGAATAAGTCTGTTAGTATGGAAGGTCTTTTCGATTTCCACGCCACCCATACGTTTACTAATTCAGTTTTTATTCACCTTTTCTTCACATTCTCGCCTTACCACAAAATTTCTCCATCTAGTTCTTTACATTTTTGGAATTAGAGTTCTAAGAGAGAGTCCAAATGGCAGTGTCCATTTACAAATTTATTGCGGTAAAAGGGAAATGAAAGTGAACTGAAGAATGACAGAAGGGAGCGGAAACAGAAAACATAGACAAATATTCTCAGCTGTGTTTTTTCATGGGAGATAATAATAATAATAATAATTTATAACGATCGTGAAAGTATCGTGAAAGTATAGATTGGTGAATAAAATTCAATACAAATACAATAAGTTCAATACATTATACTAGGAAGAATAAACATGAAACATGAACACATGAGATCATACAAGAGAAAGTATTACAAAAGAACATGAAAAGAAATGATCATAGAACATTCAGAATAAGAGTCACATAAACAGACGGATTGCTAAGACTACAGGACTGTGTCAGGATGACCAACATTCTAGAGTTTCATAGTTGGAAGGGTTCTGTTAATAAGAAAATGGCTTCGTAGTTTAGTTGTGGACTTTTCTCAGACGAACCTGGTTTTAGTGCGTGTTCTAGTGTACTTTATTAAAGTGAAAAAGTTTTTGGTTTCGAGATCTACTTTGTTCAATAACATTTTATGTATGAATGTTTGATCGATTGCATGCCTCCTGGACTCTAACGAACTTAACCCATATAGTTGATTACCCTCAGACGCCGTTTTGTAATCTGGATCATCAATTCAAATGTACTTGTTTTTTTCTCTTCTGAGTAGTCTGCGCGTAAAAGCGTTTTGCACTGATTCAATGGCTTTTACATCTGCTAATTTTATGGGACTGCTAACTACGGTGCCGTATTCAAGAATCGGACGCACGAATGTTTTATAAAGCAAAACGTGTAATTTTCCACTGCGACTGTGATAGAGTAGGAATATCTGAGAAATAATGAATTTCGCTGAATTTGTGAATTTTCTCCAGTGATCAGAGAAGGTTAGTTTTGGGTTTATAAGAAATCCTAGGTCTCTGACCACCGACTCCCTCCTTATTACATCTCCATCAATATTGTATGTAACTTGTATTGTGTTGTTTTGTTCCCAGTGTTATTTTTACTGTCTTTTTTTGATTTAGTGATAGTTTCGCCTTATCTGCTCACTCCACTATGGATGCTATCAACACAACTCACATATCCAAAGAAAAACAATGGATTAATATTGAAACGGTAGGCTATTGACTTGAACGCAACTAATGTACAGTGTCTTCAGAATCTACGTGAATACTCTAAAGGTTTTCGGAGTATACAACATTTTGATATGCAGGACATAAAAGCTTGGGTATTCTCCGAAGTTCTCCGACTTTTTTCGGAGAATCGGAGAATTTCGGAGACGACGACATTCTAAACTCTGTTTTTGCTGTATTTTTACTGGTAAAAGCTTTTAATGATGATTAATTATGTTTTAGAAAGATGAATTCTGAAAAACGCAACAGAAAATCAGTTTTAGAAGCATTTTTGTTGAAATTTTTGGATTCTCCGAAGTTATCCGAAATTCTCCGATTCTCCGAGAAAAAAAATTGGAGAAAAAGTCGGATATCCGATTCTCCGACTTTTTATTTCGGATAAAATTTCGATTCTCCGATTCTCCGAAAATAACGAGAAATAAGAAAAAAACATTTCAATTATCTCGTGAAGATTTCCATTTGACAATCTGAAAGAAAACAGATCAAACATCAAAACAAAAGTCCTCACGAAACTATCCAGAAACACCTTATATTGATTTTTTGTTTTGGTTGCCGGCTGAAAGAAATAAGGTGACTGAACCAAATAAAAACTATCACTCACCATCTCTGTTTTGTCAGAACAAATTTTCTGAACGGTGGAAAAAATATCAACAAAGAAATCGTATTTGCAGAAGCTTGATCAACTCCAGATAAAACTATTATTTTCAATAGAAATGGTGATCCTAAGCAAAGTGAAGCAGTTGCGAATTGTATAGTCAGAGTTGCTTCTCATAGTTATACTTGGATATTCTGGGTTTCAGTTGATACATCATCTTGAAAATGTCGACCGTAAAAATGAGAAATAACAAAATAAATCCGACTCCTCCCAAAGCAACACATATTATGAATAGTACTAGACTGAACGTCTTGACGTATACCTCAAAATGTTGTATACTCCGAAAACCTTCAGAGTATTCACGTAGATTCTGAGGACGCTGTGCTTTAGATTATTCATTGTTAAGAAGACACGTTTAGCGACAATGATAAAATGGTAAACAATGGTATGCTTGAAAGTAATTGTAAGTATATGCTACTCGAGTGTACTGGAGAACGTTTCTTTTTTTATAACTGTTGTCTCAACTGATGAAGGCAAGGCATAAAGTAAATCGGAAGCACGATTTTGTAGGAGTGACCCTTAGCCTTGTACGCTCCATCCTCCAACGAGAACATCTTGTTTTCATCGCAGATTCTCTCGATTTCTTTCATACCTGTCGCCTCGTTATATCTATTTTCCCATCCTTTATGGAACTGGCACAAATACTGAAATATGAAGCTGGAGGTATTCTGACAAATGAAATATGAAGCTGGAGGTATTTTGACAAATGTTGAATTCAAGTCAAAAGCCTACCGTTTCAATATAAATTCATTGTTCATCTTTGGATATGTGGGCTGTGTTGAACCAAAATACAATTATTACAGGACAAATAATGCAAAATAAATAGAAAAACATCTCAAGCAATTTCGGAATAACATGAACGTTTAAAGCGGTTGCAATGAATTGATGTTTCTTCCAGAAACAAAATATTTGACATTCCATTTGAGCAAGGGTGATAAACATTATAATCAGCTATAATAAGGAAGTCTACTGGTTGGCGAACTATACAAACCACTGATAAATGAGTTGAGATATCGAACCATTCCGCCAGAATTCCTACAGTGTATCCTGCTAATATGGGAAGTAGAGGTACGGGTTGCAGCTAGCAAGTAAGATGAAAGTCCAATAGAAAACACATTATCTGAAATTTCCCATTCCCGATGCTCGCATCCAGAATGGGTATCCACGATTAGTTGGCGGTTTTATTATATTTACATTTCAAACTTTTGTTTTTTTTATATTTCCCCAGATTCGTTTCATGAAACGAATCTTTGATTTTGAGATTGAACGTTTTTTTACACGCGAATAAACTGATTCTGTGACCATTGTATTTTATTTTGTGGATGTCTGTTTTTAGAGTTTCAGCAATAACCTGATTTTATTGTCTGATTCCCGCAAAACTCTTTTTTTCTTTAAAATCTTTAAAGCATGTGGAAATTCAGCAATAATTCCCATATTTATTGAATTTCATTGATTACTTTGAAACGGTTGGGAATCCACAGATCAATTAAAAGAAACGGGAAATCTTGTTCAAAAGACGAAATTTTCAAATTTGGCCTGTCTTATATGCTAAAAATCGCTTCAAACGTCACAATTCCCGTTCTCCTGACTCAAAAGGAGCCCAGATGGAAGAATTCTTCCACGCGGGCGTGCAGTCCTCTCGGACGAAATTGTTTCCCAATTCCTGGTTTTCTTGATTTTCAATAAACTTACTTGTTTTTTTTTTTCAATTTATATCGCAAAAAATATCGTAGAAAGAATTGTCGCTTTGAAGTATCACAATCTGAAATTAAAATAATGGCTTCCGTCCTCCTTTAACATTCATTCTAAAAAATATGAGCATTATTAATTCATCGTGACTTACTATAAATCTCCAACTATATTTACGTTTCTTGGGAAATTACTGAAATCCATTCAAATTATGCGTTTACCGTCTTCGTACAGTGGAAGGGAAAGTTTCTTACTGTTGAAAAACCAAAAATTCTATTGTTTGGAAATCACATAAAAACTGTACCGAAGAATGAGTGGAGATTCACAATTTTCAAATGACAAAGGTGAAAATTGCGTCGGAATACGTTTAGATAACGGACACGGAGCAATCTGAACTGGATGCAAGAGCTGAAGCGGACAGCAAGATATATGCACAGTCTAATTACTGAACGTTATTTTTATATTAGGAGGGCACATTGTAGGATTTCTGGCTGAATAGTTCGATATCATGCCCATTTCCGCAAATAAAATTTTTCAACTCTGCTGTCCTAGAAAATCAGTTTCAGTTTATCCTCATGTACGCAATCGATTTCTCTGAACCTGCGTGGTTCATAAACAATTATCATTTCATAGGAACCATTTCCATATTTCTGAACTTGTTTGGTATTTATTTGTTGATGTTTCAATGCAAAACATTAGACAATTTTCGTCATTATTTGCTGGTTTTTCAGGTTGAATTACTCCACAGGTACTAAACTAAATCTCAGTATCAGATAATGTGTTTTCTATTAGACTTTCATCTTACTTTTTGATGCAATTCGTACCTCTGCTCCCCATAATGGGAGTGTACACTGTAGGAATTCAGACGGAATGGTTCGATATCTCAACTCATTTATCAGTGGTTTGTATAGTTCGCCAACCAATAGACTTCCTTATTTCAGCTGATTATAATGTTTATCACCCTTGCTCAAATCGAATGTCAAATATTTTGTTTCTGGAAGAAACATCAATTCATTGCAACCGCTTTAAACGTTCATGTTATTCCGAAATTGCTTGAGATGTTTTTCTATTTATTTTGCATTATTTGTCCTGTAATAATTGTATTTTGGTTCAACACAGCCCACATATCCAAAGAAGATCAATGGATTTATATTGAAACGGTAGGCTTTTGACTTGAATTCAACTAAAGCACAGCGTCCTCAGAATCTACCAGAATACTCTGAACGTTTTCGGAGCATACAACGTTTTGATGTATACACCAAGACGTTGACTATAGTATTATGATTAAAAAATGTCCTATTTTTAGTAGTTTCAATCATAATTTTATAGATTTCTAGATTTAAAAAATGTCCTATTTTTAGGAATTTTAATTACAAT
This sequence comes from Caenorhabditis remanei, assembly GCF_010183535.1. Classification (NCBI taxonomy): domain Eukaryota; kingdom Metazoa; phylum Nematoda; class Chromadorea; order Rhabditida; family Rhabditidae; genus Caenorhabditis; species Caenorhabditis remanei. Next base: position 13,938,794 of record NC_071329.1, read on the forward strand.
TTCGTTGATTTCTAACCCGGGAGGATTCAAACCCGCGTCTACTGAAGTAAACCTCAGCCCGGATAAGTATAGACTATGACCGCGCCATGCTCGATCAGTCTAACCGGAACCGACACAGATAAGAATGGTGGGGGAAGTTAATTTCATAAAAAGTATCCCGTTTATAAGAATTTCAATCATAATTTTATAGATTTCTAGATTTAAAAAATGTCCTGTTTTTAGGAATTTTAATTACAATTTCGTTGATTTCTAACCCGGGAGGATTCAAACCCGCGTCTACTGAAGTAAACCTCAGCCCGGATAAGTATAGACTATTACAGCGCCATGCTCGATCAGTCTAACCGGAACCGACACAGATAAGAATGGTGGGGGAAGTTAATTTCATAAAAAGTATCCCGTTTTTAGGAATTTTTATCATAATTTTATAGATTCCTATATAAAAAATGTCCTGTTTTTAGGAATTTCAATTATAATTTTATAGATACCTATATAAAAAAATGTCCTGTTTTTAGGAATTTTAATTACAATTTCGTTGATTTCTAACCCGGGAGGATTCAAACCCGCGTCTACTGAAGTAAACCCCAGCCCGGATAAGTATAGACTATTACAGCGCCATGCTCGATCAGTCTAACCGGAACCGACACAGATAAGAATGGTGGGGGAAGTTAATTTCATAAAAAGTATCCCGTTTTTAGGAATTTTTATCATAATTTTATAGATTCCTATATAAAAAATGTCCTGTTTTTAGGAATTTCAATTATAATTTTATAGATACCTATATAAAAAAATGTCCTGTTTTTAGGAATTTTAATTACAATTTCGTTGATTTCTAACCCGGGAGGATTCAAACCCGCGTCTACTGAAGTAAACCTCAGCCCGGATAAGTATAGACTATTACAGCGCCATGCTCGATCAGTCTAACCGGAACCGACACAGATAAGAATGGTGGGGGAAGTTAATTTCATAAAAAGTATCCCGTTTTTAGGAATTTTTATCATAATTTTATAGATTCCTATATAAAAAATGTCCCGTTTATAAGAATTTCAATCATAATTTTATAGATTTCTAGATTTAAAAAATGTCCTGTTTTTAGGAATTTTAATTACAATTTCGTTGATTTCTAACCCGGGAGGATTCAAACCCGCGTCTACTGAAGTAAACCCCAGCCCGGATAAGTATAGACTATTACAGCGCCATGCTCGATCAGTCTAACCGGAACCGACACAGATAAGAATGGTGGGGGAAGTTAATTTCATAAAAAGTATCCCGTTTTTAGGAATTTTTATCATAATTTTATAGATTCCTATATAAAAAATGTCCTGTTTTTAGGAATTTCAATTATAATTTTATAGATACCTATATAAAAAAATGTCCTGTTTTTAGGAATTTTAATTACAATTTCGTTGATTTCTAACCCGGGAGGATTCAAACCCGCGTCTACTGAAGTAAACCTCAGCCCGGATAAGTATAGACTATTACAGCGCCATGCTCGATCAGTCTAACCGGAACCGACACAGATAAGAATGGTGGGGGAAGTTAATTTCATAAAAAGTATCCCGTTTTTAGGAATTTTTATCATAATTTTATAGATTCCTATATAAAAAATGTCCCGTTTATAAGAATTTCAATCATAATTTTATAGATTTCTAGATTTAAAAAATGTCCTGTTTTTAGGAATTTTAATTACAATTTCGTTGATTTCTAACCCGGGAGGATTCAAACCCGCGTCTACTGAAGTAAACCTCAGCCCGGATAAGTATAGACTATTACAGCGCCATGCTCGATCAGTCTAACCGGAACCGACACAGATAAGAATGGTGGGGGAAGTTAATTTCATAAAAAGTATCCCGTTTTTAGGAATTTTTATCATAATTTTATAGATTCCTATATAAAAAATGTCCCGTTTATAAGAATTTCAATCATAATTTTATAGATTTCTAGATTTAAAAAATGTCCTGTTTTTAGGAATTTTAATTACAATTTCGTTGATTTCTAACCCGGGAGGATTCAAACCCGCGTCTACTGAAGTAAACCTCAGCCCGGATAAGTATAGACTATTACAGCGCCATGCTCGATCAGTCTAACCGGAACCGACACAGATAAGAATGGTGGGGGAAGTTAATTTCATAAAAAGTATCCCGTTTTTAGGAATTTTTATCATAATTTTATAGATTCCTATATAAAAAATGTCCCGTTTATAAGAATTTCAATCATAATTTTATAGATTTCTAGATTTAAAAAATGTCCTGTTTTTAGGAATTTTAATTACAATTTCGTTGATTTCTAACCCGGGAGGATTCAAACCCGCGTCTACTGAAGTAAACCTCAGCCCGGATAAGTATAGACTATTACAGCGCCATGCTCGATCAGTCTAACCGGAACCGACACAGATAAGAATGGTGGGGGAAGTTAATTTCATAAAAAGTATCCCGTTTATAAGAATTTCAATCATAATTTTATAGATTTCTAGATTTAAAAAATGTCCTGTTTTTAGGAATTTCAATTATAATTTTATAGATACCTATATAAAAAAATGTCCTGTTTTTAGGAATTTTAATTACAATTTCGTTGATTTCTAACCCGGGAGGATTCAAACCCGCGTCTACTGAAGTAAACCTCAGCCCGGATAAGTATAGACTATTACAGCGCCATGCTCGATCAGTCTAACCGGAACCGACACAGATAAGAATGGTGGGGGAAGTTAATTTCATAAAAAGTATCCCGTTTTTAGGAATTTTTATCATAATTTTATAGATTCCTATATAAAAAATGTCCTGTTTTTAGGAATTTCAATTATAATTTTATAGATACCTATATAAAAAAATGTCCTGTTTTTAGGAATTTTAATTACAATTTCGTTGATTTCTAACCCGGGAGGATTCAAACCCGCGTCTACTGAAGTAAACCTCAGCCCGGATAAGTATAGACTATTACAGCGCCATGCTCGATCAGTCTAACCGGAACCGACACAGATAAGAATGGTGGGGGAAGTTAATTTCATAAAAAGTATCCCGTTTTTAGGAATTTTTATCATAATTTTATAGATTCCTATATAAAAAATGTCCCGTTTATAAGAATTTCAATCATAATTTTATAGATTTCTAGATTTAAAAAATGTCCTGTTTTTAGGAATTTTATTTACAATTTCGTTGATTTCTAACCCGGGAGGATTCAAACCCGCGTCTACTGAAGTAAACCTCAGCCCGGATAAGTATAGACTATTACAGCGCCATGCTCGATCAGTCTAACCGGAACCGACACAGATAAGAATGGTGGGGGAAGTTAATTTCATAAAAAGTATCCCGTTTTTAGGAATTTTTATCATAATTTTATAGATTCCTATATAAAAAATGTCCCGTTTATAAGAATTTCAATCATAATTTTATAGATTTCTAGATTTAAAAAATGTCCTGTTTTTAGGAATTTTAATTACAATTTCGTTGATTTCTAACCCGGGAGGATTCAAACCCGCGTCTACTGAAGTAAACCTCAGCCCGGATAAGTATAGACTATTACAGCGCCATGCTCGATCAGTCTAACCGGAACCGACACAGATAAGAATGGTGGGGGAAGTTAATTTCATAAAAAGTATCCCGTTTATAAGAATTTCAATCATAATTTTATAGATTTCTAGATTTAAAAAATGTCCTGTTTTTAGGAATTTCAATTATAATTTTATAGATACCTATATAAAAAAATGTCCTGTTTTTAGGAATTTCAATTACAATTTCGTTGATTTCTAACCCGGGAGGATTCAAACCCGCGTCTACTGAAGTAAACCTCAGCCCGGATAAGTATAGACTATTACAGCGCCATGCTCGATCAGTCTAACCGGAACCGACACAGATAAGAATGGTGGGGGAAGTTAATTTCATAAAAAGTATCCCGTTTTTAGGAATTTTTATCATAATTTTATAGATTCCTATATAAAAAATGTCCTGTTTTTAGGAATTTCAATTATAATTTTATAGATACCTATATAAAAAAATGTCCTGTTTTTAGGAATTTTAATTACAATTTCGTTGATTTCTAACCCGGGAGGATTCAAACCCGCGTCTACTGAAGTAAACCTCAGCCCGGATAAGTATAGACTATTACAGCGCCATGCTCGATCAGTCTAACCGGAACCGACACAGATAAGAATGGTGGGGGAAGTTAATTTCATAAAAAGTATCCCGTTTTTAGGAATTTTTATCATAATTTTATAGATTCCTATATAAAAAATGTCCTGTTTTTAGGAATTTCAATTATAATTTTATAGATACCTATATAAAAAAATGTCCTGTTTTTAGGAGTTTTAATTACAATTTCGTTGATTTCTAACCCGGGAGGATTCAAACCCGCGTCTACTGAAGTAAACCTCAGCCCGGATAAGTATAGACTATTACAGCGCCATGCTCGATCAGTCTAACCGGAACCGACACAGATAAGAATGGTGGGGGAAGTTAATTTCATAAAAAGTATCCCGTTTATAAGAATTTCAATCATAATTTTATAGATTTCTAGATTTAAAAAATGTCCTGTTTTTAGGAATTTTAATTACAATTTCGTTGATTTCTAACCCGGGAGGATTCAAACCCGCGTCTACTGAAGTAAACCTCAGCCCGGATAAGTATAGACTATTACAGCGCCATGCTCGATCAGTCTAACCGGAACCGACACAGATAAGAATGGTGGGGGAAGTTAATTTCATAAAAAGTATCCCGTTTATAAGAATTTCAATCATAATTTTATAGATTTCTAGATTTAAAAAATGTCCTGTTTTTAGGAATTTCAATTAAAATTTTATAGATACCTATATAAAAAAATGTCCTGTTTTTAGGAATTTTAATTACAATTTCGTTGATTTCTAACCCGGGAGGATTCAAACCCGCGTCTACTGAAGTAAACCTCAGCCCGGATAAGTATAGACTATTACAGCGCCATGCTCGATCAGTCTAACCGGAACCGACACAGATAAGAATGGTGGGGGAAGTTAATTTCATAAAAAGTATCCCGTTTATAAGAATTTCAATCATAATTTTATAGATTTCTAGATTTAAAAAATGTCCTGTTTTTAGGAATTTTAATTACAATTTCGTTGATTTCTAACCCGGGAGGATTCAAACCCGCGTCTACTGAAGTAAACCTCAGCCCGGATAAGTATAGACTATTACAGCGCCATGCTCGATCAGTCTAACCGGAACCGACACAGATAAGAATGGTGGGGGAAGTTAATTTCATAAAAAGTATCCCGTTTATAAGAATTTTTATCATAATTTTATAGATTCCTATATAAAAAATGTCCTGTTTTTAGGAATTTCAATTATAATTTTATAGATACCTATATAAAAAAATGTCCTGTTTTTAGGAATTTCAATTACAATTTCGTTGATTTCTAACCCGGGAGGATTCAAACCCGCGTCTACTGAAGTAAACCTCAGCCCGGATAAGTATAGACTATTACAGCGCCATGCTCGATCAGTCTAACCGGAACCGACACAGATAAGAATGGTGGGGGAAGTTAATTTCATAAAAAGTATCCCGTTTTTAGGAATTTTTATCATAATTTTATAGATTCCTATATAAAAAATGTCCTGTTTTTAGGAATTTCAATTAAAATTTTATAGATACCTATATAAAAAAATGTCCTGTTTTTAGGAATTTTAATTACAATTTCGTTGATTTCTAACCCGGGAGGATTCAAACCCGCGTCTACTGAAGTAAACCTCAGCCCGGACAAGTATAGACTATTACAGCGCCATGCTCGATCAGTCTAACCGGAACCGACACAGATAAGAATGGTGGGGGAAGTTAATTTCATAAAAAGTATCCCGTTTATAAGAATTTCAATCATAATTTTATAGATTTCTAGATTTAAAAAATGTCCTGTTTTTAGGAATTTAAATTAAAATTTTATAGATACCTATATAAAAAAATGTCCTGTTTTTAGGAATTTTAATTACAATTTCGTTGATTTCTAACCCGGGAGGATTCAAACCCGCGTCTACTGAAGTAAACCCCAGCCCGGATAAGTATAGACTATTACAGCGCCATGCTCGATCAGTCTAACCGGAACCGACACAGATAAGAATGGTGGGGGAAGTTAATTTCATAAAAAGTACCCTGTTTTTAAGAATTTCAATCATAATTTTATAGATTTCTAGATTTAAAAAATGTCCTGTTTTTAGGAATTTCAATTATAATTTTATAGATACCTATATAAAAAAATGTCCTGTTTTTAGGAATTTTAATTACAATTTCGTTGATTTCTAACCCGGGAGGATTCAAACCCGCGTCTACTGAAGTAAACCTCAGCCCGGATAAGTATAGACTATTACAGCGCCATGCTCGATCAGTCTAACCGGAACCGACACAGATAAGAATGGTGGGGGAAGTCAAAGTGAAGAGCGATAGAGTATTTTGATTCGAGGGTTTATAACTCACGTCTATCAGTTTGATCATCCTATTGACCCATTGCTCTCTTGTCCACCGTTTCTTGCACTCCACTGTTCCTCATCTATCAAGCCGGTCGGTTTGCTCTTCATGCACTGTGCTTTACCACTGAAAAATAAAACATTAATTCATAAACGAACTGAGCAAATATTAATTCATAAACGAACTGAGCAAATAAGAAATATAATTACGAGATAAATCATGGTTATGTGGATATATATAGATGGCCAAAAAAGAGAAGATAGAAGAGTCACCATCCCAAACGGAAAGATGGTGGACGACTGAGCCAAGAAAATGATGATGAGGAGACTGGGGACCAATGGGCGGAGTCTGGTAGGAAACAGCCATCTGTTGGTCTAATAGGATACGCCGTAAAAAAGAGATTTCCCATAGAGATAAGTGAGCAGGTGGTTTGTGTCAACAGTAATGAAACAATAGGCAAGTGTCCATCTACATATTATATGTTGTCTTGGGAAAGGGCACGGAAAAAGGAGAAAGAGGTTGATGAGGTCAAACAAAAACGTGAATATTCAAACGAAAGCGAATTTGGGTGACAGGAGATGATAGTCATCTGGCAATGGACAGGTGCGTCATCTAATCCGACCGTTCAAGGTTCCAAGTTTCCCCCAAAGTTATCCGTTCGGACCGATTTCCCAAACAGATAAGGAGGCAGATGCATGAAGAGCAAACCGACCGGCTTGATAGATGAGGAACAGTGGAGTGCAAGAAACGGTGGACAAGAAAGCAATGGGTCAATAGGATGATCAAACTGATAGACGTGAGTTATAAACCCTCGAATCAAAATACTCTATCGCTCTTCACTTTGACTTCCCCCACCATTCTTATCTGTGTCGGTTCCGGTTAGACTGATCGAGCATGGCGCTGTAATAGTCTATACTTATCCGGGCTGGGGTTTACTTCAGTAGACGCGGGTTTGAATCCTCCCGGGTTAGAAATCAACGAAATTGTAATTAAAATTCCTAAAAACAGGTCATTTTTTAAATCTAGAAATCTATAAAATTATGATTGAAATTCTTATAAACGGGATACTTTTAATGAAATTAACTTCCCCCACCATTCTTATCTGTGTCGGTTCCGGTTAGACTGATCGAGCATGGCGCTGTAATAGTCTATACTTATCCGGGCTGGGGTTTACTTCAGTAGACGCGGGTTTGAATCCTCCCGGGTTAGAAATCAACGAAATTGTAATTAAAATTCCTAAAAACAGGTCATTTTTTAAATCTAGAAATCTATGTAATTATGATAAAAATTCCTAAAAACGGGATACTTTTTATGAAATTAACTTCCCCCACCATTCTTATCTGTGTCGGTTCCGGTTAGACTGATCGAGCATGGCGCTGTAATAAATTATGAATCAATCAATAAAATATGTTTCTGGATAGTTTTTTGAGCACTGGTGTTTTGAAGTTTGCTCTGTTTTCTTTCGGATTGCCAAATGGGAATCTTAACAACATCCACCTGCCCATTTCCATTATAAACTTTGTTCCCTTTTAGAATCTTTCATTATCCTCCAGACCTCCTTCTGACCCGAGTATCTCTCGCCACCGCTGAGTTGTGTACCACAGTCAATGCACCATGTTCTGACTTGAAGGTAGCGGTGCGCTGTTCAGAATTAGATTGGCGAGGCAATAAGAAAAAGATGAAGGATCAACAACATTGTTGAACACATATACTAAACAGATTCCGAGTTGGTAGGAGTTTTCGGCGACGGCTTAGTAGAAATTAAGAGAATTTGCTATGCCAGGAGGGACGGTCTGAGGATTACGTTAATTTGTTAGTATATAAGAAATCCGGAATTTGGAAATTTTTAATTTGCAACTCACAAATCAAAGTTTTCTAATATTTCTTAGGGGCACTCAGAAAAAAAATACTCTGAAGGTTTTCGGAGCATAGAACATTTTGTGGTATACATTAAGACTTTCAGTCTAGAACTATTCATAATATGTGTTATTTTTGGAGGAGTCGGATTTATTATGTTTTTCCTAACTTTTATGGTCGACATATTCAAGATGATGTATCAACTGAAACCCAGAATATCCAAGTATAATTATGGGAAGCACATCGAAGCAATCACGACGAGGGAGATGAACAGCACGGACGGCGGAGTGACGGCAAAAGGAGGAAAATAAAGAAAGACTGAATAATTATTTTAAAAATCATTAGAAATGATAGAACTTTAGGCTAAAGGTTTAATTAATTGATTTTTATAGTGTTTTATCATAACTTTATAGATTCATATATAAAAATGTCCTGTTTTTAGGAATTTTAATTACAATTTCGTTCATTACTAACCCGGGAGGATTCAAACCCGCGTCTACTGAAGTAAACCTCAGCCCGGATAAGTATAGACTATTACAGCGCCATGCTCGATCAGTCTAACCGGAACCGACACAGATAAGAATGGTGGGGGAAGTCAAAGTGATCTTCTCTATTTTTATTCTAAGGGTTATAACTCACGTCTTTCAGTTTGATCATCATCTTGACCCATTCTTTTTTAGTTACTGTCATAGTCTTACAAGACTTTCGTTTTCCCTGACCCCTATTATTATTCCCACTGTGATAGCTCGAGTTAATAGCAGATGTCTTTATAAAATGTAGACATGTCTACTAATTCACACGTTGTCTCTCTCGGTATATTGTTTTGGACACGTTTCTTCACTCCGCCGTCCGTGCTGTTCATCTCCCTCGTCGTGATTGCTTCGATGTGCTTCCCATAGTTATACTTGGATATTCTGGGTTCAGTTGATACATCATCTTGAATATGTCGACCATAAAAGTTAGGAAAAACATAATAAATCCGACTCCTCCAAAAATAACACATATTATGAATAGTTCTAGACTGAAAGTCTTAATGTATACCACAAAATGTTCTATGCTCCGAAAACCTTCAGAGTATTTTTTTTTCTGAGTGCCCCTAAGAAATATTAGAAAACTTTGATTTGTGAGTTGCAAATTAAAAATTTCCAAATTCCGGATTTCTTATATATACTAACAAATTAACGTAATCCTCAGACCGTCCCTCCTGGCATAGCAAATTCTCTTAATTTCTACTAAGCCGTCGCCGAAAACTCCTACCAACTCGGAATCTGTTTAGTATATGTGTTCAACAATGTTGTTGATCCTTCTTCTTTTTCTTATTGCCTCGCCAATCTAATTCTGAACAGCGCACCGCTACCTTCAAGTCAGAACATGGTGCATTGACTGTGGTACACAACTCAGCGGTGGCGAGAGATACTCGGGTCAGAAGGAGGTCTGGAGGATAATGAAAGATTCTAAAAGGGAACAAAGTTTATAATGGAAATGGGCAGGTGGATGTTGTTAAGATTCCCATTTGGCAATCCGAAAGAAAACAGAGCAAACTTCAAAACACCAGTGCTCAAAAAACTATCCAGAAACATATTTTATTGATTGATTCATAATTTCATAACTGAAGACACCACTCGAACTATCCTGCTTAGTTTTGGTTGCCGGCTGAAAATAATAAGGTGATTGATCCGTATGAAAGCTACCATTCACCATCTCAGATTTGTCAGAACGCATTTTCTGAACGGTGGAAAAAATATCAACAAAGAAATCGTATTTGCAGAAGAATGAGCAGCAATGCAGGCTAAACACAACTCTGTGAAAAATTGAGCCTGATCAACTCCAGATACAGCTATTATTGCCAATAGACATGGTGGTCCTAAACAAAGTGAAGCCGTTGCAAATTGTATAGTCAGAGTTCTGATTGCTTCGATGTGCTTCTCATAGTTATACTTGGATATTCTGGGTTTCAGTTGATACATCATCTTGAAAATGTCGAACATAAAAAATAAAACTAACATAATAAGCGCGACTCCTGTTAACATAACACATATTATAAATAGTGATATACTCAACGTCTTGGTGTATACATCAAAATGTTGTATGCTCCGAAAACGTTCAGAGTATTCACGTAGATTCTGAGACACTGTGCTTTAATTGAATTCAAGTCAATAGCCTACCGTTTCAATATAAATCCATTGTTCTTCTTTGGATATGTGGGTTGTATGAAACCAAACGCATATTATTACAGGACAAATAATGCAGAGAAAATAGCCTAACAGCTCAAGCGATTTAGGAATAATATGAACATTTAAAGCGGTTGCAATGGCTTGATGTTTCTTTTCGAAACAAAATACTAGACATTTCCAATTGAGCATCAATAATAAACAGCGTAATTATCTAAAATAAGAAAGATTATTGGTTGTTAAACTATACCAACCACTGAAAATGAGTCGAGATATCGAACCATTCCGCCAGAATTCCTACACTGTACCCTCCTAATATAGGAAATAGAGGTACGGGCTGCATCAAAAAAGTAAGATGGAAGTCTAATAGAAAACACATTATCTGAAACTGTGATTTAGTTTAGTACCTGTGGAGTAATTCAACCTGAAAAACCAGCAAATAATGACGAAAACTGTCTAATGATCTGCACTGAAACATCAGCAAATAAATACCAAACGAGTTCAGAAAAATTGAAATGGTTCCAATGAAATTATAAAAGTTTATGAGCCACGCAGGTTCAGAGAAATCGACTACGTACATGCTTTTCTAGATCAGTAGAATTCAAAGAAATATAGATGCTTAAAGGAGGAAGGTGAAAATTTTTGGCTGACAGTGGTTTCTTTAAAGGAGAACTGACGTTTTTCTTTGCAGATTATGTTACTTCAAAGAAAGCTAACAAACTTCTACATTTGGAGTATATGCTGGAAGGGTTTTTCCACGTTGCCGTGTCGTCCTCTAAAAAACGGAGGAGGGTATCATAAGCATATCGAGATGAGTTGAATCATCAGGTGTATTATTGTTTCCTCAACACTTTCATTATTTGTTGTTGACATTCAAATTATCAATATAAGAAAATGCATTCTTACAATTTTGATAAAGACATCAGAATATTAAATAGATCAGGACTCAATAAAGTTTTCAACAATGGGAAGCTGCTATATGAACGATCCCCTAATCAGATTTGTAAAACTACATAACTGTGAATTTAAAATATGTAATTCTGTATTTTCTGCAGTGGTTGGCGCATTTTTTAATTAGGTGTTTCAAAATTCTGATCATTGGAATAAGAAATCTCCTGGAATCTCCTGACTCATGGGAGAATAGGTGGAAGAGTATTTCCCCGTTTCCGTGTAGTGCTCTCGGACCAAATTTATGTTCCAAACCTCTTTTTCTCACTATTTCAACAACTTGTCAAAAGTATCATAATCTGCGAAAAAGGCGTCAATCCTCCTTCAATGAAACCACTGACAACCCCAAAACTTTCACCTGCCTCATTTAAGCACTCATATTCTTTCAATTACTCTGTTCAGAAAATCAGTTTCAATTTACTCTCATGTACGTAGTCGATTTCTCTGAGCCTGCGTGGCTCCTAAACTATTATCATTTCATTGGAACGATTTCCATTTTTCTGAACTCGTTTGGTATTTATTTGCTGATGTTTCAATGCAGATCATTAGACAGTTTTCGTTATGATTTGCTAGTTTTTCAGGTTAAACAACTCAACAGGTCTAACCTAATTGTAAATCAAAGTTTCAGATAATGTGCTTTCTATTAGACTTTCATCTAACTTTTTTGATGCAGCCCGTACCTCTGCTCCCCATAATAGGAGCGTACACTGTAGGAATTCTAGCGGAATGGTTCGATATCTCAGCTCACTTTTTCAGTGGTTTGTATAGTTTACCAACTAATAATCTTTTTTATTTCAGATCATTACAATGTTTATTACCACTGTTCAATTAGAATGTCTAGTATGTTGTTTCGAGAAGAAACATCAAGCCATTGCAACCGCTTTGAACGTTCATGTTATTCCAAAATTGCTTGAGCTGTTAGGCTATTTTCTATGTATTATATGTCCAGTAATAGTTTGCTTTTGGTTTCACACAACCCACATATCCAAAGAAGATCAATGGATTTATATTGAAACGGTAGGCTCTTGACTTGAATGCAACTAATGTATAGTGTTTTCAGAATCTACGGGAATACTCTGAAGGTTTTCGGAGCATAAAGCATTTTGATGTATACACCAAGACGTTGAGTATATCACTATTTATAATATGTGTTATGTTAACAGGAGTCGCGCTTATTATGTTAGTTTTATTTTTTATGTTCGACATTTTCAAGATGATGTATCAACTGAAACCCAGAATATCCAAACATAATTATGAGAAGCACATCGAAGCAATTAGAACTCTTACTATACAATTAGCAACGGCTTCACTTTGTTTAGGACCACCATGTCTATTGGTGATAACAGTTTTATCTGGAGTCGATCAGGCCCAATTTTTCACAGAGTTGTGTCTAGCCTGCATTGCTGCTCATTCTTCTGCAAATACGATTTCTTTGTTGATATTTTTTCCACCGTTCAGAAAATTCGTTCTGACAAATTTGAGATGGTGAATGATAGCTTTCATATGGATCAGTCACCTTACTATTTTCAGCCGGCAATTAAATTTAAGGAGGGAAATTCGAGTGGTGTCTTCAGTTATGATATAATGCATCAATCAATATAAGATGTTTCTGGATAGTTTCGTGAGGACTTGTGATTTGAAATTTTATCTACACGTGCAAGTCCTTTAAGTTTAGACTTTTATAATTCCATTTTCTAGCATGTTATCATCATACAGTACTGACCATAAAGAATGCGACATTTGCAGTTTTTAGTTGAAAATGACAGATTTTCTGACTGTGAGACGGCCTCCTTGATAGTCTCATAATATTGATTGTTTATGGAATGCATAGATCACAAATAAAGTCCATTCTTGTAGTTGGCAAGTTTTTTGTACGGGTCCATTCTAAGAGGTTATTGTCAAAGAACTTTCTCGAAAATTTTGCCCTTTTTCAGTGCTAAAAGGAGACATTTTTGAGCTGTTTACATTGACTGCCTGTAACTTCTTAGGATGAGCCCGTACAAAAAAGTTGTCAACTACAAACATTAAGCTCTATTTGTGATCTATACACTCCATAAACAATCAATATTGTGAGACTATCAGGAAGACCGTCTTACAGTCACAAAGTTGACCATTTTCAACCAAAAACTGCAAGTGTCGCATTCTTTATGGCCAGTACTGCATCTTCACTCGAATGATTCGCCCAGCTCTGATTTTCAGATGGCTGTTTATTTCCGGATGCCAGTTTGTCTAGACAAAACTTTCAATTCATTTTCCATTTCCCTCAAAAGTTACTTTTCCCAAAACTCTCTTTCAATCCGATAATCACAGACAAACATTCCTATTTTCTTTTCCAAACTCCTCTTCATTTTAAATACTCTCTTATTTCAAAGCGTACAAAACCGATTTAGTTTCTCTCTCACTCTCTCTCATTTGTGTATTAATTCTCGGAGCTGCGCGGTCAAATAGTAAGAGTGTAGAAGCTGGTGAGGGGATGGCTCAGCGAGCAAAAATAAAAGAAAAGGTAGCGAAGTTTTGAGTATTTCGACCAACTGAAAAGCAGCCACATTTTCAAAGTTTGTTTTAGGAATTTAAAATTTTTTACTTTTGGTATTTTTTCAGTTTTCTTGGAAGTTGTGATAAGTTTTTTTGGAGTAATTTTTTCCGTTCTTTGATTAGCTCGGCACAGTTCAACTGCGCTCCACGGAAATATCATTGAAAAATGTATATTTTTCTCTGAGTCTCTCCATTTTGCACACAATTTTCTTCGGTTTCGGTAGAGCGCAGTTGTAAGAAGCATGATGTGCTAATACGTTCTCTCAACCGAATAGACAATGGTTATTTTTACTGTTATACATCCGGCCAGACAGGCACACAGACAGACATGAAGACATTTTGATTCGTTACAAAAAAAGAGGTCATACGAGAGATTTTTCATAACCTTTTGTTTTTCCTTATAAACTTTTTCAAATTTTTCTGATCAGGGAACCGTTTACGACTTCGCACAAAATCACTAAAATCTTCGTTTTCATTATTTCACCCATTTTCACACCTTCATGATTCATCGTTTTCTCGTAAATCCCCCTGTGAAATTGTAAACCTGAACCGATACCTGCAGATATCACATTTCGTTTCTTGTCCTGTTTTATGATTTCCGGTTTAAAGGTACATCTCTTCTTCTTTTTCTTCATATACCTTCTGACTTGATCATTGTACCTGGGTTTCGACTTTTTACAACTTCTGGTGGTATCTTATCTCCCTTTAATGACACCTTCTCGTGGTCATCTCTCATCGTTAACCTTTCATCTTCTCAACAACTGCAACCCCCTCAATTCCCCCAATTCATAAATATGTAATGTTTCAAAATTTCACGTGAATTGTGTCTACAATAAGCACCGGTATCAACAGAAAAAAAGGGTTTCCTGTCGAACTATGAACTTATGTTTATCGGAAACGATTCCAGAAATAGAACTACGATTTTATCAGTTGTGCTTTAGTGAGTGTTTAGTTTAAATTGCTTTAGGAGAATAGTTGGTCACTATGCTGATAACGAACCGGGGAGGTTTCACCGGAAACTGACTAGAATGACAAAATAGTGAGCATCAAAAGTATAAAAGCCAAAGTGCTATATGGAAGCGTTTAGTTGAGAGAGACATTCCTAATCAGTAATCATTGGAATCATGTGGACCGAAGGAATGAAACTCGCTGCAAGGCTGCAACTAATGGCAATGTGTCAGGTGAGTATTGAAAATATTGGGGTGTGTGGTACGGTAGGTATTATCCAAGTAAGTACAGGTAATGGAATAAGAACATGTGATGTCCAGAAGAGGTACAATAACCAGCGGTATCCAGAGAACCGTATGCCAGGAAGAAGTCCTCGAAGTGTCCTCATTTCAAACGACTCAAGAATTTGGCCCCTGATACTTTCGAGTCCGTAGATTCCAAATCTGAAATAAAATTCTGCGAACCCCTTCTGTGAGCCGAGTTATGAGCTTTTTTTCTTATGATTAAGCTTTTTTGCGTTACACGAGTGGGATATGTTTGGGTAGTCATTCTGGCAGACCGCGTGTCACGCAAAAAAGCTTACTTAATCATAATCAGTTAATCATAGGAAAGTTTGACAGCTCATAACTCGCCTCACAGAAGGGTTTCGTAGGATTTTATTTCAGATTTGGAATCTAGGGACTCGAAAGTATCAAATTTTTGAGTCGTTTGAAAGAGGACACTTCGAGGGCTTCCCTTATGAGTTCTGCAGTAACCCAAGATGTCCTTGGATACAACAGAGACCTGAACTAGCCTACAGCTTGAATATTAATGTGTATTGTTCCCGGCTACCCTGAATCTGTGTTTAGTAGCTTTAATATTTTCCGTAAAAACCATCCCCAGAGAGATAGCATTCAGGTTTTTGTTGAAAAACAATTTCTTTTCTCAGGACGTTCATCTCCAGGGATCCTCAACTGTACACAACTTATGAAAGCTGTGATAACATAAATTTCTGCTTGGGAAATTCTCTCAATAGAAGGCTTGGCAGCAAAGTTTTTTTTTCTAATTTTTATTGAACAAAGAAAAAGTTATTACCGTAAGATTTGGTCAGCAACTCCCATGATTCTATACAAACTCGTGGAGATTCTCTTGTTAGAAAAGTATTTCTTTCAACTTTAGAACCACAAAGAATCTCAGAGTGCAACTCCCAGGAACGGCTAGATCTATCAAGTTCTCAATTGTTCGTTAATTCTCCTGACGGCTCAAATTTCTCTGTATGTATTATGGAAACTTAAAACTGTGCGTGTAGCCAAACCAACTTCTAAAAATACTCCCTGTCTGGAAGACTGGTCGCCATTATGTCTCTTTTCATGTGCTGTGTTGTCAAATAGGCAGGGTGGGGTCTCCGTCTGTGTGTCTGTAGAACTTGATGTCTGGATTCTCGGTCAATGAGATTTTGACTGAATTTTTCAAAGTAAACTCAAAATTATGAACTATTCCAGGACGGAGCATAAACATGGATACCGTTGGAGTTCTTATAATTAGTCTTTGGCATAACAGTTGTATTCCAACCTCCAAATTTCTATAGGTGGAAAGGTTGTTTCCACGCAACCGTGTAGTCCTCTCGGACAAAACTATTTCTCAATTCCTGGCTCCCTCGCTTTTTTCAACAAACTTTCGTGTTTTTCAATTTATATCGCAAAAAAAAGTAAAACTACAAAAATTTGTTCGAGAAAGTTTAAAAAAACGAGGAATTGAACAGAAATCTTGCCCGAGAGGACAACACGGCTACACGGAAAAACTCTTCCGCGAAAGCTCATTTTTAGTCAAGAGAACGGGAATTGGAGCGTTTAGAGTGATGTCTAGCATCTGCTCCAATGATGAAAGTTTGACTTTAGCGAAATGCGCAAGGTATTTATCGTAACCCACGATCCCCAAAAAACCCAAAAAAAACTGTATTTCCCCTTTTGAATCCCTGAATTTCCCTTCATCCCCCTCCTCCTTCCCTTCAGTCTCCAATGAAAAAAACCGTCATCATCCATTTTACCTCACCTAACCCCCCAACCACCTGATCTGAAATGCATGATTGAGAGTTCAGAATGGAAACGGAGACATAGAACGGTAGAGAGAAATGAAATGTTTCGTTGTGTTGTTTGTCCTTGTTTACTACTCTACCTATTCTACTATCATTTATTCTCCTCCTCTCATTCCAACCATAAGACCCCCCCCCCCCACCACCGTTTTTTTTCGGCAAATACACAAAAAAAGTGTGTGTTGAGAGAGAAATAGAGGTCACACGATTCCTTTTTTATACTTTTTCACTTTGTATTCAGCTTTTTTTTGTTCTTTGCACGGGCAGGTAGTTTTTGACAATTTTTTCCAGCAGTCAGTTTTTAGGTCATGTAACTTAGGGCCTTTGAGATTTCAAAACTTTGCAAAAAACTGAGAGACCAATAACAAGAAACAAAAGAAAATTGTCAACTCTGAATTCCCAATGCTGCACTTTTAAAAACCATATTTCTCTCAATCTTCTCCTCCTCCTTCTCCCCCACTTTTCAAAAAGAAAATGCCAATAGAAAAAAACGAGAGAATCGGGACGAAAAAGAAAGAGAGAACTTGTGCACAATGTGCACATTTTTCCATCTCTTTTTCATTTCGCAAGTGAAAAAGATGAGAGATTGCGAGACGCAGACACGTTTTGAAAAGAAGAAGAAGCTGAAGAATAGAGATGCTTGAATAGACTCAGAGACACAGTTGGAGCACATGTTTAAGCCACCGTGGCGCCCCCCTTTTCTTCCCTTACAACCCACCAATTTCCTTTACTTTTTACAATATTTTTTGAACCAATTTTTATTTCAAACTTTTATTGAGGCTGCAAAATCGCTAGTAATCGTTTTTGACCAACTTTCACTGAATTTTTTTGAAAAACTTGTTTCTGATTTGGTTCCGAATCGCTAGTTTCTCTCTCATTGGACTTTTTGAACTGGTGGGTTTTTGAAATTTTTTTATTCAGAAAACCTTCAGTATACGGCCATGCGAAACCTAGGCCACTTTCAGTGTCTATTTTTCAAGAGAAGGTAAATTTTAGTTTTTTTTCGAAAACTTTTTTTGCATTATATGATACTTCAGACAATTCTAAGAAACATTCATCATTGGTGCATATGCTAAAAATCACTCTAAACGGTACAATTCCCGTTCTCCTGACTCAACATTTGCATAGATGGAAGAGTTTTTCCACGCAGCCGTGTATTCCTCTCGGATAAAATTATTTCCCAATTTCTCAATTCCTTGCTTTTTTCAACAAAACTTTAGTGTTTTTCTTTCAATGAACAGCACAAAAAAAAGAAAAACTGCGGAAATTTATTGGAAAAGTAAAAAAAAGAGGAATTTAATAGAAACTTTGTCAGAGAGGACTACACGGCCGCGCTGAAAAACTCTTCCATCTATGTAGGCTCATTTTGAGTCAGGAAAACGGGAATTGTGGTGTTTAGAGCGATTTTTAGCATATGCTTCAATGAAGTATCACAATCTTAATAATAAAATACGAAAAACTTAGTTTTTTTATTCTCCGCTTTTCCATTTTTACCAAGTTTCCATTTCGACCAACTCAAAGTCCTACCCCATGTTCTCTGATCCCCAATATCTTAAAGATTACAAAAATAGCATCACCGCAAATAACCGAAATAACCTTCAGAAGTTTCCGTCTCCTTCTTATTTTTCTTATTTTTCCCAAACCCCCCTTGAATTTACAAGTTGTCAGTGATCATCTGATATAGTTAGTCATTAAAGTATGAATGGCATTTCTCGAGAGAGATTAATTTATCATTCTAATTCTTGCAAAATATTATATGGTTGCATAGTTTTGTAGGGAGCAGACACATCTAAATTCTTTAATTGAATGATAATTATGCAACCAATTAAATATAAGGTTATTCAAAACCAAATTAGCTATCTTTGAATGAGAAACATTATCATTAGAGCGCATCAGCCTCCTACAAACTACTACAGATCTGTTTCACTTTACTATTTACTTTCCCAATCTTCTACCATTTTTATCATTGATCTCTTCCTCTCCATGACCGTGAGAATTTCACGCCTTCCAACCCATCTCATGTGAAGTCCACGTGTACAGTATGGCATATGCAGAATCACGTTTTTCGTCTTCTTCCCCTGTTTCTCTATTTTGTATTTATATCACTTTCCTTCCTAATGTGATGTGATGTCTGACGCATTTTTTTCGCCCTGTTTCTTGTCAAAAATGTCTTCAAATAACATATTGAACCTTGGCTTGAATGACTGAAATAAAATGAGAAATCGGGAGAGTTTGAGGGGTGAAAAGACAAAAGTGTCGTATGACAAAGATGATGGTGATAGGGGTGTAGAGAAGGAGGAGAAAACTAGAAGTGTAACCAGATTATGCTGATTTTTTTTTGGAGGATGGCTGCTAGAGGGTTTATCAGTTTATCAATAGGATAGTCATGCAAATAGCATAGGGTTCAGCAGAACAGGCGTGTGCTTGCTTTTTGGTCGGTTCTACTGGGTGTTAGAGGTTTGTAGGTTGGGTTTTCTAGGCCATCATAGAACTTTGTAGGCCATGGCTTGAGTAGTTATCATATTTACGAACCGGGCCGGTGGTTAAATCACTTAAAACTCAATATGGTGAGCTGAAAATTATACCAAAATGTAGATCTCGGCGAGTTCTATGTCCGTGTCCTACTAAAGGCCGGATTTGCGATTCGTTAGTGGGCCGCGGGCCGGACTAGAAAGGTTTTTCTGGCTATTTTTGCGTTTGGCACTATTTCCCGGCCCACGGCCCGTTAACGATCCGCCATCCGACCCGTCCTCGGTCACGGACATAGAACTCGCTGAGATCAGCATTTTGGTATATTTTTCAGCTCATAATAATGCGTTTTAAGCGAGTTACGCGTTCGGACCGATTTGCAATTATGGTACTTATCATCATTTGGATTCCTAGGCCACCATACTACCCAACTACATAACATTTCAATCTTTAGACCCTTCTTACTTGTTACACTGGCCCCTTCCCATCCCTCCACTATAAAATCTTCAAATAAGAAAAATAGAAAACATCTTCCCCATCTCATCTCGGACCAATTTCCTCCAGACATACACTATTATTTAGAGTGCCCCCTCTTTTTTTCTTACGGAAGGCCCCCCTACCCCATTTTTTCGTCTTCCTTCCTTTTATTATTATTTTGATGAGAATTTTTAGAGGTCTCGCTCCCCTAGGGCGCGGTTGTGCACATCCTATTCCATCAAAATGTTCTTCCTTCTTATCACCTCGTTATCTATTGCACTATTCGTTGACTGTCTCTTCCTATCTCTGACCTCTTCATTCCCCTTTTTGCATAGATCTCATTCTCCGTTCCGTTATTTTTCAAGGATAGTCTATGGTCTCTAACCGTCATTATTTGCCCTAGTAGCCTACTGATTTCCCATATGATTTATCGTAATACGCTGTATTTATATGTACGATTAGTGTCTGGAGTAGATGGTTTGGTTAATTGAAGAATTTAGTTTGGTTATTGCCGATTTTTTAGAGGAGAAAGCGTGCTCTACCGATAAATCGGACATTTTCATACTTGCAAACCGGGCCGGCGCGTAACTAGCTTCAAACGGAGTTTTATGGACTGAACAGTATACCAAAATGTAGATCTCGGCGAGTTCTATGTCATTGACCTACGACGGGCTGGATGGTGGATGATGCCGCAGGCTAGGAAAAGGTGCCAAAAAACGCAAAAATTAACGACCCGTCATTTGGCACGTAGTAGGTCAGTGACATAGAACTCGCCGAGATCTACATTTTGGTATATTTTTAGTGCATAAAACTCAATTTGAAGCAAGTTACGAGCCGGCCCGAGCGCACATGCTCTTGCACCTTTGAGAATTTTCGATAACCTTGTTTTCTAAGAATTTTCTGAAAGTATTTTCCATCTGAAGAACCTCAACAACTAAACAGCGAGACAAAACAGAGTAAAAACAGGGACACTGACATCATTTCCTATGCAAATCCTTCCTCCCTCTCTCCACCTTTTTTCCCCATTTTCCCATTTCCCAGCACTTCTTTTTTTCCCATTAGGAGGAGTTCTAGCCTCCGACGAAAAGGGAAGAGCATCGATGTGTGCATTGATGGTTTGATTTTGAAAGAGTCATGACCTGAATCAAATCGGATTAGGTTCTCAATGACAGCATAAGATTTTTGCAAGGGTTTACTTTTACTTTCAAAAAACAATTTTTTCTTCATTTTTGAGTTTTGAAAGATGGAAAACAGTTCATTTGAATATGAATATGAATCATCTCTCTTCAACACACCCCAAAAATAACTCGTGGGAAATTCGTCTTTTTTATTGTTCTGTTTCTCTCTGATAACGTACATTACCTCTTTCCGCTACGATAAAATGTCATTCTTTTTCTTTTTTCTTCTTCATTTTGCAACATTTTTTCTGACCTTTTTCTCTTGGAAATTCAGAAATTTCTGAGTCTGCAGAGCTATTCAATAGAGGAATTGTAAAATTTGAGTTTTTTATTTGTACAGTTCTTTTTCAACACATTTTTAGAATGAGCAACGATTTCAGCTCTTCAGAACTTTTTGGTGGCCTAGGAAAATGAGAAACTGATAATTTGGTGTTCTAGTCCACAGTCATTAGGCGAACAGTTGTGATTCCTTGGACAATGGAAAGTCACGAGTTGTTTTGATAGCGTAGGATACATCGGCTATAGACATTAGCCCAGGTGGTCATTTGGGTGGCCTAGAAAGCCCAGAAATGAAAAAATTGGAACATTCTAGGCCACGATTTCAAGTGCTTGTATTGAAATACTAAACATGCCACGAGCAGGGGTTCAAAATTCAAAAAAAAATTTTGAACCAAATTTTGAAATTTTATGATTTTTTTCCGAAAATTTCGAATTTCTGACTACACTTCAGAATTCAATCAAAGTCAAAAAGGTTTTTAATGTGAAATTTTCAAAAAATTAAGTCAAAAAAATTGACAGCTTTGTTTGAAAAAAACTTTGTTCAAAATCATTTTCCACCACTATTTAGAAAAGTATTCTGAGGATTCTGAATGCCGAGAAAATTATAGATTTTAGGTAGTACAGTAGTCTAGAATCTCCAAAATTCAGGCCCGGTTTCAAAAAATGTGCACAATTTTTTTCAAACTTTTTTCGAAGTGTTATAAATTTCCATAAAAAGAAGTCTAAATTCTTTTGTACGCTTCAGTTTTCATCGATATTCAAAATCATAGTCGAAAATTCTACTTTTGAAAAACTTTTTAAAAAAAGCTAATTTTTAATGATTTTTTTTAAAATTTCATATTTCTGCATGAGTCGGGCTAATCGAGCCGATCGGACCGGCCCGAAATTTCCCAACCCTGCCTACGACCTGTAGCCTACAGTACTCCCCCCCCCCCACATTCCTTTCTTGGCACAAAAAACCTTGTACCAAAGAACAAATATTTTCTTCATTTTCCCATTTTCCACGTCCTCCTCCTCTCTTCCTTTCTTGTGATTCATAACCAGAAAATGTCCGTCTTTCTCTTCATCCAATATCACCCAGAGAGACACTTTGTACCCTTCCAATCATAAATCTATCCACTTATTTTGTGTCTGCGTCTCCACTTATCATCTCCCTCCCTACTCTTCTTCTCCATACCCCCACTTGATTCTTATCATTTTTCTTTCGTCGATCAATCTTATCTGTCTATTTCTCTACCCCGTCTCTCTATCCATTTCTTATCTCTCGTTCTCTTCTCTTTCATATGTACATATACAATACATCTATATCCTTATTACATTCCAATATAACACAAAAAATGTATAGAAATTTTTGCAATCAAGATATCTTTTTTCGTCTGCAAAAAATGAGAATTTTCTTTTCAGAAATCGTCTGTAAAAATGGGAAAAGTCGACACATCCAGTCTGGAAAATATGGCTGCCTCGATATCCCGCAAGTCGTCTTTAAGTCAGATTGCAACACATTCTGGTGAGTCTTTAGTTGTCAATAGAGCGCATTTGCAACCTCAAATTTCCCTCAAATTCCAGGCGCCAACGACACGTGTCGAGTATGTGGAGACGGTAACGCAAAAACCCATTACGGTGTAGTGACATGCTTCGGATGCAAAGGTTTCTTCAGGAGAACACTCAAACGACCATCAGAATACACGTGTAGACATAATGGGAATTGTGTTGTCGATAGGCATGAGAGGAATTCGTGCAGGTTAGTGATATGGCAAGAAAATGAAAAAAATTATGGAATTGACATTGAGTTCCAACGTAAAAAAAAAGTAGTTTTTTAGAAAGTGGAATATATTAAAGCATACCAACAGGACCGCCGCGTATCTCGTTTAAAATGCATTATTATGTGCTGAAAATATGCCAAAATGTAGATCTCGGCGAGTTTTATGTCTGTGACCTACAACCGGCCCAAGGCGGGTCGCTAATGTGTCGCAGGCCAAGAAAAAGTGTAAAAATGATATTTTTGATATTTCTCGGAAACCTGGGATTCAACACTCAAATAATTTTTGTTTCTGAATTCACCTTGTTTCAAGCTTTCAGAAAAGTACCCACAAGTCTATATTCTGAGCGATTTGGGTCCCACCACAAAAACTACCGTACCCTGGTTACTGCAGTTTTCGTGGCGAGACCCAAATCGCACAGAATATAGGCTTGTGGGTCTTTTGCCATGCTAGAAAGACCTTTTCGGCAATCTTCGCGTTTTTTGGCACTTTTTCCCGACCCGTGGCATATCAACGATCCGCCGTAGTAGGTCACGGACATAGAACTCGCTGAGATCTACATTTTGGTATATTTTTCAGCCCATGACATTGCGTTTCAAGCGAGATACGCTCGGTTTGCAATTGAAGATTCTGAAATTAAATCTACCATAAGGCAAATTCTTGAAGACTGACCTAGAATCTGTAAATGTTTTTCCTCTGGGACCTTTTAAGAATATTTTGAAAATTTCTAGGCCACTCATGCAAATCATGCATATCCAATATTTCCAGATACTGCCGTTTCAAAAAATGCATCGACGTCGGCATGGACCCAAAAGCCGTCCGCCCTGATCGAGACGCAACCGGACGACATTATCAAGGACGGCAACGAAGATCAAAGTTATCAGCAGAAGATGAAGGGGAAGTCGATGCGGAATGGATGAGAAAACTACCAGTTGACATGAGAACAACTCTTATGCAGTTATTGAATATCGACCTGATAGTTGGCGGAGGTGACGGGCATACGGAACCATCGAAGATCTATCCACTTCCATTTGCCACGTCGATAAAACAGTTACTGGAGGACCCGACGTTATTAGATGGGAAGAGGACTGAGATGAGATATGAGGCGTTTCGAGAAATCAATCCAGAAGAACTTCCATGTATTGCACATCGAAGACTGATTGCGATGATTGATTGGGCGGATCATTTATTCGATATGATGGATGTTAATAACATGGATGATAAGGTAATACTTAGGGGAGTTTTCAAATTTTGATCAAAGTTTTCTAGGTCGCCATCGTGAAAGCCAGCTACGGCCCTCTGATGATTTTCAGTCTGTGTGCCAACACTGCTCGTCACAAGCAAGCGGATATCGTATGCCTCAGCACTTTTGGATATATCTCGAGATACGCTCCAAACTCGTGGGCGGAGCCATATCACTTTGGAAATCAACTCGCGGAGAGATGTATCGACGAGCTGATTGATCCATTGAGGAAGATGAATTTGAAGGAGGAGGAGATTACGCTGTTGAAGGCGATTATCGTGCTGAATCCTTGTAAGTGCAAGGTGTGAGAAACCGCGCTCTATCGAAACACACAGAGAAAAATAAGTGATCTCTGTCATTCCAGACCTGAAAACCATCACTCAAGATGGTTCTGAAGCCATCATGGATCTTCGTGACAGAATCCAAGAGACTCTCTACCACGTCGTTCGTGAGACTCATCCGAAGGAAGTCGCTTCTAGCAGATTTGGAAATCTTCTTCTCTTCGTCCCATCCGTCATGATGTTGGGCCGTCTTGTCATGGAGAATCTCTCGTTTGTTGACAGTTTCGGACAAATGAACGATCGTCTGGTACACGATTTACTTCAAGAAGCACCAAAAGTCGATCAAAGTCGCTCTCCAAACAACTCCTCCCCACCACAATCCAATCTCCAAATGGACACATCTCCATCACCACCAATCAACGGACATATGACAAATGGATGTAGTTCATCATCACAAGACGAGCAACTCGGTGGTTCGAATGGGTTGGCAAGAAGACACAGTGAGCCAAGGATGGTACATTCGTCGAGTTCCAGCTCAATTGAGAGCCTCAATTCCTATCAAAGTTCGTTGGATGGCGCCGCTTCGTACCAGAATCAGATAGGCACGTTACCCTATAAGTGAGTGTTCTTTTTTTATATCATACTAAAGAAGGGCATGACCTATATCATTGGAAAGCTGAGAAAACGCTGATTCCAAATATTTCTTAAGTTTTTGCCCTCGAGGAATGGTATTTGAGATAAACGGGGTCAAGGTTCCTGACGTACCACGCTGCCGATATTTTTACGCGTCGGTAAGGTAATGACTTGTCAAACTTTGACCTCGTTCTTCTAGAATACCAGGCCTCGAGGGGAAAAACTGAATATATATTTGGAATCAGCGCTTTCTCAGCTTTCCAATGATATAAGTCACGTCCTATAACTCCACGGTCCTTGAAAAATATCCTCAGCGTGGTGTGGGGTAGGAGAGGCGCAGCCACTTGTTGGTTCAGGCCACGTTTTTTTTTTGGTTTTTAAAATTTGGTTTTTTAAGCAGTAATGTACCTTCAACTTTTCAGCCTCTCGTGCAACTCCCTTCCCGCTCAAGTCAACGATTTCGGTGTCTCTTTGAATGGAGCCTCGTCAATGCCAAATCTAGAAATGAATGAATGTGATCCGGACTACAATGTGACAATTACACCTGATATGTATGGAGGTGAGTACTTATCTCTTGGCCCACTAAACATTTCTGAAAAACCTTCAGTTCTAGACATGCGACAAGCGATGAACGTGGCTCATGGCGGCGGAATGGAGATCGATGAGGTGTCGAATGGACAAGTGAATAATGGAATGGGGACACCGAATCTGGAGAGAAGGGATTCAATGCAACTCCCGCAGTCACCTACGAATCAACAACCCATGTTCTATATTTCGACTGTGGAGAGTACGAAGCATAAGTTTACAGTGACAACGACGTCGTATGATAGGTGAGTAGTGGTGTAGGTCATGGGTTATTGTAGCTTGTAGATCAGAACATACCAGTTGAAGATACTGTAGCTGGTGAGTGGCATTGGAGCCTTATCAATATGCTACAGTAGTTCCCCAATTGCAAAAAGGGGCGGAGTTTTGAGAAAAGTGGTTAATTTAAAAAAGAAGGTTAGCCTAGATTTCCCACTTTTTTTGCAAAATTATTGAAAAATTGGGATTTTTCATCATTGACTTCTTAGGGAAATTTGTTCATTCTTACATGGAAAATTTTTGAATGCCCGACTGCCTGGCTTCAAAAAATGAACCAATTTTTTTGAAGTTTTTCATCGAAAATGTGAACATTTCTGATGATTTTTCAGAATTTCTTCTAATTATGAACAACGATAGTCGAAAATTTGACTTTTTAGCGAAAAAAATTCAAAGAATTCGAAAAAAGGCCTTGACAAGCCCGGCACGCTTCATACAACCGCGCTCTAATGAAAACCAAGAAAACAGTGTGCGAAATAGAGAGACTCAGAGAAATAGAGACATTCTTCAAAGACATTTCGATGGAGCGCAGTTGTAACAACTGTGCCGAGCGAATCCGCAAAAATGCATTTTCTCTGCATTTCTTCATTTTCCACGGTCTTTTTCCTCATTTCGGTAGAGCGCATTGTAAAAACTGAATAGTGAACCTGCCAAACGCGCCCACTGCAAAAATTTCAATTCTTCAATTTCCAGATTCCAAAACGGCGCGAATGGCCACGCGTACGGAGAAAACGGTTATCAACAAAACGGAATGCCTCCCCAATCCGGATCATTCGGTCAGATGCCGTCACAATCGAATCAATCGATAAATCAACACGAGACACTGTGCAAGACGAATAGTCTCCCACAACAATATATGCAATCTCAGCAACAACAACAACAGAATTATCAGGATCAAGTGATGTACGTCTCACAGAATCAGATGGAATGTGACGACGCCAATTACATTAATTTCAATCCGCCCAGCTAGTCCAATTTCACCGATTTCTCCAAATTCTCTTTCTCTTTCCATTCTCGATTACGAGTCGTCTTGTTCTTACTATTTTTGCTCATTTCGTTTCCCTCACACTTTCTGCTCAGAACTGCATTTTATTCAGCTGAAACAAGTTTCAACGCAATTCCGAACCCCTGAAAGGTGCTATATTGTTATTTTGAAATAAAAAAATTATAACCAATTCGTATTACTGGAAACAGGAAGAATACAAACGAGGGGGTGCAAGGAATCAAATAGGTGGACAAACAAGCATTCAATAAATATCTGAATTAGAACGAATAATTTAGAATTTCGACGCCTTCTTCTTCTTCTGCTTCTGGAAGTTTGGACGTTGTTGACGAGGTCCTTCGGCGACTGGTCCTGGAAGTGGGCGTGGCGAGTTGGGGGAGGCGGAGACGAACTCCACATTCGGGTTGGCCGATGAGGATCCTTGGGTTCCTCTTCCAATCTCTCGCTCACGGTTCTTCCTCTTCTTCTTATAAGTGGACCGCTCTTGACGAGGAAGCCAACGCTCTGGATCCGGAAGGACATCTGGGTTGTAGTTCTTCGGAAGGCGAATCTTCCTCTTTCTATTGGCATTTTTGAGCTTTCGTGTGATGATCTCCGAATCAGCTGCTGGTGGGGACTTCGCCTCTTTCTTCTGACGGTATTTCTCGCCGTAGAGGATCCAATCCGATTCCTCCAGCTCATCAACGTTGACATCGACTTCCATTGATTCTGGGAAGAGCTTAGCACTCAAGGCTTCTGCCTTCTTCGGATCACTCTTCGAGTACGCTCCGACCAGACGACATTGAACTTGCAAATCGTCAGGGAATTTCTCGACGAGTTTCTCCAAGTGTTTTGTGGCAGCTCCTTCGTTTCCACGACTTTGCTCCACCTCGACAAGAGCCTCCAAGATGGATTTAAGAGCTTCAGAAGATTGATTCTTGGCGGTGGAAGCAGTGTTAAGAGCCTTGACAGCTTCATCCTTGGAATCCGAAGCAATGAGAGCGGAGGTGAGAAGAGAGGATGGTCCGAGCTCCGAAGCATTTGGAAGTGCTCGAATAGCTTTGATGGCTTCTGGGAGACGGTTGGCGTTGAGGAGAACATGAAGACGAACCACCGATTGCTCAAGATCGTTTCCTTCAAGAACCTTCAACGCATTCTCAGTATCTCCCATTTTCACATGAAGAGAAGCCTCAATGAGAGCAACATCTTTGGACGTTCCGAATTTCGAGACGAGCTCCTCGAGTGCTTTCTTGCATGGCTCACGTTGATTCGACATCAGAAGAACCAATGCATTGTTGAGCATGAGAGTACGACGCTGGCGACGAGTGAGCTTGCTTTGGTCTATCTGAAAATCAATTGTTTTGTAAATTAAAGTTTTTTTTAGAAAGTTGAATGCAAAAGTATTAGTTTTCGACGAAATAATCATAATGTTTTGTTGGAAGCGAGATCAAATCGAGAAAAAACTTAAAATGGATATTAGCACAATATTTTTATTACAACTGCGCCCCAACGCAAACGAGAGAGTATCGACGAGAGACGCAGAGTTTTTTTCTCGCGCCAACACAGATTTTCACTATTTTTGATCTATTTTCGCTATTTTTCAAAAGTTTTTTTGTAAATTATTGTGAAAAAATGCAAAATAGTTCAAAACTGTGTAAATCCGTCTCAGCGCGAGAAAAACTCTGCGTCTCTCGCCGATACTCTCTCGTTTACGGTGGGGCGCAGTTGCAAGAAGAGGTGGGCTGCTAATAACTAACCTGAAGCGCAGCTTTGAATCTCTTCCTCGAATCAGCCAAAGCGAAATCGCTGGATGCAGCTGGGATATTGTTGGTAATGGTCGCTTTGACGCTCTCATCGGAGTGGCTAAAAAGTTGGAAAATTTTATTAATAATATATAAATTTCACTTACTTAGCCGCCTGCACCTTCTGATAAATCTGAAGGGCCTCCGATTTCTTTCCCATTCGTTGAAGGACGTACGCCTTCTGGACACGGATCGAATCGAGCTCTTCCTCGATTTCATCTTCCTCACGGTCTTCGTCTTCGAGAGATTTACGGCAGGAAACTAGAGCTTTCTCCAAACTAGCCAATGCTTGTGGAAGTCTCTCCGCCTCAATCTCAACACACGCCTTATTGTAAAGCTGTGAGTACGAGTCCTCAGCGTCGTCGACTTGCTGTTTGGTTCCTTGAGCTTCAAGACGTGCTTGAACGGCCAAATAGTTGGCACGACGAAGCTCATCGGAATCGTCAGAGTGATTCTTGAGAAGGTAACGATAGATTTCGAATGCTTCCTGGAAGTTCTCTTGCTTGTAGCAGATCTGTGCTTTCAATTCTTGAGCCTTAACGTCGTCTTTATCACAAGTGTTGAGCTCTTTCACTGCTTCGTCGAGTTCTCCTTGACGATAGTGGATGTACGCTTTTTCGAATCCAACGTGACTGAAAAATAATCATTTTTGAAAATAATTGAGGTTTCGTTGGTATTTTCAGAGACAAAACGGATTTTTTGGATAAACGTACCCCATTTGATGAGCTGGGGTCTTGCGGATGAGCTCAAGAGCATCTGCCCATTGAGACAGTTGGATTTGGGCGACAAGTTTGCATTTGAAGGCGAATGTCTCCTTTGGGTGCTTGCGGATGACTGAAAAACGGAGTTTTCCACATTTATCGATTTTTTTTCGCAGTAAAATATAAACGTCGTATTTTTTGACAAGAAAACCTAAATTTGCAATAAATTCTTCAAAACTTACGTTTATTAGCAGCTTGAAGAGCCTTTTGGTAGTCTCCACTGGTGTCGGCACGAGCAATATCGGTGAGACATTGGTAGAGACCTCCGGCAGATGCGTCCGCCATTCTGAAGAAAATTCAAGTATATTTATTCGATCAAAACTAATGTTTTATAAAATTTTTTAATAAAAAATGCTAAAATTCAATGAGAAATTAGTCTGGAACTGCTGGAAAAATGCCAAGTTGCAGTGAGAAGTGTTTGCGTACAGTGGAAACACGGCGACGAGAATGTGCACAGTGAACACCAGAAATGACGCGCAACGCGGCAGAAACTAATTTGAGGCCCTACTGTTTGGGGAGAAAGCAAAAAACGGGAACTACGAAAACGGGAGAAACGAAAACGGGAACTACCAAAAGGGGAGAAACGAAAACGGGAGAAAGTAAGTAGCACAAATTCTTCTGCGGTAAGTTGCGAAATTTTTGTGCTATACTTGTAAAATAGTTGAAATAGTTAAAATGCGTTGTCTTGATTATCCGGGTGTCCGTGCTTACAAATAATCACCGTAGTCCTAAATAATAGAAATAATTTTAGACCTACAAATTTCATTTAGGACTGCTCATACGTGGTTTTTTTGCAACCACGGATACTCGCATAATTCAGAAAAATGTTTCTATCTATTTTACAAGTATAGCACAAAAATTTCGCAACTTACCGCAGAAAAATTTGTGCTACTTACTTTCTCCCGTTTTCGTTTCTCCCCTTTTGGTAGTTCCCGTTTTCGTTTCTCCCGTTTTCGTAGTTCCCGTTTTTTGCTTTCTCCCCAAACAGTAGGGCCTCACTAATTTTCAAGCTTCTCGAATTTGTTTCGAGAGGAGTTTTCGGGTGAAAAAAAGAAGAAAATTCATCAAATTTTAAACTAAAACTTTCAAAGACTGCGAAGTGCTCGACTTTCTCATAAACCTTCGAAATAACCTTGACAATAACTCCAAAAGCCGTCTTCGTTATGTTGTGTTGTAATTTGTGTCGTAGGTCGTTTAATTTCAGGTACTTCAGGTAAAAAATGAATTAAGAAAATGTTTATTATCAAATTTGAAACGGAGAACAACAAATTTCATACAAGCATTCTGCAGTGATTTCCATCGAAATACCACCACGCAGCGGCTCCATCAGTTCTTCTAACAGTATATTTTATGTTAATTCGATTTGGGCATCAAAGCAGATCTGAAATTAAAGAATTTTCAAAATATTATTCCGCCAGGAAACACCGTACAGCATCAAGTTACTTCACAGAATTTTCAGAATTTTTTTTTCGTCACAGAATTTTTCAACTGATTGTAACTCCTTGGACGTTATATACCGTCAAGATTTCCTTCTGATTCATTTCGCTGATTGCGAAGTCTTCGCGAAGTCGATTCTGGAATTTTCAACCGATTTTTTTTCTAAATGCAAAAAAAGACAAACTGAAACTGCAGGCTGGAAGAGCTGGGAGTTGCCAAAGTGTAAAAGTCTTCATTTATATTCCAAAATAGACAAATATTTTCAGAAAAATATCAGAATGAAGGGAAAAGATGATACATCTTCAGACACTTGTAAAGTTATCTGGAAATTACAACAAAAAACTATCTAATAACCTTTCCAATATTATATTTATTTGAGATATATGGTCCTGATCCCAAGATTCCCTATGTTCAAAACTCTCGAACTTGAAAGAAGCCAACTCTGAAACTTGCATTCTCCTAGAGTACATTTCTAACTTGATTTATAACTCTCAAACTTTTCGAAAAAGAGAACCACTGAAAACTGAAAAACACCCGCCCACAAACCCCAAAAAACTTTTTAGAAATATTCCTATGGAACTTTTTGTATGTCCATCTGCCAAAAATCGAGATTCCCTCCCCGGGGAGCAATCGTTGTGTGGCTCTCCTCGCGGCTCGCCGATTTCGGCTCACTTTTCATAACTTTACATTCTCGACTCTGTCTAAACTTGCTATTCGAGGAGGAAATATTTTGAAATCATCGCATCGTAAAATTCAAATCTTTGAGTAAAATGGCTTTCTATTTTGCCCTGTTGAATGTATCCAAGAAGGATAACACTCAAGAGAAACAGTCTTCATCTTCTCATAGGAGACATCGAAGACATTCGATTGCTTCCGTTGAATCGCCATTGCTAGATTATAGACTTTTGCCAAGGTAAGTGAGATACTGACTAGGGAAGGCCCCCGAGTGACTGTAGAGTTATAGGAGGTGACTTATATCCTCGGAAAACTGAGAAAATGCTGATACCAAATCTATATTCAGTTTTTACCCTTGGGGTGTGGTATTAGAAAAAAACGAGGTCAAATTTTGCCTTACCGACGTATGAAAAATATCGGCGGTGTGGCATGAAGAAGGGTGGGGTAAGGTAACTTGTCAGCGGTCCAAACTTTGACCCAGTTTTTCTCAAATACCAGACATCTAGGGCAAAAGCTGAATATATATTTGGAAGCTCAGCTTTCCAATAATATAAGTCATGTCTCATAACTCACGGTCACTCGGGGCCTTCCCTAGTGAGGGTAGAGAGGCTTTATGCAGGCATTCATTTTCTAAAACTGCTCAAAACTTTCTCTTCTTCCATTTACTGGTTAAAAATGAGTAAATTCAGCTAGAACTCTGCCCTATTTCCAGACCCCAACTACTCTCTGACGATGTTGTCATTACCAATGACCTGGCTCATCAAGTCGAATCATCTTCATCTTCTGCTCAACCCAATCGTCTATCTGATAGAAGAAGTCGTGGGAGTGCTCGAGCATCAAAATGGGTTCAAGACAACCATTCCGCCCAATTGAATAATAGGAGCCACCATCCTCCGCTTCAACGAGAATCTCATCAAGTTGCTCCTTCTAGTTCAAGAGGTCATCTCAGTCGGAATGACACTGAAAGTGACCCTCCACCATTGAGCAGAAGTAAACGAATGGCATTTGGAGGGGAGAAGGAAGAAGGGAATCCTTCGAAGAGTGAAGAAAAAGTGAAGAAAAGAGGGGGAAGAGCAAAGATAGAAGAAAGAAAACGAGGGGAAAGACAGTCGGAAGAGGAAGAAGATGGAAAACAGAAACAGAATTTGAGACCAAGAGGAAGAGGAAAAAAGGAAATTGTTAGTGGAGAAGAAGAATCTGGAAAGGAGACGGCAAAGGAGGACACTGGAAGGAAAATGAAGATGAAGAGTGATGGGCAGGTTGGTGGGAATAAGGAAGAGTTCAGGTAAGGACTTAATAAATGAAAAAGAATTGCTTGAATTAGTTTGAAATTCAGAAAAAAGGAGCCTGTCAAGACCATGAGAAGGGGATTCAAAAGTCAGCTACCAATTCCAGTTCACGTTCCATCAACAACGAATGAGCAAGGACTGAGTAAAACTCAGAGTACGGTAAGATATTAATTCTAAGCTGATAAGTTGGATGATATTTACTAGCCATATGCAGTAACTTTTTTGTACGGACACTCCCTAGCAAGTTATATATCGACAAAGTAATTTCTCACTCAAATCAGTCCAGTGCAAAATATAGTTATTTTTGAGCTGTCCTCTTAAAATGATCAAAACTCTCTGGGAGTGTCCGTACCAAAAAGTTGTCAACTACAAAAATGGAGCTCTATCGTTGTTCTGTATGGTTCATACATAATTTACTTGGTGGGACAGTACCGTAACACCCTCTCAAATTTGGTCATTTTCAACTGAAAACTGCCAAAGTGTAAATCTTACCGCACGGTACCTGCACGGTACTGTAAGATACTTCAGTCAAATCAGTCTTATTAACAGAACCCTTCCAACTATAAAACTCTAGAATGTTGACCATTCTGACACAGTCCTGTAGTCTTAGCAATCCGTCTGTTCATGTGTCTCTTATTCTGAATGTTCTATGGTTATTTCTTTTCATGTTCTTTTGTAATACTTTCTCTTGTATGATCTCATGTGTTCATGTTTCATGTTTATTCTTCCTAGTATAATATATTGAACCTATTGTATTTTTATTGAATTTTATTCACCAATCTATACTTTCACGATACTTTCACGATCGTAATAAATTATTATTATTATTAAGATTATCTTTTTCCAGACATTCTCAAAAAACGGTCGTGAACACCTCCATCCACCATCCAAATACACCCCATTGGCTGTCACAACTTCCAGTTCTAGCTCTGCTCTGAATTCCAACTCCAACTCTCGATACTTCTCCCCACCAGTCCCCAATGGCAGAAAACCCAGACAAGTTGGAACTGCAGGTTTGATTATTTAACTTCCTTCTATTCTAATTTACATTTTCAGATCATCCACTGAGATCTTCTGTTTTTCAAGCGATGGCTGGAAGTAGTGCAACTGATGAGAGTGGTCGATCAAGTAGTCAAATGAGTAATGAGAGTATCACACCTAGAAGAGACGACTCACCAGCCTCCTCGTGTTGTGATCCGAAAGAACAGGAAGTTACTATGAAGGTTAGTGGTCACAAGGATTATCAACTAGACTTGTTCGATTTTCAGCTCTCTGCAGTTTCCATGTCATCGAGATCCAGTGAGCCACGGCTCAAAAAAGTTACTTTTGAGAGCTCCCCTTATGTCATATCGAACTCTTTTTTAGGTTAGTTTTATAGTCGCATTACAGTAACCCATGACTGAATTTCTAGGCGATGGAGCGGGCAAAGTGCTGGTAGTCCGCCGTGGCAGCGGAACAGCAGTTCGTCGAGTTGGAGCAATGGGCAACGGATGGAATCAGTCGAAAGTGTTGATCGAAGGGCAACCGGAAGAAGTGTCTGGAGACGATTGGTGGACACATTGTGGAAAGGACGAAGAGGAAGAAGCAATCATTGATAATCAGTTGAATAAGAATTTGGAGAAGGGGAAGAGGTGAGTTAGGTTTTTTTTCAACACTGAGGATATCATTTCAGATCAATCCTTCGTCGTGGACTGATTCGTCGAAGAAGTACTTCTGATAAGAGTCGGCTGTTGGCGTACAGAAATACTGGATTTCTATCGTCTTCACAAGAGAGAAAATCTGGTAAGTTTTTCTGTTTTTTGGAAATGAGACAATGATTTTCACTGCTTCAGAATCGACGCCGGCCTCCCGAATGACAGTTTCAGTGGATCGACCCAAGTATAAATAATCATTGTGATTTCTCACTTTTTTCATACTTGCAACCGGGCCAGAGCGTAACTTGCTCGAAACTCATTATTACGAGCTGAAAAATATACTAAAATGTAGATCTTGGCGAGTTCTATGTCCGTGATCCGCTACGGACCGGATGGCTATTTGTTAATGTGCCACGGACCGGGCTAGAATAGCTTATTTGGCCATTTTCGCGTTTTTATCACATTTTCCCGGCCCGCGGTATGATAACGACTAGCCGTCGGAAGTGAAAAAACGCCCGGAAGTCGGATATTGGAAGTCGAAAGTCGGAAGTAGTTATTTTTCGCAAATATTTAAAAATTCCAAGAGAAAAGTCAAAAACCAATGGAAAGTTAGTTTTTGGCAGAAGAAAAAGCTTATTTTCTGTCCTTTTAGACCGTTTTCCTTGAATGTCTGCAATATGTACTTTTCCGAAAATCTACAGTTATGGAATAACGAAAGTCGGAAGTCGGAAGCCGGAAGTAAAATTTTCAAAACGGAAATCGGAATTCCGCACAACCCTGCTAGCCATCCGGTCCGTAGTATGTCACGGACATAGAACTCGCCGAGATCTACACTTTGGTATATTTTTCAGCGCATAATATTGCATTCGAAGCGATTTACGCGCCGGCCCGGTTTGCAAGTATGCTTTTTTTCTGCGTTTCCCGATAAAGATTTCAAATATTTCATTGTAAACGAATCATCACACATTCCAAAAGAATGCCACCGATCTATGTCGCCGTATGATTTTTGATTATCCATAACTTCCTGCTTGTCTCGTATTCGATTGCAGAGACTACACCAACCCGAAAACCCGTTGTCGAATACCACTCTGTAATCTTGTTTTTATTTTGATTTAAACCAACTGTTCTGTTCTGAACTCACTTATAATCTCTCCTCCATTCGTGATACTTCAAATATAAATCTTTGTCATTGCTTACTTTCGTAACATACTGGATGAATTCAGGAAGAGTTTCGAAATCGTCAACTGCGATGTACGCCGAATCAGGAACTCCCAGATCTCGAACCGTCTGTCTTCTCATTACAATTGGGACAGTCATCCTGTCATCCAGTGACTTCCAGAACTTCTCCGTCACGTAATCTTTACAATTCGAGTTTTCGATTGCCAAATAAAACTTGTAAGGTCGAATCAGCTCAAGCACACATGGCTCAGTCTGCTTCAAAACTCCGTCACAAGCGCCAGCAGGCCTACCACAAGATCCCCAGACATCTGCTTGGAGCCCTTTCTCCAACATTGCTTTGATTAAGAAAAACCGATTATTTGGTGCTTGACAATTAGATCCGAGCTACGTGGCAGTCTTGTTTTTCAAACTCCAGATCGCGTTGAGGTTATAGTTCACTGGAATATGTTGGCTATTTTCAGTAGAAAATGACCAATTTTGATAGTGCATTTCGATGTCACCTGATTGTCTGACGTATTTTATTTTGTATTGGGTGGATTGAGCCAAAATAACACATCATTTTTGTTGTTGATCATTTTTCTGTAAGGGCACTACTTTGAAAGTTACAGGTTGTCAAAGTGAAAAATTTCGCTAATACGCAGTGAAATTAGTCGACATTGACAACCTGTAACTTGTTCAAGAGTGTCTCTACAAAAAAATGGTCAACTGCAAAAATTATGTGTTATTTTTGCTCTGTCCAACCGATACAAAATAAAATTTGTCGGACAATCAGGTGACACCAAAAAACACAGCCAAAGTTGATAACCTTTTGATACTGTACCTGTCACATTTCTTTTCTCTAGATAACCGTACGGCGCCCATAGATCTGCATCTTTCCGATAAGTCATGGTCCAGTTGAAGAGATCTAGAGAATTTTCCAGAGTTTCGGTTTGCATTCCTTCAGACTGACCTTTTTCAGGAGGAAACTTGTCATTACTCGGGCTCTCAATCGACCACAGAATCCAAGGAACATCTGGTTTTCGTAATTTTTTGAGGAGAGGGAGAGTTGTGTGCTTAAAATGGTTTTGGATTAGTTGTGATGGTATAATAGAAACGAAAAACTTACAGTTTCGTAAAAGTTCCGGTTATGAAACAAAATTGCATCGGCGTGTGAAGCATCTGGATAGAAGTGACTTATTCGACAGAATTTCTGAAAGTTTTTTTTTTTGAAATTTCTTCAAAAAAAAATCAAAGGTTTACCTTCACATCTGGACAGGTTTGCAAAACTAAGTCTGCATTTATGGGATCATGGTAATAAGTGTCGGCTGCATAAATTGTCACATTTTGTTTCAGAATTCTTGGGAGCCGAGAAGACAGTATTTGAGAGACTGAGACACCATTTTATTTTATTGTCTTTTCATAATTCTTACCTATTTTCGAAGAGTCACACATTTCCCAACAAACCAGCACCAATATCGTATATGCTCCGAGAATAAGAATAGTTATCCAGGTACTCGCATTTTTGAAACCACACGCTGGAAACATTGTAAAAGAGGTCTGATGTCATTGTACAACGAAACAGAATCAAAAAGAGACCGCCCGACTGGTGGAAACAAAAACAAGAGGGAGAGTTCTAATCCGTTTGGTTGTTCAATTCTTGTTTCGCATATGGTATGCTAATTCTGTTTTGTGAACTCTTTTGAAATGTTTTTGAAAAAAGTACAGTTTTCGACAAAAAATTTAAAATTAAATCAAAAGGCGAAAAACATGTATGATAATTTAAGCACTTTTACTCTAAATTTTCGAAAATTTTCAAAAAATTTTGTTAAAAAATGAGTACCCACTTTTGAATCCGGGCCGAGAGAAAGTTCACCCGGCCAAATATTGACAAGTCTGGCAATTTTTATCTAAACTTTTGATGTTCCTAGGTTTTCTTATCCTACGATTTGTGTAGACTTGAGAATCCTCTCAGGGACCGCGCAAAAACAACTTTGGTTTTGTACAAAAAGGTTTTCAACGATCAATCGGAAGGTATACTATTTGAAAAAAAAGTTTTACATTTCTTAGTCAGACTTTTTGTTTGAATGCTTGTGACGGTTATTGTACAACACCGTGCAAAAGATACGGACTTTGAACATTTTCAGTTTAAATTGTCCAACTTTGAGAGGGTGTTACGGTATCAATGATTGCCCCACAAAGTAAATTATGTATAAACTATACAGAACAAAAAGAGAGATTCATTTTTGTACATGACAAATTTTTTGCACGGACACTCCCTGGCAAGTTACATATCGACAAAGTAATTTCTCTCTCAAATTCTCCCATTTCATTGCAAAATAGAGTGATTTTTGAGCTGTCCCTTAAAATGACCATAATTCTCTAGAAAGTGTCCGTACAAAAAAGTTGAAAAGGAAAATTGTATATCATTAGGAAAACTTTACACCACCCTCCCAAGAAGAATTTTACATCCAAAGGGTGACGTCACCTGGTAAACCTGTGTACATGTAACTTTCTGAAGAAAAGGCCTGCAAGGCGTAACTGTAATTCATCATACAGTAAAGGCTCGCATATAAAAGGCGGGAATGTATTTGTAAACTCATTTATTGTAAGAACGTGTTAGAGTATTACATTCAGAGGTTGGGACTAGGAAGCGGGTGCAAAGCAAAGGGAAAGGTTAAAGTATAAAACTACAAAAGACTGCCTAGAATGAGCGTTTCCGCTCCTTATATAGGGAAAGGCGAGAGAGTGAGAGAGTTTAGAGAAGAAGAGTTTGGCGCCATGGTGAACGGTTTGGCGGGTGAGAGGAAGTTGGCGGTGAGCGAGAGAGTACTGACGAGGAGACGAGAGGCGATGAGACGGTGAAAGTTTGCAGGTCTGATCGTGTGAATCGTTCGTATTGAAGGGAAGTGTAGTGATGCGAAGTGCACACATTTGATAAAGAAGGAAATAACGCTAACGGTTTCATGAAAACCGTTACATCTCCCCCCTACATCTAGAAAATAGTCGTCCTCGACTAGTCAAATGTGTGCTCATCTTGACGTGATCCTGATCTTGTAGATGCATGACTTGGGTTCCGTGACTCCTTTCCTGACTGAATCCTTTCCGATTGGTCTCCTATCCTTCCATCCTGATCTCCATCCATATCCATCCTTCTTCTTCCATCTTGTTCTTGATCTTCTTTCCATCTCTTCTCTCTTCTCTCTTACGGGTAGTTGGGTGGGTAATGGAGTATGTGAGTTAACATGAATGCTTAGAGTATGAGTTGCTTGGGTCCTTACGGGTCTGACAATCTTGTGGGTCTGCCTACAAAAATGTTCCTTAGATTAGGTCTGGTGGGTGGCTAGTGAAATGGGTACAGGTGCATAAAACGAGTGAGTATGGGCTTGGCCTAACATTGAAAATCTTACGAAAATTATTAGTTGGGAATGGGTGAAACATGCTCACTACGGGGTGGCTTGAATCCAATGGCGGCTTTCTGTGCTTGTTCCGAAGTTAGTGGATTCCTTGACTTAACGACCGTATCCTTTTCAAGATGTTGTTCTCTGCTGACGTTGACAGTCTTCTCCAAGTTTGTATGAAGGCGGGGTGAATACTCTTTTATCCTTGTCGACTTCTTTCCGTTGAAACAAAAGGTGTGGGTGTGCTTGTCGAGATTGGAATCCAAGGTGTGGATGAGCTACTTGGCGTTGAAAATCAGTCGTTGAGCGATTGGCTTGGCCGATTGGTTGTTCTGGAATTAGCAATGTTATTTGATGAAGTGGTGAGGAGGACACATTTAATGGATGGGAAAATAACGAAACCGAAGGGTTCGTTACCCCTCCAACCTTATCGATGAGATTGCCGACCTCGGCAAGTTAAATGTGTACTCCGAACCGTTTAGGATTGCAAATACACATGACTCGAGTTAGAGTTGTTGAGTACTGATGTCCTTCGTGAATTAGCTACGTTTGTCTGGATTTTGCTACACTTCTCCATTTGATGTTGTTGCTGATTGTTCTTTCCGACGGATTGAGAACATGAGTATGGCGCTGGACCAACTCAGGTTGAGATCTTCTCCAAGAGAATCAACGAGTTGTGAACTCCTGGGATTGTATCCCAAATCGGCAAGGTTGTAAATCCACAGGGAAGTGATGGCTTTGAGTACTATCATGCTATTCGTGAACTAACTAACACTTGTAGTTGTGTGGGTTTGCTTGAACTTGAGCTCGTAAATGTAGCTGTCACTCAATTTGGTTGTTGGTGTATTTCTTCATTTGAAGTTATTGCTGATGACTCATCTATTCAACGAGCAGGGAGCATAAACCTAAGGTATGAGAGGACTTTGGTTAGTATTCTGAAACATTATTAAAACTGTCTGGGACACAAAATAAAACTGGTTATTAAGGAGACTGGATTAAACTTTTAGTCTATTGTTTTGGTCTAGAGCTTTGACTTTCATCTGAAACTTTTTGAAGTATGAAGTGAGAATCGCTTTCAGTAGTTCTTGGGACTTGCGTTTTGTGGCCAGCGGATCTTGGACTTGAGTTCCTATTCATTGACTGCTTGCTTGATCTGTTCTTGGATTGAACTGACTTGTTGTCTCGATCTTTCTGAACTAGATCTGTGAATTGTTGAAAAGAGCTGATTGCTCCAGCTAGGCTGACTGTGTTAGATGGTGTTGAAAACAATATCTGAGGAGATTGCTTACTTCCCAAATGTATGACGTCTTCACCAATCTGTAATCTGGCATTTCTGAAATCAAACTGAACGGGTGGGAGTCTTGAGAGAAAATCGGTTCCGATGATGATTTCTACTCCACCAAATGTCTCTGGCGTACATCTACTCACTGTAAAATGCGTCTTATGGCGGATTTTGTAAGACCCGATGGTATAAGTAACCATAGCTGTTCCAGAAATTTCAACTGAATTAAGTCCAAAACCTGAAGCATGAGTACTCAGTGGCTGCTCAAGTTGTGTTATACCCAAAACTTTACACATGTGCTTGCTGCTGACTGTTATTTGAGCACCAGTATCAATGAGAGCTGTTGTTGCATAACCGTTTGCTCTAATAGGTACACTAGCTATGTATGGACATATGTGACTTGTAGAAGGTGCTTGTCCAACTTCTGAAATATTCTGACCAGTGATACCTGACTCGTGTACGATGCTGACGGAATGATCTGCGTCGTTGAACTTGACTTGTTTCTGTGTCCTTCCTTCTTGCTTCTTTTTGAGCTTTGAGATCTGCGCATCTTTGAACTGAAGTTGTTCTTCTTTCAGTTTGATCTGCTGTTTAAGCTTCTCAATCATCTCGTTATCGTTTGAAGCTTCAGCTACTGATGAAGTTGACGCGGGAGTCGTCTTGTGATTTGACTGGATCTTGTGCTTCCGGTTGACTTGAACTTCTCGCCAACAATCAGAGGCATAGTGACCTTTACTCTTACAGTTGTGACAAGTTCTTTTGACTCTTCCGTTCTTGAGTGATCGCTCTGAAACTTGTTTTGAATGAACTGCAGTTACCTGTGGTAAGCTATCATTCGTGTGACTGATGATGTTGACCGGCAAGCCACTTTCTGCGTTGAGATCTTCTTCTATTTTCATAGCACGCAACAAAATGTCTTCTGGCTCTTTGAGGTCTTCTTTCATGATCTGTAACTTAATGTCAAAACTCAAACCTCTAGTGAATGTTTCCACAATCAGGTGTTTTGCGAACTCATCGTTACTGTCACCATAAGCAAGTCTTGCGAGACGTACAATTCTTCTGTAGAACACTTCAACTGCTTCTCCAGCTAATCTTTTTGTTGACCGAAGTTGGTTTTTAGCTGCTGAAACGTTATGCGAACTACTGAACCTGTGTCGAAGCGCGTCAATGACATCTTGAAATGAAGCATCTTCGTTCTTCTTAATGACTTCTTCTGCTTTGTCTCGAGCATCTTCAATCAAATAATTGAGCAAACACGTGAGATGCATCTCAGACTTCATTGTTGACAATGCAATGCGATCTCTGAATGTTCTCTCGAAAACGTTGAAATCTTCGTCGATCTTTCCTGCGAATGACTGCAACTGGGGACCACTAGCAAACGAAACCATAAAGATTCTGGGATATATCTGAAGCTTGGTGGCTGAAGCCGTTAAAAAAAATTCAGGTTTGTCAGGTGTATTACTAATCACCATACTGACGTTCTTCTGCGGAGGCGAACCAGTAACACCGGCGGGCCCCACGGTGCAGAATCCGAAAGCGGGTGTTACCTGACAATGTCTACTTGTAGCACAAAGCTGACGTGACGTTGAAATTCTCATCTCTGTGTCGGTGTCCTTCACCGCTTTCTGATATTTGGGTTCTGCTCTACATGTTGCCGAGTTGACTCGTTGTTGTCTGGTTACTGGTCTGCCTGTAAACTTTTTACCTGTTTTCTTTCCGTTTGTCTTGATCACTTGACTTCTTGCGGTTGTATGCTGACTTCTGGAAGTTTTTGATGTCTTCTGGCTCTGTTTGTTGACCAATTCCA
Organism: Caenorhabditis remanei; assembly: GCF_010183535.1. Lineage (NCBI taxonomy): Eukaryota > Metazoa > Nematoda > Chromadorea > Rhabditida > Rhabditidae > Caenorhabditis > Caenorhabditis remanei. The sequence continues at coordinate 13,981,144 of NC_071329.1, forward strand.
ATTTTGCGAACTTTGGATGTTCTTCCTTCTTCTTTAAGGACGTTGTTAGCGGTTCAGACGATTTCACATCGTTACGATTTACTGACATTGCTATCAATGCTAACTTTTGTTTGCGGATGACTCCTGTAACACTGCTGAAAGTGTGCGATAATACCTGAGAATCCTTTGTTGTTTCCACGGTGACTGTGGACGCGTATGTGCGTTTCTGTTCTGCTGCGACATTGTTCTTCTTCGCTTCAGCATCTGTACTTCTGGGTTTTTCATCTTCCGCTATCAACCGACTGTGAATGACTGCTGCTAACTGAGATATTGTTTCCTGACTGCTTTTCGCGAATTGACTTCTTCCGACCATTTTCAAATCGTTTCTCATCAAAGCTTCGAACATGAGAGTCTTTTCTGAAACACTTAAACAGATCGACGTTCCTCCGATCAACATATGATCGTTCTCGCTCGTATCTGTCACTGTGAGAATTGCTTCCCGACTACAAAACGCGATTGATGTTCCTCCAATCAACATATGATTGTTCACACACAATACTACGCATCGTTCTGCCGTTTCTGAACCACCAAACATTACCGCCGTTCCTCTAATCAACTTATGATTATTCTCGCACGAATATATGCTGATGTGAATTGCTTCTCGACTGCTAATCACGATTGATGTTCCTCTGATCAACTTATGATCATTCACACACAATGTGTACACGCGAATCGGTCCTTGACTTCTCACTTCTACTGCCTTAACTTCTGAAGAATCGCTTGCTTTTCTTGTTGCTGACTTGTCTACTTCACTTGTTGTATTGTCGTCAACTGCATTTCTTCTTTCTGTACCGCCGAACTTCTACGCTTATCACCGATGTTGCAAGTGCTTCTTAACTGAACGATTTTCTGAAACTCTGTTACACTGGGAACTGCTGATGATTCAAAAGCCCAAAAATGTTTCTGGTTTTCACCACGACATAAGAATTGGTTCTCCGAAGAGATTGCGAGGGCTACATAACTTATACCTGACTGCAAAGGAAGGTTGCTAGAGGAAATCCGCGGAGGCGAGCCAGTAAAACCGGCGGGCCCCGCTGTGCGGAATCCTCTAGCTCCCTTAACTTCCAAAACAGCATTTTCCGTCGTATCCGACACACGAAACATCGCCAAAGTGACCATCATCTGCACGATAACCTTCTGAACGTCACTCTTCTCCAAGCTTGAGTTGATACTTCTGTAAACCGTTTACGGTGTCACTGGCCACAGGCACGAAGCCGAGCCGAGTACAAATCGAAACAAAAATCGATAATTTTTGCATCATGACAGTGGATCCGACACACAGCCCGATCCCGCTGCCAAAAGCAGAGGTACGAAAAGAAAGAGTACACAACAAATTCTGATTAATCCTACAACCAATGACAACGCCTTTGCCTAACCTTACCCTGACCCAAAACCTAAACCTACTGAAAACCTACGCGCCTTGCTCATCCTAAAGTGCACTTTTAAGAAAAGGGGCGGGAGGGAACTAACGAAACAATAAAATGAGAACAAAAACGTTTATATGCGAACGGGGATTTTTTAGTTAAAGGAGGAAAAATACGGGCGAAAAGCGCGCAAATTCCTACTCTAAAACTATACTCGCTGCTACCAGTAAAGGTTCGCATATAAAAGGCGGATAATGATTTGTAAACTCATTTATTGTGTGAACGTGTTAGAGTATTACATTCAGAGGTTGGGACTAGGAAGCGGGTGCAAAGCAAAGGGAAAGGTTAAAGTATAAAACTACAAAAGACTGCCTAGAATGAGCGTTTCCGCTCCTTATATAGGGAAAGGCGAGAGAGTGAGAGAGTTTAGAGAAGAAGAGTTTGGCGCCATGGTGAACGGTTTGGCGGGTGAGAGGAAGTTGGCGGTGAGCGAGAGAGTACTGACGAGGAGACGAGAGGCGATGAGACGGTGAAAGTTTGCAGGTCTGATCGTGTGAATCGTTCGTATTGAAGGGAAGTGTAGTGATGCGAAGTGCACACATTTGATAAAGAAGGAAATAACGCTAACGGTTTCATGAAAACCGTTACAATACCTCGTTCATAATTCCCAGATACGTAAGTACCTTATCTGTGCAGTTGTATACCGTATACCTGTTTACCTACAATCGTTTTGTGTTAACAGTAATGATACAATAGGAAAGGGTCTATCTATTTTATGTTGTCTTAAAAAACGTGACTTGTATAAGAAATTGGAGAACTGGCTCCTTCATCGGACCATAGGGTTGATGTTTTCGCACGAAAGGTTGTAAGAAAGAGAATGTCAAAAATCGGTGACACCAGGGTGGAAAAAAAAACGTGACTAATCAAACGAAAGAGAAGTCGTCTGAGGGAAAGAACAAATGGGTCCTCTAATCCGACCGTTCGAGGTTCCAAGTTTTCCCAAATTTGAGAATGTCCCAAGTTTTGAGGAGTGTTGTATCTGGTTTTTCAAGATATCTAATTTCCATTATAACTGATGGTGGTGAATACCGGAAGAGGGCCCTTTTAATTGAGACGCTCTCTGACTAGCTCTTTGAATGATTGTACCAACTGCTCTGACATGTGAGTTGAGGATTTCAGTGTGATTTGCTCAGAGAAAATGTTTTGGTAGAAAACTGAAAACTGGAGAGGTGAAAGTTGAAGTTTTGCCGGTTTACATGGTGATTTTTCACTCTTTCAAACTCGTCTCCCTTTTTTCCCTATTTTTTTTCTCCTGACCCCCTACAAATCAATAAAACAAATAAACAACAGATGTCGTAATGTCTATTGTTTGGCTCAATTGTCGTCACAAATACCACCTGCCATGTTATCTTCTTGAGAGATCTGAACGTATACAGTGCATATGCCCCGCCCCCTGAAGATATGAGGTTGGATGGATGGAATACAATCAGTTGTCCCTTTTACTTTTGAGCTCTCTTTGTTTCTAATTGCATTCAATCTACAGTACTGGTCAAAAAGGTATCATTTTATGCTGAAAATTTTGCAAATGCCCACCTTTGAGAGTGTATCATAGTAAAACTGACTGTCCTACAGAATAACTTTTTATGGGATCAAACAGACCAAGAATAGAACTCCATTTTTGTTTTTGACATTTTTTTGTACGGACACTCCCTAGAAAGTTATGTATCGACAAAGTAGTTTCTCCCTCAAATCGACCAATTTCAGTGCAAAATAGAGTGATTTTTGAGTTGTTCTCTTAGAATTACTATAACTCTCTAGGAAGTGTCCGTACAGAAAAGCTCTTGGTCTGTTTGATCCCATACAAATTTATTCTGTGAAACTGTTAGTTTTACTATGAGACACTTTCAAAGTTGGGCATTTTCAACTGATATAACACCTTTTTGGCCGATACTGTATCAGCGCGTTTGATTGACTTTATCAGCCCCTTTTGCTTTTTCCAAATTTTTTCATATCAGTAGAGAACCCGTATTCTTCTCTTTGATCAGAAACTCTAGCCACAATCCCACTTTGGACACATTTCAAGCAAATATCAAATTACCCAAACAATTGATGTTCTCAGCTCATTATTTATTTACTGTCATAGTGTTTCGAAAAGTTACTTTTACAATGCCCTCCAATATTGATTCTTACTTTGAGTAAATAGCAGATGTTGTCTCTCTCTCGGTATATTGTCAGGGACATTTTCTTCACATATTACCATCTACCTTCTTATCTCCTTGGGAAATCTTACCGAACGGATAACTTTGGGGGAAACTTGGAACCTTGAACGGTCGGATTAGATGGCGCACCTGTCCTTTGCCAGATGACTATTGTCTTCTGTCACCCAAATTCACTTTCGTTTGAATATTCACGTTTTTGTTTGACCTCATCAACCTCTTTCTCCTTTTTCCGTGCCCTTTCCCAAGACAACATATAATAGATGGGCTTACCGAACGCAGGAATTAGACTCCGCCTTTTGCACGCAACTGCTAGTAGACCAGTACTCAGTCATTCTCCCCCCGTCTACAACGAAGTCTTTCTAGGTTTTCCTTTTTTGTTATATTGCTTATAGTTTCCCACAACATATTATTTATGTATATCTTTTTAATATTATACCAATTACGTTGAATTCAAATACTTATTTCAGCACCACGTGCCAAGCTGAGATGAACATGCCCTGCACACCGACAAATGGAAGACCAAATGGAAGAAATGGAAATGGCGAACGAGACGAATCGATGATTACACTGACGAGGAGAGTTGCTATCACACAAAAGGACTCGGAAATTGGTAAGTTATTGACTTCCCCCACCATTCTTATCTGTGTCGGTTCCGGTTAGACTGATCGAGCATGGCGCTGTAATAGTCTATACTTATCCGGGCTGAGGTTTACTTCAGTAGACGCGGGTTTGAATCCTCCCGATCTAGAAATCAACAAAATTATAATTGAAACTCCCAAAAACGGGATAATTTATTTTGATCTAGAAATCAACAAAATTATAATTGAAACTCCCAAAAAACGGGATAATTTATTTTCAATTGACTTCCCCCACCATTCTTATCTGTGTCGGTTCCGGTTAGACTGATCGAGCATGGCGCTGTAATAGTCTATACTTATCCGGGCTGAGGTTTACTTCAGTAGACGCGGGTTTGAATCCTCCCGATCTAGGAATCAGCAAAATTATAATTGAAATTCCCAAAAACGGGATAATTTATTTTTATCTTGAAATCAACAAAATTATAATTGAAACTCCCAAAAAACGGGATAATTTATTTTCACTTTGACTTCCCCCACCATTCTTATCTGTGTCGGTTCCGGTTAGACTGATCGAGCATGGCGCTGTAATAGTCTATACTTATCCGGGCTGAGGTTTACTTCAGTAGACGCGGGTTTGAATCCTCCCGATCTAGGAATCAGCAAAATTATAATTGAAATTCCCAAAAACGGGATAATTTATTTTTATCTTGAAATCAACAAAATTATAATTGAAACTCCCAAAAAACGGGATAATTTATTTTCAATTGACTTCCCCCACCATTCTTATCTGTGTCGGTTCCGGTTAGACTGATCGAGCATGGCGCTGTAATAGTCTATACTTATCCGGGCTGAGGTTTACTTCAGTAGACGCGGGTTTGAATCCTCCCGATCTAGAAATCAACAAAATTATAATTGAAATTCCCAAAAACGGGATAATTTATTTTGATCTAGAAATCAACAAAATTATAATTGAAACTCCCAAAAAACGGGATAATTTATTTTCAATTGACTTCCCCCACCATTCTTATCTGTGTCGGTTCCGGTTAGACTGATCGAGCATGGCGCTGTAATAGTCTATACTTATCCGGGCTGAGGTTTACTTCAGTAGACGCGGGTTTGAATCCTCCCGATCTAGGAATCAGCAAAATTATAATTGAAATTCCCAAAAACGGGATAATTTATTTTTATCTTGAAATCAACAAAATTATAATTGAAACTCCCAAAAAACGGGATAATTTATTTTCAATTGACTTCCCCCACCATTCTTATCTGTGTCGGTTCCGGTTAGACTGATCGAGCATGGCGCTGTAATAGTCTATACTTATCCGGGCTGAGGTTTACTTCAGTAGACGCGGGTTTGAATCCTCCCGATCTAGGAATCAGCAAAATTATAATTGAAATTCCCAAAAACGGGATAATTTATTTTTATCTTGAAATCAACAAAATTATAATTGAAACTCCCAAAAAACGGGATAATTTATTTTCAATTGACTTCCCCCACCATTCTTATCTGTGTCGGTTCCGGTTAGACTGATCGAGCATGGCGCTGTAATAGTCTATACTTATCCGGGCTGAGGTTTACTTCAGTAGACGCGGGTTTGAATCCTCCCGATCTAGGAATCAGCAAAATTATAATTGAAATTCCCAAAAACGGGATAATTTATTTTTATCTTGAAATCAACAAAATTATAATTGAAACTCCCAAAAAACGGGATAATTTATTTTCAATTGACTTCCCCCACCATTCTTATCTGTGTCGGTTCCGGTTAGACTGATCGAGCATGGCGCTGTAATAGTCTATACTTATCCGGGCTGAGGTTTACTTCAGTAGACGCGGGTTTGAATCCTCCCGATCTAGGAATCAGCAAAATTATAATTGAAACTCCCAAAAACGGGATAATTTATTTTTATCTTGAAATCAACAAAATTATAATTGAAACTCCCAAAAAACGGGATAATTTATTTTGATCTAGAAATCAACAAAATTATTATCGAATTTCCCAAAAACGGGATAATTTCTTTTGATCTAGGAATCAGAAAAACTATAATCGAAATTCCAAAAAACGGGATAATTTATTTTCAATTGACTTCCCCCACCATTCTTATCTGTGTCGGTTCCGGTTAGACTGATCGAGCATGGCGCTGTAATAGTCTATACTTATCCGGGCTGAGGTTTACTTCAGTAGACGCGGGTTTGAATCCTCCCGATCTAGGAATCAGCAAAATTATAATTGAAACTCCCAAAAACGGGATAATTTATTTTTATCTTGAAATCAACAAAATTATAATTGAAACTCCCAAAAAACGGGATAATTTATTTTCAATTGACTTCCCCCACCATTCTTATCTGTGTCGGTTCCGGTTAGACTGATCGAGCATGGCGCTGTAATAGTCTATACTTATCCGGGCTGAGGTTTACTTCAGTAGACGCGGGTTTGAATCCTCCCGATCTAGGAATCAGCAAAATTATAATTGAAATTCCCAAAAACGGGATAATTTATTTTCAATTGACTTCCCCCACCATTCTTATCTGTGTCGGTTCCGGTTAGACTGATCGAGCATGGCGCTGTAATAGTCTATACTTATCCGGGCTGAGGTTTACTTCAGTAGACGCGGGTTTGAATCCTCCCGATCTAGGAATCAGCAAAATTATAATTGAAATTCCCAAAAACGGGATAATTTATTTTTATCTTGAAATCAACAAAATTATAATTGAAACTCCCAAAAAACGGGATAATTTATTTTCAATTGACTTCCCCCACCATTCTTATCTGTGTCGGTTCCGGTTAGACTGATCGAGCATGGCGCTGTAATAGTCTATACTTATCCGGGCTGAGGTTTACTTCAGTAGACGCGGGTTTGAATCCTCCCGATCTAGGAATCAGCAAAATTATAATTGAAATTCCCAAAAACGGGATAATTTATTTTTATCTTGAAATCAACAAAATTATAATTGAAACTCCCAAAAAACGGGATAATTTATTTTCAATTGACTTCCCCCACCATTCTTATCTGTGTCGGTTCCGGTTAGACTGATCGAGCATGGCGCTGTAATAGTCTATACTTATCCGGGCTGAGGTTTGCTTCAGTAGACGCGGGTTTGAATCCTCCCGATCTAGGAATCAGCAAAATTATAATTGAAACTCCCAAAAACGGGATAATTTATTTTTATCTTGAAATCAACAAAATTATAATTGAAACTCCCAAAAAACGGGATAATTTATTTTGATCTAGAAATCAACAAAATTATTATCGAATTTCCCAAAAACGGGATAATTTCTTTTGATCTAGGAATCAGAAAAAACTATAATCGAAATTCCAAAAAACGGGATAATTTATTTTCTATTGACTTCCCCCACCATTCTTATCTGTGTCGGTTCCGGTTAGACTGATCGAGCATGGCGCTGTAATAGTCTATACTTATCCGGGCTGAGGTTTACTTCAGTAGACGCGGGTTTGAATCCTCCCGATCTAGAAATCAACAAAATTATAATTGAAACTCCCAAAAACGGGATAATTTATTTTGATCTAGAAATCAACAAAATTATAATTGAAACTCCCAAAAAACGGGATAATTTATTTTCAATTGACTTCCCCCACCATTCTTATCTGTGTCGGTTCCGGTTAGACTGATCGAGCATGGCGCTGTAATAGTCTATACTTATCCGGGCTGAGGTTTACTTCAGTAGACGCGGGTTTGAATCCTCCCGATCTAGGAATCAGCAAAATTATAATTGAAATTCCCAAAAACGGGATAATTTATTTTTATCTTGAAATCAACAAAATTATAATTGAAACTCCCAAAAAACGGGATAATTTATTTTCAATTGACTTCCCCCACCATTCTTATCTGTGTCGGTTCCGGTTAGACTGATCGAGCATGGCGCTGTAATAGTCTATACTTATCCGGGCTGAGGTTTACTTCAGTAGACGCGGGTTTGAATCCTCCCGATCTAGGAATCAGCAAAATTATAATTGAAATTCCCAAAAACGGGATAATTTATTTTTATCTTGAAATCAACAAAATTATAATTGAAACTCCCAAAAAACGGGATAATTTATTTTCAATTGACTTCCCCCACCATTCTTATCTGTGTCGGTTCCGGTTAGACTGATCGAGCATGGCGCTGTAATAGTCTATACTTATCCGGGCTGAGGTTTACTTCAGTAGACGCGGGTTTGAATCCTCCCGATCTAGGAATCAGCAAAATTATAATTGAAACTCCCAAAAACGGGATAATTTATTTTTATCTTGAAATCAACAAAATTATAATTGAAACTCCCAAAAAACGGGATAATTTATTTTCAATTGACTTCCCCCACCATTCTTATCTGTGTCGGTTCCGGTTAGACTGATCGAGCATGGCGCTGTAATAGTCTATACTTATCCGGGCTGAGGTTTACTTCAGTAGACGCGGGTTTGAATCCTCCCGATCTAGGAATCAGCAAAATTATAATTGAAACTCCCAAAAACGGGATAATTTATTTTTATCTTGAAATCAACAAAATTATAATTGAAACTCCCAAAAAACGGGATAATTTATTTTGATCTAGAAATCAACAAAATTATTATCGAATTTCCCAAAAACGGGATAATTTCTTTTGATCTAGGAATCAGAAAAACTATAATCGAAATTCCAAAAAACGGGATAATTTATTTTCTATTGACTTCCCCCACCATTCTTATCTGTGTCGGTTCCGGTTAGACTGATCGAGCATGGCGCTGTAATAGTCTATACTTATCCGGGCTGAGGTTTACTTCAGTAGACGCGGGTTTGAATCCTCCCGATCTAGGAACCAAAAAAATTATAAGTGAAACTCCCAAAAACGGGATATTTTATTTTCTATTGACATCCCCCACCATTCTAAACCGGTACTATTCCCAAAATTTTCTTAATAGGTAGATGTACGGTAGTTTTAATTAACAGGTGTACGGTATACAGGTGTTCTGTAAAATCATAGGTAATCAGTTATACATGTAACTAGTTGTACAGGTGTACGGTAGGGATTCCGGTATTAGATCGGTTGTATTCAGAGAATTTTTTAATTGTAGGTAAACAGGTATGCGGTATACAGCTGCACAGATAAGGTACTTGCGTACCTGGGAATTATGAACGAGGTATGATGAATTACAGGTAGGCTTTGCAGGCCTTTTTTTTTTTAGAAAGTTACATTTTCAGAAAGTTACACACAGGTTTTCCTGGTGACGTCACCATTAGGGTGTAAAATTCTTCTTGGGAGGGTGTGTGTAAAGTTTTCCTTACATTCTACTTATATCTTACTGCACGGTACTGTACCTTTGACATTTCTTAACCAGTATCTTTGTTAGACTTAAGTTGTATTATTTACCATGAAAGTATACCAGTAAGATGGTTCAATGCTTGTGACGGTTGTGCTCTACATGTGATAGGAAAATGATAGCACTGTAAACATTAATATGAAAATATCCTCGCTGAATCACACGCTGGCAAAACAATGATTTATCGAAAAAGAAACTTTTTAAACCAAAATCAGATGAATGGGAGAGATAGTTATCATTGCTTCAAATGAACGGTACCTGAAACACATCTGTTTCTCAATAACCAGGATCCTAATTTTCCTTTCCTTACCAGCTCGAACTTCAAAGACATTAGTTAGTGGGATCCCATTCGAGACAGCTTCCTGAGCCAATCTATTCAAAAATACATTTCCCGTATCCCCAATGTACTGTTCATTCACAACGGTATCTCTGAAAAAGTAAGCAGTACCATCAGCCGCAGCATTGTCATTCAGTAGAGTTAAGTGAATAGGGACCGCTCCGCTATTCTCAAAATTTAGCCCACTCCGATTCTGTGTTAGCATTTCGAGTACATATGGAGAAAGCAGTTGTTGTTGAATATAGTAAAATGTTTCATCTCGGGGACTTTCTGTTGTGCCAAGAGCAAAGTTCATGTAGTAAACTCCATCATCTCCAATTGCAGAGACATTCAATATTTTGCTGTCATATTTGACAATGCTTGCAGATGTTATCTGAATCCAGATGTTATCTGACTTTGGAGGAGAGTAAGTTTTTAAATTACCTGAATCAAAATAATAGATAGGAATATATCTCCCAGCATCTTTGGTCTAAACTTTAGATTTGATTCAGTTTCCGCTTGTAACATCGTTTTATGCATACAGAACCTCAATTACATGATGCATACAATAAAAATTTCCATGATAACAAAAATATTTTGATCCTCTAGAGAGAATGTTTTGCAAAAAAACATAGCAAAGTAGGATTAACAAAAAATTTTTTATTTTTCAAACTCTCATATTTCGAAAAGCCCAAACACCCATTTATTATCAAAACTCTACATAAACTCTCTACTCGAAATGTTAGATTCGATATATAATCTCGTCCTCCGCTTTCTTTTTCTGCTTACTTTTAAACTTTTCCATAAGGTTTATCGATTCGAAATTTATACAAATGACCAACTTTTCTTTGGACATCCTATTGCAACTAAAACCAGACAAGAAAAGTTATCGTACCAGCCCAACAATAATAGTAAAATGTGAGACTGATCTTTTTGGAAATCTAGGATGCGATTATTCTGATGAAGATAAAAAGTCTTTTGGTTTATTTGAACGAACAATGAATATGCGGTACGCGATAGAGTTTATCCTAATGGTGGCTCATATAATTTTCATGGTTTATGTATATAGATCCAGTAAAAAATCGAAGGTGATTTTAAAGTTACATACTTGTCCAGGGTCGAGCCTTTCCGGGTGTTTCCGACCTGTCGGGTCTTAACAAGTATGTAAAATTACTGTAAAGTTAATGCAAAAATGAAATGTTCCAGAGATCTACCAACATTCTATTTTATCCGTTGTCTATCACAATAGTATTTCGATCCCTCATATGCTTGTACCGTATTCCTTACGACAATTTCATCGATCCTCATTGGTATCCTGCAGTGACGTATGTTAGGATCAATCTCTACATCAATTTCTTCGCTAACTTTTTCTTTTTGTCACTTCTTTTCATCATGTCTCTTATTATATCATTGAAACTGAAAACACATGTTTGGAAGAAAACTTTGGGGTTTTTGGTTTGTGATATTCTTCTGAGCACTTACGTCACATCGGTGTCAACGGAACTTAAGTTTTCTGATTTTATGTATGAGTACTACGCGCTGTGGTTAGACAAGGGAACAGATTATTTTCAAGAAGTTAGTTTTGTCTCACCTGCTATTTTATTTGAATAATTATGAAATTTCAGGTGACCTCAAAGTTTTGTTATCTTGTCCCTACAGGCTCTATCTTTTGTTCATTTATATATTACTATCTCAATCACAAAAAACCATCGGAAAACACTCCTGATTCCATTGAAGACCAATTGAAGCTGCTCGTCATAATTACAATTTCAGATGTTTTGTACATTGTAAGTTTCTTTTTTAATCTTTCCGGCAAGAAAATTATTCTCAGACTCCTTTCATGGTGAATCATCTCCGGGAACACAACGGTCCGGTGATCGGGGTTTTTAACTATCATATGCTTTTTTATTTTCCTGATATTTTTTGGCCAGTTTCAGTGATGTCACTCTATTGAAGAAGTGACAAAAGAGTAGCAGTGGTTGTTCCAGTTTCTCTGAAATGTTGAGTACAAAATAAAGTTTCATTTTGATTAAATTCAATTCTTGCGTAGAAGACACGAACTTAAAAGATTCATTTATTCCACTCCTCCATCGAAGTCGATGCCAGATTCAGGAATATGGAAGAGTCTCTCATCTGTAAAAAGAAGCTCTGTCAAAAGATAGAAAGCATTCAACCAACCGCTTTCATTGCTGTTAATCTCAAAAACTTCGAATCCATCAGCACCCATTGGTGCGGTTAAGGTGGTCATCAATAACGATAGAAAGAAAAATATTAGAAAAAAGTTCATGATAGGAAGTTCTCAACTACCTGTGAATGAGTTCAATCGTAAACTTTTTGAAATTGAAAAACTGGTTTCATTTTTTAGTACCAAAACTTTTTTGAACAGATTTGGATTAGTGTTAAGTTCTGTCTGTGAAGGAGGTGTATCGATGCAAACAGATCTATTGTATTTATGTTCTGACCTTTCAATGAGTCTGAAATCTGACGGTGTGATTTTCCGCAGTGTGAGTTTTTCTCACGAAGGAGAAAAATAAAAAATTCCTGTTACACAACACTACTCTGGGAATATCCAGCTTGCATTTAAAAAGAGTCAAGACTCCCTTTGAATGCTCATTATTTATTATTCAAATCAATCCAATACATGAGAATTAGAATGTATTAGTAGGCTGGCAATCGAAGCACTTCTCAAAATTGATCATTGTATATCCGGTTGGGCTGGTGGCGCTCTGAAAATCGAAAAGTTCGAGTTTTAGATCTGTCTAATTGTCTCTATATACCGGGGTCAAGGTCATCTTGACAAGGTAGACCATACGACCCTCCTCTTGGACTTGAGCCACTCCGACAATATCTTTTCTTATGGTTTCATGGGCTTCCTGGACGACGATTCTATTGATTGGGGAAGAACGAGTATGGAGGAAATGGTCGACTACTGAAAATGGAAAAAAAAATAGATAGGTTATGGAGTCTACCTCCTGAATATACCATTTCCTTTTGGGGTGAGCTCGTAGAGAAGATCAGTTCCATGATTCTCATGAGCGAAGAGGATCAGGTTCGCTTGAACTTGAAGCTGTTCAACTCCAGTCAACCAGTAGATGGTTGAGTTGGAGAGGCCGACGAAAGAGGCGAGAAGAAGAAGGAGAATAGTTGGTGAGCGCATCTTCGGAGGAAGAATGATGAAAGGTACGGGGGAGCGGGGTGCTTAATAGGCAGGTGTTAATCGAATCAGAGCTGCGGAAGAGGTTTATGGCCGCGTTCTCAGATCGGTGCGGAGATGGCTGGAAATCGGAGGGTTTCAGAAAAACCGCCCACAACTATGATTCGATTAACACCTGCGCCTATAAAGCTCCCCGCTCTCCCGTAGATGCCATCATTCTTCCTCTGAAGATGCGATCCCCAACTATTCTCCTTCTTCTTCTCGCCTCCTTCGTCGGCCTCTCGACTTCTACCATCTACTGGAAGAATCATGTGAGAACAGTTCAGAACCAAGCCGGCTTGATTCTTTTTGCCTATAGGCATAAGGATGCGCCGCTTTTCTACTCGCTCGTGCCAAACTCAAAGGGTAAGTGACAAGCATACATAGATCGATCCTAACGGAAAAACCGTCTTCCAGAAATCGAAGAATTCTTCGCCAACCATGGAGCCGACATCGTTTCCGTAGAAGCCCAGGAAGCCCATGAATCCTTTGGAAACGATATCTATGGTGTGATCACGGTCAAGGAGAAATTCAGGGCCTATCACGTCCAAGTGGAACTGACTTTTGATGCGAGTAGTCCAACTGGGTACATCATCACCAAGGGACACGTCTGCAAGACTGAAAACTGCAAATACGATAACGTCAGATACTGATTTTATTGAACTGTCCTTGTGGTAATAAAGTGATTGAGCATTAAGCAAATGATAATGAGAAGGTGCATTTTGGGAACTGTCTGATATTTCCTAGTTTATAATTTTTTTCTGAAACCTTTAGCATCACATTATTTATCTTTTTCATCACAAGTAAAACAAAAAATATCCGATATCACATCACGGGCGAAGAGAAAAAGAAAGAACGACGAGATGTAAAAAACCATTTTTTGAGCATTTAAAACCAGGAAAGAGAAATATTTAAATAACAAACTAATTATCGGAATGGGGAGTAATTAGAAAAGATTTTGATGTTCAGACACTCTACTGATTGGATACACGGCCCCAAACGTTAGATGCTTTTGCAGTTACTCATTGAGTTAATCTTGTAATTCTCAATCAATCTTCGAACATGACCCTTCTATTATCGTGACCCACGTCATCGTTTCTTCATCGATTACTTGATTTTTTTCTCTCTCCAAGTTTTTCAGCACCACAGGCACACGTTTTACGACCGCGTTCCCAGAGAAGGAGAAATCGACAAGTGTGTCTCGAGAATTTGAAGTATTCTATCAAGATAGTTTCTAAAATTCTCCCGGATAATAGATACGTGACACTCACGGGATTTACTGCAATTAATGCTGGACGCACCCTCTCAATAATAAAAATGAAATGCAAAACAGTTTATTCAGAATAATCAAATATTCAATTAGCCTCCAAACACTTCCTCAACGCTTCCCGGTAAATAGTCGATGAGGTACAGGTAACACCAGATGAATCCGACGAGGCAAGTTGGGAAGTTCCTTTTGTGACTGTAGTCCGGATGTTGGATGACTGAGACGAAGCGGTATCCAGATGGGCTGACGGTGTCCTGTAAAAGTTTCATTTATATCGGTCAACATAGAAGTGCAGCTCACCTTTTCAATGACCATGTTGACCAACATCTTATTTCCTCCATCTGCGTGGGAGTAGAATACCATCCCGGTGACGAAACCTGGTTTGGGGTAGGCGGCATCTTGTACTTCCATGATGATAGATTTATGGGCGGCAATGAGTCTGTCGACAAGCTCATCGGTTTCTGAAACATCAAACATTAGACTCTTCCTTGCCACACCAACGCTTCGTTTGTCTTACGTTGGTCTAATGGTATCATCGACTTGACTTGAGCCTTGTTCTCGTTTTTCACCGCAGTTTGGAAGATTTCCAGATGATGCTCGAGTACTTGTTGAGCACTCAGACCGCCAACAGTTCCGGAGAAGACTCTTGCATCAGCACGAAAAACTCCGGCCAGGAGAAGGAGAATACGAAGAAAACGAAACATTGAGAATGATGTTCGCTGGGGAACGGCGATATTTATAGAGGGAAAAGATAATCATATGCACAGTTTTATGATTTTGGTTTTTGAGATTCTGTTAGCAGGAATGGAGGGGAAGGAGGGGGTACTAAAATTTTGCAGGGTTGAGCATTGATCATTCAGAAATGGGAGAATGAGAAAGGAGTACTGTAGTATCTAATCGCGACTATCGGATTAGTTGATATGAAGTGGTCTCGTGTCTTTTTCTGCCTACCAATTTTCCATTCGCCTGGATTCAAATGAAAAAGAAAGCTATTTCCGTACTCATTTCTTTTAATTCTAGTCATAAAAATATATATATATCTCATTATCGTCACCCCTCCCTTAAGCAAAATTTTGTTATTTAAATGTTTCCTTTTCCTGCTCTTTTAATATGTATATCAAACTCTGGAAACCGCCGACCAACCATCACCGGAATCGCTCCGCTCTGAGAACATGGTCATAAACCGCCCGCAGCTCTGATTCAATTAACACCTGCCAATAAAGCTCCCCGCTCTCCCGTAGATTCCATCATTCTTCTTCCGAAGATGCGCTCACCAACTATTCTCCTTCTTCTTCTCGCCTCCTTCATCGGTCTCTCGACTTCTACCATCTACTGGAAGAATCATGTGAAAACAGTTCAGACTTAAGCCAACTTGATCCTCTTTGCCTTGAGGCACAAGGATGTGTCGCTTTTCTATTCGCTCATGCCATCTGATCGATCCGACCAAAACCGTCTTGCAGAAGTCGAAGACTTCTTGGTCGACCATGAAGCCGGCATCATTTCTGTTCAAGTTAGTAGTCCAACTGGATACATAATCACCAAGGGACACGTCTGCCATTTTGGAGACTGCAAATACCATTACGTCAAATTCTGATTTTATTGATCTGTCCTTGTGGTAATAAAGTGATTGAACGGAGATGGTTGAAATCGGAGGTTTTCAGCTCTGCTTACTGTTAAGGAGAAGTTCAAGTCCTATCACGTCCAAGTGGAATTGACTTTTGATGCAGGTAGTCCAACGGGATACATCATCACCATGAGACACGTCTGCAAGACTAAAAACTGCTAATACGATAATGTCAAATTCTGATTTTATTGAACTGTCCTTGTGGTAATAAAGTGATTGAGCATTAAGCGAATGATAATGAGAAGGTGCATTTTTGGGAACTGTCTGATATTTCCTAGTTCATAATTTTTTTCTGAAACCATTAGCATCACATTATTTATCTTTTTCATCACAAGTAAAACAAAAAATATCCGATATCACATCACGGGCGAAGAGAAAAAGAAAGAACGACGAGATGTAAAAAACCATATAGTACAGATATGCAACGGCAAAAAGGGGGATGCAAAAAACTACCAAAAAATAAAAACAAAAAGGTTTGGGAGGGGAACGGTGACCCGTTTGGCAAGAAAAGGGAAAAAAGTAGAAATTATAAAAAAGTGTTAATTAGAATTATTTTGAAGTGGCTTCCTCGTCGGATGAGTGGGATGCTGAGGATGTTGATGGAGAGTCACGGGCGGACATTTCGACCTGGAATTTCAGATTTTCAGATTTCAGAAAAAAACATTTATTTTAAAGACTCACCTCCGCCTGTTTCTTCTCTTTTCGTTTCCTCAGTCCACCTTCTGCTCCTCCACCTCCGTACGCCTCCTTTTCCGCATTCTGCTGCCTCAATGGAGGCGGCGGTGGCAGCACAGAGTCTCCACTTGTAGGCGTCAACTCCGGATCTGGTCCAACCAACGTCAGAATGACAGGAAGTACACACAATCCGTTGAACACTCCCAACGCCACAAGAAGTGTCATTGTGTAGAAGAAATAGGTGACAACGAAGTCGAATTCAGAGAAGATGAGCATGACGACTCCGAGGAATGTAGAAATCGCTCCGTGGTATACTGGAACGAACATGTGTCGGAGACACGACTCAAGACGTTGATCGATGGTTCCGAGAGCTGTCAGGAAGGCCAGCTCAACGTGAGCAGTGAACTCAACTCCTATTCCGACGGCACAGATGAGGGTGACGGCTGAGATGGGATTCATCTTGATTCCCATCAGACCCATGAATCCTCCGAGCTCAATGGTGGTGATGACGACGATACACATGATCTGAAAAGATACAATTCAGTTGCACAGCTTCGGGGAACAAAACACTCACCAATGTAGCAGCCCATGGGTTGAACATGAGAATCGAGATGACAGTGAAGACGGCGGCGGCGATAATCAAGATAGCCATGAACAAGTTGAATCTCAACGACAAATATTGCTCCCAGAAAGTGAAGGCAATTCCAGATGGATAATTTGGAAGTCCTCTCTCTGTATATTCCTCGCAAGTGGCACGAATCTCTTCAATCATTTTCACAATAGCTGGAGTATCCACTAAATCATTTTGATAGAATGGCATCTGAGAATACAGAAGTGGCTCAGAAGGTGGGACAACCTTTGCGGTCTTCTCGTTGTACTCCCATCCAGGTGGTGCTGGGTAGAATGATGCCTGGGATACGTAGTACATCATGTTATCCACGTTGAACCATCCAGTCAAATAGTTGTAGAATCCTTCTGGATTGATAATCTCGTTTTGATCTACCATTTTCATCTTTCCAAGTCTTCCATCACAGTTGTAAGTGTTGCCGAAGGAGCAGACAAGTCTCGCTGCTATCATGGATTCTGGGGATGGTTTCTCTCCATTCACCTTTATCGGATTTCCATTTGTCAAATCAAACTTTCCAGCTGCCAAGTCTTTTTCCAATGCCTTATCCAAAGACTGAAGCCACACTCTCAACATAGACATCCAATATGGTTGAAGTTTGCCTTCTGCTTTGATCATAAACTTGGATGCTCCCAGTTGTTGTCTGTACTCTTCAATCAGTTGTTGTTGATGAGGAATGTCGATTTCATTTCCACGAAGCACAGCGAACATTGGATAGAAAGAGAAATACTTTTCACGTGCACGAAGGAAAGCTGCTGGTGGAGTGTGTTCTGGAAGGATATCAGCCAGCTCGAGTCCCAGGACAGATGTAGACATTCCGTAGAGACCGAAGACAACTGCAGTGGCGGTTCCGATGAGAATTACGGCCTGGAACACTTAGAATGAGATAAAAATGAATAAAATGAACTAACCTTGACAACATTATTCTTGAGAGCTGGGATATAGATATTGTTGAGAAATCCTCCGACGGTGTACCATGGTTCGTATCGTCTGAACTCTTCGTTCTGCTTGCCATATCCTTGCAACTCAGCACGTGATGACATCTGAGTCTTCTATATATATTAAGGTGGATGATGAAAGTGAGGCTAATGATATTACACAAAATCAAATTCGGAACAGTTAGGACTATTATTTAACAACTTACATTGGAAACATTGCTTGGCACACTCTGGCTCGCTGGCATCTGTGGAGTTCCTCTGCTACAGTAGGCCAAATCTCTCTTTCCTTTTCTTTGTCTTCTCAAGTCGATTCCAATCATTGCTGGGAAAATGAACATAAGGAAGATCAAGTTGAAGAGCAGAAGGATTGCAGTTTGAGAGCAGAACGATCTCAGAGCAGGAATCGGAAGAACGTATCCGGAGATGAATGCAAGAATATTGTTGATCGAGGTGAGCATGACCGACATTCCAGTCTCTTTCAACAGTACTCCGATTTCATTTTTGTCGCAGATATTAATGATTTCATCGTAGTTATGGAGCAACAAGAACATGTCATCAATACCCAATCCGAGTGAAAGGAAAGGTACTACTTGAGTTGTTGCAGCATTGAAGTTGATACCCAAATGAGTGGCAAATCCTAATCCACAAATCGAGGAGTATGTAACCAAAATGACTCCAGCGATAGCCAAGGCGACATTCGATTGAACAGCGAGCCACCATCCTTGGAATCTTCCTTGAGTGAATGCAGCATAGATGACCATGAGAACGTATCCGATGACGATGATCATGTAGTTGAATTGGGAGAACTCTTCTAACATATCAGCGATGGAAGTGGAAGCAAGTGGATGGAACACTCTTTGCTCTTTATTAGCCTCGTGACCGTAGAGTTTCTTGGTGAAATTTCTCTGCCATGAAGTGATGATCTCTCCGGCCATCCATGGTTGGAAATGGTGGCGGTTGAGGCCCGGGTGGCTGTCGGTTTTGTCATTCTGGGAATAAGAAAATTAATGATGAGAAAACGATGAGCAACTACTAGCTCGGTACTGTTCTTACAACTGCGCTCTACCGAAATATCTTTGAAAACTTTCTCTTTTTCTCTGACAAGAGAAGTCTATAGAGACGCGGCTTTCAAACTATCCATAAATTAGGGTATAGGTACTTTCGACTACGGGGAGTCTATTTCTGCCATCAAAATCGGCTAAATATCTCTGTGAGCTTTTTCACATGGAGGTTCCGGAATTCCATGCGAAAAAGCTCGACAGTACCTATGACAAAATTTATAGAACGTTTGAAAGTCGCGTCTCCAAAGACTTCCCTTGTGAGCCTCTCAATTACGCACTCAGTTTTCTTCGGTTTTGGTAGAGCGCGGTTGAAAGACGCATGCCGTGCTAATACAAAACAAGAATAAAATGCTCACCTTAATTCTCACAAAAACATCATATGGACTCGACACCAAGAACACCGATTGTAGGGCCTCTGCTGACACCAGCTTTCCATTTTCTCTCTCGATTCCTCCGATGATCAGATCCTCTGGCCATTCCATGATCTTCTTTCCGAATCCCTTACATCCTCCGGTCATTACATCTCCATAATTTGGATACTTTGGCATCTCCTCCTTTGTCAAAAACTCTCCTAATCTATTTGGATTCTCTTGCATCCATTTGAGAAGAGAGCCTCCGTATTCCAGACAAAGCGTGTTCTTCGCTTCCTTCTCTGCATCTTTCTTCGGATTCGTTGTGTTTCCAAGACCGTTGATATAATCCGCATCATCTTCATATGCATAGTAATCATCGTCCTTCTTGGAGTCTCCAGCTGATTTTTTGGTGGCAGACGTTGCTGCTGTAGTTGCTTCATCTCCGTCAGTTTCAGCTTGTCTCTTTCTTCTTTTCTTGCCAAAAATATCACTGAGAATCGACTCGGCAATATCCTTAGTTTCTTCCTCCTTCTTAATGATTTTGCGCTCCAATGTGACCTAGAAAATAATACATCGTATAAAATGAGTCTCTTGTTTGCTCCGTTGCTCTTTCCCCCCCCCCCCCCCAACACAATTCTGTTTGCCCTCCCTAGTCACTTGGTCAGCTGGGGGTATAGCTCAGTGGTAGAGCGCTCCCTTATATCACAGGTAGACCGCAAAGTCCCAAAAACGGACGACCGACGGCTGAGCGGCCGCAAACGTGCGAGTGGCGAACCAACGGCGGCTAAACGACCGCCAACGGGCCAACGACGGTCCGTTTCCGGCCCGCCAAAACACTCAGAAAAACCAGTCAAAAAATGGATTTTCGAAATACTGCTTCAAAATCATTGTTATGCTATTTAGAATCCGTAGAAGTTGTTTGAAGCTACAATTTTCTCGTTTTTAATATGTTTTGAAGCAAACGGACAAACGACGGGTTAATGACGGACCGTAAACGGACTAATGGCGGGTTTAGTGGCGTCTCAATGTGGGAAAACAGGCTGAGAAAGAATTTGGAATTGAAAAGCACAGAAACCTAGAAAAAAATAGTTGTAGCATTCTAGTAATTCTGTAGAAGTCTTACTGGTTGATTTTTGAAACCAAGTAAGATCATATGAGCAAGAAACAATGCTATTAGTGGCTCAGCGAGCCGCCATGGTGTGAGGGATGACTATACTTGGGGGTACATTCAGATTTTTATATTCAAGAATCTGTTAACTCACAAAACCAAACCAGAAGGGTACATTAGTGTATCTTCTATTCACAATCTCACAAGTATTACTGTAGATTCGCTATCTGATCACTTCCTATTATTATTCAGAAAGTTTCGTTTTTTTTTCAAAAATATGTCACAGGAATTGTCAGGTTTTTCATTTCATGTGTTTCTTTCAGAAAATTATTCTTTTTCACCGAAATTTCCGAGTATTCGCATTTTTCGAGTAAACGCATTGAAGCTGAAGCTCGCAACGACACTCCGAAATTACGGCAGCGCGCCTTGTTTGTCGTAAATCGACACTGAAGTTTTTCCGCGTCAAAATTTTATTTCGTTCGTTTTCCTTCAATTTTTATGGTATTTCTTCTGTTTATCTTACATTCTTTTCAGTAAAAATGGTTTATTTATCTGTCAAAAACTTTTTCACTCGTTATTTATTACTAATTTCGACGAAATTGTCTATTTTCAGGCTAATCGAGAATTTCGTCGTCGGCGCGGCCTTACTTGACACTAAAAACGAGGAATTTGAAAGGATTCGTAAGGTTTGTATCAGGTGATTGCGTAACCTAAGTGAAAAATGTGGATATTTTCAGCAAATGTCACTGGAAGCCCGAAGTTTGTGTCCAAATCTACAAGCGGAATGGCTAGTTAATCGATAAGGAGAAGAAGTCTTCAGTGGAAATTGGACTCAGTGGGAAACCAAAAGTATGATATTCGCGCTTTTTCAAGGAATGGAAACTAAACTAGTATTTTCAGAGATCAAACGGCCAAGGTCCACATGGTTTAATGACCCAAGTTTGAGACTTGGATACACTATTGTCGAATGGCGATGACCACCACTAAACAATAGCATCAATGGAAGCGGAATGAGGAGCAATACAGCAACAACAACAATCACCTGGAGGAGAGGGACCAAGCCGTCATCATCATCAATCCAACATTATTGATGCCGATGCAAACGACAGTGGAAACGAACTATCGATGGAATGAAGTAGTAGTAAAGTCTTTATAGGCGATTCAATGTCCAATCATCGTGGAGAACACTCGAAGAATCATCATCATCAAGACCGTCTACTCGGTCAAACGGCTACTTCGTCGATTCAGGGATTTCAACAATTCACTGGTTCTCTGTTCGATACACCGCCATCAATGCTCTCATCATGCTAACCATGTTGTCAAATGACATCTTCCCAATTCGATCATCACGAACTTCTACCAAGAAGCAACTTTTGAGTGATAAGTAAGTTATCCAATAACTATGAATTGTGTTGTAACTTATTATCTTTCAGGCTGATTCGATTCGTCTACAAGCGAATTCATCTCAACGAAGATTGCGCATCAAGAGAAGCGGCGAGAAGAAGAAGCGAAGAGTGTCATACATGACTCGCCTGCTTGATGCGGAAAATCGACGAACAACAAGCCAAAAGGCGAACATTTAAATGTCTTATTCACCTAGTTATGATGTTTCTTTTTTAAATTTTTTTTTATAAACAACATTTTCTGTTATTAATTTTAATTTGATAATAAATAAGTATTTATAATAACGAGTACTGTTCGCAAAAAACCATTTTTAATATGCCTAATGGGGAGCGGGAAGGGACCAGAAAGGTTTAAAAACGGATGAAAAACGGCCCGTCAGCGCGTCAAAAAGCGAGAAAACGGGCCGTCTACGGATGTTCTACGGACCGTTAACGGCCCGTCGGTCAGCCACAGAATGTTCGCCGGTGATCCGGCGCTGGTCCGTTTTTGGGACTTTGCGGTCTACCTGTGTAGCATGGGAGAGGGCTGGGGTTCAATTCCCCATACCTCCATAAAGTTTTACTTTTTCTTTCATACCTGCTCACTCATAGATTTTGCCAAATTCCACTCGTTGAACTTTGTGAGAGCAGCACATCTATCGAAATAGTTTGGTGCAGATTTGGGGCATTCCTCTTCTAATGGATCAATGCATGGTCTGTCGAGATATGCTCCATCGATTCCAGCTCTTTCGAAGAAATTTCCGATTGGTCCCAAATCGAAGAGAGCTCCCACCTCTTTGATGACTGAGGTCGGATTCAAATTCTTCCAAGTCACATTTCCAGGTGGAAGGGAAGAAATAAAACTTGACACTTCTGGTCCCAAATTCAATGGTGGGTTCGGCCCCAACGCTTTAGCTCCATCCCAATAACAATCAACAGGGGTAATCCAGATACAAGGGATGATTTTGTCAAGAAGTTTCGACATGATTCCAGCGAGTGGTCCACTGTTGAAAGATGGGCCTGGTGGTTTGAAACAAATGTCGGATAGGGTCCAGGTCCTGGAGAAGGGGCTATTATTTTCAGTATTGTGAGGGAAAGACTTACTCATTGAACATATGAACTTCATAACCAGCGATCTCTTGCATAAGCTTAGTGTGTTTTTGGAGAGCTTCTTTCGATAAAACATTTTCACCTTCGAATGACGGGGTTTGGATGACTACCTATAAAATGTGAAATACAGTACCGTGCAAAAAGATAAGAACTTTGGCTGTTTTTAGTTGAAAATGTCCAACTTTGAGAGTGTGTCTAAGCAATTCTGATTGTCACTCCCAGTAGATTTTTAATGAATTATACAGATCAATAATAGAGCTTCATTTTTGTTGTTTTGGACTTTTTTGTACGAACACTCCCTAGAAAGTTATGTATCGACAAAGTAATTTCTCCCTCAAATCGACCAATTTCAAGTGCAAAATAATGCAATTTTTGAGCTGTCACCTTAAAATGATCATAATTTTCTAGGGAATGCTCGTACAAAAGAGTTGTCAACAACAAAAATGAAGTTCTACGTTTGATCTATATGATCCACTAAAGGATTTTCTAGGTGCAACAATCAGAATTATTATGAGACACTCTCAAAGTTGAACAATTTTAACTAAAAACGGAAAAAGTTCGTATATTTTTGCACGGCACTGTAGGTTAAAAAAAGTTATGTTGACAAATCACAAAATGAAACAACAAATGAATGATATTCTGACCTGAAAACCTCCTCCTAGTCCATTCTCTTTCGGCAACTCCGGACCTCTCCTCGTCTCTGCCTTTACTGGAGCAGGCGTCGCTGGTTTTGTCGCTTTTTCGATATCTCTCTTGATTTTATGGACATGATGAAGTTGTCCAGTTTCCCTGTCATGTTTCACTTGTCCCAAATAATCCATTTCCTCATTTAATCGACCTCCTTCTGACACCCACAACTTCACGAGATCGGTCTCGATGACAACGTGTTGAAGACCTCCTAGACATAGACAGTACAGGATCATACTGGAATGAGAATTTCATATTTTGCAGTTCGTTTTAATTTTTACCTTATCAGAATAGTCCACCACGCGTATCGCTGTACAAAACAACCAATTCTGAAGAGCCATAACTGGAAGAATGCTCTGGCATAGAGAGCGATTCGGTTTCCGGTTGCCTTGCCCTGAAAATCTACTTTTTTCAACAAAAAAACCAATAAATAACTAACCCGATTAATCTGTTGAAGTGACATATCCGCATCACACCATGTGGGTGCATGAGCGAACTTCTTCTTCCATGCATCTGAGAAGTCTTCTGAATCGAAATTCCCTATCAGACGGTTTTCGAGGAACTGAAAATAGTTACAATTGATTAATTAAAAATCGAGTTTTTTGTTCTTTCCAAACCTTTTTCTGAGTCTTATCAATAACATTACGAATACAATGTTTTGCGTCTACCAGTAGTGATGTCCTCTCCTCAGAAGACATTCAATTATTAGCGGCTAGATGGTAGGGATGGAAAAAGGAATTTCGAAATTGAAATGAAATTGAAATTGGATATAGGAGAATGATCGAAGGGGAAAGTCTGGATCATTTAGATTGGTGGGTTAGGAAAATGAAAAGATAGGAAAATTCATGTCTCTTGATGATAATGATGATGGATGAGGGGAATCGGAGGAGGAAGGTTCTAGGGAGTACTGTAGTACCAAAATGTATTTTCGAACGGGGTTTAACATTCAATTTTTCGTGAGATATGGGTCGAAAGTACAAAAAAATTTGTTTTAATTTTCATTAATTAAAAAAAAATTCTCTTTGTTTTCTTGGAGAATGGGCTTAACACATATCTGTAGCAAATTTCATGTAATTTTTGATAAAATATATAAAATATACGAGAAAAAAATTGGGCCTGAAAAAGATGAAAATATAGCACCCTTAAAAACATTTCTTTTCGAGGAATGTTTTTAAGGGTGCTATATTTTCAAACTCATCCGCGCACACTAACAGAAAAAATTTCAAAATTTTGACGTTACTAAAAGCCTTACCCGTCTGAATGGACCCCGTTGATCCGACCCGGGCGGTCGTTCCGAATGGACCTTCATTCGAAAATTCAAAGTTGGTTGACAATCTCCACTGTTACTTGTATTGTTCTCAAACTTGGTATTGATGGACAAAAATTATAGCACAGGGGTGTTTGAGTGATGGTGGATTTCTGAAAAATATTGTGAATTGGTAGAATTAATAAAACAAGAAAGCAAACAAGTGTAGACTGAAAATTGAAAATATTCGGGAGATAAAATCAGTGTCAGAAGGTGAAAAATGAGAAGGAGGACCGGGTTTTGAGAAATAAATTGAACAAGTTTGGTACGAGAGAAGGCAAAAATTCGATTTTCAGAAGGCAAGGAATGTGATCAAGATGAATTTGAGGTCAGAGGAAAGGTAATAAGACGTTTTGATCAGATTACTAAAATGGGGAAGAACAAAATGGTGGGGAAGAGGAGGACTGGTTTTCATGGTAATGCTGCAAAAATTTCTCAAAATGGCAAGTCACAACTTTCACATTTTCTCGAGAGGTTTTTCGAATTAACAAGGGGAAATGTGAATTTGAAAGTAAACGACAGATTGTTAGCTATGAAGGGGTACTGTAGTATCTTATTTTCAAATTGGAACTTACAATACCGTTCAAAAAGTTATCAACTTTGGCCGTTTTCAGTGAAAACGACCAACTTTGACAGTGTATTTCGGTGTCACCTGATTATCCAACAAATTTTATTTTGTATGGGATGAACAGAGCAAAAATAGTACATCATTTTTCTCGTTGACCATTTTTTTGTAGGGAAACTACCATGAAAATTACAGGTTGTCAAAGTGAAAAACTCCAGAATTTCCTATTGCCTGTAGTTCTGTGTTACTGTAACGTGTGTTTTTACCATTAAAAAACCTTCAAAAACATGAAACGTCTTTGACCATCTAGCCTACACTTTTAGTGCTTAACGGGTACAAATTGCAAAAAAGGAACACTGATTTGATGACGAAGAAAGAAAAAACAAGAAATCACAAAATGGACGTGAGAGAAATACATATGTCCTTGACACTGAAGCCGGTTCTTTGAGTTTTTCGGTGAGCGGAAATCAAATCGGGTTGGGATAAGAAATACCATAGAGTTTGGGAGGAGAATTGTCTGAAAATTTGAATCACTGAAATTGGAGTAGAGAACATGAAAACATATTTTGTGGTTATATCGTGAAACGGGTTGGACACGAAAAACTGTGTGGTCATGTGCATAATCTGCCAAATCGGACACACTAGATTTGCACCCACACATACTAAAAAAGGTATCAGGTTTTATTTGGTATAAGTGATGTAATTTTATAATAATACGATTTGAGACCCAAAATTTCGAGAATTCAAGATTTTTCTTAATCTGATTCTATAAGTTTCGACCTGCAAGATTTTCAGATCCTTCGGTTTTTCTGAGCTACTGGAATTGAGTTTTTTAAGGGGATTATAAACTCGGAAGATCTACAAATACAGTTTCCAGAAGTTAAAATTTCCAAAAACTCCAAGAAATGCAGATTTTCAAAATATCGGGCCGGCCCGGCCCGGTCAGCCCGGAGTCAAAAAATGTGCACAATTTTTTTACAAAAATTTTGAAATTATCAAAAGTTTTTATCAAAAATCGTTAGAAATCTTATGTTCGCTTGACTTTTTATGTCTCGACCCCGTCAAGCCAACGACTGAAAAAGTTGCAACCATTGGCAATATGTATAGTAATAAGAGTAAGTGGTAGATCAAAACCATTTGACTAGTACTACAAAAACTAATAATAATAAACGTCATATAGTATAAAAACCACCACTACTATCGTCCTCCCCCCATTTCCCTCCTTCCCTCGCCAAAACGACGTGAAGGCGGCTAATCGAAGTACACAGTAACACTGGAACGAGTGAGAGATCAAAATAAATGAGAGAGCTGGAGAGAGAAAAAGAGAAAAGAAAAATGACTAGAACCGACCGACGAAACTCTGTCGATCCTCTCGATTCTCGTTTTCATAGAGACAGAGGATATGCGGAAATCGGCGGACACACAACTACAGGATCAGTGATGTAGACGTAGAGGGGATGAGAGAGTATGGGGATTGGAGAGGGAGAGAGAGAAAGAGAGAAAAGAAATGAATATATGGAACTGGATATGAGAATGGGAGTGGGTGGGTACAAGCGGGAAGGAGAAGGAGAAAGTCGCGTGGATGAACGTGAAAGGGATTCGTATTGTTTTTTTGGATCTTGATGAATACTGACGGTGGTCAATGGATGGTTCTGTTGGAATTCAGGGTTGTGAGATTTATTCTGAGTACAGTACCCTCAATAGGTTATCAACTCTGGCTGTTTTCAGTGGAAAGTTACCAACTTTGACACTGTATTTCGATGTCACTTAATTCTCCGACAAATTTTATTTTGTATGGGTTGGACAGAGCAAAAATATCACCTCATTTTTGTAGTTGATCATTTTTTATAGGGACACTACCTTGAAAGTTACAGGTTGTCAAAGTGAAAAGCTCCGGAATTTTGTCAAAGTGAAAAGCTCCGAAAAAAAAAATGCACTAAAAATAGTCGGTTTCAGGGAGAAATGGCTGTAACGCTGAAAGTCTTTAACAGGAACCTTGTCTTCAGACATCAACAAAGAGATCTTACGTGACGAGAAAATCTGGAAAGTTCTCTCCCCGAAATGTATGTATACAAATGTCACGATTTTGACCTCCAGTCATGTCTTAACATGAGTCATATTAATATGAGAAAGCACTGGAAGGACAACAAGAAAAACGAAACAATGAAAATGTTTTCGACATAAGTATTAGTCAGCTTGATGAAACAAGAAACAGAAAAAGTTATTGACGTTTGAATGGAAAGATAAATTGAGAAAAAAAAGTTGAAAATCTGCGTAATTTGAGTAGGGAAAAGAGTTCAAGGAAATTGAAATTGCAAAAGTTTTTACAAGTTACAGACCGATATATTTTGTACGGACACATCCTAAGTAGTTATCAATCTTCAAAAAAATTTCTCGCAATTTTTTACCTTTTTCAGAACTAAAAGGAGAGATTTTTGAGCTGATTACATTTACTGCCTGTAACTTCTTAGGATGAGCCCGTACAGAAAAGTTGTCTACTACAAAAATGAAGTTCTAATCTCGATCTGCACATTACATAGCCAATCAATATTGTGAGACTATCAGGAAGGTCGTCCCACACTCACAAAGTTGGCCATTTTCAAAAAATGGTCAACTTAACATTTTTGAAAAAATTTTGAAAATGAGTTTTCCTCTAAACTTGTCTAGTCTAAACGACGCATTTAGTGTTCACGAACACTTTTCGACCTACAGCCAAATCCTAATGTGAAATTTAAGGAAAACGTTTAGTTCTTGACCAATACGTAATCAAATTCGACGAATTGATCTTAACAGGATTGATCTCAATGTTTTTCGTTGTCATAGAAAACACTTTATTTCAACGAAAAAAACATTTTCTAGAAAATTTAGAACCTTTGAGGGAACAAAATTGGTCAGTTCTCGCTTTTATGTGACTCCCGATTTCTTGATTTTCGAATAAATAAACAAATTGAATGGTCAGTGAAAAAAAAGAAAAATAAACAGTATGCAAATGAGAGAATTGACCTCTGAAGGCTCGGTTCTCTGAAAAAATACTCTCTCTATTTTTCAGTTTTTTTTTCAGGTTACTGTAAATACATTTCGTTTTTCTAGCCTACACACAAAACACAAAAGTGACCTAAAGAGAGACGAAAAATGGAGACATGATTAGGAAAGCGGTGGTCATCAGATCAGGAGAAGAAGAAGAAAAAAAGGAAGGCCTAGATCAGGTCGAGAGGAGGAAAACCCAAAGAAATAGAGGGAAGAAATGATAAGGTGATAAGGGAAAACCGGTGTTAGAATTGAATGAGATTTTGGTTGTGGAGGAAAAAGGGGGGAGGGTGGATTGGAAAAATGACATGGAAACAGATGAATAGTGGTAAATAACAGAGATCAAATTGTAAAAAAAAAGAGGGACTGGAACTTTACGAAAGTGCTTTTTATTAAGAAAATCACAAGTCGTACAGGAAAACAATAAACATTTTTGAAAGTATTTGGGTAAACAGTCTGAAAGAAATTACGAGCTTTGGCCGTTTTCAGTTGAAAAGGTCCAACATTGAGAGTGTGTCATGGTAATAGATTATTAGTAAATGTTTAGTGGATTATATAGATCAAAAGTAGAGCTTCATTTTTGTAGTTGACAACTTTTTTGTACGGACACTTCCTAGAGAGTTATGTTCATTTTAAAACGACAGCTCAAAAATTGCACTTTTGCACAGAAATTGGACATTTTGAGGGAGAGATTACTTTGACAATATCTAACTTGCTAGGGAGCGTCTGTACAAAAAAGTTGTCAACCACAAAAATGGAGTTCTGTTCTTGATCTGTTCGATCCATAAAAATTTATTTTGTGGGACAGTTAGTATTACCATGACACACTCTCAAAGTTGGGTATTTCAACTGAAAAAGGCAAAATATGATATACTTTTAGTCGGTACTGTATTCCTAGAAAATTAAAAATGTGACACCTGAGTACGATTTTGAATCAGGTGAGAAATTGAGAGACGAGTTTAGTTGAGTCCGAATCGGATGGCTCTTGATTGTGTACTACTGTAATCTGCTACAGTACCCCAAGAATGAAATAAACACGCCATAATTTACGAAGTATCGGAAGAACGAAAAGTCAAATTACAAGCATCTAATTTATTGGGAGTTTCACGGAATGGTCTCGTAGTTGAAAAAGATCAAATGTTTTATTTTTGAGCTTTGCAGGTCTGAAAAGAACTGCAAACCATGTTTTCCGCTCCGAGGTCATTTCGTACAAATTAGATGCGCCTTTAACACCCCTGGCAAGTGTTCGAGAACCATTAATCTAAACGTTAAAATTGGACGAACAGACAGACATACAGTCTCGCCAAAAAATAAAACTTCAGGTTTCCTTCAATTCCATCGCCTTTTATGACAGAATCATCAGAAATCAAGAGTTTGAAAATCGTAAATAACCGTGCTTCCTTACCTGCTAAGGATTCTGCAAGTTTTAAAAACCTTACAAAATTCAACGCAAGGACAACAAGATCCTAATCTAGATTCCAAAATGACTTGAAAAACACCGAAGATTTTTGTGTCGAAAGAACCACAAGTGACCAGTTTGATTCTTATCAACTCCCTTCTTTTCATCTCACTACAAACATTTTACCTTCTCAAGGTTCTAGTCTACAAACATTTTTGGAAAGAGATGATACAAAAAAATTGATTCTTCGGAATCGTCTCCAGATACAACGAATTGCGGTTTCCGCGGCGGAAACCGCTTCCAAAAAGGGAGGGGAACTTGAATTGTTCTGTGGCGAGTGTGTTGTGTTAAGAACGATTTCACGACTTCACGATTTCGTGGCGGGACCCGGTTCCACAAAAGGTCCAAAATGAAATCGAGACAGTATGGGGAGATTCAGAGGATCAGAATAGATATGTGTCACTTTTACAAGGAAGAGGAGAGGTGACAAGAATTGGCAGGTAATCAAATCCAATAGCCGAAACTGGCAGATGCATAAAATTACGGTAGCTATTTGGGGAACGTGAAGAAGCTAAATGTGAGTCATTCAGTATGTAGATCACAAAGAATCAGAATACCAAGTTTCTTCTAAAACATTTACAGTAAGCACTTGAACCCTCTGACGTATTGTACTTGATGGTACTTAACTTCAAAAAAAATGAAAAAGGAAGGAAAGGAAAGTCAAAACTAATTAATTGTCTGCCCAACTAACTGGTAAGAAATTCTGGTTTAGTTTACGTTTTCTCACAGTGGATACACCTAGAATCAAGACACAAAGAGGTCAGAATGATCAGATCAGACTAGAGACGATCAAAAGATAAGGAATTTACAATCAAATATAGTTTTTTGAGATTGGATGGGGGCAATTATTGTCGAGTAAAACAGAAGAAAAACATGTGGGTGTAGACAGGTAGAGTGGCGCCAGATGGGTCAGAATTGATAAAACCTTATGATTTTTTGGATGAGTTTTTGAACAGTCAGGTTCTGAATGCTCGAGGCCTGTAGATATAAAAATTTTTTTAACTTTTCGAGTTTCTATGGGATTTTCTGAAACCAAGTATCTTAAAATTACAGACTTGTAAAAAATCGGGCCGGATTCAAAAATGGGTACCCATTTTTTGACAAAATTTTTCAAAATTTTTCGAAAATTCAGAGTAAAAGTGCATAAATTATCATACATATTCGCCTTTTGATTGAATTTTTAATTTTTAGTCGAAAATGTGACTTTTTTTCGTAAAAAAATTCAAAAAATGTATTAGAACTCAAATTTTGGGGCCGAGAATAATCGTCGCGCATACTATTTTTGAGGCTTTCAAACCTTCTTTCAGTTTCGAGATGTTTGAGTAAGCATTTAAAAAAGGAAAACTCATAATTCTTGCAAATGTTCTATTTATTCTCATTTCCTGGATTGATGGCAATTAACTCTTTGTTCACAAACGAATAATTTCTACCTCGTGCAAGATTCAAAAGTCGCACAATCCAACGTCACGAACTAGTCAAAAAAAGAGTCTGGAAAAAGAAATTGCAGCTAATTTCTAATTTCTGATGTCAGTCTCAAGTTCAAGAGCAAAGGAGCATTCAAATAAAAAAGAAAAGTCAAACATATAGAATCAATGAATTGGCTCCAGAACATTTAAAGGAAAAGCAGACAGCTAAAATTGGAAAAAAAAACCGAAAAAGTCAAATTTTCGACTATCATTCAGAATTAGAAAAATCGGTTCATTTTTTGAAGTCGGGCCTGAAAAAACACGAAAAACGCCGAAATTCTGGCCGTATACCTTTCGAGTGATTATGAGACAAGCCAAGAATCAAGAAAGATCAAAAGAAGAACTACCGATGTAAACAGTCCAAAATCAAGTAAGAATCATAACACCAAAGACAAGTACATATCTTCACAAAAGGCAATATAGAGTCATACCACCTTCTCTCTTTCGTTTGCCAATCTAAAACCAGGTCTCTCTTCTCCTCCTCTCCAAAGTCCTCCTCCTCCTCATCTGTAAACTGAACTAATTTCCACCTCTATTTCTTCTACCTTCGTACTGTTTTACAGTTGATTCTATACTCAATTCCTCTCTTGATTACAGTTTGTTTGCTGTGTAAAAATACAGTATTCCCACTGGCAGAGATAATGTAAAAAGTACTGAAACAAGTACATACACAGGTCTAGGTACAAGTACCCTAACTAGGATTGGTTGTAATTGAAGAGGACGGAATTTACTGTTCAGACTCCCACAAAAGTGATTTTAGAAAAAAAAAACTCAATACTAATGTCCTTAGACGGCCTGAATCAGAACCGCCTAATCAAAGATCTAAATGTAAACAAAACAAATCACACGATGAAGATCAAGATAACACACGTACACTACAATATCGAGAGTCAAGACTACGATGATTATTGCTTATTGATCATTTGAAAATCAATGACTTTTTTAAGTGGAAAACATTTCTTGTTGTGCATCAACCGAACAAGATTTTATCCAGACTGGCTACAAAATGTACGGAAACTATAAAACTTTGGGGATATGTCGATAGGATGAAAAAAAAATGTAAGTGCGCTCTCTTGCAAAATGATAAACTTGGAAAAGTGGTGCGGTAGAGCATGAATGCACTGAGGAGAACTGAACAGAAGCAAATTTGAAATTTGAAAGAAAAAAATAAAAGCATTTTAACCTGTTGAACAGACTTCCCGATTCTTGGAAAAAATAGACAGACAGACATTAAAAATTTCAACAAAACAACTATTTGAAGATTTGAAGAACAAAAAAGTGGAAAATTTCTAATCAGCTTGCCACAGTTTTTACAACAGCGTTCTATGGAAATTCCGTAAAATGAATAGAAGCGGGAAAAAAGGGTTTCGCTGGAGCACGGTTGCGAAAACTGAGCCACTCCAATACGTATTAGCTCGGCACAGTTCTTACAACCGCGCTCTACCGAAATCTCCTTGAGAAATGTCTCTTAATTTCGCACACAATTTTCTTGGGTTTCGGTAGAGCGCGGTTGTAAGAAGCGTGACGTGCTAATACGTAGTTTACGTCGGTTTTTGTCCACAATTTTCAATGTTTCTATAAGAAAATTGTATTTCGAGCGTATCTTAAAAACGGTACTTTGACAAACATTACAAAATTCTACACTGGTGATTCCAAACTTTCAAAAAACTACAGTTGAAATGCTAAAAATTTTATTTTTCAACAAAAAATTGGGAATGTTCAAAACCATTCAAAAAACTCCTTTTCTAGAAAACGATTCCTCCCAAAAACTCAAAAGTCACGAGGTTGGTCTTCTCCTCTTTTTTCATAGAAAACAATTGAATTCCAACTATTTTCTTCCTTCTTTTTCTTTCTATTTTAATCATTTGTGTACTCGAACAATCATTTACAAAAAATAGGTGATCAAGAGATGGCTGACATCATTTATAGTTTTTGTAGTTTTTTGGGTTCAGAAGATATCTCTTTTTGACATATCTCAATGAATAGAAGAGAAATCAGAGAAATCGAAATCTCGTTAGAAAAACCGATTTTGTCTCCGAAGTCGTCGTTCACGACGCCGGTGAAGATTCAGCCATTAGAGGAGGTCATCACCCTTTTTCGGACAAAACGGACGAGAAGCGAAATAGTTTGTGGGATCAGAGAGACGCAGACAGCGAGAGGTCACACAGGCAAAAGTCGTTTCGGGTGTTTTCGGGACGAGAATTCTATTCTGATGATGTTGAAAAGAAACCGAACTGGGAGAGAGGAAACGAATGAAACTTGAATGGAAATCAGAGACAGGTGGAAGAAGAAATACGGTGGAAAAGATAGAAAAGGGGCGTGGCTCCGGGGGGGGAGAAAGAGAAATCAGGGAGAGTGGGATTATTTTGAAGAAAAAACTCATCTGATACAAAAAGAGCTCGGTTGGCTAAACTAGATTGAGATGGAACTTTTCGAGCTCGGCCGTCTAGAACGGTAAAAATTTTTAGATTGCAAAGTTTCGGGAATTTTATTTATGACTCCCTGAGAGACTCGCAAAGTAAATCATTTTCTATCAGTATTTATGAGACAGAAAAAGTGAATATTGGTGAGAAATTGACCTTTTTGATACAGAAAACACGATTTTCAAAAAAAAAAGAGTATAGCTTTTTGGGAGAAAACATTTTCTAATAAAAATTGCACATTATGTACTTGAGGATGCTCTAAAACTGTTCAAAATTTTAGGAAAGGAAATATAAGCTGTAATGGCTGAAAATTTTATAAAATTGTTTTCTGAAAATCGGTTTTTCAGTATCAAAACGTCAATTTCTCACCAATATTCACGCTTTTTAGCTCGGTCGATAGAAAATTTTTTTTTTTACAATTCTGATGGATGGGACCTTTTTTCATCCATTGCGACGTCTGAAAACCTGAAAATACTGGTTTTCAGTGCAAAAAATAAAATAATTGAATTAAAACGTGACAAAAATAGGCTTCACGTTTCTTGCAGTTCTTTTTCGGAGTGTGAGAGACCGTGATCTATGAGTTAATTCTACAACAAAACAACTGCCTAGCTCTTGAATTTTGACTAAAAACCAGACTTGTCACGCCCGTTTTGAACCGAATTTTTGAATTTTTTTTTTGAAAAAGTCAAGTTTTCGATTAAAAATATAAAATTCAATCAAAAAGTGAATCTTTATGATGATTTAAGCACTTTTACTCTGAATTTTCGAAAAATTCGAAAAAAATTGTTAAAAAATGAGCACCCGATTTTTGGCAAGTCTGCTAAAAACTATTATTCCTAATTCTTTTTCTGTAAACTCCCATTTCCAAAACATGAGTTCCTTCTACCAACCAAAAAGATCAAAATCACACCTATATTTCTGCATGTTCTCAAAAAATCGTTTTGCCAAAATGTTTACGTAGATTTCTGTGTTCGATAAGAATCGGTGTGAATTCGCCTTCTGTTTGTTTTTAAGGGCGAAATCGAACGTTCTCTTCGCTAATTTTCAAGTAAAAAAGGTGTTCAAGTGTTATTAGAAATAGATGAAACACTGATTTGGGTACGGTAGTTTTAATTAAATATTGAAGAGAATGGAACGAAATAAATCAAACATTTCCAATAAGTTCTTGACGACAAAAAACTGCAAACAATGATTTTTGCCATAAGAGAAAAAACACAATAAACAACAAACAGAGGGAGGTATTCAGAATATTTTGCATTCGGAATCAAAACAGAAGTTTAGGCAAATATTTTGGAAAAGAGGGAAACATATGGGAAAAATGGAAACAGATGACCGGAAATGCGGAACGAAAGAAACGAATGAAACAAAAATAATCCGAAATAAAAACTCAGACCGGATCTCTTCGAACTCAAAAAAAACCACCAATCTAAATAACTTGAAGCTTCTTCTTTGAAGAGAAGCCACTGGGGATCTAGACGATATAGAAGAGAAAAGGGACAATTCAAATCCGCAAATGACCGCCGCCCGTCGGCTTCACGACACCCTTCGATGAAGAAAAAAAAACCAGAGTGATTTCCATCTCACGTCATTTCGATGCTTCAGCTTTTTGGCTGTAGGGGAACTGGTCTCTCCACTGAAGAAATAAGAAGAAGATGGCATGAACACACACACATTTGCCTTTCGAGTGTCATCCGATGAATTTGTCTTTGATTACCTCAATAATTGCTCAATCTCACTCAGGTGGTCGGGAACATCTCGGACAAAAAATATGAATGGGTGAGAAAAAAGGAAACTGAAGAGAGTGGGATTCGAACCCACGCCCCCGAAGGGACTGGTGCCTTAAACCAGCGCCTTGGACCGCTCGGCCATCTCTCCGCCGGGAAATTCACAGTCAACAGAGCGTATAGATGACAGGTGACCGGAATAGAATCTAGGTTGTTAGAGAGAGAAAAATGAGAAAAAAAAGAAGGTGAAATGATAAGAGTTATAATGAAATAATAAAAAACTCTGGAAAGTGCTTGAAAAAGTTTCCGGACACCAAGAAAACAGTACCAGTCTAAAGATCAGATGCAAATTTCCCACTAAAAAGTTTGAATAAACATGTACATATGTACATATCTATGACGAGAGGCGGAGGAGGCGATTTATCCGTACGGATCAATTGAAAATCGGGGGCAAAGTGTCACACAGACGTATATCCAGAAGGCTAAAGGGAGATTTCGGAAGCAGCGGAAAATTGGCATTGTCATCGGAGACGACGCGTGACGCGGTATTCTGATGAAGAGAGAGAAAGTGGGCGAGAA
Source organism: Caenorhabditis remanei (assembly GCF_010183535.1). Taxonomy (NCBI): domain Eukaryota; kingdom Metazoa; phylum Nematoda; class Chromadorea; order Rhabditida; family Rhabditidae; genus Caenorhabditis; species Caenorhabditis remanei. Next base: position 14,017,531 of record NC_071329.1, read on the forward strand.
GCAAAAATGTAGGTGTGATTTATTTCACTTTTCTCCGGTCAGTTTATGGAAAATAGGGAGTTGTTTGGATGGAGAGATAACATGGGAGGTTTGGGAGGTGAAATTGGTGCATCGGCTAGAAAAAAATTTGAAAAAAAAACATTTTTTTGCTAGTTTTTGCAAGTTTTTTGATTTTGACACCTTCTATCTGGAAGAGAGGGAAGCTTCAGAAGACGTCAGTGACGTCCTCTTGGAGATTTTTTGGATTTTGGGGTACTGAAACTGAATCCAGGATCTCACATCTCTGGGTTACTGTAACTATATCCAGAATCTCAGACCTTGGTGGTACTGTAGCAGGATCTAGGATCGTGAGTTACTTTAGCCGGATTCTGGATCTGGATTTATGTAATCAGATCCTAGTGTGCTGTACCGTATGATCCTAAGTACAGGAACCCAGGATCAAAAAATGGTTACTGTAGTTCAGTTACAACCCCCCTCAGAGGTTCCAATATGGTGCATCTTCTGAAAATTGATCAGTTTTTGGCAAAATAGAACAAAAAATGATCGTAATGTTTTTTTTACGAATTGCACGTTACAACTCGTTTTGTTAAAACTTCTGAATTCTCCTTATTATTCATGAATTCCAGAATTCCTTCTCCCCCTCCATACCTGTAATAATACTTATGAGTATAACCCATTTACCACATCTCATTTCCTTTCCAAAAAGTACAAGAATCAATGACAATTCCCTTCATTTTTCTTTCTTCTTTCATTTCATTCCAGGTACAAATTAAATGTGAATGTGAACATGCGAATTAGCATGTCATTTCACTCACATTACAAAGCGAAACTTTCCTTTTTTGGTCTCATTCTCTGTAAAGAAGAAATAGAAGACGATCATAAACAATCTCATCAGTGAATCTGAACTGTATTAATGAGATGAACACTTTGTTTGCAAGAATAATTAGGGAACAGCATGTATAATGATGATTTAAAGAGGGGAAAATATATTCAGAATGTTTAGAAGACGAGGGGTGAATTCGAAAAGTTGGGTTACAGTAATCGGAAGAGACACTGGCATAAGAAGAACATAAACCAGCAGCAAACATTTCGATACCCTGAATTTTTGTCATGGTTTTGAGTTCTCAAAAGAAAATGGAATAAGTCTAAAAAGTCTTGCTGGAAAGTTCCTGTTCAATATCACCTATTGAGATGAGACATACGGCCCGATGATAGCTACCAATGCAGCCGCGATCTATTAACATAAAATGGTACAGTTTTTTGCATCATGGGTTAATATTAGTACTTATGTGCATACTGTACCGGCTATTAGAATTCTAATGTTCACCGTGACGCAAAAAATGTACCTTTCATGTTAATAGATCGCGGCTGCATTGGTGCCTTTTCCTCATCGTGATACGGTTAGACGGTACCAATACATAACCGGGTGAGATTGCGGAGCAGACACAGACGATGACGAACAGTACATTTCAATCGAGGCTCAGTGCTTCATCGTTCTCAAACTATACCGGTAACAGATTCTTACTCACTAGAGAAGGATCCCGAGTGACCCTGAAGTTAAAGGACGTGACCTATCTCCTTAGAAACCTGAGAAAACGCTGATTCCAAATATATATTCAGTTTTTGCCCTCGAGGTCTGGCGTTCGAGAAAAACGAGGTAAAAATGAAATATAGATTTGAAATCAGCGTTTTCTCAGCTATCTAATGATATATATCACGTTTCATATCTTCACGGTCCCTCGGAGGCCTTCCCATAGTACGGTAGCTTTCTTCAACAATCCTCCGAGATAGTTTGTACTTTTAGTCAATCCAATGAGAATAAGAAAATTCATATCTCTCTCTAAAAAAAGTCTATATAAGTGCGAAAAATGCAATCCGTGGTGGCGGTCAAATTAATTGTGGAAACTGGGTTTCCTCCTTCCTTTCGTCACCCTCTTGTCGTCGTCACTGAACACGTCAGACTCCGACCGAAAAAACCCGACGCGGATCGAGTTTCCGCGTCGACGGAGAAATACTAGACAAATTTGCAAGAAGAGGTTGAATGTGATGGGGTGGACACCAACTTTTTGACCGGTTAATGGCAGAAAGTAGGTTGACCGGATGACGTAGGTCGGGATCGGAAAGATGACTTCATTGAATTACGGTAGTCATTTTGCTCGAAGCCGTGTTGCTTGGAAACTCTTCTCTGACAGAATACAGCTATACACTTTGTTCCCAAACTTTAGTCTAAATGTCATCACTTTTTCAAAAAAATAAAAAGCCTGTGAATTGAAACCTAGCAGCTCCCTGACAACATCATGGCTTTTCTCTCCCCGCCGAGCTAGTTTTCACACTTTCAAACAACTTTATACTCTCCCAACTCGTTCGATGAAGCTTGCTATCTTACTCATTTTCTTCTTTATCGGACCGGGAGTGATCTCTCAAGACGAAGCGTCGATGGTTGAGATATATGCAAAAGTGGCATCTGAAGTTCCATCAACTCGAGGATCTCTGATTCCTCCAGCGACTTGTGTAACTAACTGTTTGAACAACACCTACTGTATTTTGGCGTATATGGATACAGAGGGATACTGTTTGAACTATAATTACTCTGACTTCAACACGACTTTTGAAATTGTGACAACCTTGAATACTGATGGATTTTCAGTTGCAGTCAAAGTGAGTAGGAGCCTTAAAGGTTTAGTGTGGTCAGTTATGATGTTTTCACAATATACTGTATGCATTTCGACGAGTTCATTTTTATACTTCAAGAATTTTTTAATTCGGTACACAAACGCGCTGAAAGCGAGCGCCGGAAAGTTAGATCAGTGATAAAGTTTTAGAAATTTCATTTTGGTAAAAATGATTTTTTTAAAGTGTTTTTCTATTAATATTTGTTGTATTATACCTAATTTATTGAAGAATACAAGAAAAATGATCGAAAACACCGTCAACATTCAAAAAAGCAACTTTACCGAAGTGAAATTTCTAGAACTTTCTCACTGACCTAAATTTCCGGCGCTCGGTCTCAGCGTGTTCCTAATTTAAAAAAAATCTTGAAGTATGAAAATGAATTCGTCAAATAGCATATATTATGATATGAAAATATCATAACTGCCCACAATACACCTTTAAGAATTCCCAAGTCGATTGCATTTCAGATCAACAAAGTTACATGCCCAAAATCGTACACTGAGCTAGAATTCACTTATGTGGACAGCAGAAATGACGTTAATTACCCTTTCCAATGGACCAAAACTGAGACAGGATGGACTCTGCTCAACCCTTGTCCAGAACCAGGGAAAATATTTAGAAGATCTGAAACAGTTGTTGTTTGTCTCCAAATCTATTCACTAACTGGAAAAATTCAATCGGAAGCAAGCGCCTTCTGCGAATCGCAAGGAAAGAAAATGAGCGGAATTGCAAATGCAAATGAGAAATCTGTTTTAACAAACGGTAATACAGCTCAATGAATTCAGTCATGGGAGACATGGTTTCAGGACCTGCTGGGACTATGTGGGTGGATGGAACAACTACTTGCCAATCGAAATGCAAGGTTTGTGAGTTTGAAAGGCTAGAATGACTCTGTCGGTTAATCGCTTCAATTGGGTTGATTGAGCTTCACTTTTCAGGCAGCAGATTACACATTTACTGACGGATATACAAATACCACGGAAATGGATCCTAATCAGAATGGACAGTGAGTGCTACACTTAAATTAATAACTATTAGGTCTTTTGCAGGGTTAGAGCATACTGTCTAACCATTGGTGCAGGATCATTTTGGGTTCAAGACTGTTCAAACACTGATTCTATTGGAGTCGTGTGTGGATCTCGACTGCCGTAGCTGCAGTTCCTCACAAGGGAAATCTTTGGAAACGCGGCATTCAAACTATCTATAACTTTGGTGATAGGTGCTTTCGACTACGGGGAGTCCTTTTTTTTCTGCAGCCGAAACCAGCTGAACGTCTCTGTGGGCCGAGTTATGAGCTCTCAAACATTTTAAAAGGTTATGCTTTTGTTTTTTTCACATGGAACATCAAGTTGGCCGCACATACCGCACCGCGCGGTTCCGAATGTGTTCCCCAGTGGTTCCCCTGTGCTCGTACGTTAAAAAAGATAACATCTTTGAGTCTACTATTTGCCTGTTCGGAATTCAATGTGAAAAATCATAACCATTTCAAAAGTTTGAGAGCTCATAACTCGTCTCGCAGAGACATTTCGCCGGTTTTGATGGCAGAAAAGGACTTCCCGTAGTCGAAAGTACCTATGACCAAGTTTATAGATCGTTTTAAAGCCGCGTCTCCAAAGACTTCCCTTGTCAGTTCACATTTTGGGAATCGTCTAATAAACTATATTGTAAATCCAATAGAATAAGAAAGATATACAGAATTTATTTACAATCGAAATGTTTCTTAATAATCTCAGCAGTTTTATCATATTCCTCAATCGCCTTCTTCCCACATACTGCTTCCATCACTGTCTTTGTACAATCCTTCAATTTCGAATATCTCTCACAAGTCTCCTCTTTTTTCGATCCAACAATATTGTGGTCTTTAAGGCAAGGGAATTTCGCAGACGACGGTTTGTCGAGCATCATTTTCCGTTTGCACATGAAGAACTCGGTGCTGTATAACTCGAACCAATCCTTCTTGCTCTTGAAGATCAGCCGGTGGATGTCGTTGTAGGAGCAGGATTTTGCGATGCATTTCTGGAATATCTCAAGTGATACAATCAATATTAAAACTTTGCAAATCGAAACGGGGCGACATGGGCCGGCACGTAACTCGCTAGCAATATTAAGAGCTCGAAAATATACCAAAATGTAGATCTCAGCGACGATTTTGACAGTATGTCCGTGACCTACTACGGGCCGGATGGTGGGTCGTTAATGTGCCGCGGGCCGGGCTAGAAAGGCCTTTTTGGCACTTTCTCTCCGTCCGCGCACATTATCGAATAAGCATCCAGGTCGTAGTAGATCAAGGATATATGTAGAACTCGGCGAGATCTACATTTTGGTATATTTTTCAGCCCATAATATTGCGTTTAAAGCAAGCTACGCGTCGGCCCGTGTCGACGCGGTTTGCAACTATAGATCCACTGACCTCAGCATCCTCAAACAGCTGCAAGAAGGATACCAAATCTGTATCATTAGTTTGTGTTGTGTCGACCCAGTTGATCTCATTCTCTTTCGCTGTTATAGCATCTTCCAGTGCTTCACATTGAAGTTTGTTGAACGAATGGAACAGGCGGTTACAGTTGTCTTTGAAGCCTAATGGCAGAGTAGTCAAAACATTGATGAGGTTATCATAGTTGAAGTTCGAACTCAGAATTGCTACAGTTTCAGCAGAGCACTCTTTTCCTATCACTTCAAAGAAACAGAACCTTCCCAGGGTGTACGAAACACGACGTTTTGGCAGATCTTCCTGAAAAATCAAACAAGTTTTTCCTAAAAATTATACAAAATCTTACTGTCAAGTAGTCCTTATTGGCTGTACAATTGTACTTTTCATGATAAACTGCTGAATAAAATTTCTTCAAACACGGTTGCACATTTCCAGTCATTAACTCCAAATGCTCACAGGCATCTCGCATACTTTCATATGTATGCTTTCCCTTTGGACACGTGGCAGCTTTAAAACATTTCTGGAATTAAAAAAAATTGAAACTCAGAACCGAAACACAGAACTCACTTTTATATCTGCACACAAATCATTCATTTTTTTCAGAACCTCCGCTTTTGGTTTGACTGATTCATGTGCTCGAATAATTGGCCCGATTTCAGCCACAAGCATCAAGCATTTGTCAGAATCACATGAATCGGATGTGGAGTTTTGAGAGCTCACTGAGCTCAGAAATAGTGTAAAAATAATGGAGAAGATCCATCGATTTTTCATATCTGGAATTCAAACTTTCCTTTTTGAAAAATGATAAAAATCTTTGAAATCTTCAAAGAAATAAATTAGAAACAACGAGGAGATAAAAATAAGATTTATAAAACTGAGAATATCTGTTTCTTCATTAAAACAAATTGACACACCAACTGCTGGCTTTTTGATGGAAGCAGCCTCGGTCTCTCTGAATCAATCGAAGGGAGGATCGAAAAAACGTGACATGTGCTCTTTGATTTTGTTTTTTTTGTATTGGATGGGAGTGGTTGTTCAGTACACAAGAAGAGGAAACATGTGGAATAATTATTAACTCGGCACAGCTCTTACAACTGCGCTCCACCCAAATGCCCTTAAAAATGTCTCTTTTTCTCTGCGCCTCTCAATTTCGCTCACAATTTTCTTCGGTTCCGGTAGAGCGCGGTTGTAAAAATCGTGCAGTGCTAATAGGTTGCCTGAAAGCATGAAGACCACCTGAGAATGTTCATTTCACAGGTTTTCAAAAATTATCGTTTTGAATCGTACTCTGTTTTTAATTGTAAATTTTTAAGCATACTTGCAAGGCCCGTAATTTTCTTAAAACTCAATATTATAAGCTGCAAAATATATTAAAATGTAGATCTCGGCGAGTTCTATATCTGTGACCTATTACGGGACGAATTTTAATTGGTTAATGTGCTGTAGGCCAAGAAAAATGCCAAAAACCAAAAAAGGCCGAAAAACTATCAAAAAGCCATTCTAGCCCAGCCCGATGTCGATTGAAATACATACAGTGGCAAGAATACAGTGAGCAAGTTACACCACACTCCGTTCATTTCTGTTTGTCCGTGTAATTTGGTCATTGTAGCTTAGGATAATGGGATGCGGGTCGGGCTAGAATGGCTTTTTGGTCATTTTTGCGTTTTTTCCTCTTCAACCCGGCCCGTGACATATTAACGACTAGACACCCGTTCCGTAGTAGGTCACGGACATAGAACTCCATGAGATCTACATTTTGGTCTATTTTTCAGCTCATAATATTACGTTTTAAGCACGTTGGCCCGGTCTGATAACGTTGGTACAAAACCGTATTCTTAAAATAAAAATGAACATTGGGAATGCATAATTGTCTTGAGCATCAGGAAATCTTATTCCTTGAGCACAAAGTATACTCTATTCCTCCAGTAATCAAAAACCTCTCCTCGACACATGTCTTGCAACAACCTTCATCATGTGAAAACACATCCCGCTCCTTGCCAAATGTTTCTTCCTGCGACACTATTCCTTCTACTGTCATTACCACTTACCTGCTCCATAGTGTCCAATAATATCTATGAATTCCTCTACAAGCCACGTCACCATGGAAATTGTACTCCTTTCGTGAAAGAATACAAAAATCTCATTTCATCTTTCGTTGGAAAAATTGTGACGGAAAAAGGGCACTTGGAGAATGAACGACATATAATAGTAGTATCTCAACTATATTATTTTCAGCCTTGTTTCGATTGGATGGCATCCAATTCTCACTAATATCGAGTTCTTTACACGAAGTCTATCTTCAAAGGGATATGTGATAACTTTGAGATTTATATGACACATGTTCTGCAGTGCTACGAGAATGTGATCTATGAAATTTATAGTGGAACGTGGAATTGTTTGAAAAAATATGATTTTCTAGCGGTAAGATTTGTGAAAAATGAACTAGCACATTCCTGATATTTCAGAAAAACCTGACAATCAAGAGAGAAGCATTCACATTTGGAAAATCGTGTTTCCTTCAAATCCTTGAGAAGAAATGTCGGAAAAGTACATATAATACTTTGAAGCAAGACTCCAGTTACGAGAAACTTTTAAATATTTTAACTATGGAAGCAACAGAGAAAAACGAAATGAGACTCCGTTTTAGACAAGCTGAATGTGATGCAATGAAAAGAAGATTAGCTGAACGGGAAGCTTTTATCAGATGGGATACTGTAGAAATAGATGATCCGGAAGTGTTGATGGTTAGAGGGATTTATGAAGATGTAAATGTAAGTTATTTCACTTTTTTAAATTTCTCATTAATTATTTTAATTCAGAATTGCATCAACTCATACTCCCATCTTGTTGAGTTTTTTCAGAACAAAATGAATTGGTTCAATCTTCACAACTCTCATTTCTACAAATGCATTCTGAAACTTAACAAGTCTCCCATGCCACATGAACGGCCATGTCTAGGAAACTACAATTTTACTTGTGAGAAAAGAAAAGAAATTTGTGAAAGATACACCGAATTGAGGAACTGTACAAAACAGATATTGGAAGATTCGCGTGGAGAGAAGGCAGCGGATAACTATGATTATTATGTTAAAGTAATTAGAAATCATTTTGGTTGTAGTTATATTCATTTAACTCATTTGAAACATGGTCCTTAGAAATCAAATTTAGTAAATAAATTCATATCAGCAGTGTCCTGTGTCGCGGTGGGTAGACCACACTTCTGGTAACTATCATAAGTTTTTCAGGTCTGATCAACCTTTGAATTTTTGAAACCGCCCACTCGGACTTGAGAATTGTTTTCCACTCCACTCGTAGAATAATGTAAAAACCATGACAACCATCTGAAATTTATGGCTGTATTGAGCCATCGCAAGAATCTTCTTCTTTTCACAACGTCACTTCTCGATATTTTCCCTTTTATGTTTCAAAGTCAACTTCACAAAATGCTCAACTCATCTTCTCTTTTTTTTGTCCTTATATTTTGCGCTGTGTTTATTCATTGTCAATTAGATGTGACAACCGTGGAAGCGGATATAAGACGTCTGACTCATGTTTCTGTCTCTACATCAAGTACTACTTCGACGCCAAGTTCTGCTCTCCTTAATAGAAAAAAAAGAAATGAAAAGTATACGAAAATGATCAAGTTCTTGGGGAAAGTTACACAACCATCAATTGACCAGAGCATTGTTGGAGAAGGCAATGCTAGCGTCGCAGAATGCATCCAGGGTTGTTATAAAAGTGGCACTTGCGTCATCGCTTATGTAGATGCAAATCAACAATGCAGGTTCTTTAATTATAAACCTGGAAATACTATTATTGTTGAAGAAGCAGGTGAAGAAGTTGTTGCATTCAAGGTGAGGTTAACTCCTAAAGGGTTCAACTCTATTTTTCTTTCAGGCCGATCTAGATGTTTCTTCTTGCCCGCCGCTTTATAAGGAGTTATCAAGCGATATGATGACTGGATTTTCCACTATGAAATGGACAAAAGTTGACAACGGATGGATCATTAATATGTGAAGCAGACATACAGGCCTATTGGAGAAAAACGATAACTCCTCTTATAATTTTTGTACATTTTATCAATATAAGTAAAATACATATTTGTTAAAAACAGAAGTTTTTCTTTTTGTGTTTTGAGTTTTACGGTGGTGGAAGCTTGACCAACTGAACGGCCATGTCTGGGAAACCACAATTTAACTTGTGCGAAAAGAAAAAAAAGAAAAGAAATTTATGAAAGATACATTGAATTGAGGAACTGCGCAAAACAGATATTGGAAGATTCTTGATTACTCTGTTGAAGTAATTAGAAATCATTTTGGTTGTAGTTATATTCATTTAACCCATTTGAAGCATGGTGCTTAGAAATCTGTTCTCGCACTCTAATTTTGACGGGGTTCACCTATCCTTTAACGTCAGAACACTGTCGTCCCAATGAACATCGAGGATGCGAACAAGCCGTCGCCGAAGACTCCCACGAACTCGGGATCTGGCCTAATAAAGTTGTTAACCCATCTTCTTCTTATCGGTCTCGATAAACTCAGTCTGTACAAGGTTTCGCTCCCTTTAAGTCAGAACACCCTGTTTGTGTACATCAAATAATGTAATGTCAAGAAGTTGGTAGACAGCACTTCCTTATTGACAACTTTCATAAGTTCTTTTCCATATTTGATCTAGCTTTGAGTTTTAGACACCGCCCCTCTCGGACTTGCGAGACTCTTTTCACTCCACTCGTAAAATAATGTAAAAACCATGACAACCATCTGAAATTTGTGGTCGTCTTGAGCCATCGCAAGAATCTTCTTCTTTTCACAACGTCACTTCTCGATACTTTCACTTTTATGTTTCAAAGCCAACTTCACAAAATGCTCAACTCATCTTCTCTTTTTTTGTCCTTATATTTTGCGCTGTGTTTATTCATTGTCAATTAGATGTGACAACCGTGGAAGCGGATATAAGACGTCTGACTCATGTTTCTGTCTCGACATCAAGTACTACTTCGACGCCAAGTTCTGCTCTCCTTAATAGAAAAAAAGACAGGAAAAATATAAGAAAATGATCAAGTTCTTCGGGAAGGTGTCGCAACAAGGAATTGGCCAGGGCATGGTTCAGGAAGAAGAAGAAGAAGAAGAAGAAGATGTCAGCTTTGCAGAATGCATTCAGTATTGCTACAGTAACGAGTATGGGTGAGGCCAAATTCATACTTTCATGTGTAACTCTGCTGAATCGTGTCCGTTTCGCATAAACTTTTTTAGACAGATAGCTGAAACATTCAGCAATAAGGAAACAAGTTTTTTTGAAAAAGTTAACATTTAAATTTTATCGTTAATCGATTTTAACTGTCCGTGATTTGAAAACTCGAAAAAAAACTTTTTATTCTTCTCTTGGAGTTATTGAGTTTTAATGTCAAAATAATGGAAAATGCTCAGATAAACAAAAACTTGTGTTGAATTGGTTTTTGAAACCAGAGCATCGGGCTAAAGCTCCAGAAGTCAAATGTAGTCCTCTCGGAAAAATCATCATAACTCATCAAGAAATGCTCCAAATCTGTTGAAACAGGTACCAAAAGGTGAATCATGAGTTTTTCTACAAGTTTTTCTACAGTTTCTCTAGCACGATGATCTAGGATTCAGAAACCAATTCAACACACTTTTTTGTTTATCTGAGCATTTTCCATTATTTTGACATCAAAAACTTAATAACTCCAAGAGAAAATAAAACCTTTTTTTTTCGATTTTTCAAATCACGGACAGTCAAAATCGATTATCGATAATATTAAAAATGTTAACGTTAAAAAAAAAACTCATTTTCTTATTGCTGTTTCAGCTATCTGTCAAAAAAAGTGTATGCAAAACGGACACGATTCAGCAGAGTTATACATAAAGTATGAATCTGCCCTCACTAATGCTGGCTACTGTATAACAGGGGCTATTGCATCGCCGTTTATATGGGTACAGATCAGCAGTGCAGATACTTCTATGAAAACTATGGAAAATTTTTTATTGTTGAAGAAACGACGGCGGCAGATGGAGAAGTTGTGGCATTCAAGGTGAGGTTCACTCCAAAAGCATTCAACTGTTTTGTCTTTCAGGCCGATCTCGATGATGATTTTTGTCCGGTGTTATATAAGGAGTTATCGAGCGATATGAATACTGGATTTTCCTTTATGACAAAAATTGAAAACGGATGGAACATTACTAGGTGAAGCAGACATACATGCCTATTGGAAAAAAAAACGATGTCTTCTCTAGTAATGTTTGTCCATTTTTTAATAAAATTTACATAATTGTTGAAAACAGAAGTTTCTCTTTTTTGTGTTTTGAGTTTTACTGCGTTGTTTGACCAGATAAAATATGAATGTACACGTTTGAAACGGTGAGATCAAAGGATTTCGGCATACTTAGTTTTTGAAAAATGGCAATCATGAAATCGGAGAGAGTTGCTGAAATTTATGATTTCCTTCTTCCTTTCCTTTGAGTTCCTATTTCCTCCTTCCATTAGTTAACAACCCCTCAAAACAAAGCACATCGGCGGAACATGAAAGTAGTTTTGCATACTTTGGTTTTCGAAAAAAACGAGGAGAATGAAACCAGGACGACGGCTTGAAACTTATGACAATCTTGGTCAGAAAACTTTTTCGAAATTTTTGGAAACGCATTCTTTCACTTTCATGCTTGACCTACTTTCCGTGATGTCCACTAAAATATTTCTCGTCGTTTTTTTCTGTGCGATATCCATCAATGGCGAATATGTTAAAAAGATGATCAAGCTGTATGGAAAGGTGACGGACGGAAGTACGAAAGAAACGACAACTGACACAAATTCGTTTGCTTGCGTTGAAAATTGTTTCCAAAACCCATCGTGTGTTCTTTCATTTTGGGATTCAAGTGAGACGTGCGAAATCTATTTTGACCAATATGGTGGTGAAATAACAGTAGAAGAAACCACAGAAGCAGATCTGGAAATTGTTGCTTTCAAGGTAAGTTGATGCAATTTTTTCATCAAAAAGGATCTTGATGAATTCATTTCATCTTATTCAGGATCATAGTCAAAAATGTGGCCTTCAATCCAAATTACTGAAAAGTATAATTGGCCAATTTCAGACATTCCTCGACGATTCCAACTGTCCATTCGATTATAGAAACATCACAATGAACTTTATTGAAAATGCTGATGAGGACGCGCTGGTAATGAGCACAACTACACAAAGGGGAATTAAAATTGTAGGGCCTAATGGTCTTTGGATCAGAACAGACACTGGATGGACAATCTTTATGTGATGATCATGATAATTGAACTAATAAACCCGATTAATTTAAAGAAATTATTTCATTTTCATTATCGAATGAAGATTCATTGTTGCTCTGAACCTATGATTTTTTACAGACCCATAATTAATGTGTTGAAATCTGAAGCTAACTATAAGAATTGATATAACGAGATGAAATATGTCTGCAAACTTACGTTTTTCTTTCATTTCTTCTTGATCTACAGTAATCCACAAAAAGAGTGTGCTCTTTTCATGAAATTACAAAAAATATTTGATTGTAAGGTTACTGTAATCTGTAAAGATATTCCACAGTGATTAATTTTTTGTAATTAACACACAATATTATATTCGAAACGGGTTTCTCACGTATATTGTGATTTTCTGGAGTTTTCTTATGTTTCATTCTAGAAAATCCGCGTATGAAATTGTCAACTGGTGAAAAACGGGCGTCACGCTTCTCTTACAAAGTTTTTGGCGCCAACCAAAAAACGAATACTTTCAAGACGCAGAAAAAAAATTATTTTTCGGTTTTTTCGTTTTCCAGCTTTTGTGATGATAATTATTTCAAAAACTCAATTTATCAGTAAAACGGCTATTTTCGTTTACAAATTCTATTGAAACGCGTTGAATTCGCAACAAATGAATGATATATTGTCTAAAAAAGTATAAACTTTTTAACTTAAAAAGTAAATTTTCAACAAAAAAAAATCAAACTGTCTTTTTCTTTGCAATAATCCTTTAGAATTCTAGTTTCTCTCTTTAACAAAACAGTTTTCAGCCGAGTCGAAGATGGAATGAGAGCGTCGATCGCGGCTGTAGATCAAAAATGATGACAACCGGAGATTCAACGAGATTCCTGTTGAGAAAACACAAAGAAATCTGAAAAAAAACGTATTGGATTTTTAATATGTGAATCAGACAACAATGGATTAACTGCATACTAAATTGTAAGTGAAACAAATGAAAGGAAAATACATAAAACCACTAAAATTTTATGAATTCATGAAATCTTAAAACTGAAAGTTGATGGGATGAGACTTAGTCTACATCCAATGTGCTGAAAATAATCTGAAAAAAGGTAATATAAATTCATTTCTTGATTCTTATTCCCAAAGTTTTTAAGTATCGAAAATGAGTTTTTCTGTTGGTTATCGAGAGTAGACAGGTCGGGCAGCCTTCATAAAAGATTAAAGATAAAGTTCAACGCAGTACAAGAAGCCACATGTTACAGTGGCCCGACCATAAGCTTCTAGTACTGAAACTTTATCTCGAGGCCTCAGATTATTCAATCTGAGCCACGTAAGCAAATCACTAGTGATATACTTTACGTGGCATACTGTCATCTTTCGAAAAATCGAGAAATTGAATGAGACTTCCATAATATTGGCTTTTTCAGAGCAAACCGTCGTGCCAATCGAGACCGGAAGTTATGAAACACGAACAACATTCTGAAAGCGGGACAAATAATTATAATTTTCTTAAATATTACCTATATCAGTTTTAATAAAGCTTCCGCAATTATGTTTTTAAAGAGTTTGGTTGAATTCAACAATAATAAATCTATATTGAAAAATCGGCAGTCCCGTCTTAAAATTACAGTAATCGGAGACTGAACTTGGGAGTAAATTGGGGATTTTTTAAAATCATCTCTGCGGGTATTTGACGGCAACAGATTTTTTAACAACTATGAAAAAGATGTTTCATATTTCAGACAGCTTGGTAGCAAACATGGTGGCCCACTCGAAGTTTCCGATACAGAAACTACCATATTTAGCCTTCAAGGCCGTCGCTGGAAATTTCGATTTGGACCAGAGGTGATTCTATTATCTGGAAAAACATTTGTTTGATAAAATTCTCGTGTTTGAAAAACAGAAAAAAAAAACCACTGCATTTTCAGAGACTATCAGAGAGACAGAAAAAATGATTTTACAAAAACTTTGAGCTTAAGCAAGATGAAACCAACTTTCAGCGTCAATCTAGCGATGACTAGCAGAAAAACCAGCATTATGATGATGGCAAGCAACGTCATCCCGCCCTGCAAGTTCTCCATCGACGCTGGTGATTCGGAGTGCGAGCTGGTCTTCGAAGCCGGCGGTCGAAAAATCACACGCTGTCTCGAAGATCTTAATTCTGCAAAAAGAAAGATCAGTCGTTTCCTCTGCTCCAGGACATTCAAAGAACTTCATCTCAATGAAGACAGTGAATGGGGTGCGTTGAGTTTGAAAAATCTGATATGTCGGAAAATATAGGGGCGGTAATACATTTCTAGATTCACTATACAAGGAGAATTCTCATGTATATAAATTCAGGTGTCTCTTGGATGCCCACATTACTTAGATTCGGGAGCGGAACGATCAAGACGAAGATGGTGGTCTTTGAGAAGATCCTCTGCAACACCATAGCAGCTGGGTTCTTAAAGAGATGTGACACAAACACACTCGAATGCGTCGTTTTCGGAAAGAAACAAGACCACAACATCATCATGGATGCATCTTTGGTTAGTTAAAGCGGTGAAGATTGAAAAGAAACAAAATTGGTTTCGGACAAATGGAGACGACCGAAAGGAAGAAAACTTGTACTTTTGCCTGATTACAGAATCTCGGAGTGAAGGAATGGAAGATTCAAAACTATATGAACGAGAGCAACATCAGAAAACTCATCAAACTCGTTGACGGCACTGCATCTGCTAAAGGAAAGATGCACTTTGGCGGATACGATGCATTGAGAGTCATCTCAGAGATGGTGCTCCCCCAGCTTGTGTAAGTTCAAGGAATCTTTATAAGATAGATTTCGAAACTTGTTTGAGAACCAGAACCATTAAAAATAGTCATCAATTTTCAGTACTCTCAACAAGGCTGGATGCTTCGAGTTCAAGCTCAGTCACTCTCGCAAATGCAGAGTCACCAAGGGAGGAATGGAGTACACCGTCTCCATTGATTAACATCAAAACGGGAATCGACAAAGCGACGCGGACACATCAAATGGATCTAATTTTTTAATAATGTTTTATTTCTCAATTCTTTCTAACTTTTTGTTTCTATTTTCAATGTATCGTGATCTAATCACAAAGTTTTATCCTTTCTTTTCATTGTATTAACTATTAAAATTAATTGAGTGTACCGAATAAAGAACGTCCAAGAAAAACAAAAATACTGATGTGCAGAAAAAAGAGAAACTACGCTCTATTGCACTAACATAACTAGGGTCCGACACACAAGCGACTACTTAGGCCAGTACACATTTGATGTAGTATTGATTTTTCCAAGGTTTTCAACCTTTTTCTGTTATTGGCTGGATGACTTCTCTCACAAAATTTGAAAAATGGAACAATCTACCAGTAGAAATGAAACAAGAGTGTCTGAAATGGATGGATTTGAAGACTAAGTGAGCCTAAAAAGAAAAATAATACTATGTAGTGATAATTTCAGATATAAACTGAGAAGCACTTCTAAAACTGAAAGACGTGTCGTGAACTCTCAAAAATTTTATATACATGTGATCAGATTAAAGATCGGCAATCCGATCACTCTCAGTATACGTCCTAATTATACAGTAGGCCTTGTTACTGATGAAATTTATGTCAATTTTCAAGACGAAGACATCATGCCAACTATCGTTCCACTGCTTTCGTTTATTTTTACAAATGCAAGAATTAGGTCGCTCTATATCACTAACACAGGTGGGTCCTTAATACTGAGAATAAATCCAATGTCAAATTCGGAATTCAGCCAACTTCGAAACGCCTCGCTTTTTTACACATCTCGAAGGCCGCGGGTATCAGATTAGAATGTTAAGAGGACTCTTTCCGCCGTCATTTCTTGAAAAATGTGCTCTGAATTCAATTGAAAGGATGGTATATGACGTGGAGTCTCTACATTCTGATGAGTTGTTCAGACATCCAGTGGTAAATGGAACTAATGCAGAAATTCAATAACTATAACTGTTAAGATCGACGGCGTAAGGTTTTTCACAATATGTTGTTTGGATTGTTCGGTATCGGAATGCATAAAAGTTGGGCAGAAATGGATGGATAATGATGTGGAGATTGGATCGAGAATTGAAACAATTAATGATCAGTATCAACAGATTGACGATTACATCGAAGCGGTGAAGGCTCAAGGATGGAAAATGTGAGTTATATTTCATTGTGATTCCGACTATTCCTCTCCTTTTCAGAGTTAATATCGCCGGAAAAACACTTCAAATTGAGACAAAAAACCGAAAGAAGCATCTTCTTCTAAGAGTTCTGCAGGACACCGAAATACGTATCCAATATAAGGAAGGCACGATTATTTTTATCGTTGTCCCAGCTGACATTCAACAGAATGATTATGAAAAATATGTTGGCAGCTGATTCTAAATTTAATAAGTAAATAAACTATTGCTATCCGAATAACAGAGACTACAACCACGATTTACCTTTTTAATGAATTTTTCAAAACCTTACCAAACTGTGCGTAAACTAAACTAAACCTCCATCGGAAAAAAAACAAACCAATACTTCGGATATTCGAAACTTTTCTTTATTTTCCCCGGTTCTCCCTCCATTTCCTCATTATTTCGTCGTTTTCGAATATCTTTAAAGTTGAATTTTGTTCCAGTCGCCTCCACATTCTTCTCATTATCCTGTCTTCTTTCTCTTTTCGTTTGCGCCTTTTTGATCAAAGCTGCAAGCTTTTGTCCTCCCAATCTGAAAAAAAGAAACATAACGACTAAAATGATGAATAAATTTACGATTCAGCCATCTCCTGATCGTCGACATCTTTTCCGTCTTCTTCTTCATCGGAAAGTTCTCCATTTTGAAGTCTTTCGTAGTACTCCATTAGTACCTGGAATCAATTGTAAATTATTTTCTCAAAAAATAGAAAAATCGATAATTACCTCTACATCTTTGTTAAATCCCTTGAAGGATAATCTTCCAAATTTAAGATTTTCTAATTTCGCCAAATCGTAGCAAATTTCTTGAGGTTTTTGTGCGGGCAGAACGGCCATTGAGCTGGTAGCTTCTCCTTCTTTTTCTTTTTCAGCAATTTTCGCATCCAATCTTGCCTCTCTTCGTTTTGCTCCTTTCGCTTCGATCTGCTTCTTCTTTTTGAGCATAAACTGAAAAGAAATGAATTGTTTCTAATTGAATCACATAAAAAACAATACCTTCATGTCGAGAAGACTGCTGGACACGTTCGCTGGCGGACATTTTCTGAAATAAAGATTGTTAGCGAAAATTCTGAGAGGAAGATGTCAATAATTATAAAAGAAATTAATGAGAATAAGCGGAATAATTAGTATTCGTTTAAATAAGTAAAAGTTTAACGATTTTCGCAGACTTTTCGAGGGAGAATCGCTGAAAATTAGGCGAAAAAGTTAAAAATTAATTAAAACAGTAAGTGCGAAAGAGCATGTTTTCATAAGGACTACATTGCGGAAGTTTGAATGCGAAAAATGCAAATTTCTATATTTCAGCTTTAATATGGTGTAAATATATGAAAAGGGTAGAGGTTTTTTACGAGATATAGAGTAAATTATATTTTTTTTCTTTTTTTTTTCGCTGAGCATACTAAATAAAAGATTTCTGTAGGTTTTTGTACAAAATTTTGTAAAAAACCCTTTTAATTTTTGAACTCCCGCCATTGAATTCTAGATGGCGGCCGAGGTTTCCCACTTCGGCCAGGAGAGTATAAGGAGTCTCGCTCTACCGCACAAAGCGTTAATTTTATTGAATTCTCATTTATTCCCGTTATTCTCATTAATTTCTCTCTTAATTCTTCTCATCTTTCTCTCTGAATTTTCGCTAATAATCTTAATTTCAGAAAATGTCCGCCAGCGAACGTGTCGTCGTCAATGAGCTCTCCAGCAGTCTTCTCGACATGAAGGTATTGTTTTTCATGTGATTTACTTAGAAACAATTCATTTCCTTTCAGTTTATGCTCAAAAAGAAGAAGCAGATCGAAGCGAAAGGAGCAAAACGAAGAGAAGCAAGATTGGATGCGAAAATTGCTGAAAAAGAAAAAGAAGGAGAAGCTACCAGCTCAATGGCCGTTCTGCCCGCACAAAAACCTCAAGAAATTTGCTACGATTTGGCGAAATTAGAAAATCTTAAATTTGGAAGATTATCCTTCAAAGGATTTAACAAAGATGTTGAGGTAATTATCGATTTTTCTATTTTTTGAGAAAATAATTTACAATTGATTCCAGGTACTAATGGAGTACTACGAAAGACTTCAAAATGGAGAACTTTCCGATGAAGAAGAAGACGGAAAAGATGTCGACGATCAGGAAATGGCTGAATCGTATGTGTTTTCATGATTTTTAGCCGTATAATAATAGTTTCTTTTCAGATTGGGAGGACAAAAGCTTGCAGCTTTGAGCAAAAAGGCGCAAACGAAAAGAGAAAGAAGACAGGATAATGAGAAGAATGTGGAAGCGACTGGAACAAAATTCAACTTTAAAGATATTCGAAAACGACGAAATAATGAGGAGATTGAGGGAGAACCGGAGAGGAAGTTTATGAAGCCACAAGACGATTAGGTGAGGCTTTTTTGTTTGAAGAAATTATTTGATATGAAGAAAATCAAAGAAGCCGTGATAAGACTTCCGGTGAGAATTGAATGTCTTGTGTCGGAATTACTGTTTATCTCAGCCCGTTACGATTCAATACTGAAAGTGCGAGTCGGAAAATGGGCTTTGAGACATTTCGCCACTAAACGTTTCGCCATCAATTTTCGGAAAATTTCCAAAGCTTTATGAAAAAAAAACATATCACTAGCACCCGTTGATTGTGCTAACTAAGGTGATATGTTTTTCCCCATAAAGCTTTGGAAATTTTCGGAAAATTGGTGGCGAAACTTCTGGTAGCCAAATGTCCCGGAGCCGCAAAATGTAGTTGTCAATGAGTTGTGCGTCTGTAGCTTAATACGAATCGACGTGATAGTGGCTGCATCATTGCAATTTTAGAAAATAATTGGAATTTTTTCAGAATCTCATCGTCCCAAATTCACATCTTCCAAAGTCGTTGCCCTCCCAACATCATCATAGCTCTTCCAAACGTTTTCGCCATTTCTTCATTTGTTACCTTGTTGTTTTATTTGTTGACTTTCATTCATTGTTCATTGCCCACCGCTTTTCACAAGTACCCAATTCAATCTTTTTCAGATTTTAATGAATATATTCTAATCAATTTCTATTTAAATAGTTGTAAAAGCTATGTGAATTTCAGATGGAAGATTTGACGAGTCTGCAAACTGCAAATGAATTGAAGGAAAATAAGAGATTTTTCGTCAACATTGCGAAACAAAAGAAATCTACGGGTTTTTACGTTTTCATGTATTCATTTGGAATTTAATTTTTAAGTTTTTTAAAAAGATTCCTTCTAATTTCTCTTTCAGAATGTTAAAGGAGGTGAGAACGCAAAAAAATTGTGATCGGCACCCCATATTTATCACAACTCCGAGTGGGCGGCCGCGTTCTCGGACGTGTAGCTCAGCCGGTTGCAGTTTTACCCATGCGTGTTCGGTCATGAGTTCGGACCCACTTACCGAATTTTGAGCCGAAAATTTTTTTTGAGTTCTCACCTCTTTTCAAAGAAACTACGTGCTACCGTAACACGCTCTTCACATTCCACATGTTTCCACCCTGTTAGCTCCATGGCTCATTCCAAGAAGCTTATTTTGTATCATCCATCCCCTATCTCGAACACTTACTCATTTAGCTTCTACCCATAAATCTCTAAATCGCTTCGCCCAAATCCTCTTCTCCGTTTTCTTATTCATCTTTTGCTCTCTTCTCTCCTTTTTTTTTCCAATTTTTCCACCACCAATTTCCGTCGCCCTCTGATTTCATCCATTCCATCTTCTTTTTTTGTATTCATCTCTTCTTTTTTTATTTCAAAATGAATCTATTCTCTGCGTCTCTTCGCCTCCCTATACTATTTCCGCTGAGCCCCTTGCGCACTTCCGTTGCGTATAATAGCCCCCCCGTTTGGTAGGAGAGAGACGAAGAGGAGCTTCTCGTCGTGTCTCTGAGCTTGAGAAATGGAAATAGTGTGTGAGATGGAGAGACGCAGAGAAAAGACGACTTCGAAAACTCTTCGGTTGCGCACCTCTTCGTCTGCTTCTTCGTCTGCTAGAAGCCAGCAGCACGGAGCCGCCGTCGACTCTGCATCTCTAATCGGACACCATCTCGATTTCACACACTATTTCTCCACATTTTTCTCAGTTTTGGCAACTTTCGAGGATGCGACAGATGTTGAGAAGGGAGAGTGCATGGGACCCGCTTTCTTGATTTCTCTCTCTCTTCTCTCTTTCTCTTTGCTCACTTTTTCATTTTGTATCTCATTTCATGATGATTTCATTTTGTTTATCCCCCTCTATCTCTTCAATTCGTTTGGCTAATTTGGAGAGTCGTGGGGGCTAATTGAATTTTGAAAAGTGCTGTTTTTTGTGAGAACATGACAAAAAAACGTTTGATTGACAGATCAGCTAGTATGATTTATGAACAACTTGTTTGTAATATTAGATATCAAATTACTTTTCCTAATTGTATGCCGGATTGCCTTGGGCTTCAAGCTTTAGCAAAATGGATAAGCTTCATATAATTTCTGTTTAGAATTCTAGATTCTTGAATGAACTTTACAAAAACGTGAACACATTGAAATCAGAGTTGAAGCAGAGGGCATTTTCAGAATCACCATATCTTCAGCTTTCCAATTATATAACTTTCGACCCAGCACCCCCAAAAAAGACAGATTTCTGAAATACTGTGACTCAGGCGTTTCGAAAACATAAACATTTTCCCTCTATGATTTTATTGTTTACTTCTCCCAACATGATTCTCTAAACCATTCTCTTCCAGACCCCCACCATGACGAAATATGCGTTCACTGTGGAGCTCTGTGTTAAGTAAGTCAATCTTTATCTAATTTCAAACTTCAATACCTATATTTCCTTTTATTCCAGAGAATTCAGCAGTGGCGACCCGCTCGCCTTCAAAATGGACGGCCATCGATTCGACGGAGCTCAACGAACATTGAAATGGAGTACAGATCAGACATACGCGGTGAAGATTACAACGAAACCTGCAACTGAAGTCACGTAAGTCTCTCATATCATACCATATCTGTCTCTTTCATTTCAGAAGAATCAACGTGAACGGTAATGATTTGGACGTGACAAAAGAGAAATTGGGCGTGTTTTCGGGAAATTGGAATACTGCTGGAGCGGAGGTGTCAAAGAGAGGAACACGTTTCCCGCTCATTTTCCTGGTTAATTTTGCGCCAGAGGGACAAATGAGAGTAGAGTTTCAGTCGAAGGTTTATTCGAAGGTAAGAGGGGTTTTATGGATGGAGGGTAGAGGGTTACGGTAGGAAATGACCAATAGTTCCGCTCATCAACATTGGCTGTTTTCAGTAGAAAATTACCAACTTTTATAGTGCATTTCGGTGTCATCTGATTGTCCGATAAACTCAATTTTGTATGGACTGAACAGAACAAAAATAACACATCATTTTTGTAGTTGACCATTTTTTTGTAGGGACACTATCTTGAAAGTTACAGGTTGTCAAAGTGAAAAGCTCCAAAATTTCGAAATTAGTCGGTTTCAGGGATAAATGGCTTTGATTACCTGTAACTTTCATGGTAGTGCCCCTACAAAAAAATGGTCAACTACAAAAATCATGGGCCATTTTTGCTCTGTCCAACCTATACAAAATTGAGATTATCGGACAATCAGGTGACACCGAAATACACTGTCAAAGTTGGGCATTTTCCACTGAAAATAGCAAAAGTTGATAACCTTCGGAAGAATGGTAGCCATCAGAAACCTACCAGAATCCTTCTTTTTACAATATATTCAAGAATCATAATCCTCTCCTCAATTTTCTTTTTTTCCAGAACGACTCGCACGCCGTCTGGGGACACAAGATGAACAGCGTAGAATTCAAATGCAGTGGTGACGACGACGGCTATGTGAAAATCGTGGATGAGAGCTACAAATGAGAAATCTGCTGATAGTTTCCCTATCTCTATCTAAATCTATCTCCCTTTCAAACTTTATTCATATCTTTTTCTCTTCTTTCGAATCTCTAAAAACTCAGAAATCTCATAATAGAAAATCTCATTTTTCTCTTGAAATCAGGGTTCCCTCCCCCGGACAGCAATAATTCCAACTATTAAATAGAAAAGAATCTTCTAACGAACAATGTTTTGTAATCATTATGAAATGAATTTATATCATTGAAAACCTGTATTTTTTGATGAAAAAAGGGAGAATAAACTGAAAATCAAATCGTCGGAGACTCATTCTCTGATCGAGAATCAGCCCACAATGCTGAGGAGAATCGAGGAGTCGTTTGAGCAGTTGACGGGACAGATGTAGTCGGAAATTTCAGAAGTTGAGACAATGGTACAGTAACTTGGAGATTCTGGAAATTACGAGTGAAATACAAATAGCTAGAAAATCTGGAATGATACCTTGACTTGAATCAATGGTGGAAGGTTTTTGGGACCTTGGTACGGTAGATTTGGGAGTGGGCGGAGTGGAGGATTCGAGGAGGAAGGTGGAGCTTCAGATGGCTGAGAAGTTCGAGATTTAGTGTTCCGAATATAGTTTTCAAGACGGTGATTTAAGTTGTTCAGTCTCTGAAATTCGGGGGATTAGTTGTTAGATAGGGCGTATTTGCAGCAGATTAGGTCTGATTTTCACGACACACATCTTACAACCGCGCTCTACCAAAATCGAAGAAAATTGTATGCGAAATGTAGAGACTCAGAGAGAAAGAGGCATTTTTCTAGAGCATTTCGGTGGAGCGCAGTTGTAAGAACTGTGGTAATACAATACACATTTTTCGAACTTACAATTAAAACATAGTCAAAAAGGGAAGAATCATACTTTTCAGGGCCGCCAAAATTCAATTTTTTTTCGAATTTTTTCGCGAAAAAGTCAAGCTTTCGACTGTAATTCAGAATTAGAAGAAATTTTGAGAAATCATAAAAAATGACATTTTCGATGAAAAATTGAAATTTTTTTAATTGGTTCATTTTTTGAATCCGGCCCTTGCCGCGCCGGGTCCGGCATGGACAAGTATGGGATGAATCAATTTTTGGTAAAAATTTTGAAAAATTCGAAAAGTTTTGTGAATCCCATGTTGTACATTTTTTGACTCCGGGCCGACCCGGGCCTGAAGATATCAACCAAAGGACATTAGAAAGAAAAAAACTCACATGATTCAACCACATCTTATCCCTGAACAATACAAACGACGGGTCCCTAATAGCGTCCTCGTAAACCATCTGTGACAAGCTCAACGGCGTCTGTGGTTGTAACACTTTCTGTGAATCTTCAACCTCCGGAACCACACTTTTCAACTTCTTCTCATACTTTCTTTTCTTGCGAACTGGCTCTTTGAACTCATTGTTGACTGGAAGAGAAGTCGACTCTTGTGGAACGGTGGAGTCTTGACCGGAATTCTGTGGATCGTCCATGGTGATTGCTGGAAATTTCGAAGATTGGGACGGCAAAGACATTGGGAAAACGAAAAAAAGTATTATCTGTAGTCGCTGGAGAAGACAAGAGTGTCTTTTTTCCCACCCGCGAGGTAGGTCAAATCAGGCCTGGCATGTCTGGAAAGTGTGGAGAGAAGAAAATTCCAAAAATTCTGAAACCAAATTTATCATAATAAAAAAGGTACCGTAAAAATCAACAACGGGAAAAAACACAGGGGAAATTATGTCCTCAGATAGAGCCAGGGAAGCTTGAAAAACTGAAACGGGGGACTCTTTGGACCGAGGCGTTGGAGTCGAGAAGCAACTTAAAGACGTCCTTTTCGAATTGGTTCAGCCTGTAATTATGTGCACAATTAAAAATAGATCTCGAAATTTGAAAAGAAAACTTACTTCTCACCGTGGTAGTAAGTGACATAGTTGACGATCTTCCCAATGGTGGCGAGCAACTCGGCACGGGTGTTTGGAGCAGGGAAACTGATCATCTGCTCCGCCGATACCATATTTCTTCTGGATTCATACATCGTTGCTTCCAATGCTGGATCCGATGGAAGTCGAGCCGGTGGGAGACTGAGCACAAATTGGTTGAAGTTGAAGCCGTGAAGCAACTCCTCAGTGGTCTTTGGGACGAAATGTTGCCAATAGTTGTGGCCATCCTGATAGCAGTTGACGATTTCAGGTTCCTCTGGAGCCTCTTGACTGATTTGGAGTGTCTTTGGTGGTCTCGATGCTCGGGTTCTTCTCTTCATTATTCTGTTGTATTTGTGCAGAAATGTTTCTGGAGCTGACTCTGAAGAGACCACGTTGAGAATATCTGAAAACAACCAGAAGTTAGTGAGGAATAAACATCAGCAAGTGATTACCATTCAAGACTTTTCTGACTTCCTTCTTGTCCGTATCCATCTGCTTGTCTTCCTCACTCATTTTGGCTCTTCCCGGCCCTCTGGTACGCTTTCTCGGCGTGATGAGTGTATCGGCTTGAATATCGAATGACCGAGTCATGATTTCTATAAGAATAACACCTCATACTTGTCAAGGCCCGGCCCGGAAAGGCCCGGGATCAAAAATTGAGTTAATTTTTTTCACATTTTTTCGACATTTTTCCAAATTTTTATCGAAAATGTGAACGTTATTGATAATTTTTTAGAATTTCTTCTAATTCTGAATGATAGTCAAAAAGTTGACTTTTTTTGCGAAAATTTCAAAAAATTCGAAAATGTATGAATTTGCAGTTTTGACGTGACGTATGTAAAATCTAGAATTAGTTACCTTTCAAAGTCTCGAAATCCAGGGAACTGTTGTTTGGACCATTCCCATCTTCTCCAGTCCTTGCTCTCTTGACTTTCATCTCCTCAGAACTCTGTTCCTGGTTTCCCTGGGTTACTGTAGATTCTGCGGTCCCGCTTCCCATCCAAACATTTGAGCTTCTCAACTGATCATCGGTAAAGCCAAACTCTTCTGAAAATAAACAAATACTGGAATAAAACTGAGAAATTTGAGATGTCACCATTCCAAACAAATTGTGAAGCGTTATCAGGTAGGGAAGGGTAGGAAGAATCCATAGCTGGAAATAATTTAATTTTTGAAGAGAAAAGAGGAAATAAAGAGTTGAGTATAAACTGCTCAATAAATTTCAGATCAAAGCGAAAACTGTTTGTCCTTCTCTCTTCAGCTACATCATAAAACACAGAAATGTGTGATATAAAGTGTACAGCTTTCGGTCAGTAAGACAGAGAGGGAGAGAGAGATTGTCCACTTCGTCAAGGACGGAAAAAGAGATTTGAAAAAGAAGGTTATGAACGAATGCAACATGTGTCTGCTTCTTCTATCCTTGAACTATTCGAGTGACACAAGATAACAAAACATAGCAACAGAGAAAGACGAGAGAGAGAGTAGAAACATTATTTGAATTTCTTCAGGTAGGTAGAGTAATTAGGTACCGTATATGAGAAAAACTATTTGTTGGAGATTCTTGATATGTTCTCATATCAATGGGAATCGGACTTGGAACGGTCCGGGGCCAGGGGCGGGATTTTTTACTATTTACGATTTTTGACTATTTTTGATAAAACTTTCAAAAAATTTCGAAAAAAGTTGCGAAAAAAGTTTGCACATTTTTTGACTCCGCGGTGATATTTTGAAAGCCTGGGAAACTAAAAATAGACAGAGTAAAACGGATTCAGCTGATCTAGATGCATAAAAAACCATAAGTCTTGGAATCCGACACACTACGGTATTTTGAAATCCTATCCGAATCCTTACGACATCATCCCTGGTGCCATGTATGTCACGTCTAAAAGCTCCTAGACCTTTTTTCCTTAAACATAAATGCTCCCAAAAAACAAAAAGAACACGAAATCGATTATAAGCGATTGAGAGAACACTTTCTCGGGACAGGCACACATAGACACGACCGGTGTCAAAAAGTGTGTTGATGGCGTGCACTCGTGATGGAAAGAGAGGGTACAGGCTCCCCTTCTCTTTCTATCTTTCGAAATGAATTGGTTGTAAAAGGTCGAAGTAGGAGGAATGGTTGGAGGGAGAGAGGCGAAATGGGTAATGAGTGGGAAATATGAAAAAGTAAGTGAGTGAGAAATGGGCGGGGAGTGTACGATACATTCAGACAAACCTGAACAAGTTATTATTCGCCTATTCCCCCATTACGATATATTGTGGCTGCGGCACCGTTTCTTGGCACAGTGCCAAGAAGGTGATGCCAGACATAGATTCTTTTACGTTCCTGTTTTTTTGAGACGCTACTCATGTGTTTGACCGAAACAACTGTGGAGAGCATTTGACGTTTTTTACTTGCCTTTCACTGGGCAAGGCTCCCGAGTGACCGTGGAGTTATAGAACGTGAGGTATATCATTGGAAATCTGAGAGAACGCTGATTCCAAATATGTTTTTAGTTTTTACCCTTGAGACCTGGTATTCGAGAAAAACGAGGTCAAAGTTTGGACAGCTGACAAGTCATCACGCTGCCAATAACTTTCGCGTAAGGTAATGACTTGCTCAAATTTTGACCTCGTTTTTCTCGAATACCAGGCTTCGAGGGCAAAAACTGAATGTACATTTGGAATCAGCGTTTTCTCAGCTTTCCAATGATATAAGTCACGTCCTATAACTCCATCGTTACTCGGTAGCCTTCCATAGTCAAATCCGTACTTCTCAATTTGACACTATTGGATTTTAAAGGTTCCTGGTCCCTCGCATCCGTATCTAGTGGATTTCAATCTCTGTCCCGCTAGCTACAGTACCCCATGTCATTAATTTCTATGAGCCAGATTTTGCCTCATCACTCACCGAACCCTCGATTCTATCATTTTTTTGAATTTAACCGAGTCACGCCCCTCCCGTCGCCTCATATACCACTTCTCATCAATTCGGCAGTGTTTTTTCTCCCCCCATCCAATACGCTCAACATCTTTTTATTCGGAAGAAGGTACCCTTCTAAGAAAGTGGAAAAAAAGGCAAAAGAGGAACATAAAAATGAGAGGCGAGAGCGGTGCTTGACGAGCTTGCACGAGAAACCAGCGAACGAATCGAGAAAAAAAAGATTATGACCCAATAAAGAATTGGGGAGAGCGCCCGTGTATTTATGTATGTGTGTGTTGGCTTTGATTAACATAATGATATAGTTTTGGGGTCTGAAAGAGGGAAAACCAAAGGTTTTATTGCTCTCTCTCTCATTTCCTTTTCGGAGGGTTCCTTCTTCCAAATTTTAATTTGTCTTCTTCTTGAACCTGTCACATCTCCTTAGATTTTTACTCGATTCCCTTTTTTCTATTTCCATTTTCCCCTCGCTTCTTTCTTTTTCCGATGACGAATCGAAATTAGTGACTCGTTCAATAAACTATTTGTTTTCTCAATCATAACATTCACTCGTCTCTTTTTCTTTCTAGTAGCACAAATGTTTCTGCCTCTCTATTTTCTGAGGATCTGTTTTGGACGAACTATATTGGGGTGTGTTTAGAGCCCAAGAAGGACCCTAATGGCCCAAAATTTTCAAAAAAAGTAAACTCTAGACGTTTCGAAACCGGAGCATCTCGAAACCAGGCGGTGTTTCGTTTTTGAACTGTTTTTTTTTTCTTTCACTACTCTTTCTCATTTTACAAACAATACACAAACAATCAAACGAAAATCACACATACAAATTCCTGGGGGCACTTTCCCCCTGCTTTCATTTCCCTCTCTCTCCTCCTTTTTTCGATTTTCGATAGTTTTTGACAGACTCGTAGTCGCAAGAAATGTCTTTTTGTTTCTCGACGATGCTTCCTTCTTGTGTGCGCGCGTTCAGAATTGGTTTGCAAATTTTTTGGAAGGGGAGAGGATTTTTTGTCTCGTTCGTTTCATGCACTGGCTCCGCGACACTATGAATTTATTGCGTAGTTACAAGATTTTCGAGAGCGTGTTCTTTTTTAGAAGGAAACGAATATTATTTTGTGGTGGGAAGCATGCGAATTGATTTTGAGTTGAGGGAAGGTTTCGAGGTTAAAATTTTTTATCGGTAATTAGCATTTAGATGACTGGTTCGTTTTTTGGTCGAAGAAACGTTCTTTAGAAATTCTCCAGTGAGCTAAAAAGTTTCAGAGCATCATTTTGATCTAACACCAGCTAGCAGGCAGTTGCCAGACTCACAGGTTTCAATTGTGCCATAAGAACCTTTTTTCAAACTTTTAACTCCATGTGTTCCTCATTTTTGCTCATTGATGTCATTATCGTTAGACGACTTAATTTTCTTTGCAAACCGAATCTGACGCTTTTTCAAAATGTGAATTTAAAACTTTCAGTTCAACTCGATTTCGCTCACTTCCAACACTCTCAAAATGTCTTGCTCCAAACCACAAGAACACCAATGCTTCATCTGCTTCGAAACTCCCGCCGAAGTATGGTTGGTGCAGACGAAAATGGAGCTTCTTCTACTCCTCACCATGGCTTGCTTCAAGTACCACATCACTACCCAATACGCCTGCAACCAAATGTATCGGAGAAATCACACTTACTGCCCACACCACATTTTCGAGGCTGCAACTGAGCTGGTGGAAATTGTTGAGCTCGGAGCCAAAGGTCAAATGAGCACGATGGGAGTTCGGATCGTGGAGATCATGGCTGGAAATGTGCTGGGAGGAGACGTGAAGCCAGGAACGCTGGATAAGGCAATCCACACCTTCTTGAGGAACTTCCGAACCCCATACGACGATTTCGTCTGTGACAGCTATGAGGATTGTGAGCTGATTCACACGCCGTAAGAACTCACATTCTTGACTAACATATCAACTGAAGTACCCTTTTTCAGAACTCATCGTTGTCTTCAATGTGGAGAAGACAATGTGACGACATCCACCACATTCTTCTCAAGGCCCCACAACAAGAGAGCATTCGCAGTGTTCGCTGGACCAAGCCATGCCAAGTTGATGAGTACTGCACAGATACGTGCAGCGGTGGCAATCCCATCAATTACCCTGTGTACCCATCACTTGGAGGGTCATGCTTGGACGATGAAGCAGTTGGAAGTCATGCTGTTGGATGAGGAGTTCGAGGAAAAGTTCTTAAATGAACTCAAGGAAATCTTCATTGATGACAAAGGATGGTTCAACACCATGAAAACGGTCTACTGTTGTTTGACCACCAATTTGCCAAAAAGGGTTAGTTATTTTTCAAGAACTTTTAAAGATTTTGATTATCTTAACGTAAAACCTGTAATAGAGTCGCACCCGCTGGCAAGTTTGGAGCATCCTATATCTGCTGTATTTAGAGATATGAAAAAAAATTTCTGGAAAAATATTCTATGATTATTAAGCTATATTTTGTTAGTTAGCTACTTTTTGATATTTTTCTTGGGAACCGAGATATACTGCTGCAAACAGGCACCGCTAAGTGCGCCACTTTTATAGGTTTTACGGTAGATGGGTGAACAGTCCTTAAGGTTCGCTTTGTCTGTCCCCCTATTGACTTAGTTAATGATTTGGTATATCTTTTAAGATGCTCCTCAACCCGGTCTGCAAAATTTGCAAAGAGGATAAAAGCCGCAGCTGCATCCAACACGACCAGCTTCTGGGATTTGCGGCGCATTGGTTCTGCTTCGAGAAGATCGCCATCGACATCCAGTGGGATCTCAAACGGACAGTTCTGGAGGATAACCACTACAAGATCAAGGTTCCAGAACTGGAAGAATTCGAGAAGTGGGATGGATACGAGCTTTCCCAACTTTTGAATGTCTGGAGATCATACTTCGGACATCAACACAGAAGAAGCGAGTCTGAGGAGAGGGTCAGAGTGTTGTTGTTCCTGGCAAAATACTGGAGATTCAATCTGAAGGATCGAATCAAGGAGGAGTTGATCAGATTGGGCGAAATTGTGGATGGTGCGGCGGTTGAGGCCACACCAAAGACTCCGAGTTACGTATCGGTAAGTTGTATTTTCAGCCGAGTTATGTCTATTAACAGACTATTTTCAGAAGACTCCAAGTTACTACTAGGACAACGACATTCCCCTTCTACTGGTTCAATATTTCACATTTCATATCCATAATCAACTCGTCTAGGCCATTTTTTGTACCCATAATTTATATCCCGTCACGAGTGTCACGCAACAATTCTTTTTTTTCCGGTTCCCCACATCATCTCTTCATCTGAAATCTTTTTTCCCATGTACATATACATTGAGTCTCTCGTCTTGATTTATAACTTTCCTCTTTTTTTCTTTTCAAAAACTTTCATAAAATAAATACATTTATTAATAAAAATCACTACTTCCCGTGCAAATTAGGTCATATCATAAAATCCCAAAAGAATAACTAATCAATCATATAAGTTAGCCTTTTCGTTCGACGCTCTTGGTGACATTGAGGGAGATGTCGATAGGGATGGTGATGGGGCTCCCGAGTTGTTGAGCATCGCGAATGTTCGATCGTATCGGCCTCGCTCGAATTGCTCTGAAAATGATGAAGTGGCTAGGTGAGTTATAGGATAACAAAATGTAGGTAGACAAAATTGAACACTTTTTTATTACTTTTTTAGAGGAAAACATTTCCACCTTCAATTTTTTTCATAATAAGTATATTATATTTGCATTCAGCTCACCAAGAGCTTTCAGAAAAGTACCCACAAGTCTCTATTCCAATCAATTCGGGTCCTACCACGGAAACTACAGTAACCCAAACATTTTAAGAGTACTGTAGTTTTCGTTGTGGGACCCAAAAGTGACAGAATGTAGGCTTGTGGGTACTTTTCTGAAAGCTCTCGACGAGGTGAACCTGGAAATTGCATTCTCATAGGGTATTTTCAAGAAACTTGAATAAAATTGGCGAGGCTTCCTGAATACCCTAGTTATTTCCGGTCTAACCCACCTTTCATATGCTGCATGAAATCTTTCGTGTTCGCTGTTTCCGACATTATCTGTTGTTGCTTCTTCTGACATTTGAGTTTTGTGGTGATAGCCAGGTCAGCGCAAGCGATCTCGATAATTTTCTGGAAAATAGTAAATTAGTACTTTTTCTTCTTTATCAACTTACCACATAATCCTGGGAGTTCATGACCTGAATCTGGGGTACTGGGACCTGTGGGTGGGAGAGTGATGAGACGGGGACGACGAGCCAACATGACGACGGGAGGAGTCCCTGACTGAAGTGCATTGTACCATGAAGATTCATACCAGCAGGCTCGATTGGTACATGAACTGCTGGTGGGCCTTCTTTCTTGCCATTATTGTTAATATTATTCATATTCATCTGGAATTCGAAAAAGGAATGAAATGGAAGTGGAGAGGTTTAGAGAGAACTGATTATCAAGAGAGAGAATGGGTGAGTGAGAAACAAAAATGTCTGAATGTCAGACGCATATGCAAATGGAAAGAGAGACTGATGGCTGCTCATTATAGAAAACGAATCGGGTGGAGGGAGCGGAGCACACCGGGCGAAACTTTCGAGTGAGCCGCGTTGCAAGTTGCTGCGTAACCACTGCTCCGACAGAGCTCGACGGCAGAATTATGGCTCGTCGTATAGTAATAAAGGGGCGTTCTAAAAGACTCATCTGATTGAGTAACCTTTCATTTTTCATTTTTTTAAAGTGCGCTCAAGAAAGAAAGGAAATGAATCCAAAAAAGGAGAAGAAGAATAGAACTCATAAAATCAGAACATCTAGAAAAAGAGTGAGGATTAAAGAGAGGGAGTGGAAGAGAGAGATTGGTTTTTTGTAGGGTGTCTTCGTACGTCATGGAATGACTGAAATGAGTGGAATGAGGGGAATAGTAAAGCGAATAGTGTAAGGTTTTGGGTAATGTGGAAAACTAGAAGGGGAAGATCGGAATGCACAACCTGATGCTCTTTGAATAAAAAAAACTTAGCACAGCACGCTTCTTACAACCGCGCTCTACCGAAGACGAAGAAAATTGTGGGCGAAATTGAGAGACCCAGAGAAAAAGAGACATTTTACAAGGGCGTTCCGGCGAAGCGCAGTTGTAATAACTGTGCCAAGCTAATACCAAAGTTGACAAAGCAAAATAGGGAAAAATTCCAGAATTTCTAAAACAAAACCTCCTCAAGAATCAATAGAATGCTTATAAAACTGGCAGTTTTCTCAATTCTCAATAAATTTCATCTGTCTCCCCAATTTCTATTACTTTCACCTGTCGCATATTATAATATCACCTGTCTGCTAATAGGACTGAAGTCATATTTTTATTACATATTCTGATACAGCAGACAATTGTAAAAAACTTTTATTACTCATACGCCAAAAATCGTCCACAACTCCCGTTCTCCTGGAGCTTTGGTGGAGGAATAGTTTTTCCACGTGGCCTTGTAGTCCTCTCGGACAAGTTTTTTTGCTCAATTTCTCGTTTCCTCTTCCTTTCCAATAAATTTCCGTGCTTTTCAGTTTATATCTCGAAAAAATAGAAAAAAAAAACTGAGAAAACTTGTTGGAAAAAGTAGGAAACGAGAAATTGAACAAAAAATATTGTCCGAGAGGAATACACGGCCGCTTGGAAAAACTCTTCCACAGAAGCTTATTTCGAGTCCGGAGCAGGCTTGTTCGGAAAAAAAGTCGGAAAAAGTCGGAAAAAACTCGTGTAACTTTGCGCACTCAATTTCTCAGAATCAGTCGCTTATCTATAATTGTAGATATTAACGAGTTGAACACTTTCACACTTTATTTACAGTTTTCAGTCGCGTTTATAAGAAGTTATAAAACTTTTTTCCGACTTTTTTTCGGAAAAAATTCGGAAAAAAAATTTCGGAAAAAATCGCCATAACTCAAGAGACACTTTTTTGATTCAGACAAAGTGTGGCTAAAAATCAATAACTCAGTGATGTACACCCAAAAGTAACACTCTTGAAATTTAAATGTCATTCCCGGCAAAATTCATAAAATTTTCCGAACAAGCCTGGTCCGGAGAACGAGACTTGTGGCGTTTAGAGCGATTTTACCACAAGAGTCAATGATAAAAGTTTCTGAGAACTGTCTGAAATATCGGAATCTGCAATTTAAAATTTAAAAGTAAAGATGACTATTTCTAGTCACTTTTCTGTTAGATTGAGTCATGCCTCTAAACGAAATACGAATAGTTTTTTTTCTCAATGCCGGCATCGGATTGCAACATGCAACACTTTGTGAGATGTCTCATTTTCACTGACATAGAAAACCAAGACTGACATCTCCAGAAGTTTTCTAAAAAAATTTTTGTGGAAATGTGCTCCACCGATAGAGCGCATTTGCAAAATCCACGTATTCCACCATCTCCGAATCAAAGTCAAAGTCAAGAAAATATAAGAAAATCGGACATAAAATGTATGACAAACCACTCGAAAACGTCTCTCTTCCGAGTGTCTTCAAAACTGTTACATTTTACATGACGGAATTTATGAACGGAGGAAATAAAAACGAAAAAATATTTCCTTCTTTTTTTTGTTGGTTTTCTAGAAATCGGTGGCAATATAAAATGAGCAAAACAATCTCCTTTGTTTCATCTTCCTCTCCCATTGACTACTATATTAGCTTTGTTTATAAGAAAGGTCTTGTTTCTTTTTTCTAGAAATAAAAAAACTTGAGAAAAAAACGTTTCAGAAAAGTTTCAAAAAGTGTTGATCTTGAGCCACTTCGGAAAGAAGTTCCAGAGAATTAAATAAGTTTTTTTCAAGTTCAGGCTCCCAAAATATGCAGAAAAGTGAGTCATTACATGTCTTCCTTCCACTTCTCACCTATCTGTGTCTACTCCTCCTATACCTACCCTCTACAAAGTCTAGACACTCATTTACCTCATTTCGCCGTCGGAGAGATGGCCGAGCGGTCCAAGGCGCTGGTTTAAGGCACCAGTCCCTTCGGGGGCGTGGGTTCGAATCCCACTCTCTTCAGTTTCTTTTTTCTTAGATTCTGAGTGAAAGTAGATTTCAGAGTGCTCAAATACTTATTAGAACTCCCTTCGACGGCGGCAACAACGGGGCGCGAAAACTGACATAAAAAGTTGAATCGACATGAATTTTCGATTAATTTGTGAATAAAGTATAAATGTCGAGAAACAAAACGTGCGCAACAAGTTGATAGAATTAGAGAAAATGAGAGAATTGATATTGAGCTCTCTTTTCCTTTTTTCTTCTTCTTCCTATTTCTTCTTCTTTTTTCTTCTTCTCCTCATCTTCTCGACTCCAAAAAAAGGTGTTTATGTGAATGTGTATGTGTGTGCTCTTTTCTCATTTCAATTTATTTCTCTCGTCTTCTCGAGCCCTCCACGTCTTCAACTACTTCTAGATGGACGATATCTGCGTCTCTCGTAGACGGCATAGTCTATCAGAACCAGGTTGCCGTGACAACGGAAGCGAAGACGAAAACGAGGAAAGGGAAGAAGTGAAAGAGGGCTTCGAAACGATTAGCTAGTTTTTGTGACATTTTCGGGTAATTTTTTGGAATTTTACTAGAAAAAGGAGCATGTCTATTTTTTTCTGTAGAACCTTGTTTGCTGAAGTCGAAAAATTACCGAAAAATTAAAGGATGACGTACATAACAAGGTCTCGATTTCCCACGCCCCAAACTCACTTATCCTCGAATCGACCACTCAAAAACACGTCATTTTCGTGGGAATTATTTTCGGATTTCTCATAATTGGTTTTTCTCTCTCTCTTTCTTCGAAGCCATGAAAGTTGATAACTGGTGCTGAAGTTGGGATTCAGTGCACTTTTTTGTTTTCAAATAAAATTGATTTGAGCACTTTTTCATGGTTTTCAGCTCTTTTTAAAACTCTTTAATTTTTCCTCGTTGTTCAAAAGCTTCTCAGAAAAAAAGATAATTCCAGACAGGTATGGAAAAAGTGGGGAAGTTCATACATTATGTTCAACACAAGATCACTGGCAACTACTCGCCAATCAGCACTTTGGATCCAAATGAGTACGTGGCTGACAGGTTAGTTTTTAGTTGGATGGGAGTACGGTAAGGGAGGTATGGAGGTGGTGGACGAGTTTTTTGAGGTTGGGTTCCTAGGCCATGTAGGAAAACTAGAGTTTCCTATTAGTGAAAAAAATACCCGAGTCCAAATTCGGTTAATCGTAGATGTCAGAAATAGGAAAAGTGCCAGAATAGGAGGATGCAAGAATAGGAGAACAAAAGGAGATTGATCAAACAGAGATGATGTAGTATGGTACGGTAACGATGAAAAATAGATTACCCAATTTACCGAGCTTGGATTGCTAGGCCACTGGAAAAAAATGACAGTATTGACATGTCAGAATGATGGGCTAGAAATCTAACTTTTAGAAAAGTTCTGTCACTTAAAAAATAAGAAACTGTGGAGGTAAAGCCGGAGTGTTAGAGAGAATAAGAAGTTATGGCTGGTAGAATATTGCGATTTTAAGATGAGAAGTTTTGTTTTGGCTCTAAATGACGATGAACAATAAAAAAAGAAAAAAGATACATTCGTCGAGAAATCACATGTCATGGAAAACTAGGCCAACAAATAAAAGGACTTCCAGATATTCTGGGTTACTTCAGTCGTTCACAAGTATTTCTCAGATTTAATCAATTTTTTGTCAATTTCAAAAAAATCTGAAATTTAAGCTACATACATTTTATTTGATAAAATGAGACCTAAGGGATATTGTAAAACATGGTCCTTAAAAACTACAGATTATGAATTAGATTTCATGAATAAATTCATAAAATCAGAAACAAGAATTCCCCCAAAAATGTTTTTTTCATGGAAAGTGGGAAGAATAAACAATTCAAAAAATCCAAAACAAAAAAGCGAAGCATGGGGGGAACCCCCTTGTTTTCTTGTCCACCCCCAATTCAAACCACTCGATTCGCGCGTTCGCCAGGGCGCCGAACCGTTACACCGTCTGCGTCTAACCGATTCCTTCTGATATCTCCCAGTCACCATCTGCCATTTGGTGCGTGTCTTTTGAGTGTGTTTTTTCTGTATAAAGAGGTGTGAGAAGAGAGAAACGAAGACAGAGAGAGACGAATGGAAAAACGACATTGATGCCCTTTGGAGGTCGAAAAAAGGGAAGAGGGAAAGAAAATGAGAAAAAGGAAATTGAGAAAACGAGAGGAACGAACGGCTAAGACGTTTTCGGACGGGTGGCGGAAAGAGAGAAATGAAAAATGTACTATGGAAGGAAGAGCTTCGGGAGAGGGAGGAAAGCAGCGAGAATATTTATTATCTAGGATTCCAGTTGGAGATTACGGTTAGTCTGTCAACAAGATGGATGTTAGTAGTACATTTAGAAGGCAGTACTACTTTTGAAAACTGGACATTTCTGGGAATCGAGGGGTGGGTTAGTTATAGATTTAACGCGGATTTTGGATTTTAAGAAGAACATTTTCTAGGGTATAGAGTTTTGAAAATTTGACAGAATTTTAAAATATTTTTTGAATGATACCGAAAACGTTAGGATCCAGGACACCCCGAAACTGGACAAACATGAAATCGAGTATAATTTTACTTCAGTTTGACCACAGTTCCTAATAGGCAAAAATTCCATACTTGCCAAGGCCCGGCCCGGCTCGGCAAAGCCCGGAAAGGCTCGAAGACTCAGGCCTTGGAAGATTTTTGAAGGCCGGCATTTTTTTGAAAATTTTGAAGTTTTCTCAAAAATAGTCAAACATCTTATGTACGCTTGACTTTTTATCGATATTTGGAAACATAGCCGAATTTTCGACTTAAAACCCATTGTTCAAACTTCTCTACTGTGACCCGACCAGTCTGAAGAAATCCAAAAATTAAAAAAAACAACAAAAAATTCCCACTATAAATCTTCAATTTATCAGCATCCTATCCGTCGTCATTTCATAAGA
This sequence comes from Caenorhabditis remanei, assembly GCF_010183535.1. Taxonomy (NCBI): domain Eukaryota; kingdom Metazoa; phylum Nematoda; class Chromadorea; order Rhabditida; family Rhabditidae; genus Caenorhabditis; species Caenorhabditis remanei. The sequence goes on from NC_071329.1 coordinate 14,054,678, forward strand.
CAGTTCTTTTTGATCAGACTCCGAAAACTTGATAAGAGAGGAGATCTTCTTTTTTTTCTCCGTTCACTTCCAACATCATCATTTAGCGGAAATCGTTTCTTCAGCCATAGAAAAGAATTATTTTGAGAGTAGAGTTTTCAATTAAAATAAAACGATTTTCGTTTGTTTTTGTTCCTCCGTGGTGAGTCAATCTCTTCGGTGTCCATGTCACTGTTGTAACACCCACATAAATTTTGCAGAAGGTTTCCGTTCTAACAGAACAAAGGGCTCAATGATGTGGGTGGTATATTGAAACGTGGAAACAAACGGGGTAAAAAGAGAGAAATAACATGAAAGAGAGAAAAAAGCCCACCGCGATACTTTTCATGACTTTTATGACAAGCGCTCTTCTTTTTGTGATGGAGAACCGCTTTCAATATATCATTTCCATATGAAAGGCTATATACTTGGAGGTCGAATGATATAATTCATAATATGCATGTGAAAACGAATATTTCCAGAATGAGAACCTCCCGTTCCAACGGTCGAATCCACAAGCCAATGGAAGTCCCAGCCGGCCACAATGACACTATAAATCACATGTCTGTTATTCGATCTGGAATGGTACTCTCCTGCGGAAAAGACGGAAGAGTTGTTCTTACCAATACGGATAGTGGAGAAATTCATCAGACATGGCAGACGTCGTCGGAAATCAACAAGATTGGCTTCAGAAACTTCACTGCCAATCACTCGTTCATTGCTGCTGGAAGGAATGGAACTTTGACTCATTGGATGTTGGCCGGGAAGGTGGGCGATCTTCCGAATGGAGTTTATGAGGGACATACTTTTGGAGTGACTGGAGTGGTTACGGTAAATGGTAGGTTTGTAACTTTAAAAAAAAAGTGGTCCCTTTTAAACAAATATTTGAATTCGAAAATCTTGCAAACCGGGCCAAAACTGGCCGTCGCGTATCTCGCTTCAAACGCAATGTTATGAACTGAAAAAAATACCAAAATGTAGGTCTCGGCGAGTTCTATGTCACTGACCTGCTACGGGCCGGATGACGGATTGTTAATGTGCAGCCGGCTGAGCTAGAATAGATTTTTTGGCAATTTTGGGTTTTTTGGATCAATATCCCGGCCCGCGGCACATTACCAATCCGCTATCCGGCCCGTAGTAGGTCAATGACATAGAATTCGCCGAGATCTACATTTTGGTATATTTTTCAGTTTATAACATCGCGTTTTAAGCGAATTACGCGCATCAAAAGGTTTACAATTACTTAAACACTTTGACTTTGAATTTTCAAAAAATTTCTAAAAAAATTTGTTAAAAAATCAGCACCCATTTTTGAACCATAAATTGGCTTTCTGATTTTGACTATAATCTTTTCACTCTTTCAACCAAATTTTCCTAATTTCAGAGAGACAATTCATGAGTGGATCCCGTGACTGTTCCGTTCGACTGTGGGACCTGGAAACCACGCAATGCGTCCTCAACCAAACTATCAACCGAAATCTTGTCACCCACATGACACTCAACGCTTGCAATAATCTTGTCGCGCAGACTTCAGAGGATAAGAGTGTCAGGTACGTTTCGATATACTCAACAAATGAATATCAAGTGAAAATTTCAGAATTTGGGATCCCCGTTGCCTGGCAGTGGTCACAGAATTCCCTCGTAAACGTCATATCCAAATGTACTGCGAGTTCGAAGGAGAGCATCGACTGTTCACGTGTTCCAATGGGTTCAATCATGATGGGTGTGAGATTACGGTACCTTCGAAAAATAGGAGTTGTTGATCAAACGCGTCCAATTTCAGTCCTACGACATCCGAAACCCACGTCAATATAAAGAATCACGTGGACATGAGGGTAACGTAACTTCGCTAGCTGTCGTCCAACTAGAAAATACAAAACGATTCTTGGTTTCTGTCTCCGCTGACAAGCAAATTAGACTCTGGAAAATGCAGGAAGATGGGGAGAACGGTAATTTTATTTTATATTTTTAAGGAAACAACATTAACAATTCTTCAAAAATTTAGTGCTGAAACCAATTTGGAATGAAGACGTACCGTTGGAAGCGGACAATCTGCAAGTGTGTACTTATCCTGATGGACAGTGAGTTTTCATTTTCAGATATTGGCTCGGCACAGTTCTTACAACTGCGCTCCACCGAATGTCTCCTTTTCTCCGAGTCTCTCAATTCCCCACACAATTTTCTTCGGCTTCGGTAGAGCGCGGTTGTGCCGTGCTAATAGTATAGCGAAAACTGAGAAAGTTCTTTTTCAGCATAATTGTGTCCGGTGGAAAGGGTCGTCTTATCCATTATCAAGCAAAAATTGCTGCGCAACGTGTCATTTTGGAGGTACAACTCGTCCAGAAACACAAAGGGATTCTGACGAAATCAGCCAGTGTCCCGGGCTCAAGATAACTCTTCAATTGTATAGTTGTCTCGTTTGATCTCTGAAAATTCTTTTCCGATACTCGTTTTCTGCCTGTCAACTTGTGATTACTTTCTTCTTTGCCCTGTATTTTAGAAATTTGAATCTTTCCTCGTGATAGTTTGGGTGTAACTGGTGAGTCGGTCTGATGGCTCTGATTATATCATTTTTCTAATTATTAAAAATATTTCCTTGAATTTAATACTTGGAGACAATTTCAGAGGATTTTGGAGATTTTGTGGACGACATGAATAATACAGTACCGCTCAAAAAATTTTCATCTTTGGCTTTCTTCAGTTAAAAAAATGGCCAACTTTGACAGTGTATTTCGGTGTCAACTGATTGTCCAACAAATTTTATTTTGTATGGGTTAGACAGAACAAAAATAGCACATAATTTTTGTAGTTGACCATTTTTTGTAGAGACACTACAATGAAAGTTACAAGTAATCAAAGTAATTTATCCCTGAAATCGGCTAGAGAAAATTTGGAGATTTTCACTTTGACTACCTGTAACTTTCAAAATAGTGTTCCTACAAAAAAATGGTCCATTTCAAAAATGATGTGCTTTTTTTGCTCTGTCTAACTCATACAAAATAAAATTTGTCGGACAATCAGGTGACACCAAAATACACTATCAAAGTTGGTCATTTTCTTACTGAAAAAAGCCAAAGTTGATAAATTTTTGAGCGGTATTGTATGTTCTTGTTGTGAAGACGCTTGATTAGCCACAGTATCCCTTACTAACCTCTTCAGAACACAAATCCGTTCCTCATCCGTGACAATGTCAACTCAACACAACAGACAAGAAAAGACAAAAAAGAAAAACGGAAATCAACAAAAAGGGAGAAAATGCGCGGAGCTCCCCTCTCCTATCTCCAGAATGAAATTTCAACGAAACGGAAAGAAGTCGTGGCAAAGAGAAAAGACAAAAGAAAAGTTCCGATTTGATTTGGAAGAAGACGAAACGCTTCTCTAGTCCCAATCAGTTGACTGAACAAAGGGAAGAAAAAAAACTTTTTGTTTTGCAACTTTTCAACTTTATTCACTCTCATCCATCTCTTTTTTTGAATTTGTAAGGCTTCTGAATCAGAAGATGAAGAAGAAGGAAACGTGTTCTAATGAAGGGAGTGAGCTCGTAAAGAATTCAGAAAAGTACTCTCTTTGATTAAAACATGTCCAAGATTCTCGTTTCTTTCAGAATAAGAATGTTTCGTTTTTTGGTTTCAAATAGTTCATATTTTCGAATTTTGCCGCTAAAAGTTTCAATAGGGCAAACTGGTTTTCCTGTCTATTAAATATGAAGAATACATAAATTTGTTTGGTTTTTTTATTGGAACTTGACAATCGGGGGAGAGTGAGAGAAACAGAATGAACGAGATACATAGATGAATTGGTATGGATCTATTGGAAATTTTTTTTGTTGGTGTTTCACATTTTGTCATATTTTCACCAGTTTTTGGTACTTTCTGAGGGTAGATTTTGATTTTTAGAAAAATTTGTGTTCTGGAACTCAATTTTCCCAAACTTGTCAAACTTCGGGCCGGATTCAAGAAAGGGTATATAATTTTTAACCAGATTGTTAGATTTATTTGGAATTTAACATTTCAAAAATCAAATCTGTTGATGCATAACTAGCTTTTGATTGCATTCTGAAGTATAGTCAAAAATTGACATTTTCGGAAAAATTCAAGAAAATTCAGAAAATTCGAAACTTCGTTATAGTTCTTACATAATTATTTCAGTTGAATTTCAGACATGCTTGACATTTGTTCAGCTTCTTTTTTTAAGTCTGTAATTAGCTCAAATTACATAAATTTGAGATGTCAAATCTTTCCAAACGATCGAAATTTCGTCTGGAAACTCTAAATCTTGATTCCTGAATCCTGAATCTCTCAACCCAAATTACATCAACTACCCAAAACGAACAATAAAAACAAAAATTCTCTAAAAAATTATTCCAACCAACCCAAAATAAGTTTATTTATAATTTTCGCCATCCTCTTTAAAAAAAACCCTTTCACCCTAATTCGCGTGTTTTTCCTTTTTTTCATCTTTTGTCTTCTCCATTTTTTGTCTCAATGAGCAATACTCAATGATGAGGGAGAGGAAGTGTCAAATATTCCCTCTGTATGAGTACACAAATCTCGATTCAGTAGAATCCGAGGGGACTCTACTAATTGGTTTGTTTCCTTGTTCTCTCTTCAGTTTATTTTTGGATTCCTAGAATTTCGAGAAAGCTGAAAATCTGGAATTCCAGATGACGAATTATATATTTTTGAAAAGCTTAAAAACGGAAAAACCTCCATACTATATAGTTGAGTTTCATCATCTGATGAGTGCCGATTGGACAGATATCTGATTGGAAACAAAAAGTGAAACACATGCTCTCTCTCTCTCTCTTCTTTTTCTTGGTTTTTTTTGCCAATTGCCCTTTGCTCCGAGAAGAGAGAAAAGAACAAATTCGATAGAAAATCATTTATCTTTTCTTGGTCGGCAAACGACTAATGTTGGTTTTTCAGGTTTTCAAATGAATTTTTGATTTTTTTTCTCGGATTTTGAATTAAATTTTGACATTGATAAGGCAGAGGCATTTGGTGCAGGCAGTTTCAAGAATAACCTCATTCTGTAGTTTTCAAGATTATCCGTTCTGCAACCTGAACTATATATATATATATCCCTATACTTAGCAATAATGCGCCATGCCAGGTGTTGGTATAAAAAAACTGTCCGAAATAGTTCAAACTAACAAAAAAATCCAGCAAGTCTTTTCCCTATTTTTCCAGAAAAAAAGCGTTTTCAAAAGCTTGATCACGTGGAAAGACTCATATTACACATGCCATAGGATAACTGATATGAGTAACATGAGGTGTCTAGAAAAAAGTGAGCGGTTTTTGAAGAATCAGAATTCTAGGAATACGATTGAAGCAATAAAAAATTGTTTTAAAAAAATAATGAAAAATAGGTTAATTGAGCCATACATATTTTGAATTTTTCAATGTCGATGTTCGAAAAACGTTCGCTTCACCAAGAAGGAGACAGAAATAATTTTAGTTAAATAGATAACGATGTCAAAAAATGGGCCTGCCCTGCCTGGTTGACCCGTGTTGAGGATTGGTGCACCATCTTGAAAAGGTATCAAAAACGGGTTGTGGGCTGAGCCGGGCCGGGCCGTCAAATTTAAAGACATTAGTCTACGTAATGGTGGAAAGTACATTTCGATTTTAGTTTGAGCATTCAATTTATGGATGAGGTAATTAAAAGATTCCATTGAAAACAGTAAAGTTTGGGTTAGTTTCTAGAATAGTTCAAACAAAACAGCGTTAGAAAATTCTCGATAAAATCCCAATATTCTATTCTGAAAATTCATGAAACAAAATGAAAATAGTTTACCAACATCATTTTGTCCAAAATCCTCTCCGAATGTCTCAAATCTCTGCTCTATCCTTTTCATCTCACCTGCTCTTCATCTCTATCTTACACACTCAATTCAAAACTGCTCTTCTTCTTCTTCATCTGTTACCCGTCCCTCGTCCGTCCGGCTGCTTGTTGTATTTCCCGGGATTTCATTTAGTTTGTGTCTTTTCTCTATCTCTTCGATTCATTTCGATTGATCGATTTGTTAGAAGAAGAGAGTCAAGTAGAGGGGAACTGATGCATTTTTGCGACGTTTTATGATCGCTTTTTCTACTGTCTCGAGAGGTGCTCTCTACACTTCTTTTTTCTTTCTTTTTTTCTCTTTTTCATGGATCATATTTTTAGATGAACGGGTTCTTTTCCTGTTGAGACTGAAAATCAAAGGATGTCAAACTATCAGGGGGAAAGTGTTGCTTATCCTAGAATCGGGTGAAGCCAGGAGGTGATTTAGGCAAATATGAAATTACTGTCCTTACTAGAATTCATTTTGCCGGAGATTTAAAACAATCTCTACCATGTGATCCCGCCCGACCTTTGAAATTTGAAAAATAGTTACACAAATTTGACACCCCGTAACTCTCTTAATATAAATTAGATAGCTACATTCTTAGATTGGTTGTGTAAATTAAATCTAGCTCTATATTTTTGTAGTTGAACATTTTTTGGTAGCTCTGCAGGGTTCTAAGATACGCACCTTCAAAGATTGATAGCGAGAGAGTGAGACACAGAGAAGCGGGAGTGTCTGCTTGTCTGCGTCTCTCTCTCAATTTCATTAAATTTTGACATTGACCAGTTGACAGAAGCCAGATTACTCTTGGTACAAAACTTGTCTCAGAGCTACAAAACTGGTTTTACTTTGTCAGGATTTGGTATGGTAAATATGAAGCCCTAATCAAGCAGTGCAAAAATGTTGATCTGATATGTTTTGAAGGCACGGCCTGGGCTAGATCATTCTTTGAAATTTTTGAAAATTCATTTATGATGGTTTTTCAGAATTTCTTCAAACTCTGAATGTTATCTTAAAATTTGCCTTTTTGGTTCAATTTTTGAAGCCGGGCCTTAACATGTATGGTTTACCCGGTTTTTTTTGGTTTTATTTTCCCAAATGCTGACTTTATCTGACCTACTACTAATTTATCATCATTTCCCCTCAAATTCTTACACAAAAACGTGACTCGTTACGAGACAACAGCTGCTTGATAGTAATTGGCTGCCCAAAGAAACGAAGTCCTTTCTGAAAATAACAATTAAAAAATTCACCCTTACTTTGGATATTTTCCAATTTAAAAATTCCAGCTCAATGAATCATATATCCCCAAGCACCTCCTTGATCTCGACTCCTCCCCCTCTTCCAATATCAATCTATCATTTTTCCCCCCAGATCCAAAAGAATTCTCCGCTCTTTCCTTCTCCTTCCAAAAGACTTCTCCAATCTATATTTTGACACGTGTGCGTCATTTTTAAGATTGATGACACATTTTGTGTGTGTGTTAGAGTGTGTCATTTCTCTCCCTCTTTTCGAGTCGAACAGTTGTTTCTATGTGCCTCCTGAAGAAGAAGAAAGCGTCGAAATATTTTGATTGGCGGTGATGGTTGGAAGAAGCAGAGGAAATGAGAAAAAGAGTGAAAGAGAGAGAGAGAGTGGACGGAAACATTTTAGCTTTTGACAGGACTTTCAAAAATTCTTCAATATAGTTTTTGGAGGGAAGGACAGGAGTTTTATTTTAAACGTTTGTTCCGGTTACTATTACTTTTTCTCTATACCGTCTAGACTCTGATCTGTGAATTGCCGTGAATCTGTGTCATTTTTACCAAGATCACACTTTGCAATTTCTCGATTTGTTTTAATCATCCGCCCCGGTTTCGATATGAAACACTCTGTCGTTTTTCGTTCTTTTCGATCCAGAAACTTTTACTTTTTCTTAGAACTTATCTATGATTACCTCACATAGCCTTTCGTTGTTACCTTTCAGTTCAATAGGTTATATTATGTCGTTATTCAAAGGCGTACAACTCAGATGTTTTGATAGAATAATGTATGTGTGTCTGTGAGTTCATTTTCATATCGAAAGAATTGTTTAATTTGGTCCAAACCCCGCTGAGGACGAGCGGCGAAACAGTTTGGGCAATTCTGTGGCCATGGAACATTCTAGAAATTTCACTTCAAAAATGTTGGTTTTTATGTTTTCGTCGTTTTTTCTATCACTTGTGTAGTGTTGCTAATCAACATGGTCGAAGTCGAATTTCTAGGCCAGCGAAATGACTGAACGATCGTTTTCAGCGGAGTTTAAACCAAGGATCTCATATCTTATAGTCTCAGGTTTTGCCATGTCTTCTATTTTGAGAATCCCTGCTTCCTAATTCCTCCCAATCTATTATAGTTAAAACAAAAACTCCCACTCCTCTTGGCCCCAAGCCAAGAGCACTCCGTTCCATCTTCATTTTTTTCTCCAAGTGTTCTTCTCCGTTTTGTTTACAACAACCTCTGCTGTCCCCCAAGTATCCACACCCATTTTTTTGTCACAACAAAGTTTATAAAATGAGCAAGACAATCGTTTTAAGTGGTCCTTCAAGGATAAAACAATTGTTTTTTTTTTCTTTTTTACAAAGTTATGTGACTTCACTTTTTATTTGATGTGGTTCAGCTGGAGAGCAAGAAAGCAAGAGAGCACTTGAAAACTGACCAATGTGTTTTTGTTCAGATTGATGGCCTAGAAAACTCATTTTGAGATTCTAGGCCACTTCCGATTGTGAATATATTTCTATATTTCCAAGTTCTCAATAATGGAACTCTCACATTCATTTCTCCGATTTCTCCTCCCATCAATAAATCTTTTTATTCGTTTTGGGCTCTTCCGTTTTCTCTTTTTTTTGTTTTCGCAAATTGTCAAGTGTTTTCTCTTCTGGAGACAGAATTCATTTTATATTATTACTATCTGTTTGCTTTTTTTGTCTTCTAACTTTCAAGTGCTTTATTTTCAGAAACCAAGAGGAAACAACTATTTCCCTTCATTCCATGCCTTGAACTCTTTTCGGTGGAAGTATTGAAGAAGAAGAAGTGAGAAAGCCCCTTTGGCAGGAGACGACATTCGGTCAAAATTGCGAAGCGGCAGGAGCAGAACGGTCGGACGCCTCCCGATATGAGGCCCGACGAAGAAGGTGAGGTCTAGTAGATCAAGCCCAGATCTTTATTTTTGTAGTTGACAACTTTCTTCTAACTATTCACGTTTTTGAGATATTAGCATGACACGCTTCTTACAACCGCGCTCTACCGAAACTGAAGAAAATTGCGGGCGAAAATGAGAGACTCAGAGAAAAAGAGAAATTTTTGCAGGGAATTTCGGTGGAGCGCAGTTGTAAGAACTGTGCCGAGCTAATAAACGGCTTAAAAATTTGCGATTGACAATGAGTCCGTGGAGACAAGGTCGATTTTCAGGGGTTTCTCACTTATAAAATTGCGAATTTTGTCATTTTACCTATTTCAAATCTATAAATTGTTCATGTCAAACAGATATGACAGTTTTCAGCAATGATTTTTTACTTTTCCGCCAAAAAACCTTTAACCTGCTAGAATATTTGAAACGACTGGATTTCTAGGCCACGGGATCCTGCTAACTCCATTTTTTCATTTCCAGATGTCACCATAAAAAGCAAATCGTCATCAATTTGGACAAGGATATGGGCCTTCGTCGCAATCGTATTCATCATTCTATTCCTTTTAGTATTAGGCGCCGCTATTTATTTCTACATCAACTATAAAGATAGTTCTGATGTGTGTCTTTCTCCGGGATGTATCAAAACTGGTGAGTTCTGGCTTTAGGGAATTCAAACTTTTGATTAGATAGAGATCCAATTTAACTTTGAAAAAAGGAAATGTCAAGTTCGTTAGAAGTTTGAAAGTTTATCTCATTTGTTTTTTTCCTACTGAATAAACGAATTCCTGCATAGAATTGGGGGACCTTCAAATATTCAAATATTTTTATTCCAGCATCGGTGATATTATCTTCCATGAATGCCTCCATAGACCCATGTGATGATTTTTATGAATTCGCATGCGGTCAATGGATCAAAGGACATCCGATACCAGATGATGCGCCCAGTGTATCGAATTTTGAAAATCTTGGACAAGACTTGGAATTTGCTTTGAAAGAACTGCTGGAAGAAGACGAGGAATTGTATGACTACGACACGTCAGCCGTTGGAAAAGCAAAGTATTTCTATAATTTATGTCTGAACGAATCGGAAATTCTCGAGAACTGGCGGACGACGTTTGATGAAGTGGTGAGAAGTTTTGGAGGGTGGCCCAGTCTGGGACACCCGCTGAAACCGGATGCAAGTATTGAGATGTTGTATGGTATGTGGGGGAACCATTTGAGAGGTACGGTAGAAAATGAGGCGTTTTTCAGCTGACATGGTAGCCAAGTTCAAAGCAGACTCCCTATTCAAAGCAACAGTTCAACCGGATGACAAGAATTCGCAGAGACACGTGTTATTGGTAACAAAACCGTGGTTTCCAAAATGGTTTTGGGTTTTTTTTTCAGATCGACCAACCACAATTGAATTTGTTCGCTAGAGATTTCTATGTAGCCGCGGAGAATGAGGAGAGAATGGCTTACTTGCAGTTGATCAGGTAAGAGAAAGAGCTCACCTTCAGTACCGCTCAAAAAGATTTCAAATTTTGCAGTTTTTCAGTTGAAAATGACCAACTTTGACAGTGTATTTCGGTGTCACTTTTCGACAAATTTTATTTTGTATGGGTTGGACATAATAAAAATAGCACATCACTTTTGTAGTTGACCATTTTTTTGTAGGGACACAACCATGAAGGCTACAGATAATCAAAGTCATTTCTCCCTGAAACCGACTAATTTCCGTGCAGATTTGCAAAATTTTGGAGATTTTCACTTTGACAACCTGTAACTCTCAGGGTAGTGGGTCTATACAAAAATGGTCAACTACAAACTTATGTGCTACTTTTGTTCTGTCCAACCCATACAAAGTTAAATTTGTCGGACAATCAGGTGACACCGAAATACACTGTCAAAGTTGGTCATTTTCCACTGAAAACAGTCAAAGTTGATAACTTGAGCGGTACTGTATCCGGAATCAATTCCGTGAATCTTCAGAGACGTGCTAATCCTTCTTGATGCTGACCGAGCCCGAGCCACCACAGACGCCAGAGAAATAATACATTTCGAGACGGCATTGGCTAATGTGAGTTGTTTTTTGTAATTCCAACTCATCTTGATTTTCCAGATCACAATGGCCGATGAACAACGACATGACATTGCCGAACTCTACACGAAAATCACACTTGGAGATATGAGAATCTCATTACCGCACTTCAACTGGCCTCTTTTCTTCAACCACATGTTCAAAGACCTCCATGATAAGAACGGAAAACGAATTGTTTTTGATGATAACACGGAAGTCGTTGTCTATGGATACGAGTTCCTCCGAAGGCTGGATGTTTTGATTCCTCAGTATGACACCCGACTGATTGTCAATTATTTGGAGTGGTGTTGGTTCTTCAAGACGATGTTGAGAGACCTTCCGGATCCATTTGCACTGACCATTTTCAAGTTTTATAAGACTTTGAACAGTGAGTTTTTTTTTTGATTTTGAATTTTAAAGTTATTTTTCAGTCATGAATGTCCAAAAAGTGAGGTGGCATGGTTGTGTGACACGTATCAATAGCCTCATGCCGATGGCCACGTCAGCGATTTATGTGAAGAATCACTTCGATCATGAAGCCAAACAACAGGTTGAAGAGATGATCTCTCTCATCATGGAATCGTTTGTTGATCTGCTTCTCAGTGAAGATTGGCTCACCAAAGAGACAAAACAGTTTGCGAAGCAGAAAGTGAATGAGATGAAACGGAAAATTGGATACCCGGATTATCTGAATGACCCAGCTGCGGTTAATAAGGAATACAAGACATTTACAGTCTATCCAGGACACTATTATCAGACAAAGTTCAGTTTCTATGAGCAGTACCAACGAGATGTTCTGGAAAGAATAATGGAGCCAGTTGATAGGGAGAGGTGAGTCCCTTTTCTTTCAAGTTGTATTCATTTTTGTGGAGACATCTTTACTCAAAAACTCAAAAACAACCCGCCGAATAATTAATTACCCAAATCATTTCTGTATCTCACATCACGACGAAGCTACTTATACTAAAAATGTCATTTGAGAGACATAATGAGTTCTTAGTATGAGTAATACGGTAGAACTTTACAATGTTTCTGAAAATAAAAACTTTCAAAGAACCGAAACTTTTGCAGATGGGTAGCCGGAGCAGCGTTGGTCAATGCATTCTACAGTCCCAACACGAATGAGATTAGTGAGTTTTTTTCCGTAATCCCCTGAAAATGCTTCCGAAGGATCTTCGCACTCTAGACTCATCGACTCACCTTTTAATCCTAAAAATGCTTATTTTTTATCACGGAGAGGGGATTATAGTCACACGCGAAAAAACCTAATAATCAACATTTTTTGTCACGTTGACATTATCAACAGGGAAATAAGGAAATAACAAAAGAGACGAGACATGTATTTGTCATTATGAACAAGTGTTTAATGAACTCTCCCATCAAAAATCAAAATAATTGAACTTTTCAGTCTTCCCCGCTGGAATTCTGCAACCCGTATTCTACAGTAAGGACTTCCCATCGTCGATGAACTTTGGAGGAATTGGAGTGGTTATTGGACACGAGATTACTCATGGATTTGATGATAGAGGTGAGTTCGGGTTGAGGTGCATCTACACGGGTCTGGAAGTGAGTACTGGAATCAAATCCGTTCCACTAGACATCGGCGGCAAAATCAAATTTTAATTTTTCAATTTAATTTTTTACTGAGGCATTTTGATACGCAGCTTTCCACTTTATGAGCCTATTTATATAACATTTCCTGCATTTTTGGACAGTTTTTCGACTGTCGCGCGTCTTTTTGAGACAACTCTACTTAAAAAAATTTACTTTTACATAAAGAATTTATTTTGAATTTCGCGCTTAAATTTTCGCCGATTTTAGCGTAGAGCGGTTGATTTTAGTACTCGCTCCCAGACACCGTGAATCTATAAACCTGCAAAATTTAGTTAATTCCTATTAGGTTCTGATGCTCACTAGTTTAATAGGATCACAGGAAATCCGAGTTTTGATTTTTTTTTGAATTTTTTGAACTGATGCTGCTTAATTCGGTTCCACCTAGATTTGCACGTTCCTTTGAAAAAAGTTTTTCTCAGTGTTGAGGTATCAGTTTTCTAAATGTCCCGTAACCGCGTCAGTTTCTCATTTCGCTTGAACCATACTTGTCAATGCTCGGGAACATCGCTAAAGTTCAAATTTCAATTTTTCTTTTGAAGCCTTTAGGCTTTTCCGGGCCTTTTCGGGTCGGCCCGGCCTTGACAAGTGTGACCTCAACCTACCAGACCCCGTACGTCATTCTCAACCTATTTCCATCCTAAATGACCTTTAAAGAAACGAAGAACACCATCAACCCAATGTACATTAATCCATGTTTTCAATTTACTCCTAATTCTTTCCGGAACATTCCAAGAATTCTATTCACTTCCAAAAAATTCCTTCCTTATTTCTCCCCCACCTTCTGCTCTTTTGTGGTCACTCACCAACAATTCATTAGAATTCATTGAAATTCTCTCATCCCTTTTTATAGAAAAAAACTTTTTTCATCAATGTTTCAAGTCATGCATGTTGTATCGAAAGAAAGAAGAAGTTCTTGGAACAAAAATTATAAAAAAGAGAAAAAACTTGGAGAAGAGCAAAAAAATATAATGATATGAATCACGTAGTCAGACAGCTGACGTCATTTTTCGAAAAAAAAATTAAATTTTAAAACTTTTTTCGAAACAAAAATGGTTTCAGGACGTCTTTACGACAATCTTGGAAACATTCGTCAGTGGTGGGATAACGCAACAATTTCGAAATTCGAGCACAAGGCACAATGTATTGAGAAACAGTATTCGAGTTACGTGCTGGAACAGATCAATATGCAGATTAATGGAAAATCAACGAAAGGAGAGAATATTGCAGATAATGGTGGATTGAAACAAGCATACAGGTGTGTTGGGAAAAGGGGAATAGAAAATTTTGAGAATTTGACAATCATAGAATGACAGATAACTTGAAGATCCAATTAGGGAAAATCCATTTCTTGGATAAGGGCTGATTCTTGTAAAAATCCAAAGTTTTTAGTTTCAAATAATACGTTCAAAACGGTTACTGGAGACTCCCGTTTCAAAAATCAGCCAAAAATTAAAGGCCGGTCCGGGTACTTGGCGCCAAAATTCAAAATTCAAACTTTTTGGAATTTTTTGAAAATTTCTTGTCAAATTCTTGACTATCTTTTTTCAGATTCACATTTTCGATAAAAAATTGAAAAAATTTCGAATAAAATTTTGAAAAAAATTGGTTCTTCAAGTATGACCAAACCATTTTTGCCGGTCCCCTCAACACTTTCCTATTCCAGAGCCTACAAAAAATATGAGAAAATGCATTCCCGTCCGCCACGACTACCTGGAGTCAACCTCACTCATGACCAGCTCTTCTTCCTCAACTACGCTCAAATCTGGTGTGGAACGATGAATGACAAGGAGGCGATCCGCAAACTGAGGACATCTGAACACTCACCGGGACCCATCAGGTACTTTGGATTCTTGATCGTTCTAGAAAACGTTAAAAACTTTTTCTTCCGTTTTCTTCCACTTTCATATTAGTTGTGCTCCCTATCCGAGAAATTTCAAATATATGATGGTCATCTAAAATATACAAAATCCTTCCCCCACGAATGAGTGTGTAAATAAACGAAATTGAGCCACTTTATTTCTAGATTCTGCTTCATCCCCCTTCTTCTGCTTCTTTCTCTTTTAATTCGCCTCGTTATGACCTTATTTTTAAATCGAAGGAGAAAAAGAGGAGAATGAAAGCACAAATAAGAAGGAGAGGGTGGATATAGATACGATTCAATAGGATTTGTGTAGGAAAGGAGAGGGTGGAGGACGAGTGTGTAGGAGGGATAAGTAATAAGGGTAAGGTGATGTGGGTTATGATTTGGATTCAGAAGAAACGGAATGAGTAAAAAATTGGAATTGAAGGGAATCGACGGAATCGTGTTGTCGAAAACGCTTCGGCTCTGTGGGCTATTAACTCAGCACAGTTTTTACAACTGCGCTCTACCGAAACGCCCTTAAAAATGTCTCTTTTTCTCTGAGTCTCTCAATTTCGCACACAATTTTCTTCGGTTTCGGTAGAGCGTGTTAGTAAGAAGCGTGCCGTGCTAATAGGATAAATGCACCCATGAGTACACACTAGAGATTTTATGAAAAAACTGTTCTGAAGGATTGAACATTTGACTTTTTCGCGAAAATAATTTCAAAAAATTCGAAAAATTGGATTTTTGAAATTTTGCGCCAATTACCCGGGCTTTCGGGGTCAAAGCTCTATTGGCATAATGATACATTTTTTGCTTCACGGTGAACATTTGAATTCATATAGCCGGTATAGTATGCCCACACGTTCGAATATTGACCGTGACGCAAAAAATGTACCATTGGTAAAAAGACGTTAGTAGATTCGCGCAGGTTTCCGGACCGTGAATATTTTGTAATTCTGGAATAACTAAAAACTACAGTAATATTCCCTCCTGTTGTAAAAAGAAAGGTTTCTGATCTTTCAATTACCAATCCGATTCGTGCGATCTCTTAATTTTGTTTACCATGTCTAGTGCACTTTACATCAAATGTTACTCACAAAAACTCCAAACATCTAATCACTATCACATTTTCTCTACGAGATAACCTTTAATTTCTGCACCTGATTATACCCCCAAGGGATCTTTCACCAGACCGTGATTCACGGAGTCGGTCACACTCTTTTTTCTCACTGTTTTTAGTTTTCAATTCAGAACTTTGATGTTAGAGCAGAACCACCTTGTTAGCCAGATGTGTTTCTTTTTCTTGAAAAAATAGCTGGGTTGGCGCTGAAAGCGTAGAAAATGAGTGCTGTAACGCGTCATTGACGAGACACCGGAACCAAAAAGTTTTGGAAAAAAAAGAATGAAAATGAGATACGAAGAGTATGGGTGAGCTGAAAATATCTATTTTGGGTACATAAATATCTGGCTGTACCGGTTAGAGCACGTCCACACTCGCAAAAGCTCGATTCAAAAAACGTGCACAATTTTTTGACAAAATTTTTCGAAATTTTCAGAAATTTTCATCAGAAATGGTCAATAACCAGGGTTGAGAAATTCTGGGAAGGTCGACTAAAAAATTTTCCTTACCCCTGTCCAACCCGGGCCGGAAATTCTACTTTTTAGCAAAAAATCAAAAAAAATTTCAAAAAAATTCAAAATTTCAAACTTTTTTAATGTGACCCGTTCCGACCGGGCCGGACCGGGCCAGGCCCGTTGCAAGTCTGACCACGGTAACCTGCACAGAACATCCGATATGCCAGACCAACAAACATTCATTCCACAACCTTGTAGAAACCCGAAAATCGTTCTATTTTCAGAGTCAAAGGCCCACTATCCAACAGTTACGACTTCGCGAAGGCCTACAATTGTGCTCCAGGAAGTCGGATGAATCCACACGAAAAGTGTCGTGTCTGGTAGATTCTTCTCCATTATTCCCCGTGTAATTTTCTCCCCCAAACTTCTCGAATTTTGTATTTTTCCCTTTCCCTTTTCCCCTTTCCCAACATTATCCCCCGCCCTCTTTTCCCCTCCAAATATAATCCTTTTCCGGGGAAAATTGTGAGATATAAAGTGAAGACTCCGCCCCCCTCTACCTCCAGACTCCGCCCATTTTCCCAAAAGGTTTCGTTGAGAAAAAGAGGGCGGTGTGTGCCATTCTTTGCGCGCTTCTTCTTTCCCAGCAAGCCGCACAACTTGTTTTTTTGTGTGTGTTGACGATCTGAATTCATCTGAAACCATGACATCCTCCACAACTCTGTTCATTCTTCTTCTCGTCGCCACGTCATCAATGATGGTGGGACAAGTGTCGGCAGCCAGATCTATTCCACAGGTGAGCACAAGTCTTACGATAAGTTGGGCACAATCGGAAGATCTGAAAGCGAATCTTAGTGAGTACCGCGCCGACCTAGATGGTATATAAACTAGGTACTGAACGCCTAAGCGGCCTAGTCGAGTCCAGGAGCCCTTTCAAAATAAAAAAGTCACACAATTTCTCCCGAAATTTCCCCCGAAATCCCAACTTCCCAACCCTAAATCCTTCCATTTATCCAGCTTTTTCTCTTGTTTCCCACACACTTCCATGGTCTCACCTTGAACGTTTTTTTTTGCCATTTCAATCCTTTCTTCCCATAGCTTATCCTCTCCCATATTTTCTGCTTCTTAAATTATACATACTTTTTTCGCCCTTTTATTCTTCTCATTGTGTCTTATTTTCAGTCGCCCACCCATATTTTTTGTCGCCATTCTTCAAAAACCGCCCATTTCCCCCCTAAAAAGCTCTGCAAACTAATAAAAACGTCGAAAAATGTGAAACGGAAAGCGAATTCCGACTAAAATCAGACTAAAAATTCCTAAAATTGCCTCATAAAAACCGAGGCTTTGGCTGGTTTTATGACGTAATTTGTGCCCTCTTTTGTCTAGATGAAAAATTGGAAATTGCACTCAAAAATAGCATGAGAGATCAGGCGGGAATTTGAGAAATTAGCAACATGAGGGAGATAAATTAGACGACGGCGGAAGGCATAAGGATTAATTGCCGAGTGAATTTTTGATGTATGAAACTTTGACATTCATCTGAATAAGAAGGGCGAGACGACGACATAGAAATGTTTCTTTACGACTTTTTGATTAGTGAGGGGTGGAAAATTTAATGGGTGAAATTGATGATTCTTTAACAGCGGAAAGTGGGAGTGAAGGCAACAGAAATTAGGGAGACTGAAGTTGGTCATGGATTCCAGATTCTAGCAGTAGTGAAATATCGATGCTTGTGTTTGAGTGGAAGCTCGTTATCACGATTCTACGGTTAAAATTGAGTAAAACGAACAGTCTTTACATTCAAACCTTTCTGACAAGCTTAATCTTGAGCCCGAGCCTTTTTGTGATTGGAAAACTTTTATGGACCGAGTTCTTACCACCAACATAGATGATATGATAATTTACCAAGCTGCCATAAGAGTATTAAGCTGGATGTATCCCAGTTAGGCACATTTTAAGATCCCTCTGAAAACCTGGGACTGCTGGATCCATATGCCTGCTTTTGGGGGTTGCACTTACCGTACCGTGCAGTAAGATAAACAATTTTCCCTTGTATAAACTATACAGAACAAAGGTAGTGCTTCATTTTTGTAGTTGACAACTTTTTCGTACGTGCACTCCCTAGAGAGTCATTTTGAGAATGGTCATTTTGAGGGGACTACTCCAAAGTCACTCTATTTTGCACTGAAACGGGACGATTTGAGGGAGAAATTACTTTGTCGATAAGTAACTTCATAGGGAGTGTCCGTACAAAAAAGTTGTCAACTACAAAAATGAAGCTCTACTTTTGTTCTATATAATCCATTAAAAATCTTACTCTGTGGGATAATCAGTGATACCGTAGCACTCTCTCAAAGTTGGTCATATTCCACTGAAAATGCACAAATTGTATATCTTACTGGACGGTACTGTCGGCCCATATGAATTAAAGATTGTCCAAGTTGTTAAAATATTTGTTCACAAACCTGAGTGTACCACTTTTTTAAAGAAAAGCTATAGGATAGAATAAAAATGCCAGTCAAGACCGATCTAATCATCGTTCCCAGTTGCAGTCCTACGCCGGCGTCGATCCAGAAATCCAATACGAATTCCTGACAGAGAAACGTGGTGACGGTTACGGATGGAACGACTGTGAATTCTCGCCGCTCAGCTGTCTCCTGAAGCGACGACGACGATCAATTCAGTGATTGGCTCTTGACATTTTTTGTGTTTGTCACTCACCAATGGATCAGCACCAGTTAACTTCTCAATTTTTTTATTCTGAAACGAGCAAGCACATTTTTTTCATCTCGATTATTTTTTATTTTTGCAAAACAGAAATTTGGTTTCGTCACCAATCAAGCAAGCACCTCTCATTATCTTTTCCTTTGAAAAACCTTGAAATCTCTTTTGTCAGAGTAATCTCATTCTAATTGGCATCAATCAAAATTCTCTCTCTCTCTCTCCCAAATTACTTGAATCAGTTTCTTCCGATAGTGTTTTTTCCCCTTTGTTTTCTTTTGTAATCATCATCATCGCAGGCGAGCGTTTTTAATATCTCATTTCTTCGTGACCACTCTATTCCACCACACTTCTATCCATGAACGGAACAAAAAGAGAAAAAGTTGATGATTTTGAAATAAATCATGTCTCATTGTTACATTCGTTTTGTTTTTGGAGTTCAGATTTCAGAAAATTAAATAAGGATGTTGTGTTTTGGTGTCAGATTTTATATCGTGGGTGTTCCAATGCAATAAGTAAGAGAAACACAAGGCGTTTCCTTAGATAGGAATCACAAACCACAGAAGGAACCAATTGAAAAAAGGATCATGAAACACAATTGCCGGGACTCTGGGAAAGAAAATTGAGGAAAAATATGGGGATCTGAAAATCTGAAAATCTCTAAACACAAACGCTTCGAGTTTTTGAGACCGAATCTCTGATATTTTAAGACCAAAAAAAAAAGATTACAGAAACATAAAAGTCTGAAATTCTGTAAAACCATATTTGTCAATTCAAAAAATGAACCCATTTTTTCAAATTTTTTCAAATTTTTTCAAATTTTTTCAATTTTTTATAGAGAATGTGAACATTTTTGATGATTTTTTAAAATTTCTTTTAACAAGTGCAACTTTTCCAGAAAAACGAGACATGCCTAAAACTAGTATGAATGAGGTCAGGAAACAAATCATAAAGTGTTTTCTAAATAAAATGTTTTTCAAAAGGCACTTCCCTTTTTTGTTATTCTTGTACATATAAGAGATTGTAAATTTCAAAAAAAAAAGTTTTCAAGTGAAAACGTAAAGTTTTAAAGAAAAACTGTAGTGATTATACTTTGTTTCTTGAATGTTATATTCCTCCTACTTTTACATGTATAAATATACAATTTCCAACACTGAGTCATGAAAGTAGTTGGAAAGCGTATAAGTTGAAGAAGTCAGGTTTTTTTTTTCCATATATTTGTTCTCATTATTTCGGTTTTGTTATTATCAGTTTATTTTTCCAATACAAATAATGTGACATAGAAAATGGAGCTGTGATGAAAAAATAAATATACAGAAATTTCAATCTGAAATTTCTGTATATCACAAAAGAAAAAAGATCACGTGGAGAAATATACAGAAATTTCAATCTGAAATTTCTGTATATCACAAAAGAAAAAAGATCACGTGGGGAAATATACAGAAATTTCAATCTGAAATTTCTGTATATCACAAAAGAAAAAAGATCACGTGGGGAAATATACAGAAATTTCAATCTGAAATTTCTGTATATCACAAAAAAATAACTAATTGTATTTAGATGGAGGGATTTTTAGGCATCTTTCCTGTAGGGTATCCATTTCGTTTCAAAAACTGAAGAACGGTCTGATGAGGATCGTCGGGAGAGGTCGCAGGTGAAGGTACCAACTGTCGTTTTTGATTGATATCTGTCATCGTGTGACGGAAAGCTTTAAAAAAGTTAAATCAAACTGTATTCCAATAACTTTTTTCTTACATTTTTTCCCGTATTCCACAATATACGAACAGAAGTTCTGGTGATTCTGATCTGTTAGAAGCTCTCCACATTGCCTTTTGAGCTCATTAACCTTGTTTTCAATTATTGTTGTTTCTGGCTTCCTTATTGTCGGTACAAATTCCTCAGGAAGGAAGGCCTCCTATAAAACATGACAAGTTAAGGGATTTTCAAACAGTCGCACGGATACCTTAAAGAGCTTAAAGGCGTTCTGATCATTTTCTGCATTGAACAAGAGAGATGAATGGAGGGTTGCTGCAGACGACCAATATATATCACCTTAAAATCATGACACTGTGGGAACAGATTAGACAAGTACCTGTTTCATCCTTCGACAGACAAAACTGAGCGTTTGAAAACAGGTTTCCGACTTTCGAAATATGTTGTTGCACTTCCGAAAATTCATAAACCGTTGGCGTTGTAATGACTTCTGCCACAGAAGGCGATTGTTCCAAGAACACTGTCATATCTGCGATGGAAAAAAAGTGAATTGCAATTTCAAAAAAAGACTGAAACCTTTTGGGTCCAACAAATTTTTTGATCGAAGACTTTGTGAGAGGGTCCCAAAATGCCCATCAACAGACAGGTGAGTATGTCCCTTACAAGGGTAAACGATATAAATCTATAAATCATCATTGTGGCAAATAGTTCAGAAGTTGGAAAGTACCTTTTGGAGCTTCGAGATTTTGCTCAGAATAACTCCTAGTCCTCCAAGTAACAAATAGCTCTTGTTCATGGCTGCAGAATCCAATAATAATACGAAAACACTTGGAATTGTAGAAAGCTGCAACTGAAACTTAATTTGAAAATAATAGACCAGTTACCTTGGATATCGCATTAAGGAATAAGGACAACGTGTAAGAACTATCGTGAGAGTATGTCTTCTCGATTGATGGATAATCGAAATTGGTAAAAGAGTTAGCACCTGAAAAAGTATTGTGCGTAGCACATTCAATTTTTTTACCTTCACTTCGAGCGATTTGCACCGTTGTCAATGACATTATGACCCTAATTGAATCCGTTACAAATTTCGGTCGGTCCACGAGACGTGGCAATTTGGTATGCCGGTTGCTCATTCCATCAATCATAACAACTCGAACATCGCAATTCGGGTCTCTACTTTGAGCGCAAAGAGTTTGAATTATCACCCTTTGTCTACTGGAAAATACACGAACTACATTTTTTTCTTATCTTTGGTACCTTATGTAATCATAATGTTGATCCAACTTTCGTTTCGCCTCACGTCTTTCGATATCACTATGGCTTCTTTCCAAGATTTCTTTCAGGCCAAAACACGAATCGCAACGAACTAAGGTGTCATTCTGCAATTAAATCAGTTTTTAAAAACCTCTTTCTTTGTTAACTTTTCTTTGGCGTATTTGTAACTCCATTTTCCTACTGATTTCATGGACGGAGATGGACCGAGAGCCTTTTTGTGGTAGCCTAAAACTGCACATTCTCTTAAATTGATCATTGATGAACCAACTGGGAAGAAATCGATGGTGAAACCATCACTTGATTCAGAGAATTGAACTGAACATGCTCTGACATAACTTTCATTGCGTCCGAAACAATATCCACTGTTTTTTGATACCAAGGACGCCTTTTATATTTGGATAGCGACGGATCAGCAAAACTGTCCATCAAGCTGAATTGAAAAAACAACTTTCGAAAAATGACAAAGTTGTCCTTACATACTGAGGCTTATACCAAATGTTCTGGCAAAAAGAGTGGGACAAGTTGGCCACTCGTCGTTCAAAGACAGAATCGTTATCCGCCCGTTCTCAACCCGTTTTAACGTACTGAGAAAAATATACCTAGCCTGCAATGCAATGAATTTATGACAGCTGTTTGGATAACATACCTCTTTTTTATTTTCTGTTCCCAAAGACTCATAAAACTTAACGTATTGAAACCTGGCCTTCAGAATGTCGATTCTGAAAAGTTGACATTGAAAACATAATCGGATTGAAACAGAGACCTCCTTGTGAAAAGAACGCATTGTTGCGAGCAACAATCACTTCCGAGAACATCTTCTGATGGATGACTGTGAGAAGGCATGGCCAATCGAAGAAAAGACGTTTCACCGTCAAGAAGGATTTTGGTGCTCTTAAAAGATATGTGACTGTGAATCCGTTAAAATCACTCACTGACTGTTCTTCCATCCAGGTGTTGTTAAAAGCCGAAAAAATAAAAAATTTAAACAAATTAAATTCTACAAAAAAAAATTTCGGCAGTGTCAACGTGGAGACTTCTACGTGGAGAAAGAATATATTCTGGAATTTTCCATACGCGTGGAATTTTTTAATCTTCCAAGGTTTACCGGATTCATCATAATGTATCTCCAAATAACTAAAAACGAAACAAATGTTCTCCTTCGAACAACCGTCGAAAGATTCAGATGCCACCGTCGCATTTTGGAAGGAACCCATTTGATTATCTGTCACAAATTGATCAGTGGCTGTAACAAAAATAGAAAGGTACCGTTCATTGAAAAATTGGAGATTAAAATTTTCTGTCCTTCAGATCGATATAGATGAAGTATCTTCACCAATAAATTTCTATTACGACGATAATCAAGATTTGTTCCTGACTGACTTTGATGAGGAAGAGAAAGTTCTAGAACTCCCAATACATCTTATTGCAATTGGGGAAGAAGTCGTGAAAGTATGAAAGTTTCCATCAGTTTCCGTTTTGAATTTCATATTTTTTTCAGATCTATTTCCAAGGATACCTATTGAATATTCAGAAATCATGCATGCACAAATCTGTTCTTAATGTTGATTTTTATTTGAAGCGGAGTTCTAGAATGCAGGAAGTAGAAGAACCTCGGAAGAAAGTGAGTTCATCAAATAAAAATACACTTTTATTAGTGTGAAAATTATTCCAGAAAGCTCGGTATGTAGAAAGCCAAAGGCCTACCGAATCTGAATTATCCGAAGAGCTCGGCATATATACAGACTCAGACTCTATGCTTTCCATTACTTCTGACATATCCCAGTCCTATTCAAACTCTCCAATCGAAACCGATACTCAACAATCTGATTTGAGTTTGGATAATCCTACTCCAATTCGTAAAGTGGTAAGTTATGGTTCAAAGATACAACTAATTTGAAATATTATTATTTTCAGATGCCAATTCCCAAAAGCAAGCTGGACTCCAAAACCCAACACGATCTTCTCAAGGACGATGTCAAAGATAAACTGAACCAACTATTTGCCAGATTCCGATTTCCAGGAAAAGAGCAATTGGTAGCATAAAGTTTCGAAGAGTCCAGTACATTTCGATTTTAGATTGCTCCTGAAGCGCTGGAGAGCACAAAAAATGACTGCTCCTCTGACAAAATCTTTCAAGAAATGGTTAAAGAGATAAAAAATACATTAGGATTAGGAGAAGAAAATCCGATAGTTGTCACTGAAATAAATGGGTAAAATATTAGTTTTCCTAATATAAAAATGTTTTTCTTCTTCAGCGGGCGGAATATGAAGGTCCTCTCCGGTCATCGAAGAGTACAAGCATACAAAACAGCTGGGTTGAACAATGTAAGATTCGACTTCGATTCGACTTATCATCGGAAACCATATTTTCCAGATACGAGTTACCGTTATCAATCCAAAAGAAGAAGCGGACTTTAGCCTTTATCATTTTTTCTCTAGCACTTTCAAAGGACGGGCTGAGCCTCATCATTACGACTATGTTAGTCATTATGTTGTAATTCAATTATTTTTTATTTTCAGATTCACTTTTTTAACCAGCTTTTTCTTCACTTGAAAATTCTAAAGTCCGACTTAAAAACCTGGACCGTCCAGGATATCAGGGAAGTTTTCTCGCAGTTCCTCGGTCAAAACGTAAGAAAAACGTTCTCTAATCAATTTTAATTCCAATTTTAGGACCGTGTAACCCTTTTTATTGAAATATGTCAATTTGATGAATTAGCTGATGCTCTTCTAGAGTTGAGATCATTTGTTAAACCACTATCAGTTGCATGCCTGATGAACATTTTGCGAAGATTTAAAATCAATCCGAGAAGTACATTAGAAGTGTTGAACTCCGCACAGCCTGACATGACCGAATCCGCATTAAGAAAGGTTGAATCAACAAACTATTAAAGCTTCGAAAATTGAAACTTTTCAGACTATTTCCGTTATTCAGCCGGATGCACGACATTTACTCTGTAAAAAAGGTTGTCCTTCGTCCGATGCGGAAGAATTGCTAACACTGTTTGGAAGAAATCCCAATTTCCCACATTTCGTTCGGTACTTATTCGTAACTGGACTTTGAATTTGCATTATTATTTCAGGGGAATGGATGTCCGAAGCAACAACAAAACCCTCGGTCTGGAATTCATTAAAATGAGATTTGAATCGTATCTTAAAAAATCCGCTCATAAATCAGCTGAAGCTTTACACAAACCCTATATATACATTTCTGAGGATAATTCGAATTGTGACTTGTTCATCACAGACCACGAGGTATGTCAGTTCTGATTAACATTTTACGATCCAATTCATAGGATTCCATCAAGCCGTACTTGGATTCCACCGAAGAGGGAGTAGCGCTATTAATAGGAAAACATTCAATTGGGGCTACGCATCACACAATCGTGTTAAACGATGAGTCCAGTTGGAAAGACGAAGAAGGAGGTCAGTTTGTGTGAGCTCTTTGAAAGCAATCGTCCATTTTCAGTTCTTCAAAATCATTATTCATTATCACTATGGTGCAAATCTAATGGGATGTTTAAAACTGGACGTTCTCTTTCTGATGTATTTATAAAAAACGGCTCTCAAAGAAAAACCATCATGAGCGCAAGAGATGTTCGAAGCATTATCAGAAAAGGATCGATTGGATTCCTGAATTCCACGAGTTCTACTACTACAAGTAAATACTATCACACTCGGTTTCATTTTAATGAATAACTTTCCAGATATTGCCAGCGAACTTATGTGCACGTGTCAGCTTATACTTGTTCCGAATGAAGAAATTCGACATCTTTTACATGAGTCACTCTCTAAAAATCCCTCCATCTAAATACAATTAGTTATTTTTTTGTGATATACAGAAATTTCAGATTGAAATTTCTGTATATTTCCCCACGTGATCTTTTTTCTTTTGTGATATACAGAAATTTCAGATTGAAATTTCTGTATATTTCTCCACGTGATCTTTTTTCTTTTGTGATATACAGAAATTTCAGATTGAAATTTCTGTATATTTATTTTTTCATCACAGCTCCATTTTCTATGTCACATTATTTGTATTGGAAGAATAAACTGATAATAACAAAACCGAAATAATCAGAACAAATGAATCAAAACGAGAGCAAAGCCCGAAATCGCAGAGCTCGCGACAATATTCTAGGATCTTCAGATTATCGGTATATTTATACAGCAATCACACATGTTTCTTTTTTGATGAAAAAGCTGTAAGGGCTACATAAATTGATAGAAACTATGAGAAATGATGCGAAAACTTTTTTTTTTGAAATTTACAATCTCTTATATGTTTAAAAAAATTCTTCTAAAAATGACAGATGATATAATTTATTTATTAAAATTCATGATACGAGAGGCAATCTTAAGACTTCAAAATGTCCATCATATCGTGAGCCTGCATTCCCATGACAAGCGGAGATCCACCATCGGCCACAATAGATTGTCCAACGATTTACGATGAGAGTTGTCTGCATGCAAGGAATAAAATCACATTGGCAATATCTCCTGGTTGTCCAGCGACCCGAGCAGGAATACATTCTTTGTGAGATGGGAAGAAGTCGTAGAACTGAACAATTGAGATGAAATGCACAAACTATCTCTTCCATAAGCTCATTCAACCTACCTTCTTTGACATTTCATCTGACAATCCAGCTGCTCTCCACCGAATTCAGTTACAACAATTCCAGGGCTCACAGAGTTGACTCGAATTCCATATTGAATAAGATCAATTGCAGTACTTCTGGTGTACTGGTCGAGAGCAGCCTTGGCGATTGCGTAGTATATGGCACCAGGTTGCTGAAAGTGTTATTTGTTATAGGATGAACTTAATTGTTTTTATGTTTAATGTATTTCTCTTCAAATTTAAATTACTAACCGCTTGTGGTCCTGCAACAATACTCATTCACAATTTCTCCTTTTGACACATTCACAATTTCTCCTTTTGGTTCAATCAAGTGAGGCTTTGCTTTCTGGGTCATCTCGATAACTGCTTGAAGGTTTAGTTGCAATGTCTTGTGGTAGACATCAATGTTCTGATCAGTTCCAGGAAGTTGTCACATCAGCAACTACTGCGTTTATATTCTTCTCCGAGACTCCAGATTTCAGAAGAAGTTGTCTTGTCTCCTCAAGACGATCAGCATTTCTTCCAGTAATTGTCACATTTGCTCCATATTTAGCAAACAAAAGAGCAGTAGAACGACCGATTCCGTTGGAGGATCCAGTGACTATGACAGTTTTTCCGGAAAAGCGAGACATATCTTTGCGGCGAACAATGAGTCTCTGAAATTCTAGTTTTTGTAAATGAAGACATTATAGTTAATAACGAGGAATGTTGTTAAAAAAGTATACAAAGTTACATCAAAACTCGGAATACATCCAGATTGACCAGATCTATTCCTTTTATAGCATTTCTCTGTTTTCTGACAATCATAATTTTTCTTCAATTTCTGTGCTTGTTTGTTTGAACTGTGAGACCGAGAGGAAATAGCATTTTATTATCGGTTTGCGAACACACAGATTTTTGAAATTCTTGACTAGAAAAAACTAAAAACATCCAGAGTAGTGAAATTTGAAAATGCCAAGAACCACACACATCAAGAGAACTACCTTTTTCAGTCTTAGCATATTTTATGTGAACTTTGACACTATCTGCTGGATTTTTGATTGCAGTAATATAAACGTCTGAAATTCTGGAAAACGAATAGGGGAAAGACGCGGTACCAAAAAAAAATTACGTAGTGCCAATAGCCTCACAAGTCTGAAATTTGGGAAATCTAGGAGCCAAATACCGTATAATTTTTTTCAAAAATTTATTAAAAAACAAGAGATCATTATTTGGAAATCCTAGTGTCTCAAAACTTAAAACTTCGGCCTAGCCGTAGACATTCCTGCGAACGTCGGAGGCCCACCATGAGCATGCTCCGTGTTGTTTTTTCGATGCCTGTGACGGAGTTTCTCGTCCGGAAGTTGGTAACAGGAACAGGATGCGAGCTGAAAATGATAAGTGTTTTCAACTTACACTCTAAAATTATTGCATACCGAAACGTTATCCGACAACGGGAGTCTTCCAAAGTCATCGTCACACGATGGATCACCAACTCGTACCAATCCCTGAGCGGCTAGGATTGCTTCTCTTAAATTCAAAAAAAAATCAGCATCCAGTTTAAAATCAAAAAAAACTCACTGTTCATCTCTCCTCTCATCTTCCGTGTTCATCGTGAGGAATCTGAGTACGAGCAGATTCATTGCTGCAGAGATGACAGTAAGGCCGAAGAGAATGAAGACAAGGGAGAAGAACACGTATTCAGGTTGAGTCTGTAGGGAGCCACGTTTTTGAAGTGCCACGTAGTCACCGAAACCTGGAAACAGGGGAAAGATTTAACGATTTTTTTTCATTAATGATCAGCTTTTCGTTTAGTTTTGCTCTATCGAAAGAGTAAACTGTTTTCTATTAAGAGCTCAATCACAAAGAACACAAAATGAAAATTCAAAATAGTTTTTTTAGGTTCTCAAAGTTCGCTTTGACATTCAAATTTTTTTGCGTCTTGAAAATTCGTATATTACACGGGGTCTGGGGGTGAGTACTCAAAGAAAACACGCTCCGCTGAGATCAGCAAAAATTTTAGCGCGAAATTCGAAATATTTTTTTAACTTTAATCATTTTTTAAAAATATAACTGATCTTGAAAAGATGCGCGACAGTCGAAAAAGTGCCCAAAAATACGGAAAAACTGACTAAAATTGGTTCAAAATGGTCGAATTGAAAGAATTTAAATTTAAATTTGCCGCCAATATCTAGTAGAGCAAATTTGATTTCGGTACTCACTCCCAGATCTCGTTAACTCCCTATCGTTCGTCCACGTTATAAGCACGCGATTTGGCTGAGTGGCGACTCAAATGGCAACCTGCCAATTCGTGTGCTTCACTAGGTTTCGCGGGAAAATAATTTGAATTCGTATGGGCTAAAAATGACCCTGTGTAAGTATTTTCTTTTTTAAAAACTCACCAATCGTGGTTAGAGTAACGAAACAGTAGTAGACCGCATCGAAATATGTCCAGTTTTCATATGAAGAGAACATGAATGCACCTAAACAAATAAATCATATTCTGTTTCAAAAACTCTTTAAACACCTCCAAAAATCAACAATCCACCCCATCCAGTACAAAATATGATAAGATCTGATGATGTAACGATTGGTTGTTTCCCGGCGGCACGTCGGATGAATCGGAGTAGTTTAGCGGCGAATGTATTCATACGTTCACCTGAAAATAAACATTTTCGAAAGTATTTCTTAATTTTGAACTCACCAATACTTTGGAACATGATCAATCCAAGTGGGATTCCAGCCAATGCATACAGCATACAAAACACTTTTCCAGCATCTGTCATCGGGGTGCTGTGACCGTAACCTGAAATTTTTTTTCTTTTTTTTTTTGACTAGGCTACGAATACAAAATCTTACCAATGGTCGTGATTACGGTAGTCGCAAAATAAAAAGCGCCGCTGAACTTCCATTGGTAGCCGGCTTTATGCGGTACACTCTTCACTATCGTAGCCTCCAGAATTTCATAATCAGCATTCGACATGTTGTATTTGGTTTTCAGCTTTTCTCGGACTCGCTGCACTAATTTTCTCTGGAAATTTTTTAATTTTTACCAAGTCTATTTGTCCAGTGTTCCATCCGTGTGTTACTCATAAATCTCTCATGTCAATTTACAAGCAGATGTATCAGATTACACACTGAAGAGAGATCAAATCGCATCAATTTCAGTGTAAATTAGCATAGTGGATGTTTAAAAAACGCATACTTGTCAAGATCCGGGCCGGCCTTGTCAGTATAATTGAGGCCCGTGTACTTGGCGCCAAAGTTGAAATTTCAAATTTTTTCTAAATTTTGAATTTTTTTGCGAAAAAGTTAAATTTTCGACTATCATTCCGAATTAGAAGAAATTGGTTCCGGTTCTTTCCGGGCCGGGCCTTGACAAATATGGCTAATTCTATTCTTACCTGTAAAATTTCATTTTCAGTTTCCAGTGCATCAAAAACTGCTGCTCCAACTAGCAAGTAGGTTAATGTACAAACAATAAGGGATAACGTTC
This sequence comes from Caenorhabditis remanei, assembly GCF_010183535.1. NCBI lineage: Eukaryota > Metazoa > Nematoda > Chromadorea > Rhabditida > Rhabditidae > Caenorhabditis > Caenorhabditis remanei. The sequence continues at coordinate 14,084,570 of NC_071329.1, forward strand.
TGATATTTTGGCGCTTCATTTTTCTGAGATACTGAAAACAAAAAAAAACTATTTAAATATGATAATAGATCAGCGATATCATAAAAATAAAATTCAACAATATCATCACACAAAAAAATTTCAACGCGTGCCCCGACGGACGCGGAAAGAAAGAAAGGCTGGTGATGAAAGCAAGTGTAACCCATCCGTTTTGCGGTGCTGGAAAATAGTGTGGAAGATGAAGAGAATTAGAGAAGAAAAGAGGAAGAAGCAAAAAGAGAGCAAAAGAGATGAGTTGACATGGCAGATGGATCGAATTAGAAAGAGGTCCTAAACGATTGGGAGATGGGGGAAAGAGGGAGAGAAAAGATAGATAGAAACAAAAATATGAGATGATAGAAGAATTGAAATCATTGTTTTGTTAGAAGACCTATTTCGCTCTATTGATAATTTTTGAAAACTTTTTCGAAATGAAAACTTTATTTACAACCAGAGACCAATTATATATACATGTATCACAATTGAAATAAATCCCAATTTTTCTATTCGTTGATAGCCTTCCCATTCTGATATCGACATTCTGGAGATCCACACATACAGGCAAATTTCTGAAAACAATTATTTTTAATTTCCACTTTTAATTCACTTTAAGTAGCCCACTTTATTCGCCCACCAGGCTTCCCCGTAATCAATTGTTAGTTCTTCTCCTTTTTTGATCAGTTTGTCAGTGTAGAAACACATATGGATGAGTTGGATCTCGTCGTAGTCCCAGCTTACGTTGGCGACCTGCAATAGAAAAGAAAGACATGAATAGACATAACAACAGACTGTTTACCTTGACATTCGGAGAACAACTGTGGTTTATGAATCGGGTGTAGTTGCCGGAGTACTTGGCGTCGATGGTTAATGTCATCGATCCCTGGAAACAAAACAACTGGGTCTGGGAAGAAAGTCTACTCAAGAAATAGTTGATGCCGGGCTATCGATAAAAACTGAAGCATCCGAGAATTTTGAACAATTTCGTCAATTTTTTATGAGAATTTCAAAACATTTCGAAACAAAGTGAAAAAATTGAGCACATTTTTTGAATCCGGGCCGGCAAAATTTTTTGTCAGCCCGGCCCGGAATTTCCCGATCCTGATTTTACCACATCCAATGACCAACCACCGAGGAACATTTCCTGTGATCACAGATCCAGATTTAGAACAAAAATAACTCACTACTCTAGTCTCAAACAAAAACGTCGAATCACGCCTCTCTGTAGCCTCATCATCGTCTATCAGTTCTCCCGTGTACTCGCCGATAAAAGTTCCAAACGGAATATCTACCGATGCACGGACACCCCAACCACACCATGGATCCCTCGCGAAAATCTGAAACTCTCATGGCAATGAGTTTGCTCAAGGGATTACAATATTACCTCCACCGGGTACATGGCCCCTTTCTGCGCCACTCGATTTCCACACCACAGTGCACATTCGCAGTTCTCATTACACTCTCTTACAGTATCCCACATCAATTGGTCCATGTCTTCTACAGTACCACCTGCACCATAAACTCCTGACGAGCATTCACAGTGCTCTGTACACTGACCAGCACAGTGACAGACGAAAGTGGGCGTGGCACTTCTTGAAGCAAGATTTCCAGATAAATCAATGATTCGAGATGTGTATTTGAAATTGTCAAAAACTAAAGTGTCCATTTTAAAACGTGGATTTGAGAATACGGGAACAGTGAATCGTTCGCAGCCATGGGAGATGTCTCTGAAAGAATATTTGTCCAGATGTCCACAAAGAGTGAACTCACTCATAAAGGAGAACTGGCTGCTTGTTCATTTCTGTATACCATTCTTTTCCTATTACTGGCTAAAAAAATTGACTTTTCCAAAAAAAAAATCCAAAAAACCTACCATTTTTCGGGACCTCTATGTACAATTGAATTGAAACAAATTCCTGCAAATGAAAACATTCTTTGTTCCGAAATTCTTTGTTTACAAAGTGTTAAAAAAGAACGAAAAAGAAGGGAAAGACAAGGAAAACAATCAGAGACAAAGTGAGTGAGAATCGAATTGGTAACTCGATTTTCGACAAAACAGAATTTCGAATAAAACGAAAAAATAGTGAATCTTCTTTTCTTGTTTTACTACTACACCTAAAGACGTCATCTGAAGAAGTCAAGTGAGCAGACAGGAGGGTAATTTGATACTATGGTGACATATAGACTACATCTCAGAAAATAACATAAAACGACGAATAAGAAGAAGAAGAAGAAAAAGGAAGAGAGGGAAATTTGAGCAAAAATAGAATAGAAACAAAGTGCATCGTTTTGGTTTTGAAAGACTCAATGAGCCGGAATATGATGAAAGAAAGTGGGGCTGGAAGTGACGTCGGTTTGAGAATCTTAGAAGTGGTGTGGAGGCGGGATATGTTAAGAAGAGAGATAGGTTCAAGACTGTGAAATAGGCTTCAGTTCGAAACATAGATTAGACTACGGTATTGAAGGACTGTTTCGCATGTACAGCGCCGTACAGTAAGACATACAATTTGGGATTTTCCAGTTGAAAGTGACCAACTTTGAGAAGGTGAGACTGTATCACAGATTGTCCCACAAGTAAATTATATATAAACTATACAGAACAAAGGTAGAGCTTCATTTTTGTAGTTGACAACTTTTTTGTACGGACACTCCCTAGAGAGTTATGGTCATTTCAAAGGGACAGCTCGAAAATGAATCTATTTTGCATTGAAATTGGACGATTTGAGGTAGAAATTACTTTGTCCATAAGTAAGTGCTTGTTCAACTTTGGAAGATTCTCTGAAAGTTTTTACAAACTCCGAGCAGTTCCGTTTTTATCGTATTTTGTTTTAAAATTTCGAACTATTGCTAGAAATGAATACGGTACGTGGATTTTCTTGAATCGAGTACTTTGGAAAATACGAGGTGAGTACGGTAGTTACCGTAAAAACTGTACAAATTATAACGGCACCCCCTTAATGCTCAGAATTCATGACTATCATTCTCCTGAGATTTTTCTCGATTCTGATCAGCATAAGCGTGTGACCGGCGAATACAACGTTCGGAAAAGTGGTTAACTTTCATGAGTTTCTAAAACTCCAAAACTTTTCTGGAGAGCTGTTGAAAAATATAACGACATGCCGGTATCTTACTGTTTTTATGGTATGAATAATAGCTAATGCTGAAATGATCGTAAATTTTTTACGAAACTCCTGCCAAAAGTAGTCTAAAAGTGACGTTTTATCAGAATTGCCGGAAAACGAATCGAGGGGAATTCCTGCGTTTAAAGACAGGAAATGAGACGGAAATTGGAAAATTTCCATACTACAAGTCAATTGAATATTTTGTTGGCTATTCTTACTTTTCCGATGGCCAGACTTCGAATCTGAATATTTCATAACTAGAAGTAATTTGGTCTCCGAGTCTCAGAAAAACGAAAAGAAGTGGGAACTTCTTATAGAAAAGATAAGTGGACGGGAAAGAAGGGGTTAGGTTGAAAAAAGAGCCTTTTATGAATGGAAAAAGGAAGTAGGTGTGGCTTCTGGAGGGAGCAGAAGAGTGAAAGCAAAAATAAAAATGGTCATGGGAAAAGAGTGAGTAAACAAATTTTCAGAAGATTTCAACTATGGGATTTTTCATTTTTGAAGGGATGAAAAATGAAAAATGAAAAAATGGAAAGGAGAGTTGAGGTTAGGGATTTGTAGAAAAAACACTTGACATTTTGGAAGGGGATGTGGACTCGAGTCAAGGATGAATCTAATTTGGGATCGTTGAAATGATTCGAAGAGAAAGAATATGGGTGAGAGATTGGAGTTGAAGGTTAAAAGTTATTGTGGTTTCTAGAATCCTGAGACGGTGAAAGCTAGCTCGTGAGAGAAAATTTCACAGTGAGAAAAAATTGTGAGTTTAATAGTCAGAATAACCGGTAGATAGCTTTTAAGTCAAATTTCATCAGCTTGAATCAGGATGTGACCTACCATCTACAGTACCTCTCAAAAGGTTATCAACGTTGGCTGTTTTCAGTGGAAAATTACCAAGTTTGGTTGTGTATTTCGGTGCCACCTGATGGTTGTAAGGGGTTGAACAGAGCAAAAATAGCACATCATTTTCGTAGTTGACCATTTTTTGTGGGGTAACTACCTTGAAAATTACAGGTAACCAAAGTTAAAAGCTCCAAATTTTTGCTAGTATGCGCTGAAATTAGTCGGTTTCAGGAAGAAATGGCCAACGTTCAAAAGTTCCCACTTTCACTATGAGGGTATCAAAATGTTGACCTCATTCCTAGTAGTCATTCCGAGAAAGTGAAAGAACACTTTAAGAACAAAAAGCTCAAAGAGGAGTCAAGATGACGAGATAACTGATTCTAACGACCCCATCCCCGACTCCTCCTTTTGTCAAAAAACTCTCAAAAAGATTCTAAAGGAAGTGCACAGATTCACTCGTTGCTCTTTTTCTCCCCCTTTTCGAAGCAAATACATACACAATCCATTCAAATTGCTCTCTTATTGAAGGAGGGTCCCTTCCATAAATATTATGTCCTTTTCTCCCCGAATTTCTTCTTTCTCTTCTTCTTCTCCTTATTCTTTTGACAGAATTGGATTCTTGCATCTTTTTGCTTGCCCTCTATGGTCCATTTATTTTTTATTTCATTTGGATGCAATTCGGAGAAAAAGGAAAAGAAAAGATTGGGAGGCCAAAGGAAATGAGATAATTGGGCAGAGAGGAAATATGTACGGGAGGGCTAATCCCGAATAGGGACCGTCCGAATTGTAGAATAGAGTCTGTGCGGAAGTAGAATACAGTGGCAAAGTTGCAGTGACCAAACCTGATTACACTGACCATTTTGGACTATTGAGCGTTTTGAGCGGCTACAATAATGAAGTGATAATGAAGGAAAAAGACTAGTAAAAGACGAGTAGTAAGAATGGCAAGGAGATAGAGGGATTCTGGAATTATGGTGAGTCTTTACAATATAAAAGCCAAAAGTGTTGTTCTTCTAAAACTATTTTAACTGCAATGCCTATAACTATGTTTCACTGAAATCCGGAATAGGCTCAAACTGGTTTTTCTGGCTCTTCATTTCAACTAAATTTTGTCATGACTACGTTTTGCAAAAATGACATTTCGAAAAGAGCGCAACACCGAATAATTTATCCGGATTGAGGTCCAGGTTTTCTAGTGCAATAATTGTTGTGGTTCCGGAAATTTTGTTAGAATTTCGAAACTTTTAGATAAAACTTTATTGTTGTGAAACAGCAACAAATTTCAAGCGACTTTTTTGGAAGTGTATCTGCGTTAAAAAGCCTCGTACGTAATTTTTCAAGAAAGTAGTTGAAATGTTTTGACAAAAGTATAGTTTTCGACTAAAAATTCAAAATTTAATCAAAAGACGGATATGTACGATAATTTGAGCACTTTTACAGTATTTGAGCACTATTTTCGAAAATTTTCAAAAAAAAATTGTAAAAAATGAGAAAACCCACTTTTGAATCCGGGCCGACGGCCTGATTTTTCAATCTTGATAATATAACATCTGGGTCTAAAAACCTTTTTTTATAACGGAATCGTAACTAAAAGAAAAGCGGCTATATTAGGAATGACCATGAAAGAAAAAGCAAAGAGAGTAATGTTTTATTCAGTTATTTTGTTCGGTTGACTCTTTTGTGTTTCTCGGATTTAATGATGAGATGAAACTTCTACTCAAGAAGGAAGCAGATTTTCTAGTTCAAAAAATCAGAAACATTCTAATCCTCAGTATACAAAATGAAATGTCAAGCAAAGGAGAAAAAGAAAAAAAAGAAAAAAATTATTTTCAAATTCCATATGTAAATGGAAATGACAGGTTTCTCTCTTTGATTTATTACTGGAAAGAGGAAAACGAGATTTGACAAAAAGCCCAGTCAGTAATAAATCACGGACTAGCTTTTACGAAACGCGTACAAGGCACGCCAGAAGAAAAGTTGTACACGAAAAAAAACCTACAAACAACAAGAAAAAAGTTAACAAGAAGCAAGAAAAAAGGGAAAAGGAAACGTGCTAATTTTCCTATTTGTCTTATTTTCTCTTATTCCCAACTATTCCTATCGGAAAAAAGATGTATTCCAGACCGCCCAGCCATCAAATGTCGAAATGAAATGTCAAAATGAGAAACAAGAAAAAATAAGAGATATCAATTTCAAAAAAAGGACAAATTAGAAAAAAAGGGAAAGGACTTTGTTTAGAAAAGTTCTCCACACAAACAAAAGAAAACAAAATAGAAAACAGAGATAGTAAAAAATATTCCGGTCATTTGCCATCATCTGAAAATAAGCCCTCCTTCTCGTTTCCCACATTTTTCTCGTCCCTGTCACTAATCTCTTTTTGGGCACCGAGACACACGACCACGAATTTCGACGTTTCCCCTTCTTTTTTTTTCATTTTGAATGACCAAAAAAGGTTAGAGTATGATTCAGCTTGTTTTATTTTCAAAAAAATTTTTTAATGAATCATTTTCAGGTCAACTTTGACTTTTTCATAGAATAATGTGTGTGTGTGTCTGTGAGTTCATTTTCATTCCGAAAGTGTTTTTATTCGGTCTGTAACCGGTGAGTTTTCGCATTTCGCTGGCCTAGAAATTCTCGAATTCGGCCATGTTGATTTTTCCGAATTTTGTCGCTATTTTTGCTCATTTTTGTTGTTTTCTCTCAATGAATTTGATAGTAAACGACACAAATTGATAGGAACACTACAAAAATGGTAGAAAAACGACGAAAACCTGAAAAAAAACATTTTCGAAATTAAATTTCTAAAATATTCCACGGCCACAGGAATGCCCAAACTGTTTCGCCGCAGCGGGGGTTTGGACCAAATCAAAAAAAATTTCGATATGAAAATGAATTCACTGAAATACATACGGCCGAAGTCGAATTTCTAGACCACGAGGCCAATTTTCTTCGGCCAGCGAAATGCCACAACTCATCTGCAATCGCTCTCGGCGGGTTTTAGACAGGGCTGGGAAAAATATTTGACCACTTTTCAGTTCACCGTGACCGCACCACCTTGTTCCCTGATTTGAGTCACCTAATGTAAAAATTGGTAATTAGGAAGAGGCAAGAAAGTTTTGAACAGATTGGTCAACTTTCAACAAAGATATCAAACATACGAAACAAAAATTCAAGTAATTTGCCCAACCCTGGTTTCAGACCGAATAAACAAATTACTTTAATAATATTTTTCTTCACTCTATAATTCCTTTTTTTTTTAATAAATTAGCGATTTATGCGATTCAGAGTTGACCTCAAAGCATCAGAGTTGACGTACACCTTCAAATGACTCATTTCAAAATTTTGACGGATTCATAAAGGATTATTTGCAGTTATGATCTTGTTTCTTTCAAACTCTTCTGCTCAACATGAATTCAAATTCGAGGTTGGTTTCATTGAAACAAAAAACTGCTGACAGTTCGTTTTCCTGATAAGATAGACACAAAACAGAAATAAACTACAGTCCATCACAAACAACACTTTCCTATCGCACTTCTTTTTCTGCCTGCATCTCTTCAATGTTATCATTATGTCTGTTGATCCCTCCGAAACATTTTCTGGTCAAAAGTCAGAATGCTGGTAGAGTATAAAAGGAAGACGTTGTCTGGTAAACACGTCCAATTAGATCCAATATGAAATTACTGCTATTGTTTCTGTTAATTACCACTGTGTTATCATACAAATATGTTATTTTTGTACCGTATTTGGCTAATAGTCAGGTAATAAGTTTTTCAGTTTATTATCAGTCGAAACGTTTTTTGATGTAGGTTCAATTCTCTGTCAGAGTATCTGAAGTTCTTGCCAATGGAGGCCACGATGTCACTCTACTATTCATAAATCATTTATCGGATTATAAAACTGATGTCAAGATTCCAAAAGGGGTTAAAAGTGAGTTTTTCCAGTTATCAAGTTTATTTAAAACCATTTCAATTTAAGCATATCAACTTGACGCATTCGTAGATGGTATCACTAAGAAAAGTATGGAAAAGGATCAAGCAGCAACTATTTTCAAAGACGCCGGACTTCGAGATATTCCTGGAGTGATTGCAATGTTCAGTAGAATGGGAAACATGTTCCAAGAGGGATGTCGACTGGCTCTTCGGAACAAGGAATTCTTAAAATGGTTGGAAGATGAGAAGTTTGATGTCGCCTATGCCCATGTAATGTCCACGTGTCCGTTGGGCTTGATTCACCATGCAAAAATTCCATCGTGGGCTTGGTTGAACAGCGGTCCGCTGATGGAATTTATTGCTCACGCAGTTGGAGTTCCGATTATTCCGAGTTATGTACCGCCTGTGATGATGGAGTCTCATGATGAAATGGGATTTGTGGCGAGAACGAAGAGTTTGATTGGGCATGGGTTGATGGGATTCATGCATAGAAGGTTTGTGTTTTGGCTTCTTTTTTTTCATACTTGCAAACCGGTGCGTAACTCGCTTAAAACACAATATTATGAGCTGAAAAATATACCAAAATGTAGATCTCGGCGAGTTCTATGACGTGACCCACTACGGGCCGGATTGTGGATTGGTAATGTGCTCCGGACCGGGCTAGAACGCCTATCATTTTCTTGTTTTTTGGCACTTTTTTCGGGCCCGCGGCACATTAACGATTTCCACCATCCGGCTCGTAGTAGGTCATAGACATTGAACTCGCTGAGATATACATTTTGGTATATTTCTCAGCCCATATCGTTGCGTTTTAGGCGAAATACGCGCCGACCTGTGTCGGCCCGTTTTGGCCCGGTTTGCAAGTATGTGAAATAGGAACCGGACAGTTAAATATAATATTTTTCCAGAATATCCGCTGATGCTGAAACAGAAATTTTCCGCCAAGAGTTGAATGATCCTACTTTCCCAAACACTATGGATATTGGTAGCAAGTGCCCATTGGTAAAACCTTTATTATTTTACATTCTCTTAAACTATCCTTTAGGTTATTGTGAACACCAATGAAATATATGACTTGCCACGCCCTACTTTGGCGAAAGTAGTAAATATCGGAGGTCTGGGAGTTGGATTCGATAGTGCCAAACCGCTGACTGGGGTTTGTTGAGTCTTGGAAATTTTATGACCAGGAAAAAAAAAAGATTTTCAGGATTTCAAGACGATATCTGAAACTGGAAAAGGACTCATCGTATTCTCGTTCGGGTCGGTAGCAGCTGCGCATGAGATGCCGTTGGAATGGAAAAACTCTCTGCTAGCTGCATTTGCTTCGTTCCCAGATTATCAATTTGTGATGAGATATGTCATGGACGATCTGAATGATAGGTTACCAAAGAATGTTCATCTGTTCAAGTGGCTTCCTCAGAAAGATTTGCTTCTTCACAATAAAACGAAGGCATTTATCACTCATGGAGGCTATAATTCTATGCAGGTATTCTGTGAGATTCTGAACTTAATCAATAATCTAAATATGCATATCTCAGGAAGCCATATCAGCCGGCGTCCCTCTTGTTACAATTGCACTGTTCGGTGATCAACCTAAAAATGCAAAAGTTGCGAGAAAACATGGTTTCGCTGTGAACATTCAAAAGACTACACTTTCAAAGGAAACAATTATTGAAGCATTGGAAGAAGTTATTGGAAATGATAGCTACAAACAAAAAGTGTCTCGTCTCTCCGCAATGGTACGTGCTCAACCAATGAAACCAGCTGAACGTCTCCTCCGATGGTCAGAATTCCTGGCTGAATTCAAACAACTCGATAACTTGGTTCCTGCTGGGCAGAAACTGAACTTCCTACAGTATCATTCCCTTGATGTTCTCCTATTTCTTTCGTCCGTTATTTTCATTATTTTATACTTTTCTTATCGAGTACTCAGAGCCGTATTTAGATGTTGCTTCTTTAGAAATCCAATTGAAAAGAAGAAGAAGAATGAGTAGAAATTTTTAAAGTTTTTGTTATTTGTGTCAACATTGTTCGGGTTAAATAAAACAGTTTTGTTATTAAAGAGAGATTGGGATGGAAATTAAAATTCACCTGTGCTGAAATAGTACGCAGCTGTCGTCACGACTATGTTAAAAATTAGGTTCAACCGCTAAAACCATTTGATTGTCATGTCATAAATGCTATACCCTTGACCCAAATAATCTGCAAGGAATCAACTCAAGATAGTACAATTTAAAAGTGTTTATCTCTTGTGAATGGTACTAATTATGAGAAACAATAATAGACGGTTTTAGCCGGAGTACCGCTAGCTGCACTCTAGCTTGCGTTCTGCAAAATTAGATTGTTATTATTTTTTCTCTGATAACCCTTGCTCACTTTTTCCTCCGAACCAAAGAAATAACAAATTTGCGATATGGCGGGAAAGTAAGAACCAATACTGACACGTTGAGCGAAGAATGTAAGCAAGCAATGACTAATAGGTACTCCACAATTACTGCAAACTTCATAATATTCAGAGACCACAATGTTAAAAGGGAACACTCACACTGTGCTCCATTAACTCCGATCAAAACTATGAACACATAAAATATGGGCGGTACAAAACATACAGATGACGTAGCGAATTGGGCCAGCAAGCTCCAAACGGCGACCCGGTGTCTTTGATAGTTTGATGCGGAGATTTGAGTTTTCAGAATACTTAGCATCCGAAATATGTTGATAATGATGAGACAGAGAATAGAAAATGAGAAAATTCCTGCAGACACAGCTGTAAGAACAACCGTAATAAAATAGTTGTCAGCAATATAAATAGAAAAATTAGGCAGGGATTGATAAGAAGTGAGGTACTGTGGGAAGTTCTGAAAAAAGGAAATTCCAAGGCTTGTTTAAAGAACAAGAACCTGAACAACCATACCTCATTTATATATTCAAATCGTTTATCCTGATCCACTGTAGTTCTTGAAAAGAACACAATTAAAAGAACCAGTGCTGTGACAAAGAAAATGAATGAGGACCATACAAACCATTTCGGTAATTTGTATTTCTTCAAAGTGTTCGCAATGGTTTGATGTTTTTTAATGAAGCAGAAAACTATACTTTCCACTTGATATACTATCAGAGCAATACATATCAGCTGAAATAATTTACCCATTAGATAACTTTTTTAATTGTATCCAAATCTTACCATACACGAATACATGGTCCCTCCAAAATAACGGGAAAATCCCATTATATAACCAGAAACTAATGGATACAAGGGAACTGGTTGCATTAGGAAAGTGAAGTGAATATCGAAAAGGCAGCAAACAATCTGGAGAGACTTATTTATTGAATACAAACGATTGATTTTACGATTTTACCTGAAAGTTCTATAAAAAATATCTGAAATTATCAATTTTGATGCTTTCAAATAGAATTAGATATATAGAAAATATGTCGAATATTAGAGATGAACCACCGATAATATGATAACAATTCAGTAACCAATATGGTATACTGAAATCTATTTCAGCCAATTTGAATTGAATTGATTTATTGAGATGAAGGGCCAAAAGCCACTAACACAATCACAGTAGATAACAAACGAAAGCGGTAAGGAAATTAGATTAGTAGGTAGACATGTTAAGAGTGAGATAATTAGAGAAGTCAAGAAGTTTAACATTATTTTTGAAACAACGGGAGGAAGTTTTAACCGGGAAAACATTAACAGGAAGGGAATTCCAACAGGATAATAAACGATTAGGTAAGTATTGAGCACCGAATTTAGAGTTGTTAGACAGGAGAGATCTAATATGGAGCCATAAAACAAAAGCCGGTAACAATTAAATTGAAAATCGAGTTGGATTCTGATTGAAAATACGTGATGACTAGGAGGAAGCAACAGGTGAAATCATAGAAGACGGGGATAGTTAAACCACCTGATCACTGTGTTCAGTATCTCTGATTTTTTGCTGTAGTTGATATTTATTAGGGAGAATGGATTTACATTGCGTTTTGTATTTATGTATCACCTGTTACATTTAGTATTTAAATAAACCAGAAGTTCAACGATAAGGCAACAAACAATCTGGAAAGATCTATTTATTGAATACAAACGATTGATTTTACCTGAAAGTTCAAGAAAAAATATCTGAAATTATCGATTTTGCTGCTTTCAAATAAAATCAGATATATAGAAAATATGTCGAATATTCGAGATTATTTCTCGGGTTTGTTTTTACGTTGTTCGAGAATCAACCAAACCATAAAACTTGGCGATATTACCATTGAGAAGCGATTACGGAAAGGTTCAATCTCAGCACACCAATTCGTACTCTCGTTTGGATTCTATAAAAGATTATTGATTTTCATCTAGTCAATCATTTATTGTTACCTTACCATGCAAGAATACATGGAACCTCCTTTTTTCAGCCATTTAACCAGAAGAAGTCATTGAGAGCAACAGAGGATGGAAATAAAAAGGTGAAATCACAGAAAAAAAATTACTTTAAGTAAAAGAGCAGGTGGAATGAGTGAACCCTGTGCTCAATAAAAAACATTTTCAGAGCCAAAAATTACAAGCTTTATTGTTAGCAACCCGTTAAAACTATGATCAAAACTTTGTTAATTATGAGAAACAACAATAGATGAAGGTTTCAATGATAGAACTGATATTCCAACTCTCTTTTTATCTCTGTAATGTTTTAATTCGAAAATAATCTGATTTGAGCATAACTCACCTCTTCTGTTTCCAAATCAATGAAATCACAAACTTTCGATAAGGCGGAAAAGTCAATATCAGAACTGACACGTTCAGGGATGAATGAAAACATGCTATGACTAGAAGCAACTCTACGATTACTGAAAGTTTTGAACACGTTTCAAATTCAGATCTCTGTTCTACTCACTCTGCGCTCCATTGATACCTATCAATACTACAAATACAAAAAATATGGGCGGTACAACGCAAACGGATGACGTGGCGAATTGAGCTAGAAGACTCCAAATAGCGGCTCGGTGTTTCTGGTAGTTCGATGTAGATATTTGAGTTTTCAGAATACTTAACATCCGAAAAATATTGGCAAGAACCAGGCAGAGTATGAGGAAAGACACTATTCCACATGTCACAGCAAATAAGACTGTCATCACGAAAAATGTGTCAGGGTCGTAAATTGAAAAGTTAGGAAGAGATTGAAAACCAGAGTAGTATTCCGGAAAGTTCTGAAACTTTTTGATTCGTTGAATTGGAAAAGGAGCGGTCTTTTTTACATTTTTCACAAATTCTAATTGTTTTTCCGTCGGAATCCCTGTCCTGGAATACAGTCCGACGACTGCACAAATGTCAAATGCAAAAAAGACAAATAGAGACCATACTAGCCAACTTGGCATTATATATTTCTTCAAAGTGTTTGCAATAGATTGGTGTTTCCGAACAAAACAAAATATCATGGATTCAATTTGATAAATGAGACAAGCAATTACTATGGTCTGAAACTTAATACAGTTCTTACAACTGCGCTCCACCGAAATGCCCTTGAGGAATGCCTCTTTTTCTCTGAGTCTCTCAATTTCGTACACAATTTTCTTCGGTTTCGGTAGAGCGTGGTTGTAAGAAGCGTGACGTGCTAATAAAAGCGACTAGCAAATAAAAAAGATCTAGACCTACCATGCAATGATGAGTAGTGACTCCAAAATGAGATAGAAATCCTAAGATGTACCCAGAAACTAGAGGGTATAGGGGAACTGGTTGCATTAGAAAAGTTAATTGAAAATCTGTTAGAGCACAGGCTAGCTGAAATACAAGTAATCTGATTGACATAATCTTTTCTTTTTCTGAAAGACGACTCACCTGAAAATTCAACAAGAAATATCTAAAATTATCGATTTTGCTGCTTTTAAACAACACCAAGTATATAGAAAACGCGTCAAACATCAAAGAAATTATACCGATTACGTGATAATAGGTGATTAGCCAATAGGGAATTGTAAAATCTATGTCATACATTCAATCAAGTAATAATTCTTCATTTGAAGAGAAAATGAACAAGACAGATAAGTGAAAGGAAAGGAGACAGTGGCTCCGTGGAATGCAGGTGGAAATAGGAAAAGTTGATTGATGGAGCACGAGATTTTTGATCCGTTTGCTCCTTATGATGTGGATATTTTTATAATGTGTGGTCAATTAAAAAACTACTTGAATTTCTATTGATTCTGGGAAGAGTTTTCTAGAAAATATTTACAGAACGTGTTAAAATAAAACGATATGCAGAAAAAAAGGTTCAAGTTTCTAATTAAAGTTCCACCTGTCGTTGAGGGAGTGATTTATGGAGTCATTTTGAATCATAGTCGTATCCTAATTTTGACAATTTCAGGTCAATATTTTTTCTTTCTTTCATTTAAGTACACGTCATTTATAATGGTGGTGTTTTTGTCCCACGTGATCATCACCCGCAGACTTGGAGGTTCGAGTTGAAAAATGTTTCAGGAAGGGATAACACGGAAGCAGATGATGATAATGAGAAACAATTGTGTATCATATGTATTCTGATCCAATTTTGTGAGGAAAATTTTTAGTCCACATGAATCCAGTTTATTTTTTTCGAGAAACCGGAAGTCTAGTGCAGCGCGTTTGATTTAGCAGGTTGCCAATTGGGCCGCCGCTCAGCCAAATCGCGAGCTTATAACGTGGACGAACAATAGGGAGTTAAATTTTTCGAATGAATCTCACTTTTCTTCCGTTTTTCTCGCTTTTTTTCGGTTAAAGCAAAATATATCGAATTCATCAACAAAAAAGAAAAAAGTTCCATTTCTCGTATATTGTGAAAGTAAACAGAACATGCGGTACTTTTTGGAGAACTACAAGAAAGAAACAGAAGAATTGAATATTTCTTTCGAAAAGGAATATGATGATGGAGTCAGAGAACTTTTGGAAGTGAATTGCTTCGAAACTGTAGAGTTTTGGAACACTCGACCATATAATTTGTATCTTCTGAATTCAATTAACTCGATGATAATTATCGATTCCGATTCTCGGTTAACGAATCAGAGTTGCAATTTGTTTATGAAGAGCTTTGCGTCAGGTAAATCAAATTCCAGACTGAAAGAACTTTACATTCGTACAAAGGAGGTGATTCAATTAAGAAAGGTTCTAAAAGGGATCATTTCAAGAAGGATCCGAGAACTACAAAGAGATGTGCAAAGTAAGTGACTCTTAATATTTTGTTAATTTTTTCCAATCCCACTGACCAATTATGTTAGTGTAGCATGTTTACACTGAAGTTACGTTCCGAGCAATAACAAAAGGCTTATTCAGAGCTTTCAAAGGATCATTCTGGGTGTTCGGTGGATATGATATTGAATTGGCCGACGGAAGAATTGCAACACTTCAATGGCATAAATTCACGAGAAGCAATGAGAACTCGACGATTCCATTGAGATGGATTCAAAAGTATGAAGACGTCAATTATGTGGAAGACAATGTTGATCCAGATGCACTCGAAAACCGGATTATAGAACCAGAGAATGATGGAGAAGAAGAGAGAGACCATCACTGGTCTTATCTCAAAACATTATCAATTTTTGTTTGGTAAATCGAATTTCAGATGAAGATCAATTTCAGACATTCAATTTACTTTCTTCATTAATGAATTTGTTTGACTTTTTTCTGTTTTTTCCTAGCATAACGTTTGAGGATGATTTTTATTCTCTTTCTCTCTACTTACCATTCTTCCTATTTCACAGCAGATTTATTGATTCTTTCGAGGTCAGGTTCCCAGAGGACGCACCCGTTGAGAACGAACGCAACGCACGTCGAGCGCGCGTACGCGCTGACGCGACGCGTTACTGTGTCACATTGGCTAACAATAGAATAGAACTCCATTCATTCTCATTTGAGATCTCTGACTTGTGTGGTCGTTGCTTCGTTTCCTCTCATTCCATCGCATATTCCAACTGCTAACATGGCTCCAACTCTCTCCTCCCTTCAATCTACTGCTATTCCAACTGTTAAAAATCAAGAGCAGAAACGATATTCCTGCTCACAATACGTCCGCACACATACGGAGATGCTTGTGATCGGTATCAACCGTACTCATGCTCTCCAGAAACTCTACGACATTAAATGTCCGATGAGTGTCTATGAGGCTTGTGAGACAGAGCAGGTGATTGAAAAGTATTGTAGCAGACTATACGAATGCCAATATCTCATCGAACTTCTGAGCAAAAAGTTCGAGGATCTCAGAAGAAAGGAAGCCAGAGAAGCTGAGGAAAAGAGAGCCAAACATGGATATTTGGAGGGAAAAATCCTTTTCACACCGATGTATATCAAGATGAAGGAGGAAGAAATGGCCAATACGGAGCAACAGGAAATCAATAAGTTGTTCACGAATGCTATCAAAACGACGTCGGTTGCAAAGAGAGCAATGGTCAAGCCTGACTACTCTAAATTCAAAATCAAGAAACGCTCATCTTTGTCTTCAACTTCTCCATCTTCTTTGACGTCCACTCCATCACCACCATCCGGACGCAGAAATGGATATTAATTTCAATTTTTGATTTTTTCTACTGGTTAATGTTGTTTTTTCTTTCCAACACCGATATCGTGTCTTGAAAATTCAAAAATAAAGGGAATTTAGCAGTTTGTGTTGTTCGTTTTAAAATCATGTTTACCTCAACCGCAATCAATAAGAATCTATACCTCGATCGATAACGCAGACGTCTTTCAACGTCACACAGTAATCCCATCTTCGAAGAAGATCTTCTCATATTCGGAGTGTCATTCGTATTGATTCTCTCGATAACTCATTAAAGGCGGTTTTATTGATTCACAGGTTCATTTCTAGTCCATATGAATTCAAATTGTTTCCCCGCGAAACTGGAAGTCTAGTCAAGCGCGTTTGCGCACGAGGTTGCCAATTGAGTCGCCACTCAGCCGAATCTCGTGCTTATAACGTGGGCGAACGATATGGAGGCAAATTTTTAGAAAGAAGCTCATTTGTCTTTTATTTTTCCCCTTTTTTCGGTTAACCCTCGCCTAAATATTTCATTCATCAAAAAAGGAAAAGAACAAATTTTCAAAACACAAAAAAATTTGGGAACATTTTTTGAATTTCGCGCTAAAGTTAAGCAAATTTTTTTGGAGCGCATATGCTTCAAAACGTCTTTGAAATATCTGTGAGATACTGTTCCCAATAATTTTTTTAAATAAAACTTTTATTTTTCAAATTTTTATATTATCTGACATTTCATCGTTGTTCAAGTTCGCTCAGATCTTTCAGCGACCAAAAATGTTTTGGACAGTTCCCATGAACGACCATTTCTTTTCACACCCGATTCCCATTTTCTCAATATAATAGAATTGATCCATTTGGTCCTAGAAATAAAAATAAAATCAGAATCTTCTATCAGTAGGAAACAAACCCATTTGATATCAAATGTCCATTCATGTTCCTTCTCTTCCGTCTGATCTGCACTAGCATCAGCTGGCTTGGAGGCAGTTTTGAAGCGGAATGTGGCAGTATCAGGAGCTGGGAACTCGATGTTCTCCTCCTCAATGTAGTATTTCTGAAAATTCTCTGATATTTCAGCCGAAACTGTCAGGAACATACAGTGAACTTGATACCGTGTACGTCATCTTGGTCTTTTTTGAATAGGTCGTAAAGAGCTGAAATTTTCGAATTTCAGTAATTTTAACGGTATCTCAAAATGTTTTGCTCACTAATTTTTTGTACAGTATCCTTGATGCAATCCGTCATTTCGAAATTATTATGCTTGGTGAAGTCTTTGATAAACGCTACAGTAGAATACCACTCTGTGTTGTTTCGGTCTTTCAGATCATCTCCGAACTTTCTGGCAACAACTTCACGGATGAAATTCAGAGACTGGTCCTTGTACTCGACAGTTGGATTACACAACACTTCAATTCGCTCAAAATTCCAAGTCCCACTGATCTGAAAAAAAAAAAAATACTGAATCAATGAATAACTGGTTTACATTTTTTCCGGAGAACTTGAAATTCCAATCATGAACAGGTGCATCTTCTTTCCTGCCCATTTGAAGTTTCATGGTGACTCTTGCAATAATTGAATCAGGTTTCAGCTCTAATATTTGCAGAGTATAGGTATCCTCAGCTCCTTTCTTCGGGTGCCACATCAGTCTGAATTGAAGGTACCAAGAACGGAATGCTTCTGGAAAGTTTTTATTTTTGATGAGTATAAAGTCAATGGACGGGGCAACGGACCCTCCGTGTACTCAACCGAGTCCGGAATTTTCTCCTGGCACACAGTGATTTTGGTAACAGAAGAATTGATTCCGCCCATCCACTGTTTTGGTATCATATTCGCATTTTCTTCGAAATTTTGGACCACTGATGGAGTGAAAAGTTTGAAGAATAGCTTTGCGCTTGGTTTCGTTTGCAGTTCTTTGATGTCATCCACCATCCAATCAACGCCTTCTAGTTCCGGGTTTGAGAAACTAGCCAGTCCGTTATCAGCACAAGATCCGCCTTGAGTGACATGAGTGATTGAAAATATATAACTCGTCGTGTACTGAAAAAATTGGATTGTATTAAAGAAGAACGCTTTTGCTACCGTTGTTTTCATCTTGATATCATATTCAAAAACTACTTTCAGCCCATTTTTATCCGTCTGAGTGAAGTTTGTAATCATATGAAGGGTGTCCCGATCCGTTTTGAAAATATCGAAGTAATCGGATTGAACAAATCTTCCATAATATAAAGTTGAGCTTTGACGCAAGTGTTTCATGAATTGATCTAAAAAATTGATCAGTATTTATTGGTTTGAAGTATTCCAGACTCACATGAATTCAGATTTTTGCCATCTCCACAGATTTCAGCAGTCATATCAGGCTCTAGAAGTGATTCAATTATAGTAAACGCTTTGTTGAAGTCTCCATGGTAATTGGAGGAGACTCGTGTAAACAAGTGCATCATCCCTTCCGCAGTCTCCAACTTCCTCTTGTGCTGCTCTTCTTCTGACAAACGATTATATGCGTCTACATCATTGACAATCGTTTCAAGAAGTCCCAATTCAGCTGGAAATTTTCTGTTTTAGGAAACATTGAACCGAGTTATCCAACTGTTATCCTTTTTCGGCAATCGCTTTCCAATTTTCTTTAGAATATCGTGAATCTTCGAGGACTCGATGAGGACGGCATAGGCGAGAAGCAGCAGAAGAGCCACTCGGATGAACATTTTGGTTTTGCTCAATCTGATTTTCAGACTAATCTTGAGGGTGAGTTGGAAGTAGATGGGCGGGGCAAAATGACACAGGTCAGTGGGCCACGACACGTTTTTATTATAGAAGAAGTATTATAGTTGACCCCTTGGACATGTGTGCCACGTCGAATTTCAGACACGTTGATAGTTGATTTTGACGAATTCATTAAATATTTATCTTCTGGGCAAAAAAAAACGTGTCACGGTATAATGACCTGTGTCATCTTGCTCCGCCCATATACTTCCACCTCGTCTCCAAAATTAGTCTGAAAATCAGATTGAGCAAAACCAAAATGTTCATCCGAGTGGCTCTTCTGCTGCTCCTCGCCTGTGCCGTCTTCATCGAGTCTTCGAAGATTCAGGATATTCTGAAGAAAGTTGGAAAGCGATTGCCGAAAAAGGATAACTGTTGGATAACTGGGTTCATTGTTTCATAATACAGAAGTGTTTTTTTCAGCTGAATTGTATAATAATCTGTCAGAAGAAGAGCAGCACAAGAGGAAGTTGGAGACTGCGGAAGGACTGGTGCACTTGTTCACACGAGTCTCCTCCAGTTATCATGGAGACTTCAACAAAGCTTTCATTATTATTGAATCACTTCTAGAGCCTGATATGACTGCGGAAATCTGTGGAGATGGCAAAATACTGAATGCATGTGAGTTAGACAAACCTGACACTTTTAGGCCCACAATTTCAGATCAATTCTTGAAACACTTGCGTCAAAGCTCAACTTTATATTATGGAAGATTTATTCAATCCGATTATTTCGATATTTTCAAAACGGATCGGGACACCCTTCATATGATTACAAACTTCACTCAGACGGATAAAAATGGGCTGAAAGTAGTTTTTGAATATGATATCAAGATGAAAACAACGGTAGCGAAAGCGTTCTTCTTTAATACAATCCAATTTATTCAGTACACAACGAATTATATGTTTTCAATCACTCATATCATTCAAGGTGGCTCTTGTGCCGATAGAGGACTCGCCAGCTTCACGAATACAGAACTTGAAGGTGTGGCTTGGTTGATAGATGATATTGAGGGACTGAAAGAGAAGCCAACAGTCAAATTGTTCTTTAAACTGTTCACTCCAGCAGTCTATCAGTATATTGAAGAAAATCCGAATAAGCTTCCTAGATATTGGCTGTCCGGGCTCAATTCTAGTCTTACTTCGATCACTGTCTGTCATGAGAAGATGAAGGATACATTTGCATACACAGAGGGTTTGTTGGCCTGTCATACAAGTCAAAAACACAACAAATCAATTTTCAGATCAATTCCGTTCCTGGTATGTCCACTTTGGGTTGATGTGGCATCCGAAAGAGGGAGCTGACGACACTTACACTCTGCAAGTACTGGAATTGAAACCAGACTCAATCATTGCAAGAGTCACCATGAAACTTCAAATGGGAAGAAAAGAAGATGCACCTGTTCATGATTGGAATTTCAAGTTCTCCGGAAAAAAGGTGTGTTTTGAAATTGCTACAAGTTCTTGCAACACTATATATCTTTTTCAGAAGGACGGAGTTTGGTATTTCGAGAAAATCGACGTGATGTGTGATCCAACGATAGAATACAAAGATGAATCTCTGAAACTGATTCGGGAAGTTGTGGCTGGAAAGTTTGTGGATGAACTCAAGTACAAAAACGATACTCAATGGTACTCTACTGTCGATTTCATCAAACAATTCACAAAACACGGACACTTGGTCATGGAAGACTGCGTGAATGATATTGTAGGATTAATCAGTAAGAAAAAACATCATCCTGTCCTATACCATCGATAGTAAACTTTTTCAGCTCAAATCGATTTGTTCAAGAAGGATCGAGATGATGTTCACGGCATCAAGTTCACTGTAAGAATCCATTATTCAGAATATAATGAAATCATTTAAATATTTTCAGAAGTACCAAATCGACGAGGAAACTGCCATTGATCTTCCAGCTGCCGATACCGCCACATTCCGTTTCAAAACTGTTTCACAAGCAGCTGATTCGACTGAAGAAGAGAAAGTAGAAATTGAACGTGAATGGTCGTTTGATATCAAATGGGTTTGTAGTCGGATACCGTTCGTCTAGACTCGTTTCTTTGATTTTCAGGATCAAATGGATCAATTCTATTACATTGAGAGAATGGGAATCGGATGTGGAAAGCCATGGACTGTGAAAGGAGTCTTCAAGAGTATTGTTGACGCAATCGGAAAAAAGAAATAAGTAAAAAACATTTCCTTTGTAAATTCGTTTAATAAATGAATACATTACCATCTTCTTTTGTGGAGATTCAGAACTCGGCTAGAAAGGAAACCATCTGAATAATAACCGCCCTGATGAGACCTGAGCAGACCAGAACTGATACTGAATAGAACAGAAAAAGAGATGAGGAATCGTCAAACCCCTTTGACACACGTTTGTCACGTCGAAACATTTCATTGTAAGGGATTCCACACACGGTCTCTACAGAATAAAGAGGGTTATATTAAAATGTATTCATTTATTAACGAATTTACAAAGGAAAACTTTTTTGCTTATTTCTTTTTCCCTATTGTGTCAACAATACTCTTGAAGACTCCTTTCACAGTCCATGGCTTTGCACATCCGATTCCCATTTTCTCAATGTAATAAAACTGATCCTTTTGATCCTGAAAAATGAAATGTACGTGTCTGAAATGACGGTATCCGACAACAAACCCATTTGATATCAAACGACCATTCACGTTCAATTTCTACTTTCTCTTCTTCAGTCGAATCAGCTGCTTGTGAGACAGTTTTGAAGCGGAATGTGGCGGTGTCGGCAGCTGGAAGATCAATGGCAGTTTCCTCGTCGATTTGGTACTTCTGAAAATATTCGAATTGGTTCATTATATTCTGAAAAATGGATTCTTACAGTGAACTTGATGCCGTGAACATCATCTCGATCCTTTTTGAACAAATCGATTTGAGCTGAAAAAGTTCACTATCGATGGTATAGGACAGGATGATGTTTTTTCTTACTGATTAATCCTACAATATCATTCACGCAGTCTTCCATGACCAAGTGTCCGTGTTTTGTGAATTGTTTGATGAAATCGACAGTAGAGTACCATTGAGTATCGTTTTTGTACTTGAGTTCATCCACAAACTTTCCAGCCACAACTTCCCGAATCAGTTTCAGAGATTCATCTTTGTATTCTATGGTGGGATCACACATCACGTCGATTTTCTCGAAATACCAAACTCCGTCCTTCTGAAAAAGATATATAGTGTTGCAAGAACTTGTAGCAATTTCAAAACACACCTTTTTTCCGGAGAACTTGAAATTCCAATCATGAACAGGTGCATCTTCTTTTCTTCCCATTTGAAGTTTCATGGTGACTCTTGCAATGATTGAGTCTGGTTTCAATTCCAGTACTTGCAGAGTGTAAGTGTCGTCAGCTCCTTCCTTCGGATGCCACATCAACCCAAAGTGGACGTACCAGGAACGGAATTGATCTGAAAATTGATTTGTTGTATTTTTTACTTGTATGGCAGGCCAACAAACCCTCTGTGTATGCAAATGTATCCGTCATCTTCTCATGGCAGACATTGATCGAAGTAAGACTAGAATTGAGCCCTGACAGCCAATATCTAGGAAGCTTATTCGGATTCTCTTCAATATACTGATAGACTGCTGGAGTGAATAGTTTAAAGAACAATTTGACCGTTGGCTTCTCTTGCAATCCCTCAATATCATCTATCAACCAAGCCACGCCTTCAAGTTCTGTATTCGTGAAGCTGGCGAGTCCTCTATCGGCACAAGATCCACCTTGAATGAGATGAATGATAGAGTAGAAGTAACTAGTTGTCATCTGAAATTCAGTGAAATGCTGGAACATAAAGTATCTCTCGTGATACCGTAAGACTCAGTTTCAGTTCGTATTCAAACACAACTTCCAATCCAGACTTATCAGTTCGAGTGAAGTTCATAACCATATGAAGGAAGTTTCGTTCTGTTTCCATTATGTCGAAATAATACTGAACCGGCGAATTGGCATTGTATTGGGAAGAGCTGTGCAGCAGGTGTTTCATGAATTGATCTGGAATAAAAATTTTCTTCTTCATTTACATATTCTTTTAAATTCTTTCAACCTACAAGAATTCAATCTTTTCTCCTCTCCACAAATCTCAGCTGTCATTTTCGGGTCCAAAATTGATTCAATTATCGTGAGAGCATCTTTGAATTGATGATGTTGATTAGAAGAAGCTGTTGCAAATAATCTCACGATTCCGAACGCTTTCTCTTCTTTGAATTTCTCAACCTCTTCATCTGAAAACTCATTGAACTGTTGTAATGGAGTGGAGGCAACAACTCCGTCCATTAACTGCAGAATGCCCATAGCTGAAAATTATGAAGATAACATCAAACTGTTTAAATGTTTTTTAAACTTACTTTCTTCTCCATAATATCGTTTTCCGACTTTTTTCAAAGCGTTTTGAATCTTGGAAGATTCTATAAGGACGGCATGGGCGAGGAGCAGCAAAAGAGCCACTCGGATGAACATTTTGGATTTTTCAAACTGGTTTTCAGACTGATTTTCAAGGTGATGTGGAAGTAGATGGGCGGAGCAAAATGACACAGGTCAGTGTGGCAAGACACGTTTATTAGAGAAGTAGTATTCAACTTTCTCAAGTATATTATGTCACGTCAAAACAACGAGGGGCTATTTAACTTTATACATTCAGCCGTGGCGATAGATCTTCTGAGGTTACGTATTAATGACCTCCACGTCAATACTTTTCTAACAATAAAAACGTGTCACGGCCCAATGACCTGTGTCATTTTGCTCCGCCCATCTATTTCCACCTCACCCTTAAAATCAGTCTGAAAATCAGTTAGAACAAAACCAAAATGTTCAGACATCTGGCAATTCTACTGCTCCTTGCCAACGTTGCCTTCATCGAAACGTCGAAAATCCAAAATGTTTTGAAACATTTGGGAAAGCGATACATGCCAGCGCATCAAATCAAACCGAGAGATGATTTGAAACCTTCGTATTTCGAAAAATGTAAGTTTTGAATTATAACTTTCAAAATAGGCTTTTTTCAGATTTCACCGACTCCGGTGCCTATCGAGCACTAACTGAAGAAGAAGTTCTCGAGGAGAAAAACAGAACTGCTTATGAAATTGTGTCTCTATTCGTAATGGCAGCATCTGCAAATAACACAGGATATGAAACAGCTGTTACTAGACTTGAACAAAGAATGGAAGCGGATTTTGTCGCTGAAATTTGTGGAGATTCGAAGCAAATGAATTATTGTGAGTTTAGTCTAGTCATTCCGTTTCAGAACGTCCACACTTTCAGACCAATACTGGAAATATTTGGCGCACAATGCGGCACTATACATCCCTGGTGCACAGTTCAAGGAGAATTATGCTATTTTGAAAACGGATCGATTCGAATTGAAATTCAGCTTCAACATTTATCGAAGAGATACGATGGGTGTAGATTCCAAACTGGAATTCGATATCACAATGAAAACTACAGTAATCTAAGAATTAATTCTCAAAAGTTAACTTTTTTTCAGCATCGCAACGGCAATGTGTTCGGTCTCTACCGTATTGTTCAAGGTGGGGATTGTCCGGATATTGGAAAAGTTAGTCACTCGAATAGAGATTCATTCGATTTGATTATGGATGAAGTCGAAGGAATTAACGGGCATAACAGAACAAAGAAGTTTTTGGATCTGTTCACTCCACAACCATGGCAATTAGAGCATAACCATCCGAATGATCTACCGGCCACTTGGTTGTATAAATTCGATCTGAAAGAGACAAAAACATTTGTTTGTCAAGAAGATGTTAAAGATATGGTCGAATACACTATTTGTTAGTTTGAAGTACTCTGAATGCGACAAGTATATTATTCAGCTCAATTCGCTTCCTGGTATTTCCATTTCGGAACAATGTGGCATCCGGATGCAAAAATGGATTTAAAAGAGGCATTCCAATTGCAGGTGACCCAGTTTCAAGAGGATAATATTGTGGCGAGGACTACCATGAAACTTCAAATGGGAGTAACTCCAGATGCTCCAGTTAGAGATTGGAATTTTAAGTTTCAAGCGAAAAACGTAAGCTTTATATCAAAAATTTATATGAAAATGAAAATTATACGAAAATTTATGAGATTTGACTTCAGAAAGGAGGAGAGGACTGGGTTATCGATCGAGTGGAAGTGCTGTGCAACCCGGAAGTCAAATATAAACAGGAATCTCTTTCCGCAATTCGTGATATTGTTGCAAGAAAGTTTGTGGATTACGTGGAAGAGCAGAACGTCACTCAATGGTATTCCACTATTGACTTTGTGAAGGAGTTCTCGCAAAATGGGAAAGTGGAATACGATTATTGTGATGGGGGAACTATCACCAAGACTAGTGGGTTTCAGAGATTCTTTGCTTTCATTAACCCGAGTTTTCAGCTCAACTTCAGTTGTTCACACACGACATGGGTCAAGCTCACAGTACTCGATTCACGGTATGATTGAGTTGTTGTCTCGTTTTGTCCAAAGTGAAATCATTTAGAAATATTGGATCGATAATGAAATAGAACCGACTGAGAAGGCTCCCGATACCCACGATTTCCATTTCAAAACAATGTCAACTGCAGCTACGGAAAATCCAGAGTTTGAATATGAACATGAATGGACCGTCAATTTCAAATGGGATCAGATGGACCAATTCTATCATATTGACAAGCTGACAATGGGATGTGAAAAGGAATACAAGGACGGAGAAGCTACGGCAGCGAACTACATGATCTTTAACTTTGGTGGATAGACATGAGATTTTTTGATCTTGGTTTAAAATAGTCTTTTGATAATTAATAAAATATTTTTAAAGTAACTAATCTGTGTCGTCTCATAATTTTCTTCAAAGTGAGTAAGAGGAAAAGCAGGTACACGTGCTGGCCCAAAACTTAAATCAACAATAAAAACGTGACCCAGCGCTGTAACCTCCACTAATTAGCTCCGCCCCTTTCCACCTCGCCGATATGAAAACCAATCAATAAATCAGTCTGAACAAAACCGAAATGTTCATCCGCGTGGCTCTCCTGCTACTTTTAGCCAACCTGGTTCTAATCGACAGTTTGAAGGTTCAGAAAGTTTTGAAGGATATTGGAAAACGATTCTCTCAACTTGACAAGGTGATCAAGTCAAAGAAGACGCAGTACACTGTTCAGAATTCAGAATTTCTTGGATTATGTAGGTGTAAAATCTACAATTTTTTTATTCCCCAATAACTTCTCTTTCAGATTTGAACAGCGAAAATGCATACGAACTTTACTCCGAGGCTTCAGTTCTTGATATTAAAGCGAGAACTTCTCGCCAAGTGAGAAACAGCTTCATCGAAGCATCCTCCACACAGAACTACCGTTTTCAAGATGCTCTGGTGTATATTGAAGGCATAATGCTCTCGAATTTCACTGCAGAAGTTTGTGGGAATGAGAAGAAAATGAATTCATGTGGGCTTGCGCTTCGTTTTTTTCAGAACAAATAATTTCAGACCAATACATAAAATACTTGACGCACAGCGCATCTCAACACAAGGGATGGTATTTGAAAGCTATTCCGTTAGGATTCGATGAAACAGATAAACATACATTGAAGTTCAAACTTGACCTTTTGCTGAAAGATAAACTGGATGTTGACGTCAATTTAGAGTTCGAGTTCACAATGAAGACAAAGGTACAGTACGCTCAAAAGGTTATCAACTTTGGTTGTTTTCGGTAGAAAATGACCAACTTTGACAGTGTATTTCGGTGTCACTTGATTGTCCGACAAATTTTATTTTGTATGGGTTGGACAGAGCCAGACTAGCACATCATTTTTGTAGTACCAAGAAAGTTAAAGGTTGTCAAAGTGAAAAGATTCGAAATTTCGATAATATTCACTGAAATTAGTCGATTTCAGGGAGAAACGACTTTGACAATCTGTAACTTTCATGGTAGTGTCCCTACAAAAAAATGGTCAATCACAAGAATGATGTGCTACTTTTCCTCTGTTCAGCCCATACTAAATTTAGTTCATAGGACAATCAGGTGACACCGAAATACACTGTCAAAATTTGCCATTTTAAACTGAAAACAGTCTGAGTTGATAACTTTTGAGCGGTACTGTATTTTTCGAGATCCACATACTGTTCTTATACATATTTTTCAGTTTTCCGTTTATACTAATAGATTTTTCTATCTGGCGAGTATTGTTCAAGGTGGAACATGTGCAGATAAAGGAATCGTTGGCCATACGAACTCTGAATTTCAAGGGATTGATTCGTGGATAGAAAATGTGGAGGGACTGAAAAAGAAGCCAACAACCAAGTTGTTCTTGAAACTTTTCACTCCAGCAGTCTATCAATATCTCGAGGAAAATCCGAATAAACTCCCGAGATACTGGTTGTCTGGAATCAATTCCACTCTTACCAAGATCAACGTCTGTCATGAGAAAGTGACTGAACCCGTTGAGTATACAGAAGGTATGTCTCACCGAAGAAACCATCCACAATGAAGTCCAATTTCCAGACCAATTCCGTTCCTGGTACGCTCAATTCGGATTGATGTGGCATCCAAAAGAAGGATTCGAAAATCAAACGTATTCCCTTCAGTTGATTGAGTTGCTTGATGACTCAATTACTGCTAAAATTACAATGAAACTTCAAATGGGAAGAGACAAAGACGCAGAGTTGCATGATTGGGATTTTAAGATGTTGGCCAAAAAGGTTTGAATTGTTCAATCTTCATTATTAAGTTTTTTTTTCAGAATGAATACACTTGGTACATCGACAAATTAGAAGTTCTGTGTGATCCCACCATAGAATACAAAGATGAATCTCTGAAACTGATTCGGGAAGTTGTTGCTGGAAAGTTTGTGGATGAGCTGAAATATCAGAATGGTACTCAATGGTACTCCACTGTGGAATTCATGAAACAATTCACAAAACATGGAAATTTAGAGATGACTGATTGTGTGAAGGGGACTGTTAAGACTATAAGTTAGCTTAGTTTTGCAATTTCAGTGTCCTTATATAGATTTTCAGCTCAAATCGATTTGTTCAAAAAGGATGAGGAGAATGTACGCGGCATCAAGTTCACGGTATTTCTCAAGTCAGATTTTCACCCCATGTTCCAAATTTTCAGAAGTACCAAATCGACGAGGAAACAGCCATTGATCTTCCAGCTGCCGACACCGCCATATTCCGTTTTAAAACTGTTTCACAAGCAGCTGATTCGACTGATGAAGAGAAAGTAGAAACTGAACATGAATGGTCATTTGATATCAAATGGGTTTGTAGTCGGATACCGTCATTTCAGACACGTAAATTCCATTTTTCAGGACCAAATGGATCAATTCTATTACATTGAGAAAATGGGAATCGGATGTGCAAAACCGTGGACTGTGAAAGGAGTTTTCAAGAGTATTGTTGACGCAATCGGGAAAAAGAAATAAGTAAAAAAGAGTATTCCTTAGTAAATTGATGCTTATATTTTCTGTATATTTTTCTTTTCTTTTCTTACTTTCACGATACTCGAGATCGTATTCAATAAATAAATAAATAAATAAATAAATTCGCTGTCCAATAGTGAAGGAGGAGCGAAAAGTTATTTTCTCTTATAAATAAATAAATTGTGTCTTGCTCGCTCTTCGGCATTTGGAGTTGAAATTTTTTTTAAAGAGTTTGTCGTTTAATCTCGTTTTTTCAATCAATTTTTTTCATTTTTAAGGTTCCTCTCATTTATTTTTACTGTTTTTCTTCTCAAGGTTCTCCATTAAAGTGTATGACCAGCAGGGATGTGCGGAACGAAAAATATCGGAAATCGAAACATTTAAGAAAAATGTTTTCGGAACTCGGTTTTCAAGTTTTTAATAATCAAAATCCATTAAATATGCAGCAAAAAACCAAAAATTCTGCAAATTTTGGCACAGATGTGACGTTTTGGCACCGTTCTCGTTGGTTTAGCAGCAATTTCTTTTTATCAGCACGAAAACATTTGAAATTCTGAAAGTTTCCGCACATCCCTGTCTAGTAGTGTGTACGACCAGCTTCGTAACGATGTCGTCCTTTCATTAACAATTCGGTAGATCTGCAAAAAGAAAGTTAGTTTTACTTTGATGAGAAAAAAACAAAAGAACACAATAAACGGAGACATTATATTAACAACTGGCAACAAGAAAATAACAAAATGCGAGTAAATTGCGAGTACAAAATGAAGAAGAAAGTTAAACAGAAAAACCTGCAGATTTAATGAAATCTAACACATAATCATGATATTCCAAGTGCTTTTTATAACTTTTTTCATTATCGAATCGACGGAAGCACTTTGTACAGAAGAAATTGAATGGGTCGGTGTTGCAAGGGCGGTCCATATTAAAGTGATCGATGCAGATAGCTCTTGACATAAGTCGTATATGACACACTGGGCAATTGTAACTGAAAAATATAGAAATTTGTATTATGAGCTCGGCACAGTTCTTACAATTGCGCTCCACCGAAATGCCCTTGAAAAACGACTCTTTTTCTCTGCGGCTCTCAATTTCGAACACAATTTTCTTTGGTTTCGATAGAGTGCGGTTGTAAGAAGCGTACCGTACTAATAGTTTGTATTATTAGCACGGCACGCTTCTTACAATCACGCTCTACCGAACCGGAGAAACTTGTGTGCGAAATTGAGAGACTCAGAGAAAAAGAGACATTTTTGAAGGGCATTTCGGCGGAGCGCAATTGTAAGAACTGTGCCGAGATAATAGAACCCTGTCGCTTATGAAAACTAGAACTCACTCTTCGAAAAATATAAATTTTGCGATTTCCATGAGATCGGACCAAGTTCTGACCGCCGGATTATGAATTATTGAACTCTCAATATAATTATTTTCCATTTCAATACTTCTCTTAAAAGAAGCTGCATCGTTCTCTGAAGTTTTAGCTCGCTCTATCGATTTTTCGAGTTCTCGGTTTCTAAAAATCATTAATCATTTCAGAATGAATCACGTTTCACTTACAATTCAGTGAAATCTGTAAATTGTTGATCGTTTCGTTCGTTTTCTTGGAAAATCGTGGGACAATCCTCTGCCCAATATCTTCTCTGCTCTGCTTTATATTTCTTCGTTGATTTTTTGGCGGAAAACGGTTTATAGGCAGCTTCCAATTCTTCTTTCGATGTTACATGCACACGAAGATGCTTTTTGAGATTCCCTTTCAGCCGGCACGCCTTCCCACAATACGAACATTGATATGGTGTCACGTCAGTGTGTATCGATTGATGTTCGAACAAATTCGACTTAAATCGAAAATGTTTCAAACAAATGTTACATTTGAATGGTCGATCTCCTGTGTGAACTACTGCGTGTTGCTTTAGACCTGAAAATTGTTTTAATGTTTTGAGAAACTGAACATGAATGAGAATAATGACGAATGGGTCAAGTTTCGAAGTATTAGCACGGTTTGCTTCTTACAACCGCGCTCTACCGAAACGAAAGAAAATAGTGTGAGAAATAGAGAGGCTCAGAGAAAAAGAGACATTTTTCAAGGGGATTTCGGTGGAGCGAAGTTGTGAGAACTGTGACGAGCTAATAATGCGAAATAAATGTTTCACCTTTGAATTCTGTGAATGTTTTATGACAGACATTGCATTTATAGATCATTCTTGGGTCAATGTATCGAACAACTGGGCCGTTTGAAGACGAGGGAATATTTTCACTAAAAAATTGATGGTTTTCAGGTTTATTTTTAGTACAGGAACTCACTTTTTCTGGTAACTTTCCTCAGCAAATAGTTCAATTGAAGGCTGAATTTCGTAGAAAATTGGACTGAAAAGAAAAAGATAAGCAGTGAAAACAGTAGCAAAACCCACTTTTGTTGAAAATCGAAGACATCAACCGGTTGATTGGAAGACATGTCCGTATGGCTCGATCTGGAAATGTTTTTTTCTCATTGGCGTCACAAGTTGAACGAATTTAAGATTAAAAATACAATTAATAAAAAGAGAAGATTTTTTTATTCGATATTTTGTAATTTTTTTTACTTAAAAATACAAATTTTAGACATCAAATTCAAAATTTGAATAATTCGAAACGAAGAATACAAAAATGATGTGGAAAAACTTGCGCGTCAATTAGAATGCATTGCGCACAACTGCGTACCGTAATCCCGATTGCAAATAAAAAAAAACATTTTTTTCAGTTTCCTTATTCATTTTTTTTTCACAAACGACTGTAAATTCACATGACGCACAATTGTTATTTGAAAATTCCATAGATCTCACTGACCGTTTCGAGTTTCAGATGTCTGAAGAAAACGATAACGTGGCTCCGATGAACAACGATAAGGACAATTTGGTGTCGGAAGTGAGACAAGAAACCGCTGAGAACAAAACGGTATATTTGCTGAATTCAAAATTTCTAATTCAAGCTATCTTTTTTACAGGGAAGCCAAGATGGTTCTCGCAACGAAATCGTTGAGAAAATGCTCAAAGAGGTTTTGGATAAACAGAAAAATCTCGTCGATGAGCTCCGTTCCGTCAGAAGCGATCTTCAATTGATTCGAGACGATTTGAAACCAATAATAGTGAAAGCAGCAGCTTTGAAAGAAACGGATGATGAAGATGAAACAGATTCAGAATCTGATAACGAGGTTATCATGCAAAAGATATTATCCTGACAAGTTCTTTGATTTCAGAGTGCTACCATGCCGACTACTGGAAAATACTTCGTTTTAAAACATGTCTTTAAGAATGTCTCTAATATGAAGGAAAATGAATATCGGTTGTCAGAACCGGAAGAACACTATGGAGTTGAATGGTATTAATAGAGAATATATTCATTTGAACTCAGTAACTTCAGGAGAATGCTTGTGTACCGAACGAAAGAACAGCTTAAGTTTTATTTGAACTGTCTGAAATCGATGGACACTGTGAATTGGAGAATCGAAACTCAGCGAAAACATGTACTAGTTTCGAATCGTGTGGAAAACAAAGTGATGGAAAGCATAGGAATATTTGACAAAGAATCTCGCTCGTGGGGATGGCCATTTATCGCATGGGATGTTCTGGAAAAAGACTTCCTTGTGGATGACCAATTGACTGCTGAAATTCACGTGAAAATTAAGAAAACAACTGGAATTTACAAAGATAATCTGAGAAGTTTCGACGAGACAATGGAAGAATTCTCAGATGTTGTACTTGTTGTCAACGAAGATAAATTCTACGTCTTAAAATTAGTCAGTTTCAACAATTTTCAGAACATGTTTTTATTTTTTCTACAATTTTTCAGTATTTGGCTGCTCACTCACCCTATTTCAAGGCCTTGTTTTTGGGAAATTTCAATGATTCGAAGAAATCGGAAATCAAATTGACTGGAATCGATGCGGATGATTTCCAGAACTACCTTGAACTGCTTTATGGAGAAAGTGCAATTGATGGTAACATTTGATTTTGTCATCTTTGTTTTGAAACGTTTTCATTTTTCAGAATTCACAGTCGAAGGGCTTCTTCTTGTCGGTGATATGTACGACACTCCAATGGCCATTCGCAAATGCGAGCAGTTTTTACTCAAGGAATCGAAGAAATCATTGAAGAAAAAGTTGCAAATGTCCATGAAATACCATCTGGAAGCATTGAATGTATTATTTTTCTTTCTAAATCCATCATATTACAACTTCACTTTCCAGAAACAATGCCGCAAGGAGATCAAATCGGTTGCTGACATCAAATCAGTTCTCCCAGGAGATATTCGTGATTTGGATCCATCAATTATGGCGGAGTTTTTGGAAATTGCCCTCTCTATTCAATAATTTGTTAGATTCCTCACGATTTCATTATTTTTCCTTTTCAAAAACCATTTTGTTTCCCTTTTCGCTGTTTTCGTTTCATCGTTATAAATACCGCTTTTTGATATGATATAAAACTCATTTATTCTTTTTTTAAATTGATTGTCAGAATCTGTCTTGTTATCATCTTTCATATTATATTTTAACCTCGCAATGTGCTTGAAAATGACAAAAATTCCAGTAAAATGACCGACGGAAACAACAAAATCTCATCGGAAAATATCGAAGAGGAAGGATCTGCATCGAAGCGTCAAAGAATTGAAGAAGAAAATAGTCAGAATGCAGAGGTTTGTCGATCACAATTCTGAAATTTTTTAAAATCTAATTTCTTTTTCAGAACAACGCAAATGATCAGCATCCTTTGACGCTTCGAATGATGTATAATACATGTCAAGAAGTGTTGGAAAAGCAGAAAAATATCGAAAATTTTAACACAGAAATTGTCGATGAGCTGCGCTTCTTCAAAAACGAGCTTCAATTGATTCGTGACGATTTGAAACCAAAAACAGTGACAGCAGCAGTTCCGATAAAAGCCGATAGCAAGAATACAACTGCTTGGAACCCTGAAAACAAGGTTATTATCTAAAAAAAAAGTCTATTGATCCTGGCAAATTCATTGTTTTCAGAGTGCTACCATGCCGACTACTGGAAAATGCTTTGTGCTAAGACATGTCTTCAAGAATGTCTCGAATATGAAGGAAGATGAATATCGGTTGTCAGAAGTGGAAGAGCACTTTGGAGTTAAATGGTATTAGTAGAGAATATATTTATAAAAACTCGGTAACTTCAGGAGAATGAATGTGCGCCGAACGAAAGAACATCTTGAGTTTCATTTGCAATGTCTGAAATCGATGGACACTGTGAATTGGACAATCGAAACTCAGCGAAAACATGTACTAGTTTCGAATCGTGTGGAAAACAAAGTGATGGAAAGCATAAGAATATTTGACAAAGAATCTCCCTCGTGGGGATGGCCAGAGTTTATCAAATGGGATGTTCTGGAAAAAGACTTCCTTGTCGATGACAAACTGACTGCTGAAATTCACGTGAAAATCGAGAAAACAACATGTATTTATAAAGATAATCTGAGAAGTTTCGACGAGACAATGGAAGAATTCTCGGATGTTGTACTTGTTGTCAACGAAGAGAAATTTTATGTTCTAAAATTGGTTAGTTTCGATATATTTCAAATCATGTTTCAATTATTTCATTTTCAGTATTTGGCTGCTCACTCTCCATATTTCAAGGCCTTGTTTTTGGGACAGTTTCAAGAATCGAAGAAATCGGAAATCAAATTGACTGGAATCGACGCAGATGATTTCCAGAACTACCTCGAACTGCTTTATGGAGAAAGTGCAGTTGATGGTAACATTTGATTTTGTCATCTTCGCTCTAAAACTATATCATTTTTCAGAATTCACAGCAGAAGGAATGCTCATGGTGGCTGATATGTACGATACTCCACTGGTAATCCGCAAATGCGAGCAGTTTCTACTCAAGGAATCAAAGAAAACATTGAAGAAGAAGTTAGGATTGTCTACTCGATACAGTTTGGAAACACTCAAGGTGAACAATTGTATTCAAATTATTTGAATGGGATCATAATTTTCAGAAGAAATGCCTCGCTGAAATCAAATCGATTGGCGATCTTCAAGCTGTTCTGCCAGGGAATGTGCAAGATTTGGACAAATCTATAATGGGCGAACTTCTTGAAAAATCCATTTCACTTCATAATTGAATACAATTGTATCGATAATATCTGTTACAACTATCCGTAAAATCTCAATATCTCACATCATTTCATTGCCCTCTCTCTCTCCGCACCCTGCATTGTCTTTCCTGATTTTTTTCCAGTTACTTCTCATTTCTCTACTTCCTTCATAAATTAACTCACTTATAGTTTTATGGACCTTTGCGTTGATTTTCTGACAAGTGATGAAGAAAACGTGGCTCCGGTGAACAACGATAAGGACAATTTGGTGTCGGAAGTGACACAAGAAACCGCTGAGAACAAAACGGTATATTTGCTGAATTTATATTTTTAATTTTAAGCTATTCTGATTACAGGAAAACCAAGACACTTCTCGCAACCAAATCGTGGAGAAAATGCTCGAAGAGGTTTTGGAAAAGCAGAAAGATTTTGAAACTTCTTTAGTCGATGAGCTCCGTTCCGTCAAAAGCGAGCTTCAATTGATTCGAGACAATTTGAAACCAAACACCGTGACTGCATCAGTTCCGGTAAAAAGGGATATTGAGAATACAGCTGATTCGGACTCTAAAAATGAGGTTATCGACTACGATAGTACGGTCCTGAAAAATTCATTGTTTTCAGAGTGCTACCATGACGACTACTGGAAAATACTTCGTTTTAAAGCATGCTTTCAAGAATGTCTCAAGTTTGAAGGAAAATGTAGATCAGTGGTCAGAAGCTGAGGAACACTTTGGAATTGAATGGTATTAGTAGAGAATATATTTATTAGAACTCAGTAACTTCAGGAGAATGATTGTGCGCCGAACGAAAGAACATTTTGGGTTTTATTTGAACTGTTCGAAACCAACGGGCACTGATAATTGGACAATCGAAACTCGGCAAAAGGATGTATTCATTTCGAATCGAGTGGACAACAAAGTGAAAGAAGAAAGCATAACAATATTTAGCAAGAATGCTCACACGTGGGGATGGGAGGAATTTACCAAATGGGATGTATTGGGAAAGGACTTCCTTGTCGATGACAAACTGACAGCTGAAATGCGAAAAATGGGATGTTCTGGAAAAAGACTTCCTTGTCGATGACAAACTGACAGCTGAAATGCACGTGAAAATCGAAAAAACAACTGGTGTTTACAAAGATAATCTGAGAAGTTTCGACGAGACAACTGAAGAATTCTCAGATGTTGTACTAGTTGTCAACGACGAAAAATTCTACGTTTTGAAAAAAGTGAGCAGAGCCAAGTGTAGACAGGTAGTCATAAATTAGTTTTCAGTTCCTCGCCGCGCATTCTTCATACTTTAAAGCCTTGTTTTTGGGACACTTTCAAGAATCAAAGGAATCTGAAATCAAATTAACTGGAATCGATGCGGATGACTTTCAGAATTATCTTGAAGGTCTATATGGAGAATATTCAATTGACGGTAACTTTTGAATCGCCATTTTCGCTTTAAAACTATATGATTTTTCAGAATTCACAGTAGAAGGTATTCTTATGGTGGCTGACATGTACGATACTCCATCAGTCATTCGAAAATGCGAGCAGTTTTTACTCAAGGAATCAAAGAAATCATTGAAGAAAAAGCTGCAAATGGCCATGAAATACCATCTGGACGCATTGAATGTATTTTTTCTTTCTAAATCCATCATATTACAACTTCATATTCCAGAAACAATGCCGCAAGGAGATCAAATCGATCGATGACATCAAATCAGTTCTCCCAGGAGATATTCGTGATTTGGATCCATCAATTATGGCGGAGTTTTTGGAAATTGCGCTCTCTATTCAATAATTTGTTGGTATAAGATTTCATAGTTTTTCTTTTCTGTTCAAAACCATTTTTTTTTGGGTTTTTCCTACGTTTCCGCATCATTGTTATACCGCCCTTTGAGAAAATTATATAAAACTCATTCAGAATTTTTTTCTATTGTTTCCCAGAAACTGTTTTGTTATCATCTTCACATTATATTTTATCCTCGAAATGTGCTTTAAAATAACGAGAATTCCGGTAAAATGACCGATAGAAACAATGAAAGATCGCCGTCACCAAAGCGTCTCAAAATTGAAGCAGAGAATGATCAAAATGTAGAGGTTTGTCAAATACAATTCAGAAATTATTCAAATAGATGTGTTTTCTTTTTCAGAACAATGCGAATTATCAACATCATTTGACGCTGCAAAAAATGTACGATACGTGTCAAGAAGTGTTGGACAAACAGAAAAATCTCGAACAAGTCCATGAAAATATGCTCAAAGAGGTTCTGGAGAAGCAGAAAGATTTCGAAACTTCCTTAGTCGACAAGCTCCGTTCCGTTGAAAGTGAGCTTCAATTGATTCGAGACGACATGAAGCCAAAAACAGTGACAGCATCAGTTCCGAAAGAAACCGATAATGAGAATAAAACTGCTTCAGATTATGAAAACAAGGTTATCATGCAAAAGAAATTATCCAGACAACTTTTTTTTCAGAGTGCTACTGTGCCGACTACTGGAAAATACTTCGTGCTAAAACATGTCTTCAAGAATATCACA
Source organism: Caenorhabditis remanei (assembly GCF_010183535.1). NCBI lineage: Eukaryota > Metazoa > Nematoda > Chromadorea > Rhabditida > Rhabditidae > Caenorhabditis > Caenorhabditis remanei. The sequence continues at coordinate 14,121,764 of NC_071329.1, forward strand.
AGTTTGGAGCATTTGGATAGAATGTACAGTGAGAAAGAAGAACATTTTGGTGTCCCATGGTGAGAATCACTGTTACTCTTTTGTATATTACCAATGTTCTAGGAGGATCCTAATCCAGAGGGATATGGTCCATCTTGGAATTTTCTTGAGCTGTGCTGCGAAGATGGATGATCAAAAAATGTCTTTTGACGTTGAATACAAAACAAAAATAATGTCTACTACTGCAAGAAAGTGGAGTAAAAAAGAACGCGACGTTTTTCAAAATTTAGAACTGGAGAATGAAAACGGATGGGCTGAGTTCATAAAATGGACGGTATTGGAAAAAGACTTCCTTGTGGATGGCGAACTTACTGCTGAAGTTCATGTAAATATCAAGAAAACAACTGGAATTTACAAAGATAATCTGAGAAGTTTCGACGAGACAATGGAAGAATTTTCAGATGTTGTACTAGTTGTCAACGAAGAGAAATTTTATGTTCTAAAGTTGGTTAGTTTCAATAATTTTCCAAACCTTTTTCAATTATCTCAGCATTTCAGTATTTGGCTGCTCACTCTCCATATTTCAAAGCCTTGTTTTTGGGAAATTTCAACGATTCGAAAAAATCTGAAATCACATTGACAGGAATCGATGATGATGAATTCCAGAAATATCTCGAAGTTCTTTATGGAGAAAGTGCAATTGATGGTAACATTTATTTTTGCCATATTTGCTTTGAAGCAACAGAATTTTTCAGAATTCACAGTAGAAGGTATCCTCGTGGTGGCTGATATGTATGATACTCCTACGGTCATTCGAAAATGCCAAGAGTTTCTACTCGAAAAATCAAAGAAATCATTGAAGAAAAAGTTGGATTTGTCTACTCGATACAATTTGGAAGGACTCAAGGTTTGTTTCAACCTTGAACTCTATTAGAAATAAACCTTCATATTCAGAAACAATGCCTCGGCAAGATCAAATCAGTCGCCGATATTCGATCCGTACTGTCAGAGGATATTCGTGAACTGGATCCATCGATTATGCCAGAACTTCTTAAAAAAGCACTCGCTCTTCACAATCCCCAATAGCACTTTTCTGAGTTTCTTTGTTATTTTTTTCATTGTTTTATCAATCTTTGAGTGTTATGAAAAAAAGATCATCCAAACATTTTTTCTATTGATTGTCAGAATCTGTCTTGTTATCATCATTCACATTATATTTTATCCTCGAAATGTGATTTAAAATGACAAAAATTCCAGTAAAATGACCGATAGAAACTACAAGATCTCATCGGACAATAACGAAGAGGGAGGATCTGCATCGAAGCGTCAAAGAATTGAAGCAGAGAATAATCAGAATGCAGAGGTTTGTCAATTATTAGGAATTCGTTTTTTTTCTGTGCAACAGAAGTCCGCGCCGCACTCACGCGGAGGCCACGCCCATTTCTTGCGGCAGTGTTCAAAAATTAAACGCAGCGTTGAAATCGGGGTGGGCTAGAGCAATTTCGTTACAACTGCGCTCCACTGCAAACGAGAGAATACTGGCGGGAGACGCAGAGTTTTTTCAGCGTTTGGCCTATTTTCGCAACAGTTTTTTTGTAAGTTGTGCCGATACTCTCTCGTTTGCGGTGGAGCGCAGTTGTAAGAAAATTGTACTTCGTATAATACAGTTTTGAAATTATTAAAATAGAAATCTGTTTTCTTTTTCAGAACAGTGCAAATAATTCATCCGATTCTACTATCCGATGCGTTTACAATATGTGTCAAGAAGTGCTGGAAAATCAGAAAAATATGGTCGAAAAACTTCGGTTGACAGATGAGAAACTGGAATCGATTCAACTGCAACTGAAGTCCGATACAGTCGATGAAACAACTGCAATCTCATCGAAGACTCTTGACAACAAAGATTCAGTGAAAGCGACGACGTCCAGTGATTCTTCCCAAAAAACGGTTAACCTGATCTGTTTTTGTTCTTGCTCACTAATTGTAGTTTTCAGATTCCAAGTGAAATTATGCCAATGACTGGAAAATACTTTGTGTTGAAGCATGTTTTTAAACATGTTTCAGAAATGAAAGAAAATGAGAAGCATTGGTCAGAAGTAGAAGAGCACTTTGGAGTTGGATGGTAGGGTACCGAGTATATAGCCATAGCATATTTGTGATTTTAGGAGAATGCTTGTGCACCGAAAGAAGGAACATCTTCAGTTTTATTTGAACTGTTCGAAACCAACGGGCACTGATAATTGGACAATCAAAACTCGGCAAAAGGATGTATTCATTTCGAATCGAGTGGACAACATAGTGGAAAAGGGCAAAAGAATATTTGACAACAAGTTTCCCACGTGGGGATTTCGTGAATTTATCGAATGGGATGTGTTGGAAAAAGACTTTCTTGTGGATGGTCAATTGACTGCTGAAATTCACGTGAAAATCGAGGAAACAACTGGAAATTACAGAGATAACCTGCGAAGCTTCGACGAGACAATGGAAGAATTTTCTGATGTTGTATTAGTTGTCAACGAAGAGAAATTCTACATTTCAAAGTTGGTCAGTTTAAATAATTTTCAGAACATGTTACAACTACTTCAATATTTCAGTATTTGGCTGCTCACTCTCCATATTTCAAGGCCTTGTTTCTGGGAAATTTCAATGATTCGAAGAAATCGGAAATCAAATTAACTGGAATCGATGATGATGACTTCCAGAAATATCTCGAAGTTCTTTATGGAGAAAGTGCAATTGACGGTAACTTTTGACTTTGCCATTTCTGATTTAAAACTATATCATGATTTAGAATTCACAGTAGAAGGTATTCTTATGGTGGCTGACATGTACGATACTCCATTAGTCATTCGCAAATGCGAGCAGTTTATACTCAAGGAATCAAAGAAATCATTGAAGAAAAAGCTGCAAATGGCCATGAAATACCATCTGGACGCATTGAATGTATTTTTTCTTTCTAAATCCATTATATTACAAGTTCACATTCCAGAAACAATGCCGCAAGGAGATCAAATCGATCGATGACATCAAATCAGTTCTCCCAGGAGATATTCGTGATTTGGATCCATCAATTATGGCGGAGTTTTTGGAAATTGCACTCTCTATTCAATAATTTGTTTGGTTTCCATAAGATTTCATTCTTTTTTCTTTTCAAAAACCATGTTCTTCCTTTTTTGCTCTTTTCGTTTCATTGTTTTAAATATCAATCTTGGAGTATGCTATAAAAAAGTCATTCAATCATTTTTTATTGATTATCAGAATTTGTCTTGTTGTCATCTTCTACCTTATACTTATTTCAACCCCGAAACGTGCTTTAAAATAACAAATTTTCAGTAAAATGACCAAAAGAAACAATAAACGCCCGCCGCCACCAAAACGTCAAAGAATTGAAGCAGAGTATGATCAGAATGCCGAGGTTTGTCAAATACAATTCAGAAATTATTCAAATAGATGTGTTTTCTTTTTCAGAACAATGCGAATTATCAACATCATTTGACGCTGCAAAAAATGTACGATACGTGTCAAGAAGTGTTGGACAAACAGAAAAATCTCGAACAAGTCCATGAAAATATGCTCAAAGAGGTTCTGGAGAAGCAGAAAGATTTCGAAACTTCCTTAGTCGACAAGCTCCGTTCCGTTGAAAGCGAGCTTCAATTGATTCGAGACGACTTGAAGCCAAAAACAGTGATCGCAGCAGTTCCGGAAGAAACCGATAATGAGAATGAAACTGCTGTGAACGCTAGGAACAAGGTTATCGACTAAAAAGCAGACTTGTCACGGGCCGGGCCGAAATCAGGAAAATTCTCGGATCGGCCCGTTTTGAAACATTTTTTGAAAACATTTTGAGTTTTTGAATTTTTTTTGGAAATTTTTTGAATTTTTATGAAATTTTTTGAAATAAGCATACTTGTCAAAAATCGGGCCGGCCCGGCTCGGCCCGTCGGCCCGGCCCGGCCCGGCCCGGGCCGCCACGGGCCGGGCCGAAATTTCTCTCGGCCCGGCCCGGCCCGGTCGGCCCGGATTCAAAAATGGGTACCCATTTTTACCAATTTTTTTTGAAATTTTTCGAAAAAAAAACAGTAAAAATGCTTAAATTATCATTACATATTCACATTTTGATTCAATTTTAAATGTTTATTCGAAAACTATACTTTTTTCAAAAAATTTCCAAAAAAAATTCAAAAACTCAAAATGTTTTGAAAAAATGTTTCAAAACGGGCCGAGCGGGCCGGGCCGGGCCACGGGCCGGGCCGAGATTTTTCCTGATTTCGGCCCGGCCCGGCCCGTGACAAGTATGGAAATAAGTATAGTTTTCGAACAAAAATTCAAAATTGAATCAAAATGTGAATGTGTATAATAATTTAAGCATATTTACTCTATTTTTTCGAAAAATTTAAAAAAAATTTGGTAACAATGGGTACCCATTTTTGAAGGCCCATACTCCAAGGGTACAACGGATTGAGGGCACAATGACTCTTAAGGTACCATGACTCAGAGGGTACTATACTTTTAGGGTACAACGAGTAAGTTGCTCTTAGGGTATAACGGCCCATAATCCAGGGGTACATCCAAAAAGGGTACATCGTGATCATAGGGTACCTTGAATCAGAAAGCACACTGGATCATAGGGTACATCTAGGAGGTGTTATCCTAGGGCTCATCTTACATACAATCAAAGGGTACATCGGTGTAATTATCAAAGGGTACATCAATTATGTTCATGGGGTACACTCACTGTACATTCAGAAAACATTGTCTTTTCAAATTAAGGATCCCTTTTTTCTGGGATAATGTACTCAATATATTGCATACTCTTCTACCTTCTCCCCCAACTATTTTTTTCTAAATATTTCTTTCTGTTTTTTCTTCCAGTCATTCCTTTCTTCCAATCTTTTTCCTTCTCTCAATCTGTTTCTCTTCCTCCTTTCTCTTCTCCTTATTCTTACTCACGCGCTTCTGTCAGTAAGCTGCATCAGAAGCGGGAACCGTTCCCTTCTTCGACGTGAGGATCAGGTTACCTCTTTTGAGATCTGGGGGGGGGGATCATTTGGTTCCCTTCATTTTTCTTTATTTTGTCATTTTTGGTGTTGTTAAAGATAAAGTTATTAATTACCACACAACTCTTTCTTCCCAAGCACAAAAAGAAAATGAGGGAGAAACCTCTTCCGGTTGCCTCCCTCCATTTTTCTTCAGATACGCGTAGTGTGAAGGGAGAGCATCAGAAAGAAATATTTAGAAAAAGATAGTTGGGGGAGAAGGTAGAAGAGTATGCAATATATTGAGTACAGTATCCCAGAAAAAAGGGATCCTTAATTTGAAAAGACAATGTTTTCTGAATGTACAGTGAGTGTACCCTATAAACATAATTGATGTACCCTTTGATCATTACACCGATGTACCCTTTGATTACATGTAAGATGTGCCCTATGATAACACCTCCTAGATGTACCCTATGATCCAGTGTGCCCTCTGATTCAAGGTACCCTATGATCAAATTTTTCATCGATGTACCCTTTTTCGATGTACCCTTGGATTATGGGCCGGGTATAACAGATTGTTGACTCAAAGGGTACAACGAGCTGAATACTCAAAGGGTACAACGAAATTTTTGATCACAACTGAACTTTGTGAAGTTTTATGGCACAAAAATGCAAAAATGCATGAAATTGCGTTCGTGAGTAGAATTAAATTGCATTTAATGGTACAAGTTTTCTTCAAGGGTAGGTCGAATAAAAACGTTCGTTTTTTTAATCATAACCACCTAGACATTGAAATCTGGGGAAGATATTTACATTTTCGAATAGCCAACACAAATATGTATCCTATCATCTAAAATTTACTTCGGACCTCCGTACGCCGACATGATGCAAGAGAGCTGGAAATTAGATGTAAATTAATAAAATGTACGAAATAAAACTGGCAATTCATTTCTAAAAATATTTTGATCCTAAAGTTCTTAGAATACCCAGGGTGAAAACATATCAAAAAATCAGCCAGAACCGATTAGTTAGGCTGAAACGTAACATGACCTGGTGGCTTGTGATCGAGCTAGTCAGATATTATCTCTTAAATAACCAAACTCGATTGTTACTTTTATGAAATATATAAATTTTGGACCAACGTTCCACAGTTGGACTATTATTCTGTGAAACATCATACATTTCGAATAATGAAACTTTACAAAGTTCAGTTGTGATCAAAAATTTCGTTGTACCCTTTGAGTATTCAGCTCGTTGTACCCTTTGAGTCAACAATCTGTTGTACCCTAAGAGCAACTTACTTGTTGTACCCTAAAAGTATAGTACCCTCTGAGCCATGGTACCCTAAGAGTAACTTTTTCCTCGTTGTACCCTATTTCGTTGTACCCTATTTCGTTGTACCCTTGGAGTATGGGCCATTTTTGAATCCGGGCCGACTGGGCCGGGCCAAGAGAAATTTCGGCCCGGCCCGATTTTTGACAAGTCTGCTAAAAAGTACGAGCCTGACAACTTCTTTGTTTTCAGATTGCTACCATGGTAACTACTGGAAATTACTTCGTGCTAAAACATGTCTTCAAGAATGTTTCAAGTTTGAAACACGCAGATACAATGTATAGTGAGAAAGAAGAACATTTCAGTGTCCCATGGTGAGAATCACAGTCAGTTTTTTGTATATTACCAATATTCCAGGCGGTTCGTAATCCAGCGGAGCGAAGAACATTTCAGAATTTTCTTGATCTGTGCTGCTGAGATGAATGATAGAAAAATGTCTTTTGATGTTGTATATGAAATCACAATCATGTCAACCAATGCCAGAAAGTGGAGTAAAAAAGCACGCAATGTTTTTCAAAATTCAAGACCGGGGAATGTGATGGGATCTGAATTAATTGAATGGCAGGTATTGGAAAAATACTTTCTTGTGGATGGTCAATTGACAGCTGAAATTCACGTGAAAATTAAGAAAGCAACTGGTGTTTACAAAGATAATTTGAGAAGTTTCAACGAGACAATGGAAGAATTCTCAGATGTTGTACTACTTGTCAACGAAGAGAAATTCTTCGTCTCAAAATTAGTCAGTTTAAACAATTTTCAGAACATGTTTCTATTTTTCTACAATTTCAGTATTTGGCTGCTCACTCTCCATATTTCAAAGCCTTGTTTTTGGGAAGTTTCAACGATTCGAAGAAATCTGAAATCAAATTGACTGGAATCGATGCTGATGACTTCCAGAAATATCTCGAACTACTTTATGGAGAAAATCCGATTGATGGTAATTCTAGTTTTGTCTTGATAAAAATTAAATTGTTTTTAAGAATACACTTGCGAAGGACTTCTTCTTGTAGCTGACATGCTAAACACACCAATGGTCATTCGAAAATGCGAGCAGTTTTTACTCAAGGAATCAAAGAAAACATTGAAGAAGAAGTTAGAATTGTCTACTCGATACAGTTTGAAAACACTCAAGGTGAACAATTGCATTCAAATTATTTGAAATAGATCATAATTTCCAGAAGAAATGCCTCGCTGAAATCAAATCGATTGGCGATCTTCAAGCTGTTCTGCCTGAAAATGTGCAAGATTTGGACAAATATATAATGGGCGAACTTCTTGAAAAATCGATTTCACTTCATAATTGAGTTTAATTGTATCGATAATATCTGTTACAACTATCCGTAAAATCTCAATATCTCACATCATTTCATTGTTCGAATCCAAAAAAATCGGTACAGATTCATTGTTTTCTCTCTCTCTCTCTATCTCTCCGCACCCTTTATTGTCTTTCCTGATTTTGTTTTCCAGTTACTTCTCATTTCCCTGCTTTCTTTATAAATAAACTCACTAATAGTTTTATAAACCTTTGCGTTGATTTTCTGACAAGTGATGGAAGTATTTATCTTTTATGCATATCTGAAAATAATTTTTTCAAACAGGTGTATACAAACATGTTTCTCAGGTCTCACTGATCGTTTCGAGTTTCAGATGTCTGAAGAAAACGACAACATGGCTTCGATGAACAACGAAAAAGACAATTTGGTGTCGGAAGAGCAAGAAGTGACACAAGAAACCGCTGGGAACAAAAAGGTATATTTGCTGAATTTATATTTTTAATTTTAAGCTATTCTGATTACAGGAAAACCAAGACGCTTCTCGCAACCAAATCGTTGAGAAAATGCTCGAAGAGGTTTTGGAAAAGCAGAAAAATTTCGAACGAATCCATGAAAATATGCTCAAAGAGGTTGTAGAGAAGCAGACAATTTTTGAAACTTCCTTAGTCGATGAGCTCCGTTCCGTCAAAAACGAGCTTCAATTGATTCGAGACGATTTGAAACCAAAAACAGTGACAGCATCAGTTCCGGTAAAAAGGGATATTGAGAATACAACTTATTCGGACTCTAAAAATGAGGTTATCGATTACGATAGTACGATCCTGACAAATTCATTGTTTTCAGAGTGCTACCATGCCGACTACTGGAAAATACTTCGTTTTAAAGCATGCTTTCAAGAATGTCTCAAGTTTGAAGGAAAATGTAGATCAGTGGTCAGAACCGGAAGAGCACTTTGGTTTTAAATGGTATTAGTACAGAATATATATATATATATATATATATATATATATATATATATAGCGAACGAAAGAAACAGCGGCGAACGAAAGAACATCTTGAGTTTCATTCGAAGTGTTCGAAATCGATAGACACTATAAACCGGACAATCGTAACTCGACAAAACAACAAAATGAAACAATGCATATCAATATTTAGCAACAGATCTACCACGTCGGGATGGTCACGATTTATCGAATGGAGTGTATTGAAAAAAGACTTTCTTGTGGACGGCAAGCTGACAGCTGAAGTTCACATCAAAGTCGGGAAAACATCTGGTGTTTACAAAGAAAATCTGAGAAGTGTCGACAAGACAATGGAAGAATTCTCAGATGCTGTACTAGTTGTCAATGAAGAGAAATTCAACGTTTCAAAGTTGGTTAGTCTCAAAAATTTTCAGAACACTTCTTTATGTCTTCCACAATTTCAGTATTTGGCTGCTCAATCTTCATATTTCAAAGCTTTGTTTTTGGGGAAATTCAATTAATCGGAAAAATCTGAAATCAAATTGACTGGAATCGACGCAGATGACTTTCAGAAGTACATCGAAGTTCTTTATGGAGAAAGTGCAATTGGCGGTAACTTTTGATTTTTCCATTTCTGTTTTAAAACTATATCATGATTTAGAATTCACAGTAGAAGGTATTCTTATGGTGGCTGACATGTACGATACTCCATTAGTCATTCGAAAGTGCGAGGAGTTTTTACTCGAAAAATCAAAGAAAACATTGAAGAAAAAATTGCAAATGTCCATGAAATACCATCTGGAAGCATTGAATGTATATTTTATTTCTAAGTCCGTCATATTACAAGTTCACTTTTCAGAAACAATGCCGCAAGGAGATCAAATCTGTTGCTGACATCAAATCAGTTCTCCCAGGAGATATTCGTGATTTGGATCCATCAATTACCACGGAGTTTTTGGAAATTGCCCTCTCTATTCAATAATTTGTTAGATTCCTTACGATTTCATTATTTTTCCTTTTCAAAAACCATGTTCTTCCTTTTTCGCTCTTTTCGTTTCATTGTTTTAAATATCAATCTTTGAGTATGCTATAAAAAAGTCATTCAATCATTATTTATTGATTATCAGAATTTGTCTTGTTGTCATCTTCTACATTATACTTATTTCAACCCCGAAACGTGCTTTAAAATAACAAAATTTTCAGTAAAATGACCAAAAGAAACATTAAACGCCCGCCGCCACCAAAACGTCAAAGAATTGAAGCAGAGAATCATCAGAATGCCGAGGTTCGTCAAATACAATTCAGAAAATATTCAAATAGAAATCTGATTTCTTTTTCAGAACAATGCAAATGATCAACATCATTTGACGCTGCAAAAAATGTACGATACGTGTCAAGAAGTGTTGGATAAACAGAAAAATCTCGAACAAATCCAAGAAAATATGCTCAAAGAAGTTGTGCAGAAGCAGAAAGAATTCGAAATTTCCTTAGTCGACAAGCTCCGTTCCGTCGAAAACGAGCTTCAATTGATTCGAGACGACTTGAAGCCAAAAACAGTGACACCAGCAGTTCCGGAAGAAAACGATGATGAAGATGAAACAGATTCAGAATCTGATAACGAGGTTATCATGCAAAAGATATTATCCTGACAACTTCTTTGTTTCAGAGTGTTTTCATGCCGAGTACTGGAAAATACTTCGTGCTAAAACATGTCTTCAAGAATGTCTCGAATATGAAGGAAGATGAATATCGGTTGTCAGAAGCGGAAGAACACTTTGGAGTTAAATGGTATTAGTAGAGAATATATTTATTAGAACTCAGTAACTTCAGGAGAATGAATGTGCGCCGGAGAACAGAACATCTTCAATTTTATCTGCATTGTTCGAAACCGATGGACACTGTGAATTGGACAATCGAAACTCAGCGAAAACATGTACTAGTTTCGAATCGAGTGGACAACGCAGTGAATGAATGCATACAAATGTTTGACAAAGAATATTCCTCGTGGGGATGGCCTAAATTCATCAAATGGACGGTATTGGAAAAAGACTTTCTTGTGGACGGCAAGTTGACAGCTGAAGTTCACATCAAAGTCGGGAAAACATCTGGTATTTACAAAGATAATCTGAGAAGTTTCGACAATACAATGGAAGAATTCTCAGATGTTGTACTTGTTGTCAACGAAGAGAAATTCTACGTTTTGAAAAAAGTGAGCAGAGCTGAGGGTAGACAGATGGTAGATACTGATTAGTTTTCAGTTCCTCGCCGCGCATTCTTCATACTTCAAAGCTTTGTTTTTGGGAGACTTTCAAGAATCAGATAAATCTGAAATCAAACTGTCTGGAATCGATGATGATGACTTTCAGAACTATCTCGAAGTTCTGTACGGAGAATACTCCATTGACGGTATAATTTATTTAAAAAATATTTTTTTAATGAGCCGTTTTTTAGAATTCACTGTGGAAGGAATTCTTCTCGTTGCTGATATGTACGACACTCCACTAGTCATTCGCAAATGCGAGCAGTTTATACTCAAGGAATCAAAGAAAACGTTGAAGAAAAAGCTGCAAATGGCCATGAAATACCATCTGGAAGCATTGAATGTATTTGTTTCTTTATAAATACATCAGATTACAACTTCACTTTCCAGAAACAATGCCGCAAGGAAATCAAATCGGTTGCTGACATCAAATCAGTTCTCCCAGGAGATATTCGTGATTTGGATCCATCAATTACCACGGAGTTTTTGGAAATTGCCCTCTCTATTCAATAATTTGTTGAATTCTATACCAATGTTATTCTTTTCAAAAACCATGTGCTTCCTTTTTTGTCGTTGTTTTTTTTCATTGTTTTATCAATCGTTGAGTATGATATACAAAGCTCATTTATACTTTCTTTATTGATTGTCAGAATTTGTTTTGTTATCATCTTTCACATTATATTTTATCCTCGAAATGTGCTTGAAAATGACAAAAATTTCAGTAAAATGACCGACGGAAACAACAAAATCTCATCGGAAAATAACGAAGAGGGAGGATCTGCACCGAAACGTCAAAGAATTGAAACAGAGAATGCCGAGGTTTGTCAATTACAATTCAAAAAATATTCAAATAGAAATCTGATTTCTTTTTCAGAACAATGCAAATGATCAACATCCATTGACGCTTCGAATGATGTGCAATACATGTCAAGAAGTGTTGGAAAAACAGAAAAATATCGAACATTTTAACACAGAAATCGTCGATGAGTTGCGCTCCGTCAAAAGCGAGCTTAAGCTCGAGCTTCAATTGATTCGAGACGATTTGAAACCAAAAACAGTGGTAGCAGCAGTTCCGATGAAAGCCGATAGCAAGGATACAACTGCTTGGAACTCTGAAAACAAGGTTATTATCTTTAAAAAAAGTCTATGATCCTGAAAAATTCATTGTTTTCAGAGTGCTACCATGACGACTACTGGAAAATACTTCGTGCTAAAACATGTCTTTAAGAATGTCTCGAATATGAAGGAAGATGAATATCGGTTGTCAGAAGCGGAAGAACACTTTGGAATTGAATGGTATTATTATAAATTCACGACACTGCGCCGCATGGCTTTTGGCGCCTCTAATTTGTTCAAAATGGTCTCGAAGCGAAAAACATTATTTGCATTTATTTTTAGACCTGCAAAGCTCGAAAATAGGGTATTTGATCTTTTTCAACTACGAGACCATTCCGCGAAATTTCTAATAAATGGGATGCGCCTTTAAAGCCATGCGGCGCAGTGTTGTGAATTTATAATAGAAAGAATATATTTATTAGAACTCAGTAACTTCAGGAGAATGGGTGTGCGCCGAACGAAAGAACATCTTCATTTTTATTTGCACTGTCCGAAATCGATGGGCACTGTGAATTGGACAATCGAAACTCAGCGAAAACATGTACTAGTTTCGAATCGAGTGGAAAACAAAGTGAAAAAAGGCAAACAAATATTTAACAACAAAACTCCCGCGTGGGGATGTGAAAAATTTATCAAATGGGCGGAAATGGAAAAAGACTATCTTGTGGATGGCCGATTGACAGCTGAAATTCACATAAAAATCAAGAAAACAACTGGTATTTACAAAGATAATCTGAGAAGTTTCGACGAGACAATGGAAGAATTCTCAGATGTTGTACTTGTTGTCAATGAAGAGAAATTTTATGTTCTAAAATTGGTTTGTTTCAATATATTTCAAATCACGTTTCAACTATCTCATTTTCAGTATTTGGCTGCTCACTCACCATATTTCAAAGCCTTGTTTTTGGGAAATTTCAACGATTCGAAGAAATCGGAAATCAAATTGACTGGAATCGACGCAGATGATTTCCAGAACTACCTCGAACTGCTTTATGGGGAACATCCGATTGATGGTAATCCTAGTTTTGTCTTGATAAAAATTACATTGTTTTTTAGAATACACTTGCGAAGGACTTCTTCTGGTAGCTGACATGCTAGATACTCCACTGGTAATCCGCAAATGCGAGCAGTTTCTACTCAAGGAATCAAAGAAAACGTTGAAGAAGAAGTTAGAATTGTCTACTCGATTCTGTTTGGAAGCACTCAAGGTGAACAATTGTATTCAAATTATTCGAAAAAAATCATAATTTTCAGAAGAAATGCCTCGCTGAAATCAAATCGATTGGCGATCTTCAAGCTGTTCTGCCAGGGAATGTGCAAGATTTGGACAAATCTATAATGGGCGAACTTCTTGAAAAATCCATTTCACTTCATAATTGAATACAATTGTATCGATAATATCTGTTACAACTACCCGTAAAATCTCAATATCTCACATCATTTCATTGTTCTCTCTCTCTCCGCACCCTTTATTGTCTTTCCTGATTTTTTTCCAGTTATTTACTTCCCATTCCCCCTACTTTCTTTATAAATTTACTCACAAATAGTTTTGTAGACCTTCGCGTTTTCTGACAAGTAGTGGAAGTATTTATCTTTTATGAATATCTGAAAATAATTTTCTCAAACAGGTGTATACAAACAGGTTTCTCAGGTCTCACTGACCGTTTCGAGTTTCAGATGTCTGAAGAAAACGACAACGGGGCTCCAATGAACAACGAAAAAGACAATTTGGTGTCGGAAGAGCAAGAAGTGACACAAGAAACCACTGGGAACAAAAATGTATATTTTCTGAATTCAAAATTTTTTATTTCAAACTATTCTTCTTACAGGAAAAGCAAGATGATTCTCGCAACGAAATCCTTGAAAATATGCTCAAAGCTGTTCTGGATAAACAGAAAAATCTCGTCGATGAGCTCCGTTCCGTCAAAAGCGAGCTTCAATTGATTCGAGACGATTTGAAACCAAAATCCGTGATCGCAGCAGTTTCGAATGAAACGGATGATGAAGATGAAACAGATTCAGAATCTGAAAATGAGGTTATCGACTACGATAGTACGATCCTGGCAAATGAATTGTTTTCAGAGTGCTACCATGACGACTACTGGAAAATACTTCGTGCTAAAACATGACTTCAAGAATGTCTCAAGTTTTAAGAATTTGGAAAAGATTTACAGTGAGAAAGAAGAACATTTTGGTGTCCCTTGGTGAGAATTACAGTCACTTTTTTGTATATTACCAATGTTCTAGGAGGATTCTAATCCAGAGAAACACGGAGAAAGAACATTTTGGAATTTTCTTGAGCTGTGCTGCGGAGATGGATGATCAAAAAATGTCTTTTGACGTTGTATTTGAAACCAAAATCATGTCAAACAGTACAAGAAAGTGGAGTAAAAAAACAAGCGGAGATTTTCAAAATTCAATACCTAAGAATGAAATGGGTCCTGAATTAATTGAATGGGCGGTGTTGGAAAAAGACTATCTTGTGGATGACCAATTGACTGCTGAAATTCACGTGAGAATCAAGAAAACAGCTGGTATTTATAAAGATAATCTGAGAAGTTTCGACGAGACAATGGAAGAATTCTCAGATGTTGTACTTGTTGTCAATGAAGAGAAATTCTACGTTTCAAAATTGGTCAGTTTCAATAATTTTCCAAATATGTTTAAATATTTCATTTTCAGTATTTAGCTGCTCACTCTCCATATTTCAAGGCCTTATTTTTGGGAAATTTCAACGATTCGAAGAAATCGGAAATCAAACTGACTGGAATCGATGATGATGACTTCCAGAAATATCTCGAAGTTCTTTATGGAGAAAGTGCAATCGATGGTGACTTTTCATTTTGACATCTCTGTTTTAAAACATATCATTTTTCAGAATTCACAGCAGAAGGTATCCTCATGGTGGCTGACATGTACGACACTCCACTGGTGATTCGGAAATGCGAAGAGTTTTTACTCGAAAAATCAAAGAAATCATTGAAGAAGAACTTGGATTTGTCTACTCGATACAATTTGGAAGGACTCAAGGTATGTTTCAACTTTAGACTCTTTTAGAAGTGAACCTCCATATTCAGGAACAATGCCTCGACAAGATCAAATCAGTCGCTGATATCCGATCCGTCATACCAGGAGATATTCGTGAACTGGATCCATCGATTATGTCTGAACTTCTCAAAAAATCCCTCGCACTTCACGATCCTCCTCAATGATATTTTTCTGACTATAAAAAATTGCTTCTTTGTTATGAAAATTTGATATTGATATTGTGCTTTGTTACATTTAAAATTATATATTTGTTATATTTTCAATATGTATTTTTCTTATGGTAAAGATCAGAGATTCATCGTAATCCTTTCTATTTTCAGTTTCTCCCGCTCCGTTTTCTACCACAAATCTCTCCGAATGTCTGAGGAAAATGATAACGTGGCTCCACTAAATAAGGACAAGAATGATTTGATGCCGGATGATCAGAAAGTAGAACAAGTCAACACTGAAAATGATGAAGTACGTGTACAAATGAAAATATCGACTCGTAATCTACATTTTTATTTTCAGAAAAATCCAATCGATGCACTCAATTCTTCTGTTCGAAGTATGCACAAAATTTGTCAAGAGTTGCTCCAAAAACAAAAGAATCTTGAGAAGACCAACATGGAGATCATCGAAAAGCTGCGCTCCGCCGAAGAAAAAATAGAGAAACAATCATCGGAACTCCAACAAATTCTTCAAGAAATTCAACTCAAATCTACTGAAACCAATGAGGAATCAGACGATTCTACGGTGCCACTTGAGAACGATAACTCTCTGAATACGGCTTCCAGCGATTTCACAAAAACTACTGTAAGGTTCAGTTCTAGTCGCTTGTTTTCTAATTTTCAATTTGCAGATTCCACGTGAAATTATGCCGACGACTGGAAAATATTTTGTGTTGAGACAAATTTTTAAAAATGTCTCGAATATGAAAGAAAATGAAATTCGATGGTCGGAAATTGAAGAACACTTTGGCGTTGCATGGTATGATACCGAGTATAGTAAATTCATATTTGTTATTTTAGGAGTATGTCTATGTGCCGGAAAAAAGACTTTCTTTCATTCTGCTGCTTACAATCGACGGACACTGGAAAATGGATGATCGAAGTTAGGCAACAACTAGTTTTAATATCGAATCGAATCGAAAAAGTGCGAGAAGGCACTGCGACATTCACAAACATCGGAAAAAAGTGTAACACTTCGGGATGGTCATCATTTATGAACTGGGCGAAATCGCAAAAAGACTTCCTTCTGGATGATCAATTGACAGTTGAAATTCACGTGAAAATCAAGAAAACAACTGGTATTTACAAAGATAATCTGAGAAGTTTCGACGAGACAATGGAAGAATTCTCGGATGTTGTACTAGTTGTCAATGAAGAGAAATTCTACGTTTTGAAAAAGGTGAGCGAATAATTTGTAGATAAGTTTCCATTCATCTGGTTTTCAGTTCCTCGCTGTCCATTCTTCATATTTCAAGTCACTTTTTTTGGGACAGTTTCAAGAATCGAAGAGATCTGAGATCACACTGACAGGAATCGATGCGGATGACTTTCAGAACTATCTGGAATTGCTTTACGGAGACAATCCAATTGATGGTAACATTCACAATTAGTTTTTCGAAAAATACCTCAAACTAAAATTTTTAGAAATCACAGTCGAAGGAATTCTTCTTGTCGCTGATATGTACGACACTCCGCTGGTCATTCGCAAATGCGAGGAGTTTCTATTGAAAGAATCAAAGAAAAAGCTGAAGAAAAAGTTTCAAATGTCCATGAAATACCATCTGGAAGCATTGAAGGTAAATTTTGATGAAGGCCAGCATTCGAAATAAGTTATCATTTTCAGGAACAATGCCTCGACAAGATCAAATCGGTCGCTGATATTCGATCCGTACTGCCAGAGGATATTCGTGAACTGGATCCATCGATTATGCCAGAACTTCTCAAAAAATCACTGGCTCTTCACAATCCTCAATGATTTTTTTCAAGTATTTCATTGTTTCTTTGTTTAAAAATTTTGATATTGATACTGTGCTCTCTTATGTTTTGAAAGCTTTGTTTGTTGAATTTGAAGACTTTTTATTTCCCTTCTTGTTTTTCAGATGCAGAATAGTGTTTCATTGACTTTATAATGTATAAAAATTCTTATCAGAAAAAATATGTTCTTCCCTGATTTGAGAGGTATTTAATAGTCGAAACAGTTGGTCTTCCCAGTTCTATGATACAATCTTGCGCACCCCTGATAAGCGCGGCGCGAATCAGAATCGGTATGAATCAGAACTACCAAGTTAAGCATACTTGCAATCCGGGCCGATCCGGGCCGACAGTTTTTATTAAATAACTTTCTTCAAACAAATCGTATCGGGTTGATCAATAGCTCAAATGATAGATATTTGGACCTGTCATCAGACAAAATCAAAACAAACTTCGCAAAAAACCCACAGAGGCCCCGGGCCGGCTAAAACTGCTGTCGGCCCGGTCCGGCCCGGCCCGGACACTTTTGCCCGGCCCGGGGCTCATGTGGGTTTTCTGCAAAGTTTGTTTTAATTTTGTCTGATGACAGGTCCAAATATCTATCATTTGAGCTATTAATCAACCCGATACGATTTGTTTGAAGAAAGTTATTTAATAAAAACTGTCGGCCCGGATCGGCCCGGATTGCAAGTATGAAGTTAAGGACCTTTGCTTTTGAAATGACATTTTTCAGATATATTCCGTAACAGTTCTGATCCGCGAGGATTATAATTTGAGTAATTCACATTAAGGGATTCCACACACGGTCTCCACAGAATAAAGAGGGTTATATTAAAATGTATTCATTTATTAAACGAATTCTCAAAGGAAATCTTTTTTACTTATTTCTTCTTCCCGATTGTGTCAACAATACTCTTGAAGACTCCTTTCACAGTCCATGGTTTTGCACAACCGATTCCCATTTTCTCAATGTAATAGAACTGATCCATTTGGTCCTGAAAAATGAAATGTACGTGTCTAAAATGACGGTATCCGACTACAAACCCATTTGATATCAAACGACCATTCACGCTCAATTTCTACTTTCTCTTCTTCAGTAGAATCGGCTGCTTGTGAAACAGTTTTGAAATGGAATGTGGCGGTGTCGGCAGCTGGGAGATCAATGGCTGTTTCTTCGTCGATTTGGTACTTCTGAAAATATTCGAATTGGTTCATTACAGACTGAAAAATGGATTCTTACAGTGAACTTGATGCCGTGAACATCATCTCGATCCTTCTTGAACAAATCGATTTGAGCTGAAAAAGTTCACTAACGATGGTATAGAACAGAATGCTGTTTGTTTCTTACTGATTAATCCTACAATATCATTCACGCAGTCTTCTATCACCAAGTGTCCGTGTTTTGTGAATTGTTTTATGAAATCGACAGTAGAGTACCATTGAGTATTGTTTTGGTACTTGAGTTCATCCACAAACTTTCCAGCAACAACTTCGCGAATCAGTTTCACAGATTCATCTTTGTATTCTATGGTGGGATCACACATCACGTCGATTTTCTCGAAATACCAAACTCCGTCCTTCTGAAAAAGATATATAGTGTTGCAAGAACTTGTAGCAATTTCAAAACACACCTTTTTTCCGGAGAACTTGAAATTCCAATCATGAACAGGTGCATCTTCTTTTCTTCCCATTTGAAGTTTCATGGTGACTCTTGCAATGATTGAGTCTGGTTTCAATTCCAGTACTTGCAGAGTGTAAGTGTCGTCAGCTCCTTCCTTCGGATGCCACATCAATCCAAAGTGGACATACCAGGAACGGAATTGATCTGAAAATTGATTTGTTGTATTTTTTACTTGTATGGCAGGCCAACAAACCCTCTGTGTATGCAAATGTATCCGTCATCTTCTCATGGCAGACATTGATCGAAGTAAGACTAGAATTGAGCCCTGACAGCCAATATCTAGGAAGCTTATTCGGATTCTCTTCAATATACTGATAGACTGCTGGAGTGAATAGTTTAAAGAACAATTTGACCGTTGGCTTCTCTTGCAATCCCTCAATATCATCTATCAACCAAGCCACGCCTTCAAGTTCTGTATTCGTGAAGCTGGCGAGTCCTCTATCGGCACAAGATCCACCTTGAATGAGATGAATGATAGAGTAGAAGTAACTAGTAGTCATCTGAAATTCAGTGAAATGCTGGAACATAAAGTATCTCTCGTGATACCGTAAGACTCAGTTTCAGTTCGTATTCAAACACAACTTCCAATCCAGACTTATCTGTTCGAGTGAAGTTCATAACCATATGAAGGAAGTTTCGTTCTGTTTCCATTATGTCGAAATAATACTGAACCGGCGAATTGGCATTGTATTGGGAAGAGCTGTGCAGCAGGTGTTTCATGAATTGATCTGGAATAAAAATTTTCTTCTTCATTTACATATTCTTTTAAATTCTTTCAACCTACAAGAATTCAATCTTTTCTCCTCTCCACAAATCTCAGCTGTCATTTTCGGGTCCAAAATTGATTCAATTATCGTGAGAGCATCTTTGAATTGATGATGTTGATTAGAAGAAGCTGTTGCAAATAATCTCACGATTCCGAACGCTTTCTCCTCTTTGAATTTCTCAACCTCTTCATCTGAAAACTCTTCGAATTGTTGTAATGGAGTGGAGGCAACAACTCCGTCCATTAACTGCAGAATGCCCATAGCTGAAAATTATAAAGATAACATCAAACTGCTTAAATGTTTTTTAAACTTACTTTCTTCTCCATAATATCGTTTTCCGACTTTTTTCAAAGCGTTTTGAATCTTGGAAGATTCTATAAGGACGGCATGGGCGAGGAGCAGCAAAAGAGCCACTCGGATGAACATTTTGGATTTTTCAAACTGGTTTTCAGACTGATTTTCAAGGTGATGTGGAAGTAGATGGGCGGAGCAAAATGACACAGGTCAGTGTGGCAAGACACGTTTATTAGAGAAGTAGTATTCAACTTTCTCAAGTATATTATGTCACGTCAAAACAACGAGGGGCTATTTAACTTTATACATTCAGCCGTGGCGATAGATCTTCTGAGGTTACGTATTAATGACCTCCACGTCAATACTTTTCTAACAATAAAAACGTGTCACGGCCCAATGACCTGTGTCATTTTGCTCCGCCCATCTATTTCCACCTCACCCTTAAAATCAGTCTGAAAATCAGTTAGAACACAGCCGAAATGTTCAACCATCTGGCAATTCTACTGCTCCTTGCCAACGTTGCCTTCATCGAAACGTCGAAAATCCAAAATGTTTTGAAACATTTGGGAAAGCGATACATGCCAGCGCATCAAATCAAACCTAGAGATGATTTGAAACCTTCGTATTTCGAAAAATGTAAGTTTAGATTTATAACTTTCAAAATAGACTTTTTCAGATTTCACCGACTCCGGTGCTTATCGAGCACTAACTGAAGAAGAAGTTCTCGAGGAGAAAAATAGAACTGCATATGAAATTGTTTCTTTATTCGTAATGGCAGCATCTGCAAATAACACAGGATATGAAACAGCTGTTACTAGACTGGAACAACGAATGGAAGCGGATTTTGTCGCTGAAATTTGTGGAGATTCGAAGCAAATGAATTATTGTGAGTTTAGTCTAGTCATTCCGTTTCAGAACGTCCACACTTTCAGACCAATACTGGAAATATTTGGCGCACAATGCGGCACTATACTCCCCTGGTGCACAGTTCAAGGAGAATTATGCTATTTTGAAAACGGATCGATTCGAATTGAAATTCAGTTTCAATATTTATCGAAGAGATACGATGGGTGTAGATTCCAAACTGGAATTTGATATCACCATGAAAACTACAGTAATCTAAGAAACTATTTCGAAAAGTTACACCAATTTTTTTTCAGCATCGCAACGGCAATGTGTTCGGTCTCTACCGTATTGTTCAAGGTGGGGATTGCCCGGATATTGGAAAAGTTAGCCACTCGAATAGAGACTCATTCGATTTGATAATTGATGATGTCGCAGGAATTAACGGGCATAACAGAACAAAGAAGTTTTTGGATCTGTTCACTCCACAACCATGGCAATTAGAGCATAACCATCCGAATGATCTACCGACCACTTGGTTGTATAAATTCGATCTGAAAGAGACAAAAACATTTGTTTGTCAAGAAGATGTTAAAGATATGGTCGAATACACTATTTGTTAGTTTGAAGTTCTCTGAATGTGACAAGTATATTATTCAGCTCAATTCGCTTCCTGGTATTTTCATTTTGGAACAATGTGGCATCCGGATGCAAAGATGGATTTAAAAGAGGCATTCCAATTGCAGGTGACCCAGTTTCAAGAGGATAATATTGTGGCGAGGACTACCATGAAACTTCAAATGGGAGTAACTCCAGATGCTCCAATTAGAGATTGGAATTTTAAGTTCCAAGCGAAAAACGTAAGCTTTACAGTACCGCTCAGAACTATATTAAGTTTTAGTTTTTTCAGTTGAAATTGTCCAACTTTGAGAGTGTGTCATGGTAATACTGATTGTCCCATCAAGTAGATTATTAATCAATCGTACAGATCAAAAGTAGAGCTCCATTTTTGTAATTGACAACTTTTTTGTACGAGCCCTCCCTTGAGAGTTATGGTCTTTCAAGACGACAGCTCGAAAATCGCACGTTTTGTACTGAAATAGGTCGATTTGAGGAAGATTTTTGTCGATACGTAACTTTCTAGGGAGTGCCTGTACAAAAAAGTTGTCAACTACAAAAATGGAGCTCTACCTTTGATTTGTACGATCCATAAAAAATCTACTTGATGGGGCAATAAGTATTACCATGACACACTCTCAAAGTTGGGCATTTTCAACTGAAAAAGACAAAACTTAATATACTTTTGAGCGGTACTGTATATCAAAAATTTATATGAAAATGAAAATTATACGAAAATTTATGAGATTTGACTTCAGAAAGGAGGAGGAGAGAACTGGGTTATCGATCGAGTGGAAGTGTTGTGCAGCCCGGAAGTCAAATATAAACAGGAATCTCTTGCTGCAATTCGGGATATTGTCGCAAGAAAGTTTGTGGATTACGTGGAAGAACAGAACGTCACTCAATGGTATTCCACTATTGATTTTGTGAAGGAGTTCTCGCAAAATGGGAAAGTGGAATACGATTATTGTGATGGGGGAACTATCACCAAGACTAGTGGGTTTCAGAGGTTCTTTGCTTTCATTAAACCGGAGTTTTCAGCTCAACTTCAGTTGTTCACACACGACATGGGTCAAGCTCACAGTACTCGATTCACAGTATGATTGAGTTGTTGTCTCGTTTTGTCCAAAGTGAAATCATTTAGAAATATTGGATCGATAAAGAAATAGAACCGACTGAGAAGGCTCCCGATACCCACGATTTCCATTTCAAAACAATGTCAACGGCAGCTACGGAAAATCCAGAGTTTGAGTATGAACACGAATGGACCGTCAATTTCAAATGGGATCAGATGGACCAATTCTATCATATTGACAAGCTGACAATGGGATGTGAAAAGGAATACAAGGACGGAGAAGCTACGGCAGCAAACTACATGATCTTTAACTTTGGTGGATAGACATGAGATTTTTTGATCTTGGTTTAAAATAGTCTTTTGAGAATTAATAAACTATTTAAAGTGAATAATCTGTGTCGTCTCACAAAATACATTGTTTCTTGCTCGCTCTTCGGCATTTGGAGTTGAATTTTTTTTTTAGAGTTTGTCGTTCAGTCTCGTTTTTTAAATACATTTTTTTTCATTTGTAAGGTTCCTCTCATTTATTTTTACTGTTTTTCTTCTCAAGGTTCTCCATTAAAGTGTACGAGCAGCAGGGATGTGCGGAACAAAAAATTTCCAATGTTTCGGAAATCGAAACTTTCCCGAAAAATGTTTTCGGACCTCGGTTTTTCAAGTTTTTAATAATCAAAATCCAATAAATATGCAGCAAAAAACTGAAAATTCTGCAAATTTTGGCTCAGCTGTGACGTTTTGACACCGTTCTCGTTGGTTTTGGAGCAATTCCTTTCGATCCCGCACAAATTCCTTTATCATCACGGAAATTTTTGAAATTCTGAAAATTTCCGCAGAATTACGACCAGCTTCGTAACGATGAGACATTATATTAACAACTGGCAACAAGAAAATAACAAAATGCGAGTAAATTGCGAGTACAAAAAAATGGAGAAAAAAGTTAAACAGAAAAACCTGTAGATTTAATGAAATCTAACACATAATCATGATATTCCAAGTGCTTTTTATAACTTTTTTCATTATCGAATCGACGGAAGCACTTTGTACAGAAGAAATTGAATGGATCGGTGTTGCTAGGGCGGTCCATATTAAAGTGATCGATGCAGATAGCTCTTGACATAAGTCGTATATGACACACTGGGCAATTGTAACTGAAAATATAGAAATTTGTATTATTAGCTCGGCACAGTTCTTACAATTGCGCTCCACCGAAATGCCCTTGAAAAACGACTCTTTTTCTCTGCGTCTCTCAATTTCGAACAAAATTTTCTTCGTTTTCGGTAGAGCGCGGTTGTAAGAAGCGTACCGTACTAATAGTTTGTATTATTAGCACGGCACGCTTCCTACACCACGGTGAGAGGCGCGACGAAAGTGCACAGTTCTGTCCGCTTAAGACGCAATTCTAGATAGCTTGCGCAATTCTCGATATTGGCGCGAAATTCAAATTTTGAAGGTTATGTAAATTAAATTTGAAGAATTAAAAATGCCCTCTTATCTGAAATTAGCAGAAGGTGAATGGAAAACTCTGTAAAATTTTTGCAAAATAGGTTGAATTGATATTATAAAAAAAACAATTTATATTTTTAGAGTGAAAAACAAAAAATAAAGCTGAGTTTTAGTCAGCTGCTCTCCAGGAGTCTCCGATATCGTGAATCAAGTTAAGATAAGTCATTTGTCGAATAATTAAATTAGCACGGAGAATTGGATCTCGAACAGCAATAAACCTTCTCTCCATCTTGTTGAAGATTCCATGAAGATGCTCAATGCTCTGTTCCGTGATCCTCCCCCAAGTTTTGTGCGTTCTCATGAAATCGATCAAGTGAGCAACAAGAATGTGAAGCTTGGGGAGAATTCCAGCGTTTGGATGAAGCAATCGAATTGTGTCAACAAGTTCTTGAATTGCCAATTCAATTTTATCGATTTCCTCATCAGTTTTAACCGAATTATCAGCATTACTCATTAGAAAACATAGGATATTCATCATTTTTCTGAGCAATTCCTTTTCTGCAGAATCAGGGAAAATCAAAAGAATCGATTCAATATTTTGTGGTCTCACTAGGGAATGGTCAGGACTGACTTTGGAGTTCAGCAACGAGACCTAGCAGAATCGATAGAGAATCGAATTCTAATGGGAAATCAGTTTTCAAAAACTGCTGACGACCCTCCAGAATCCAGATATCCTTGTCTGAAAATCTGGGTCAAATCCGAAGTTAATACATGTGCTTCGCGCATGTTTTTCCCAAAATTCACCCCAAATATGATGGCACCTGATGACCCATATTTTCCAACTGTCGGTGGTTGAGGGGTTAACGAGTCGGTGCGGTGGGATACGCTATGCTGGTTCGACTCTCCCCCTCGCCAATTTTTTTTTGTTTTTATTAAATTCTTTTTTTTTCAAGTTTTCAAGCAATTCTTTTTCAAATTTGAGCCAATTTTTTTTATATCTAGACCAGGACGGATGAACTAGTTTGGTAAAAGATATAAAAAATTTTATTGCATTGGCAAAAAAAAACGCGAAGCTACTTGTTTTTACACAGGTGATGCTCCAGAACGAGGCAGTGATCGAAACAAACATAACATTTACAGCGTGCACAGTGGAGACAGGAGAGCTCGGTGCATCCTCGTTTGAAGCAATTCTGAAGTCCGACTCCATCTCCATAGCAAAACGCGGCAGGGGTCTCGAAGTCATCACAACTATCGACATACCCTGTCTTCTTCCACGAGTATCGCAAGAACGGTTTGAAATACTCGGCCGACATTTGATGATACAGAAGAGATGTCATCAATATTTCGTTGTTTCTCTTTGCGATCAGGAAGTCTGGGCGGAAGTTGAGAATATAGGTGGTGAACTTTTTGAGCAGATTCTGAAAGTGATAATGTAGATGAAGTTTTGACCCAAAAAGTTACCTTGAATGGTCCATTCCAATGAGCATCCAATGGTTGAATGATCCCAGTCGTATGTGGTGGAATGTTTCTTATTGTCACGTCGAATCCTCGTGGAACACAGCTTTTGATAGCTGTGTGATCTTTAAAGCTGCTCCAGCTGTCAATGAGCATGAACATCTTCTTGGGGTTCGATGGAATGAACACACAAGTTCGTAGCCAATCTTTCATAGACTCCTTTGTCATTATGTGAGTTTTTCCAGCTCTCACAACAAGATTCGGACAATCCGGAATGGGACGAGATGCTGGGAATTCACCGGAAGGTTCCGCCATAACCATGTATGCCTTCTCTCCTAATGTTCCATCTTGAAACAACATCGGTAGCAATGTGAATGAATGTGTCAGCGAAGACTTGGCTTGCACGATTCTCTCCACATCCTTAACTCCGAGAAATGACAATGATCGAGCGCCGTGAAGCTCCTTCACAATCCCAGTTTGATCGGCGTTAAAAATCTGGGATGGGAGGAACGACGACATTTCACGACGGGATACTTCTACGAAACTGGAAAGGAAAAGTATGTGGGACTTCCAATGAAGTTGTTAACTAACTCTTCTGCAGATTTATCGATTGCATCCTTGTTCAAGAAACACTTTCGAGTAATAAACTTCGTTATGCGTCGACTCACAATGCGATGGCTTCTTTTCCATCGAGAGATCCACGATTGGCTTGCAGAAAACTCTTCAATTTTTGTTTCCTTCTGGTTCAGATCGCGAGCAATCATCATCAAATCTCTGTCATGAAGAGTCACGCCTGAAAACAAACGTTTTGATTTTGTTTTAAAGATATCTAAAGTTACCGTTTTCCAGCTTTTCCTTGACAACTTCATACATTCGGCAACTCAAAAACTTCAGAAGATTTGTTCGCGTGTCTTTGAAATCCTGCTTCTGTTTCTCGAACTGTCGCAGTTTTTTCAAATGAGTCTCATTGAGAATCCACCGAAAACGTGACGTCATCACAGAGAGTGGCCGACATCCTCGTCCAGGCTGACGATAGTAGTCCACTGCTTCCTGGATCTCATCTCGGGTAACGAACTTTTCTCCAAACTTGATGTCCGAAAGTGAAGGAAGAACATCGTCGAAGGCCTGAACGGGGTATGGTCATTGGGAATTAATCATCAATTAATTACCTTAAACTCCTCGATGTCCCAATCTCCATCCTCTTCGACAATGAGCTGATCTTGTTCTTCAACGTCAACATAACCATCAATTGATTGTTCAATTACAGAAGCGAAATGAACGGCAATTTTTGTTTCCTGTCTTGAAATCTTCGGATCATCAGGAATGGAGACGTTGAACTTCTGGAGCAGAAGGTAAATGACGTGTCCAACATCAAACGTCATCGGAATAACAGTTAACAAAGGAAAAATGAATAAAAATAGAAAAAAATGATGAATTTCATGCTATTTATACTGTTTTCTTGGCGCCCTTTTCGA
The DNA here is from genome assembly GCF_010183535.1 of Caenorhabditis remanei. Lineage (NCBI taxonomy): Eukaryota > Metazoa > Nematoda > Chromadorea > Rhabditida > Rhabditidae > Caenorhabditis > Caenorhabditis remanei. The sequence continues at coordinate 14,148,326 of NC_071329.1, forward strand.
AATTATACTCGAAAACATTTGATTCGCGGTGCAAATAGCTCTTCATGGTCTAGATATAAAAAAAATTGGCTCAAATTTGAAAAAGAATTGCTTGAAAACTTGAAAAAAAAAGAATTTAAAAAAAACAAAAAAAAATTGGCGAGGGGGAGAGTCGAACCAGCATAGCGTATCCCACCGCACCGACTCGTTAACCCCTCAACCACCGACAGTTGGAAAATATGGGTCATCAGGTGCCATCATATTTGGGGTGAATTTTGGGAAAAACATGCGCGAAGCACATGTATTAACTTCGGATTTGACCCAGATTTTCAGACAAGGATATCTGGATTCTGGAGGGTCGTCAGCAGTTTTTGAAAACTGATTTCCCATTAGAATTCGATTCTCTATCGATTCTGCTAGGTCTCGTTGCTGAACTCCAAAGTCAGTCCTGACCATTCCCTAGTCAGAATGATCCGCGCCTGGTTTCCAGTTAAGGACTGGTACCATACCCTTCCGTCACACTTGATGTCACTCAAGACTTGCTCGAATTGTCTCTTCAAATCTCCAACTGGGCGAGTCATTGTGTTTTGAAGAGTGTTCCGTTCTTTTTCGACATGCTTCAGTAGATCACAATCATTCTGAAGAGCAATTTCAATCAGTCTACATCTTTCCTCGTTATATTCTTGCATTGAAATGAGAGATTTTGGACCATGTTGAGTGGGAGAGCATTCGGCGCAAATGAAGTTTCCATCTTCTGCTTGATAAGAATCATCAGGCGTGTAAACTCCTCCACAACAATAATGGAAACGGAGACTACAAGATCGGCACTGAAACTCCTCTTGCTCCTTTAAATCCTTTGCAATGAGATTAATAATGCAGTTCTCGGATTGACAGACATCTGCTTTCCGTCTCCTTCCACGTACAGTATTCTCAAGTCTTTGGTAGGCAAGCTTGACGGAATTTGCTAAATATTCCGAAGACTTCAAACTGTCTACTCTCTCAATGACATCCTCTTCTTCCTTTTCCAAGTTTTTGAGGTATTCCCGTTGCTGGGACAGATACATTGGTAAGGAATCATAATTGTAGTCTTCTTGGTTACATTGTGCAGTGAGGTAATCGATCACGTAAACCTAAAATTTTGTTGACTATAGAAATGATGCATTTACTGTATATACCTGAAGTATCCCTAAAATCACATGTAATCCGGGAGGTGCTGCCAAAGATGGTTCCATAAGGAGCAGTGGATCTAAGCCATCATCTATTAGCTTTTTCAGACTTCTTGGTTCTCCTGAGAATTCAAAAGGAAACGATCCAATGGTGTCCTTATTCTTTCCATTCTTCACCCATTTCAGATTGCAAGTAAAACAAGGATCAGATGAGGCTTGACCTTTGTGGTGGCCTATAGAACTGATAAATTTGCAGTCCCCCACAATTTTCCATCTGATATTTCTTTTGGTGAGAGCTCCGTTCTCAATGTATTCGACAGATGTCATTTTATTCAGTTTATCGAAAAGAGTTGAGAACTTTTTCTTCAGACTATCGTGATCATCGTTCCCTGTATAATAACCCAATAAAATCATGGAGTGTGGATTATTGGGGTGCCGAATGTTCTCAATCATCAGTCCAATTTTTGTCTTGGTTCCTCCTTTATCTCCGGCAAATGCAACAACAATGTCATCTCGTGTTCCTTCATCAAATACCAATTGATTGTTTGCAGCCAATCGCTCTAATCTAGAAGCCAGATGACCTAATGGATCTTTATGCACAACAATTTCTTCTATAGATTCGGTTTGTCTTCCAAGGCGAGTCACATGAACGATTTTTTCAGTCGAGATATCGTAGTATTGAGTAGGAGAACATTGTTTTTTCACTGCATCAATTTGATCTTTTGGAGCAAATAAATCAACGGAAATTTTTTCCTTGCAGAATCTCTTTAATTCACTCATCACTCTATCAGAAAGTCCGAATTTCACAGAAGCATAAAATGAATCCCAAGGAGAAAGTGCAGTTGTGACAGAGAAATTCTTGCTTTTACATGTAAATCGGACGAATTCAGATGTAAAAAGGTCGACGTTTTCGGATCCAACAAGTTCCTGGATGAACTCTCTCACTCGTTCGAATCGTACTTTTTTTGTTTCCATTGTCAGCAACTGGTAAGGTTTTCTATATTTTCCTCGAGTTGGAGTTTTTAAGGATAACTCTGTTACTTTTGTCTTCAACGCATCTATTTCAGTTTTTTGGTCATTATCTCTTTCATTCTGCTTCTTATCAACTTTTCCCATCTCTGCTTCCAATAATGCCATCTTCCTTATTGTTTCTTCATGTGAATTCTTTTCATTTTCCAACAAAGATTTGGTGATTTCTGCATTTTTTACGAGATCAGCATATTTCATCAACAATTGCTCGTTATCATTTTCCAGATCTTCATATTCCATTCTGATGCGATCACATTGTTCGATTTGAAGAGCTAACTGCGTCTCTAATTCCAAGATTCTTCTTTCGAAAGTGTTGTCATCTTTCCGTTTTTGGGGTTTTTCTGCACTTTTTCGTTGAGCATGAGAGTTAATGGTTGCCTTTTGGCGTTTAGTTCGTGGGGCCATCTCTTAAAATTTCTAACTTTCTTTTCTAACTTCGAACATACACCTTATTCTGGTCAACTACTCACCGTGTTTTTCAAAAATAACAGTCAAAGATGGCTCACGCGTATTGATTACCCTTGTTCTTCTGAAAATTCAAAAATTGATCACCAAATCCAGATTCAGAAGAAGAAGGATAACCAAAACAGTGGAAAATGTGAATAAAACCACCATAAAAATATCAAATTACAATATTTCACATCAAAAACCCCCCAATATTCAAGAATTCTAGCCTGAAACCCACGTTTTAATGCGAAACGACATTTGCGGATACTGTACTTGCCAAATTCAAATTGTATTAACTCTTTTTAAACTGCATTGTTTCGCTCTGTTCTGGTCTCAAAATATTCGTTGAATTCTTGTCTCTTCAGCTTGCAACTATCGCTTTCTGTTCTCTTCCCTTTCTCGAAATATTTTTTAAAAAGTAGCTAAATTTTCATTTTTCAGTGTTAATTTTTTCCAGGCCGATAACTTTTTCTATAATTGATTAAAACTGATGTATTCATATTCCATTGACTCGTCTTCACGTCTAGAATATTTATTGCATACTTTAAATTCGCATTAAGAAAAAAAAACCATGAAAAAAAGCAAAAATCTTCATTTTCAGTACTAAATTCAGTTTTCGTTTTTTTCTCTGCGCCCTCTCTGGTGAGAGAGTTTTGCAATCGCGCTCCCTCGCGATTCGAGGCGTCTCTCGCCGTGTACACCCCCGCTCTACCGAACCGAAGAAAATTGTGTTCGAAATTGAGAGCCGCAGAGAAAAATAGTCGTTTTTCAAGGGCATTTCGGTGGAGCGCAGTTGTAACAACTGTGCCGAGATAATAGAACGCTGTCGCTTATGAAAACTAAAACTCACTCTTCGAAAAATATAAATTTTGCAATTTCCATAAGATCGGACCAAGTTATGACCGCCGGATTATGAATTATTGAACTCTCAATATAGTTATTTTCCATTTCAATACTTCTCTTGAAAGAAGGGGAGCAGTTCTCTGAAGTTTCAGCTCGCTCTATCGATTTTTCAAGTTCTCGGTTTCTAAAAATCATTAATCATTTCAGAATGAATCACTTTCAACTTACAAATCAGTGAAATCTGTAAATTCCTCTTCTTTTTGTTCGTTTTCTTGGAAAATCGTGGGACAATCCTCTGCCCAATATCTTCTCTGCTCTACTTTATATTTTTTCGTTGATTTTTTGGAGGAAAACGGTTTATAGGCAGCTTCCAATTCTTCTTTGGATGTTACATGCACACGAAGATGCTTTTTGAGATTCCCTTTCAGCCGGCACGCCTTCCCACAATACGAACATTGATATGGTGTCACGTCAGTGTGTATCGATTGATGTTCGAACAAATTCGACTTAAATCGAAAATGTTTCAAACAAATGTTACATTTGAATGGTCGATCTCTTGTGTGAACTACTGCGTGTTGCTTTAGACCTGAAAATTGTTTTAAAGTTTTGAAAAACTGAACATGAATGCGAATAATGACAAATGGGTCAAGTTTCGAAGTAATGCGAAATACATTTTTTACCTTTGAATTCTTTGAATGTTTTATGACAGACATTGCATTTATGGATCATTCTTGGGTCAATATATCGAACAACTGGGCAGTTTGAAGACGAGGGAATATTATCACTGGAAAAAAGTGATTTTCAGGCTTCTTTTTAGTACAGGAACTCACTTTTTCTGGTAACTTTCCTCAGCAAATAGTTCAATTGAAGGCTGAATTTCGTAGAAAATTGGACTGAAAAGAAAAAGAAAAGCATAGAAAAGTTAGTAGAAAAACCGAAAAACACTCTAACGTAAATATCCGACACTATTTGGCAAGTTGCAAACGCGCCCCTCTGAACCTCTCGTGTACTCCACGAGGATTAAACATTTTCACATCGTTTTTCTGCGCGTTGCCGATTATTTTTCTTTATTTTTGAAAAAAAAACGTTTATTTGTAGAAATCCGTGAAAAATAAAACAAAAATGATAGGAGAATTTGATTTTTAAAATAATTTTTAAACTTGCGTGAGTAAAATGTAATTTTACTGCTAGAAAACTGGTTTAAAAAAATAAATTATTCCGAGTTTTCGTCGGAATCCATAACTTTTAAATAGTTATCAGGGTAAAGTTCGAAGTAGGAATCGTCAGAGCATGCGCATTTTTTGTTGTTGAGTGTGCATGAAAAGTGAGCGGGCTGTTTACATTTGTTGCATCTTTTCCATTCCGTGGTAGTACTCTCAAATTCCATTTCATCTGCATCGTGAGGGATTTCAGGATCTCGCTGAAATAAAAGATAAGCGCTTGCTATTCTGTTTTTTCCTGTACCTCTCCACAAATTATGCATCTTTCCAAGAATCGTTTAGGAATGAGAGAGGTTTTTGATGACTCTAACGTAAATATCCGACACTATTTGGCAAGTTGCAAACGCGCCCCTCTGAACCTCTCGTGTACTCCACGCGGGAAAGACCGAAACGCGGCAATTTAAAAAGAGAACTGCGAAACTAAATGAAAAAATGCGATTGAAAGTGCCAAAAGCAAATATATTTGAAAATTTTAATATACTTTTTATACATTTTAATAATTATGCATTTTTCAGAATAAGAGAAAGAGGAATATCAGTGGAAGCTGTGGACTGAATCGAGCAAACGGAAAAAATAGTTTATTTTTATTTAATAAAGTTTATAAATTTAATAATAAAGAAAAAATAAAAACGTTTTAAGTATATTTGTTATATCTACTTAATTCCATGGTGTTGGCTCTTAGCGGCAGAGAATGGAAGTTTGTGAAAAGAGCAATCCACCGCGAACTGAAGACAGAGTGTCAAGCGATTTCTGGAAAAAAAATAGACTGAACCACGGGAGAAAAGAAATGTACGGAAAAATGCAGAGTGAAACTTATCTGAAAAAAAGAAGGTGAAGCTATCCAGAACAAGAAGCACGGACCCACGAGAAGAAGCACGAAATCTGAAAAAAAATTGTTCAGTAAAGTCCATCGGCCTAAATTTTAGAGGGAGGTTCCCATGGCAGGCCTGGGAACGTGCGAGATAGTGATTAGAATGAGGAGAACTAGAGAAAATCCAAAAAAAGTATGGGAAAGTGATCGGGTTCCCATGGGATGTAGAAAAAAAGGGTATAAAAGCATCGAATTCAGTCAGTACTAGTTTTTCGAGCTCATTATGAGTGTTTCGACAGTGACATTTCCGTGTTTCTACGAAAGCTGTAACTACAGTGGGATCCCGACAGCGGTTCGAAAGCATATGAAGAGTTTTCACAAAAGCGGCCAAAAAGAAATAGATGAATTCAATGGATCAGTTCAAGCAACTAAAGCGATGAAAAAAGGATCAGACGTCTACAAGTGTGAGCAGTGTCACAAGGTTCTGACATCTCTTGGGTCGATTCAGAACCATATCCGTCGAGAGCATACGATGACAAGAACTGACGAAGCGCTCGATCCAGCGTTGATCTCGATTCTTGAATCTCAGGAACCTGAAAAGAAGGTAGAATCAGTAGTTCCCACAGAGTTTTTGGAATAGCACATTTAGAGGCAATCTATTTTTGAGATTTTCAGAAATATAGAGTGTGCACCACTGAGATTCAGCCGATTGCGATAATTGAGGATTTACCGGAAACAAAACCAATCTCTAATCAAAAAATTCTGTGTCCTCATATCGATTGTTTATCTGAGATGGATGCTGTCTTTGTATCGTCTAGATTAAACCTGGTGAAACATTTTCACGATGAACACAGAACTCCTCATGAAGTGGAAGACAAAGAGTTCAACAGTGTGTCAGAATTTGAGGTATAATCTTATTAGGGAGGCCCATCAAAGTTATTTTTAGGAATGGCTATCAAAGAAACAAGAAGAAACGGGAACTACACTGGTGACTCAGACCGCTCGTGACGAAGGTTCCAGAAATACGAGTTACATGATTTGTAAGCATGAAGGAACATACGTCCGTAGTGGAACAAAAAAGTATGGTCATGATACAAAAAAGCAGACTGGTGATGCTCTGTGCACTGCGTATTTGAGAGTAAGATATAGCGAAGCAATCTGGAACAAATCTTGAATTTTAGGTTGTAAAAATAGGAGAAAAAGTTTCTTGCCAGGGATGTTTCTATCATTTCGGACATGATATCAGTGTTGCAAACCTTTCCCTTACATCAAATCAAAAAGAGAAAGTTGTGAATTATGTGAAACAAGGTCTTCACAACAAAGCAATTGTGAAATTAGTGAAGAAAGAAACGGATGAGCACTCCAGATTACATTTTCTAAGTTCAGATGACATTCGGTGAGAGAAGCATGGGCTGAAATTACATTCCAATAATTTTTTAGAAATCTTAAAAATCAGTTTGATTTGAATGAAGAGCAACTAGACAAAGATGATCTCAGAAGTGTTGAAAAAAGAGTTGCAATGAAGAATCTGGATGATGGCATTCGATATTATTCTGCGCCTGATCACGAAGGGAACAATTTCGTGCTTGGTAAAATCAATTTATTGGAGATAATTTAGATCGAAATTTCAGTGATTATCACTCCAAAACATCTAGAGAGTATTACAAAATTTTCACACAAGGTGGTTGTGCTCGATGACACTTTCAATGTCACTATGTATAACTTAAAGTTGACTACACTCACAGTTATTGATAATTCTGATCGAAGTGAGCCTGCAGGTATCGATAAAACAACATTCAGACTTCATATTTCTTAATTAATTTTACCAGGATTCCTATTATCTAGTTCCACAACTTCAAAAGAGGTATCGATTCTGTTCAATTGCCTGAAAGATTTATTTCCTGAATTCCGACCGTCGTTTTTTATGACGGATGAGGCTTCGTGCTTTTGGAATGGATATAGTGCAGTTTTTGATAATTCTGGTACTAGAAAAGTGATCTGCCGTTGGCACGTATATCGTTCATGGAAAAAGAAAGCGACGCAGCTATTGAAGGTGACTATGAGAAATCTAATTTTGTCCTTACGATATAATTCAGGGGGATCTACTCAGTGAAACTATGCAGTCGTTAAATGAGGTTTTAAGAGAGCCACGACAAGAAAAGGTTATGCATAGATTGCTCTCGATGCTAACTCGTTTAGATCTAGCGAAGGAGAAAGGAGCTGATGAGTTTTCTGCATATTTCAGAACATATTACTATGGTGAGGAAAAGAAATGGGACGCATACAATTGAGGTTTCAGAAAGAATCGATGAGTGGGCGGCGTCAACTAGAGCAAATATTTCATGTCACAGTAGTATGTATGCGGAGGCGTGGCACAGTGTCCTCAAAGTAATAAAAAATTGAAAGAAAAGATCGGGCAGTTCAGAAGTTTCAGAAAGAAATCATTGTCACAAAAAGAAGCATCCGCTGTGATCTTCTTATTTCACACCTACTGGCCGCTTCTGAATGGGTTATTAAACTGAAAAACCAGCAGGTTAGATTATACCTTACGGCGGATCACTTATAAAAAATTTAAAAATTTAGAAACAACGGAAACTGTACTCGGCGTGTCCACGAAAAGGCCAAAACAGGAGCACTTGCCGACTTTTCAGAGATACACAAGGCAATTATCTAGTAGATCAAAGAAGTGAAGATACTTATATAGTCACTAAAATTTCTGATATGAAGGAGTACACAGTTCGAGACTATAAGGAATGCATTTGTGATATCAAAGTCAGTTTTTTATACTTTTTTTGATCGATTACAATTTTTTAAAGGAAAACACTCACTGCGACTACTGTGGTGCGTGTGGATATCGATTCGACTGTGATTGCCTGTTCTCACGTGCCGGTGTTGCCTGCAAGCACATCCATGGAGTTCTGAAGTTTGCAGGTTTAGTAAAATAGGAATTAAAAGATTATATGATTACTTTAGCCAGCCAACAAGCCAATTGTGAGCTTCTTGACGACCATGCCAATTTGTCTCCACGTCCTTCTACGTCCTCTCGTTATCCTTCTGCAAATTTGAATAGTTTTGTTCTTGATTTAACCAGAAAAGAGAAAGATGAGCACGACGATAGAATTACGAAGAGAATGGATCGATTGAGCACAGTGAGAACAGCTTTTTAGCTAATTATTCAAATAAATATTCAGATGTGGAGCGCTGTCTACGCGGATCTTCGAAAGCAAACGAAAGATGGGGGGGAATGTTTCGAAAAATTGTTGGAAAAAACTGAAAATGCACTACTCTCAATTATGCCGGAAACAAGTGAAACAGGATTAGTTGTTCGTTCAGATGCCGGAAGTTCATATAAGACCGCACGCGAGATTATGCACGTTTCTTCTGCATTGAAGGTATGAAGCAAAAAATAGTTCATCATATATCATTATACTGCAACAGAAACGAACTCTCGCACCAAGAAAAGTTCTCACGGCATCAAAAACCTCTCTCATTCCTAAACGATTCTTGGAAAGATGCATAATTTGTGGAGAGGTACAGGAAAAAACAGAATAGCAAGCGCTTATCTTTTATTTCAGCGAGATCCTGAAATCCCTCACGATGCAGATGAAATGGAATTTGAGAGTACTACCACGGAATGGAAAAGATGCAACAAATGTAAACAGCCCGCTCACTTTTCATGCACACTCAACAACAAAAAATGCGCATGCTCTGACGATTCCTACTTCGAACTTTACCCTGATAACTATTTAAAAGTTATGGATTCCGACGAAAACTCGGAATAATTTATTTTTTTAAACCAGTTTTCTAGCAGTAAAATTACATTTTACTCACGCAAGTTTAAAAATTATTTTAAAAATCAAATTCTCCTATCATTTTTGTTTTATTTTTCACGGATTTCTACAAATAAACGTTTTTTTTTTCAAAAATAAAGAAAAATAATCGGCAACGCGCAGAAAAACGATGTGAAAATGTTTAATCCTCGTGGAGTACACGAGAGGTTCAGAGGGGCGCGTTTGCAACTTGCCAAATAGTGTCGGATATTTACGTTAGAGTTTTTTGATGCCGTGAGAACTTTTCTTGGTGCGAGAGTTCGTTTCTGTTGCAGTATAATGATATATGATGAACTATTTTTTGCTTCATACCTTCAATGCAGAAGAAACGTGCATAATCTCGCGTGCGGTCTTATATGAACTTCCGGCATCTGAACGAACAACTAATCCTGTTTCACTTGTTTCCGGCATAATTGAGAGTAGTGCATTTTCAGTTTTTTCCAACAATTTTTCGAAACATTCCCCCCCATCTTTCGTTTGCTTTCGAAGATCCGCGTAGACAGCGCTCCACATCTGAATATTTATTTGAATAATTAGCTAAAAAGCTGTTCTCACTGTGCTCAATCGATCCATTCTCTTCGTAATTCTATCGTCGTGCTCATCTTTCTCTTTTCTGGTTAAATCAAGAACAAAACTATTCAAATTTGCAGAAGGATAACGAGAGGACGTAGAAGGACGTGGAGACAAATTGGCATGGTCGTCAAGAAGCTCACAATTGGCTTGTTGGCTGGCTAAAGTAATCATATAATCTTTTAATTCCTATTTTACTAAACCTGCAAACTTCAGAACTCCATGGATGTGCTTGCAGGCAACACCGGCACGTGAGAACAGGCAATCACAGTCGAATCGATATCCACACGCACCACAGTAGTCGCAGTGAGTGTTTTCCTTTAAAAAATTGTAATCGATCAAAAAAAGTATAAAAAACTGACTTTGATATCACAAATGCATTCCTTATAGTCTCGAACTGTGTACTCCTTCATATCAGAAATTTTAGTGACTATATAAGTATCTTCACTTCTTTGATCTACTAGATAATTGCCTTGTGTATCTCTGAAAAGTCGGCAAGTGCTCCTGTTTTGGCCTTTTCGTGGACACGCCGAGTACAGTTTCCGTTGTTTCTAAATTTTTAAATTTTTTATAAGTGATCCGCCGTAAGGTATAATCTAACCTGCTGGTTTTTCAGTTTAATAACCCATTCAGAAGCGGCCAGTAGGTGTGAAATAAGAAGATCACAGCGGATGCTTCTTTTTGTGACAATGATTTCTTTCTGAAACTTCTGAACTGCCCGATCTTTTCTTTCAATTTTTTATTACTTTGAGGACACTGTGCCACGCCTCCGCATACATACTACTGTGACATGAAATATTTGCTCTAGTTGACGCCGCCCACTCATCGATTCTTTCTGAAACCTCAATTGTATGCGTCCCATTTCTTTTCCTCACCATAGTAATATGTTCTGAAATATGCAGAAAACTCATCAGCTCCTTTCTCCTTCGCTAGATCTAAACGAGTTAGCATCGAGAGCAATCTATGCATAACCTTTTCTTGTCGTGGCTCTCTTAAAACCTCATTTAACGACTGCATAGTTTCACTGAGTAGATCCCCCTGAATTATATCGTAAGGACAAAATTAGATTTCTCATAGTCACCTTCAATAGCTGCGTCGCTTTCTTTTTCCATGAACGATATACGTGCCAACGGCAGATCACTTTTCTAGTACCAGAATTATCAAAAACTGCACTATATCCATTCCAAAAGCACGAAGCCTCATCCGTCATAAAAAACGACGGTCGGAATTCAGGAAATAAATCTTTCAGGCAATTGAACAGAATCGATACCTCTTTTGAAGTTGTGGAACTAGATAATAGGAATCCTGGTAAAATTAATTAAGAAATATGAAGTCTGAATGTTGTTTTATCGATACCTGCAGGCTCACTTCGATCAGAATTATCAATAACTGTGAGTGTAGTCAACTTTAAGTTATACATAGTGACATTGAAAGTGTCATCGAGCACAACCACCTTGTGTGAAAATTTTGTAATACTCTCTAGATGTTTTGGAGTGATAATCACTGAAATTTCGATCTAAATTATCTCCAATAAATTGATTTTACCAAGCACGAAATTGTTCCCTTCGTGATCAGGCGCAGAATAATATCGAATGCCATCATCCAGATTCTTCATTGCAACTCTTTTTTCAACACTTCTGAGATCATCTTTGTCTAGTTGCTCTTCATTCAAATCAAACTGATTTTTAAGATTTCTAAAAAATTATTGGAATGTAATTTCAGCCCATGCTTCTCTCACCGAATGTCATCTGAACTTAGAAAATGTAATCTGGAGTGCTCATCCGTTTCTTTCTTCACTAATTTCACAATTGCTTTGTTGTGAAGACCTTGTTTCACATAATTCACAACTTTCTCTTTTTGATTTGATGTAAGGGAAAGGTTTGCAACACTGATATCATGTCCGAAATGATAGAAACATCCCTGGCAAGAAACTTTTTCTCCTATTTTTACAACCTAAAATTCAAGATTTGTTCCAGATTGCTTCGCTATATCTTACTCTCAAATACGCAGTGCACAGAGCATCACCAGTCTGCTTTTTTGTATCATGACCATACTTTTTTGTTCCACTACGGACGTATGTTCCTTCATGCTTACAAATCATGTAACTCGTATTTCTGGAACCTTCGTCACGAGCGGTCTGAGTCACCAGTGTAGTTCCCGTTTCTTCTTGTTTCTTTGATAGCCATTCCTAAAAATAACTTTGATGGGCCTCCCTAATAAGATTATACCTCAAATTCTGACACACTGTTGAACTCTTTGTCTTCCACTTCATGAGGAGTTCTGTGTTCATCGTGAAAATGTTTCACCAGGTTTAATCTAGACGATACAAAGACAGCATCCATCTCAGATAAACAATCGATATGAGGACACAGAATTTTTTGATTAGAGATTGGTTTTGTTTCCGGTAAATCCTCAATTATCGCAATCGGCTGAATCTCAGTGGTGCACACTCTATATTTCTGAAAATCTCAAAAATAGATTGCCTCTAAATGTGCTATTCCAAAAACTCTGTGGGAACTACTGATTCTACCTTCTTTTCAGGTTCCTGAGATTCAAGAATCGAGATCAACGCTGGATCGAGCGCTTCGTCAGTTCTTGTCATCGTATGCTCTCGACGGATATGGTTCTGAATCGACCCAAGAGATGTCAGAACCTTGTGACACTGCTCACACTTGTAGACGTCTGATCCTTTTTTCATCGCTTTAGTTGCTTGAACTGATCCATTGAATTCATCTATTTCTTTTTGGCCGCTTTTGTGAAAACTCTTCATATGCTTTCGAACCGCTGTCGGGATCCCACTGTAGTTACAGCTTTCGTAGAAACACGGAAATGTCACTGTCGAAACACTCATAATGAGCTCGAAAAACTAGTACTGACTGAATTCGATGCTTTTATACCCTTTTTTTCTACATCCCATGGGAACCCGATCACTTTCCCATACTTTTTTTGGATTTTCTCTAGTTCTCCTCATTCTAATCACTATCTCGCACGTTCCCAGGCCTGCCATGGGAACCTCCCTCTAAAATTTAGGCCGATGGACTTTACTGAACAATTTTTTTTCAGATTTCGTGCTTCTTCTCGTGGGTCCGTGCTTCTTGTTCTGGATAGCTTCACCTTCTTTTTTTCAGATAAGTTTCACTCTGCATTTTTCCGTACATTTCTTTTCTCCCGTGGTTCAGTCTATTTTTTTTCCAGAAATCGCTTGACACTCTGTCTTCAGTTCGCGGTGGATTGCTCTTTTCACAAACTTCCATTCTCTGCCGCTAAGAGCCAACACCATGGAATTAAGTAGATATAACAAATATACTTAAAACGTTTTTATTTTTTCTTTATTATTAAATTTATAAACTTTATTAAATAAAAATAAACTATTTTTTCCGTTTGCTCGATTCAGTCCACAGCTTCCACTGATATTCCTCTTTCTCTTATTCTGAAAAATGCATAATTATTAAAATGTATAAAAAGTATATTAAAATTTTCAAATATATTTGCTTTTGGCACTTTCAATCGCATTTTTTCATTTAGTTTCGCAGTTCTCTTTTTAAATTGCCGCGTTTCGGTCTTTCCCGCGTGGAGTACACGAGAGGTTCAGAGGGGCGCGTTTGCAACTTGCCAAATAGTGTCGGATATTTACGTTAGAGTCCGAAAAACCCACTTTTGTTGAAAATCGAAGACATCAACCGGTTGATTGGAAGACATGTCCGTATTCCTCGATCTGGAAATGTTTTTTCTCATTGGCGTCATAAGTTGAACGAATTTAAGATTAAAAATACAATTTATAAAAAGAGAAGATTTTATTGTTCCATATTTTATACATTTTAACTTAAAAATACAAATTTAAAGCATCAAACTCAAAATTTGAATAATTCGAAACGAAGAATACAAAAATGATGTGGAAAAACTTGCGCGTCAATTAGAACGCATTGTGCACAACTGCGTACGCGCCCGTATCCGTACCCGAGGGGGCATGGGGGTGTATCAATTTCCTAGGGCAGGGGCATGAGGGTGGACTGGCAGACTCCTAGCTCGAATACAAAAGACGATTGCATTCAGCCGGAATCGAACCAAGAACCTTTCGATTCTAATCCATCCACGATAACCATTTCTCCAAACGGTCACATTTAAGTTACAATTTTTTGGTTATTATAACTTCACGTCATTTTGATTTTCCAAAATCCCAGATTTTCTGCGTGATTTTTCTCGTAGACTGATTTTTAGGCATTTATTGCATCACGTTAACAAAATTATGCTCGTTACTTTTACTCACCACTTTTAGAAGGAGAATGCTAAAGAACGGCCGAGAGTGATTGACTTCACGGCACTTGTTTTGTTACCTCAGCTTTCTCTTAGGCTTAGGTTTCTTAGAAATTCGGAAAAAAAATTGACGGGTTAAAGCAAGCTCCAGGGTTTCCCTGTTTTAAAGTAATCACTGCTTCCAGGGTTTGAAGCCTATGGGCGGGGCTAAAGCAAGCTCCAGGGTTTCCCTGTTTTAAAGTAAACATTGCTTCCAGGGTTTGAAGCCTATGGGCGGGGCTAAAGCAAGCTCCAGGGTTTCCCTGTTTTAAAGTAATCACTGCTTCCAGAGTGCTAAGAAAAAAATTGGACAAAAATTTGGAAGGAATTGAACCAGCGTGGTTTATTTTGCGTTTAACTGCTTTAACCGCTGCTCTATCTGCCCGTGTTTTTTCATTCAGGGAAAATGATTTTATATTTTATAAATTTTCGCGTGAAAATTCAACTATAAAATAAAACGAAAATCGCGTCTATTAATTTATTATTGGGATGTACGCGTGTTCTACATAACACCCTCATGCCCCCTCGGGGTGTAAATACAAGCACTACAACTGCGTACCGTAATCCCGATTGCAAATTTTTATTTTTTTTATTTTTGACATTTTTTCAGTTTCCTTACTTATTTTTTTTACACAAACGACTGTAAATTCACGTGACGCACAATTGTTATTTGATAAATCCATAGATCTCACTGACTGTTTCGAGTTTCAGATGTCTGAAGAAAACGATAACGTGGCTCCGATGAACAACGAAAAAGACAATTTGGTGTCGGAAGAGCAAGAAGCGACACTAGAAACCGCTGAGAACAAAACGGTATATTTGATGTATTCAAAATTACATATTCAAGATATTTTTATTACAGGAAAAGCAAGATGATTCTCGCAACGAAGTCGTGGAGAAAATGTTTGAGAACCTCTTGGAAAAGCAGAGAAATTTCGAACAAATCCATGAAAATATGCTCAAAGAGGTTCTGGAAGACCAGAAAAATATCAAAAAATCGAACACGGAAATTGTTGAAAAGCTCTGTTCCCTTGAAAGCGAACTTCAATTGATTCGGGACGACTTGAAACCAAAAAGCGTGAAAGCAGGAGTTCCGAAGGAAACCGATGATGAAGATGAAACAGATTCAGAATCTGAAAATGAGGTTATCATGCAAAAGATATGATCCTGACAATTTCTTTGTTTTCAGAGCGTTACCATACCGACTTCTGGAAAATGCTTCGTGCTAAAACATGTCTTCAAGAATGTCTCGAATATGAAGGAAAATGAATATCGGTTGTCAGAAGCGGAAGAGCACTATGGGATTGAATGGTATTTGTAGAAAATATATTTATTAGAACTCAGTAACTTCAGGAGAATGTATGTGCGCCGAACGAAAGAACATCTTCAGTTTTATTTGAACTGTCTGAAATCGATGGACACTGCTAATTGGACAATCGAAACTCAGCGAAAACATGTACTAGTTTCGGATCGAATGGAAAACAAAGTGATGGAAAGCATAAGAATATTTGACAAAGAATCTCGCTCGTGGGGATATCCAGAGTTTATCAAATGGGATGTTCTGGAAAAAGACTTCCTTGTAGATGATAAACTGACTGCTGAAATTCACGTGAAAATCAAGAAAACAACTGGAATTTACAAAGATAATCTGAGAAATTTCGACAAGACAATGGAAGAATTTTCAGATGTTGTACTTGTTGTCAACGAAGAGAAATTCTACGTCTTAAAATTAGTCAGTTTCAACATTTTTCAGAACATGTTTCTATTTTTCTACAATTTTTCAGTATTTGGCTGCTCACTCGCCCTATTTCAAGGCCTTGTTTTTGGGAAATTTCAACGATTCGAAGAAATCGGAGATCAAATTGACTGGAATCGACGCAGATGATTTCCAGAATTACCTCGAAGTGCTTTATGGAGAAAGTGCAATTGATGGTAACTTTTCATTTTGACATCTCTGTTTTAAAACTATATCATTTTTCAGAATTCACTGTTGACGGAATCCTCATGGTGGCTGATATGTATGATACTTCAATGGTCATTCTCAAATGCGAGCAGTTTCTACTCAAGGAATCAAAGAAAACATTGAAGAAAAAGTTGCAAATGTCCATGAAATACCACCTGGAAGCATTGAATGTATCTTTTCCTTTCTAAATCCATTATAATACAACTTCTCTTTCCAGAAACAATGCCGCAAGGAGATCAAATCGGTTGCTGACATCAAATCAGTTCTCCCAGGAGATATTCGTGATTTGCATCCATCAATTACGACGGAGTTTTTGGAAATTGCCCTCTCTATTCAATAATTTGTTGTAATCTTTTTTACCAATGTTTTCTTTTTCACTTTTGTTTCCCTTTTCGCTGTTTTCGTTTCATCGTTATAAATACCGCTTTTTGATACTATATAAAGCTCATTTATTGTTTTTCTTAAAATTGATTGTCAGAATCTGTTTTGTTATCATCTTTCATAATATATTTTGACCTCGAAATGTGCTTTAAAACAACAAAAATTCCAGTAAAATGACCAAAAGAAACAATAAACACCCGCCGCCACCAAAACGTCAAAGAATTGAAGCAGAGAATGATCAGAATGCCGAGGTTTGTCAATTACAATTCCGAAAAGATTTAATAAAAATATTTTTTCTTTTTCAGATCGATCCATCCGATTCTACAATCGGACGCGTTTACAATGCGTGCCAAGAAGTGCTGGAAAAACAGAAAAATATCGAAAAATCTATGACGGAAATCGTCGAAAAACTTCGGTTGACAGATGAGAAACTGGAATCGATTCAACTGCAACTGAAGTCCGATAAAATCGATGAAGCTACTTCAATCTCATCGAATTCTCTTGACAGTGAAGCTCCAGTGAAAGCGACGTCGTCCAGTGATTCTTCACAAGAAATGGTTAACCTGATCTGTTCTTGTTCCTGCTCGTTAATTGCAGTTTACAGATTCCACGGGAAATCATGTCAACGACTGGAAAATACTTTGTGTTGAAACATATTTTCAAAAACGTGTCAAAACTGAAGGAAAATCAGAATTTATGTTCAGAAGTTGACGAGCATTTTGGAATTGAGTGGTATGATACCGAGTAAGTATAGCTTTTTCATACTTGTTATTTCAGGAGTATGTTTGTGCGCCGAGAAAAAGACTATCTAACATTCCATATGCACTGCTTACAATCGACGGACACTGGAAAATGGACGATCGAAGTTAAGCATAGAAATGTATTAGTATCGAATCGAATCGAAAAAGTACGAGAAGGCAATTCGGCATTTGCTAACATCGGAAAAAGGTGTAACACTTCGAGATGGCCGAAATTTATCGAATGGGCGGTATTGGAAAAAGACTATCTTGTGGATGACAAACTGACTGCTGAAATTCACGTGAAAATCGAGAAAACAACTGGAATTTATAAAGATAATTTGAGAAATTTCGATGCGACAATGAAAGAATTTTCTGATGTTGTGCTAGTTGTCAACGAACAGAAATTTTACGCTCTAAAATTGGTCGGTCTCAATAATTTTCGAAACATGTTTCAATTATTTCAATATTTCAGTACCTCGCCGCTCATTCTCCATATTTCAAAGCATTATTTTTGGGAAATTTCAACGATTCGAAGAAATCTGAAATCAAATTGACTGGAATCGACGCAGATGATTTCCAGAATTACCTCGAAGTTCTTTATGGAGAACAACCGATTGATGGTAATTCTAGCTTTGTCTTGATAAAAATTACATTGTTTTTTAGAATACACCTGCGAAGGACTTCTTCTGGTAGCTGACATGCTTGACACTCCAATGGTCATTCGCAAATGTGAGCAGTTTCTACTCAAGGAATCAAAGAAAACGTTGAAGAAGAAGTTAGAATTGTCTACTCGATACAATTTGGAAACACTCAAGGTGAACAATTGCATTTAATTTATTTGAAAAAAATCATAATTTTCAGAAGAAATGCCTCGTTGAAATCATATCGATTGGCGATCTTCAAGCTGTTCTGCCAGGGAATGTGCAAGATTTGGACAAATCTATAATGGGCGAACTTCTTGAAAAATCCATTTCACTTCATAATTGAATACAATTGTATCGATAATATGTGTCACAACTATCCGTTAAATCTCAATATCTCACATCATTTCATTGTTCGAATCCAAAAAAAATCGGTACAGATTCATTGTTCTCTCTCTCTCTCTCTCCGCACCCTTTATTGTCTTTACTGATTTTTTTCCAGTTATTTCATGTTCCCATTCCTCTGCTTTCTTTATAAATTTACTCGCAAATAGTTTTAGTTTTCTCTTTTTTCAAATCTTTATCAGTTGCCGGAGAAAACTATAAAAAGTATTAGTTTTGCAATCCTATCAACACTTTTGAAAAGGGAAACAATGAAATAGCAAAAATGATTTATTAGCCGAGCATTTTTATTACAACCGCGTGGACTGCTAATATTCAAAAAAGAAAACGACAAAAAATAATCTGATTCAATCTTCACTTTCAACATTGTTTTCGCCTTCAACAGTGAGATACCGTCTCCAATCCCCCGACGTTGACTTTCGTCATGTATTTTGTTTCCGGGCAGTTCGTTTCTTCCAGGAGAAGCCCCGTGTGACTTGGGATGGTGGGCAAACCAATTCCAAGTACGTCGAAATTCTGCATCTGAAATATTAATTTTATTGAAACCCAATTTTGTTTTGAAAGAGACTCACTTGTGGCCATCCATTTGATCGATACTCTATTGGGAAAGGAACTCCTTTCAATTCTTGGAAGTTTCGGAAAGTGAATTCGATCGGATCGCCATCACTCTCAAGACTTTCTGAGAGTGAATGAATCTACTCACTGTACGAGGGTTTCTCCGCCAATCCGGAACTGCTCCACTTTCTCTCTCCTCACTCGCTTCGTATCGTCTTCTCTTATACAACAATTTAAACCTCACTTTTTGTTCTGGTGAATCCGTCGAGTATTGTTCTTCCAGCGGACATGGCTAAAATTGATGATGTAATCATAAATACAGATACTTATTATGAATTCATTTTTATCTGTGCATGGGAAGACCGCGCCGCACTCGCGCGGCGGCCACGCCCATTTTTTGCGACAGTGTTCAAAAATGGAACGCAGCGTTAAAATGGGAGTGGGCGTGGCCGCCGCGCGAGTGCGGCGCGGTCTTCCCATGCACAGATAAAAATGAATTCATAATAACTAATTGACAAATTCAGAGACTTCAGAGACAGACTCCTAGGCCCCTGATTTTGTGCTCTATGTCTTTGAGCCCACTAATTTCTCATGTTTTCAATTACAAAAGAGTTCTGAACATGTTGATTCTTTGATAACTAACACTCACTCTCTTCTTTAATTCTGGGCTCGTCGAGAAGTTGGGTGAGTTGCCCAAAAAATATACGTTCCCTCCAGCTGTCACGTTGTATTGTGAACCTCGCTCATTTGTTGTGACTCGTTTCTTTTCTGTTTCAATGTCTACCGTTCTTTGCACGGTTTTCTTTCTTGACCACGACGATCCCATTGTCTAAAAAATCGGATGTCGAAGGGATAAAGTTTTTATTGTTAATTTCTGGCTATCCTTATGACAAAAGAAGTCAATATCTACTTTTGACCGTATTCCGTTTTGTATTCAAAATGATTACCTTAGATTTTATCACTTATTCAAATGACGTGGTAATGTTCATACTGACTTTCATCATTTTTTCAGTGTATTACGTATTATCTACACGTGAGTTTTTATATGTTTTGGAGTAGTGTGTCAACTCACGAGAAAATTCTTTTTTCACTTTAACCGAGATAATTCTCGGCCCAGCACGGCCGGCCGGCCCGTTTCGAAACATTTTTTGCAAAAAAATTGAAATTTTGAATTTTTTTGAAAAAATACAGTTTTCGATTAAAAATTCAAAATGCAATCAAAATGTGAATATGTATGATAAATTAAGCACTTTTACTCTACATTTTCGGAAAATTTCAAAAAAACCAGATCAGTGTAGGATTACTGTAGCTACCGTAACCCAAAAATGAAAAAGGGTTCCACACAGAACGAAGGGAGACCAAAGTGGGGTGATAACCAGACTTGTCACGGGCCGGGCCGGGCCGGGCCGGGCCGGGCCGAAATCAGGAAAAATTTTGGCCCGGCCCGGCGGGCCAAACTCAGAAAAAATCTCGGCCCGGCCCGGCCCGGCCCGGCCAGGCTCTTTTGAAACATGTTGAGTTTTTGATTTTTTTTTGGAAATTTTAGGAAAAATGTGAATATGTATGATAATTAAGGCATTTTTACTCTATTTTTTCGAAAAATTTCAAATTAAATTTGGTAAAAACGGGTTCCCATTTTTTGAAATCAGGAAAAATTTTGGCCCGGCCCGGCCCGGCCCGGCCCGCCGGGCCAAACTCAAGAAAAATCTCGGCCCGGCCCGGGCCGGCCCGATTTTTGACAAGTCTGGTGATAACAACCTCGACCCCTCAGTATGACACCCAAAAAATTGGGCCGGTTACTGTAGGATTACGCTACCATAACCCTAAGGGGGTACTGTAGGTACAGTAACCCGAAAATTAGGAAAAGAGGTTCAAACTGAAAGTACTGAACACATACTTTGGCAGTACCACCCTTGGCACCTAAGACAGAACTCCAAAAAAAATTAGAGCCCGTTTGGCCGCAGTATTCCGAAATTTCCAGAAGTTTCCAAAATGTCTCAGAAACTTCTAGAAACTTCCAAATACATCTGGAAACATTCAGAAAGTTCTAGAAATTCATAGAAATTTCCAACCTTCTCCGGAGCCTTCCAGAACCTTCCAGAAAATTCGAGAAAATTCCGGAGGTTTACAGAGCATCCTGAAGTTTCTAGATTTTTCCAGAATTTTCTAGAAACTTTCGGAAACTTCCAGAGAGGGAGGAATTCAAATCTTCCGAAAACTTCCAGAAACTTCCAGAAAATGTAAATTTTGGTGGGAATTCAAACTTTCGAGAACCGCAAAAATCCAAATGACGGCTTAATAACCGATGAGTAGCATTGTTGCGGAAAATTACAGAAGTTGTGTTAGAGATGGAATTTTGAGAAAATATTCCAGTAGTATATGTTCAACGCAGTATAACATGGTTCCAAGAAGAGATACAAAAAGTTTTAAACTGAAAAAATATACAAATGAAATATTTCATCAGTTGAAGAAAAGTTCGTAACTGAGATTCCATTCGTGATACAGTACTGGCCATTTAGAATGCGACATTCGCATTTTTTAGTTGAAAATGGTCAATTTGAGAGTGTGTTACGGTATCACTGATTGTTCCACAAAATAAATTGTGTGTAAATCACAGATATCAAAAGTAAACCTTCATTTTTGTAGTTGACAACTTTTTTATACGGGCACTCACTACAGATTTACATATCGCAAAAGTAATTTCTCCCTCAAATTGTCTCATTTCAGTGGAAAATAAAGTGATTTTTGAGCTGGTCCCTTAAAATGACCATTATTATTTTTCACTGAAATTTCCGAGAATTCGTATTTTTCGAGTTGACTCGTTGAAGTCAATAATAGAGTGTGTAATCAAATGAAAATATTCAACACAATGAGCCAAAAAAGTTGAAACTTTTCTATTGTGTGTCAAAAATAACTAAATTCAGACCTAGAAAATACAAAGTTACGTTTTCCAAAATTGGGTATAAATATCTGAAAATGGTCACGAATCGCATTTAAATCTCATCTAACCGGGACTGAAAATTGAGTCAATCTCACTGGAAATTAGTCAAAACTTGCTGATAATGACTCAAAATTGGCAAACAATCCCGATTAAATTATTGAACATCGTTATTTTTCTACTCAAAGTCAATCAAAATTCGCTCAAACTGACCCGATTTCTCACACTTCTAGGGATGACTCTTCCAGGGATGTGCGGAAATAAAAATTTCGGATATTTCGGTAATTTCGGTAATTTTCCGAATTATTCTTTTTGGAAATTCGGTTTCTCAATTTTTTCATTGTCATAGTCAATAAATATGCAGTAAAAGCTAAAATTTTTGTAAATTTTGACTATGGTGTGACGTTTTTGATTCAGCAAAAATTCCAATTCTTATCATCATGAGAATAAATGAAATTTCGGAAAAAAGTTTTCCGAAAAATTTCTCGGAAATCGAAAATTTCCGAATGTTCAGAAATTTTCCGACCGAATACATTTCCGAAACAAGTCGGAAATTTCGGAATTTCCGATTTCCGTTCCGCACATCCCTGTTGGTTTCCCCGAACTACAGTACCACCGTAGTTCAGGATCTCACTAGAGTTACTCTACTCGATATTTAATCATTCATAATAATCCTATACATATATCTACCAACCAACCATTTTATATTCATCTAATATCCTACCGTAACCCCAAGTCCGTAGATACGGATAAAGGTTGAGCTAACTGAAGGGTCATTGGAGCGTCCCCTTCACGGAGAGCCACACTTTACATGGAAGTTTCGGATAAAAATGATACTTTCAACAAAATTTTCAGAAAAATGCAGAATTGTAATTTTCAGCCCACTTTGAGCCAATTCTGGTTGCGAAAAAAGCGTGTTTCGAAAACTTCTTTTTCATTTTCTATCGATATATTTAGTAGATCAAAAGGGGCGGAGTCGAATTTTCAATAATTTTTTTAACTGAGACCCCTAGAGGTATCAACCATGTAAAAGGGAAAACGGATTGAACTAATTTGAGGAATGTTTGGATTATTAACAACTAGACAGAGAATCTAGATCACAGGACTTTAAGGTTGTGTTTCGAATGAAAAGATGATATACAATACCATAAGCATAGAACTACCGTATCCCTATACTCTGAGAGTGACATGGCAACATCTTATTTTTCACCGTTTTCCAACTTTTTTTAATTTCATTTCCTTACCTGCTATGTATTGGACGATGAGTCGGCGGTGAGTCGGTGGAGAGATAAGCTGGAAGAAAAAAAAACATTTTTTGGATTAAAAACTCAAAGAGAATAAACGATATGGAATAAACCTTTTCACCGTTTTTCACGGTTTCTTTCTCATTTACGAGAAATACCCGTCTAAAACGAAAATATTTAACGCAATTAGTCGAAAAAGTTGAAAACTATTTTTAAAACTAAAAGAAAATAGTGATTTTCAATTGAACTTTCGAAAGGCATTTTGCCAACTCATGCCACGTGGATGAGGTGGAAAAGATGAGAAAACAAAACCGCCCTTGAGTTCACGTGAATGTGAAAAATGTTTTTTTTTCTCAAAAATTTTGCAAATTTCACTTTTTTTGCCACGTGAAATTTATTATTTCTTCTTTTTCTCCACGTTTTCGGTAACTTTCTATTTTTTATCCTTGTTTCGACCGCTTTCTACTGGACAAGAAAATATTTAAAATTCTGGATTGAGAGCGCGGTCTCGTCAGCAGTAGACTCTCTCCAGTTTAAAAAAATTTGCGTTTAAGACTAATTTTTTAAAGAAGAATCTCAAAAATCGGTTAATTCCCAGTGAACTTACGATCCGCTTCTTTGTCGTCACATTCTGCCGATGTTGTCCGTGACTTGCGGCGAATCTGAAAATTCAGGCGGAGAAGTATATAGAGTATTTCTTCAACTAACCGCATTAAAACTGAGCAATCGCTGAACGAGAGCACTTGAAGACGCATTCCTGGAAACAGATACATTATTTGAGAGTATTGAGAGAAGGAGGAGACAAAACGATTCAATAAAAGCGAAAAGAAAATTGTGGTTAATGCACCTATTCACGAAGAAAAAGTGCTAATTAAAATGCCACATTTTGCATTTTAATGCTATTCACGAATGCACTTTAATGTGCATAAAAAACACTTTAATTCGAATTAATCTGCATTAAAAAGCGAATTAAAATGCACATCGTGGCGAGATATCTTAATTAAAATGCATGCGCCTTTAAGATTTGTGTGGATTTACGGATTTTATTAAAGGCGCATGCATTTTAATTAAGATATCTCGCCACGATGTGCATTTTAATTCGCTTTTTAATGCAGATTAATTCGAATTAAAGTGTTTTTTATGCACATTAAAGTGCATTCGTGAATAGCATTAAAATGCAAAATGTGGCATTTTAATTAGCACTTTTTCTTCGTGAATATTATGAATTCATTTTTATCTGTGCATGGGAAGACCGCGCCGCACTCGCGCGGCGGCCACGCCCATTTTTTGCGACAGTGTTCAAAAATGGAACGCAGCGTTAAAATGGGAGTGGGCGTGGCCGCCGCGCGAGTGCGGCGCGGTCTTCCCATGCACAGATAAAAATGAATTCATAATAGGTGCATAACAAATTTTCGTTCAAGGCCTCACAGAAAAGTGACAGATCGGCAGAGTGGTTTGAGATTTTGGAGCTGCATGAATTGGTTGACTGTAATTTTTCGAAGATGTCGTGTGCAAAAAGATGTCAGCTACAAAAGTGAAGCTCTAGATTTGATCTAAATTTTCTATAAAATTTGACAACATGAGACTGTAGAATAGAAGTAGAATCATTTTTATTTTAACCCCAAAACATACCGAAATGAAGAGAAAAGTCACATTTTCCGTGAATCAAACCAATTTATATACTAATTACTCAAAATCTATTCAATAACGTAAACAAGAAGACAATAGTAACATAAATATTCCATGTAAAATTATAATTTAAATTTATGCTATGAACACTATTTGTTCTGTTTCTACACAAAGAAAATTCGAAAAAGGACATGGGCCAAGCTCACAGTACTCGATTCACGGTATGATTGAGTTGTTGTCTCGTTTTGTCCAAAGTGAAATCATTTAGAAATATTGGATCGATAAAGAAATAGAACCGACTGAGAAGGCTCCCGATACCCACGATTTCCATTTCAAAACAATGTCAACGGCAGCTACGGAAAATCCAGAGTTTGAGTATGAACACGAATGGACCGTAAATTTCAAATGGGATCAGATGGACCAATTCTATCATATTGACAAGCTGACAATGGGATGTGAAAAGGAATACAAGGACGGAGAAGCTACGGCAGCAAACTACATGATCTTTAACTTTGGTGGGTAGACATGAGATTTTTTGATCTTGCTTTGAAATAGTCTCTTGATAATTAATAAAATGTTTTTTAAAGTGAATAATCTGTGTCGTCTCACAAAATACATTGTTTCTTGCTCGCTCTTCGGCATTTGGAGTGGTCCATACTCCCAGGGGGCATTGGAACAGGGGGCATCGTGCTCATAGGGGGCATTCACTCAGAGGGGTCATTGAATCTTAGGGGGCATTTCACTGATACTCTTAGGGGTCATTTCTCATATGCTCATAGGGGGCATTGACCCTCATTCTCAGAGGGGTCATGGAAATTCTCAGAGGGGGAATCATTATTTTCAGAAGAGGCATCAGTTTTCTCAGAAGTGTCATCAGAAAAATTGCTATAAAAGTTGAATACGGTTAGTTTTCGATGATTGGATGGCCAGATAAACTTGATTTCGCGGGCTTTGAGAAATTTTGATTAAATGTTATTTTCCTCCAAAAAGTTTTGCTTCGAAAAGATTCTCTCAATAATTTACAACCCCAATATCAAAGGCTCTTTTGCTATTTCTTTCTCTTAGAAGATTTTTGTTCGTTTGTCAGAAAGCTTCTATTGGGATAATCTTTTCGTAGAAGATGTATTGAAATAATCAGTGTCATTAGTAACTTTTTCAAAAAACATCTATTCAATCATTGTGAAATTTATCGGCAAAAAATCATTGAATACACGTCGCAATGACTACATTTTTCTCATGGACTACAATACTCATTGACAATCTCTCATTGACTATATCTGCAGTACTCTCCAAAAAGAACGCGATACTCGCAGTTTTACATTTTTTACATGTTAGTTGAAAAGCAGTCAGCTTTGAGCATGTGCCACAGCCTCACTAATTGTTTCAAAATTTTAATTGTTTATCTAACTAAAAACTTCAAGTCTCACATGCTTTTTTTAACTGTATTCAAAATGACACTAGATATCATTTATTTGTGACCTGTAGAGCATTTCGAAATACTTTTCATAGATTAAAAGCTCGTGGCATTTCTAACATATTAGAAAGATGGGGAATGTTGTGAATGATTTTTGGTGGCATTTCAGAATCTCTAATATCTAGCGTCACTAGAGTGACGTGTTGACACGGATTTCGGAAATTTTTGTTCCGGAAATCGGAAAAAAATATATCAATGCGTGTCACGAAAACCGGAAAAGTTGCAAATTATTTCCGAAAAAACCGGCATGACATGACTTTCATTTCATTTCGAAAACCGGAAAAAATTTTTTTCGGTTTTCGGAAAAAAATTTTTTTCGAAAACCGAAAATTTTTCGGTTTTCGGTTTTTCGGAAATCGTGTCATTCCGACGTTTCGGTTTCCGACACGTTTCGAAAAAAAGTCAACGGTTTTCCCGAAACGAGTTGGCCTAGAAAACTCCGCGTGTGTACTTCACGAGGACAATTTTTGTACTTCACGAGGACAACTTATTTGTTGGGAATTTTTCATTAATTTTTTCCAATTTTACTCTTTTTTACTAAAATTTTTATGAATTTTCTGTAACATTATACGATTTTCAGAAAAAAAGAAGAAAATTTGCGAATAATTGATTTATTTTTACAAGTAATTAATGTTTTTTTTAATTCTTTTTTTCTGAAATTTTTTTCTTTTTTTTCTGAAAATCGTATAATGTTACAGAAAATTCATAAAAATTTTAGTAAAAAAGAGTAAAATTGGAAGAAATTAATGAAAAATTCCCAACAAATAAGTTGTCCTCGTGAAGTACACACGCGGAGTTTTCTAGGCCAACTCGTTTCGGAAAAACCGTTGACTTTTTTTCGAAACGTGTCGGAAACCGAAACGTCGGAATGACACGATTTCCGAAAAACCGAAAACCGAAAAATTTTCGGTTTTCGAAAAAAAAATTTTCCGAAAACCGAAAAAATTTTTTTTCGGTTTTCGAAATGAAATGAAAGTCATGTCATGCCGGTTTTTTTCGGAAATAATTTGCAACTTTTCCGGTTTTCGTGATTTTTTTTCGAAAATATCGGCATCAAAAATTTAGGTTTTCATCGAAAATTTCGGCCAACACTGTTTTCGACACGTCACTCTAAGCGTCACATCATTGGGCTAAAACAAATGTAAAGTCGATGAGTCTTTGTTGTCATTGAGTCTGCCAAATTTCTCAAAACACTTTTATAGCAATTTTTCTGATGACACTTCTGAGAATCTATGAAAAGTATTTCGAAATGCTCTACAGGTCACAAATAAATGATATCTAGTGTCATTTTGAATACAGTTGAAAAAAGCATGTGAGACTTGAAGTTTTTAGTTAGATAAACAATTAAAATATTGAGACAATTAGTGAGGCTGTGGCACATGCTCAAAGCTGACTGCTTTTTAACTAAAAACTGCGAGTATCGCGTTCTTTTTGGAGAGTACTGCAGATATAGTCAATGAGAGATTGTCAATGAGTATTGTAGTCCATGAGAAAAATGTAGTCATTGCGACGTGTATTCAATGATTTTTTGCCGATAAATTTCACAATGATTGAATAGATGTTTTTTGAAAAAGTTACTAATGACACTGATTATTTCAATACATCTTCTACGAAAAGATTATCCCAATAGAAGCTTTCTGACAAACGAACAAAAATCTTCTAAGAGAAAGAAATAGCAAAAGAGCCTTTGATATTGGGGTTGTAAATTATTGAGAGAATCTTTTCGAAGCAAAACTTTTTGGAGGAAAATAACATTTAATCAAAATTTCTCAAAGCCCGCGAAATCAAGTTTATCTGGCCATCCAATCATCGAAAACTAACCGTATTCAACTTTTATAGCAATTTTTCTGATGACACTTCTGAGAAAACTGATGCCTCTTCTGAAAATAATGATTCCCCCTCTGAGAATTTCCATGACCCCTCTGAGAATGAGGGTCAATGCCCCCTATGAGCATATGAGAAATGACCCCTAAGAGTATCAGTGAAATGCCCCCTAAGATTCAATGACCCCTCTGAGTGAATGCCCCCTATGAGCACGATGCCCCCTGTCCCAATGCCCCCTGGGAGTATGGGCCATTTGGAGTTGAATTTTTTTTTTTAGAGTTTGTCGTTCAGTCTCGTTTTTTAAATACATTTTTTTTCATTTGTAAGGTTCCTCTCATTTATTTTTACTGTTTTTCTTCTCAAGGTTCTCCATTAAAGTGTACGAGCAGCAGGGATGTGCGGAACAAAAAATTTCCAATGTTTCGGAAATCGAAACTTTCCCGAAAAATGTTTTCGGACCTCGGTTTTTCAAGTTTTTAATAATCAAAATCCAATAAATATGCAGCAAAAAACCGAAAATTCTGCAATTTTTGGCTGAGATGTGACGTTTTGGCACCGTTCTCATTGGTTTTGGAGCAATTCCTTTCGATTCCGCGCAAATTCCTTTATCATCACGGAAATTTTTGAAATTCTGAAAATTTCCGCACATCCCCGTCTAGTAGTGTGTACGACCAGCTTCGTAACGATGTCGTCCTTTCATTAACAATTCGGTAGATCTGCAAAAAGAAAGTTAGTTTTACTTTGATGAGAAAAAAACAAAAGAAAACAAATAAACGGAGACATTATATTAACAACAGGCAACAAGAAAATAACAAAATGCGAGTAAATTGCGAGTACAAAAAAGAAGAAAAAAGTTAAAAAGAAAAACCTGGGGATTTAATGAAATCTAACACATAATCATGATATTCCAAGTGCTTTTTATAACTTTTTTCATTGTCGAATCGACGGAAGCACTTTGTACAGAAGAAATTGAATGGATCTGTGTTGCTAGGGCGGTCCATATTAAAGTGATCGATGCAGATAGCTCTTGACATAAGTCGTATATGGCACACTGGGCAATTGTAACTGAAAAAATAGAAATTTGTATTGTTAGCTCGGCACAGTTCTTACAATTCCGCTCCACCGAAATGCCCTTGAAAAACGGCACTTTTTCTCTGCGTCTCTCAATTTCGAACACAATTTTCTTCGGTTTTGACAGAGTGCGGTTGTAAGAAGCGTACCGTTCTAATAGTTTGTATTATTAGCACGGCACGCTTCTTACAATCACGCTCTACCGAAACCGAAGAAAGTTGTGTGCGAAATTGAGAGACTCAGAGAAAAAGAGACATTTGAAGGGCATTTCGGTGAAGCGCAGTTGTAACAACTGTGACGAGATAATAGAACACTATCGCTTATGAAAACTAAAACTCACTCTTCGAAAAATATAAATTTTGCAATTTCCATAAGATCGGACCAAGTTCTGACCGCCGGATTATGAATTATTGAACTCTCAATATAGTTATTTTCCATTTCAATACTTTTTTAAAAGAAGCCGCGTTGTTCTCTGAAGTTTCAGCTCGCTCTATCGATTTTTCAAGTTCTCGGTTTCTAAAAATCATTATTCATTTCAGAATGAATCACTTTCAACTTACAAATCAGTGAAATCTGTAAATTCCTCTTCTTTTTGTTCGTTTTCTTGGAAAATCGTGGGACAATCCTCTGCCCAATATCTTCTCTGCTCTGCTTTATATTTTTTGGTTGATTTTTTGGCGGAAAACGGTTTATAGGCAGCTTCCAATTCTTCTTTCGATGTTACATGCACGCGAAGATGCTTTTTGAGATTTCCTTTCAGCCGGTACGCCTTCCCACAATACGAACATTGATATGGTGTCACGTCAGTGTGTATCGATTGATGTTCGAACAAATTCGACTTAAATCGAAAATGTTTCAAACAAATGTTACATTTGAATGGTCGATCTCTTGTGTGAACTACTGCGTGTTGCTTTAGACCTGAAAATAGTTTTAAAGTTTTGAAAAACTGAACATGAATGCGAATAATGACGAATGACTCAAGTTTCGAAGTAATGCGAAATACATTTTTTACCTTTGAATTCTTTGAATGTTTTATGACAGACATTGCATTTATAGATCATTCTTGGGTCAATGTATCGAACAACTGAGCAGTTTGAAGACGAGGGAATATTTTCACTGAAAAAAAGTGATTTTCAGGCTTATTTTTAGTTCAGGAACTCACTTTTTCTGGTAACTTTCCTCAGCAAATAGTTCAATTGAAGGCTGAATTTCGTAAAAAATTGGACTGAAAATAAAAAGAAAACATAGAAAAGCTAGTAGAAAAACCGAAAAACCCACTTTTGTTGAAAATCGAAGACATCAACCGGTTGATTGGAAGACATGTCCGTATGGCTTGATCTGGAAGTTGTTTTTATCATTGGAGTCACAAGTTGAACGAATTTAAGATTAAAAATACAATTTGAAAAGAGAGAAGATTGTATTATTCCATATTTTGTATTTATTTACTTAAAAATACAAATTTTAAGCATCAAATTCAAAGCTTGAACAATTCGAAACGAAGAATACAAAAATCATGTGGAAAAACTTGCGCGTCAATTAGAATGCATTGCGCACAACTGCGTACCGTAATTCCGATTGCAAATTTATTGGAGACCGTACAAATCGGGAAGAAACGAAAGCGGAAGAAACGAAACGGGAAGAAACGAATCGGGAAGAAGCGAAACGGGAAGAACAGTTTTTCGCAAGTTTTCCTGACTTTAACTATAGTAATGGCTGCGCACAATGCTCTAAATCAATTTTTTAGTTCCGTAGCTTTATTTTTGACACAGATTTTAGCGCATAAGTCAGTAAAATATTTTATCAATTTTGGATTACGGTCAACACCGCAATTTGACGTGAAGGTGTTCACAGAAATTGAGCTTGTTCTTCCCGATTCGTTTCTTCCCGTTTCGTTTCTTCCGCTTTCGTTTCTTCCCGATTTCGTTTCTTCCCGATTTGTATGGTCTCATTTATTGTTTTTAATTTTTAACATTTTGTCAGTTTCCTTACTCATTTTTTTACACAAACGACTGTAAATTCACATGACGCACAATTGTTATTTGAAAATTCCATAGATCTCACTGACCGTTTCGAGTTTCAGATGTCCGAAGAAAACGATAAGGACAATTTGGTGTCGGAAGAGCAAGAAGAAACCGCTGGGAACAAAACGGTATATTTACTGAATTCAAAATTTCAAATTCATTTTTTTTATTATAGGGAAGCCACGATGGTTATCGCAACGAAATCGTTGAGAAAATGCTCGAAGAGGTTTTGGAAAAGCAGAGAAATTTTGAACAAATCCATGAAAATATGCTCAAAGAGGTTATGGAAGACCAGAAAAATATCAAAAAATCGAACACGGAAATTGTTGAAAAGCTCTGTTCCCTTGAAAGCGAACTTCAATTGATTCGGGACGACTTGAAACCAAAAAGCGTGAAAGCAGGAGTTCCGAAGGAAACCGACGATGAAGATGAAACAGATTCGGAATCTGAAAATGAGGTTATCATGCAAAAGATATGATCCTGACAATTTCTTTGTTTTCAGAGCGTTACCATACCGACTTCTGGAAAATGCTTCGTGCTAAAACATGTCTTTAAGAATGTCTCGAATTTGAAGGAAGATGAATATCGGTTGTCAGAAGCGGAAGAGCACTATGGGATTGAATGGTATTTGTAGAAAATATATTTATTAGAACTCAGTAACTTCAGGAGAATGTATGTGCGCCGAACGAAAGAACATCTTGAGTTTTATTTGCACTGTCTGAAATCGATGGACACTGCTAATTGGACAATCGAAACTCAGCGAAAACATGTACTAGTTTCGAATCGAGTGGAAAACGAAGTGATGGAAAGCATAAGAATATTTGACAAAGAATCTCGCTCGTGGGGATATCCAGAGTTTATCAAATGGGATGTTCTGGAAAAAGACTTCCTTGTAGATGATAAACTGACTGCTGAAATTCACGTGAAAATCAAGAAAACAACTGGAATTTACAAAGATAATCTGAGAAATTTCGACAAGACAATGGAAGAATTTTCAGATGTTGTACTTGTTGTCAATGAAGAGAAATTCTACGTCTTAAAATTAGTCAGTTTCAACAATTTTCAGAACATGTTTCTATTTTTCTACAATTTTTCAGTATTTGGCTGCTCACTCGCCCTATTTCAAGGCCTTGTTTTTGGGAAATTATAACGATTCGAAGAAATCTCAAATCAAATTGACTGGAATCGATGCGGATGATTTCCAGAAGTACATCGAAGTTCTTTATGGAGAAAGTGCAATTGATGGTAACCAGGGTGCTCAACCGAAGGTAAAACCGATGAAAAACCGATTTTTTTTAACCGATGAAAATCGTTTCTCTCTCCGAAGAATTTTAACCGATTTCTCAAAAACTAAAATCGGTAGCAAATCGATCAACAATCGGAGAAGATTCGATTTTCTTCGATTGTGTTTTGAAAAAAACCGTTCGGTTTCGGTTATTATCGGTTTAGAAACCGATTAAAAAACCGATTATTCTTCGATTTTTACCGATTTTCATCGGTTTTTCTGAAAATTCAAACTCTAGGGCGGTTTGTCACGTTTCGATTACTTCACACGTTTTTTTTCTATTTTTAAAGAAAATTTGAACAAAAATGAGAAAATATCTATTTTTACGTAAAATCTAAATTAAGAACAGTGCAAAATATGATAAAAACGTGACAAACCGCCGTAGAGTTTGAACTTTCAGAAAAACCGATGAAAATCGGTAAAAATCGAAGAATAATCGGTTTTTTAATCGGTTTCTAAACCGAACAAAATCGGTTTTTTTTTTCAAAACAATCAAAGAAAATCGAATTTTAACCGATTTTTCCCCGGAGAAAAACCGATTTCTTTTCTAAACACCGGCTCATATTTTCACCGATTTTTTAATCAATAACCGATTTTAATCGGTTTTGAAGTATCGGTGGAGCACCCTGATGGTAACATTTGATTTTGTAATCTTTGTTCTGAAACGTTTTCATTTTTCAGAATTCACAGTCGAAGGGCTTCTTCTCGTCGCTGATATGTATGATACTTCAATGGTCATTCTCAAATGCGAGCAGTTTCTACTCAAGGAATCAAAGAAAACATTGAAGAAAAAGTTGCAAATGTCCATGAAATACCATCTGGAAGCATTGAATGTATCTTTTCCTTTCTAAATCCATCATATTACATATTCACATTCCAGAAACAATGCCGCAAGGAGATCAAATCTGTTGCTGACATCAAATCAGTTCTCCCAGGAGATATTCGTGATTTGGATCCATCAATTACCACGGAGTTTTTGGAAATCGCACTATCTATTCAATAATTTGTTGTAATCTTTTTTACCAATGTTATCTTTTTCTTTTCAAAAACACTTTCGTTTCCCTTTTCGCTGTTTTCGTTTCATCGTTATAAATACCGCTTTTTGATATTATATAAAGCTCATTTATTGTTTTTCTTAAAATTGATTGTCAGAATCTGTTTTGTTATCATCTTTCATATTATATTTTGTCCTCGAAATGTCCTGTAAAACAACAAAAATTCCAGTAAAATGACCAAAAGAAACAATAAACGCCCGCCGCCACCAAAACGTCAAAGAATTGAAGCAGAGAATAATCAGAATGCAGAGGTTTGTCAATTACAATTCAGAAATTATTTAAATAGAAATCTGATTTCTTTTTCAGAACAATACAAATGATCAACATCCATTGACGCTTCAAAAGATGTACGATACGTGTCAAGAAGTGCTGGAAAAACAGAAAAATCTCGAAAAAATCCATGAAAATATGCTCAAAGAGGTTCTGGAGAAGCAGAAAGTTTTCGTCGATAAGCTTTGTTCCGTCGAAAACGAGCTTCAATTGATTCGAGACGACTTGAAGCCAAGAATAGTGAAAGCAGCAGTTCCGGTAAAAAGGGATGATGAAGATGAAACAGATTCAGAATCTGATAACGAGGTTATCATGCAAAAGATATTATCCTGACAACTTCTTTGTTTCAGAGTGATACCATGCCGACTACTGGAAAAAACTTCGTTTTAAAACATGTCTTTAAGAATGTCTCGAATATGAAGGAAGATGAACATCGGTTGTCAGAAGCGGAAGAGTACTATGGAGTTAAATGGTATTAGTATATTATTTTATTTATTAGAAAGAATATATTTATTAGAACTCAGTAACTTCAGGAGAATGGGTGTGCGCCGAACGAAAGAACATCTTGAGTTTTATTTGCACTGTCCGAAATTGATAGACACTGCGAATTGGACAATCGAAATTCAGCAAAAGGGTGTATTCATTTCGAATCGAGTGGAAAACACAGTGAAAAAAGGCAAACAAATATTTAACAACAAATCTCCCGCTTGGGGATGGCCAGGATTCATTGCATGGGATGTATTGGAGAAGAACTTACTTGTCGATGACCAATTGACTGCTGAAATGCACGTGAAAATCAAGAAAACAACTGGTATTTATAAAGATCATCTGAGAAGTTTCGACAAGACAATGGAAGAATTCTCAGATGTTGTATTAGTTGTCAATGAAGAGAAATTCTACGTCTCAAAATTAGTCAGTTTCAATAATTTTCCAAACCTTTTTCAATTATCTCCGCATTTCAGTATTTGGCTGCTCACTCACCCTATTTCAAGGTCTTGTTTTTGGGAAATTTCAACGATTCGAAGAAATCTGAAATCAAATTGAAT
Organism: Caenorhabditis remanei; assembly: GCF_010183535.1. Taxonomy (NCBI): domain Eukaryota; kingdom Metazoa; phylum Nematoda; class Chromadorea; order Rhabditida; family Rhabditidae; genus Caenorhabditis; species Caenorhabditis remanei. The sequence goes on from NC_071329.1 coordinate 14,183,053, forward strand.
GGAATCGATGCAGATGATTTCCAGAACTATCTGGAATTGCTTTATGGAGAACATCCGATTGATGGTAACATTTGATTTTGTCATCTTCGCTTTAAAACATTTTCATTTTTCAGAATTCACAGTAGAAGGAATGCTCATGGTGGCTGATATGTACGATACTCCAATGGTAATCCGCAAATGCGAGCAGTTTCTACTCAAGGAATCAAAGAAAAAGTTAAAGAAGAAGTTAGAATTGTCTACTCGATACAATTTGGAAGCACTCAAGGTGAACAATTGCATTCAAATTATTTGAAAGGGATCATAATTTTCAGAAGAAGTGCCTCGCTGAAATCAAATCTATTGGCGATCTTCAAGCTGTTTTGCCAGGGAATGTGCAAGATTTGGACAAATCTATAATGGGCGAACTACTTGAAAAATCGATTTCACTTCATAATTGAGTTGAATTGTATCGATAATATCTGTTACAACTACCCGTAAAATCTCAATATCTCACATCATTTCATTGTTCGAATCCAAAAAAAATCGGTACAGATTCTTTTTTTTTCTCTCTCTCTCTCCGCACCCTTTATTGTCTTTCCTGATTTTGTTTTCCAGTTACTTCTCATTTCCCTCTTTTCTTAATAAATAAACTCACTAATAGTTTTATAAACCTTTGCGTTGATTTTCTGGCAAGTAATGGAAGTATTTATCTTTTATGCATATCTGAAAATAATTTTCTCAAACAGGTGTATACAAACAGGTTTCTCAGGTCTCACTGATCGTTTCGAACTTTAAAATGTCTGAAGAAAACGAAAACGTAGCTCCAATGAACAACGAAAAGGTCATTTCGATGGAAGAGCAAGAAGTGACACAAGAAACCGTTGGGAACAAAAATGTATATTTGCTGAATTAAATTTTTAATTTCAAGCTATTCTTGTTACAGGAAAAGCAGGACACTTCTCGCAACGAAATCCTTGAAAACATGCTCAAAGAGGTTCTAGATAAACAAAAAAATAAACGAAGACATTATATTAACAACTGGCAACAAGAAAATAACAAAATGCGAGTAAATTGCGAGTACAAAAAAAGAAGGAAAAAGTTAAACAGAAAAACCTGGAGATTTAATGAAATCTAACACATAATCATGATATTCCAAGTGCTTTTTATAACTTTTTTCATTGTCGAATCGACGGAAGCACTTTGTACAGAAGAAATTGAATGGATCTGTGTTGCTAGGGCGGTCCATATTAGAGTGATCGATGCAGATAGCTCTTGACATGAGTCGTATATGGCACGCTGGGCAATTGTAACTGAAAAATATAGAAATTTGTATTATTAGCTCGGTACGGTTCTTACAATTGCGCTCCACCGAAAAGCCCTTGAAAAACGACTCTATTTCTCTGCGTCTCTCAATTTCGAACACAGTTTTCTTCGGTTTCGATAGAGTGCGGTTGTAAAAAGCGTACCGTGCTAATAGTTTGTATTATTAACACGGCACGCTTCTTACAATCACGCTCTACCGAAACCGAAGAAAAGTGTGCGAAATTGAGAGACTCAGAGAAAAATAGACATTTTTCAAGGACGTTTCGGTGAAGCGCAGTTGTAACAACTGTGACGAGATAATAGAACACTATCGCTTATGAAAACTAAAACTCACTCTTCGAAAAATATAAATTTTGCAATTTCCATAAGATCGGACCAACTTCTGACCGCCGGATTATGAATTATTGAACTCTCAATATAATTATTTTCCATTTCAATACTTTTTTTAAAAGAAGCCGCGTTGTTCTCTGAAGTTTCAGCTTGCTCTATCGATTTTTCAAGTTCTCGGTTTCTAAAAATCATTATCCTTTCAGAATGAATCACGTTTCACTTACAATTCAGTGAAATCTGTAAATTGTTCTTCTTTTTGTTCGTTTTCATGGAAAATCGTGGGACAATCCTCTGCCCAATATCTTCTCTGGTCTTCTTTATATTTTTTCGTTGATTTTTTGGCGGCAAACGGTTTATAGGCAGCTTCCAATTCTTCTTTCGATGTTACATGCACACGAAGATGCTTTTTGAGATTCCCTTTCAGCCGGTACGCCTTCCCACAATACGAACATTGATATGGTGTCACGGCAGTGTGTACCGATTGATGTTCGAACAAATTCGACTTAAATCGAAAATGTTTCGAACAAATGTTACATTTGAATGGTCGATCTCTTGTGTGAACTACTGCGTGCTGCTTTAGACCTGAAAATAGTTTTAAAGTTTTGAAAAACTGAACATGAATGCGAATAATGACGAATGACTCAAGTTTCGAAGTAATGCGAAATACATTTTTTACCTTTGAATTCTTTGAATGTTTTATGACAGACATTGCATTTATAGATCATTCTTGGGTCAATATATCGAACAACTGAGCAGTTTGAAGATGAGGGAATATTTTCACTGGAAAAAAGTGATTTTCAGGCTTCTTTTTAATACAGGAACTCACTTTTTCTGGGAACTTTCCTCAGCAAATAGTTCAATTGAAGGCTGAATTTCGCAGAAAATTGGACTGAAAATAAAAAGAAAACATAGAAAAGCTAGTAGAAAAACCGAAAAACCCACTTTTGTTGAAAATCGAAGACATCAACCGGTTGATTGGAAGACATGTCCGTATGGCTTGATCTGGAAGTAGTTTTTATCATTGGAGTCACAAGTTGAACGAATTTAAGATGAAAAATACCATTTATAAAAAGAGAAGATTATATTATTCGATATTTTATGTATTTTAACTTAAAAATACAAATTTAAGAGAGAAGATTGTATTATTCCATATTTTGTATTTATTTACTTAAAAATACAAATTTTAAGCATCAAATTCAAAGCTTGAACAATTCGAAACGAAGAATACAAAAATCATGTGGAAAAACTTGCGCGTCAATTAGAACGCATTGCGCACAACTGCGTACCGTAATCCCGATTGCAAATAAATAAATAAAAACATTTTTTTCAGTTTCCTTATTCATTTTTTTTCACAAACGACTGTAAATTCACATGACGCACAATTGTTATTTGAAAATTCCATAGATCTCACTGACCGTTTCGAGTTTCAGATGTCTGAAGAAAACGATAACGTGGCTCCGATGAACAACGATAAGGACAATTTGGTGTCGGAAGTGAGACAAGAAACCGCTGAGAACAAAACGGTATATTTGCTGAATTCAAAATTTCTAATTCAAGCTATCTTTTTTACAGGGAAGCCAAGATGGTTCTCGCAACGAAATCGTTGAGAAAATGCTCAAAGAGGTTTTGGATAAACAGAAAAATCTCGTCGATGAGCTCCGTTCCGTCAGAAGCGATCTTCAATTGATTCGAGACGATTTGAAACCAAGAATAGTGAAAGCAGCAGCTTTGAAAGAAACGGATGATGAAGATGAAACAGATTCAGAATCTGATAACGAGGTTATCATGCAAAAGATATTATCCTGACAAGTTCTTTGATTTCAGAGTGCTACCATGCCGACTACTGGAAAATACTTCGTTTTAAAACATGTCTTTAAGAATGTCTCGAATATGAAGGAAGATGAACATCGGTTGTCAGAACCGGAAGAACACTATGGAGTTGAATGGTATTAATAGAGAATATATTCATTTGAACTCAGTAACTTCAGGAGAATGCTTGTGTACCGAACGAAAGAACAGCTTAAGTTTTATTTGAACTGTCTGAAATCGATGGACAGTGTGAATTGGAGAATCGAAACTCAGCGAAAACATGTACTAGTTTCGAATCGAGTGGAAAACAAAGTGATGGAAAGCATAGGAATATTTGACAAAGAGTCTCGCTCGTGGGGATGGCCATTTATCGCATGGGATGTTCTGGAAAAAGACTTCCTTGTGGATGACCAATTAACAGCTGAAATTCACGTGAAAATCGAGAAAACAACTGGTATTTACAAAGATAATCTGAGAAGTTTCGACGAGACAATGGAAGAATTCTCGGATGTAGTACTTGTTGTCAACGAAGAGAAATTCTACGTCTTAAAATTAGTCAGTTTCAACAATTTTCAGAACATGTTTCTATTTTTTCTACAATTTTTCAGTATTTGGCTGCTCACTCACCCTATTTCAAGGCCTTGTTTTTGGGAAATTTCAACGATTCGAAGAAATCTGAAATCAAATTGAATGGAATCGATGCAGATGATTTCCAGAACTACCTCGAAGTTCTTTATGGAGAAAATGCAATTGATGGTAACATTTGATTTTGTAAACATTGTTTTGAAACGTTTTCATTTTTCAGAATTCACAGTCGAAGGTCTTCTTCTCGTCGGTGATATGTACGACACTCCACTGGTCATTCGCAAATGCGAGCAGTTTCTACTCAAGGAATCAAAGAAATCATTGAAGAAAAGGTTGCAAATGTCCATGAAATACCATCTGGAAGCATTGAATGTATCTTTTCTTTCTAAATCCATCATATTACAAGTTCACTTTCCAGAAACAATGCCGCAAGGATATCAAATCTGTTGCTGACATCAAATCAGTTCTCCCAGGAGATATTCGTGATTTGGATCCATCAATTACGACGGAGTTTTTGGAAATTGCCCTCTCTATTCAATAATTGTTCTATACCAATGTTATCTTTTTCTTTTTCTGAAACCATTTTGTGGTTTTTTCCTACGTTTCCGCATCATTGTTATACCGCCTTTTAAGAATGTTATATAAAGCTCATTCAGATTTTTTTAACATTGATTTTCACAATTTGTTTTGTTATTATCATTCACATTATATTTTCTCAAATTGTGCTTGAAAATGACAAAAATTTCAGTAAAATGGCTGGCGGAAACAACAAAATCTCATCTGAAAATAATGAAGAGGGAGGATCTGCACCGAAGCGTCAAAGAATTGAAGCAGAGAATAATCAGAATGCAGAGGTTTGTCAATTAAAATTCTGATAATATTCAAAAAGAAATCTGTTTCCTTTTTCAGAACAATACAAATGATCAACTTCCATTGACGCTTCGAATGATGTATGATACGTGTCAAGAAGTGCTGGAAAAACAGAAAAATATCGTCGAAAAGCTTCGGTTGGCAGATGAGAAACTGGAATCGATTCAACTGCAACTGAAGTCCGATATAGTCGATAAAAAAACTGCAATCTCATCGAATTCTCCTGACAACAAAGATTCAGTGAATGCGACGACGCCCAGTGATTCTTCCCAAAAAACGGTTAACCTTATCTATTTTTGTTCTTGTTCACTAATTGTAGTTTTCAGATTCCAAGTGATATTATGCCAACGACTGGAAAGCATTTCGTGTTGAAGTACAAATTAAAAAATGTGTCAGAAATGGTAGAAGATGATGGGCAATACTTAGAAGCGGAGGAACACTTTGGCGTAGAATGGTATCGGTATAACACCTATTCTTTAAATCTTGTAGTTTCAGGGGAATGTATGTGCGCCGGAGAACAGAACATCTTCAGTTTTATTTGAACTGTTCGAATCCGATGGGCGCTGTAAATTGGACAATCGAAATTCAGCTAAAGGGTGCATTCATTTCGAATCGAGTGGACAACAAAGGGAAACAAAGCTTAACAATATTTAGCAAGAATGCTCACACGTGGGGATGGGAGAAATTTATCGAATGGGCGGAAATGGAAAAAGACTTTCTTGTGGACGATATGTTGACAGTAGAAACGCACGTGAAAATCGGAAAAACAACTGGTATTTACAAAGATAATCTGAGAAGTTTCGACGAGACAATGGAAGAATTCTCGGATGTTGTACTTGTTGTCAACGAACAGAAATTCTACGTTTTAAAATTAGTCAGTTTTCAATAACAATAATAAACTGATAAATGCTTTTTTCAGTACCTCTCCGTCCAGTCTTCATATTTCAACGCACTTTTTTTAGGACAATTTCGAGAATCGAAGAAATCGGAAGTTAAATTAACTGGAGTCGATGCAGATGACTTCCAGAACTATCTGGAATTACTTTACGGAGACGATTCAATTGATGGTAACATTCACAGCAGAGTTGTTTGAAAAAAAACCTAAATTCAAATTTTCAGAGTTCACAGTCGAAGGCCTTCTTCTCGTCGGTGATATGTATGATACTGCAATGGTCATTCGCAAATGCGAGCAGTTTCTATTGAAGGAATCAAAGAAAACGTTGAAGAAGAAGTTAGAATTGTCTACTCGATACAGTTTGGAAGCACTCAAGGTGAACAATTGCATTTAAATTATTTGAATGGGATCATAATTTTCAGAAGAAATGCCTCGCTGAAATCAAATCGATTGGCGATCTTCAAGCTGTTCTGCCTGAAAATGTGCAAGATTTGGACAAATCTATAATGGGCGAACTTCTTGAAAAATCCATTTCACTTCATAATTGAGTTTAATTGTATCGATAATATCTGTTCCAACTATCCGTAAAATCTCAATGTCTAACACCATTTCATTGTTCTCTCTCTCTCCGCACCCTTTATTGTCTTTACTGATTTTTTTCCAGTTATTTACTTCCCATTCCTCTGCTTTCTTTATAAATTTACTCACACATAGTTTTGTAGACCTTCGCGTTGATTTTCTGACAAGTGATGGAAGTATTTATCTTTTATGCATATCTGAAAATAATTTTCTCAAACAGGTGCATGCAAACAGGTTTCTCAGGTCTCACTGATCGGTTCGAGCTTAAAAATGTCTGAAGATAACGAAAACATGGCTCCGATGAACAACGAAAAGGACAATTTGGTGTCGGAAGAGCAAGAAGTGACACAAGAAACCGCTGGTAACAAAAATGTATATTTGCTGAATTTATATTTTTAATTTTAAGCTATTCTGATTACAGGAAAACCAAGACGCTTCTCGCAACCAAATCGTTGAGAAAATGCTCGAAGAGGTTTTGGAAAAGCAGAAAAATTTCGAACGAATCCATGAAAATATGCTCAAAGAGGTTGTAGAGAAGCAGAAAATTTTTGAAACTTCTTTAGTCGATGAGCTCCGTTCCGTCAAAAGCGAACTTCAATTGATTCGAGATGATTTGAAACCAAAAACAGTGACAGCATCAGTTCCGGTAAAAAGGGATATTGAGAATACAACTGATTCGGACTCAAAAAATGAGGTTATCGATTACGATAGTACGATCCTGACAAATTCATTGTTTTCAGAGTGCTACCATGCCGACTACTGGAAAATACTTCGTTTTAAAGCATGTTTTCGAGAATGTCTCAAGTTTGAAGGAAAATGTAGATCAGTGGTCAGAAGCTGAGGAACACTTTGGTTTTAAATGGTATTAGTAGAGAATATATATATATTAAACCTCAGTAACTTCAGGAGAATGTGTGTGCGGCGAACGAAAGAACATCTTGAGTTTCATTCGAAGTGTTCGAAATCGATAGACACTATAAACCGGACAATCGTAACTCGACAAAAGGGTGTATTCATTTCGAACCGAGTGGACAACAAAATGAAACAATGCATATCAATATTTAGCAACAGATCTACCACGTCGGGATGGTCACGATTTATCGAATGGAGTGTATTGAAAAAAGACTTTCTTGTGGACGGCAAGCTGACAGCTGAAGTTCACATCAAAGTCGGGAAAACATCTGGTGTTTACAAAGAAAATCTGAGAAGTTTCGACGAGACAATGGAAGAATTCTCTGATGTTGTACTAGTTGTCAATGAAGAGAAATTCAACGTTTCAAAGTTGGTTAGTCTCAAAAATTTTCAGAGCACTTCTTTATGTCTTCCACAATTTCAGTATTTGGCTGCTCAATCTTCATATTTCAAAGCTTTGTTTTTGGGGAAATTCAATGAATCGGAAAAATCTGAAATCGAATTGACTGGAATCGACGCAGATGACTTTCAGAAGTACATCGAAGTTCTTTATGGAGAAAGTGCAATTGACGGTAACTTTTGATTTTGCCATTTCTGTTTTAAAACTATATCATGATTTAGAATTCACAGTAGAAGGTATTCTTATGGTGGCTGACATGTACGATACTCCATTAGTCATTCGAAAGTGCGAGGAGTTTCTACTCGAAAAATCTAAGAAATCATTGAAGAAAAAATTGCAAATGTCCATGAAATACCATCTGGAAGCATTGAATGTATATTTTATTTCTAAGTCCGTCATATTACAAGTTCACTTTCCAGAAACAATGCCGCAAGGAGATCAAATCGGTTGCTGACATCAAATCAGTTCTCCCAGGAGATATTCGTGATTTGGATCCATCAATTACCACGGAGTTTTTGGAAATTGCTCTCTCTATTCAATAATTTGTTTGATTCCTTACGATTTCATTCTTTTTTCTTTTCAAAAACTATGTTCTTCCTTTTTTGCTCTTTTCGTTTCATTGTTTTAAATATCAATCTTTGAGTATGCTATAAAAAAGTCATTCAATCATTATTTATTGATTATCAGAATTTGTCTTGTTGTCATCTTCTACATTATACTTATTTCAACCCCGAAACGTGCTTTAAAATAACAAAATTTTCAGTAAAATGACCAAAAGAAACATTAAACGCCCGCCGCCACCAAAACGTCAAAGAATTGAAGCAGAGAATGATCAGAATGCCGAGGTTCGTCAAATACAATTCAGAAAATATTCAAATAGAAATCTGATTTCTTTTTCAGAACAATGCAAATGATCAACATCATTTGACGCTGCAAAAAATGTACGATACGTGTCAAGAAGTGTTGGATAAACAGAAAAATCTCGAACAAATCCAAGAAAATATGCTCAAAGAAGTTGTGCAGAAGCAGAAAGAATTCGAAATTTCCTTAGTCGACAAGCTCCGTTCCGTCGAAAACGAGCTTCAATTGATTCGAGACGACTTGAAGCCAAAAACAGTGACACCAGCAGTTCCGGAAGAAAACGATGATGAAGATGAAACAGATTCAGAATCTGATAACGAGGTTGATATGCACAAGATATTATACTGACAACTTCTTTGTTTCAGAGTGCTACCATGCCGACTACTGGAAAATACTTCGTTTTAAAACATGTCTTCAAGAATGTCTCGAATATGAAGGAAGATGAATATCGGTTGTCAGAAGCGGAAGAACACTTTGGAGTTAAATGGTATTAGTAGAGAATATATTTATTAGAACTCATTAACTTCAGGAGAATGAATGTGCGCCGAACGAAAGAACATCTTAGTTTTTATTTGAACTGTTCGAAACCGATGGACACTATGAATTGGACAATCGAAACTCAGCGAAAACATGTACTAGTTTCGAATCGAGTGGACAACGCAGTGAATGAATGCATACAAATGTTTGACAAAGAATATTCCTCGTGGGGATGGCCTAAATTCATCAAATGGACGGTATTGGAAAAAGACTTTCTTGTGGACGGCAAGCTGACAGCTGAAGTTCACATCAAAGTCGGGAAAACAACTGGTATTTACAAAGATAATCTAAGAAGTTTCGACGAGACAATGGAAGAATTCTCAGATGTTGTACTTGTTGTCAACGAAGAGAAATTCTACGTTTTGAAAAAAGTGAGCAGAGCTGAGGTTAGACAGATAGTAGATACAGATTAGTTTTCAGTTCCTCGCCGCGCATTCTTCATACTTCAAAGCTTTGTTTTTGGGAGACTTTCAAGAATCAGATAAATCTGAAATCAAACTGTCTGGAATCGATGATGATGACTTTCAGAACTATCTCGAAGTTCTGTACGGAGAATACTCCATTGACGGTATAATTTATTTAAAAAATATTTTTTTAATGAGCCGTTTTTTAGAATTCACTGTGGAAGGAATTCTTCTCGTTGCTGATATGTACGACACTCCACTAGTCATTCGCAAATGCGAGCAGTTTATACTCAAGGAATCAAAGAAAACGTTGAAGAAAAAGTTGCAAATGTCCATGAAATACCATCTGGAAGCATTGAATGTATTTGTTTCTTTATAAATACATCAGATTACAACTTCACTTTCCAGAAACAATGCCGCAAGGAGATCAAATCGGTTGCTGACATCAAATCAGTTCTCCCAGGAGATATTCGTGATTTGGATCCATCAATTACGACGGAGTTTTTGGAAATTGCACTCTCTATTCAATAATTTGTTTGATTCCTTACGATTTCGTTCTTTTTTCTTTTCAAAAACCATTTTGTTTCCCTTTTCGCTGTTTTCGTTTCATCGTTCTACCGCTTTTTGATATTATATAAAGCTCATTTATTCTTTTCTTTTTAAATTGATTGTCAGAATCTGTCTTGTTATCATCATTCACATTATATTTTAACCTCGCAATGTGCTTGAAAATAACGAAAATTTCAGTAAAATGACCGATAGAAACAACAAAATCTCCTCGGAAAATAATGAAGAGGCAGGATCTGCACCAAAGCGTCAAAGAATTGAAGCAGAGAATAATCAGAATGCAGAGGTTTGTCAATTAAAATTCTGATAATATTCAAAAAGAAATCTGTTTCCTTTTTCAGAACAATACAAATGATCAACTTCCATTGACGCTTCGAATGATGTATGATACGTGACAAGAAGTGCTGGAAAAACAGAAAAATATCGTCGAAAAGCTTCGGTTGGCAGATGAGAAACTGGAATCGATTCAACTGCAACTGAAGTCCGATATAGTCGATAAAAAAACTGCAATCTCATCGAATTCTCCTGACAACAAAGATTCAGTGAATGCGACGACGCCCAGTGATTCTTCCCAAAAAACGGTTAACCTTATCTATTTTTGTTCTTGTTCACTAATTGTAGTTTTCAGATCCAGCCTGAAATTATGTCAACGACTGGAAAGTATTTCGTGTTGAAGTACAAATTCAAAAATGTGTCAGAAATGGGCAAACACTCACTTGCTAGTAGATCATTTGCTATTTTCCCGTTTGCTATTGAGTCTCACTTGCTATAGAGGATCACTTGCTATATTGGACTCACTTGCTATGAAATTTCAACATTTCAGGGTCTCATTTGCTATTAAAAGTCTCACTTGCTATTCGAAATCTCACTTGCTATTTTTTTGACTCATTTGCTATTTTTTTGGCTCGTTTGCTATTTGCAGGGTGATTTTTCCAGTTTTTGCTTTTTGTCGGCGCTTGTTCCACACTTGAAAGCTTGTTATTATTGTGACTTCTGCATTTTTCGAGCTCACACGGAATGTATTTTGACTGCCCCACCCCTAAAGTACCGATTTTTTTTGCTTATTCGATGAGTTTTGCCGAGAAAAAATGAGTCACAATGGGTTTTTCTGTGACGTAACCTCGTTTTTGAAAAATTAAATTTTTTCGGAAAAAATTTTTTCTTAAATTTTTTGGTTATTTTCCCGGTTTATTAAGAAAATGAGTTAGTAACATAATTGTAGCAGATTTCATGTAGTTTTTGACCAAAATATGAAACTTGTGAAAAAAAATTTTTGTTCCTGAAAAAAATTTTGTGAGTAAAATGCTCAAACCTAGCATATCGTTTAGTTGATCACTTTTTTGTAGGACCCCTCCCTGGGTTACTGTAGCTCATAGAGACTCAGTCACCTTTAATATAGTACAACAGTCCAGGGAAGACCCGCATCAAAAAACGGTCAACTACAAAATTAAAGTACAAGGATTGATCTGTTCATGCACAAAGTTTCAAAACTTTTGCTAAATTTCTGAGCCTGTACCATCGTCTCAAACTTTTTCATTGACTTCTTCTCGACACCTCGCTAGTGCCTCCTCACTGACTAGGGAAGGATCCTGAGTCGAGATGGAGTTACGGGTCGAGACCTATATGGTTGGAAAGGTTGGGTTTTGAAACTTCCAAAACAGTTTTCAAATTTTGCTGAACGCTTCTAGGAATCGAGAAAAATGAGCTCAAAGTTCAGCTCTGATCTCGATTCTTAACCATATGAATCGTCCGAGTAGAGGGTGAAGGGGAGCTACTTTCCTCACTCCCCAGATCGACCCGTAACTCCATCTCGACTCAGGATCCTTCCCTAGTTAGTGAGGAGGCACTAGCGAGGTGTCGAGAAGAAGTCAATGAAAAAGTTTGAGACGATGGTACATGTTCAGAAATTTAGCAAAAGTTTTGAAACTTTGTGCATGAACAGATCAATCCTTGTACTTTAATTTTGTAGTTGACCGTTTTTTGATGCGGGTCTTCCCTGGACTGTTGTACTATATTAAAGGTGACTGAGTCTCTATGAGCTACAGTAACCCAGGGAGGGGTCCTACAAAAAAGTGATCAACTAAACGATATGCTAGGTTTGAGCATTTTACTCACAAAATTTTTTTCAGGAACAAAAATTTTTTTTCACAAGTTTCATATTTTGGTCAAAAACTACATGAAATCTGCTACAATTATGTTACTAACTCATTTTCTTAATAAACCGGGAAAATAACCAAAAAATTTAAGAAAAAATTTTTTCCGAAAAAATTTAATTTTTCAAAAACGAGGTTACGTCACAGAAAAACCCATTGTGACTCATTTTTTCTTGGCAAAACTCATCGAATAAGCAAAAAAAAATCGGTACTTTAGGGGTGGGGCAGTCAAAATACATTCCGTGTGAGCTCGAAAAATGCAGAAGTCACAATAATAACAAGCTTTCAAGTGTGGAACAAGCGCCGACAAATAGCAAAAACTGGAAAAATCACCCTGCAAATAGCAAACGAGCCAAAAAAATAGCAAATGAGTCAAAAAAATAGCAAGTGAGATTTCGAATAGCAAGTGAGACTTTTAATAGCAAATGAGACCCTGAAATGTTGAAATTTCATAGCAAGTGAGTCCAATATAGCAAGTGATCCTCTATAGCAAGTGAGACTCAATAGCAAACGGGAAAATAGCAAATGATCTACTTGCAAGTGAGTTTTTGCCTCAGAAATGGTAGAAGAAGAAGATGATCAATACTCAGAAGCTGAGGAACACTTTGGCGTAGAATGGTATCGGTATAACACCTATTCTTTAAATCTTATAGTTTCAGGAGAATGTATGTGCGCCGGAGAACAGAACATCTTCAGTTTTATTTGAACTGTTCGAATCCGATGGGCGCTGTAAATTGGACAATCGAAATTCAGCTAAAGGGTGTATTCATTTCGAATCGAGTGGACAACAAAGTGAAAGAAGGCAAACAAATATTTAACAACAAACCTCCCGCGTGGGGATGGGGGAAATTCATTGAATGGGCGGAAATGGAAAAAGACTTTCTTGTGGATGATCAATTGACAGTTGAATTTCACGCGAAACACAGTCCTTCAAAGTGATAATGCGCACAACAGACATAGCTGGCGCGCTTCCCGTTTTTTAAAGTTTTGCGTCGCCTCCCTTTAAATTCTACCGTAACCCGAAATTCAATTAATTGAGCTTGCGAGCAAAATTACCGAGTTCTATGATAAAACGAGTGAATTAGTCGAAAAAAAAGGTGTAGAAGTGAATATGTGCCCATCAAACCATGATATACAGCTTTTCAACGCCAAAAAGTCAGTTTTATTTTTTTTTGAAGAAACAAAAAACTTTCAAATTTTCAATAAAAAGTGCATTTCTCCTGCTAATTAAGTCTTTCCAGTTGCTGTTATGCTATTTTGAAGCCTTTCAAGTACTTCTAGACCAAAAAATTAACAAAAAACAAAATTTTTGGAAAAAAGTTGAATTTAAAAATTGATTCAATAATTCCAGTTCTGGATATTATAACACGTATTTACGCTTAAAATGTTCGCAACAGTCATCTTCATGAATGTTACTAGACGAGAAGAAATGAAATCGCTCCAATTTTTCGTATTTCTTCTGAAAGTGGCAAAAAATGGCTTTTTCAGTTGATTTTCTTTAAAGTCTTTCAACTTTTTTATTTTTTGACAATATGAGAGAAGATTACACTCAAACGATGTATTTTTGCCCGCTGAACATTTGTTACTACTTTTGAACCAGCGAAAACGCTGAAATTTCGAGAAATCGGTGAATAATTGGGTTTTAAGCTTAAAAACGAGAATCGCGCCAACGATCGGCGCAATCGCGCTCCGCCGCGGATTATCACTTTGAAGGACTGTGGAAAATCAAGAAAACAACTGGAATTTACAAAGATAATCTGAGAAGTTTCGACGAGACAATGGAAGAATTCTCGGATGTTGTACTTGTTGTCAACGAAGATAAATTCTACGTTTTGAAAAAGGTGAACGAATAATTTGTATATAAGTTCTGAGAAATGCGTTTTTCAGTTCCTCGCCGTCCATTCATCATATTTCAAGGCCTTGTTTTTGGGAAATTTCAACGATTCGAAGAAATCTGAAATCACATTGACAGGAATCGATGCGGATGATTTTCAAAACTATCTGGAATTGCTTTACGGAGACGATTCAATTGATGGTGACATTCACAGCAGGATTTTTTGAAAAATACCTCAAATTCAAATTTTCAGAATTCACAGTCGAAGGGCTTCTTCTCGTCGGTGACATGTACGATACTCCATCAGTCATTCGAAAATGCGAGCAGTTTCTACTCAAGGAATCGAAGAAAACATTGAAGAAAAAATTGCAAATGTCCATGAAATACCATCTGGAAGCATTGAATGTATTTTTCTCTCTAAATCCATCATATTACAACATCACTTTCCAGAAACAATGCCGCAAGGAGATCAAATCGGTTGCTGACATCAAATCAGTTCTCCCAGGAGATATTCGTGATTTGGATCCATCAATTACCACGGAGTTTTTGGAAATTGCCCTCTCTATTCAATAATTTGTTGAATTCTATACCAATGTTATTCTTTTCAAAAACCATGTGCTTCCTTTTTTGTCGTTGTTTTTTTTCATTGTTTTATCGATCGTTGAGTATGATATACAAAGCTCATTTATACTTTCTTTATTGATTGTCAGAATTTGTTTTGTTATCATCTTTCACATTATATTTTATCCTCGAAATGTGCTTGAAAATGACAAAAATTTCAGTAAAATGACCGACGGAAACAACAAAATCTCATCGGAAAATAACGAAGAGGGAGGATCTGCACCGAAACGTCAAAGAATTGAAACAGAGAATGCCGAGGTTCGTCAAATACAATTCAGAAAATATTCAAATAGAAATCTGATTTCTTTTTCAGAACAATGCAAATGATCAACATCCATTGACGCTTCGAATGATGTGCAATACATGTCAAGAAGTGTTGGAAAAACAGAAAAATATCGAACATTTTAACACAGAAATCGTCGATGAGTTGCGCTCCGTCAAAAGCGAGCTTAAGCTCGAGCTTCAATTGATTCGAGACGATTTGAAACCGAAAACAGTGATAGCAGCAGTTCCGATGAAAGCCGATAGCAAGGATACAACTGCTTGGAACTCTGAAAACAAGGTTATTATCTTTAAAAAAAGTCTATGATCCTGAAAAATTCATTGTTTTCAGAGTGCTACCATGCCGACTACTGGAAAATACTTCGTGCTAAAACATGTCTTTAAGAATGTCTCGAATATGAAGGAAGATGAATATCGGTTGTCAGAAGCGGAAGAACACTTTGGAATTGAATGGTATTAGAAAGAATATATTTATTAGAACTCAGTAACTTCAGGAGAATGGGTGTGCGCCGAACGAAAGAACATCTTCATTTTTATTTGCACTGTCCGAAATCGATGGACACTGTGAATTGGACAATCGAAACTCAGCGAAAACATGTACTAGTTTCGAATCGAGTGGAAAACAAAGTGAAAAAAGGCAAACAAATATTTAACAACAAAACTCCCGCGTGGGGATGTGAAAAATTTATCAAATGGGCGGAAATGGAAAAAGACTATCTTGTGGATGGCCGATTGACAGCTGAAATTCACATAAAAATCAAGAAAACAACTGGTATTTACAAAGATAATCTGAGAAGTTTCGACAAGACGATGGAAGAATTCTCGGATGTAGTACTTGTTGTCAATGAAGAGAAATTTTATGTTCTAAAATTGGTCAGTTTCAACAATTTTCAGAACATGTTTCTATTTTTTCTACAATTTTTCAGTATTTGGCTGCTCACTCACCATATTTCAAAGCCTTGTTTTTGGGAAATTTCAACGATTCGAAGAAATCGGAAATCAAATTGACTGGAATCGACGCAGATGATTTCCAGAACTACCTCGAACTGCTTTATGGGGAACATCCGATTGATGGTAATTCTAGTTTTGTCTTGATAAAAACTATATTGTTTTTTTAAGAATACACTTGCGAAGGACTTCTTCTGGTAGCTGACATGCTAGATACTCCACTGGTAATCCGCAAATGCGAGCAGTTTCTACTCAAGGAATCAAAGAAAACGTTGAAGAAGAAGTTAGAATTGTCTACTCGATTCTGTTTGGAAGCACTCAAGGTGAACAATTGCATTCAAATTATTCGAAAAAAATCATAATTTTCAGAAGAAATGCCTCGCTGAAATCAAATCGATTGGCGATCTTCAAGCTGTTCTGCCAGGGAATGTGCAAGATTTGGACAAATCTATAATGGGCGAACTTCTTGAAAAATCCATTTCACTTCATAGTTGAATACAATTGTACCGATAATATCTGTTACAACTACCCGTAAAATCTCAATATCTCACATCATTTCATTGTTCTCTCTCTCTCCGCACCCTTTATTGTCTTTACTGATTTTTTTCCAGTTATTTACTTCCCATTCCTCTGCTTTCTTTATAAATTTACTCACACATAGTTTTGTAGACCTTCGCGTTTTCTGACAGGTAATGGAAGTATTTATCTTTTATGCATATCTGAAAATAATTTTCTCAAACAGGTGTATACAAACAGGTTTCTCAGGCCTCACTGACCGTTTCGAGTTTCAGATGTCTGAAGAAAACGACAACGGGGCTCCAATGAACAACGAAAAAGACAATTTGGTGTCGGAAGAGCAAGAAGTGACACAAGAAACCGCTGGGAACAAAAATGTATATTTTCTGAATTCAAAATTTTTTATTTCAAACTATTCTTCTTACAGGAAAAGCAAGATGATTCTCGCAACGAAATCCTTGAAAATATGCTCAAAGCTGTTCTGGATAAACAGAAAAATCTCGTCGATGAGCTCCGTTCCGTCAAAAGCGAGCTTCAATTGATTCGAGACGATTTGAAACCAAAATCCGTGATCGCAGCAGTTTCGAATGAAACGGATGATGAAGATGAAACAGATTCAGAATCTGAAAATGAGGTTATCGACTACGATAGTACGATCCTGGCAAATGAATTGTTTTCAGAGTGCTACCATGACGACTACTGGAAAATACTTCGTGCTAAAACATGACTTCAAGAATGTCTCAAGTTTTAAGAATTTGGAAAAGATTTACAGTGAGAAAGAAGAACATTTTGGTGTCCCTTGGTGAGAATAACAGTCACTTTTTTGTATATTACCAATGTTCTAGGAGGATTCTAATCCAGAGAAACACGGAGAAAGAACATTTTGGAATTTTCTTGAGCTGTGCTGCGGAGATGGATGATCAAAAAATGTCTTTTGACGTTGTATTTGAAACCAAAATCATGTCAAACAGTACAAGAAAGTGGAGTAAAAAAACAAGCGGAGATTTTCAAAATTCAATACCTAAGAATGAAATGGGTCCTGAATTAATTGAATGGGCGGTGTTGGAAAAAGACTATCTTGTGGATGACCAATTGACTGCTGAAATTCACGTGAGAATCAAGAAAACAGCTGGAATTTACAAAGATAATCTGAGAAGTTTCGACGAGACAATGGAAGAATTCTCAGATGTTGTACTTGTTGTCAATGAAGAGAAATTCTACGTTTCAAAATTGGTCAGTTTCAATAATTTTCCCAATATGTTTAAATATTTCATTTTCAGTATTTAGCTGCTCACTCTCCATATTTCAAGGCCTTATTTTTGGGAAATTTCAACGATTCGAAGAAATCGGAAATCAAACTGACTGGAATCGATGATGATGACTTCCAGAAATATCTCGAAGTTCTTTATGGAGAAAGTGCAATCGATGGTGACTTTTCATTTTGACATCTCTGTTTTAAAACATATCATTTTTCAGAATTCACAGCAGAAGGTATCCTCATGGTGGCTGACATGTACGACACTCCACTGGTGATTCGGAAATGCGAAGAGTTTTTACTCGAAAAATCAAAGAAATCATTGAAGAAGAACTTGGATTTGTCTACTCGATACAATTTGGAAGGACTCAAGGTATGTTTCAACTTTAGACTCTTTTAGAAGTGAACCTCCATATTCAGGAACAATGCCTCGACAAGATCAAATCAGTCGCTGATATCCGATCCGTCATACCAGGAGATATTCGTGAACTGGATCCATCGATTATGTCTGAACTTCTCAAAAAATCCCTCGCACTTCACAGTCCTCAATGATATTTTTCTGACTATTAAAATTGTTTCTTTGTTATGAAAATTTGATATTGATATTGTGCTTTTTTACTTTTAAAATGATATATTTGTCATATTTTCAATATGTATTTTTCTTATGGTAAAGATCAGGGATTCATCGTAATCCCTTCTATTTTCAGTTTCTCCCGTTCCGTTTTCTGCCACAAATCTCTCCGAATGTCTGAGGAAAATGATAACGTGGCTCCCCTAAATAAGGACAAGAACGATTGGATGCCTGATGATCAGAAAGTAGAACAAGTCAACACTGAAAATGACGAGGTAAGTATACAAATGAAAATATCGACTCGTAATCTACATTTTTATTTTCAGAAAAATCCAATCGATGCACTCAATTCTTCTGTTCAAAGTATGCACAAAATTTGTCAAGAGTTGCTCCAAAAACATAAGAATTTTGAGAAGGCCAACATGGAGATCATCGAAAAGCTGCGCTCCGCTGAAAAAAAAAATGGATAAACAATCATCGGAACTCCAACAAATTCTTCAAGAAATTCAACTCAAATCTAACGAAACCAATGAGGAATCAGACGATTATACGGTGCCGCTTGAGAACGATAACTCTCTGAATACGGCTTCCAGCGATTTCACAAAAACTACTGTAAGGTTCAGTTCTAGTCGCTTGTTTTCTAATTTTCAATTTGCAGATTTCACGTGAAATTATGCAAACGACTGGAAAATATTTTGTGTTGAGACAAATTTTTAAAAATGTCTCGAATATGAAAGATAATGACATTCGATGGTCGGAAATTGAAGAACACTTTGGCGTTGCATGGTATGATACCGAGTATAGTAAATTCATATTTGTTATTTTAGGAGTATGTCTATGTGCCGGAAAAAAGACTTTCTTTCATTCTGCTGCTTACAATCGACGGACACTGGAAAATGGATGATCGAAGTTAGGCAACAACTAGTATTAATATCGAATCGAATCGAAAAAGTGCGAGAAGGCAATGCGACATTCACAAACATCGGAAAAAAGTGTAACACTTCGGGATGGTCATCATTTATGAACTGGGCGAAATCGCAAAAAGACTTTCTTGTGGATGATCAATTGACAGTTGAAATTCACGTGAAAATCAAGAAAACAACTGGAATTTACAAAGATAATCTGAGAAGTTTCGACGAGACAATGGAAGAATTCTCGGATGTAGTATTAGTTGTCAACGGAGAGAAATTCTACGTTTTGAAAAAGGTGAATAAATAATTTGTAGATAAGTTTCCATTCATCTGGTTTTCAGTTCCTCGCTGTCCATTCTTCATATTTCAAGTCACTTTTTTTGGGACAGTTTCAAGAATCGAAGAGATCTGAGATCACATTGACAGGAATCGATGCGGATGACTTTCAGAATTATCTGGAATTGCTTTACGGAGACAATCCAATTGATGGTAACATTCACAATTAGTTTTTCGAAAAATACCTCAAACTAAAATTTTTAGAAATCACAGTCGAAGGAATTCTTCTTGTCGCTGATATGTACGACACTCCGCTGGTCATTCGCAAATGCGAAGAGTTTCTATTGAAGGAATCAAAGAAAACATTGAAGAAAAAGTTTCAAATGTCCATGAAATACCATCTGGAAGCATTGAAGGTAAATTTTGATGAAGGCCAGCATTCGAAATAAGTTATCATTTTCAGAAACAATGCCTCGACAAGATCAAATCGGTTGCTGATATTCGATCCGTACTGCCAGAGGATATTCGTGAACTGGATCCATCGATTATGCCAGAACTTCTCAAAAAATCACTGGCTCTTCACGATCCTAAATGATTTTTTTCAAGTATTTCATTGTTTCTTTGTTTAAAAATTTTGATATTGATACTGTGCTCTCTTATGTTTTGAAAGCTTTGTTTGTTGAATTTGAAGACTTTTTTTATTTCCCTTCTTGTTTTTCAGATGCAGAATAGTGTTTCATTGACTTTATAATGTATAAAAATTCTTGTCAGAAAAAAATGTGTTCTTCCCTGATTTGATAGGTATTTAATAGTCGAAACAGTTGGTGATTTATTACAATGAAAAAGGCCCTGTTCAATTTTAGCATTACTTTCATTTGCCGATTGTGTCAACAATACTCTTGAAGACTCCTTTCACAGTCCATGGCTTTCCACATCCGATTCCCATTTTCTCAATGTAATAGAACTGATCCATTTGATCCTGAAAAATGAAATGTAAGTGTCTGAAATGACGGTATCCGACTACAAACCCATTTAATATCAAACGACCATTCACGTTCAATTTCTACTTTCTCTGTCTCCGTCGAATCCGCTGCTTGTGAGACAGTTTTGAAACGGAATGTGGCGGTGTCGGCAGCTGGAAGATCAATGGCAATTTCCTCGTCGATTTGGTACTTCTAAAAACATTTGAAGGATGATTTCATTATATTCTGAAAAATGGAGACATACGGTGAACTTGATGCCGTGAACATCATCTCGATCCTTCTTGAACAAATCGATTTGAGCTGGAAAAGTTCAATATCGATGGTATAGGACAGGATGATGTTTTTTTCTTACTGATTAATCCTACAATATCATTCACGCAGTCTTCCATCACCAGGTGTCCGGGTTTTGTGAATTGTTTGATGAAATCAACAGTAGAGTACCACTGAGTATCGTTTTTGTACTTGAGTTCATCCACAAACTTTCCAGCAACAACTTCCCGAATCAGTTTCAGAGATTCATCTTTGTATTCTATCGTTGGATCACACAGAACTTCTATTTTGTTGATGTACCAAGTGTGCTCATTCTGAAGAAAAAAACTTGAAAATTTTGGAATAGCAGATAAAAGTACTTTTTTCGCTAAAAACTTGAAATTCCAATCATGTAACTCCGCCTCCTTGTCTCTTCCCATTTGAAGTTTCATTGTCACTCTAGCAGTAATTGAGTCATCAAGCAACTCAATCAACTGAAGGGAATACGTTTGATTTTCGAATCCTTCTTTTGGATGCCACATCAATCCGAATTGGGCGTACCAGGAACGGAATTGGTCTGGAAATTGGAATTTATTGTGATTGGAAGGTTTCTCGGTAAGACTTACCTTCTGTATACTCAACGGGTTCAGTCACTTTCTCATGACAGACATTGATCTTAGTCAGAGTGGAATTGATTCCAGACAACCAGTATCTCGGAAGTTTATTCGGATTTTCCTCAAGATATTGATAGACTGCTGGAGTGAAAAGTTTCAAGAATAGCTTGGTTGTTGGCTTCACTTTCAAATCTTCCATATCAACAAGGTATGGATTCAAACCTTCGGGCGTTGTTTCAAAGTCCCCAACAACTCCTTTATTTGCACAAGTTCCAGTTTGGATGACGTTTTTCAAGTGAAAGAATCTCTTGTTTAGAAACTGAAAAACGGCAATTGGCTAGCAAGTAAATCCGCAATACCGTCAATTCCATTGTAAAAGTAAATTCCTGTTTGATCGCCACACCCATTTTATCCATTAGATGCAAGTTCATGTTGAATTTCAGAACATCTCGATCTTGTGATTCATCGAAACCAGCCACGACCTCTTTCCAAAAATATCCCTTGTGTTGTGATGCACTGTGAGTCAAATGTTTTATGTATTGGTCTGAAATTCTCGAATGGTCAAAAAAGTGAATTTATGAGTACTAACATGAATTCATTTTCTTCCCATCACCACAAACTTCTGCAGTGAAATCTTCATCCAATATAGATTCAATGTACAATAGAGCATCATTGAATCTCAAGTTTTCTGTGGAGGAAACTTCTATAAAGTTGTTTCGAACTGCATAACTCGTCTGATTTTTGATTTTTCCAACTTCCTCAGTAGAGAGTTCCTTCCATGAATCGTATTCCTCATAACCTAAATGTGAATGTGGTTCCTGTCAAAGCCGAGATTTTCTTGCTTACGTGCATTTTCTTTTTCAGTCCTACTGTAGGCATCCCATAAGTTTGCAACAGGTTCTGGAATTTTATGCTCATAAAAAAAGAAAATAGTCTCAAGACCAACTTAGCTCAGTTTCATATCTCTTTCCAAGTTTCTTTAAGATCTCATGAATTTTCGAAGTCTCGATGAAAACAGAGTTGGCTAGAAGTAGCAGGAAAACCAAGCGGATGAACATTTTGAAAGTTCAAACTGATTTCTGAATTCCTATTTTGATGGAGAAGAGGTGGAAGGGGCGGAGCTTATTTAGAAAGGGTCATTGTGCTGGGTTACGGTAGTATTAAAAAAGTTTGCGTACACAACCTGTTCACGAGAAGGTCAAATTTATAAAGTTTATTCGAACCAAAAAATAGAAGTAAAAACGCAGGTTACGTTTTCAAAAGTTATTATTTCTTTTTCGGGAAGTCATCCGAGAGAATATTCTCGATTGAGAAGTACTTCACAGTTTCCTTCTTTTTCAGCTTTCTGTGTCTTCTTCGAATCTGACCGGCACGAATTTTTCTCTCTCGACTGAACCAAGTGGAGATCTGAAAATCATTCTGGTATCTTGACTAGGGAATTCTGCCGAGGGACCGTGGAGTTATAGGACGTGACCTATATCATTGGAAAGCTGAGAAAATGCTGATTCCAAATATATATTCAGTTTTTGCCCTCGACGCCTGGTATTCGAGAAAAACGCGGTCAAAGTTTGATACGCTGACAAATCTTATCAACGTGTAGAAAAATTGGGCAGCGTGGTGACGTCGGTAAGCTAATGACTTATCAGCGGTCCAAACGTTGACATCGTTTTTCTCGAACACCAGACATCGAGGGCAAAAACTGAATATATATTTAGAATCAGCGTTTTTTCAGCTTTCCAATGATATAGGTCACGTCCTTTGGGGTCTTCCCTAGTGAGTCTAAAAATGTATCTGGAAATTCGCTATGCATATGAGGTGTTATGATGAAACTTTTTTTTTAAACTAGAACCTGCGTCACTCAAGTTAGAATCATCGCCGTCCGCTCTGTACATACCTGATTCCTCATCAATCCAGTCTTGTCCGCAATTTCGGTGATTTTAGCTGAATCGGCGAATTGCGATTCATCGAAAGCCTTAAAAAGCACAGCGACTTGATCCGGTGAATACTTTTGTTGCTTGATTTTCACACCATTCGCGTGGTCTTCGGAACGGTAGGATTGAAGGATGTCGTTGATCTGAACACGAATTTCAGAATTGAGCGGAGAAGTAGTTACCAACAGCTCTCTCAGACTTTCCAGTGAGCGCCATCAATTGATCCTTGTAAATGTGAACCCACTGTTGGCCGAAGACGTGGTAGTACTCCCAGAGGACATGTTTCGAGGTCTTGAGATGTTCCCACTGGATAACAGACA
The DNA here is from genome assembly GCF_010183535.1 of Caenorhabditis remanei. Lineage (NCBI taxonomy): Eukaryota > Metazoa > Nematoda > Chromadorea > Rhabditida > Rhabditidae > Caenorhabditis > Caenorhabditis remanei. The sequence goes on from NC_071329.1 coordinate 14,206,568, forward strand.
CGTGGTGTTTGTAATTAGAAAGAGTTGACTCACCATTCTAGTGGTGGCACGATGATCCAAACAGGCAGTGCTCATTTTTTCAGAGAAATCGATAAGAAACCGGAGGAAGAAAATAGAGAAAAGACGAGAAAAGTATACAGGGAAGGAAGACAATAAATTTTTGAATGTGATCATCATTTTTTGAGAGGGCTCGATGCATCCTCCTCGTCTATCATTTTATCGCTCATACACGGTAGAGAGAGACCCATAAAATAACGGAATCAAGGTGCGGAGGCAGCGGACAATGTACAGTTTCGAGAGGGGAAAGAGAGAGGGTGATGGGGGACGGCGTTGGCTCTCATTTTGGTCTCTCTTTTTGTTGGAAGGAATCGAAAAGGGGGGGGGGGGGGGTGAGTGAAGAAGAAAGGGGGAGCGGTGGAGAGGAAAGAATCGAGGTGGACATCTGGAACGACAGAGAGGACTCATCAACTTATAAAGGGGACATCCGGAGAAGCAGAACTACAGACAGACTAGTAATTCGGCGAATTGAAACCAAGTAGTTAGAAATATGGAATTGCTCAAGATGGGCTAAAATCTCAAAATAACCTGAAGTTCAAAAACATTTTAAAATTGAACTTTTATTGAAAGTTACCAACAAACAATGAACCATCAAATTAAATAAACTCCATCATCTTCTTCTTCTTCTCTGGGAATTTGTCCGACAAAATATTCTCAATCGAGAAATACGCCGGTCTCGCCTTCTTCTTCTTCTTCACAACTGTTCCATTTTTAATTTTTCTCTGCTTGCTGAACCACGATGTGATCTGAAAATCATTATGATAGGTTGACTCATTTTTCAATTCGATTAACTACTTGAGATCTAGTGAGTCCAGTTTTATCAGATAGCTCTCCGATTTCCACTGTATTGATGGATGGATTGAGATTGAATGCTTCGAGAAGTCCCTCTCTTTGTTCCGGAGTGTACGAGAACGCTTTGATGATCTGTCCTGTTGCTCTATCTTTGTTTCGGTATAGTCTCAGAACGTTTTCTATCTGAAAACCTCTTGAAATTGAAATCTGAAAATGTGTTCTTATGTACATGAGTGATAGATTTTCCAGTGAGATTCATCAGACGATTCTTGTTGTCATGAATCCATTGAACCCCGAACTTGTGATAGTAATCGTGAAGGACATCGTTGGACGTTTTCAAGGATTCCCACTGAATTATGAGGTTTCATTTATCCATTTTACTAGAACTTACCATCTCATTTTCAGCCTCTATAAATGAGACGAAATAACTCATTTGTGTTGAATAGATGCGAGAGGAAAGCGGGTCGAAAGGGAGAAATAATCAATTCGAAAAAAGTGTTGCGCCGGCTCGACGGTGACCTTTCGCTCCTTTTTGATGGGTCGGTAACAGGCAAGAGACGATGAGACAGAAAGAGAGTAATAGTTTTGTTTTTTATTGCTTTTTAGGTAAATGGAGAAAACATGGGCGGGATGGGATACTGTAGGTTAATGGAGTGAGAACCATTAGTATCGAAATTTGGGCGCCACTTACAAACGAATCCAGGATGTGAAATCTTGTTGTAAATGTCGGAATATATGAATTCAGCCATGAGGATTTTGTTTCTGAGGTCAGAATTTTCTGAACATGACCCGAATCCTGTTGTCCATAATTGCAGACACAAAAATACTTTTTGTACAATATATGATTTATTAGTTTAAATGAGCCTAATCTCGACTAGTTTTGGGCAACATTTCATTTTTCACCAATGTCGGAACTAAAAATTGATGGAATATAGGTAATGCGGGTATCATTTAAAAGCTAAACATCTGAAAAACTCAAAAACCACAATCTTTTTAAATTTTGACTTGAGCACGCGACGCTTGACCGCGAAAAGTCAAACTTAGTCAAAAGTAGTTCATTTTAGTAGTAAAGTAAAGTAGCTCATTTTGACGCTCGCATTGTGAAGAATTCAAATATTTTATTAGTTCTCGATGACAACTCAAAAAAACAATAAAAATTATAAAACTCGGAAAAAAACGCTCCTCCGTTGGAGATCCCTTGTCAGATAGATATAGAATTTCTCATCCCATTGTCACAATCCCAGCAATGCTCGGTTTCCCAAAATTCAAGTCAGCTCGGGGTCTCGAAATTCTTAAACCGACCAACATTGATATTTTAAGAATACTCCCCTTCATCCTACTCACTTCCCCCTCCACAAAAAAGAGAGCACAAATTTCCGATAGGGTGGAAACGTCACCACGAGCACTATCCCGTTTAGAGAGGAATGAAGACAAGAAACAACCAAAATGAGTTGAACGATTACTTTAAAACATTCGATAACTTATAATTCTCAGAGAATATAAAATACTCACATTGTGAATCATCCATACCCACTATAATCACAAAAACTACCAACAAAGGAGGTATAAAACAGACTGTCGAAGTGGCGAATTGTCCCAATAGACTCCAGATTGCAGTCCGATGTTTCCGATAGTTTGATCTCGATATTTTGTGTTTTAGGATATTCAACATACGGAATATGTTAACTAGGATAATACAGAAAACAATGAAAACTATAATTCCGCAAGTCACCGCGAAGATAACAACTTTCATGAAATAACTATCCGCCTCACAGATGGTGAAGTTTGGGAGTGATTGGAATCCGGAGATGTATTCCGGAAAGTTCTGAAATTTCATTGTTGGGATACTTACACATCCATCAGTGGGCTCACTTTCTTCAAATACGCCATATTCTCATTTTGAGCCAAACAGTTTCTATAGTAAAGGCATACCACTGCAAATGTATACAGGGCGAATACAGTAATCAGAAGTCCGACCAATGTATTTGGCATTGTGAACTTTTGAAGAGTCTTGGAGATTCCTTGATGTTTTTGGATGAAACAAAATATCATACTTTCGATTTGAAATATTAGACAAGCGATGAGAATGCACTGAAAGTTTAAAAAAATTATTCGAAGTTCTTAAAAACTTGTGCTCTGTTAAATACCATACCATACAAAAGTGCGGAGTTGCACCGAGTCTTGGAAGGAATCCCATGGCATATCCAGCTACTAATGGGTACAAAGGAACCGGCTGCATTAGGAAGGTTAGATGGATGTCTGTGAGACAACATGATATCTGAAAAACTCATTTCCAATAAAAGACAACACTCTGAATTCCTGAATTCACTTGAAAAACCAGCAAAAAGTAACGGAAATTGTCGATTTTTTCGCTTTTATACAAGACGAGATATATGGAGAAAGCATCAAACATCAAAGAGATAACACCGATGACGTGGTAATATATCGCCATCCAATATGGAATTGAGAAGTCAATGCCGTGCATGAAATCAAGCTCAAAATGACTTGGTGAATAACATAATCAAAATTGAAGGAAGAAGTTGTGACAAAATAAAATAAATTGAATTCCATTTCAGGTGAAAACATGTGAAACGGCGCTTTTTGTGTAGATTGAGAACAGAATTGCACAAGGTTCGAAGATCACTTAAACCATGAAGAACTATTCTAAAAAATCAAGTCATCGTTGCTTTTTTTGTTTTTATAATAGGTATTATCCGCTCAGAAGAGCAAGCCACTACGGCTCCAAAAAGATTCGGCTCCGTGCGGTCATCAAGTTCATAAAGAACTGTTTCACGCTCGCGGCACGCCCGTCTCCCTTTCATCGCGGATGGCATCTCTACCAAATTGATGGGAATTACGAGATACATACTGCAGAAATGATTCTGTATAGTATGGTCTCAGCGAAGAGAGCGCGCCGCCGCCACCTATGCTACGGCAGCAGCCGACACCTCACGGGTTCCGCCGCCCGCTATCTTTTGTGTGCGTCTAGGCTCCGCCCACTAGTGGCGGCGGGGAGGAAGGGGAGAGATTTTTTCGAAAGAGAAGGGAGAATGTGCTGGTTATTGGTGTTCTCAACTGGAATTCAGTGGATTTTTCAACAGGGCGGTTTCGAAAATTTAAGAATCTATAAAGATTACTCTTTTCTTAATTTTTTGCCATAAAATTCCATTTTCGGAGAAAAAAGAGAGTTGTCTACCTCACCGCTGTTCTGGCCGAGTGGTCTAAGCCGCTGTGTTCAGTTTTAGTCCTCTCAGGAGGGCGCAGGTTCAAATCCTGCGGACAGTAAATGTTTTTTTTTGGTATTTTTTCACCTTGGTATGTGAGAACGCAAAAAACTTGTGATCGAGCTTGTAATTGAGAGGCAACCCACATTTATCACAACCCCGAAAGGGCGGCGGCGTTTTCGGCCGCGTAGCTCAGCCGGTTGCGGTTTTGTACCCATGCCCGTTCGGTCATGAGCTCGGGACCCGCAGAGCAATAACTCAGCGAACTTTGAGCCAAAAAATTTTTGTTGAGTTCACACCTGCTTTAAAGTACTTTTCAAATAAATCAAGTAATTGAACCCTATCTCTGAAACCTCAATTCTCACCTGCCGCACTGAAGTGCAACACGTGACGGTTTAGTACATCAGGTTTCGTCAGGAGAACTAATTGGTCTTATTGTTCTGGTTGTCCATAATTAATCTATTCTTTAAGCTCGAAATGTGTTAGTCATTTTCCACATCTGCAAACAGGAAATCAACAAAAAATCACCTGGTCGTTGAAAAAAAAACTTGAAGAAAAAAACCTTACCACCATAATTTCCATTTACACATTTTTTAAACATAAGTATTATGTCTGACGCCGTCGATTTTTCTGTGCCTTACTGGCTCATCTATTACTTTCACGTCATCGGAATAGTCTCATTGGTATTCGATGCGTTTTCGATTTATTTGATTTTATTCAAAAGTAATCAAATTGATAATTTCCGGTTTTTCTTGCTGAATTTTCAGGTAATTTATCTCAGGGATTTCAGAAGATACTAGAATTTTCTTTCCAGATTGCTTGTTGTTTCACCGATATCCATATAACATTTCTAATGCAACCTGTTCCTTTGTACCCGCTGATGGGTGGGTATGCACTTGGATTTCTTCCAATTCACTTCGGAATTTCTCTTCATTTTTGTATTGTAAGACTTTCATCACAGGGGTGCGAAGCGTAAGGTCGCCTAAACGCGCTCCGTCGCACATCGATTGGCACGGTGCAAAAAAAACTTGGCTGTGTGCCAAATTCAAGTTTAGCGTTTTTTTTCTCGTATCTTTTAATAAAAAACGCGTCGCGCACGTAACGCGACTCGGGAGGCAAATTCAAAACTTTTCGCTGTGGACCTTACCCCCCTGTGTGTCATCAATATGTATAAAAACTGTTGAAAGCATTGAAATTCCAGACAATAGTAATCTTCCTCTACATTTACCAAGTCGCTAGCATGATTGTATGCTTTGTGAGGAAGAATCAATCTATATCTGGAACATTGACCTCATTTTCAATTCCAACACCTTTCATAATCTTCTTGTTGGCGTTTCTCGTGGTCTACACGTTATCTGTGGTAGGGATGTACTTTAGTTTAAGTGTGAAGGAATCCGAAAAGTTGCAGTTTATCAAAGAGGTAAGCCTTCGAGATTCCAGAGAATACTGGTCGATCCCAACAATTTCAACATTTTCAGAATCTTCCCGAGTACCTTTCCCAATTTGAGTCGCTACCCAATTTTTCTATTTACCAAGCCAACTCGATGCTCTTCATAATGGTTATTGTAGCCGTCACTGGTGGATTACTAGCCTTTTTATTCTTTATAGCAGTTCTTTATAACATTTTCCGAATGCTGAAATTCATAAAAATCCAAATGTCACCTACTACATACCGACGACATCGAGCAGCCGTTTATAGTCTTGTAGCTCAATTTGCTACGTCATCAGTATGCTTCCTGCCTCCGCTGTCTCTGGTTTTTGTGGTTTTCATCAAGCTTCCGCATGCCCAAGGTGAACTACTAATTCTCATTCCATCGGATTCTCATTTCTCAATTCTCTGAAATTTCAGTCCTCGTCGAACTCTTACTTGTCATCGCCTGTTTCCATTCTCCTCTCAATGTTACAGTACTCGTGGCCACCTTCCCACCGTACCGAGCGTTTTTCAGCAGGGTTGTATTGAGAAGAGAGTAAGAATTTTCGAATTTCCTTATTGGAAAAAAACGTATTACTTTTTCAGAGCCCCTGGACTAGCATCCCTTTCAGCCAAAACTTCAGCGGTGGTTTCTCATTTAAGTTGAATTTCTAGACATCACATCACTTTCCAAATGTATTCTAAGCAAAATATAAATTGAGCCGGAATTGATTCAAAACAAACCTTTTCTAGGTGGCAATTAGGTAAAGATCGAACAGAAAAAGTTGTATATATGTATTCTGGTCTGCTAGAAAAATAAAGAAATTGAGTTTATTAATAGCCAGTTTAGTCTATCAACACGGGTGACAAATCTCTCATTTTTCAATAAAAAGTTTTTTAATCCGATTTTTGTTACATGTTCAATAATTAACTTTTTTCACATTTCACCTGTTTCTTGATTCCTACTCTCCTTTTGTTTCTATTTCATTTTCGATAATTTTACCAAAATGCAGATGTACAACATTGACTTTTCTATCCCATATTGGCTTATCACTTATTATCATGTTATTGGTGCAATCTCATTGATGTTTGATATATTCGCTATGTATTTAATTCTATTCAAGAGTAACCAGATTGATAACTTTCGTTACTTTTTGCTGAATTTTCAGGTAGGTAGCTATCAAAAAATGTTCAAGGTAGGGCTGAATTGAATTATTGTTATCAGAGAGTGGGTCATATATAATACTATAGAAATTTTTTGAGATTCATTTTTGGCTGTCATGTTAGACAAATGTTTAAGTGAGCGGCATGTTCTACCTACTTGTCAAGGCCCGCGTACTTGGTGCCAAATTCAAAAATTTTGATTTTTTTTTGGGAAAAAGTCAAATTTTCGACAATCATTCAGCATTAGAAGAAATTCTGAAAAATCATCAAAAATGTTCACATTTGATGAAAAGTTGAAAAAATTTCAAAAAAAAAATGTCAAAAAAATTGTTTCATTTTTTGAAGCCGGGCTTTTGGGCCTTTTTGGGCCCTTGACAAGTATGATTTTTGCTTTCACAATCTGCAAAATTTAAACACAAATGTTGATACTTCAAATCAGTGATCCTGAAATTCACCTGCTGTAAAACTTACGTGATTTTAGAGAAAAAGATCTGCAAATTTGATAGCTAGATCTAAATTCTGAGCCACGTGTGTATGGTGGGCCCGGAAATACTCAAGGAGGGTATAGTACAGTACTAGAATACGACACTTGCAGTTTTTAGTTGAAAGTGACCAACTTTGTGAGTGTGAGACTGCTTTCTTGATGGTTTCACAATATCGATTGTTTATGGAATGTAAAGATCACAAGTAGAGCTTTATTTTTGTAGTTGACTACATTTTTGAACGGACTCACCCTAAGAAGTTATAAATCGGCAAAGGAATTTCTTGCCCTTTTCAGTGCTAGGGATTTTTGAGCTGTTTACATTGACTGCCTATAACTTCTTAGGAAGTGTCCGTACAAAAAAGTTGTCAACTGTGAAAATGAAGCTCTACTTTTGATCTATACACTTCATAAACACTCAATATTGTGATATCATCAGAGAGGTCGTCTCACACCCACAAAGTTGACCATTTTCAGTTAAAAACTGCAAATGATCACGTCATGTGATGATGATGATGCCAAGAAAAGAAAACTTCATGCTATAAAAAATGAGATTAACTTACAGATCGCTTGCTGTCTAACCGACATCCATCTCACTTTCCTTATGCAACCTGTTCCCCTATACCCTCTCATCTCTGGGTATGTTCTGGGATTCAGTGTCTATCTTGGAGCCAACACACATCACTGTATGGTTAGTCTTATTTCGAGAAAAAACGTATAAATATTTGATTTTTATTTTCAGTGTGTGATAACATTCCTATTCATTTATCAAATTGGCAGTATGATCGCATGTTTCATCAAAAAGCATCAAGCAATCGCTGCTACTTTGAAGAGATACCTTATGCCTAAAACGCTGGTTTTTGTCATGGGCGGCTATGTTCTTATCTACACTTTCAGTGTCACAGGGGTCTATGCAACATTGAGTGTTCCCGATAAAGACAAGTTGGATTATGTGAGAAGGGTACGCAAGCTTACAGTACTGATCAAAAAGATATGAACTTTGGCCGTATTCAGTTGAAATTGTCCAACTTTAAGAGTGTGTCATGGTAATTCTGATTGTCACACCTAGTCGGTTTTTAGTGAATCATACAGATTAGAAGTAGTGCTTCATTTTTGTAGTTGACAACTTTTTTTGCGAACCCTCCCTAGAAAGTTACATCGACAAAGTAATTTCTCCCTCAAATCGTCCCAGACTGATTTTTGAGCTGTCCCCTTTAACTGACCATGACACTCTAGGGAGTGGCCGTAGAAAAAAGTTGTCATCTACCAAATTAAAGCTCTACCTTCGTTCTCTATGATTTATACATAATTTACTTTGTGGGACAACAAGTGATACCGTAACGCCTTGTCGAAGTTGGTCATTTTCAACTGGAAAATGCCAAATTGTACATCTGACTGTACTGTACTGTAGCTGCTACTTAATTGAATATTACTTCAGAAATATCCAGAATACCTCCCAGGATTCCAGTTCACGCCAACCTTCTCCATCTATGATCCTTCTGAATACTTTGCTTACTTTGTGATTTATGCTCTTACTGGTGGAATTATTGCATTTTTAACACTAGTAGCAGTCCTTCTAAATATATTTCGAATGTTGAGTATTCTCAAATCAAAAATTTCGGCGTCCACATATCAAAAACATCGAACTGCAGTCTATAGCTTATTGGCACAGTTTGCAACGTCATCAGTCATTTTCGTACCGCCCATCTTTTTTGTTTTTATAATAATAATAATAATAATAATTTATTACGATCGTGAAAGTATCGTGAAAGTATAGAGGTATAGATTGGTGAATTCAATACAAACAAATAAAATAGGTTCAATACATTATATTAGGAGGAATAACCATGAGACATGAACACATGAGATCATACCAGAGAGAGTATTACAGAGGAGCATGAAAAGAAGTAACCATAGAACATTCAGAGTAAGAGTCACATGAACAGACAGATTGCTAAGACTACAGGACTGTGTCAGGATGGCCAACATTCTAGAGTTTCATTGTTGGAAGGGTTCTGTTAACAAGAAAATGGCTTCGTAGTTTAGTTTTGGACTTTTCCCAGACGAACCTGGTTTTAGTGCGTGTTCTAGTGTACTCACTTAAAGAGAAGAAGTTTTTGGTTTCAAGATCTACTTTGTTTAATAGCATTTTATATATGAATGTTTGATCGATTGCATGCCTCCTGGACTCTAAGGAACTTAACCCATATAGTTGATTACGCTCAGGCGCCGTTTTGTAATCTGGATCATCTATTCGTATGTACTTGTTTTTTTGTCTGCTGAGTAGTCTGCGCGTAAAAGCGTTTTGTACTGATTCAATGGCTTTTACATCTGCTAATTTTATGGGACTGCTAACTACGGTGCCGTATTCAAGAATCGGCCGCACAAATGTTTTATAAAGCAAAATGTGCAATTTTTCACTGCGACTGTGGTAGAGTAGGAATATCTGAGAAATAATGAATTTCGCTGAATTTGTGAATTTTCTCCAGTGATCGGAGAAAGTTAGCTTCGGGTTGATCATGAATCCTAGGTCTCTGACCACTGACTCCCTCCTTATTACATCTCCATCAATATTGTAACTTGTGTCGTGTTTTTTTGTTCCTAGTGTTATTGTATCGTTTTAATAGGTATCAACGGAGCGCAGAGTAAGTTTAATGGAATTCGATTTATCATTTGAAAAAAAATACAGTAATTGTGAATGTTCTATTGATGATTGCATGTACGCATTCCACATTCAATATGATAGTTCTGGTCTCAACGTTGCCACCGTATCGGAAGTTTGTCTTGGATTTGATTTTTCAGAGAGAGTAGGTCAAATCTTAAAATTTAGAATTAGGGAGAATATTTCTTACAGACAAGGAAAAAATCATGGACATTCTTCAGTGTCTCAGAGACCATCTCCGATTATTTCTCATTTGGTTAAATAATTCTTATTTTTGGAAATCCAACAAGTGCGCTCTATTGGAACTTGAAGATCCATAATTCTGATGATTTTAAAGTATGAAAAGCTGAGAAAAGCTCTGGCAACTGAGATTGATTATTCTCACCTGTCTCCTGCACAAGCTCCGCCCATTCATGCTCTCTCTACTTTTTTCCAATCAGAACCCAGTTTTTGATGTATGACATTGACTTCTCTATCCCATATTGGCTTATCACTTATTATCATGTTATTGGTGCAATCTCATTGATGTTTGATATGTTTTCGATTTGTTTGATTCTGTTTAAAAGTAGCCAAATTGATAACTTTCGGTATTTTTTGTTGAATTTTCAGGTAATATATGTGGTTCATTTTTTATGTGATTTTTTCGAAATAAAAGCGAGAATTTATATTTTTTAAAGAAAGGAAACCGGAAATCAAATAGATTCTGGGCGGACTAGGGAAGGATCCCGAGTCGATTTGGAGTTACAGTTTGAGACATATATGACTAGAACGGAAGCATTTTCAAGACTCATAAACTTGACGTTTTTATCGTTTTTTTTTCAAATTTTTTGTGTTGAACGTGTATATCCAAATCATGTAGATTATTATTGCTTATGTTGGAACACAAAAAATAAAACAAATAAGAAAAACGTCCATTTTGAGAGTCTTGAAAATGCTCGTTTTGCACTGAGAAGCCACAAAAACCGCGAATAACTTTTTTCACGAGATCGTCCTCCAAAAACAGAATATAGATTCAAAATCAGCGCAAAATTTCCGTTTTAGTGATATGTGTCTCCAACTCCTTCCCTAGTGAGTCTGAATTCAATTATCGGCTATTTACGATTGTCTTGAACCAAAGTTTATAGACTCTAAAACACGCCAAAATCAGATTATTTTTTTAGTTTTCTTATTTTTTTATATTATAAATTCACAGTCTGCCACCAGGGGGTGTTAAAAACGCAAGGAATTTGTTCGGATGGGTCTCGTAGTTGAAATAAGTGAAACACTGTACTCTACTAGGGTTTCAAATATTTTTACTACGGATTTCATGCTTTCAACTACGAGACCCATCCGAACAATTTCCTTGCGTTTTTAACACCCTACGGCGGCAGACTGTGAATTTAAATACCCATTTCTGTTATTCTCTAATTCCAGATAGCCTGTTCTCTCACCGATATCCATCTTACATTCCTCATGCAACCAGTCCCTCTTTACCCAATTTTCTCCGGGTACATTCTGGGATTCAGTGTGTATCTCGGAGCTACTATTCATCATTGTATGGTAAGCCTTTTCTCAATTTATTAAAAAAAAATCAAAAGATTTCTTTCTCAGTGCATCATAATTTTCCTGCTCATCTACCAAATCGGTAGTATGATAACTTGTTTCGTTAGAAAGCATCAAGCGATTGCGGGTACATTGAAGAGATATCGGATATCAAATCTTTTAGTTTTTATTATGTTATTGTATGTATTTATCTACACGTGTAGTGTGACAGGTATATTTGCGACTTGTAGTGTGCCTGATGGTGAGAAATTGAATTATGTGAGAAAGGTATTTTCAGTTAGAAAACCGAAAAACTCAACTTCTGATTTCAGAACTATCCTGAATACCTATCTGGATTCGAGTCAATCCCAAACTTTTCCATCTATGACCCATCTGATTACTTTGCAAATTTTGTGATCTATTCTCTGGTCGGAGGAATTATTGCATTTCTAACACTAGTAGCAGTCCTTCTAAATATTTTCCGAATGTTGAGTGTTCTAAAATCTAAATTATCCGCGTCTACTTATCAAAAACATCGATCTGCAATCTACAGTTTGCTAGCACAATTTGCCACGTCATCAGTGATTTTCGTACCGCCCATCTTTTTTGTTTTTATTGTTCTGATGGGTATCAATGGAGCGCAATGTAAGTAACCTTCTTGTATCAAACAGATAATAACTGAGTTACAGTAATCGTCGAGTATCTAGTTGTGATTGCATCATTTCACTCTTCCCTGAACTCAATAGTTTTGATTACGACTTTTCCGCCTTATCGGAGATTTGTGATCAATCTGATACTCAGAAAAGAGTGAGTTATACTATTATTGTATAAGTTATGTATAGTAGGTTTCAGAGACACAAAACCATTCGGACTATCTACAGTAACCCAGAGGCCATCTGCAATAATATCCATACTTGTCAACGGGCCGAAACGGGCCGACACGGGCCGGCTCGTAACTCGCGTCAAAATGAATATTATGAGCTGAAAAATATACCAAAATGTAGATCTCGATGTGTGCCGCGGGCCGGGAAAAAGTGCCAAAAAACGCGAAATTTGCCAAAAAAGCCATTCTAGCCCGGCCCGCGGCATATTAAAGAATAGCCAACCGGCCCGTAGTAGGTCACGGACATAGAACTCGCCGAGATCTACATTTTGGTATATTTTTCAGCTCATAATATTCATTTTGACGCGAGTTACGAGCCGGCCCGTGTCGGCCCGTTTCGGCCCGTTTACAAGTATGATAATATCGCATTACGGGAAATGAATAGATTTTGAGCAAGATAAAGTTGTTTTTTTTTCAAACTCTCAATTGCCTTTTTTAATGAAAAATTTGCTGATGAATCCACATTTTTTCGGCATAGAGGACAAGACAGCAGCTGAAAATATAGTGATTTTTGAGCTGTTCCTTTAAAATGACCATAACTGTCTAGGGAGTGTCCGTACAAAAAAGTTGTCAACTACAAAAATGAAGATCAGTCTTTGTTCTGTAAGGTTTATACATAATTTACATCAGGGATACTGTATCATCCTCTCAAAATTGATCATTTTCAACTAAAAAAGACCAAATTGTATATCTGAGTGCACTGTACTTACTGTATTCCTGTACTGTGTTACTGTACTGAACTGTGCTGTAAATTGTACTGTATGTATCGGACAACTCAATGAATCGATGTTTATGTGATCCTTGTTTTGAATATGGATATGAATCTGAAAAATTTGAATTAGAAAGTCAGTGACAAAAACTAATCGAACTACTTTCAAATAATCCAATCCAATCTTTTGAGCGCTTTGGATTTCTTCTTGCGATGATTTTCTAGATGTTTCTATAAGAAATACCTCACATTTCTTCAAAAAAATTTGATTTTTTGTGCAAAAATTCAAATTTTAAAATTTTTGTGCTGAAACCCGGACGAGGCCGTTCCGTCGCAAGTATGATTTTATGGAATCAAGTTTGTTGCCGCTAAAACGTATTGTTTTATTCTAGTGACCACCAAAAATTATTGAGAATCTCACGTTTCACCCCCTTGTCGGAAAAACACGTCGGTAGTTTCAAAACGTCTCTACCTTCCGTGATACTCTGAAATAATCTCAAAGATCTCAACCATCGAAGATTCTATAATAAATACTTTCGTAAAACATCAAGTTCAGCAAAGCAGTCCAAAGTACTCGGCAGAAACCCGCATCAGGCACGCAACATTTACACGTTGAGCATCAGGCGCGCAACACTGCAGCATCAGGACTGCATCATTTACACGAGTTTCGTTTTCGGAAACGCGTCGGCAGCACGTGTGCAGCAACTAGGATGCGGCAGCATATCCGCAAACCTGCAGCAACAGATCCGCTACTCTTCAGCAGCACCTAGGCAACATTCAGCAAGTACGCTCCATTTTTTTCAGTTCCGAAAACTTATGTTTTTATTCACTTTTCTCCTATTTTTCTGTTTTTCATACCAATGTTTTCTCTGGATTTATTTTATGAAAATAACTTTACCCGCTTATTGGAAGAAAAATATATGTGCCTATAGAAACAAAAAAAAATCATATTTCAGCTCTCAACTACTAAAAAGACAACATCACCGCCAGTCAAGCCAAATAGGATTTCAGGAAAAATGAAAAGGTGAGATTTTCTCAATACTCTAAATAAGTCTTACGTCTTTCTTTCAGAAATTTGAACGGTAGGAAACGACGAGAATTTCAAAGCAAGCTGAATGCAACATCATTGAAAAATAATTCATAAATTGTACTGTTTTTTCACATTTCCGTGAATTGTACTATGTTCAGATTTAGATATATGTAGTTGTATTTAAGGTTTGTAAATAAATTTAATTTAATAATACACTGTTTTCGTTTCAATAAAATATAGCAAAGGCGGCAGCGGCCTCATTTTAGCAGCGCCAGAGCAGCACAACAGCGACCTTTCCGCAACACGTACGCTACAGTACCGCAACACCACAGCATCAGGCACGCACTCTACGCTTGCCTGCTGCTGGACTGCTGCGCGCCTGATGCGGGTTTCTGCCGAGTATCTATTCCAATTGGAAAATCATGTGAGTTTCAACAAAACACTTTTAAAAATTCATTCATGATAACTTGTTCTTTTAAAGAAAATTGCACCCTTCGGATCTTCTTTCTCAAAGTAACCAACCACCTACTGGATGTCATACGTTTGGTTGAAAAGTTGAGTCCGAAGGCTACAAAATAAACAAATCCAAGTTTAACACCTGTAACCTCTCAATTTATTATCAGCCAGGTTTATTCTGCATATCTAGTTTCTCAGTATTAAAAATGTATTCCATAGACTTTTCTGTTGCATATTGGCTATCAAGATACTTCCATGTAATTGGATTCATTTCTCTATTATTCGATGCGTTTTCTATTTATTTGGTGTTGTTTAAAAGTGATAAAATTGACAATTTTCGGTATTTTTTATTGAATTTTCAGGTTAGTCTTACAAGGTTTTGACTGTTCACGGTCTCCCACATTGCGAAAAAGAACTACAAGAAACGTGACGCCGATTTTTTCCCGTTTTAATTAAATTCTTTTATTTTTCGCCCTGAAAATGCAGTATTTTCAGGTTTTGAGACGTCACAATGGATGAAAACGGTCCCTTCTATCAGAATTGTAGAAAATAAAATGCTCTATCCTATGAGCCAGAAAACGTGAATTGTGATCAAAAATTGACTTTTTTGATACAGAAAAAACAGATTGTCAGGAAAATGAGTATAACTTTTTTGGCAGAAAACATTTTCAGATAAAAATTGTAAATAATGTACTTGAGGATGCTGTAAAACTGTAACAATTTTTAGAAAATGAAATATTGGCTGAAATGACAGAAAATCTCAATTGTCTGAAAATATGTTTTTCTGTATCAAAAAAGCCAATTTTTGATCAAAATTCTCGTTTTCTGGCTCATACGATAGAGAAATTTCTTTTCAACATTTCTGATGGATGGGACCTTTTTCCATCCATTGCGATGTCTGAAAACCCGAAAATACTGGATTTTCAGTGCAAAAATAAGAGAATTGAATTAAAACGTGAAAAAATCGGTTTCACGTTTCTTGCAGTTCTTTTTCGCACTATGAGAGACCGTGTTTTCTGTTAATCGCCTTGAACTGAAATTTATTCCGAATGGAAAAGTGTAAATCAATCAAAAACTGCAACAAAAAACCGGCTCAAAGCTCAAAGAAAAATTAATCACCTGGTTGAATTCTTAGAATTTTCTTAAAGTAACACCCAAGTCCATTTCAGATCTCCTGCGCCCTAACCGATTTCCACGTCACTGGCTTTACCCAACCAGTTCCTCTCTACCCCTTACTAGCAGGATATGTGATGGGTTTTGGAGCTGGACTAGGACTAACCACTCATTTTGCGATGGTAATTTTTGTTTCAGAAACTTCTGAAAATACCTGAAAATTTCAGACAGGAATCGCGTTATTCTTTACCTATCAAATCGGCGCAATGATTGTATGTTTCGTAAGGAAACATCAAAGTATAGCGGGGACATTGAAGAAATATGAGATTCCAAAACTGGGAATAATCCTAATGGCGATTTATTTTCTGTCGTATATTGCAAGTGTTCCTGGAATCTTCGCAACTCTTGGTGTCCCAGAAAACAAGAAATTCGAGTATGTCCAATCGGTAAGTCTATCAGCCTCACAGGTTCAAATTTTCAGCACACAAAAAAGTTTTGGATAATTTTTCGAAATTCGCGCTAATTTTACGCAATTTTTTCATGTCCATCCAATCTCCTTCTCCTTTCAGACCTATCCAGAATACCTCCTCTCCTTCCAATCCCTTCCAAACTTCTCAATCTACGAGACAACTTCTAGTTTCGCAATTCTCATTGCCTATGCCGTCGGTGGCGGATCTCTCGCCTTTATTGTATTCGTTCTAGTCCTTCTGAACATATTTCGAATGTTGAGTCTTCTGAAACCCAAAGTTTCTCGTTCCAACTATCGAAAGCATCGAGCTGCCATCTGGAGTCTTCTCGCTCAATTCGCCACGTCATCAGTGATTTTCGTGCCGCCCATTGTTTGTGTTTTCGTGATTTTAATTGGTATAAATGGATCGCAGTGTGAGTTTTCTTTCTTATATAACCCTCAATCTGGCACCTATTTTTTCGTCAAAACTTAAATACTTCAGTAATAATCGAAATTCTTCTCATGATCGCCTGCCTTCACTCTCCACTGAACTGCATTGTTCTAGTCATAACATTCCCTCCGTATCGGCTTTTCGTTATCGACCTAATTCTCAGAAGACGGTTCGTCAAGAAAACAACAAACTACAATAATCAGGAACCTATCGGCATGTTTACAGTAAGCCGAAACCAATTGGGATGTCTACTGTATCATTGAGACCATCGGTTATGGTAACTAAATTGGAGAAGTAAATAATAATAATAATAACAATAAATTAATGAATTTCAATAAATTGATAAAAACAATGAAAACATGAAACAACAGAAACAATTAAAGAGATATGAATTCTTACTTTTGAACCGCCCATTCCGGCAATTCCGTTTTAAAACACCATTTCGGTGTCTCATATTTCAAACAATGCAAGAACAACTGATAATGATTATCGGGCACTTTCTTCGATTCCACATTGCATTTCTGACAAATTTCATCAAATTCCGGTCGTTGATCTACAGTAAGTCCTGGCGTGTAATTTCTGTAGAATCGGCGGCGAGATGCTCCATTTGTTGTTCGAAATCCGGATTCGGTTTCTCGTGCCAATTTTCAGATTTTTGCGTGTTTCGAACATCTTCGCAGAGCTGAAAATAAAAAAAGACTTAAAATTGTTCCTGAAATTTCAATTGCTACCCCCTCAATATATCAAACAAATTGGAATTTGACGGATTTCAAGCCAAAAAGTTGTTCAAACTGGAAAAAATACAAAAAAACCAACCCATCAATTCCGACTTTTTGACTTAAAATCCAACTAATTTCTGCTTTTTGGCTCAAATTCAGCGAAGTTCCGATTTTTTGGCTTAAAATACGTTAAATTCCGTTTTTTGGCTTTAAATTCGTCGAATTCCGACATTTTTTTTTGCTTAAAAAACGTCAAAATTGACTGACTTTTTCGGTTTAAAACCACTCAAATTCCGACTTTTGTGGCTTGAAATTCGTCAAATTCCGACGTTTTGGCACACATGATTCAAAATTCTGGAAATTCGTTTTAAAAACATTTTCGAGTTAGGGTACCTCTTGGAAAAAACACTTCAAGATGTAGTAAAGCCAAAAAAATGTTCAAAAAAAAGCTTTGAGCTAAAAATTTCTCAATTTCCAGACTAAAACTCACCTATCCTTTTTGGGTGGAAATCCGGCGAATTCCAATTTGTCAGATATATTCCAAAACTTCACTCTGTTTTTTTTGTTTCAGAAAACTCTGGTCAGGCGGAACACATTCGGTAGTACAAGTTCACATCGAAACGGGAAGAACTCATCAGATTCGAGTACATTCACAATTTCTGGGTTTGTTTTTTTTTCTTTTTTCCAGTTTAAACAATTTTTTCCAAGTCATCCAATCGTTGGTGATCAACTCTACAATTCGACTGTCTGGGGATCAACAAAAGGAAAAAATGCAGAGTATCAGAAGAGTTTTGGGGAGGTATATCATATCGAAACTTCAGAAAAAACGCAATTCATTTTCAGCTCTGCGAAGATGTTCGAAACACGCACAAATCTGAAAATTGGCACGAGAAACCGAATCCGGATTTCGAACAACGAATGGAGCATCTCGCCGCCGATTCTACAGAAATCACACCGGAAACGCCAGGACTTTCTGTAGATCAACGACCGGAATTTGATGAAATTTGTCAGAAATGCAATGTGGAGTCGAAGAAAGTGCCCGATAATCATTATCAGTTGTTCTTGCATTGTTTGAAATATGAGACACCGAAATGGTGTTTTAAAACGGAATTGCCGGAATGGGCGGTTCAAAAGTAAGAATTCATATCTCTTTAATTGTTTCTGTTGTTTCATGTTTTCATTGTTTTTATCATTTATTAATTTATTGATTTTCAATTTTCAGTCACCATAATCGATGTCCTTAATGTTACAGTAGATATCCCAAATTGGTTTCGGCCAGACTTGCACTACAATTTTTTGTCCAAAAATTTACTTTCTGAAAATGTTTCATATTTTTCCTCAAGTATATTTTTAACAACCTTCGAAACCTACAGAAAATTGTTCTTCAGAAATATTTTTCAAAAAAATCGGGAAATTTTCGAAAAATTTTTTTTGAATTTTTTCAGTACTGAACTTCCGGGCCGGAGAAATTTTAATTCCGTCCCGGCCCGCATTTCCTTCTCTTCCTTCAACTGTAGATATCTATAGATTCTCACTCTTCAAATTCTGAATCTCCGTTGACACGTCCTCAAAATTCGACGTCTCAATGTCAGTCTCCGGGGCCCCATATATTTCCTATCTACAGCATTTAGCCGCTCCTTAATAAATCTACTCTGAAAAGCAAGTTTTGATAAGAACAGCCCTTTGTTCAAGATACATGATTATTGCGTCTCTTCGTTCCATTTTGTAATCAACTTTTCGGTCTAATCAGTTTCAAAACCGCAAATGCAAGTTTTGATTAGAACTAAGAGTGCTCTTATAACGGTTGTAGGAGCAAAACTCCAGATGAACTGAACTTGTCTGAAGATAATGAAAAAAACAGGCCCTACATCTGATACAACCACAAACACTCTTGTAGTGGCGTGAACTAGCAAGCGAGGGGAAATCAAACGGAGCTATTTGGACAACCGTATTCAGTAGGTCCTGATGTAGACATAGTTGTTAGCCGTCGAAAACTGAAAACCAGTGGGCTCGAGATCTCTAATCCGATCGGCGATGCGAGGCAAGAGGAAGAGTCGAAGATATCGATGGTGTGGGATATACTACGACGTGACATCGTGAATCTTGCTGGAAAACACTGGGAGGTGTGTTTTGATGACGTGATGGAGATATCATTGTCTGCCGTAGAAGGGCAACTATCGCAACAGTGGGACTGACGTCCAGAAGGAAAAGCTGTGGAGTAGAGAAGCGGATGTCGTGGAAGAATTTTCTAACTCGTTATTTCTGGAATCAGTAGATGTTTCCCATGTAACCAAGTCGCTTCTCATCGTTGCACCTGGTGTATTGTCATTGTCACGAGTCCAATCCTTGATGACTCCGTCGTTGGTTGATTTTATTGAAAAAAAGTAAGATTGGATGAAGAAGTCGAATGAAAAGGAAAAAAGTCCTGACACTTTGATTGCAATCTTAACATATTCTAACCCGGGAGGACTCAAACCCGCGTCTACTGAAGCGAACCTCAGCCCGGATAAGTATAGACTATTACAGCGCCATGCTCGATCAGTCTAACCGGAACCGACACAGATAAGAATGGTGGGGGAAGTCAATATTACAAAAGTTATTCCGTTTTTAAGAGATTTCATTCAAAATTGTTCAAAATTATCCCGTTTTTGGGAGATTTAATTAAAGTTGTTTCATTTCTAACCCGGGAGGATTCAAACCCGCGTCTACTGAAGCGAACCTCAGCCCGGATAAGTATAGACTATTACAGCGCCATGCTCGATCAGTCTAACCGGAACCGACACAGATAAGAATGGTGGGGGAAGTCAATATTACAAAAGTTATCCCAATTTTGTTAGCATTTACCTGTTTTCGAGTCTCTTTTGGCGTGGTCTTTGGGGCATTCATCGATTCGTCTTAGTCACTGAAGTCTCCCATCTGTTGACATGAAGGCCGTGTTCAGCTCAGCTTGGCTCGCGGTGCTGAAAGAAATAGTTGAATTCAACGTAATCGATAAAACTTGTTGTGGGAAACTATAAGCAATAGAACGAAAGAGCTAGAAATTAGAAAGACCTCGTTGTAGGTCGGAATGAGGGGAGAATGACTGAGTGACCAGTACTACTAGCAGTTGTGTGCAGAGGGCGGAGTCTCATTCCCGCGTTCGGTAAGATTTCCCAAGAAGATAAAGTTGCAGATGATAATATGTGAAGAAAAATGTAGCAGACAATATACCGAGGGAGACAACGTGTGAATTAGGTGACATTTTTACGTTGGATAAAGACATCTGCTGTTTGTTTGATCTACCGCAGTAGGAGTCAATAATAGGGGTCAGGGAAAGGTTACTTTTGGAAAAACTAAGAGATCAAAAAAGAACTGAGAAGATTGATTAGTTATAAAATTTTGTATTTTCTTGAAAAGAGTAGAAATTGATGGAGATATTTGTGATACCAAGACTGTCAAAAAAGCGGCGGAGGGAATTTTATATCAGATTTCCGTGCATGGAAAAATGACTGAAATACAAAGACTAGTGAAACTAACAGGAAAGTTATAAGTTGTATTACTAAAATAGAAGAAGTAGGAACATTTGTTTTGATTCACTCTAGTTGAATTATGATTCGAATTTTCGAAGAGATTGTTCTTAAATTGGGTTTAGAGAGGAAGTAGAGAGGAGAGGACTAGAGAGATGGTGGGGGAGGTCAGAAGAATAGAAGAATAGATAGAAAATTTACTGTTTTTCATACTTTGATTGAATTTACGAAAAAAAAAAGTGAACTGAAAATTAAAATATCATTTTGTGAATCTGATAGGCTCACAAGAAGTGGTAACTCAAGGGAGAAACTAAGAGGGGCATATTCAGCGCGGGTAGATCGAATGCAATTAAAAACAGGGAGAGCTCAAAAAGAGAGGATTGCTCAGTGCGGGAGTGAAAGGGACAACTGAATTTATTCCACCAGTCTGATCTCATTAGGACTGGGGGCGTGTCCAGTTTGCTGTCCGATTTCCCAGTAAGATAAGTGAAGAACAATAAGAGCACTGGCCTTCTTATATACTATTAATCCGTCGTTCACACCTGTCTGCATGAGATTTGTTTTTGCTCGATCGATATATCATCTGTTAAATTTCCCAGTACGATAAGTGACAGATGCGATTGTTTTTGGCTGAGAACAGCAATAAGAACACTGGCTGATTTCTTCACGTTCAAAATTATTATGTCTGCGTGATCCTCTCTCTCCATTCACACATCTATTGTCGGAATAAAAAAGGTCCGACATTTGTTCTTCTCAGTTTTTTTTGATCTCTTAGTTTTTCCAAAAGTAACCTTTCCCTGACCCCTATTATTGACTCCTACTGCGGTAGATCAAACAAACAGCAGATGTCTTTATCCAACGTAAACATGTCAACTAATTCACACGTTGTCTCCTTCGGTATAATGTCTGCCACATTTTTCTTCACATATTACCATCTGCCACCTTATCTTCTTGGGAAATCATACCGGACGCTGACAATAGGCCCCGCCCTCTGCACACATCTGCTAGAAGACCAGTACTCAGTCATTCTCTCCTCATTCCTGCATAGAAGGCTGTCTTTCTAATTAGTCTATTGCTTTGTATATCATTCTTATATATAAAAGACAATTGGGCGTTGTCTGTTTGTCTGAGGCGATGTCCGCAGCTGTTTTGGAAAGAGAAGTGAAACTGAGCCAGCGGGCAAAACCAAACTGGCGTGCTTTGGACAACGACCGCCGCTTTAGACCACTCGGCCATGCGGACACATTCAAAAGTCAATGACCACGTGAATGAAGAGAGACCAGCCGGCTCAACCGCCGAAGGCGGGGAGACAGGCTGGTTTCTTATAGTTTCCCACAACACGTTATTTCATTCACTTTTAATTAAACTATTTCTTTCAGCACCACGTACAAAGGACTCCACATCGGCAGATGGAAGATTTCAGTGACTAAGATCGACGAATGCCGGACGAGGGGAGATGATAGCAAAGGGAGACTCGAAAACTGGTAAGCGCTTTCAAAATAGTGACATTTTCTATGAAATTAACTTCCCCCACCATTCTTATCTGTGTCGGTTCCGGATAGACTCGTCGATCAGAGGATGTAGTAGTCTATAATACCCGGGCTGAGGTTTTCTTCAGTAGACGCGGGTTTGAATCCTCCCGATCTAGAAATCGTTGAAATTTTAAATGAAACTCCCGAAAACGGGATATTTTTTATGTTATTAACTTCCCCCACCATTCTTATCTGTGTCGGTTCCGGTTAGACTGATCGAGCATGGCGCTGTAATAGTCTATACTTATCCGGGCTGAGGTTTACTTCAGTAGACGCGGGTTTGAATCCTCCCGATCTAGGGTACGTTGAAATTGCAAAGTGACAAGAAAATAGACTTCCTTATTCAATTTTTTTTTCAAAAACATCACCCAACAACGGACGATGGAATCAAGGATTGGGCGTAGTGAAAAGGACAATACACCAACGATGAGAGGCAACTCGGATAAATGGGAAACATGTTTATTCGGCATCGGATTCCAGAATTGGTAAGTTATCTTAAAAACTAATGCATTGATTTTTCGGGGAGGTTCAAAATATCAAGACTAGGCATTGTCCGTTGGGTAGAATTCACAAACAGTTTTGCTCGAAATTCGATTGATCTGGTTCGTCAAATATCTTTCATAATCTCATTGTTCCTTTAACTATTGGGATACTGAAAATACAGTTTTGATATAACTGCTTTTTGGCGTCGTACTGACAAAATTAATAGTTGTTTATGACGAATTGAACTGTAAATTTAGAAACAAAAAGGTTTACAACTCCGCCCCCGGTCAGGCGTCTTCTCGATGTCCGCCGCGCTGCTTTTGTAACTCCAACAGATAAAATGAATGGAAAGTTTTATCTATATAGGCTGAAGACAAATTATAGTCTGTTGTTTTAAATCAGTTGCTTGTAGAGCACTTTCAGATTCATCACATTAAACTATGAACATAGACCATTGAGAAAATGTCAATCACACATCTCATTTTCATGCTCTTCTGTTCCACCTGTCACTAATCATTTCTCTATGGGAATCTAGACAGATGAACGCTCAGAAATAAGCGCAATAAGCCCCACCGCTACAGTCATACAGGTCTCTGGTTACTGTCACTCCTTTTCAATCCTTTATTATTCAAATTTGGGTAGTTTTCCTATCAGTCAAAAAACTACAGGCATTCAATTTGATCTTCTCATTCCATTTTCTTGTCACTTGCATCACTTTTCATTCAATTATTTCTTTCAGCACCGCATGCCACCATCACGGACTGCGCAACAACAAATGGAAGGACAAAGTACTGCAATGTCTTCGACGATTCGATGAATGCCCGATGAGGGGAGATGATCTCAAAGGGAGACTCGAAAACTGGTAAGCGCTTTCAAAATAGTGACATTTTCTAAGAAATTAACTTCCCCCACCATTCTCATCTGTGTCGGTTCCGGTTAGACTCGTCGATCAGAGGATGTAGTAGTCTATAATACCCGGGCTGAGGTTTTCTTCAGTAGACGCGGGTTTGAATCCTCCCGATATAGAAATCGTTGAAATTTTAAATGAAACTCCCGAAAACGGGATATTTTTTATGTTATTAACTTCCCCCACCATTCTTATCTGTGTCGGTTCCGGTTAGACTGATCGAGCCTGGTGCTGTAATAGTCACTCCTTTTCAATCCTTTACAATTCAAATTTGGGTTGTTTTCCTATCATTCAAAAAACTACAGGTATTCAATTTGATCTTCTCATTCCATTTTCTTGTCACTTGCACCACTTTTCATTCAATTATTTCTTTCAGCACCGCATGCCACCATCACGGACTGCGCAACAACAGATGGAAGGACAAAGTACTGTCTTCGACGATTCGATGAATGCCCGACGAGGAGAAACGCCTATCACGAACAATTGGTAAGTGCTATCAAAAACAGGACGTTTTCTATGAAATTAACTTCCCCCACCATTCTTATCTGTGTCGGTTCCGGATAGACTCGTCGATCAGAGGATGTAGTAGTCTATAATACCCGGGCTAAGGATTACCTCAGTAGACGCGGGTTTGAATCCTCCCGATCTAGAAATCGATGAAATTTTAAATGAAACTCCCAAAAACGGGATATTTTTTATGTTATTGACTTCCCCCACCATTCTTATCTGTGTCGGTTCCGGTTAGACTGATCGAGCCTGGCGCTGTAATAGTCTATACTTATCCGGGCTGAGGTTTTCTTCAGTAGACGCGGCTTTGAATCCTCCCGATCTAGAATATGTTAAGATTGCAATCAAAGTGTCAGGACTTTTTTCCTTTTCATTCGACTTCTTCATCCAATCTTACTTTTTTTCAATAAAATCAACCAACGACGGAGTCATCAAGGATTGGACTCGTGACAATGATAATATACCAGGTGCAACGATGAGAAGCGAGTCGGTTACATGGGAAACATCTACTGATTCCAGAAATAACGAGTTAGAAAATTCTTCTACGACATCCGCTTCTCTACTCCACAGCTTTTCCTTCTGGACGTCAGTCCCACTGTTGCGATAGTTGCCCTTCTACGGCAGACAATGATATCTCCATCACGTCATCAAAACACACCTCCCAGTGTTTTCCAGCAAGATTCACGATGTCACGTCGTAGTATATCCCACACCATCGATATCTTCGACTCTTCCTCTTGCCTCGCATCGCCGATCGGATTAGAGATCTCGAGTCCACTGGCTTTCAGTTTTCGACGGCTGACCACTATGTCTACATCAGGGCCTACTGAATACGGTTATCCAAATAGCTCCGTTTGATTTCCTCTCGCTGGCTAGTTCACGCCACTACAAGAGTTGAAACTGATTAGACCGAAAAGTTGATTACAAAATGGAACGAAGAGACGCAATAATCATGTATCTTGAACAAAGGGCTGTTCTTATCAAAACTTGCTTTTCAGAGTAGATTTATTAAGGAGCGGCTAAATACTGTAGATAGGAAATATATGGGGCCCCGGAGAATTACAATGAAACGTCGAATTTTGAGGACCTGTCAACGGAGATTCAGAATTTGAAGAGTGAGAATCTATAGATATCTACAGCTGAAGGAAAAGAAGGAAATGCGGGCCGGGACGGAATTAAAATTTCTCCGGCCCGGTAGGCCCGGAAATTCAGTACTGAAAAAAATTCAAAAAGTAAATTTTTCAGAAAGTAAATTTTTGGACAAAACTTGTAGTGCAAGTCTGGCCGAAACCAATTTGGGATATCTACTGTAACATTAAGGACATCGATTATGGTGACTGAAAATTGAAAATCAATAAATTAATAAATGATAAAAACAATGAAAACATGAAACAACAGAAACAATTAAAGAGATATGAATTCTTACTTTTGAACCGCCCATTCCGGCAATTCCGTTTTAAAACACCATTTCGGTGTCTCATATTTCAAACAATGCAAGAACAACTGATAATGATTATCGGGCACTTTCTTCGATTCCACGTTGCATTTCTGACAAATTTCATCAAATTCCGGTCGTTGATCTACAGTAAGTCCTGGCGTTTCCGTTGTGATTTCAGTAGAATCGGCGGCGAGGTGCTCCATTCGTTGTTCGTATTCCGGATTCGGTTTCTCGTGCCAATTTTCAGATTTGTGCGTGTTTCGAACATCTTCGCAGAGCTGAAAACTCAAAAATACTTTTTTAAAAAATTTCAGAAATTTCGATCGCTACCTCCTCAAAACTCTTCTGATACTCTGCATTTTTCCCTTTTGTCGATCCCCAGACAGTCGAATTGTAGAGTTGATCGCCAACGATTGGATGACCTGAAAAAAAAATGGTTTTAACTGAAAAAAGGAAAAAAAATACAAAAAAAACAAACCCAGAAATTGTGAATGTACTCGAATCTGATGAGTTCTTCCCGTTTCGATGTGAACTTGCACTACCGAATGTGTTCCGTCCGACCAGAGTTTTCTGAAAAAAAAACAGTGTGATCTTTGGGAATATATGGAATTTTACGGATTTTAAGCCAAAAATTCGGAATTTGACGAATTTTCATTCAAAAAAGTAGGAATTTAACTGATTTGAAACCAAAAAAGTGAGAATTTGAAGGATTTTAAGCTTAAAAAGTAGGAATTTAACTGATTTTAAGCCAAAAAGGTGGGAATTGGACGGGATTTTCAGTCACAAAACGTCAAATTCAGTCTTGAAATGTTGCTTTTGAGCCAAAACTGGCCCGAATTTGAAAATTAATTTACTTGAATCTCGACTTCGCCTCTTTTCCATCAGGCCTCACACACTGAATTCCCATTGAAATGACGAGCGGTCCGATGGGTTGGTCGCAGATTTGTTCTTCGCTGAAAACTAGGATCATCGTAAAAATATTGTTTCTCTAAAACCAAAACTCACTCTGGAAACACTCCATCCACCTTACAAATGTACTCTTTACTCCACTCTCCTTGTTTCAGTGTCGTCTTGAATTCCAGATCAGTTTCATAGTTTTTCGCGAAGAGGAGCACACCAGAAGTGGCACGATCCAGACGGTGAAGAACTGAAATGATTAGGGAGTTATGAGAAATTGAATGAGTAAATCCAATAATTGTAAAGGCCCGGGCCGGCCCGAGGGTCCGGGTAATTGGCGGCAAAATTCAAAATTAACATTTTTTCGAACTTTCTGAAAATTTTTTCAAAAAGAAAGTCAAATTTTGACTATCATTGAGAATTAGAAGATATTCTGAAAAATCATCAGAAATGTTCACATTTTCAATGAAAAACAGAAAAAATGGCAAAAAAAAACCGTATACCTCTCAATCCAGTGATTCCTTCGTTAACTCTCAACTGTCCGAGGACTGTATGAATGGCATATTGACCGCACGTGTGTACTGGAAGAGATGGTGGTTTTTCAACGACAAGAAGGTCGTCGGTGTCACTTATTATCCGGATTGGGAGATCACGAACCTGGAGAAATAAAAAATGTATAGAAGTTTGATCAAACGGATGGCTCTCGAGTGACCGTGGAGTTATAGGACGTGGCCTATATTATTGAAAAGCTACGAAAACGCTGGTTCCAAATATATATTCAGTTTTTGTCCTCGAAGTATGGTATTCGAGAAAAAACGAGGTCAAAGTTTGGGCCGCTGACGGTGCCGATATTTTTCACGGTACGTCGGTTAGGTAATGACTTCAGAGCGGGCCAAACTTTGACCTCGTTTTTTCTCGAATACCAGACTTCGAGGACAAAAACTGAATATATATTTGGAACCAGCGTTTTCGTAGCTTTTCAATAATATAGGCCACGTCCTATAACTCCAGGGAGCCTTCCCTAATGAACTCCAATTCTTACCGGATGCTCATGCCGGTGAGCCCAATGATCGACTCGATCGCCATTCTTCAACACATAGTCCGTATCGGTCATCTGCTCTCCATTCACATAGATTCGTCCCATTTTGCAAGCGATTTTCTGAAAGTACTTTTTGAGTTTAAAAAAGTTTCACTTTAGTCTTGACGCTAATGATGAAAAACCAGAGTGTTGGAAAAAAGTGATAGGATCGGGGAGGGAAGAATTGACATCTGGTGGCAAAGGTTTCAATTTTCATTCATCACGAGGGAGGTGGTGAGCGTAATTTTATGTGATCTTTTAAAAAAGTATCGTTTAGTTTCAATTTTTGAGGTCAGAACTTTATATGAGGACTGAAGTCATATTCTTTAATTTCAGATTATGGTACTTCAGACAATTCTAAAAACACTTTCATCATTGGAGCATATGCTAAAAATCGCTCTAAACGAACGCCACAATTCCCGTACTCCTGGTTTAAAATGAGCCTAGATGGAAGAGTTTTTCGTGTGGCCGTGTAGTTCTCTCGGACAAGATTTTTGCTCAATTCCTCATTTCCAAACTTTCGTAGTTTTTTAAAAATATAAATCTTGGAAAAAGTGAGAAAACGAGAAAATGATCAAAAATTTCGTCTGAGAGGATTACACGGCCGTGCGTAAAAACTCCTCCACCAAGCCTTCTTTTGAGTCAGGAGAACAAGACTTGTGGCGTTTGGAGCAATTTTTAGCATATACTTCAATGATGAAAGATTTATTTTAGAAATCTCTGAAATATCGTAATCGGAAATAAATAAAATATGATTTCAGTCCTCCTTTAACTTATTGTTGTCTTTTTTTCTCATTATAACCTCTGAAAACCAAAAATAGCCTTATTTTACAGTTCATCGAGTCCAGATTTCCTTCTTTTTTTTCTGCAAAAGAAACCCTGACTCATTCCTGTCTACTCTTCTAAAGGGAACTCCTCTTCCCTCCGTTTATCACATTTTCGAAACTCGATTTAGTCTATGATTTTTTGATGATGATGTGCTCCTCCTCCTCCTCGAAGTAAAAGAGACAAAAAAGTCACGATGGCGTAGCGTTTACTAACGGAAAACTAACGGGAAATTATATGGGGCCGTGTGTCAAAGAAGAGCTTCTTTTCCTAGTCTCCTTAACTTTTCTTTCAGTAAACAATCTGATTTCACTTGTCTTTGTTTTTTCGGAAATTCCAGAAATGAGGTTCTCACGATGTGTGTGGGCTCTACAGGTGTGACGTCGTAAAAATTGGATTCAGAATTCCAAATTCAGAATTCCGAATTCTAATGTTTGCTTCCTTATTCTAATTCCAATTTCCTGGTCTTTCGAAATTAGCAACATTTGGTCTGTGATCTCCAAGAAGAAAAGTTTAATTGAACATTTCTCGTGGGTTTCAGGACGTGATATGATAGTGTTTTTTTGTTGGATCAAGTTCAGAATTTCAGAATTTCAGAACTTAAAGAAGCAGAAATAACTTTTTGACGGCGTCACCAGCACGAAGTCAATACTTCAGAAACTTCGTAAACCTCTAAATCATCCGCTAGCGTGACACCTCACACCAAAAAATACGAGGTCCAACTTTTCGAGTTTTTCATCGAATTTCCTCTTTTCTCTCATTTCTTGGAAGAAATTATGGCTTGAAATAAAATTTCTTCTGATGGGTTGCATAAATTTGCATATTAGGCGTTTCGACCTAATTATAGGAATGGGGGGAGCGTCGGGGGGCGAGACGTCATTATCGGTCAATGCACCATTGTTTAGAGATGGAACCATCTAGAAGCTAGTCTGTACCTTTTTCTGTTTACTTTTTATGTGTGTATGTGTTTTGTTCTTTGGTATAACTTTCTTGTGAATTCGAACAAAAAAAAGTCTTGACATTCTTCTCTTGGTGTTAATGAGAAAACAGAAAATGAGCACTTTTCGGCACAAACTAATTTTCGTATACATCTATACATCGCCCACGGGTTTCGTATCGAAATTGACCTCTTCTCTTCTTTCCATTAGCCACGTCACCACTACCCTAAGCCAAAATGGGCGAGGCAAAATGTGCGAAGTTAATGGACTTTTCGCACATTTTCGCCTCTTTTTATTGACTGTACAACTCATTAAGCCCGTGGGCGAAGGCAATAATGACGTGATACTGTAGCTTTCGGGGGGCACTATAAAAGGCCTTCGGACCAGCCAAGATTTTCGGCTCCCGAATGAATCTGAAGTGCTCTTTCTCACTTCTTGTTTTTCTTATTTTTTCTTCACTTTTTTTTGCGTCGTCGTTTCACTTTTTTTGTGAAAACATCCATTTTTATCTCGAAGACCACTTGAATCTCGTCAATTTCCCGCGTCAAAGGTACTTGTCGACCTCTCGCTTTTTTCTCGTTTGTCTTCTTCGCTGAAGTCCATTTGGGCCGGAAAGGGTCTAGAAGAGCTCGTTGCTCTTTCAGGGGAGAATAGTCTCGGAGTTATCTGATGACCTTCTGTCAGCTAGCAGTGCGATATGTGAGCCAAGTAAAATAGATTACTGTCAGTCCGGATATCTATTAGTCCAGTCTCCTTTGCTCAACTTTTTGACTTTTGCTCGAAGCTTTTTCGAAGGAAAGACATCTAGACAGCACTTCAATAAAATTCATCGCCGTTCGTCCTTTTCCCGTTTTCTTCAATTTGTTGCTGTTTTCTTTTCAAATTTTCCAGAATCGTTACCCCTCCCTCCAGATTAGGAAAAATAAAAATACCCTTTTCTTTTTCGGGTTAGTGTGTCTTTTGTCCATTCAACACAGTGAAATTCTCCAATTTCCTTCGCCACCAACACCATCTTCTCCTTCATTTTTTTCGTTTTCATTTCCCTATGCTCGTCCACTTTGTGGGTCTTTGGGGTGTGAATATAAGGAGATGGCTTAACCTAAGCTTTTGTTCCTTCTTTTCACATCTTTTTTGTGATAATTTGGGTGGGGGTATTCTGGGAATTTCTGGAGAAACTCCGCCCATAATATGTGTCTTTTGAGGATCTTTGAGAGGGGATTACAGATGGCGTAATCCATTTTTTTAGAGAAAAAATGAGCTTCCGGTTCAGATAGCTCATCTGTTTTGAGGTAATGAATGAGCTCATAGGTTTAATTTTTAATCCAACTTGAAAAGTGGAAACTCGGTTCTCTTGCCTTTTTCAGCGAATCTGCCATCACTTTCTCGAAAATGTTCGTTCTTTTCAATGAATAGGTGGACTGATTGGGGGCTCAGTGCTCTCGGGGATCACTATTTGTTTCATCAAGTTTCTGGCTTCTTTTATGTGTCAAGCTGGATTATATTTCAGGACACATAGGAAAACTTTGTGAGAAAAATGAAGAAAACATGTCTGATTCTATCCTCTTGAGCTATTTTTGGAGTTTTTCAGTGCATTGTTCTCCATTTTGATACCCGTTATCTATATTTCCTCCTCCCCCATCCCTCATCTGACTCCGCCCCTTTTGCTCTCTACCTCGAGTTCTTGATACTCCATGACCTTGATCTCCGGCTTCTTTCCAAAGATGAAGGTGCATAATTGTGCAAAATCTCTTCCTGATTTGCATACAACTTCTTCAATGAGCTCGATGAGCTCTTCTTCTCCCCGCTTGAGCAACTTTGTCATTTCTTGAGAAATGTCATCCTCAAACCCCCAAATTTTTTTCTAAATATCCAATCTTTTAGTTGAAAAATATAAAAAGTGATGTGATTTGTATTCTGATTGTATTTGTGAGTGACGTTTCTTAGTTAAATTCAGAACTGAAACTTTTGGAGAATCCTTCTCGAGAATTTCCCTTACAGAACCTTATCGTTGTCTCAAAAATCATACATCCCTTTAGGCGAATTGCGTGGTGAGACTCTCTTCCCGTCACTTTTAATGGTGTTTTTTTTTCTATTTCTTCTTCATTTTTTCTGTTTAAAGTCATATTTGATTAGGTTCACAGTATGCCCAGAGGCGAGGAGGGGATATGGATGTGTTTCTGTGAATGAGGGGAAGAGAACTACTTTTGTAGAGAAAAATGAATCATTTCGCTTTTCTTTTCAGCAGTTTTTGTTAGAAACTTTAATTAATGGAGGACTGAAAACAATTGTTGCCTATGCTTGAATGAGTCATGTTCTGTAACTAAAAATCATTTTTAGTCATAAAAAATGGAGGGTTTACAGCCTAGACAACGGTTCTATGGTTGTCTAGAAGTAGCTGTTTTAAAAACAAAATCAAAAAATTTACTAGGGAAGGCTCCCGATTGACCGTGGAGTTATAGGACGTGACTTATATCACCGGAAAGCTGAGAAAACGCTGATTCCAAATATATATTCAGTTTCCTCGAACCCGGGTATTCGAGAAAAACGAGGTCAAAGTTAGTTCTGAAAAATGACAAATCATTACCTTTTTAACACTTTAAAAAAGTTTCGCGTGTCAGAAAGGTAAACATTTGACATTTTTCAGAACTTTTACCTCATTTTTCTCGAATACCAGACCTCGAGGGTAAAAACTGAAAATATATTTGGAATCAGCGTTTTCTCAGCTTTTCAATGATATGAGTCACGTCCGATAACTCCAAACTGATCTACATGACTCTTGTCAAAATCAGTTGAATTTGAAATATTCGAATGGAAATTTGATAGTTTTAATAGTCATGCTATTACCGCTCTATTCGGTTAACTATTAGCAAATTTCACTTGTCAAATTGACTATTTTAGCTCCCAAAATAAACTTTTTTTTTGAAAAATTGCTACATTTTCTAGCTAAACACTCTGATTTCACTATTAAAATTCAATTTTGAGTGACTCATTCTAAAACATTCTCTCTCTTCAATTCTCTCGAAATGTCATTCATTTTCAGATAATTATATACTGAACGAGATGATTTCGGGGGGCACTGCTCTCTTATTTGCTGGTTTTTTGGTTTTCGAAAACATTTTTCTCTCTTTTTTCTTTTTATTCCTTCCTCCCTCGTTTCTTCTCGATTTCTGTTTTATTATTTCAAGTGTTTTTCCTGAATTCTGAATTCTGAATCCGTGATTTTAAGTGGAACTGGAAAACCGAAAAACGGAAAGATTTTTGAATTTCCGTATCCGAATTTCGGAATTCCCTAATGGTCGATTTGGAACTTTTTATCACTAGAAAATCTGTGAATTTTCGAAGCGCCGCGGCTTCTTCTTCGATAATTTATGAGATTCTTGTGAGAGAAATTTTATGAAAATCGAACGGGAATTTTAGATTTTTCTATAGATTTTCACTTAGAACTCACTGCATAATTTCGATTCGTCGAAAGAAACTCTCCGGAGAAGACTTCGACCATTTTTCGACCAATCCATCTCCCTTTTGTGCGAGTTCGGTAGCACGCCCAGTAGGGAGATAGGTGACGGACTCCTGAAAACATTTTGAATAAAAAATCTTTATTTCCTGCTCACGGTCTCCCATACTGTAAAAAAGAACTGCAAGAAACGTGAAGCCGTTTTTTTCAAGTTTTAATTCAATTCTTTCAATTTTTGCACTGAGAATGCAGTATTTTCAGGTTTTCAGACGTCGCAATGGATGAAAGAGGTCAGATCCATCAGAATTGTAGAGAATGAATTTCTCTATCGAATAAGCCAAAAAACATAAATTTTGGTCAGAAATTGACTTTTTTGATACAGAAAAACAGATTGTCAGAAAAATGAGTACAACTTTTTCGGCAGGAAACATTTTCTAATAAAAACTGCACATAATGTACTTCAGGATGCTCCCAAACTGTTACATTTTTTGCAAAAGAAATATTCGATGAAATGGCTGAAAATCTCATTTTTCTGAAAATCGGTTTTTCTGTATCAAAATAGTCAATTTTTGACCAAAATTTATGTTTTCTGGCTCATAAGATAGAAAATTTAATTTTACACAATTCTGATGGATGGGACACTTTTTTCATCCATTGCGACGTCTGAAAACCTAAAAATACTGCTTTTTTCAGTGCAAAAAATAAAAGAATTGAATTGAAACGTGAAAAAATCGGTTTCTCGTTTCTTTTTTTCACTCTTACCATCGACTATTTTGAACGGAACATTCATAGGAAGCTCCTCCAATGGGTCCACTTTCTTATTCGGGTCTTCCCACTTTTTCTTTTTGCTTCCTGTAAAATCCACGTTTTCCGGTCGTTTTCGCTGAAAAAATATTCCATTTTTTATTTTAATAGCTGGAAAACTCACTTTTTCCGCTTTCCCAGTTGATTCTGCGCTTTTTTCGGTGTTCTGCAATTTTTAAACTTAAAAACTAGAAAGTTATATTAAAATTACCTGTTTCTCGACGGTTTCTGTAGTTTCTGTAGAATCGGCTGTGGTGGACATGCGAAATAAGCTGAAAACTATGTATTTGAGTTATTAATTAAAAGAAAAATCGAAAGAAAGCGCGAAAAATGATGGAAAACACCGAAAAATAAAAAAAATAAAAAAATGAAGGCCAAGGTGCGCCAAGACGCTCGTTGTGCGCCAGTGTTGCGCATAACTGGATCACGCTCTAACTCTTTTGTATTTGATCTACAGGACTTGAAAACAAAACCACTGTAATTTTCAGCTCAATACGAACATTTTGATACCAGACACTCTACAAATCCGTTCACAACTTCTAAAAATCCTTTTCTCCTCTAACAACCTCTCCTTCCCACATATTTGTCCCCAGTTTGTCACGGATCAACTCATTGGTATTCCGAGGTGTTTTACGTACTCTGCGACCTCTTCTTGAATAAAGACTACATTAAGAAAGAGAAAAAAAAGGGGGCATCAAAAAGACATGAAATTCAATTAGCTCCTTCTACTCCCCCCATTGCCGCTCTTCCCACTTTTTTCGATGATGACTCTTTGACTTAGTAGCTCATATCTATCTTCAACCCCTCATCTTTATCTGAAATTCAATAATAATTGCAGATGAATATGGAAGCCACCACCAGCCAACTCCTGGATTTCGAGCCGCCTCCAATATTCTGTAACTCGTGTTTGGGATCCACAGATCCTGAATATTTGGTAAGTTTTTATAACATTGTTCACACTTGGTAAACGTAAATGTAGTGACGTGGTTTCCCAAAAATCGTAAAATTTGGAATGCACTTGGAGCATTTTATGTGCTCTTTTCATGTTCTTCCTTCCATTTTTTTCTTTTCTCACACTTTTGCATACGAAGCGAAAAGGGGGAACATGTTCTTGAAACCCAAGAACCAAAATCTAAAGAAATTTTGCAGACGTACAACCTGGCGGTATCTGGAGTTCTCTTGGCAATTGTTGGAATGATCGGATTGATTGGAAACATTTTGGTTGTGAAAACATATCTGCATCCGGAACAAGCTGTTCATTCGACATCAATCTATCTGGCAGCTCTGGGTTTTTCGGATTTCTTTTTGGTTTTGACGGCGATGTTCTTGTTTGTTTTGGAGGCGTGGAGACATCATGATTATCCGAGTGAGTTGGGGAGTCTGAATAGACTTGGAAAGTATGAAAATACATGTATTTGGAGAACAAGACTAATAGAAATAAACAGTAGATTTGCAAGTCGAAATCACTCATTAGAAATATGAAACTGCTTTTTGAAAACCCTTTTTAAACGTTAAAAAGGTTCAATTAGTGCGTTTAATAATTTTCAAAAAGGTTCACCGGGCTATGAACTTTGGCCGTTTTCAGTTGAAAATGGGCAACTTTGGAAGAGGGTTACGGTATCAC
This sequence comes from Caenorhabditis remanei, assembly GCF_010183535.1. Classification (NCBI taxonomy): domain Eukaryota; kingdom Metazoa; phylum Nematoda; class Chromadorea; order Rhabditida; family Rhabditidae; genus Caenorhabditis; species Caenorhabditis remanei. The sequence goes on from NC_071329.1 coordinate 14,241,681, forward strand.
TGATTATTCCACTAAGTAAAATTTTTAATGGACCATACGGAGCAAAGGTAGAGCTCCATTTTTGTAGTTGACAACTTTTTTGTACGGACACTCCCTAGAGAGTTATGGTCAATATAAGATGACATTTCAAAATCGCTCTATTTTTTGTGAGTGAAATTACTTTGTCGATATGTAACTTGCTAGGGAGTATCCGTGCAAAAAAGTTGTCAACTACAAAAATAAAGCTCTACCTTTATTCTGTATAACTCATTAAAATCTACTTGATGGGACAATCTGAATTACCATGACACACTGTCAAAGTTGGACAATTTCAACTGAAAACGGCCAAAGTCCATAACCTTTTGAGCGGTACTGTATCTCAAATTTTGAGTCAATATTAATGACAAGCTCAATTTCGGCACCTGATTTTGACATAACCCTTCCTGTACTGCTTGGAAACCTTCTTTCTCAAAATAAGCTAATTTTTTGGATGTTTTTTTCCGGAAAGTTTAGAACAAGGACCCCACCGTAGTCTTTATCTAAAAAATTCCCGAAAAAATACCGTTTTCCAGCCCTCGCCTACCTCTATGTCATCGGAGCCCCTATAATCTTCCCGGTCGCCGCAGTCTTCCAGACAAGTTCTGTCTATTTCTGTGTGGCCGCTGCAGTCGATTGCTTCATCATCGTCGTACTTCCAGAGAGTGTCAAACAGTTGTACTGCACACCAAAGTGAGTCTTAAAACTATAGTCTTTCGAATGAATTCAATCGATCCAGACGCGCCAAAATGACGTGCACTATCTTGATGATTCTTTGCTGCGCCTACAACGTTCCGCACTTTTTCGAACTGGAAAAAGTGGATTGTCTCGACGAGCACGGACTGGATTCTATGCAAATTTGTCCGACAGATATTCGTCTGGATCCTGCATACTATGCGATTTACTATACTTATATGTACACAACTTTCTTGGCGATTGGACCATTGACTCTGTTGATTCTTCTGAATATCTGCGTAGTTTTCACAGTTGTCACCAAAGGAAGTTCCAATGAAAATGGAGGTAACTAGACTATTTTTCTTTGAAATTCTAACATTTTCATTATCCAGAAGACGACACAATATCTCTAATCCTCGTCGTGTTCTTCTTCATTTTCTGCAATTTCACCGCTTTATTGGTCAATTTTATGGAGCTCATTTTCAACGATCCGGTATGTTTCTTGAGTTATCGAATTTTGAATTCATATTTTTTCATTTCAGACGATGTTGGTATACTTTGTGGATCTGTCAAACTTGTTGGTTGTGGTGAATGGAACAGCAAACTTCTTCTGCTATGCGATATTTGGAACAAGTTTCAGAAATACTTTGAAGAAGGTGAGACTGAAAATTGTAGGACATCTGGATACACAGACATACAGGAAGTATGCAAATGAAAGCATACGGATATTGGACATTCGGAGACACAGACAGACGAGAGAGCGTGCAAAAAAAGGAGGGCGTCTCGCTTCTCTGCGTCTCTTATCTTTCGCTGTCAGAGATACCAACATTGAAGGTCCATAACTCAAAGGCGTGAACAGCTATCAAATAACTTCCAACTACAAAAATATAGCCCTAGTTTTGATCTACACAGTCAATGTATTTTCGACAAGTTGGAATTTGTCCTTGAGTAGTGCTGATGCTTCAAAGTTGAGCAATTTTTTGAATTTGTCAAAAAATTAGAACATCTGGACACTGATAATCGCCGAAAGAAACTCATTTCTCGTTTCCAGGTTGTCCTTGGCTCCCCTGCAAAACGTTCGGCTGTCCTATGGATTAACGACGAAGAGAACAAGAATCAACAGTCCCATGCCTTGATTTGAATTTATCTCTTTGATTTTAAATTCACTCAAAAACTTTCAAAACGATTTCCCAAAAATCTCCTACTCCAAACGGGTACCCCTCCTTTTCTCTACGGACTTGTCATTTTTCCAGTCTTCCCGTTTTTTTCTTGATTCCCGTGCTTTTCTTTTACATTTTATCGCTTTTTGTATGCTGATCTAGATTAATTTTTCTCTGATTTGTGTCCTAATTTCCAGTATTTTCCGAACTTTTGCATTTTTCTTGTCAATGATTGTCTCAAAACTCAAGTCTGTAAAGATTCAAAGAAGTTTGTATTAATAAAGTCAAAAAAATTTATTTTCCCTAGTCCACTGCTCTTTGTCTGCTCCATCCCAGCATCCACATGACTGCAATATCCGGTGGTGTGGGTTGACGCATTCCATATTTTTCAATTTCCTGTTTCAAGATAAAATAACTTTGAAAACTGAAAACCCCGCACTAATCCCTTTGTGAAAATTCAATTTCCGGTTCCAAACTCTAATATTTTATTTTTCAAATATTCATTCTTTCATTTTCTATGCTGAAACTCATTTTTCTTCTCATATTCTTGCCTGATGTCATCTGGAATTTTGATAAGATTGAGTTGGAGGATATTACAGTATACTTTCCACTGAAGATTGATTACTTGGCTCCGTTCGGGTGTGCCACTGGAACAAGTTGTGATGATGAAGGTATGTAGTTCAAATTATTAAACACAAATTGTTTGGAAGCTATGAGGGTCCGCTAACTTCTAAAAAAAAAGAATCGTAAGCCTCAGATCGAGAAAAAGCATAAGCCTATGCCTAACAAGCCCAAGAATTAAATCTAGAATGTTCCTAAGCCAAAGAAAGCCTAAGCTTAAGAATACCTAAACATAAAAAAGCCTAGTCTAAGACAGCCTAAGCCTAAGACCAGCCTAAGACCTAAAAGCCTATTAGCCTAAAAATACCGATCCGGACTAAAAGCCTGATAGACAAGGTCAATGTCTAATTTCAGGTGCCGGCTATATTCCATCTGCCATAGATGTTGCTATAAAACGTTTGAATGCCAATAAGAAGCTGGAAGTCTTTCATAATCTGTCTGTCAACTATGTGGATACAAGTAAAATAGCCGGACCAATGGCTGCAAGAACAGCCGCTCTCAACAATGGAACCGTCGCCGTGATGGGACTATCTCGAAACTGTTATATTCAGAGCACAGTTTTGAATATCAATGCAAAAGTTGGAGTTTCTGATGTGAGTTCTATTTAGAAGTCAGAGCTTAGACTAAAATTTAGGTCTGCGAAATGGATTTGAATAGTGTAAAAGGATTCGATCAGACGACAGTGTTGATGAACTCTCAGACCAATTCGTTGGCAAAGTCTGTTGTGTACTTCTTGACTAAATACGACTGGAAAAAAGTGGCAATCGTCTCACCGTCCACGACTTTGAGTGCATTTGACTCGAGAGTTAGATCGGACTTGTTAGATGCCCTCACAGTAAACAAAATCGATATTCTGGTAGACTCTCGTCTCGACCCAATGGCTGACGTCACTGAGAAAGTGAAAGATGACGCTCAGAAAGCAAGAAGTGAGTCTTGACACCTACAGTATCGTGCAGTAAGATGTGTATACAATCTGACCTTTTTCCGTTGAAAATTATCAACTTTGAGAGGGTTTTACGGTATCACTGATTGTCCCACAAAGTAGATTATGTAAAAACCATACCGAACATGGGTAGAGCTACATTTCTACAGTTGACAACCTTTTTGTACAAACACTCTCTAGAGAGTTATAATCATATTAAGGCGACAGCTTAATAATCACTCTATTTTGCACGGACGATTTGAGGGAGAAATTACTTTGTCGATATGTAACTTGCTAGGGAGTGTCCGTAGAAAAAAGTTGTCAACTACAAAAATGAAGCTCTCTTATATATAATTTACTTTTTGTGGACAATTACTGGTACCGTAACACTCTCTCAAAGTTGGGCATTTTCAACTCAAAGAAGTCAAATTGTATATCACGGTACTATAGTTCATTTCCATTTCATTCCAGTTTTTATTATCTGTGACTGGTCCTCCAATGCAAACCTTCTACGAAACTATCTCTTTAAACTCGGAGAGCTCAATAAAATGCAGTCAGGAGAGTACTTTGTGATTGGCTATGTTGCTTACGACACTAATTATCAGTGGCTGGAAGCGACTTCTGGAGATCAAAGACTTCTTCATTTGGGAGCTATGGATAGTAAGTTCAGGCAGTTGGCAGTCTTAACTTTTCTGTTTCAGTTAATGACTACAATTTAACTGAAAATGATCTTCACGAAGTGTACAAGAATTTCATTGTGTTATCTGATGGCCCACCGCCAGCTGAGCCAAACTCCACGTGGAAAGATATCCAGAATCAAGTTTTGACGAAGAAAGCTATGAAGATGTGTCCTCCATTTTGCAATGCCTCGGTATCTGAGAAAACTGTTCCTCGCTGGGATCGCATCAAGTTGTTGTTTGATGGAATACAGTACCTAGCAGATGCCACGAATGACGCGTTGAATGTTGGAGCCAATATCTATCAATCTGCAATCTTTTACGAGTACATGATCAGTCGGCAGATTAAAAGTGTCACCGGGTTCACAGAATTCGTAGACGGATACGGAGCAATTGCAGGGTCAATGCAAGTTTACTACCACTTTAGCAGCTCCATTCGAAATTCATATTCTCTATTTCCTTGTGCTCGTCTAGGTCAAACTAGTACAAGTACGCAATGGGTCATGACGGATTATTCGGAGGGATTATCGATTGATTTTGTGAATAAGTCGGCGCCAAAGGATACACCAGAATGTGGATTCTATGGAGAGAAATGTGGACCACCGGCGAATAATACGTTCATTATTGTGATTTCTGTTGGAGTGGCTGTACTGATTGGACTGGCGATTGCAGCTGCATTCTTGTACAAGAGATACCGATATGAGAGGAAACTTCACTCATTGTTTTTTATGATTGACCGGAACCAGATTATTTTGAAGAAGCATACCAACTTGATGAGTCAACAAAGTTTGAGAAGTATGGCTAGTATTCATGGAAGTTTTGTGGCGGCGGTTAGTTTTTTTTTCAGATTTTCAAACCCTATACATAAGTCTAATAATTCCAGTCTCAAGCCCTCCGTGACTCTCACTTCTTCATCGAGGACTACAATAATGTTGCGCCTGCTACTTCATCCTCTCAAGTTTCTTCAGTCTTTCACACCGGCTCCACTGCTCGAGCCGTTGGTCCATTCGGTCAGATTCCAGGGTTTGGTGTAGCCCCCACTCAGGCATCAGAAGATGATAAATGGCATCAACTGAAAGATTTTGGAGTTGGTTTGTACGAGGGAAGAACTGTTGCATTGAAGAGAATCTATAGGACTGATGTGGAACTGACAAGATCTATTCGAATGGAAATCGCACAGCTTCAAGAGTCGGTCAACTCGAATGTCATTGAGTTTGTGGGAATGGTTATCCACTCGCCGGATGTCTTTCTTGTTTATGAGTTGGCTCCACGTGGATCATTGAAAGATATTCTAGATAATGACGATATGCCGTTGGATGATGTATTCAGAAGTCAGATGACAAAGGATATCATCGCTGGACTTGAATACCTTCATTCCTCTCCAGTCGGTTGTCATGGCCGCTTGAAGTCCACAAACTGTTTGATTGATGGTCGTTGGATGGTCCGTCTCTCGAGTTTCGGTCTACGTGAACTTCGTTCCGAAGAGTCTTGGCAGAGAGAAGAGGATGTTCAGGAGGGAAAAGATGACTTGTGGACTGCACCGGAGTTGTTGAGATGGAGCACAGGGCTGGGTCAATGTGGGAATTTGTTGGTGCAGAAAGCGGATGTCTATAGTTTGGCGATTGTGCTCTATGAGTTGTTTGGAAGGTTGGGACCTTGGGGAGACGAGCCGATGGAGCCAAGAGAGATCGTGTCACTGGTGAAACGTGGAACTTCTTCTGGCAAAAAAGTGTTCCGTCCGGATATGGCAGTGCTCAAGGATTCACCGAAGATAGTTCAGGATACTGTAGCAGCTGCGTGGACTGAAGACCCACTGGACCGCCCGTCTTTGTATCAGATCAAAAGAAAGTTGAAACCGTTGACTGTTGGATTGTAATGTTTAATCACACCAGCAGAATTTTCATTTTGAGTTTTCAGAAAACGTACAATCATGGATAACATGGTTTCAATTATTGAAAAATTGACAGACAAACTGGAGAGAGATATTGCCGAGAGAAATGAGGAGTTAGAGAGAGAAAAGGAGAAGTCTGAGATGCTTCTGAAAATGATGCTGCCAGAGTAAGAAATTAAAATTGAATTTTGTTTTCTAACAAGATTTTCAGAGTGGTCGCTGACAGTTTGAAATTGGGATCCAACGTTTCTGCAGAGAGTTTTGAAAATGTCACCGTTTTTTTCTCGGATTGTCCCGGATTTGTTGAGATGTCCGCCACCAGTAAACCGATAGATGTATATAACTTTTTGTATTGAGATGCTGTATTTCTATAAGTTGTATTCAGATCGTCCAATTCCTCAACGACTTGTACACCTGTTTCGATCGCATCATTGACCAATTCGATGTCTACAAAGTGGAGACTATTGCTGACGCCTACATGGTCGCTTCGGGTTTACCAGTGCCAAATGGAAATCATCATGCTGGAGAAATCGCGTCCCTTGGATTGGCCTTATTGAAAGCTATTGAAGTAAGAAAAACTTGAAAATTCGAAAATCCAAAGTTTCCAGACCTTCAAAATCCGTCACTTGCCAAATGAGAAAGTCCGTTTGAGAATTGGAATGAACTCAGGACCGTGTGTAGCTGGAGTTGTTGGATTGAAGGTGAGTATTAGCTCGGCACAGTTCTTACAACTGTGCTCCACTGAAAAGCCGTTGAAAAATGTTTCATTTTCTCGGCGTCACTCAGTTTCGCTCACAATTTTCTTCGGCTTCAGTAGAGCGCGGTTGTAAGAAACGTGACGTACTAACAGTATAATCAAATAACCCAACATTTCACATTTCAGATGCCTCGTTATTGTCTCTTCGGTGACACTGTGAACACTGCTAGTCGTATGGAAAGTAACGGAATCCGTGAGTATTCACCCACTCTTCTCTCCGAGACCCTCTGATTTTATACAGCTCTCCGTATCAACTGCTCTGAATCGGCGAAACAAGTTCTCGACACTCTCGGCGGATACGAAATGGAAGAGCGTGGAATTGTGGAGATGAAAGGAAAAGGAAAACAAATGACTTATTTTGTGAGAGGAGAGGATTCGGAGATGAGAAGAGAGAGGATTATAAGAGAAAGAGTCAAGTTTTCAAGTCTGAAGAAGGCCAAGATTCAAGAGAAGACTTATGAATTCTTGTGATCTGTGAAATGTTTAAAAAGATTCAATAAATCTTTTGTTGTTAATTGTCTGTTTCTCTAAAACGTGGCATCCTATAGTAATAATTCTGATTGTTTCGGTACTTTATGGTTTAACGGTGTTTTATTTAATTAACCAAAATCTAAGAATAAACGGGTGTTTATAAATCATTTTTCAGCAGTTTTTATTTTTTTCTATTCATTCACTGTTTTACCATTTTTTGCTATTTTCTATCGTTACTATAGACATGATGGAATTTAGATTCTGAAAATATTGGCAAGCAGAAAATGAATTTTACCTTATCGAAACAATGGTACTTTATGGTTTAACGGGTGTTTATTTAATTAACGGGTGTTTATATAATAGACGGGTGTTTTGAGAATTAACGGGTGCAATACCAAAATCTAAGAATAAACGGGTGTTTATAAATCATTTTTCAGCAGTTTTTATTTTTTTCTATTCATTCACTGTTTTACCATTTTTTGCTATTTTCTATCGTTTTACATACATATTTTCAATTATTTTGTCCGCAATTCCTGATAAGTGTCTTCTAGCATAAAATTAAAGAAGGGTTGTTCCTCAATGCGTAGTACTGTAAGTGTGGAAACATTTTTAACACAGCACTTTTTGATCAGATCAGGATATCCGCGATTTTCAGGGTGATAGACCAGTTCCAGAACATTTTTGATGCGAATCTCCGAGCTGGGGCATAGTGCTGGATACGAATTATTTGATTTCTATCTAGGAATTATCTAGTTACCTAGAAATTATCTACTTTCGTGGATTATTGTTTTTTTCAGCGTCGGCAACGGATTCTTTTGTGAATCTTGCAATATACAGTCCTCCACATAAATATAGGTTCACCCCCCAAAATGACCCAAAGTTGAAAAAATTAAGATTTTCAAAAAGGGTGTATACGGCAATAATAAACAATTAAAAAGTCTATTTTGATGGTAAAAGTTGAAATTCTAGAAGTTTTCAAGTTTTGAGAAATTTCGAAAAGTTTCAATTTTAGGCATTTTTCATTCCACAAAATGATAGGTTCACTTGATGAAAACCTCAAATTTTTCGAAAAAGGACACTAAAAAAAAAGGTTTAGAATAAAAAAGACCAAATAACACGTCTTAAGTAAATTTTTATGCTTGTGCCAATGATATCTGTTGGAGGGACCTCGCAGCGAGTAGAATACCGTTGGTGACTACCGATTTTCCATAAACAACACACCTCGGTGAAATTTTTTGCGAAAAACATCTGATTTGTAAGGGATGTGATGTGAAACACTTTTTCAGTGAATTTAAAGTTGTTTCGAGTCCTTTTCGATCTCCGAAATTCACCGAATTTGACAATTCTCCAACTTGAGATTTGAATTGGTAAAATCATCAGAGCTGTTCTGGACCTCACACGGTCCTGGGCTCAAATTTTATTACTTTTCTGACAAAAATAATTGTGACAAGCGTCAAACACGTTATCTTCATTTAATTTTAAACTCATGGAAACGTCGAATACCGTGGAATTCCCAAAATGACCAAGTTGGTCTTCTGGAATATTCAACCTTTTATTGACGTTACTGGAGAGTAGTGATGGTTGAGAAGAGTACATGTGTCACATTTTGTACTGACAACGTAGTACGCATGATTTAAACATAAAAATATCATGTTTTCATATGTCGTGCTTGTTTTACACAGTAACCGACTAAGTCACCGATATCAAAAGAATGAAGTAAGGTTTAATTCTATAAAAGATTAAGCATTCATAAGCATCGCCGTATATCTGACATGATAAAGTCATCGCCCCTCCAGAATGCGTTGCAAGATTCAGATCCCCACTGACGGGGGACTGTAGCTACAGTAACGCACAAATTGAGAGAGCAAGCTCAAACTGAAGATACCGTCCGACAACAGACCAAGTCCGGAAGATTGATTCAGTCCTAGCAAACTTGAGCCAACAGCACCACCTGCTGTAAACTATACTAAAGATATCGGTACTATCCTGCAAACCATTAAGACCTTCAGCGGGGAAACTGACAAATACATCCTATTCATCACTCGGTTTGATGCGCTAGTTCACAAAAATTCAGCCATCGGTCCTATCATGAAGCAGAACATTCTCATAAGTCTCTTGGAGCTGATCACTTCCGATGAGCTGCCCGACTGGACTTATGTAGATTTAAGATCCAATTTGAAAAAGGTTTACAACTGAAAAACCGGCCGCAGAAGGTAACTGATGGAAAACTATTGCAGCTTATCCTTCCACCAAACCAACTACAATCAAATGGAAAAAGACATAATGAAGCACATATGTGTGGCAGCCTCACTACAGAAATGCGGGGTTAACATCAATCGAAATACCAAAAACCGATGTTTATCACATTTCATCTACAACACCCATTCTACAAGCTCACTACATTCAGTGTTGTGTTTTGGACCTCTGACACCAAACCTTTGTTAATGAAACTTTTTTTCCTGAGGTGCTCGCGCCAGTGTCTGAAAAGTTTTTCTAATGTTCTGGACGTATTTGAAGAGGGAGTTAAAAGATGGAGTAATCATAAAAATAGAGTGTGTTTGAAACAGAAACATTTGCGTAGAACAAAAAAAGTATGAACGAGTGTTCATGTATATGACATCATGCACAGTATGTAAGTATCGATATGACTTTCTCGATACTAGCCCATTTCGAGAAATTATCGAGAAATTTCCCGGGACAAATTTCTCGAAAATTTCTCGAAACTTTCTCGATATTTCTCGAAAGTATCGATACTTTCTCGAGAAATTTTGAATGATTTCTCGATACTTTCTCGATACTTTCGAGACGTCTCGATACTTTTCCCGGGAACTTGTACTTTGTCAACAGTGTTATTTTTCTTCAGTGTGTTTTGAAACCGGAGGTTTCAAAACCGGTCATTTCGCAACCGGACGTTTTGAAACCGGTCAATTCGCAACCGAATGTTTCAAAACCGGCCATTTCGCAACCGGACGTTTTAGAACGGTTGAGAAACGGCCGGTTTCAAAATGTCCAGTTGCGAAATGACCGGTTTCGAAACGACCGGTTGCGAAATGACCGGTTTCTAAACATCCAGTTTCAAAACACACTGCAGCCTGTTTGATTTATCGGGAAATTATCGAAACTCCGGGTCTCGATACCATCAATTTTCGAGAAAAGTATCGAGAAAGTATCGATACTTTTGTGATCAAAAAAGTCTCGATACTTTCTCGAGAAACGTCTCGATAAATTTCTCGAGAAAGTATCGGGAAAGTATCGATAAAATTTATCGGGAAATTTCTCGAGAAAATTTTCGGGAAATTTCTCGAAGCGGTCTCGAAACCACACACTGTTCATGACTCACCCTAATCGCTATTACGTTCACACCAAAGTTAATAACGACAAGCGATAAATCATCAAGCAAAAATCTAGTAAGTAGTCAACATTTTGCCGGCCCCCAGAGTCGTGGAAGGAGAATGATCTACCTTCCCGACTTAGAAACTCTTACTCACGCCACACTGGTGTCTACCAGTCAGTGTGTGTCTTCGAGAACATCTCTCGAGAAAATCTCGAAAGATTTCTCTCGAGATTTTCTCGAGATTTTCTCGAGAGATTCTCGAGAGATCTTTCGAGAGATTTCTCGAGAGATCTTTCGAGAGATTTCTCGAGATATTTCTCTCGAGAGATCTCTCGAGAATCTCTCGAGAGATGTCTCGAGAAAATCTCGAGAGAAATCAATCTTTCGACAGACTTATTCCTAGTTTTCGAAACCTGACATTTCGAAACCGGTGAAAAATGAATAAATTGTTTATTTTCGGATGTGGGGATCAAACTTTGGTCTTCAGATTGGTACCAAAAAGCTGAAAACAAAAAAAACAAAAATATTTTTCGGTCGACCGGTTGGTTGTCACCAAAAAGCCAAAAACAAAATACAAAAATGTTATGCTATGGCCGGTCCGAACCCGGACCCTTGGAACCACAATAATACCTGTTTTTTCAAAAATATAAGGTATTCGTGTTTCACCGGTTTCGAAATGTCCAATTTTGAAATGTCTGGTTTCCAAATGTCCGTTTGCAATGTCCCAGAGTCGAAATTCGCACTATGCTCTTTTTGGAGCAGTCTTTGAGTTATCTCTCGGTTTCTCTCGAAAATCTCGAGAGATTTCTCGAAATCCTGATCTCTCGACACAGGTTGTTCGCGAGTAGACGCGTTATGGATGCGAATCTTGTGCGGAGTCTTTATGGATCCGTAACGACGCTTCTCGCGATCGGTCGTTCGCGCGCGACTCGTATTTCTCATTCGCACACGAACCGTTTATGGATGTCCAATTTTTCTATCGACTGCTCGGATACGAGATCGCGTGAGGATGGTTTACGACGTCCTGCTTAGCGACTCTGATTGCTTTCGCAAACGGATCATATATGGATGATTGGACTAACTTTTTCTCTCGCGGCCAGCTCAATTTTTATTTTTATTTCGAATATTTTTTTCCTATTTTTTCTCAAATATCTTCGATTTATTTACTTTTTCATGGTTTTTCAGGCTGATAAAATTATTGGAGACCAATTCGAACAAAATGTACAACAATTTTGTTGAGGTTTGTCTATCGGCGACCTATAAACACAGTATAGGACTTGTATTTTTCAGAATCTTGTCGAATATACAAATCAAAGAATAAGGAGCCGCAAATTCAACATTTTTCGATAAGTTATGCAGAAACAATCTACTTTTGAGCAGTTTTTCGGTAAGTGAGCGATTTATTTCCAGATAAAAATGAGAAAAATAAATTTTCAGAGCATCAAGTGCCGAGCATGCGGAAAAGGATTGAGGCGGCTCCATTAGGACTTTGGCTTCAAAAATCGACAGATATTGGCACAAAACCGATACAAATCGACGAAAAATGAGGAATATTTAAAAAATGTTATATTCGTTTTTTTTGTTGATTTTTCTATCTTTCTTGAATTTTTAATTGTTTTAATGTTTTTTTTCTGAAATAAATGAGTCATTATATTGCTTTTTTGCTTTAAAAATAGAGAAAAATTGGATGGGGAAGGCAAGGAGAGCAACCAGAAATGAACGGATCGCGTACGGACCATATACGGACGTTCGCAAACAGGTCGGTTATGGATCCATAACGAGTCTTTTTTTCGGTACCGATATGGACCGTGCGCGAGCGTCCGAAGCATCCGTAACGGATCGTTTGCGAACGACCTGTGGAGAAAAAATATCGAGAGCACACACTGCTACCAGTGAACTCCGACTACAACAATCAACGTGACCTGCGAACTCACGAACTGATACCATCACTATTCTGGACGTGCCACTGACCTCAACCTGGTAACCTGACGATTACGATCTATTTGCTGTGCATATAAGGAAGGGAAACCGTCGAACCACTCTTCCAGCTCTTCTCAACTCTCCCCGAGTGTGTTCTCTACCGTTGGTTGGCTCACCTCACCACTACTCCAGTTTCTGGTCTCCCGTCTCCAAGGATGCCATCCATGGTCAAGTCTACCGAAGTAAAGAATCCTC